>NW_026126525.1:25492500-26692500 GCF_943737965.1 Phodopus roborovskii | reverse complement strand
GAGGTTTTTGCTAGAACCTGATTGCTTATGAGCTGAAGACAGTCCAGACAGCAACATGAGAGTTGGCATTTTGCTATTCTCCTTTTGTATGGCTTCAGTTACCTTCATGTTAGAAAGAAATAAAATGGAAAAAAAAATGACAGAGTAAAACCAAAACAAAGTTGTTTCATTATTATATTCTTTAAGTTGTTTTTATTTTCAATTTTTTCAGGTGTTCTGTTTTATCTTAGCCTGTTTTGTTTTCCATTAGATAAGAATGAACTTGAATTTCTTATCCTTCCACCCCCACCTCCTGAATGCTGGCATTACAGGCATGCACAACACACATGATTTTTATGCAGTGCTGGGGATCAGACCTAGGACCTTGTGCATGCTAAGCAAAAAAATCTACCAACTGAGCTATGTCCCCAGCCCTGTTCATTCAGTCTTTTTGTTTTCTACAAGCCTTGTGTGGGTCCCCAGACCTAATGTTTCCCCACCCAGTCTTAGTGTTTCCAAAACAACACTAAAGATGGTCACCAGCCCCATCCTTTGTCCACTAGGATCTGGAGGGTGTGATCAATGCATAGTTTCTAAGCTGTTAACCAGGGTTCTGTTATAATAGTTCTGTCTTTTACAAAGAAACTAATCTACATGCCTGATAACATCACCAGATACATCTATATTTTTGTTTGTTTGTTTGTTTGTTTGCTTTTTTAGCCTTTTAGACCTGATAATATCAACAGTTCTCCAATATATACTTGTAAAACCCAGGGAAGGGCGACATACATTTGTAACACTGAGCAATGGTGTGGGGTATGAAGCTGGTGGCTTTCAGCAGACTTTTAGAAGATGTCTCATCTTTTCATATGCAGCAGGATTCATGGGCTGCCACTGTTAGGTGGTCAATAGTCTCTGGGATGGCTAGTATGGAAGAAATCATCCCCCTAGCAACCCTCACACATGCACTATTCACCTATCACTGACATTTCAAAACCCTATGATGGACATTCCATCTCCTGGGTGTATGCTTTGTCCACACGCTGGAGCCAAGAGAATTTCTCCCAGCTTCTAGGAGTATTACACAGACTTTTATAATAGTTGAATCAAAACTCTAGTCTAACTACAATGGCTGCCACTTCACACCCACTGGGATGACAACAATCACTTTTAGAAAAAGAAAGCCAGAAGGTAAGGAAGTGATGGGAGATGTTATTCTGTAAATATGTTTCTCATACTGGTTAATGAATAAAGCACTGTTGGACAATAGGAAAGCAAGATAGGTGGGACTAGGAGACAGGGAGGATTTGAGGAAGTGGTAAGGAGGAGTCAGCATGTAGAGATTGGAGAGAGCAGAACCGCCGGTCCCACTCTCCGGTAAGATGAGACCACGTGGAAACACTTAGATTAATAGAAATGGGTTAATAATTAAGACAGAGCTAGCCAATAAGAAACTAGTAACTGGCCAACAAAATTATATCTAATACAGAGTCTCTGTGTGTTATTTGGGGCTGGCACGGCTGGGGAACCAGGCTGTCGGAAAAACCTAACCATAACAATGAAGTGTTGGTGAGCATGTGATAGTGGCATGCTTGTAGACCACTAGTGGGAAGCAGCAATTTCACTCCAAAAAACATACAGCTAAAAACCTAGAAGCAGGAATATGGAAGCAGGAATATGGACAGATGCCTGTATATGATATAGAAGCTTTATCAATAGCAGGCAAATGGGGAAAATAGTCTAACTGCCCACTGCCATGGAATGGGTAACAAAGCATGACATAGTCACATATGCAACAGAGTACTATTCTACCATGAAAAGTGAAGTTTTGATATACTCTGTGTGATCCATGCTGTAGCATAGGTAAGTCATTATGCTCAAATGAAATAAACCAGATACACAAGGACAAATACTGGGTGATGCCACTTACACACGATGTCTATAAATAGGAACATTCATACTGACAGAAAGCAGAATGCAAGTTACTAGGATCTAGGGTGAGCTAGTAGAGAATTATAATTCAAATATGTCGGCCATAGACAGTGATAATAGTTTCACACCACTGTGAACATTGTCAGACCGCTATGCTTAAGATGATGAAGTGAGGGCAGAAGACATGGCTTGGCAGTCAAGAAGCCTCCTTGTCCTTCCAGAGGACCTGAGTTCGATCCCTACCATTCACATGCCTGTAACTCCAGCTCAACCCTTAGACACGGCACTCAAATACACAACAGAAACTTGTGCCGTGTGTGTGTGTGTGTGTGTGTGTGTGTGTGTGTGTGTGTGTGTGTGTGCGTGTGCATGTGTGTGTGTGTGCGTGTGTGCGTGTAACAGTAAAATGATGTTCCTTCTTTCCTTCCTTCCTTCTCTAGCTGATTATACAAACATTCAAAATGTAGTGATTAATGGAGTATTGTGTACTTTTTTGAGACTTGTATGTGTGCACAATGTTTGAATCAAATTAAATGTATTTGTGACCTCAAACATTTGCCACTCTTTCTTTGTTGTTTTATTGAGATAGGCTGGCCTAGAATTCATGGTTCTTCTGGATCAGCCCCCAAAATTCTAGAGTGACAGCTATGTGCCATCATGTCCACCTGTCATGAGCTAAATGTCAAAATCCTTTCTTTCTTCTGCCTTTAGAACTGTATTATACATTATTATAACAATAAAATATTTGTGTATTTTACCACCACAAAAGCATCACTTTAAAACAAAGTCTAGTCCCACACCCAGAAAAGCTTTTGATAAATAGTTGTCATAACAGTCTGTGTTCGCATTGTGTGTTTACTTTCCTTTTGTATGGTGCTGTTGATGAAGCCAGGGTCTTATGCTTGCTAGACATGTGCTCTCCCATCAGGCGCCACTTCCTGCCCCACCGTAGACGGCTCACCTTAAACGTTACTGCCCTCCAAACAGCTGTAATCATCTGGACTGATGCATGCGGGACCTGGTCTTTTTCCTACCTACAAGTGTGAAACTCATCATCACAGTTTTGTTCTGTTACTGTGACGAAATGATCGGACCAAAGGCAGCTTAGGGGGAGGAAATGGTTGATTTGGCTTACACTTCCAGGTCATATTTCATCGTGAGGAAGTCAGGACAAGAACCCAAGCAGAACTTGAAATGGAAACTGTGAAGGCATATTATTTGCTAGCTATCTCAGGCTCATGTTTAGCAAGATTGTTCAGCTTAAAAGCTGGGAATGGCATTACGCACATGTAACCCTACTCCTGGGGGTCGGGGATAGAGACAGGCAGATATTGGAGGTTCACTGGACAGCCATTTTAGTTGGGGCAGCAAGCTTCAGGTTCAGTGAGAGACCCTGTCTCAAAGAATGAGGTGGGGATGGGGGTTGGAGAGACCGCACAGCAGTTAAGAGCACTGGCTGCTCTTTCAGAGGACCTGGGTTCAATTCACCGCATTGGTATGGCAGTTCCTAACTGCCTGTAACTCCAGTTCCAGGGGATCCGATATCTTCACAAAGATATACATGCAGGCAAAACATGAATGCACATGAAAAAATACAAATCAGTAAGTAATTTTTAAAAAATGAATTGGCAGTTGAGGAGGACATCTGACATCAACCATTGTCTTCCATTTGTGTTCGCACGTGCATGCGCGCGCACACACACACACACACACACACACACACAGAGGCATATAACACGCACATATATGCCTGAGCATACACAGAGTTAGAATTGGAATTTATATCACAAGAATCTAAGTAAATCCCCACTAGCTCCAAGCCCAATGGAACTGGGTTGAAAAACACAACCAGGAACACAAACATGTACAGTCTCTACCCCAGCCACCCTTCCCAGAATTCACATTTTTAGAAATGTGAACCCTGTGCTCAGCAGAGAATGTGACAGATGTCTTTTCCTTGGCTGGTGCTGTTGAGGGAGTAAGGGTAACCTTTTTCTATCCAGTCTATACTTCTTCCTCTTCTTCTGAGGCTGTAGCTCTCTAAAAGTAGCTGAGCAGAAAATGGGGCTAGAAGGGGGAAGTAGAAGAAACAGGGACTATTTGTATCCTTGGACACCTTGATTAAAAATTAAAGTGAAATCCTGAAGGGGAAGGAGAAACCTGGAGGGTGCTAAGGGTGCTTTTTCACCTGCCACATCTCTCTGTCTCGAGATAGCTGGATAGTTCAAGAGGAAGACGGAAATTGAATTTGCTTTTAGGGAGCCTCAGAAAACAAGAGCAGGGTGAGGGTGAACATATAAAACAGCTCTGCAGTTACCTGGAACTTTACTGGACAAGCATGAGGATCTGGGTCAGATCCCCAGAGTCCATGTCAATCCAGACATGGTAGCACACATCTGTAATTCCCCTGTTCTCACAACAGGGAGTTAGAGAGAAGAGAATCCCCAGAAGATCATGAGGCAGCTAGAATGGAGGACACAGAAGCAAACAGGACATCTTGTCTCAAACAAGGTAGTAGGTGAGGGTGAGGACTGGCACACACACACACACACACACACACACACACACACACACACGTGTGCATACATGCATCCATGCACATGTAGGCACAAACACTCACATGTAAATGGATGTTTTTTGCCCCTCCCATCAGTTCCTGCAGTTACTTACGAAATAACACGTGGAGGCTTAATATAATTGTTTGGTCAATGGCTCAGACATATTACTGGCTATATCTCACATATAAAACAATCCATTTTTATTAACCTGTGTATTGCCACAAGGCTGTGGCTTACCAGTCATGCTCCAGCACACCTTCAGAGCTACATAGTGTCTCCTCTGACTCTGCCTTCCTTCTCTATGTATCTTTGTTTGGATTTTCCACCTAGTTATGTTTTGTCTGGCCATTGGCTAAAACAGTTTTAGTCATCAACCAACAAAAACAATGCAAATTCACAGCACACAGAAAGACATCTCATATCACTCACACATATCACACACACATAGAAACATGCATGCATGCACATGGATGAAAATACACAGGGACACAGATACACACACACACAAACACACAGTTCTTTTTTTCAAAAAAGCTGTAACCATTAGTTATGGTCTTGGACCTGAATCACTTGGAATCAGCCTTGGAGAGGCTTCCTGGTTAAAGTTCAAGGCATCATGACACATAAGACCTCGATTTAAGTCACCTGGGACTGTGCTCCAGTCCTCATTCCAGCCTATGCCTTTGTCCCTGACTTGTCCCAGTGATTCTGTCCTTGGGGTTGCAGAAAGGGCCTTTTGTAACTACACAGTCCATTCTTCTTTTCTTCTATGGTACAACACCAACAGAAGGTGAGGATCCAGGGATTAGAGAGATGGCTTGGTAGTTAGGTGTGCATGTAGTTCTTGCAGAGGACTCAACTCCCCACAGTCACATCAGGCTAACAACCACCTGGAACTTCAGCTCCAAGGTATCTGACCCTTCTGGCTTCTGTGTGTACTTGCACCCATATGCATACACACACACACACACACACACACACACACACACACACACACACACACATTAAAATGAAATAAATCCTAAAAAAAAAAAAGTTTAAAATCCAATTGCCTTGCTAAAGATGCCATCTCTTAGCTTCCCTTGCAGCTATATCTGCTCATGCGACCAGGTTACCAGCAATGGAATTTAAATCAAAGTCATGACCTCAAAAGGAATTAAGCATGTTCTCTTCTTACCCAGTTCTTTCTCTCTCTCCTCAAGAAGAGTCCCAGTGTTGAGAAACAGCAACTGTAAAAGGAACATTCATCTCTGATGACTGCAGTACTAAGATATTCTTCTCTAGCAGTTTCCTCTGCCCTACATACCATCCTTATACTAATAACAGCTCAACTTTCCTCAAGCGCAACATATAAACTATGTACAAATGAATCAGACATGTGTACTATACTCTATTTGGCACAGCTGTACTTTAATGTGCAAACAAATCACATTAAAATGCAATGTCTTGTTGAAATGCAGAGTGTTTCAGTAGGTCTGGGCTGGGAGCTAAGATTTGGTATTTCTAACAAGCTGTGATGCTGATCATGTTGATTAGACCACACGCTGTGTAATGAGAACATAAAGCCTGGCTGCTGAGAGGTCCCTGTCATCGCTCCACTCTGAGTGTGCAGGTCCTCCCGAGCACCCATTTAACCGAAGAGTTTTCCCCAGCTTCTTTCTTCTTGCTGAAGGCCTGTCACCTTCATGGTGTCCCCATCTCTCTGCATCAGCCTGTGCTGACTCAGGTCCTTCTTAGGTCCACGGTCAGGCTCACAGGCAAAGCAAACATTGTGAGCAGATGTGTGGGACAAGATAGCAGACAGCTGTAGTAGTGTCAGAGCATCACCTCCAGGTTACAATGTTAACCTAGAAGATGCTTCTCAGTGAGGACTTCCAGGCCATCTTCTCAAAAATTTCAACCCCACAGTGACTTCTCTCTTTCTTGTTCCTTTCACATGCCCCAAGGGGAACTTCTTACCATCTCACACCATGCATTTGATGTACTTGCTTTATTCACTGTCTGTGTCCTCTCACCGGAATCCCAGCCAGAGTCTGTTTACTGAGTGGGTACATAACAGGAAGCTCATCAATGCACAAGACATCAATCAGAACAAGGAAAAGAGACCCAACTATGGGCCACTTGGAAGCACAGCCAGGTTACCAGGACAAGTTCTATAACTCTCAAGAAATGTCAAGATCTCAAAAAGTCCTGCTACTTTCTTCTAAGCATTGATCTTTCTCCTCATTTCTGGAAATCTAACATGAGCCTTCCATTACCTTGACAACAAGTCCATAGGGATAACATTACCCTTCTGTTTTCATACATGAAGACACTGAGACTTAGCCACTGGTGATCTGGGTTCAAGAAGAAAAGTCCCAATCTAAACTCAATTCTGCTTGAGTCTAAAGGCATGAGGGCTTGTATGTGGGAGTCTCAGAGCAGACTGGAGTTTCTAGCTGAGCATCTAGTTTCCAGAAGAAAAAGGCTAAAGAGGCTGTGGACGAATATGGGTGGATTGTGTGCTGGTTAGTTTTGCACAGCTGTGACCAGGATGTTACAGAGCAACTTAAAGGATGAGAGATTTGTTTTGGTTCATGGCTTCGGGGGTGTCAGTCCAGCACAGCACAGAGATTGTGACAGAGCAGATCACACCAAGGCAGATGATAAGAGGACCCCAGTTCCCATTACTTTCAAAGGCACACCCCAGGAACCCACTTCTGTCTGCAGGAGCCCACTTCCAAGCTTTTACAGCTTCCTGAAATAGCACTGCCAGGTGGGGACCACAGGTTCAAAACATGAGTGGAGCATTTTGAATTCAAATCATCATTGATTCTTTTCTCTAGGGATTTTCACAAATGCTGCCTTACCCGAAGGCCCATCCTCCAAGAGAGCCCTTGGGTCCCTGCTGACTCACCTGGACCCTGTGCTGGTCTCTTTCTATGATTTGGAGCAGAGCAGTCTAATAGTACCCATTTGTGTTATGTCCCTTCAACTGTTTGTGACTCCGGGCTACCAATGCTAGCCCACTAGGCTACCCCTGAGTCCCCTTATCCTGTAGAACCTTATCCAGAAGAGTGAATGAAAAGCATGGCTAAGAGGACTTGCCCCTTGGTGGCCACCCCACACACTTCCACCATACATTAGTAAATATGCCTTCATCCATGGCAACTTCAGATCACAAGAAACATCTTTAAATGACAAAAGTATATAAACAGTTTTGAGAGCTTCTGAGCCTGTATGTGTTAAAGGTTCCTGAGTGTTCATTTCCATAGAGTTCCACAGATAACATACAATCCCACAGGTAACATACTTGGAGTAATAGCCCCTCAGGATTTCCACCTGGGGTAGGGGGTTGGGGAAGGTTGAAGCTAAGAGTCCTAGCACAGATGGACTTCTGGAGTTTGCTTTACTCTCTGCCTCAGGCTGTTATCAAAGCTCACAGAGGATTTCAGGCACAATTCCACACCTGTGACCTGCACCGTCTGGCCAGTGAGTGCTCTATGGCCACTGTGAAAGTGTCTCTGCAATTACAGCAACATGTGGAGAGGACCTGAGAGATGGCTCCCTCTTCCTGAGTGACACAGCCATGCCCTGAATTTAGAAAACTCCCTTTCTGAGGAAATGAACATCCTTCTAGCCATAATCTCGTTTATCCTCCCAGCTGCCTGCTAGTCCTGGCTGTTCCATTCCTAAAGCGATGCTGAAAGTCAGGTGGGGGTATACAAAGGCAAGCATTAACACCCAGCTCTCTTGACCCCATTCCTCAGCCCCTCCCCTCAATCCCACCCCCTACCCCGTGGATCCCATTATCCTGAAGCCCTGGGCACCACAGGAAATGCTCATCCTTCTACTTCCAATTGTCTGAAGAAAGGCTAGCTTTCAGGCTCTGTGCTTTGTCATAGCGCAGGGCCTGGGAACCAGGCTAGTTAAAAACATGTAGAATTCAGAATTTCAGATTCTTGAGGAGTGGAGTGAAGACTAACATGGGCAGAAGAGCACAGGAGAGGGTGATGGGCTCCCACACAGTGGCTGGGCCCTCAGTGGCCTCAGCACCTGGAAGCCTAGGCATGCACTCCATCTCAGCGTGAAATACAACGTATGATGCGGCATGATTCACCAGCAAGGGTTGGTGCCACGCTTAGTGTTCAGGGTTCACCGGTTTTTGAAATATTCCAAACACAGGCAGATGGTGCAGTTCATGCTTGTGCCTCCTCCGTCACGGCTGCTCAGGTGTCTAGGCTGGTGAATGCAGAATTGAGCATGGCAGTTGTTTGAGTTCATTTTCTGTTGCTAAAAGCACAGACTAGGTATGTTATAAAGTAAAAGAATCTTTTTGTTGCTCATATTTCTGGTGATGATGATGATGATGATGATGATGATGTGTGTGTGTGTGTGTGTGTGTGTGTGTGCATTCGCGTTTCTGTCTCTGTGTGTGTGTGTGTTTGTGTCTGTGTGTATGTATACAAGTGCTCACATCTGTACTCATAGTGACCAGAAGTCAATCTTGGGTGCTGCTCCTTGGGATCTACCTGCATGGATTTTTGAGACTCTTTCACTGACCCAAGACTTGCTGGTTGAGTCCCCAGCATCTGCCAGTCTCTGGGTCCCCAGCATGGGAACTTCTAACACATACCACCACACCCAGCCTTTTACATGTGTTCTGGGGAATCAAACTCAGGTCCTCGGGCTTGTGCAGCAAGCACTGTCTGGGCTGAGCCATCTCTCAAGCTTCAGGTGATGGCCACCTTGCTGGAAGAGTATGGAGGTAGTTCAGGGCACCAAGTGACAAGAGGCAGGGAGTCCTTGAGAAATACAGCCAAACTGGCTTTGATACCAGACCCATTAATTCATTAATCGAACGAATGGGTTAATTTACACAGGAGCACAGAGCCCTAATCACCTCCTGGAGTTCCCACCTGATCCCTCCTCTGAGTATGCCACCCTGGAGATACAAGTTCAACATGAACTGTCATAGGGCAGACAATGCTCAAACCACAGTACCACCCAGCAAACTATCGACAGTGTTATCAGCTAACCATTATTGATAGCTTGCTGGGGAAATACATAGCTGTTCATGAGTGTCCTCGTAATTAATCCTTTCAGAAAGCTTACAGTTACTATCCCATTTTCCTTCTGAAAACACTGAATATGGCTGAGGGCTTGCAAGAGGACTCAGTACACAAAGTGTTTTGCCTTACATGGTTGGTGACATGAACCCATATGGTAAAAGGAGTGTTCTAGTCACTGTTCTCTTGCTGTGAAGAGACACCACGACCACAGAAACTCTTATAAAGGAAGCATTTAACTGGGGCTGGCTTATAGTTTCATGGTGGGAAACGTGACAGCATGCAGGCAAGTGCTAAAACAGCAGCTAGGAACTACTGATCCATGGAGGGAGGGGGGAGAGAGCCTGGGCCTAGTGTGTACTTTTGAAACTTCCAAGCTCCCCTCCCCCCCCCCCCCCCCCCGTGACACACTTCCTACCACAAAGCCACGCCTATCAGTGCCATTCTTATTCAAGCACAGCATTCTACTCCTTGGCCTTCATAGGCATGTAATCATGTCATAATGCAAAAAATGCATTCAACCCAACTGCAAGAGTCCCCATAGTCTACAACAGTCTCAACAGAGTTTCAAAGTCCCACGTTCAAAGTCTCTTTTGAGAAATCTCTTTACTGGAACTCCCTGTAAAAGTCAAAACCAATGACTTGACAGATTTTGTTGATCCCTTCTAGAAGGCATCACCCTCCCTGTGGAGTAGGGGGTGGGGAATGGGATGGGAGGGTGGTGGTGGGGAATTGGGAGGGAGGAAGAGAGAAGAGGAGGGAGGGAGAAAGAGGGAACTGGGATCGATATGTAAAATAAGAAAAAATAATAATTAAAAATTTTAATTAAAAAACCTTGTTTTTAAAGGAAAAAACAAAACAAACAAAGTCAAAACCAAAAAGCAGATCACATACTTCCAACATACAATGGCACAGGATACACGTTCCTATTCCAAAAGGAAGGAAAGGGAGCACAGTAAGGAAACACTGGACCAAAGCAAGACCTGAAACCAGCCGGGCAAACTCCAAACTGCAGCTCCATGTCTGATGTCAAAGTGCTCCTCAGATTTCCATCTCCCCCTGGCTTTGCTCACTGCAACAGGGAGAGAATCACTGCACAGTCATTCTCTGACCTCTGCAAACACACCATAGCTCATGTACACATACACACACCCAGTCTCTGTCTCTTTCTCTCTCTCTCTCACACACACACACACACACAATAGCTACTACTACTACTACTACTAATAATAATAATAATAATAATAGACAAATATTTTTAAAGCATACAGCTGATATTGTTTGCCTGATTCTTCCTCAGCTACTCTGTCACTTTGATGCCTCATCTGGAAAGAGCAGGCATTGGTACAGCAGAGGGACTATTGTTGGCCATTGTAGTCATTGTAGTTTTTCTTCTTAAGAAAGCCAGTGAAATGCCAGGATCACCACTCAACACCAGGAAGCAGATTCCAGTGAAATGGCAGCATCACCATTCATCACTGGGAAGCAGATTCCACTTTTTAAGTTTTGGTGACAGCTTCCTGTCAGGAGCTTCAAGTTCTGTTTGGAAACAATCATTCGGAAGTGCAGACCTCCAATGAATTCTGTGAAGTTCTAGCACAAACTCGTTCAATGTCAACTTCCTGGAAGACCGCATTTAACCAAACAACACAGAGAATTTTATAGGAAGAAATTTGTATCGGCTCTGTTCTCATGGTCCTGAGGTCAGGGACAGCATCATCCACACCTCCTGGACAGGCACTCCCCTTGCCCTCATTCCTACCTAGAATCAGTCATTTGCAAAGGGCACAGAGGTCTGCCTGACTGGAGGGTGACTTTGGGAAGACTTCACACCATCAGACACCCAAGGATACCCAAGGCAAGTTGCATAGCCTTTCATTTGTAAAGCTTGAGTCACATCTCCCACAGCTACTCCCAGGCTTGCTGTTTCTGCTAAACCATGAAGCAGGAGGCCATGTCTTGACTGATGCCCTTCTATTGTTTCTGTTTCCTTAGTATCCTCCTTCTGCTACTTTCCTGCCCTCTGAGAAAACTGGGAACAGAGAAATGGACTTAGGCAATGCCCTTTATCCTTGTCAAACTAAAGGCATCATGAGTACAAGTGTTGAGTGTCTTTTGTTCAGCAGAGTATCTCACACAACTAGCTTCCAGCCTCTAAATATGTGTAAAGAGTAAATATCCCTGAAAGGGTGAGTGACTGCAGAGACACTGCATTAGTCAGTTTTCCCCTATTATAACACACACCAGAGATGATCAACCTATGAGAGCAAAGGTTCATTTTAGATCACTGTCTTAGAAGTTGAGGTGCACCTACTGTTTTCTAGGACCTGGCATATGCGTTAGGAGAGGCCCAGGGAGTATTACATGCTATGCCCATGCCAAGAAATATAATGCAGGCATTAAGGAGAACTGAGTAAACTGGGGGTGGGGGTGGAGCACGTCTTTAATCCCAGCGTTCAGGAGGCAGAGGCAGGTGGGTCTCTGTGAGTTTAGAAGTCAACCTGGTCTACAAAGCAAGTTTCTAGGACAGCCAGAGCTGTTATATGGAGAAATTCTATCTCAAAAAACAAAATTGAGTAGCTTGATATTTAGATTAGCTTTTTAAAAGCAAACAACTTGGGAGAGATGCTGAAGAAATGGTTGAAAAGTTAAGAGCACTCGCAGCTCTTGCAGTAGGCCCAGGTTCAGTTCTTAGAACCCACACAAACACATGGGGCTCACAATCACCCATAACTCCAACTCCAAGGGTTCCTACTCCCTCTTCTAGATTTCTTGGAGAACACATGCACTCATACAGATAAAATAAAAATAAATAAATGTTTAATAAAAATGTTTTTCATACTCCAAGGCTTTAGTAAATGTCCTAAACTGCTTGGTCTCACTTGCATTAAAAATTGTATTTCTAGTCAGATGTAATGGCATATACCTTTAACTCCATTAGCTGGGATCAGCAAGTCAAAGTCATCCCCAGCTATGTACCAATTTCCTGACCAGCCTGGGTCCAGAAGACCTATCTCAAAAGCAAAACAAAAAAGACAGAAAAAAAAAAAAAAAAAAAAAGAGTTTCTATACATTTACATATGTGCAGAGTCATGGTGAAAACCTATCTTAAATGACCTATCCAAACCTGGGGATCTCTAAAAAATAAACTGGAAAATGGGTAGATGTGAAAGGGGTCTTTCATCTTTCAATTCATATTCCTTTGCAATGCTTACTTTTTTAAAAAAATGAATAGTACTATAGTTCCAGCTTTTCAGAAACTCGGAAAAACTATAGTTCCTGGCCAGCCTGGTTACACACAGGAACTGTGTCACAACTAGACAATGTGAGATTGTACTCACATATTTGCCATGGCTTAATTTTTCATATTTTGTATTCATTCACTCATTTATTATTTTAACACAGGGTCTCTCTGTGTAGCCTTGGATGTCCTGGAACTCACTATTGCTGAGGCTGCCCTTGAACTCACAGAGATCTGCCTGCCTCTGCCTCCCAAGTGCTGAAGTTAAAGATGTATACCACCACACCCAGCCTTTTCTAATATCTGAAAATTTTAAATCAACACAACATACCTAGGAATGTCTCCCCTCTAACAGGTCTAAAAAACAACAATACAACCAACCTTCCATATCCAAAGGCTGTACATCCATTGGCCTTGCCAGACCCAGATCAAAAGTACTTAGGGGAGTTCTGTTGCTGACAGGTGTGGTGGGTTTGGATGTGTGTGCTGACCATGAAGACTTTCCTCCTCATCATTCACTAAACACAACAGAACCACAACGTCAGTGGCATTTGAGTTCTATGAGGATATTATCAGCAATCTCAACATGATTCAAAGTACAGAGGAAGCTGTATATAGGTTACTTATAAATAGGACAACATTTTATGTAAGAGTATTGGCCACTGCAGATATGGGTGTCTGAGGGTTTCTGGAACCAATTCCCTATAGACATTGGAGGTTGTCTGTATATTGATTTAAGAAAATTAGTTATCTAGTGTGTTGCCATAGCCAGAGGCTCTTAGGCATAAGAAAAATCATTGTCTTAAATCCTGTTAAGTGAAAATTATTGAAGGCCATTGTTTTGGAAACAGCAACCAAGTTATTACCTACCATTCAGAGAAATCAGGAAAGAGCCAAATTTCCCCCCAAAGGCATGATAATTAAGTTCCTTTAATTTAATCCTTACAAAAACGTAGCCTGATGTTAGCAGATTATTTTCTGGTGTTCTGTCTTAGCCAAGTCCTACAAGAATAGTAACTAAACTGACCCTTTTACTGGCTGTGAAAACAGCTCCTCCACTCAGCTCTTTGGGACACTATTTCATAGACCTAAGTACAGCTCCATTCCAGAATGGAAAATCAAGCCAATTAAGATCTTACCAAATGTGTTGTAATTTTGTCTTTTGATAGTCTATTCCCCGGAAACAGTCTGGCTCAGAGTCATTGGCTAGGGAGTATGTTCAATGAGGAGCAATGCCCAGGAGCAGCAACAACACCACTGGGAACACAGACTGAACTCTCAAGGCATTTACAATGGAGGCTTCCATCATGTTCCTGGAAATTCTACCACTGGAATGTTCTAGCAAGTTGCCCTTTCCTATCCAATAGGCATTAGTTGGGGCTGCCTCAGGGTGCAAACATGCCATAGAACAAAACCATGCCACTGAGGAAGTAAGCCAAGAATTCTAAGCCACCGGCTTTGAAACAACTAGGTCAAGAATCCAAGTTTGGTTGTTCACTGAAAACCACTCTATCATCCCTAGCATCACCTAGAGGGTGACAGCTGGACAAAAAAGCATTGAAAGGGAATGGCCTGAGGAGCAGGGATCTCTTTCTCAGTGGAGGAAGGAATGATGGATATGAACCATGGCCTCCCAGAATTCCGAATTGCTGGGTCCCCTTTTCCAGGTATGGGATGCCCAAGGCTGAACCCCCACACAAGGTAGAAGTCACCCTAGTGAATTCTGGGCACAGGACTTGGAGCCTCACCCTGTTGCCTCCCATAAATCTCCCAGCAGTGTGAAGAAGATCCTGGGGGCTGCTGGGAGTTGGTAGTTCACGCTATAGTTCACCCGTGTTTCTAGCTTTGCTTCCATTCACCTATCTCAGCCAACTATTTTCTCTTTTGGTACTTTTCCAGGAGAGCATCAGAGAAAGAGAAAGGCAATAGCAGACCAGGATGGTGCTCTGTGCTCAGAAGGCAGTGGGGGTGGGGGGTGGAGGCACCAGAGCCAAAGGCAGAGCTGGGGGCATGAGTACATGGTCTAGGGTGCTCCTAGTGACTCCAAGCCTTGAATGCTCTAGGTTGGTGTTTCTCACGCTGCAGTGTGGAGACAGACCACCTGAATCTGTTGCAATGTGGATTAGGCTTCTGACTTGGAGGAAATTTCAAAATTCTGTTTCTGACTTCTGGTTCAGGGATCATACCTACAGTAGCTGAAGTTTTAGGGGGGGGAATGCTTGTAAATAAATGGGTGTCACTGGGTTAGGTCAATCACACCTATGACACCCCACCCCCCATTCCTGCTTTGTGTGGGGGCCCTGGGCTAAGGGCTTTGAACAAACACCTTGCAAAAATACCCCCAAACAGCTACCTGACACCCTCCCACACCCACCCCCATTTACAGAAGGACTACAGCTCGAGGGAGACAAAATTAGCAACTGGGATGTGATAAAGCCAACACTACAATGGAGGTAGGTCCTCAGATCCCTCACACTGATCTTTTAGCCTCCATGAAGAACAGGTACCCTTTCCTGCATGAGTCTGCCTTCTGAAAGGACCAGTGCTGTTTAGCTTCGTGAAAAAAGAAAGGCTTGGAGCTGAGGGCACAGCTAGTGCTTATCTAGCATATAGGAAGCTTTGGGTTCGATCCCCAGCATCGGATTAACCAGACTTGACTGGCTACACAGTGAGTTGAAGGCCTGCAAAGGACCCGCTCTCACTGGTCCTCATCAATCTGCTGGAGACCAGGCCAGTACCGGCCCGGTGCTGAACAACAGTGAGCAGCGGGCCCTTGGCAGCTATCCCAGTCTTCAGCAATGAGATGCAGCTAGGGCCTGGGTGCCACCTGCTTGGCCCCAGTTTTTGGTCCTTTGCAGCTGCGCACTCATTGCTCCCAGCAGCGCCTCTGCAAGCACCCACATTCTCAGACCTCAGCATAATGTTGCTTAGCTCAGGCTTGAAATCCAACCTAAATTCACCCCCTGGGCCTGCAGGCACATGCGCCAGATGCTTTTCCCAAGCAGAGCTGGGGTAATGGGAGGTGACAGGCTGCGCGTGGGGACCTGGAGCGAGGGGCTGAGATGCTGTCAGCTAAGCACTCCTCCTTGGAAGGAGACCCGCAGCAGGAAGGGGCGGGACCACGCCGCCCTGCACCTCTTAGGGGCGCAATCACATACCTACAAACTTTATTCCTTTCTCCTCTGATGCTCCACTTCTTTCAGAGTTTGAGGTTCCTTTGGGTGGCTCCCGTTTCTCAGGAGGGGTCTTCAGCCTCACCCTTAAAGTCCACTGAAGCAAACCCCGATACCAGGTTTTGTGGGAATTTTCTGGGGTGGAAAATAAATTGAGGTCACGTTGGCAACAACAAAATTCCATTCAGCCCCTTCCCTTCGTCCAGCCCATCTGGCACCTTTGTGGGAAATAGAAAAAGTACTTCTCTAGGGGCAAGGCAGCGAACAGAGTCAGGACAGGCAAGTGAAGAAAGGGCACAGCCAATCAGAGGGCTCCTGACTTGGTGACATGGTCCAGCTTTCAGGGTTAGCCAGTGCCTAAGCATGTAAGATGCCAGGTCACTTCTCTCCTTTTCCCTTTTCTTCATCAATTTTTGGCTAAAAACCTATCCTTGCTCCCTGTTCCTTGGCCCTCCTCCCTCTGCAGGTACGCTATACCTCCCTACCGCAGGAACCAAAAATCTAAAGTTGAGTAAAATACTATCCCTGACTTTGAATCCCAGGGAAGAGACAGGCATGACAGTGGATAAATCACCAGGCTTTCTGATATTTAGGACCGGAACTAGGATAAACTAAGGTTTCTGATGTTTAGAACAGAACCATGGTTTAGACTTCACACATATCTAAAGTCTAGAACCCTGCTACCTCAGCAGGAGTCAGGCCCTTGGAGGGTTTCCCTTTAAAGCCCAACCCAGTAGGGAAGGGTCTCAGGAGTATAAGGGGTAAGAATTCTCCATCCAGAGTCCCTGCTTTGCTGTAAGGCATGAACAGAGAGAGGCATTGGTCTCTCCTTAGCATGCCTGGAAGAAGGCTCAGTGACTTTGCTTCACTAGGGCATCTGAATGGGGACATTGACAGAGAGGAGGAGACAGAGCACCAGGGCCCATGGTGGAAGGAGGCTGGAGTGAGCTTCTCAGGTACATATATCTGCTAGGAAAGAAAGATATTGGGAAAATCTTTACTCTGGAACAACCCCCACACCCTCAATTCCACTTTGAATCTTGAATTGCCTGGGGCAAGAGATGGAGATAAGGAAGATTTCAGATCCTTTTAAATTGTCATAGATCAAAAGGACCCCTGAGAATAGAAAACCTGCTCCCTAGGGAGCTTTGGGATCCCGGACCATGGAACCAAGGATTTAGGATATTTCAGCCACAGCTGGAATGCTGGGTGCCCTGGCAATGGCATCTATAGATTTATTGGACATGTTTTCAGCTCAGGGTCGTGTTGAAATACATACAGCAGTTCAGCTGGTAGAGGGACAAAGCTGGCTGGCTAGGAGGAAGGAGGGAGTGTCAGAGACTTTGCAGAGTACAGGAACTATCCCAAGAAAGCAAGCCAACATGCTAGACAGTAGCATAGAAGAGAAGCCAGAAATGCAAACGGCCATGGGGGGGGGGGTCTCATCTTAAATGAGAACTATTCTGGTAGAGTACAGTACTTGCCTAGAGTGGATAAGACCCTGGGTTTGAACATCACCACTACACAAACTGACTGAACAGAGTGGTGGTGGGGTGTACATGACTGCAACCCCAGTGTTTGGGAGGCCAGGCTTGAGATTCTCTCTCTCTCTCTCTCTCTCTCTCTCTCTCTGTGTGTGTGTGTGTGTGTGTGTGTGTGTGTGTGTGTGTGTGTGTTCATAAATATATATACACACGAAGCTCAGAAAATATTTTTTAGTCTCAAGAGTGGAACAAAAGATGTCTTGAGCTGAATGGGGCAGGAGGAATCTAGGTTGCAAGATGGACAAAGTCAGGGACAACATTCCTTTGTAGAGTATGTACTGGAACCTTTGGCACTGTTCGGGGAGAAGGGAAGGAAAGTTCTGGCCAGTGAGTCCCAGGCTGGGCTGTAGTTCTGTTCTGTTGTGGATTTTCCATGTGACTTCGATGAAATAATTTACAATATTGGGACTTAACCTCACTCTTAAAATGGAGGTATTTTGTTGGGTTCTCTTGATACTTGGAGATCCCACACACATATGGAAGGGACAGAAAGTTTTATTAATGGAACAATAATCCAGTTTCCAAAAATGTTGAGTTTATTTGTCATGTGTCTGTGAGGGATGTTGAATTGAGTATGGAATTCTTGCTTCCTCTACAATTGTTCCGAGAACAATGCTTTAGAGAGAGAGAGAGAGGGAGGGAGGGAAGGGTCCTGTCACAGGGTGCCTTTGGCTACACGTGTGAGCAGGTGAGCTGGGCTCTGGCAGTGATGGGATGGGAGCTAGCAGTTTGCAATGCTCCAACTGCACCCTCACTGACATTTGTTCAATACTACCCCACTACGGCAGAGAAGATGCGGGTGGGTCCTGCATCCTTTATCAGCTGAAACCCTGAGGAAAATCTGCTGTAGGATGTTACAGATGCTCTGAGATGAAATACAGATGCTCTGAGATGAAATGATGTCTCCTTGAAAATTCATGAGGCATGGCCCGTTGCCCTGACAGTTGGCAAATTGCCTTGGGCTGCATCAAGACCCCTGGTTCCTCCCCAAGGCCACTCAACTTTGGGCTTTATCCTGAGCCCCAGGACATCTGAGCATTCATCTGGGACTTTGAGGGAGTGTTATTTGGGGGTTTCACGATCTGGGAAGGTTGGGTGGTAGAGGTAAGGGGGTGCCCTGCTGGGAAGGAATGGCTTAACAAGAAACGACCCACACAGAGCGCTGAGATTGAGTCATTTTAGGAGGCAGCACTGTTTATGGAACATTTCGTTCTTGATAGCTACTGTCACATTCTAGTCATTAGACTGCATTTACTCGTGGGTTGTAGAAATGACTTCCCATGGGAAACGAAGGCAATTCCCTTTTCAAAGGATGCTTTGTTTTCCAGGAGAAGAAAGTGAAGCATGTGACAGTGAGGAGACCGAAGTCTGAATCCCCCGTTGAGCTAGTCCCAGTCGGATTCCACAAGCCACGAACATAGGAAAAAGTAGCCAGGAATTGATGATGTTAATGATGGTGATGATGGTAATGGTGATACAACTTATTGAGCACCTTCTGCAAGTCTGCCTCTGAACTAAACCATCATATGGCTGCCTCAAGGGTATTATTGTTAACCTCATTTTATAAATGAAGAAACTGAGAAGTCAGCTCTATCTGCTCAAGCCAATTCAGCTAGGGACCTGCTCTGTCCAGTTCTGATGCCATCCCCACAATGCTGACCTCTACATTTTAGTGAACCCTGCATTTAATAGAGATTTCCCTTGTCACCCTGATGTAAGACTTCTCTTCCCCAAACCCACAGGCGTGAGGAGTAAACAAAATAAATAGGACACAAACCAGACAACAAAAACTGGAGAGAGCCACGTGGGCTTCAGCTTTAATCTATTACATCCATTAGGCGACAGCTGCTTCCCTTCGGTCCCCCAGATGCTGACACCAAGCGCTTAAGATGTCTGCAAATTAAAGTGGGACTGCAGTGGTGTCCGAGGACACAGAACTGCAGCCCAGCTCTCTGCAGCTCTGGCTGGCCAGCCGGACCTCCGTCCTTGCCTTGTTAGCATTTATATGAGGCCTCTGGCTGCAGAGCCAAGAGATGAAGCTGCGCAGCCTCACACTTCCCCATTTTGATTAGTTACAGTGAAGCCATAATAACTGGCCTTATTTCTTCCCTTCACACCTGACAGCATGCCAGGGGCTCCCTGGGCCCTCCTTGCAGTCTAGCATCAAGTCTTGGATCCATCCCACCTGAGTGATAATGATTAATTAAAGCCATCCATCCTTTTAGCCCATGTTCCAGTTTTTGGAGCTTTAAAATCCACTCTCTTGTTTGCAGCAATATAATTAGACAGTGGGGGCCCAGCTAGAAATCTATGTTGCTGCTACCCACACCACACCTCTTTTTTCTTGAGAGCTGAGGCCTCTGAGCTGAACTCCAGGAGGCTTTGGTTTGGGGTTGATTTTATAAGGAGGGAGATGCATCACACTCTCTTTTTCTTCTGATGTTAGCAAGTTGATAGACTGATAGAGGCAAGACCTGCTGGCCCTTAGCGATGTTGTGCACTGAACCTGAGTGCCTCCTTTTGGGTGTCTCCTACTTCCAAAGTGAGGATTTAAATTAACCCTTTGGGGGAATTTCCCTATGGCAGGGTCCTCCTGATGACATAAAAACTGCTTTGTCCTCCCCTGGCACTGGGACATTCACTGAGTCCTTCTCAGTTAGTTGCCCATTCTGATATCAGCTTTGCATATGGCTAGTCAGCTCTCCCCAGTCTTAGCCTATGGGTTCTCCAAACCTGTGGATCCAACCCAGCTTCCAGGTCAGACACTGACATATCCTTCCACAAAAACTTTCTCTTGTTTAAAACTGAGCATGGCAGCCAGGCGGTGATGTCTCATACCTTTAATCCCAGCACTTGGGAGGCAGAGGCAGGCAGATCTCTATGAGTTCAAGGTTAGCCTGGTCTACAAGAGCTGGTTTCAGGACAGCTAGGGCTACACAGAGAAACCCTGTCTCTGGGGGAAAAAAAACAAACAAAATAGCATTTCTCATCACTTGGGAGGCAAAGGCAGGTGATCTCTGAGTTTGAGGACAGCTTGGTCTACATAGTGAGTGTTAGGGCAACCAGGGCTACATAGTGAGATCCTGTCTAAATAAATAAATACATAGAATGTGTCCATAAGGTAGTCAAGTACATTTGTGAAGCTTTGGCCTTATTGATGGAAGCCAGAGTTGAGGAAGTCCCAGAATTCCCTGGGGACAGGGAATACTGGAGCCAAGAAAAGGGCCAAAAAGACACCCTGATAGCAGGAGGAGATATCAGAGCTGATAGATTTGGGCAGGTTGCTTCATACACAAAGTTCAGGATTTGATATTAGTGGTTTGCAGGGCTGTGACATGAAGTTCCTTTGTCTCCTTATGGTCACTAAAGTCACGAGGTAACATGCATGAAGTGGGGTTTGTTTTGTGCGAAACTGGAGAGAAGTTCCTCATGCAGGAGCAGAGGACAGCCACCTTAGCCAGGGATGAGCTGGGAAGGCAGCAGCATGTGAAGAATGGAGCTTCTAGAAAAGCATAGCCCCCCAAAAAAAAATTCAGGGCAGAGGATGGGGGGCCAAGTAGATTAGAGATCCAAGACTAGAGATTACGCATGGGGAACCCTGACCACAGCCCTGTGAGGTAGGTTGAACAAATAATTGGATAACCCTACTGTACCGGTGAGAAAACCAAGACTTGGCCATGGTACCATATCTGCCCAATTCCACACCACTGACAAACTGAGAAGTACAAGTAAAAGTCAAAACTTCATTCCACCCCCTGCTACAAGCTTCCTAACCAGAGACAATCAGAGAAAGAGAAAGCCTTTGAAGCTAGCCTGGGCTACATAGTGAATCTCAGTCCAGCCTAGGCTACATAGCGAGATTTTTATCTCAAAATCCCAAACCTACTAACACACAAAGGCCACCAGGAAAAGATAAGCAAAGGAACTGGAACAGCTTCTGCACACTGCCACCACCCTTGGCCCTCTGTCTGCTTTATCATGACGTTTGAGTAGGACCTGAAGCTGCAAGGGGGTAGCAGGAGGTGACTTTAACACAAAGGACATTCCTGGAGCAGAAAACCTGCTTGGGACACCATAACAGCAAACACTGGGTGGGTGAGGGAAGAGTGTGTGTTTAGTGACATGCACTCCTGCCTTGGGCATGCCAGCGCTAAGTCTAGAGGGTCAAGGCGTTGCCCAGCCTCTCCACTGTATTGATTTCCTTTGCAGAAATCCTGAGTCTTCTAACTTGAGATGATCCTTAACTGTAACCTTTATTTGTGCCTTTCAGCCTTGCCCTATGGACTCTTTCCTTTATTCCGGTTGGTACTGTCTACTTAATATTTCAATTTGACTACTCGAGGCCAGGACTAGGTTCCTCAAGGGAACTTGCTTACTGGGTAATGGCTGATTGGTTCCCTGATGTTTGTACCATGTAGCTTGTGATTGTCACATGCTCCTGAACAAGAACCAGGCTGAACTGGTACCATCTGTCATTTGCAGGTGGCCTCATGGGTGCATTTCTTCCAAGCAGCTGTTCTGGTAAGTAAGCATGGTGTTATCTCCTGATGACTTCTGTCCCTGGAGCTGTCCCCAGTGACTGCCATCCCTGAGGCTAAAGCTTAATGACTACTCCATTCCCCAAACCAGTCTATAGTGGCTGCTGTCCCTAGGGGCTGCTCCCAGAAACCTGCCTGATGCCAACAAGGAGTCTGTGGTGCTCCTACAGAATTAGAGGCTAGAAAACCCAAGAACCTCTGGGCTGGACGAAGACTTGGGGGAGAGGTGGCACACTGTCTGATGTGGCCCCACTCAATCAAATCTGTTGTCCCCATGGAACCATTCCTAGCACCTTCTTTGCAATCTCAAAACATCACAGCACGGATGACAAGTGACTTAGAGTTACCCTATTTAATGGTCACCTAAGATCATTGTTTCCGTTGTTGTTATTTTGCCCCCCCCCCTTCTTTTTTTGACTGAGTAATATTCCTGGAAAAAAATCCATCTTCTCAGTCTGTCTATTCACCAAAGGCACCTGGATGGTTGCGTAACTGTCTATAATACAGCAATGAACACGACAAGGCAAGGATCTTTTTGGCATAATGATTTCATCTTCTTAGACTATATACCCAGTAGTGCAATTGCTAAGTCATATGCTCTTGCTTAGTTGTAGAAAGCAGTAAATTAGCCTTAAAAAAGAAGGAGATGTAACCATGGCTGTTAATGACTGGGAAGGGCCGTGGTGAGGGAAGGCAGAGAGGAGCCCAATAATGGGCCAGAAAACACTGAGTGGAAACCTTACATTTGGTTGGGTTGTTCTTCCTCACAGTAAAAGCCATTGGTTAAGAAACTCCCCATGATGTATAGCTGAGCATGAAATTTACCATACATAAAAACAATTAAGAACTAATGATATGGGGCTGTGAGAAGGCTCAGCAAGTAAAGGCACCTGACCCCGAGGCTGATGACCTGAGTTTGAGTACCCACAAGGTGGACAATAGATTTCTGCAAGTTATCTGACCTCCACATCCCACACCTTGACACATACAAGCCCCCCAGTCACTAGGTAGGTAGATAGACAGACAGACAGACAGATAGATGAGGTAGTAGTAAAGAGATGTAAATGCTCATTTCTCTGATTTGACCATTACATATTGTATGTATATAGTGAGTTGGTATAATATATCTATAAATTATACAATTTAAAAAAGTATGTGTCCCCTTTAAAGATACACTGTCTATGGAAGGTATGGTCATGTGTCCAAAAACATCAAGTTCACACTTGGGAGGCCCAAGTTCACAAGGCAGCAAAGGGAGAATTGCTTCGTGTTGAGGTAAGTTGGCATGAACTGTGTCCGTGTTGTTAAAGTAAACAGGGCTTGGGAACAAGTGCCTTTTCCAGAGTGTGTATCCTTGAAAATGTTTGGATGGACTTCATTAATTCTGACAGGCACCGTCAGAAAGCCAAACAGGAAGTAAACCCCTGGCCCTGGAATAATATAAACACTGTCCTTCACAAAAGCTCCCTTTTGTCTTCTTAGGTCTCCCCCTGAAGTAAGAGTTGGCCAGTCTAAACTGAAAGAAGGTCCTGTCCCGGAGGCACATAGCTTCTCCCAGCCAAGCCCTTGATCATTTCAACATCTTCCCTTTCCCATGTGCTCTCTCCTGTCCTTACCTGGACCCAGCCAGAGAGTATCATGAACTCAAACCCTATTCAGGTACCAAATTCAAATCCGGCCACACCAATACTTATAGCCTAAGAAAAGCCAACACCAGGCAAGGCTGTGTCCAAGGCAGCTGGGGTTGGCTTCTAGGTGGAGACAGAGAGGTTTTTCTCTGTTCGTTTGTTGTGGGGTTTGTTTTTCTTTATGTTTTAAACTTGTTTCCATGTGATCCAAGCATGGACTGTTTCTCAGGAAAGCAAGGACCTGCAGCCTGGAACCACATAAACAATCACGGCCCCTCCTGGTGTTGAAAAGAAAACAGCTTGATGCAGGGTGTGCACTGGCTTGCAACCCCCCCTCCTTCCCACCTGCTGACTCACATTATTTGCATAGCTGGGATTCTCAGGAAACACCCAGGTCCACCTGTATATCTATGCAAAGCAGCGTGGTAGACGCCAAGTCTGGCATTCATGCAGCCCTCACTCTGGGCTGTAGGCCTCAGTACAGGCACACCACAGAAACCCTTCCATGGACCCTACACTTACCCCTTGCAGAGATGAGGAGGCAGCACTTGACAGAGACCAAATGATGACCACAGTCATTCAGCACACATGTGAAGGACCTAGGATGCCATCTCACATGTTAGCTGCAGAGCCTGGCCCTTAGCAATTCAGTAGCCATGGTGAGAGCTCCTAGGCCAGGCTTCCCCAACTTCCTTGTATGTTCAGAAGTTAGTCTGGTCACAGTACACAGCCTGACCAAGAAGCTGTCAGGGTGGCCCTGAAACCCCACCTTTGGAAAAAGTTCTGAAGAAATGGTCGCTGCTGCTGCTGCTGCTGGTGGTTCGGGAAGAGTCTGAGGCAGTAGTTCACAACCTCCCACCCCCTCCACACACTTTTTTTTTTTTTTTTTTTTCTGGAAAAGATCAGTTAGTCAATAGTTTAGGCCCTGTAGGCCACAGACAGCTTCTGTTTCATATTCTTTGTTATTGACCTATTTTATAGCCATGTGAAACCACTTATTGGCCTTCCAGCTACCCCAGGACTCAGCAGTAGTTTGCTTCTTCCTAACCTGAGGCATTGGATAGAAAAATCCAGGTAGGGGCCGTTTCTCCTGTGAAAGGACCCCACCCTCTACCCCCAGTCAATCTGCAATGATGAAGGTGAGGCTTAGATTCATTTCTGCTTTGCAGTGTGGTGTGAGCCTCGAGACAGTAAGATTCCAAACAGGCCAGGCAGGGGGCTTGCAGGCTGGAGCTGGAGGAGGCAAGGGCACTGGAGAAAGGGGGAAATGCTTCATACACTATCCTTTGCTCTCCTCCTTTTGCTGAAGCAGCAGCAGCAGAAGGTTGAAAGGGGACTCCTGTGACAGGTGGAGGTCAAACTTGCAGACTCCTCCAAGTGAGTCAAGATCCCATGATCCTAACTGCACAAGGCTAATGTGCTGTCATCAGATAATCTATGCACACAGGATCTGATTCTCCTCCAGTCCATCCGCAGCCACATCTCAGAACAGTTGCTTTATCTCTTACCTCAGCAGGGAAAGGACTATCACTGCTCAGGGGTGGGTGGGGGTGGGGTGGAACCCCGAGTTCAAAGCTCAAAAATGGAAGATGAAAAACGAAACCCTCCATTGGAGAGACTGCACAGTCTGGAGGGATCCTGTTGCTTTCCTATCTTCTCATAACTCAGAGTGGCATGCAGTCATCTCGCTTCAGGGAATTCTATCCATAGACATAATTAGAGCCATGAGTATGGACTCCTCCACTGGTGAAAGGGTCCCTCTGCCTTACTAGGTCTCCAAGCCTCCCCCTTTTCTCTCTTTTATCCCTTTCGCTTTAATGCCCCTTTCTTGGTTGTGGATGCTCTTGTGCTGGTATTTGACATGTGTCTTCCTGTGCACAGGCTCTTGGAAAATGCCCTTTTTGTACATGCATACATTTTGATTCACATTATGTATTGTGCATATGATTTGCTACACTTCTTGCTTCTTCAACTGCCACTGTATTTTTAAGATGCAGCCTTGTAGCTAAATATAGACATACAATTCTTCTAGTTGTATATACCAACTCCGCATTTTAAAAAGTTTGCCTTTCTGTTTCTTCTGTGATGTATACACAGGTTTGTTTCTGGTCATCTCATACATAATATGATGAGAATTCTCACCCCTGATCCTTCATGGCCCTGGGTAAGAAATTCCTGTGACTTCTCAGGGGAGTAGCGCCATGGTCTGTAAGTACTTGTAAACTGAACTGGATACTTATCTTGTCAGTTGACCTGTCAAAGAAGGAAAGAAGGCTAGACCAGTCAAAGGTCCCACCAGCCATAGACCAGGGTCCCTGCTGCCACATCTTCTCCATGCTTGACGTTAACTGTCCTCTATTTCTGCTAGTGTACTACTAATGTCTTCTCTGTTGTGTTGGTCTGTCCTTCAGTGACCGAATTTTGAGCAGTGTTATCTTTGCCTTTTAGGGGTTTTCTTTTTCAGTGAACTGCCCATTGCTGTTCTTCTGTTTTCCCAAAGCTTTGCTGATTTTTGTCTTAAGGTTTTTTTGTTTGTTTGTTTGTTTTATTTTATTTTTTTCCTCTTAAAACCTTGATTTTCAGGAGTTTCTTGAATATTCTAGAATTTAAATATTTGTACTTGGTGAGTTTCAGACATTGCCAGCATCTTTTTTTTTTTGAGTCTGTTTGTGTCTTACTATGGTATCTTTTGTTTGAGAAGTCCTTAAAATTGATATAATCAAGTTTTAATCTCATAAGTTTATCCAAGTTTATCCAGTTGTGTACACATAGTCCATCTTTAATGTTGGTTCAAAGAAAGTCTTCTACAGTCTTTTTTGTTGTTGTTGTTTGTTTGTTTGTTTCGAGACAGAGTTTCTCTGTGGCTTTGGAGCCTGCCCTGGAACTAGCTCTGTAGACCAGGCTGGTCTTGAACTTACAGAGCTCCGCCTGCCTCTGCTTCCCAAGTGCTGGGATTAAAGGCATGCACCACCAACACCTGGCTGAAAATACATTGGTTTTTTTTGTTTGTTTGTTTGTTTGTTTGTTTTTAAGGTGAAAAGAAAATGGAAAATTTGTAGTATTTTCCTAGTTTGGCCAATGTTGTCTGCAGGTGTAACCTACTTCCTCTAGCATAGAGTTCCAGCTGCAGCAAGGACTGACTCTAATCACATTCACTGTCCTCCTAAGAAAATTCACTTTCCATAAGAAAATGATATCATTTCCTTAAAATAATCCAAAAATTTCTTAAAGAATTTTAATGACAAATTCTTCATGGAAAAGTAACTCTAATGTGCAATAGTTGGGATCTGGTTGAGGAAAGTGTTGTAGATGTATTTTTTTAAGGTTAATTTGATTGTTTTTAATTATGTGTGTGTATGTACATGTGAGGGCAGTTGATCACAGAGGTCAGAGGTGTGGGACTGACTGAGCTGAAACTGGAGACATCTGTGAGCCACTCATCATGTCTGCTGGGAACTGAACAAGTATCCTCGGCAAGAGCAGTATCCACTCAATCGCTGGTTAGTTTGAACTGGAATCAATGGGAAGAGAGTCTTGATTATTAATTATATAGATAGGTTGGCCTATGGGCATGTCTGTGGGGGAAATGTGGTGGTTGTTAATTGATGTAAGAAGATTTAGATTGCTGTAGATGGCCATTTCTTGGTCTGGGACTCTGGACTCTATGTATCAGCATGAAGAAAGCTATCGAAGTACCGACAATCGAGAAAGTCTGTCTACATATATTCTCTCTTTGCTCTTAACTGTGGATGAAATGTGACTGAGTGCCTGCCTTGACTTCCCCAGAATGACGAACGGTAAGTTGGAGTTGTCCACCAAATAAATCCTTTCCTTCTCTGTGTCACATTTGGGTCAGCAACAGAAATGACGCTAGAACATAAAGATAACACAAATAAAACCTCATGTATGGATTACAAATGGTGTGATAAAAGATGTACAATGTATGCAGATGTGCCTAATTGCTCCATGAAGGAACATATTCATTCATTTCTAGGACAAAGCCTTTACCACGTGGGCCTGAGGGGGACATACCATATCCAAACTGTAGCATCAGGTCAGGGGATCAGTGTTCAGGGACATCTTTGTGAAGGAGTGCATCACTGTGTTCCATAGTCAAGTATATCTGGGAAACTACCCTGGCGAGGTAAACAGAACTCCCCAGCTCTGTAGACACTTCTGAAGAGCCTTCTCCCTTATCAAGACAGTGCCTTACTCAGCAGCAGGCAATCTGCAGCTGTCGTTTAAGTTAGAGTCTCTGAAATTGAGAGAAGTGGAGTGGGGGTGCTTTCCTGTTTTCTGGAAGGGCCTAATTGGATTACATGTGTCTATGAACCTGGAGAACCTCTTTACACTGTGGTTGAAAAGACAAGATATTAGAGGATAGTCAGAGAGATAGGTGGGATATTGCTAGCTTGGAATACAGAATGTGGGCCACCTCAAGATTCTGGAAAAGGAAAAAGGATGGATGGATAGATAGACAGGCAGATGATAAATAGGTAGGTAGATAGGTATATAGATAGGTACATAGATGAGTAGATAGGTAAATCGATGATAAATAGGTAGGCAGATAGGTACATAGGTAGGTAAGTAGATAGATGATAGGTAGGTAAATAGATGGATAGATAGATGATAGGTAGGTAGATGGATGGATGGATAGATAGATAGATAGATAGATAGATAGG
The DNA here is from genome assembly GCF_943737965.1 of Phodopus roborovskii. Taxonomy (NCBI): domain Eukaryota; kingdom Metazoa; phylum Chordata; class Mammalia; order Rodentia; family Cricetidae; genus Phodopus; species Phodopus roborovskii. The sequence continues at coordinate 26,664,177 of NW_026126525.1, read as the reverse complement.
CAAGAACAGACTGTCACTTGGGGCCTCCAGAAAGGAATACAGCTCCACCAGCATTTTGATTTAACCTAGGGAGACCTATACCAGATTTCTAACACATAGAACTATGCTATAATTAATGTGCATTACTTAAGCCACAATTGAATAGTACTTTACTGTAGCAATGATAGCAAACTGAGAAAATGGTCATGAATATGTCAGGTAACCCATTTTTCCTTACAGTATATAATATAGTACATTAGACTATGAGTTGGAGGTCCAGAAATATTTGTGGACAGGCCCCAACTCTACTTTTGTGACCTTGAGCAGTCCCTTGAATTCTGAATCTCAGTTATATCAAAGATAAGATGTGAAGATTCACAAGAGTGGCTCTCTCTCATAGGTTTGTTGTAAGATCTGAATGAGGCTGAGCAAGCAACATAGTTAGCACAAGACCAGGCAAGCAAAAGTCCCTGGATCAATGGTAGCCATTATCATATTTATTGAAGGAGGGAGATCAAGAGCCCTGAGGCTCCTCTGGGGTGAGGGATGCCCTTAAACATACTGCACATTCAGTTTAAAGTCAAGAGGCTTGTGATACAGTGGGAAAGATCACAGACTCCAAAGCCAGTCTCCCTGGAATGCAGCCCAGCTTTGTGACCTTGGCCATGTGATTCAGCATCTTAGCATGGCTGTGCCCAGAAATGGAGGCCCCCAAAACACCACTGGAGCTGAGAACTGTATTTGGAGGAGATTCTAGGAAACACACAGTAGGAACTGGGAAAGTGTAGCAAGAAAGGAAAGGAGTCAATAAATACATATCTCCACCATTGCTCAGCCTGAAGTATGAGCCATCCCAGAGCAATCTGAGACCCTGTGCACTGTCACACTTAAGGATGAAGAAGCCAAGCGTATTACCAATTCCTGTTGGTCTAGGGGCCAGGGCTTCTTTGAGGGGACACGTGGATAGAGAAAGCTCTCAGGGAGATGGTGGCAGGGGGACCATGGGCTGGCATGCATTGACTTGGCAAAGGGTGATTGGATGTAGAAAGAACTCCATGTCTGTCAAAGGGAGCTTTATCATTGTTAGGAGAGACGATGGTACCTGAGAGGTGGGTGGAGGTTAACAAAGTGGATTGCTCCCACCAGAGAGGCACATGACCACTGCTGACACAGTAATGTTCATCAGCTGATCTTCAGTTCTTTGCATTTCCATGATAGAAAAGCTTCTTCTCCTGACTCCCCAAAATGCTTAGTGAAGCTAAAGTCCCAGGTGCTTAGGAGAAGGGGGAGTGTGTGGAACAAGGACTAACACCCCCCTGACCCATGCCACAGCCATAGGGCTGTTCTCTGTGGGGGCTGAGTCATGAAGTGGGTTGCTGAAACCAAGGGTGCTCAGCCAGTGGTTTGCATAGAACCCAGAGGGCTTTGGGTTTCCATGAAGCACAGATTTGAAGTCGCCTCTTCCATCTCTCAAATGACACAGAGGCCACAGCTACTATACATGTTATGAACTCAATTATGAGCTTCCTGAAGGCAGAGCCTGTGTGCTCATGGCTGCTTGTCCTTTTTCCCCCCTTGCTCCTGGAGCACTGTCAACAAACACATAATAGCTTGTTGGGTAGATGTGCATGAATAAGGCTGGGAGACAGACAGCTGACCTGAACAAGGAGGAGCTAGTGGGCTCCCAGAGTAATAGCTGGGAATCCAGCATGGGACTGACTCAGACCCCCTGAATATGGATCTCATTTAGAAGGCCTGGGCAGTCTAAGGGACCTCAGACAGTGGTACCAGGATGTATCCTTGGTGCACAAAAGGACTTTGGGAGCACATTCCCCATGGAGGCAGGAGGAAAGGCCTAGTCCCTACTCCAAATGACTTGACAGATTTTGTTGACCCCTCCTGGAAGGCATCACCCTACCTGTGGAGTGGGGGGGGGGTATGGGAGGGTGGTAGTGGGGGGGCACGGGAGGATGGGAGAGGAGGAGGGAGGGAGAGGGAACTGGGATCGATATGTAAAATAAAAATAAATAAATAAATTTAAAAAGAAAGAAAGAAAAAGACTGGGAGAACTAGTAAGTGACATTTCCATCTAAATCAAGTGTCCAGTGCCATTTCCAGGTGCGCTCTCACCTTCAACTCCCTTTCCCCATCTCCCTGCATCGGCATCCTGCTGATGCCGGCAACCTGGGTGAGTCTCTGCAGCACCTTCTGCAATACAAACCACAAACTGTAGGTATTTATACCAACACACATTTTAAGTGGGCCCTCATTTCTTCCTGAAAGGAACCCAAACACTCTGTTGGAACTGAAAACATTTTATATTTGTGGATCACCAGTTATTGAGGGAACAAAAAGTGCTCAGTAAATATGACCTCGTTTGTTTTCGCGTGAGGCCTGGGGGAAGAAGTTGGCAAGAATTCCTAACCTCCTCAGAGAGGTGAGTAAGGAAGCCCAGGAAGTTGGCCCACGGAGCAGAGAGAACTGTAAGGGAATGTCAAGTTCAAGAGTTAGCAGCCTTCATGCTTGCTGGATGCAGTAGGAATGAGGAAAAAAACAAGCCAAGCAGACAAACAAACAATCTTGAAAGAGCCCCCATGCCTCAACACGGAATCCAATAGCTAGGGTATAGATGGCAATACTACTTTGAAATTGAGAAAAACCTGTGTATTTGGTATGAAATGGTGTCGGACGTAGAAACTCAAGGTGAATGAGACCATGTGTGACGTAACCAGCACTATTATAAATTAACTGGTATATAATAATAAAGGGAAAGTGTAAAAGAAGGTGGACAAAATTACACATGGAATGTAATCACATACTTCTTTTCCACTGGCATTTTCAAGAGAAAGTTCTAGAAGAATGTGTAACAATAGCTGCATTCAAATTACTCTTACTTTCTTAATTATGCATATGTTAAACACATTTTCTTAAATTTTTGCATCGCAATGCTTTTCTTTGGTAATCAGGTTAAAATTCTCTAAAAACCATGAGAAGGAAAATCTCTCATCACCTAGAAAGCATGGAAAATCGGAAATAGAGAGATTACAATTTTCTCCTATCATTTTCTTTCTGTGAGGATGCCAGGAGTGTTTGCTTTGATGTGAAGAACTTGGAACAGCTCCAGTGGACTTCGAGGCCGCCCCTTCTGCACGCAAGGCGTGGATTGGATACTCTATTTGGTAAACATATGGTCCTGCATCTGCAAAGCCACCAACAGGAGGGAAATCTTTCTGCTTTTCTCCTCTGCTTTTAAACACAAGACAGGCTTGATTGACAGACTGGCCTTTTTACCTGGTAAGCTGGGGTAGAAGAAAAACAGCCCCGCCCCAGGGAGCAATTTCAATCACCAACTGCTCAGAATTTTCACCATCGATCAGACAAAACATATAAGCTGTGTCGTGTCATTAAACATTACCTTTGAAAGCTCAGTTGGCTGTGACTCACAGCGACCTGGACACTGACCACATGACTGAGTTGTATAAGTCAAAATGGCTAAAGCAGTAAATTAGAAAAAACAAAAGCAAATGAAAGTGTACACCCAACCAACCAACCAACCAACCAACCAACCAACCAACCAACCCTTGGCTGTTGGATTCTGTTACCCTTTTTATTCTGTGGATAAGGAAAGCCCAGAGAGATGAAGTGGCATTCCCCAGGGTCTCAGGTACAGAGGAAATGGTGGCATCGGTGCTCCTGACCCCCAAACTGGGACCTTATGCATCTTGACTCCAGGCAGTGACAACTGTCAGAAGTCCAGGTAAGCAGCCTTGTGGGTCTGGCTCCCTCCATGGGATCAGTAGGTGGCTACAGCCTTACACCCTGAGTGCCCCTGGTCTTACCTTCATACATGGAGGGACAGCTTACACTGGGCTTCCTGAACACAGCCCTAAGATCATGTCACCAGAATCAGTTGGTACCTTCCTCCTTCCCAAGGCCAGAGTCCACATACTGACCTGGGCATTTACTCATCCTTCTTGTCAACAAATACTAAAATGGACTTCTTTGGCAGGCCCTATTCTAAGTGTTGGGGATTAAGTTGTGAGAAAACAGTCAAATATAATTTTGTGCTTGGCTCCCGATGTCTGGACGTTTATCTTCTCTTCTCTTGTCCCATACTTACTGATCTATACTTTATTCTTTTATAGAAGTGGGTTTCTTTGGGTCCTTGAAATCACTGGCTCAGACCATACACAGAGAGAAAGATGTCACCTTTGGGAGAGCAGAGAATGGGTTAGACTTCAGTCTCTACTCAACAGGAGGCCAAGGTGTGGCACACAACAGAACCCTCTCTGAGCTTTTCCAGGGACTAGAAATCTATTCATGCCCAAGCCCAGTGCCTTCAAGTCCAACCCTTACCTACCTCCCACTTGCTTAGCCAAATCCCCATCCACTCCAACCCTATCACCTGGGCATTCCTCCATAACTCCTTGTTCTGCTATGACATATGATATAATTCAGACACATTCTGCCTACCTCTCTGGGTCTGGCCCTAGCCAACCTTTCATTGCTATTAACATGGTTAAGATAGGGCCAACAAGGTGGTTCAGTGGGTAAAGGGGCTTGTGGAAAAGACTAACCACCTGAGTTCATTTCCTGAGACCCACATGATAAAGGAAAGGCCCAACTCCTGCAGATTGTCCTCTGAACTCCACATGTGTGGTGTGCATGCACACTCATTCCACACACATCTCTCATGCATGCATGCATATAAACACACAGAGAGAAATAAATAAGTATCAGTAAAGAACTTAAAATGGCTAATATCATCATTTTGTTAAGGGAAAGGGCTTATTTGGGCCCCCAGATTTGGAGGGTCCAGACCCTGCTGTCTTATAAAGGAGGCAAAAAAAAAAGTGTATTATGACAGCTGTGCATGGCAAAACTATCTGTCTTGTGTTCCAGATGCAAAAGAGAAGAAGGGTCTGAGTCCCCAAGTCCCATTCAAGGCCACATCTCCAGAGATGTGAATGCTTCTGCCATCTTCCATTTCTTAAGGGCACCACTACTTCCCAGTAGTACCCTGCTCTAGAGACCAAACCTCAGGCCTTAGGAGGACAGTCACCCAGACCTAAGCCAACACACTCTCTCTTCTCCTCTCTCCAGCTCTTGGGACCTGAGACTTTCCCCACCTGTCCTACTGTAATTCCACCCCATTCTCAGGCCAGGATGCAACAGGCCTGGCCGCCTTTATCCACTACCCAAGAACCTTCTGGTAGTGGGGCCATGGTGAGGCTCCCAACACTGTGTCTCGTTAGCTAATGGACAGACACTGCGGGATGATGTGAACCCATAGCTATGAGGATGTCCTCATTCCTTCCTCCGTGCCAAAATCAGAAGAGAATGCTATTTCATCACCAGGAAGTTGTCTAGAAATAACGCTAAAATATGTATTCTTTTACCAAGGAGACAAGTGGTGCTTCTATGAATCTAGGATCTCTCATCTTACTCATAATCAGAATATTTGCCTCCACAACACCTTTCATCAGGCCACCTCTTCCAGGAAGCTATCCCAGATTGTCTCTTCTCTGTGCCTGCATGCCATAGGAGAGCCAGATGTGCCCCTGTGTTATCCTAGAGCACCTGCCCCATGCTACGGTTTGTATGTGAAATGCCCCTCACAGCCTAATAAACTTGGGCTTCTGACACCGTTTTGGGAGAGCATGTAACTGCTAGGAGGTAGGGACTCACTGGCAAAAGTGGGTCATGCTGGAGGAGAGGGGATCAGCCTTTCAGAATTGATAATCCAGCCCTGCTTTGTGTCTTCTCCCTGCTTCCCCGTTGAACAGTGAACAAGAACCTCCCATGGGCTTCCCTGCCCTCCTCCCCTCCAACTGTGACCCCAAATGAATCTCTTATTCCTTAGTCTCCTCTTGCCTGGTATCTGGTCCTGGATGTGAAAGGACACCAACAAACCATCCTAGCATTTGTCACATGGAACTGTGATCACTTGCTTGTTCCGGCAGCACCCTAGAGTATAACTCTGAGAACTGGGACTAGGTCTAACCCACTGGCTTAGCTCCGGCATCCAATGCCACCTACTCACCGTTCATGAAGTAAGGAAAGGACATCACACTAAGGGGAGAAAATAGCATCAGACTAAGGGGGCATTCCCCCAGTGATGGGCGGCCTGATTTCTCCTAGGTAGAATGAGGGAAATGAGAAATGATGGGTACTCTCAGGTCCCCCCTAAAAACCTCCACAAGACAACGAATAATATAGCACATGGCAAACTCATCCATTCATTCACTCATTGTAGCTATTCACAGAATATTCTAGTGAATCTGGCTATGTAGAGTCCACAGTGAAAAGGAAGCCTGGGTATAGCTTGTCTGCCAGTGGGAAGGGGGGGGGGCTTAGAACAACCACTAACTATCTTTGCAGGAGAGAAGATATTCTAGGGAGAGATACATGTGCCCCTCCCTTCAGCCGTCAAGAAAGTGGACCCCCCCCTCCCAACAAGTAGGAGACTCACAATAGAAGGAAAAGACTGGGGTTCTGGGAAGTCTGCCTCCCAGAAACAGAGTTCACACAGTTCCCAGATGTTGAAGCTGAGGCTGTGACTGGTCAGTGAGGGGCAGGACCACACCTTGACCAGCATTCCTGAGTTCTGCATGCCCTTTGCTTCCTATTTAAGCTTAAACTCCACCCTGGTTTATTCGTTCCTCTTCCTAGGATGCCACATCTCATGTCTCCTTCCCTCCTTTCTCTGCTTTTTATGGTTACCTGTCTCTTTAACTGGCCTATTGGGGACCGGTGGCCAAGCCAAGTTGGTGAGGGGTGCCAGGCTCCAAGCTATGACCCTCACAGCTCTGGTAAAACAGGAGGGACAGGATGGTTGGAAAGATGATGACAGTGCAGCCTGAGGCGATTCCCTGGGCTCCAGGGAAGATCAGTGTACTTTCTCTGCTGCAAGCTCTTCACAGTAGAATAGTTACCTTGTCCAATGGGGAGGAAGCCTGGGAACACAGGCTCACCTATAAATTCATCATGGAATTTTAATCTTGGAAGTTCATGCTCGCTCTCAATAGACAAATAAATTGGGACAAGGTGCTTGACCCACCTGAGCCTCAGTTTCCCTATAGGTTGATAATAACAAGAGCACCCACTACCTTGTGCTAATAGCCTGCCAGACAGCACCGTCAACAAAGGTAAGTTATGATCATTCCTCATCACTGAAGGATAAGAAACACTCCTAGTTCCATATGTAACATGGCAATATGAAAGGGGTTAAATTATGACCTCATGCTTGGTATTTACCTTACCACTTATGTCCCCAGTCCTCTTTTAACTTTTTATTTTGAGAGCAAGTCTCACTAGGTTGCAAAAGCAGGCTTTCAACTCCCTCTGTAATCCAGACAGGTCTTGAACTCATGGTTTTCCTGACTCAGCCTCCTGAGTAGCTGAGATTACAGGCCTGTGCCATGAGACTTGGCAAGGACTCCATTTGCTAAGTTTTACTGGAGTGTAACTGATTGGCTAGTTACTAGCCAATCTTTGGGACCAACTTCAGTTCCCCAGAGGTTGTAGCACAGAGCCCAGCCTTGCTGATTTCAAGCAAGAAAGTGGTGCTCAGTGGGAGGACTCCAACAGGAAGGATTCTGCTTGGGTTCAGGCCATTGAGTTTGCCATGGAAGTCCTAGAGCTAATTTCCCCTTATTATTGAACTTGAAACAGCTAGGGTAAATAAAGCAGATTTTAATCAACTGCATTATAAACAAAAGGCACAGATGGCAAGGGAAGATTGACAACAGCACAGAGCCCTGAGGCTGTCTTGAACACCCCTGGGGAGGGGTGCTAAAGACTGCTTCTCGCTGTTTTCTTTTGTTCTTGGCATTTATAAATTCCAGGAACTCCTGCCATCAACAGGATGTTAGATGGGGAATGCTCTTGGAAGTTGGGAGTGGGGGTAGGGAGCTGTCATTTAGAAGCTTCAAAGGTCATAGGGCAACTGGCTATCCAGAGAGTCTGTGGCAAGAAGGGGAATTGGGTTTCCCAAAGGAGGGGAGTTTAAGGTTCTTGCTGAGTGTCCAGGTGGCATGACAGAGGAGGAAATCGGAAAGAACGATGATGGAGATTTGATAAACAGCTTAGTAGTTGATTCTAGATTCACCTGACTGCTCTTAATCCTCCTCACACACAAACCACACATGCACACACAGAAGTCACACAGGTACACCTGCTGGTGATGCCAACTGCAAACAACTGGCACCTACCTCACTTGAAACCTGGATTTTGTGTGATCCTAAGCCCGTGGCCACTGCTGAGTGGTCCAGTAGGAAAATACCCCACTCAAATGAGTCCAACCATAGTTGTGCAACCGTGACTCCAATCTTTTACCACAGCAGAATGTCTCAAGGTGAGCCACTCAGAGTCCTTTCCAGAACTTAGGTAGCACTGAGAAAGCCAGTCACTTGGGGTTGTGGAGCTGCACACTGGAGGGTGTAACTCAGATGTTCTGAAGTTTGAAAGGAAGGGAGAGAGGAGGAATGCACTCTGACATGCAGAGTTGAATTAAATGCTGATGGAGGGCACATTGACTCTTTGTACTATCCAGAAGAAACTGGTTAATCTGATTTCCCAAAGGATTTTTATCCTGTAACCCATTGTAGAGATGGAATAACACAGTGGACCACAGTTCTGAAATGTGGCCCTGTGCTCCTGGGTGTAATCTTCTTGGTATCTACGGAATCAACACTGTTTTCCTGCCATGCTTGGGTAATGTCTGCCTTTTGGGGACTCACTTTCTTGTAGGTACACAGTGTTTCCTGGAGACTAGAGCATGCGATATCACAGCAGTTAAGAGAAGAAGCAGACATGAGCATCCAGCTGGCATCTATCAACCAGACATCAAAGAGATTTGCAGGAAAACACGAAGCAAGGCAACTCTTAAAACAGGTCTTGTTGTGGTTTGAAAATAGCTATTTTCATTAAAAGTAGATGTAAACACGTTCACTTCTGTTCTTCCTAAGTAAATAAATCTTGAACTTCTTTTTCATTTTCATTTTCTCAAATAGCAAACACTCAAAGACACCTGCACATCAAACAAATGCTCCAATTATCTTTAGACTATGAAGGGTCCCCAGAAGACTGAAAAGTCTAGAAATCACGTTCCAAGGTTTGAACGAGCTTGTCCATAACCCTGTTCAGCTAGATATATCATAGAAAGATGTCAAAGAGGGAGATTGGAAAAAGATCTTCAGGAGAAGACCATGACAGGTGCTCATAGCCATCATCCAGTCATAGGATGTGGCCAAGAACACCAAGCCCAGACTTAAGGAACCCTATTTTTAATGGTTCCTGGAATGATTTCAATGACACTCCACCGGAGAGCAGGCTTCTGCTCTTGTCAGTCAAGTCCTTCCACGTCTGGGGAAAGATGCACTCCTACGTGTGGACGGTGAGAAGGAAGGCATCTTTCCTATAGTCCCTGAGACCAGCTGCCTTTCCCAGGAGAGACCAATTAATGTGAGGCTCATAGACACAAACCAGGGATGTAACAACCCTAGCTACAACCGGAAATCGGGCTTAAATTCGGTTGGTATTCACAAAGTAGGAGTAAATGCCCTGGTGTGGCCTATGTGTTTGCAGGAAGCCCTTTCCCTGCAGAGAGGGGGACAGTTGATGACAAAGGTAATTTAGAAATTGTGATCCTGATTGTTCATGGAAAGCTAACCTCACAGCTGCCTTGGCCCCAGTGTTGAAACAACTGGGTGACTCTGCTCTTCTGCATAGTTGGTGGCCTCTGCTTTCAGCTCAGTGACCTGTGCATTCCCAATCCCTTTTGAGCCTTTGTCCCTGAGTCCTGGTCCCAATGTTTCCTGATAAGTCCCCACCAGGAAAGTCAAGCTAGCATGGAATAGAGACCTCAGAGGGACAGGAAGAGAACAAAAGGTCTACAGCTTCCATTTTACTGGGTTTTTCACTCACAGAAAGACAGCAGAGCATTCCCTTGAATGGTTCAATAAAACACATTGAGGCTGTTTTACAGGCCTGTGCATAGGAGCTCAGTGGCCAGGCAGTCTAGGAAATGATGGAGGGGAGAGGGCAAGGGGACTTAGGGAGCATTCTTTTTGTTAGTGAAGTCATTAGTTTCTGTATTTATATTCCATCTTCTCAGAAGAATTTAAGTTAACTTGTAACACACACACACACACACACACACACACACACACGTAAACTGAAATCTGCAAAGCAAGCTATTCTTCAAATAGCCTGGAGACTCAGATTTACTGAAAACAAAGAGCAAAGTCAGACTCAGATTTCCAACAGACATGGGGACCCTTCAGCTCCTTGCAGCAATCACCATTTCTGTGTATTAAAATGAAAAAGAAAGGACTAGAAGTGTGACTCAGTTGGCAGAGTGCCTGCCTAGCATGCAGGAAGCCCTGGGGTAGATTCCCAGCACCCCATAAACCCAGTATGGTGACTAATGCTTGTAAATACAACATCCCCACTTGGAAGCAATAAGATCAGAAGTTCAAAGTCACACTTGGCTAAATAGTGAGTTCAAGGTCAGTCTGGGCTACACAAGATCTGTTTGAGAGAGATGGGGGGATGGTTCGAGGACATGGGGTGAGGTGTTAGTCTACCATTTGCAAACACATTTACACATACATTGTGAGTTCTTAAAGTTTTATTCATTATTATTTTATGTAGTGAACTATGTATATTCAGTGTCAGTAGAGAACTGAAAGGGCTCAGATCCTCTGAACTGGAATTGCAGACTGTTATGAACTGCTGTGTAGGTGCTGGGAACCAAACCAGAATTCTCTGCAAGAACAATAAGTGTTCCTGACTGCTGAGCCACCTTTCCAGCCCCTATGCTGAAGTCTCTATGGTAGATTGTTGTAAAAATAGATCCAAAATACCTTAACTATTAGTTAACTTTTTAAAGGGATCTAACTCAAGTGAAGAAACAGATAAGGCACTTGGGTGTAGGGGACCAGTAACATTAAAAATAGAAATCAAGAGGCAACTGGAAAGCCGGGCGTTGCTGGCACACGCCTTTAATGCCAGCACTCGGGAGGCAGAGGCAGGCAGATCTCTGTGAGTTCAAGTCCAGCCTGGTCTACAGAGCTAGTTGCAGGACAGGGTCCAAAGCAATACTGAGAAACCCTGTCTTGAAAAACCAAAAATAAAAAAGCAACTGGAGGCTAGGTCAAAACGGAAATATCTCTCTCTAAAGATGTATTTATTACGTATATACAATATTCTGCTTACATGCATGCCTACAGGCCAGAAGAGGATGCCAGTTCTCATTCTAGATAGTTGTGAGCCACCATGTGGTTGCTGGGAATTGAACTCAGGACCTCTGGAAGAGCAGTCAACACTCTTAACCTCTGAGCCATCTCTCCAGCCCTCCCAGAATAGAAATCTCTTATAGACAGTAGGGTACATACTTCCCCTGGAGCACTTCTCCCACGCTTTTAGCATTTGACGCAGGAACAAAGACAAGATAAACCAAATATTTCTTGAGGTTCATTAGACAAAAACAGTCCATCCCTCAGTTCTGGATTCATTCAGGCAACTGCCAGGAAGGAGGTTATAGGTTCAACTGTGTAATTTAAGACTTGCCACCTCCCACCCCCTTTGCTAAAGTAATTGAACCCTCACCTTCAGGTGACTTTAAGAAGGAACTTGTACAGTATCAAAACAGTTACCCAACCAACTAGTGATCATCAGATTTGGGTATTTTTCTCCTCTTCTTTCTCCTTGATAATGGTAGTCATGCTAATCTCCTTCATTAGATAGAATCTCTCTTTTAAAGGTTAAATATGATTCTCTGTATCCACAGATGTGTGGTAGAATGGTTGCACCCATGAACTCACAGTACCTGTGGTTGCCCGTACGAGATCAACCTAGTCAGCATTCCAACATGGAAAGGGCACAAAGGTCCATACCCCTGCCTGAGGAACTATTGACAGTTGATGACTGCCAGTAAAGGGAAAATAAGTTTTGTTTAGGGGTGTGGTCCCTGGTAGCTTGTCCATACTTCAGTGGGTAGCCCAACTCCCATGGGTATATAGGCAACACTAATTGTGTTTGGTCGATTGGGGGGGGGGCAGTGCATGAATGGGAACTTGGTAGAAGGCTTCCAGGAGGAATGAGAGAGGATGGAGAAGACAATGTGCTGGAATACATTATATGTATGTATGAAATTCTTAAATAGATTTAGAGATACAAAAAGAACAATGTTTCTTAAAAAGAGAAACAAGCAAATATTAGCATGTACTGGGATGGAAGGCGTTACCAGAACTGATCCTGAGAACATCATAGCCAGGGAAGTTTGAACTAACATTCTGGTTCTAGTTTATTGGCTAGAACCTGTTAGTCTGGACAATGTGTGTGTCACTCTCAGTCTTCACTTGGCCATTTATAACAATAGTTCTGACACCACTGGACTGCTAATGAAGATAAGTAAGTCATGTATGTCAAAGATGTAGTAAAAGTACTAGTCTATAATAGAGACATTTCTGTAGCAGATGCCAGTTTCCCAGTACCGTACCAGGTCATAAGATGAATCAGCATGAAAAAAGAAGGATTTCTATGAGCTCATGCTCTGAGGGGTTTCAATCCATGGCCAGGTGGTTCTGGACCTATCACCATGATGCAGCAGTGTATGTATGGTAGAGGAAATCTCTTCACTTCATGGTAGCTGGAGGGAAAGAAGGATGGGAAGGTTTGAGCTTTACCATCTTTACAGGGATGCCCCATGGTGCCCTGACTTCCTTCTTTTAAACACCCACCTCAGAGAGATTTGCACACGGAGTCTTTGGGAACATTCCAGATCCTAACTGTAGTCACAGGCACTTACTAACCTGTGACCCAGAAAAGGTCTACCACTCAGACTCATTAAATCCTCACCCTAGCCCTCTTAATTCAGAGGCTTCTAGGATTGCCTACCCCGTAGACTGTGCTTTGCCTAACAAACACAGAAGCCCTTGTAACCTAAGGGATTGTCCCTGAGAGCTAAACAAATGGGCTATTCGAAGGAAGAAGGACGTGTGATTCTGCCATTAGAGATTCTTATCTTCACTTCCCTGTCTCTTTTGAAATGTGAATAACCAATGAGGACTCACACATTACAAGTTTATGGCTTTATGGCAGGGTAGAGGTGATCCATAATACACAACCAGAAATGAAGTGATCTTGTTTTGCTTTCATTATATTTATTTATTTTTTTTAAATCACTAACCTCTATGAAGGACAAGGGCTACTAGTTGCTTGTTTACAGTGGCAATATACAATTTCTTTAAAAAATAGATACGCTTGTGTTTGAAAGTTAGTAACTTAAGTTTGACTAAGTTTTAAGTATAAAGGGCAGTTGATGAATAGATGCAGTGAAACTCATGTCTGAATATCTGCAGTTTTAAAATTGCTCCTCTATGGGGTAAAGTATATACTCCTGGGACTATTTCATGAGGATTTCTTTAATGTGGCCTTTGCACATGTTTCCAGATGTTGGGGTTCGCTGTGTTTCTTTTAGTGTTTCCATTTTTTGTCTCTGTGTAAGCCAGTGCCTTTCACTCAGATATCTGTCCATTCCTTGACTCTCACAAAGCCCTTCTAGACACCAGGGCTCGGGGTGATGGCCCCTTCCAGCCCTCTTCTTCACACTAACTAAGCACACCGATCCTTTGTTATTGGCCTGCAAAGTCTATATATACTGTTCTGTCACAGGAAAAGCTCTGCCACAGCATGACTCCTTCAGGGATTCCATTTTGTGTAAACTCACAATTATGGTATAATATTTAAATATTTGGTGATCTAATTTAAATATTTAACATCATTCTCTAAATATTGACTTCACCAACTTTGTCATTTTGTTTTTCAAATCCCCTGTACCATTTCCTGTTTGTGTACTCTTGATCTACTAGTACGTAAAACATGTATTGTAAGTGTGAAATGTCTCCTTATACGCAGATTTCTGTGTTTCCACAATATGTTATTTGGTGCTTACAAGTTTACAATTGTATTATCTTTTTGTTTGGTAGTGACCCTGTTCTGTGTATTTCTGCCTTTAGCTGGTAGCTGGATATTGAATTAGAGACTCAATGTGATTTTACATAACTAGTTAGTTCTCCACAAGAGGTTCAGAGAGACTTGGGTTTACAGAAGACATACTTTTAAAAAAAAAAATTGCTGGATGTTTGTATAGGTGAAAGAACTTTTCTGCTGGTTCCTTTATGGGTTAGGAGCCAGAGACTAGGGCCAGCAGTCTTTTGCTTTGTTTTGTTTTTTTTTTTTTTTTTTTGTTTTGGGGGTTTTTTGTTTGTTTGTTTGTTATTGATTTTCTTGAGACAGAGTTTCTCTATGGCTTTGGAGCCTATCCTGGAACTAGCTCTTGTAGACCAGGTCTGGAACTCACAGAGATTTGCCTGCCTCTGCCTCCCAAGTTCTGGGACTAAAGGCCTGCACCACCACCACCCGGCATGGCCAGCAGTTTTACAGACATTTTTTAGAGTTGAGGAACTTATAAAGTTAAAAACAAAAGATAGCTTCTAGATCGCTCAGCACCTGTCACCAAACCTAATCTGAGTTCCATCTCTGGGTCCCATGCAGTAGAAGGAGAAAACCAACTCCTACAAATTTTCCTCTGACCACTTGTACTCTATGGAACACACACACACACACACACACACACACACACACCACAAAGCCAAGTATAATAAAAATATTGTTGTGATGGTTGAATAAGTAATGTCTCCCACAGTCTCCCGTATTTAAACACTTGGTTCCCAGTTCCTGTTTGATGAAGTTTAGGAGGTGTGGCCTTGTAAGGGGAAGTATGTCACTGGGGGTGGGCTTTGTGAGTTTAACGGCTTTTGTCACTTCCAGTTCACTCTTCCTCTCTGCTTCGTGCTCAAGGGTGAGACGTGGCCTCCCAGCTTCCTGCTTGTGCTGTACCTCTCTGCCATGAACATCTCTTGGTCCTCTGAAGCTGTGACCCAGATAAGTCATCCTAGGCTGCCTTGGTCATGGTGTTTCATCACAGCCGCAGACAAGCGATGAACACAACTGTTTTTCTGCAAACAGTTTTTAAAACTTTAAAGTCAAAACTAGCAATATTTATTACCTATAGGAATTGTGAAATTTAATATTTATCCAAGTTATCTCTGAAAACAATCTGCAGATTTGCTGTTCTCATCCAACCAGGGTCCTGAAGAGTAGACAATGATTTGCCAAAATGTGTCCAATTATAAACAAAATAAAATATTCAAGTTGATTAGAAAAAAATTCATTGTAAATATTCATAATATAACTACTCTCCCTGAAATGTGTTTTTATATCTTGTAAAAAGGAGCAAAGTAAAAACTAACACTGTGTTAGTTACTTTTCTGTTGCTGTGATAAAAATAGCATGACAAAGGCAGATTATAGAAGAGATTTTGTATGTGGACTTACTGCTCCAGAAGTGTAAGAGTCCATCATGGCATGGAGGCATGGCAACAGTCAGTTGGCATGAGGGTTAGAGCAGGAAACTGAGTGTTCACATGCCAATCACAGGCATGAAACAGAGAGAACCAAAAGTGGTACAAGTCTCTAATCTCTCAAAGCCTGCCCACAATGGCATACTTCCTCCAGCAAAGCCATACCTCCTAGGCCTCCCCAAACACAACCACCAGCTGGGTACCAAATGTCCCAATACATGAGTCTATGCCTATGGGGGATGTTATCACTCACACCACCACAGGATACTGAGAGTATGAAAATGGTCCAAGCTCAGAGGGTCTCAGGACACCTGGCGGATTTAGCTTGTGAGCTGGAATTGAGTAATGAGATGGAAAAGGACATTTGCACAGAGCCAGCGACTACAGGGCAGAGGCCAGGGGCACGTGGCCTGGGAAGGGTAAAAAGGAACTAGACAGGGGCACAAGGAGATGAGACTGAAAGCAGCCTTCAACCCTGGGAGGACCTGAGTGCTCTGACTAAAGAGTGGAAAGCCACTCTGTAAATGCAGGGAATGAAGAACAGTTCTAGAATCCAAATCTGCCTCCTGGGGTCACACTGCGTTAGAACCTTGCTCTATGGTTTCTCTTCCCCAAGTGCATTTGTTTTCATTTCTGTCTAGGCCATCTGGCTTCCAAAACAGCGCACTGTGGGGGAAACATAAAGAGACTGGGAAGGCAGAATATGCCCGAGCTCCCATCCTCTCCCCGTTGTGCTTCTCCTAACCCCTGCACATCCATCCATTAACACACAATTAATCCCCTGGCCTTTTCAAAGCCAGGACCGCCCACCTCTCCCACCACATAGCAATTAAATCCCTGCCAGTTAAAAGGCCAGAGAGGACAGGTGTGCTTCACACTTGGTTTACTTCCTGCAAGGTGCCAGACGGCAGTCTGAGGCCACAGACCCCTTTGTTCATTCAGTGTGTCAGCCTTGGTTAGTGACCAGACAGTCTCTCCGCTCGCAGGCAGGCTCAGCTGCCACCAAAGACAGGGCCTTCATTGCTTTTGTTAGTTCTTCTATTTAGACACTTGGTATCTCCAGACAAGAGCCACCTGGGCTGGTAACAATCTGAGGGTGCTACTTTCTGCCCCAGGAATCCTCTCCTACCTTTTTGTCTCCCTCTGTCCATCCTTTTTTCTTTCTCTCCTTTCTCGGTATATTCATTCATGGAGTCTGGAGGAGCCAGTCACTACGTGGCAGGCAGTGGAGGTTGAGAAAGGTGGGGGACACTGACACAGCTTAATATAATGCAAGAAGATATTTGATAGAGCTAGGGATATAGCTTAGTGGATTGAGTGCTTGCTTAGCATGCACCAAGCCCTGGGTTCGATTCCCAGCATATACTAGACATAGTGGCACATGTCTATAATCCTAGCACTCTGAAGGGGAAGGCAGGAAGACTAGAAGTTTACAGCTATGGGGTTTGCTTAGTTCAAGTCACTGCACTCTAATAGCTTTGTTCTAAACCCTGAAAAAATGTGAACTCATTGGATCCCTACAATAATCCTATGAGGCAGAGAGATATTACTGTTTTACAAATGTAAGCATTACTGTTTTTACAAATACAATGCTTACAAATGTAAGCATTACTGTTTTACAAATAAGCATTACTAGGCTAAGTGAGTTGCCTGAGTGGACCCAGGCAGTAAATTAGGGAACTACGATCTGAAGCTGGGAAATTCAGCTTTCAGGCCCGTGAACTTGAGCAGTTTTCAATGCTGCACAGGATGTTTAGCTCCTTGACCCAGAAACATGATTCCCAAAGTGCAAATGACATAACAGTCCCTAATGGTGACAGAAGTGCTTGCCTGCCTGACGCCTCTGGGCTGATTTTTGTGCTAAGGGGTTGTCTTAGGTCACCTCATTTCATTTCCATGAGCACTCTAGGAAGAATTGCTGTTATCGACCATTTTCCCAAGTCTGGAGACTGAGGCTTAGACAAAATCAAAGACTTGACCTCAGTTACAGAGAACTGGACTTGGATAAAACAACCTGAATCCATAATCCAGTTTTAGTCCGCCCACCAGCCAGGGAGAAGCCCCCTTCGAGGCAGACCTGCTGGAGTCCCTTTAATGCACCATGAGAAGATAGTCTTTTTCCATGAAGGCTTTAGCCCTTTGGAGCCCTGGCCCAGATCTCCCTAAGGTCATCTCCCAAAGCAAGAGTACACTGTTCTGGGGCTTCCAAAACATTAATATAGGACTATTGGATATTACCTCTGAGGGTCCTAGGCCTTGGCTCTGTGTCCCTAAGTGCCTCACCAAAGGTCACCACCTACAAAAGTAAACCAGAGCCCAAATCGGAGCTATCTGGGTTACAGGGTAGGAGGCTTTAAACCAGGATTAGGGAAGGGGTGATGTTTTGTTGGTGCAGGTTCCCCGGTTGGGTGCAGACCTGCCTCTCTGACTGTGAGACCAGTACATGACAGAAAGCTTCTCCAGGGAATTAAGATAACCCTGTTTCCTGATGTGTCTTGCCTTATTTGACCTTCTCTGCCCAGCCAGCTAATTCTAATTCTAACCTTGTGACCAGTTTGGGTTTTGTTCGTATCTGTCAGAAGAACAGAGTCTCACATAAGGTACAAGGGTCTACATAGGGTGGGAGGGATGCTGGGAAATATAGAGGAGACAAGCTTTTGAAATGGCAGTGAAAGTTCCCGAGGTTCTTTCAGGTGACCATTTACCGAAGCATTCCCAGTGCCCTCAGCCCCCATCTGCTGTTAATTTAAAGATTGTGTAATTTCTCACTATTTTGAAAAGAAATACTATAACCACTCTCATACATAATGTTTAAAGAAATCAATATAATTACCTGACTGTAATATAAAAAAGAGAAGGAATATGTGTAATAAAGTGATATGTGTCCCTCCAGAGCACTCAGAGACAGCACACAGAGGTGCTGGGCGCAGTTGAGGAGGATGCATTGTGAATACAAGTTCATCCATGCAGGAGGTCAAGCTGGGTTTGAAAACTACAAAGGGTATTATCACCATTACGTATTATCCCAAAATGCACAGTTTACAGTTTGTCACCATCCATAAATAATCAAAGTAAAATAATCTCTTGCTTTATACGGAGGGATGTCACCCTCTAAGAATAAGAACAATAAACAAGCAGAAGAAGGATGCAGAAATAGATCTATGTTTCCAGGCACAAACATGTTCATTTCTGCGTTCATAGCATGAAGATTATTTTGGGATGGGACTGATTTAGGCATTGTCAGTAGTGTTCCATTCACTGAAGACATCGCACATGTAACTAGATGTCCCTTATCATAGCCCAATAGTAGTTATGATAGTAACCAAAGGACACAGGGTCCGCATGCACATTATTCCCTCAGCAAACATCTCCAGGGTGCTTATTTCAAACAAGAAAGTTGCCCATTTATTTAACAACAACAACAAAAAAAAAATGTACTGTATGTATGCCAAGAGAAATGGGGTTTGAGTCAGCTGCTGAAGGCTTATCTCTCACATATTACTATAATAAGGAGACAGAAGCACAAGACAAATAGACAAAAGTGTGTTTGATATGCATTTTGTGCCAGTGATTAAACTCACAGGTCTGGGTTTCCAATGGGAAGCGTTCCCACTTCTCCATGTCTCAGTAACCAAGATTCTTGGGATTTTATCGCATAGGTAGCCTCCCCCTGTACATAGATGTGCATGTACTCACTGTGGTGGTGCATCTTGAGTGTTGGTGTGATTGGACTGAGAGATACCTAAGACATTTGTAAAGCTTATTTCTGGGTACATCTGCAAGAACATTTCTCCTGATGACAGCAACTGAGAAGGACGGGATGCATCCTCACTGTGGATGGACTTATTCTCTGTAGCAAAGCAAAAGAAGGAGGAAGCCCTTCAGCAAAACCCCTCTTGGTCCTCTCTCTCTCTGCTCTCTGGTTGTTATGGTAAGAGAGTTCCTCCACTGTGTTTCTCCAAGCAATGGAGCCAACTCACCATGGGCTGAACTTCTGAGACTGAACCAAAATGAATCCTCCTTGAAGGGATTTGCTTGGGTTTGTCCCAGTGACAGAGACTGACCAGTACACATGCACACACACACACACTCACACACACACACACACACACACACACACACACACACACACCTTAACGTTTATTTGAGAGTGGCTAATAGCTACAAGGGTGTGTCTCAAGGAAGTCTAAACCCTCTGGGCTACAAAGTCACAAGCTAGCTCTTCAGGAAGGGGATGAGAAAGCAAAACACAACCAGAAGATGGATCCGGAGGAAAGAAATGTTCTGGTTCCATCGTATCTTAGAACATGTGACACCGGAGGTTGGCAAAGTGGAATGTGGGTTAATAACAGGAGAAAAGAGGTGATTGTCCCTGGAAGCCTTTCTACTACTCTCAGGGACGCTGATCACTCTTCCATCTTCTTACTCAGTATACAGAACAATATCTGAATACTTCATCAGTACATTTCTCTTTTTATAAATCTGAGTCCTCTTACCTAACTACGAAGCACATGAGGTAAGACTGGGTACTGTTGTCTTAACCCCAGGACTTGAGCAGAGTCTGGAAGAATACAGCAGGTCCTCCCCAGATCCCTGTTAAATGGATAGACAGGATAAAAAGAAAGATAGAAAGAGCAGAAGGCACAAACTTCTCTGTGGTCCTTGGCTAGGACCACCAGGTATTCAAGTTAAGAAAGACTCTAACTCAAGGATTATCACTCTTAACAGCAGCCAGGATAATGAATGTGGAGGGAAGGAGGAGGAAGAACTTATATAATGATAGGAAGATAGAAAGATAGATAGACAGACAGACAGACACAAACAGGTGATAGAGTGAAGGATTGATAAATGATGGATACATGATAAACTAAATGGCTAGTACATAGAGATGATATATAGATTAAATGATAGACAATAGATTAATTGATGGATGGGTAGATGGGGATGGATGGATGGATGGGTATGTGAGTAAGTGGATGGATGGATAACTGGATGTGTGATAACATATCTACTTTCTGTCATTTCAGATTCTTTTCACAGTAAACAAAGCCCTCATCCCACATTTAGGGATAAAAGGATTTCAAATGCAGGTTCCTGGGAGAGGCACACATTGACAAGACAGAGTTTCATGCCATAGTGAGTCTTGATGCTGGGTTCTTTCTCATTTTGGATAGACAAACAAGTAGAAGTGTTGGGAACAGTCTATTCTGGGAAATGATGCTAGAAAACGGGACACAGGAGTCTAGCCTCAAGGTCTGCCCACAACACAACCCTAACTGTGCATACAGCATGGCAGCCAGGCTGTGATATCCTGACAGTGTCTGTACCATCCCCAGCTCCCAGAAAATAAGCTGGTCATGGGGTGTATGTAAGGAGTCACTTTCAAAGACAACATTGTGTGACCGTGACCCCGGGCAGGCTGCATGAGCTGGAGCACCAAAGAGTCTTGAGTTAAGCTTCCCATTTTACCCAGCACTGCTCGAGTGCTTCCTAGAATATTGTGTTTGTGCCCTGTAATTAAAGAGGGAAGACAAGCCCGAGAGACTCCAGGAAGGGTTGTGAGAGTACTAAGGACTCAGAAACAACGAAGCTTATGAAGAAAAGGTTAAAAGGGCCAGGATTATTTATACTGAAGGACAGGAGGTCAAGGAGCAAGCTCACAATCATCTTCAGATACACTTATTCCCTTGTCAGGGAACACAACTAATTTCTCTCTGATAAAATAACTGCCATTTGGGGCCTAGATTCTCTTGCTGGATGGACATGTGAACAAATGACACAGAATTCTGTAACCAGAAACAGCTAGGTATCTAGCTGTGACAATTCCTGGAGCTTCCCTGGGTTGTGGTCACTCCTCATTTCATAGCCAGAGGGACCTGGGACAAGCTCAAAGCCTGGCAGGGGATACGATTCTTTCTAGACACTGAAACTTTCAGTGAGATGAGTGAATACCTTGTGTAAATGTGAGGAATAACCCCCATCCGTTTTATTGATCTGTTAAATAGAAGTTTCTTGTTCCCCTTACAGCAGTAATGCATGGCCCATAAGAAAACAAATCCAGAGCAGCAGACTTGAGAAATGGGTGTGGAAGCCTTGGGGCATGAGACTGAGGCTTTCTGATATTATCCGGGCTTATGAGGAACAAGTTTCACCCTGGACTCCCAGCTGAATGTCCCCCTGACAGGAAGCCTGGCAGCTCCTGGGAAATGTCACATCTGCAAAAGGGTGGCAAGCGGGCAGCAAGCACAGTACCCCAGGATGGAAGTCAGGCAGCCACCCTTTCCAAACGCCTATCCCAGTAGTCCCGTGTCCAACCTGAAGGAGTGTGGAGTCTGAAGGAGTCTATGACGAAGCAGACTAATATCAACACGACTTGAAGAATGAGGTAGGGACACTGGATCAGCCTGACACACTGGCAGGCAGCCTGCTTCCTTGTCACACTCTTTCTATAGTCCCCCTTGGTTTTATGCAATCTGGTGAAGGATATTTAATCTAATCTTGCAACTTAAAAAACAAATGTTTCAATTAAGGCAAACTAATCAAAATGATACTTAGAGTATGAAACCCATTTTCATAAATATATTTGTATCCATATAATGCAGAGCTACAATGAAAATCCTGGGCAATGGCTTAGTGGGTGAAGTGCTTGCTGAGCAAGAATGAAGACGGAGTCCAAGCACCCACTTAAAAAGCTGTAGTGGCAGCTGACATCTATAAATCCATTGATTAGAGGATGGATTGGGGCAGAGGCAGATCGATCCCTAGGACCCACTGGCCAGTTAGTCAGTATGGCCAAAACAGTAAGATCTAAGTTTAATGAGAGAGACCCTGTCTCAAAAAACAATGTGGAGAGTGATTGAGAAAGACACACAACTTTGACCTCTGGTCCCTACACCCTGGTAAGGGCACCCATACACACACACACACACACACACACACACACACACACACACACACACATGCAGACATACACTCACAATTACAAATCATAATCCACTTCAATCCATGTAAACAGGAATCAAACGGTCTGGGAGAAGCACAGCTGAGTTAGGTGATATGCTGCTAAGTCCCCCATGCTGTTTCCAGTTTTTATTCTCTCTCCCTCTTATTTTGTTGTTGTTGTTCCTATTTGGGGAGATGCTTGTTTGTTTGCTTGAGGTGAATTCCTACCATGCAACCCAGGCTGACTTTGAACTCCTAGTCCCCCTTCCCTAAGTACTGCACACGCCATCAGTTCCCGTCCTTTCCCAGCTGTGGGATTCCAGCCCTGTGTGCTCTCATTGTCCCCGCCTTCCTCTGCTGATGTCTTAGACCTTCCGGCCTCTTTTCTCCCTCTACTTCCTTTGCAGATGTCTCCAGACACCTGGCATGCGGGCTTTTCCGCAGGCATATTTCCCCCCCAGCTCCTGCCAGCAAGAGGAATCTATTGTTAGCTTCCAAACCTCCCTTTCCTCTGTCTTGAAGTTTTGGACATAAGAAAGCAGTAACAAGCATGGTTAAGTGTCAGGACCATGGCATCCGCCCTGAGGGGTTGTCACCAACAATAAATGCCTCCTCTACAGACACCATGAATAGCCTTAACAAAAAGTCATAAACCTGGGGTCATTTGCGCACATTTGATGATATTTCTTTGATGTCTTGAATACAGCACAGTGTTTTCCCTGCATATAGACAGGCAGCCATAAAATATGGTGGGTTATTTTTAAGTTTATCTAATGCATGTGACTGCTAGAGAAGGAAAGGCTCAGTCTTGGCCTTCACTCACTGCCTAAGGACATTAGCCAAACTGTCCTGGTGAGGACACAGTTGTCAGGACCTTGAACCTTGCAGATGAGCCCTCACTGAGTGCTCATGACCCTGGGCTCCGGGAGTTGTCCTCACTTCACACAGCCCAACATTTCCCATTTCCTCTAGCTACTTTCATGTGGCTTTAGTAATCTGGTCGCACTCACAGGATTTCAGGACTTTATTTTTAATTGGGGTAAAATTCACAACATACAGTTAACCACTTTAAAGTGAACTATTTTGTGATATTTCTGTGTTTACAGTGCTGTGAAACCACCACCTTTAAATCTCCGTCCCCACCCTCCTGGAGCCCTGAAGCAATTATCCCTCTACCCATTTCCCTAGGCTCCTTTTAACCATTAATCCATTTTCTATTTCTGTGGATTTGCCTCTTCTGGATATTTTACAGTCATGGCATGTTTTAGCATTTCATTCATTTTTGTGGCTGGGTAATATTCCATCATGTGCCCTAATGTGTTGATTCATTCTTTGATGGATAACTACATCTATGACAGTTCAGATGAGTAAAGCTAGCTAACTGCACTGCAATAGGCAAAGGTGAGTACTGAGGTAAACAGGCTAATATAATCTACTAAAATTGGGATAAGATGAGCCATCAAGGACTCACCAAAGATGTAGTTAATGTCTTCAGGGTTTTGGTTTTTTGTTTGTTTGTTTGTTTGTTTTTGTTTTGTTTTGTTTTTGAGACAGGGCTTCTCTGTGTAATAGTTCTGGCTGCCCTAGAACTCGTTTTATAGACCAGACTGGCCTTGAACTCAAAGAGATCTGCCTACCTCTGCCTCCTAAGTGCTAGGATTAAAGGTTTGCACCTTCATACACAGCTACATTCCAGTTCTGAGTGTGCACATGTATGTGTGCAGATGTTTTTGTGTTGTTTAGGTATGTGTGCATGTGTGTGTTTAGTTATATGTGCATGTGTGTATTCTTATATATGTGCATGTGTGTGTTTAGGTATGTGTACATGTGTGTATTTATGTATATGTGCATTGTGTGTCTTGATATATGTGCACGTATGTGTTTAGGTATATGTGCATGTGTGTGTATGTGTATACATGTTGAAGCCAGAGCTCAATCTCAGCTGTTGTTTCTGGGGAGCCATATACCTGTTTGTCTTTTTGGTTTTTTTTGGGGGGGGCAGAGGGGGAATTGTGACAATTTCTCACAAGAATCTTGGCTTACTAATCAAGTGAAGCAGGCTGACCGGTGAGTCCCAGAGATGTTCCTACTTCTCCTTCCCAGTGCAGGGACTATAAGCTCCCATCACCATGCCCCGCCTTTTACCTGGGTACCAGGGGTTGAACCTGGGTCCTCACACTGACACAGCACGCCCTTCACTGACGGACCTACCTTCCCAGGCCCCAGTTTTAATTTTCTTGAAGGTATCTAAAAATTTAGATTTTTATATGCAGCCTTTTCAAACAAGACTGTAGACTATCCTATATTTAATTATTCCACATAAGCTGAGCCAAATAGGACAGTTCCTTGGTTCAGCCTCTGGATATGTTTGCACAGTCAGGTGAGTTAATGGAACCTGTACTTGGAACTCTTGTCTCCTCACAAAATGATGACACAGTTACTGCTGAGAACACCCTTAGTATCCAGTACCCTTGAATAAAAAGACAGCCCAAAAAAATGTGATCTAGTAGGGTTTTGTTAGCTCCTGCAAACCACCTGGAGCAGATGTTTCTAATGTAACTCATCACCTTGGCATTGCATTTCGATGGACTATTTCACCATGGAGATCAATGCTAGCTACGAAACCCATAATTTCATAGTCATGAAGTAAAGATGGAGTATCCTGCACTCATTATAAATCTACCACTTACAGGGAGTAGCTGGACAAGTGCTGTACATTTTACAATAGAATATCTTACTTTGATTGAGGGAAAGGTAATACAGAATTTTCATTTAGAAATTGTGAAGAACACAAAGAAGGTTGATAATCGTTGATAATCTGGTCTGAAAGAGCAACAGCAAATGGGTGTCTTTCCTTACAGATGTGTTCTGTAGACCTACACTAATTTTCATCAATGGTCTCATCTCAACATAATTTGGGGATCTTAAAGAACCTGGTTGTAGTATGAATACAGATACCTTGTGCAAGTTCAGCTCTTCATGGTTTGAAGCTATTTAAAGTGATTCTCACACTTTTTTCAGATTAGGATAGCTTGAGTATTTTAAAGTGGTTTGAAGCAGCGTTTCCCCCATCCTTTCCTTTGCTTCCAGTTTTCAGACATTGATGTTAGCATTAAAATAATACTTCACCATATAGTTTTAAATTAAAATAAAATTTGTGGGATCCTTCTAAGACTATTTTGGCAGCTAAAATTCTCCTTTCAAAGATCTAGGGTGTGGGTTTCCTCCCATGCGGTGGGATCACAGGTTTGAGAGAAGGGTCTTCCAGGGTGTTAACTACCCCTGCACAGGGCAAGGCACTCTGTGAGTCACCTCAGGCCCTGTGTCTGGGCACATTTACTGCAGCCTGCAGTCCACACAGCACTGCAGTTGATGCTGGTTTTACTTTAGTCCCTCCACCTCTTTTCTTTCCAAACAGGGCCCTCATTATTATTAATTGTTTCTATATCTATAGGTGTCATCTTTGTTTACCATTCTTTTTATCTAGCTATACATTTTTCACCACTCTCCTTCCCTCCTCTCCTTGCCCATCTGCCCTCCCCCCTCCCCCCATGCTCCCAGTTTCCTAAGATCTTGTCCTTCCTAGGCAGATCCATGTATGTCACTCTTAGGGTCCTCTTTGTTACCTAGGTTCTGGGGGGTTGCGACCTATGGTCTGGTTGTCCTTTGTTTTCTAGCCAATATCCACTTATGAGTGAGCACATATTATATTTGTCTTTCTGGGTCTCAGTTACCTCACTCAGGATGGGTTTTCCTAGTTCCACCCATTTGCCTGCAAATGTCAAGATGCCATTGTTTTTTCTTACCACTGAGTAGTACTCCATTGTGTAAACGTACCACATTTTCCTTATCCATTCTTCTGCTGAGGGGCATTTAGGTTGATTCCAGGTTCTGGCTATTACAAATAATGCTGCTATGAACATAGTTGAGCAAATGTAGGACTCTTACTTAATGACCCAGTTCACCATTGTCTGTCTAGGGAAAAGTAGGGGAATCTTACATGACCCATCTCACTGGTTTTGTTTTTGTGTGTGTGTTTGTTGTCTATTCAAGATGATTACCCTGCCAAGAGCCAGTAGTTCATAGACCTCCTCCACCTTGTGAAACCTTTGTGGATGTGTGCCTATTTGCTCAATCCATGAACATCCCTGAGACTGAACTCACTGTCACATCCTTTCCTTTTGCACTAAGAGTGTATTAGCTGATCATATCAGATTGTAAGGCCAACTTCCTACGAATTGGATGAGACAAAAAACAAAACCACTTGTATTAGTTTAAAAATGAAGTGAACTTTCATGCTTGCTCAATTGCTGTGACTAGTGGTGGCATGTTCTTTTTGCAAACAGAAATTGCCTTGCTGTATTACTTTTGCTTTGTGTGTGTCTTTGTGAAGCACTGAGGATATTCTTTTGCAACAAACTGAGCACAAAATTCCAACCACATTATACATTTAAATTAAGCTGATGCAGAAGACAGCATACCGGCAACAGGAACAGTACCTGGAAATGTGGGGCCTGTCCAGCTGTGAACATCTCAATCACATAAGATACCAGTTGACAGGCCCATCAACACTTTCCATCATTTGCAGCTGAAGTATCCTCCCTGATGCTAGGTCTAAAGTACAAAGGTTCAGCAAACTTCTAGATGCTATAAATAGCCCTACATTATTCAGATTTAAAGGAAAAGTTTTATATTTTTGTTATTGTTATTTTTAAGAGCAAGTCACAATCGTGTAATACAAATTTAGTTTTAAGGAATTCACTACCACACCAAGTGCAGTGATGCACAGCTGTGATTCTAGCATTTGAGAAATAGAGGCAAGAGGTTCAGCAGTTCAAGGTCATCCTTTGACTACACAGAGTTGGAGGCCAGGCTTTGACCCTGTCCCCTTTCACTCCCAAATAATAAGAAACCTGCAAACTTCAACATGAACAAAACTCTCTCTTTCCTAAACACTGTGCACTTTTTGAAAAAGGTTTGCTTTATTTTTTTAGTTTTATTTATATGTACACAGAGGAGAGTGTCGCATTGGCACCAGTGGGGGCCAGAAGAGAGTTTTAGATCCCTGGGAACTGGAGTTGCAGCCATTGTGAGCTGCATGATGTGGGGGCTGGGAACCAAACCCAGGTCCTCTGTAAGAGAAGCAAGTGCTCTCGACCTCTGAGCCATCTTTCCAGTCCCTAAATGAACAAATCTCAGAAACATGCTAGTGTAGAGGAAACCTGGTCCAAGAGGATTATGAGTCTCTCCTAAGTCTTGGAACTGACAAAACCAGTTCTAGGGAGATGGAAATTCTCTCTACTTTGTTCCTGGTGATAGTTGCAGGTATGTCTAATTATCCAAAACCACTACACCAGACACCAGGTCTCTGTACTGTATTGTTAACTATACAGTAGTAAAAGCATTGAAAAATAAAGAATATGCTTGTGAGTTCTGGAATGACTTGAATGACCAACAAGAAGTGATGAGAATCTGAGTATCAAAATGTCACACAGCTTTAAAAACTAAAAGAATAAGGAACTGGGAATGCAATGAGATGCTAGCATGTTTGTCTAGTGTGCTCAGGGTTCTGAGATCAACCCCCCCCCCCCAGATCACATAAACCACTGGTATTGCATGCCTGCAACCCCAGCAGTACAGAAGGATCAAAAATCCAATCCAAGGAATTCAAGGCAAAAAGTTTGGGATACACGAGACCCTGTCTGAAAAAAAAAAAGGAAGGGAGAGAAACAGGAGAGACAGGGTCACTACAAAACCTGCCTAGAACTTCATGATGACCAGGCTGGCCTCAAACTCAAAGTTCTGGGACGAAAGACACGTGCCACCTTACTTTGCTAATAATGAAATTAAAAAACATTTTAAAGTAAGGTATACAAGAGGGGATGAACCCACAAGATAGAGCGGGTGAGATGGCTCAAAAAGTAAGAGTACCAGCAGTAAGGGGCTGGAGACATGGCTCAGCAGTTAAGAGCACTGGCTGTTCTTTCAAAGAAACTGTGTCCAATTTCCAACACCCCATGGCAGCTCACAATTGTCTGTAACTCCAGGATCTGATACCCTCACTCAGACATACATGCAGACAAAGCACCAATGCATATTAAATGAAATTTAAAAAAAAAAAAGAGAGAGAGAGAGTACCAGCAACAAAAGACTGACAGATTGTTCTGTCCCCAGAACCTATATAAAACACTAGATGCAACACTTCTTTGGCAATATGGGGGGGGGCAGAGACCCAAAAGTCACCTAGAAGCTGGTCTCTGCAGTCCAGTGGAAGAAACAGCAAAGGGAGACTCTGCCTCAAAAAACCAGGTGGTATGGGAGAACTGACTCCCAGAAGAAGTTGTTATCTGAATTCCACACATAGAACCCCACGCTCAGAAAACAAATATATATGTCTTTGGAAACACACAAAGACACATACAGTTGTGTGTGGATCTGTTGTGGGTAATATGCAAAGAACTGGTCTGTGGCAGTTATCTCTAAGAATGTAGAGTTGGTAGGTAAAAGGTAGAGCTGAGTAGAGTAAAAGGGCCAACAGAGACAAATTCAATCTCTTACTGCAAAGTGCGGCTTAGTTATACTTACAGTGTTTAGTTTACTGGCCCTGACCATTGTCAGATGTTATAGTAAACAAGGTAGTGAGTCTGGTTCTAGATGACTGTCTGCTAGGTAGGGCCCATATCAAGCTGGCAGCCTCTAGTTTGCTTAGCAATGTCAGAACTGCAGGAAGTTAGTCCTCACCAGTTGCTGGTGTAAAGTTCCTGGTCTCCTCCTAGCACATTGACTCATCTATGAGCTTAATCTACAGATTAATCTACAGAAGCAATTGATGAAAAAGAATGTAATCTCGGGGTGTGTGTATGTGTGTATGCATGTGTATGTGTGTGTATGTGTGTGTATATATGTGTGTGTATGTGTGTATGCATGTGTGTGTGTATGTATGTATGTGTGTGTATATATGTATGTGTATATGTTTCTGTATACTGGTTTCTGTATATGTTTCTCATACTGGTTAATGAATAAAGCACTGTTGGCCAATAGGAAAGGGAGATAGGTGCGACTGGGAGACAAGGGGGAAAGAGGAAGTAGTAAGGAGGAGTCAAGATGGAGAGACTGGGGAAACCAGATGCCTGCCCCACTCCCTGGTAAGATCAACAGAAATGGGTTAATAATTAAGACAGAGCTAGCCGATAAGAAACTAGTAATGGGCCAATACCATTATATCAAATACAGAGTCTCGGTGTGTTAATTGGGGCTGGAGTGGCGGCGGGACAAGACTGGCGGTGGGCGGAAAAACCTTACTCCTTACATATGGCGCCCACGTGGCTAATAAGAACTTCCACTTAAAATTTAACAAACGCTTAGAAAAGGGTTTTAGAAACAAAAGAACAGAGACAAGCAAGATTTCTTGGTAGCAACATTTTTCTCGGTCGGACTCTGCTTTTCGAGAGACAAGCAGATATTCTCACGGCTCCTTTAAGGAAAATTTCCTGACTCAGCATAAGCGGCAAAAAAAACGCAGTGCTTTAAAAAAGCACTGCTAACAATTTATTGGTGTGTATCAGAGCTGGCAATGGCAGTGACCACATCTCCAAGCCGGCAACCTGCTGCTTGCTACCCGTAGACCAAGGCAGTGACCACAGCTCTCACTGCTGGCAGTAAAATAGCTGCCACCATCTTGGATAGACCACGGCAGAAACAACAAAGACTTTCATTTTAGCAATATTGTTGTTTACCTGATAAAAGACTGGTGGCTACAAAAAGATAAAGATTTACAGTAAAGACAGATTCACATTAAGAAAACCTCTAAAGGCTTACAATGTGTTCTAAAATATATGTAGGCTTGGGAGAGAAAAGGAATAAAATGGTTTTAAATAGACAGAGAGGAGCTGGGTGTGGTAGCACATGCCTTTAATCCCAGCACTCGGGAGACAGAGGCAAGCAGATCTCTGTAATTGCAAAGTGAATTCCAGGACAGATCAAAGTTACACAGAGAAACTCTGCCTCAAAAAATGAAAAAATAGAAGAGAGTAATAATAAAGCCACGTAAAAATGAAAAGCTCAGAGAGAATCTGTATACTGTATGGCATTATATTGCCTTTATATCGTTTGACTGCTGAGGAAACAACTGTCAAAGGAAATACTGCTGGATTAATTCAATTTATATATTTTAAAAATGCTTTGACTTCAAAATTTAAGTTCAAGGACAAGTTACTGGGGAAAAGGATTTCTATTTTTGTTTCCACAGAAAATGAAAAGATGTGGATTCCTTCTAGACTAATGTGGTTTGATCAAGCCAGGCCCCCCTGAAACAGAGTTGCTGGTGATCCAACATTCAAAACAGCTTGGACAAAGTAGCCTTACAGACTACAACCAGGATTTCTGAGTTTTCTTAGGATTCCCCCATGACAGCGCCCTTTACCAGCAGGAAGTAGTTTGGAAAGAACGACGCCCAAATTCCCAAATATTGTTTATAAATGTTTGTTTTCATTTAAATGGGGTTGGTTATAAATGGTTAATGATCACAGCCAAATCTTTTTAAAGGTAAAAAGGGGATTATGGTATAGATATGAATATTTTGTTTTGGAATGGATTTTCATTTATTGATACAATTTAAGGTCAATCTTATGATGTGTATATTTCTCCTTTTGTTTAGGTATTGTGTTTATATAGCTCATTTAGAAATGTAATGTATAATTCAATACAGATTATAGATAGTACCTATGATAGTCAGATATTATAGATAAGTTAGTTAAGATTTCTAGATATACAGACATGTATTTGAGATGGATAGGCATTCTTCAAACCTTTCAAAGACCTACAGAATATGGCATTTAAAATGGTTTAGGGTTTTTCTTGACAGTGAGACATAATTGCTCCTGGCAATACCATGTGCTCCAGAAAGGAAGATGGAAGATGGACATCAAAGAAACACGTTATGAAGTTTGCTTTCAATATAGCAAGACTAGCCATTTGGACAAGATACTGCTCTTGTCTGGACTGTTTGACTTTGTGATGTATAAACTAGACATGCAGGACCCACAGAAAAGTGACTGCTGATTCAAGTTGGACATTGCTACAGAGTTCCTGCTTCAAGGAAGAGTCTGCCAGACAGTCTGAAGGACACAGAGAAAAGTGACTAACAAACTGCCAATACAAGAAGACAGTTTAAAGTTTCCTACTTTACTGAATAGTCTGCCAGACACACTATGGCCTATGGGCTATAGATGGAAGATTACAGAAGAACTTCTGGTGACTTACCATGCAGTGAGTTGTCTCTGTCATTTCTAGAGTTTATATACTATCCTTCTGTGGTCTTTGAAGGAATTGAAGACAGATAATTATGGTTATAGTTTTTCTTAGTTAGGATTAAAGATAAGTTACATATAGGACTTTAGACTCACAAATATAGGATAGATGATAGAATAGTTTCTTTTAATCTTGCTAAATGTTAATGGACTAAATATTGTTAACTGTGATTCTTATTTGATAACTGTTGTGTGATATATTTTGCTATGTTAAGGTTAAAACCCTTCTTTTTATTTAGACAGAAAAGAGGAGATGATGGGAGATGCCCTTATGTATATATGTTTCTCGTACTGGTTAATGAATGAAGCACTGTTGGCCAATAGGAAAGGAAGATACGAGGGACTAGGAGACAAGGAGGAAAAGAGGAAGTAGGAAGGAGGAGTCAACATGGAAAGACTGGGGAGACGAGATGCTGGCCCCTTTCCCTGGTAAGACCACGTGGAAAATACACAGATTAACACAAATGGGTTAATACTTAAGAGAGAGCTAGCCGATAAGAAACTAGTACCAGACCAATACCATTATATCAAATGCAGAGTCTCTGTGTGTTCATTGGGGCTGGTGCGGCGGCAGGACAAGACCAGCGGTGGGCGGAAAAACCTTGCTCCTTACATATGTATATATGTGTGTATATGTGTATGTGTCTGTTTGTATGTGTCTATGTGTATGTGTGTGTGTGTGTGTTTGTATGTGTGTGGTGTGTGTGTGGTGTGTGTGTGTGTGTATGTGTATGTGTGTGTTTGTATGTGTGTAGTGTGTGTGTGTGGTGTGTGTGTAGTGTGTGTGGTGTGGTGTGTGTGTGTGTGTGTGTGTGTGTGTGTGTGTGTTTGTGTATGTAACATGTAGAGTTAAGTCTTTCTTACTCTGGAGCAGCAAACCTTCATTCTGGAGAAAAAGGATTCTTTTAACTCCAAACCCCTATGAAGGCCAGTGAAAGAATAATGAGAGCACACACGCCACTGAGAGCCATCAAGGGTACCCATTTTCTGTGGCACACACGTGACCTCTGCTGTGACATCATTGTGTATTTCTGAACTATTCCAATATGTTGCTGTGTACATAAAAAAATATATATAGAGAGAGAGCAAACAAGGAAAGAAGAGGCAAAAGCTATTTACAGTAATTAAGGTGGTCCTGATACTACCGTGGTGTGAATGGCATCCTAGGCTGCCAATCATTCTTCTTCAGGACTAGTATGCACCTGTGTATGCAGGCCTTTCAGGGGTTCCTGCTGCATCCTCCTCATGGAACTGTTTTCCTTTGAGAATGTTCTCTACACATCTGGTTTCCATTTGCGGACTGAGTGATATTGAGTATACAAAGCTGATCTATCTATCTATCTATCTATCTATCTATCTATCTATCTATCTAGATTCCTTCCTTTCTCTTTATCTCTCCTTCCCTCCCAGAACCCATCGCACGAATATGTGGTAGATGA
The DNA here is from genome assembly GCF_943737965.1 of Phodopus roborovskii. Classification (NCBI taxonomy): domain Eukaryota; kingdom Metazoa; phylum Chordata; class Mammalia; order Rodentia; family Cricetidae; genus Phodopus; species Phodopus roborovskii. The sequence continues at coordinate 26,631,079 of NW_026126525.1, read as the reverse complement.
ATAAATATTTGATTAAGAAAGACAACTACTATCAAGGTTGAAGTTTCTTTTTATCAATACCTAGGATAACTGATAATTGTCACATCAAACCCTGGTGATCCCAAAGAGACTGTACCCTACAAAAATGTTGCTTGCATTTTTGCTTTTATATTTCAGTAGCATATTGGTGTGACAAGCTTTGAAATATGTGTATTGTCGCCATATTTGTAAGTAAAATAAGCTGAGATGGACTTTTTAAAAGTGTTCCAGGGTTCATCATTTGAAGCAATGCATCTTACTAGGTCTTTCTTTTATTCATACAGTACTCTCACCACTAACAGTATAATGCTTTTGTGATGAGAATAATCATAGCCTAATTAATGTTTCCTAAATTCAGAAGTTTGGGTCATATATTTTCTAAAGCAAGTGTCAACTGTTCTTTGATTAACACCAAAACGACCTTTTTCTTAGTGCACACATTTAAATCCTACCTGACTTTAGAGGTTTTTATTATTAGATGAAGGTGAATGTAATTATTAAAGGGGAAAGGAGATGGGATTATGAAATAAGACAAAGGCACAATTCTAGCCTTAGCGGGAGGGGGAGGGTAATGAACATCATATAACAGTGAAGGGAAGAAGTAGCCTGTGCCTGGGAGAAAAAAGGGTTCATTTACAGGAAAAGCAGAGGGAGACCAGCTGGGCAAACTGCAGAGGTAGGACAAGGAGAGCAGCAACTGCAAAGTCTTATGGGTGAAAGAAACACCAGGATCTGCTCACATCAGGCTCTATTGGTCGGGTTCTATTTGTCTGAGTATCAGAAAGAATACTGAATTTGAGTTGTTTTTCCCAGCTAGGGTCTATCTTTGCAAGAAAACAAAACAAAACAAAACAAAAAAAAAATCCAAACTCACAGGTGACAATGGTCCTATAGCAGTGGATGCTGCGGTGTAGCACTGTAGTTACCTTTGCTCATGTCAAGCATGACATGACCAGGAAATTCACCACAAGGCAGTTGATTGCTTTAGTCTTTGCTTGTTCATTTATTACACAAGTACACTGATCAATGAATCTGAAGCATCCTATCCCCCTGTCTGTCTTCTTATAAGGAAGTAGCTTCCCTAAGATGGCTTCCATTTCCACCTCCATATTGCTTTCTGAAACTAAGGCAAGACTAGTAGGTCAAGAAAACATCTATGGTTGGGCGGTGGTGGCACACACCTTTAGTCCCAGAACTAGGGAGGCAGAGGCAGGCAGATCTCTGTGAGTTTGAGGGCAACCAGTGCTAGACAGAGAAACCCTATCTCAACAAAAACATCAATCTTTTCTCTTGTTTGCAGTGTGTTATCTGGCATCCTATACACTGCTAGATAACCCATAGGCCTGTACCTGACACTCAGTAAATATTTGTTGAAGAAACACATGAAATAGTTGAGCACCTACCTTATCCTCTGGCAGGGATTACAGGACTCAGAGAAAAGGGAGGAGACAGTGTCAAGCAGTGTCCTCAAGTGTTCACAGAGACAGGCCACTCTATGCCGAGAACTGACCTAACCTGATTTGGTCATTCTATAGTCACTGGTTATTCTTGTAAGCATGAGTCACCTCTGGCAAATGGGGTGGATAAAAGCCATGGATCCCTCTTCTCCAGCATCCTCCAAAATACCACCTAGTAGGGATGTACAGAGAAAGCACTCCTAGGCCTATAGGGCCCTGCATGGACCCCGCTGGGGCACCTTGAACAAGCCTGAAGCTGTTGGCTAGAACATCTTGCCCTGGAATTGTTATTGGTCCTCTTCCTGTTTTGCTAACACACATCTTCTGGGGAGGAGCTAAACCTGAAAGCCCTGTTGTTTTCCACTGTGCTGTGAATTAGTATATAAGCCCACTCCTTCCCCTCAATAAATCACATTCAGCATTTGGACATTGCTGTTCAATGAATGACCTGCTGTCTTGTCTCTTATTTCAATCTCTAGGCCTTCACCCGATTAGTGGAGCAGATCGTAGCTCAGGATCATCAAGTATAAACATTTGTTATCAGGTAGGCACAAAACCAGGCATATAGTCTTGTAAGCTTGAAAAAGCTCACTCTTTATACATAAGCCTCCTGAACATGGCTTGCCTACAAAACTCACTTGAAAGCTTTACCTGGAATTCTAACTAGCTCAGTAACCAAGGTTTTCAATGTATCATAAGGACCTAACTCTTTGTGAACCAAGAGGCCAGCACAGGACCAAACAACTCAAGAGTAGAGCTTCAGCTCTGAAGGTACCAGGTTCTCCTTCCAGCAGGGATAGCAAGGGTCAGTTGTGTCCTTCCAAATGATGATGTATCTTGCCTAACAACAATGTCACCAAAGGAAAATATTGCATAATATCCCTATACTAGTTAATAGACTTTCTATTATATACTTTTAAAAATATAATTTATTTTTATTGTATGGGTATGAGGGTTTTGCCTGCATGTATGTCTGGGCACCACATGCGTGCGGTGCCTGCCCAAGCCAGAAGAGAGTATCAGATGCCCAGGAACTGGAGTTACTTATGGTTGTGAGCTACCATATGGGAGCTGGGAATTAAACTCAGATTTTCTGTAAAAGCAGGCAATGCTTTTAAGGGTTGAAGTAGCCCTGCATGTACTCTATGGATAACCCAGCCTCCCCTACAATGCAATATATGATTCCTAGTCAAGTTCTTTAATTACCAAGTAACCACACCCTTGTTTTACTCCTTCCGCCAGCACAAAACAAAGCTGATTTGCATATATGCTGATTTAGTCTGCAGAGATGCAGATCACTGCACAGTTCTCTTCAGTTCTGCCATCTTTCTGCAGTGAAGGGGAGGAAAGAAAATGTCTTGGAAGCACTTATCATGAGGAAGTCAAAACCAGGGAGGAGAAATCAAGACTGGGATTCAAACCTGCAGCAGGGAGTTTGGGCTATCACTCTAAACCACTGCATCCCGATGTTTCTTTCTGAAAATAGGAACATTTTAAAGGGTGCCTCCCACTTAGGCTGTGAAGGGCAAAGCCCTGTCTGATGTTCTAGGATACAGACCTGTCAGCTGACGACACCGTAAAAGTTTAAGGAGACAAGCAACACATAGTTTGACCAAATCCAAAAGTGGGTGCTAATTCGGGAATTATAAAAATTTTCTCTCTGGACCTTTCTTTGTTTCTGAACCTCAGAGGACAAAACATTTTCATATTCCTTCATTATATTGCAAAATAGAAAAAAAATGTCATCTAAAAACGTCAGGGTGGCCAAATTGAGGGAGTAAAATGTTATTATTCAGTATATTTGGAAAGTAACAACCAACTCAGAGATAGCTTCTACTCTTTTGGGTTGGAATTAGCTACCAGGAAATGTGACTAAGATTCAAGTGACTCACTATAGTTGAGGAGATAAGGACACAGGCCTGGATTCACCAGTCTGGGTTGGAAACCTGCTTTTGCCTCTGAAAGTCTTTTGCAAGGGAAAGCACCTGCCAGGCCTCAGTTCTTTGGTTTTGAAACTGGAAGGATGGGAACAGGGTGTGCAGAGCCCATAACAGGCCAGAGTATAGCAGCAGCCATTAAAATGCTAACTATCCCTAGACAGTCTGCATCTAGTCAAGGTTCCCAGAGATGATCTAGTTCTTTGCTTTTCAAACTGTTTTAGGTAACAGATCCTTTTTGTTAATTAAAAATTTATACTGTACAAATAAGCTTTAAATTATTGTACTAGTAAACATTTTATATAATTTTAAATGCATCATACTTTCTCATAAAATTATCAACAAAAACAATGAGATTATTTACTGATGACAGAAAAACTACCAGAAGTTATAGATGACATATATTATCTAATATCAGCCTCAGAATGCAAATCAAATTTTTAGTCCATTTGCCAACGCCAGTGGCCCAGTGTTTTCAATCTCTTCTTTGGTATTTCTGGACACTGTTCATTTGGACAAACTCAGAAGCTGGCACAATCATCATGACACTTTGAGTCATAAGCAATCTCTAACTGCCACATGCTGCTTTATCATGATGTAGAAGTTAAATTAGAAGGGCCAAAAGCTCACAGCACTGTTCACATGATCCATATGGTAATATGATCATCACATGATGGGTACTTCCTCTCACAAAAATACCTTCTCTGGGACTCAGTGGAACATGTCAATATTGAGCAGTTCAGCTCCACCAACTTGTTAGCAATTTAACCCAAAGCAATGTTAGCAATGTCTTTGAACCTCAATGTCATAATTTTGAAAATCGCTAAATTCTTTTTGGGTCAACAGTGATCATCTCCAAAGACTCTACGTCATCACGACCATACAAGTACATAGCAATTACTAAGTTCTATGGGACATGATTCAAGAATCACACAGTCTTGTTTGATGGAAGATGAATGGGTTGTCATCTGTGTACCTTTGTCAACACTTTGCAAACAGCTTCCATGGAAGTCTCATTTCAAGCAAATACAGCCACAATTTGGTGGAAGAATTAAGCTAATTGTCTTCTTAGGTGAGTGACATAATCCTCCACTAATGTCCTGCATCTAGAAGGAGCTGGAATCCTAAGTAAAGGTTGTCATTTGAAGGGTGTAGGCTTTTGTCATTTGAAGGTTGACTAGGCTCTTATTTGGTACATGTTTCAGGTCAAGAGTGTCTACTCAACAGTTCCAGTCAATTTATCATCTTTTGAATGCTGTTTCTTTCTCCAATGAATTGTCATTTCTACATCCATAACAATAACTGGAATAACCTTTGGTGTTATAATAAAAAATAAAGACCATGGAGTTTGAATTGTGAGGAAGTCTCTTTAGGATGCCAACTAGCCCTTTGAATATTTTAGTTTAAGAAACTAAAAGTATTAACTATTTGCCCCAGGACAGAAATTAAAATTAAAACCTATTAAAGTAAAGTATTTTTAAAGTGAATTAAAGATAATATAATGTGAGTAAAGAGTAACCCTCACAGGAATGTTTTCAAGAATTTATCAGAACCACTACAGACTGAGTGCTTCCCGTGTGCCAAGTACTATACTAGGTAGTTCATGAGCAGCCTTTCTCATAATCCTCTTAAGAGCACCATGAGTGTGACAGCATTATTAAATAGTCAAATAGCCAATATTTAGTTAGGATTGTGTCCAGTGCATAGTAAACAAATCAGTAAGTGGGAATGTTCTTCTCTTGAAGACCTGACCAATGTATCAGGGTCACAGTCTCTCACAAGCAGCTAAGCCCTGTCTGATGCTTGTGTAGACACCCCTGTGTAAGCTAATGGCAGTTGTTCACCTTTGTCATTTAGCTGAATAAGGGTGGGTCAAAATTTATAAAGACAATTTCAAAGTTTCTAATCAACGGCATGTTTTCCATAAAATCCCAATACACTCACAGACTTGGCAAGTGCTTCATTCTAATGTCTATACAAATTGACTATCCCAGGACATGCAAGACATCAACTGTCTCTAGTGTGTTAAATTTGACCCATTAAACATAGGGATATATGCATATTATTCATAAGTTTAAAAAGCCTCAGGGTTTTGTGGTTGTTGTTACAAATATTTTAAAAAGAAAATTGAAATCAAGCATTCATGAAATCTGTGAAGGATTTCCCACCATGAAATTCCAGACTGATGACCAGCTAGCATCCAGGGTTCATTCTTGAATTAAGTCTACAATACAATCATTGCAAAGGATAATTATCTAGGATCTACAGAAGCCCATTCTTTCAACCAAAGAACTCGATCCAGCAGATCTTTATTTTAAATTCCAATCAACATAGAGATCCTGATGAGCAAACCACCATTCACATCCTTGTCTCATTGAATAAACATGAAGGTTTGCAGTTTGCTAATCATTTATCTCCTTCTCTGCATGTTTTATGCTTTGTAAGTTCTTGGCTTTAAACATTAGAGCAATTTCATGGAATTCTGTGAGCTTCCTGTTTCAAAATGTCACAAGCTCCTCACCCACAAGACCTTCTCCGCACCATGATTTGAAGACACCGTTTGCCACAAATTTTCTAATGACACATCAAAAGCCTTGAGATTTAAGGCTAGCAGCCTTCTAATAAAGCTCATTTCTCTGCTTCATGCTTTTATGTATTTCAACTTTATTTCTGGGAAATGGAAGTCCTAGGTTACCCCTTCTTGAGTCAGAGTGGCCCGTTGGAGTAATAGGAATAAATGAAGGAAGAAAATAACTTCCCTCAGGACTATGGAAACATTAATGTGAAGTTGAAAGAACAGGTGAATGGAATGGAACGTGCACACTTGTAAAAGCAAAGCATGTGACAAAATTTTTAAAGTGGGGCTGGAAAGGTGGTTCAAAAGTTAAGCTCAATCGCTACTCTTACAGATGATGAGAGGTCTGCTCCCAGCAGCCACATCTAGTGTCTCTTAACTGCCTGTACCTCCAGCCCACTTCTGGCTTCTACAGGCACCCACACACATGTGGCATGTATACACACACACACACACACACACACACACACACACACATGCATATTTATAATATATTATATATGTTTTTTGAGACAGAGCTTTCTCTGAGCAGCCCTGGCTGTCTTGGAACTCATTCTGTTGACCAGGCTAGCCTCAAACTTACATGATCTACCTTCCTCTGCTTCCCAAGTGCTGGGATTAAAGACATACACCACCACCACCCAGCATAAAAATATTTTTAAAATTAAACATATATTGATAAAAGTGTCAATCTAACTTTAAAACTGAGTCTTAGGAGGGATTTAAAAGATAAAAGGCCTGGATGTGGTGACAGGCTATGACTAGATGTAGAAAACACACAGTGAGATGCTCTTGGCAACCAGAACTTCCAAAAAGAAAAGCTAATGCAAACTGCAAATGGAATTTCCCAGAGCCCTTCTATAGCTTGCAGATAATATAAACTAAGGCATACCTTTGGTGATACAATTAATTTTTAGACCAAATTTTGAGTGAAGGGAAAAAATTTGCATTTGTTTGTCAAAACTTACAAACATTAACAAGCAATTAATGACTCCTAAATTCAGCAAAGTCATTACCAAACTAATGAAGGCAATCATAGCCAAGTTCCACAGTTAGTCAACCAAGGATGGAAAGGACTGAATTAGCTAAATGAAGTGAGATGATAGATTAAAGAACAAAAAGAAAATAGAGTAAAATAAACTCACCAGTGTCATTAATCGAGAAATTAAGAAAACAGCCACCAACTCTCGTGGCTCTTTGTCACCTCGGGCCATCTTTGCCTCTCCATGTCTGCTGATTGCCTTACTTCGATTACAAGGCACTGAGGCAGGGAACATCTCATAGCTCCTTTCCACATTGAGCTTCCTTGGCACTAAATGGCATATATTTCGTGGTTCATTAGTTCATTCATCCAGGAAATTATTGCTAAAAGCACGTTGAGAGCAAAGCATTGATTTCTGTGTACTGGTTACACAAAGATGAAAATTCCAGACCCTTCCCCTTGGAGGAGTTAACAGTCCACTGAGTGACACATGAATCTAATTACTCTATGATATGCATATACACATAATAAAACTGTAACACAGAAGATCTTTGCAGAAAGTGCAATGGGAGCTAAAGATTGAGACACTGGCCAAAGGACTGCAAGTGCTGGAAAAATTGTTGCAGCACCCTTATCATAGAAAACTCTCAGGCTCAATTTGCTAAAGAGCACTGAGAAAGTTGGGAATGGTGAGAGCCAGAAACTCCCCTAGTCTTAGTACTGCCAGGAAGTCAACCTCAGCAGACAGGGTCTGCTGTACATATAGAATTTATTTTAGAAGTAGCCACTAACAAGGAAGCACAAACAGGTTCATTGTGTCCATTAGATCAGGTGTCCATTGGGGGTTCTGTGTGTGTATGCATGGCCAGGGGCCTTTCAGTAAAGAAGAGTCACTTTTCACAGAAGGGATTCAATTACCCTTAGTGATGACAGTAAGCGACTATAAATCCCCTATCACTCCATTGTTGTAGACAAGCATGGGAGACTGCGTAATGTAATTTTTAGAAGATGTTTATGTAGTTTGCCATTTTGGAAGCCGGTAGTCTAAATGGTGCAGTGCAGTCTTGAAGAAGACCTCTTTAGTTGCATCAAATCCTGGCAGATGGCATCATGACAGTGATGAGAGAGGAGGTCAGAGAGAGACTGGGGTCCCACGAGATCTGCATTAATCCCTTCTGAGGGCAAACCTGTAATGGCTGAACCACCTCCCACTACACATCATCTCCTTTATGTCCCATCGCCTCTTAATGTCAGCAAAACGGAGTCCAAACTTACAACACAAGAACCTGTGAGGGTAAACCCAACCCAAAAACAAATTATGACATCCTCTGAAATCAACGGTGGGGACATCAGATCATTTAGAGATTACAGATCAAGTACCATCCCTAACATAATGCCCTCCTAAGGTTTATGTTCCATGTATGCTGTAGTGAAAAGTGCTTCTGCCATATATCAGTCAACCCATAGTGTTTCAATAACTTTTATTTCGTCCATGAAAACTATTTTATATATTCAAGCTGCTCAAAAGCTATCATTTCACCGAGGAAAAGGAACATCAGATTCCCTCTATGCTGACTCATATAACCTTGAGGGTGGTCAAACTGAAGCTTGACTCTCTGGAGCTGTGTACAGGATACGGTGCCACTCATCACTGAGAGTGACTTCAAAGATAGTAAATCAAGATGGTCCATGAGTTTAAGGTGCACACCAGAATTCAGGGTTCAGACAGAACAAAGCAACCATGAAAAAAAAAATGTGAATGATCTCACTAATAATTTTATATTGGTTACATGTCAAAATAACACTTTGTATATATTGGGTTAAACAAAATATATTAAAAAACTAATTTCTCCTGTTTCTTTTAACTTTCTGAAAAAAGTTGCTGCTAGCAAATTTAATATTAAATATGTGACTTACATTATATTTCTGTTGGGCAGTACTGCTCTAGGGTCTAGCATATGGAATTCCAAATTAGAATGCTTGTTGGTCTCCTCTTGACCTTGCATTCCTGGTGAAAATGTCAGTAGCCTTGGGTATGGCTGCATATGGCTTAATCTAAGTAGCATGGCTATAACAGCTAACTAATTCTCTCTCTCTCATGTGTGTGTTTTTAATAAGACATATTGAATCTATACTGTCATGGGTTTTATAGTCTCTCTGAATAGAGAGAAAGAAAAGAAAGAAATGACCCCAAATTCATAAAATCAAAAGCGCTATACAAAGAATTGTAGTGATGGGGTGTATTAAAGGATACTCAGGCAACTATTTCATTTGGATACTCCAAAAGCCCTCTTGTGAGGAGGTGACGTTTAAGATGCTGTCTGTGTAACATACAGGAACTAGACATGTAAAGGTAAGGATGAGTGCAGGGTGGTCTGGGCTATAGAAACAGCAACCTCACAAGCTCAAGTGTGGGAATGAGTTAGCTGGGTAAGTAAAGGGACGATGAACAAAGATGCCATTTAATGAGATCTATCTAGGGAGAGGATGGAGATGAAAAAGGGACCCCAGCTTCAGGCCTAGGGGAACGCTGAAGTGAGAGAATGCGTGGAAGGGCATAACAAGGGAAGAATGAAAGAGTTCATAGGAAAATTCATGCAGTAGCAGTCGTTCTTAAAAGGTGTGGCATACAAGATTCCAGATTAGAATGCCTGGTAGTCTTTTCCTGGCCTTGCATTCCAGATAAAATGCCAGTAGCTTTAGGCATGATTGCACAGAGCTGAATCTGGGTTGCATACCCATTGTATCAAACCATATGTATATGCCGAATTGTTTTTAAAAGGGCATCAGGAGACATGAAAGTGGTCACTGCCGAATTCAACGAAATGGGGACCATAGAGGATTTAGCAAACATCATCCCTGGGTGGCCGGAATGTGATTCTTCCAGGATTAGGTAGAGAGGAGAGTGAGAGGCAGTGAGTGGTGGCAGAGGCTTTGGAGCAGTTTTCATGATGGCATGGATCATATTGAGTCTCGAGAAGCACAGAGACAACAGAGTGTAAGTATATGGAGCATGTTCTTGCTGGGAGGAGCCAAGAGCACACACCCTGAAGACTCTGCCTTCGTTTCTGAAGGGAAGTCAGGAAGTCAGTGCAAATATAGGGTTGAGTGGCATCTCTATTCAAAGTTTTTGTTTCCTAGCTTTATTGCAAAGTAATTGATATACAAAAACATTGCATATAATTTTAAGTTTTATTTATTTATTTATGTATGTATGGTTTTTTGAGACAGAGTTTCTCTATATTGCTTTGGAGCCTGTCCTGGAACTTGCTCTGTAGACCAGGCTGGCCTCTAATTCACAGAGGTCCACCTGCCTCTGCTTCCTGAGTGCTGTGATTTTTAAGCCCATTGTGCACTACCAATGCCCAGCACATCACATACAATTAAAGTTTGCAATATGCTGAGGTTGGATATATGTATGTATCCACATCATCAAAGCATTAAGCATGTTCACCATCTCTAAACTTTCACACATCCTGTCATTAGAGTTCTTTCTACTCGTTTAAAGTTTAGATACTTTTTGCTCAGCATGGTAGTGAATAGCTTTAATACCAAATACTCAGGAGGCAGAGGCAGGCAGTTCTACATAGTGAGTTCCAGGACAACCAGAGCTACACAATGAGATCCTATCAATTAAAAATTTTAAATTGATATTCTTGTTTAACATGAATTTTTAAATTAATATTAAATTGTCAAAATAGTTCACTAACAAATTACCTACCTTGATTTCTTGATTACTATGATTTTTTGCTTTCCCTTAAGTTTTACCTCACTTCCTTGAGCTTAATCCAGCCCTCCTCCTGGTAATTATATAAATTGGTCAGTTGATTAGGAAAGAAAGATGGAGAAATCAGTGACATTAGATGTGTATGTGCCAGACAACCAGACATATACCCCAGAGAAATGATCTAAATCCCTCTGTAGGAGACACATGGAGAATATGCCTTTGCACAGTACTCAATGGAGAAGAAGCAAGCTGGAGACAACCTAGGGAACTATTGCTAGGTGACAGATAGTGAGGAGATTCAGCAGCCCAGTGCCATGAGCTACAAGAACAAATGTCAACGTGGATATATCCTTAAAACACGGAGCAAAACAGAAGGCAACTCATGATGTCATTTCATATGTGTAAATTAAGAACGAGTGCATAGCACTGTTGAAAGGGTACGTGCATTTTAAGGACAAGCAGCAGATACTCTGAAGTGAGTGCCTGTGGAGGCAAGGCGTGGGGATGAGAAGAGAATGTAAAATCATGAGAAGAGCCTTGTAATATTTCCTGAAGAAGTGTGGCTGGTTTAACTTTCTCTGTAAGGACCAAAGTCACATATGATTAATTCCAAACACTGCTATGGTAATTAGGGACTGGGAATATAAGAGTGCTCTCCTATCAGGTGCAAGATGCAGGGTTCCATCTCTAGCACTGTAAAAAGGAGGAGGAGAAGAAGAAGAAGAAGAAGTTGATGGCAATCATGTTACGGGAACCATTTTCAAACACTGTTAAGGAGTACATGAACGCTGTCAAACAGATCTATCCTCTGCACTGCTGTGCTGTCTCTGGCTCACCTGGCTGTTCTGTAGCAGATATGAAATCTAACTCAACAGAATTTCAATTATGCCTATAACTTGAATTTCAGATACTAATCCCTTCTCAGCCGTTCAAAATACAAGGAAATATTTATTTGAACTAGCCAGTTAACAAATCTGAGTTAAGAGATACACAAAAGGCAATGAACAAGAATAAAATATATTGGGAGAGATGCCTGCTCTGCCTTTCACAAACCCTGTCATCTGAAGTACATATATTCTAATTTGAAATACCAATAAAACTCATTCCTCAAAGTCATTGTCCTGAAATAGAGAAAATATTGAATGTGTTAGTCTCAAGAAACAGCAAGACCAAATAGAAGCTAACTAGATTCAAACTAAAATTAGGCCAAAATAAAAGTTCAAATACATCAAATAATATTTTGTGAAATTCTATGAAATCTAAAAATAATCCCACTTCCAACAAATTAATGTGAATGTTATGAACAGTTAGACAAAGCTGGTCAATTGATAGACAAGGCCAATTAATTTGAAAACCCAGTCTATCACTTGGAGAACTGTCCTTCAGTGAATTGACCTGAGTGTCAGGGACTAATCATGGCCTTTTCTCTCTCATGCTTGCTTTTCCACTGTCATTAGAACTGTGGGCACCTGGACCAAAATGCTGGGGGTGGGACAGGGAAAGGGGCAATGAGATTGGCCCTGATGACTGTTCGTCATCAAAGTCAGTCCCAATTACCCAGTGGCAGAATTTCAACACATCCCGTCTTCCTGAACCTGATTACAGGAAGCCGAGTGGAAAAAATTAACTTTGGGCAGAATCCAGTCCACAAGCAGCTGCAGCAGAGTGGCCTTTTTAAAGCCCACATCTGATCACCCTCCTCCCCAACTTAAATCATTGTGAGGACTTGGGATCAAGTTCCAAGGACATCTTGTGGCCTGGAAGGTCCTTCGAGATCAGCCTGCCCCTCTGACCTGGGCTGGAATCAGTTTCCCTCCTGGCCCTGGGGCAGTGTGTTCTACCTGCCCTGCACTCTAGTGTTTTCTCAGCTCTCAAGGGCAGCTGGGCTTAACTTCATCCATGCTGGTCCCTACCTGGAACACTCTCTTCCCATGTTTTGCACTCCCAGATACCGGCTAGCTAGCCTTTACAACTCCTAGGAGACACAGCTCTGGAAACCAGAGAAGAAAACATCTACCCATACAGCTAGACTGGGAAACTGTCCCCCCTGGGAACTGTGCACATCCTAAAAATTGAGGTCTTCATGGTCTTTGCTCCAGACGAAGTTTTCAGGAATGCTTACATTATGAGCAGTGTTGGAAGTTTGAGATGCTGATTTCCCTGGAGCAAAGAGCAAGGTGCGTTTTAGCTTTAGACCACACCAAGCAAGGGAAAATATGCCTGCCTAAAACATGTTCCCTAAGCTCTTAGTTCCCTCTGTTGAGTGTGTGTGTGTGTGTGTGTGTGTGTGTGTGTGTGTGTGTGTGTGTGTATTCCCGTGGTTTGGAGGTAATTCCCCTTGGAAAACTGAAAATTCCCTAAGCAAGATGTTTTGTGGTGGGCTTTAAGAGGTGGCTGCCAGCTTGGGGAGGGGGTGTGGCACCTGCCTTTAATCTCAGCACTTAGGAGGCAGAGGCAGGTGGATCTTTGTGAGGTCCAGGTCAGCCTGGTCTACGAAGTAAGTTCCAGAATAGCCAGGGCTACACAGAAAAAGCCTGTCTCGTTGCCTTTCTTGTGAGAACCTCTGGCTGGTTATTCAAAAGCAAGACCTCCCCTGTGTTTTCTCTGTTCTGCACTTGTCTGTTTGCCCTGTTGTAATTTCCACTAGGAGGGGAAGCAGTATGAGGTACCTTGCTCTTGAACTTCCCAGCCTCAAACACTGTGAGCCTTCCCCTTGTTAATTAGCCAGCCCCAGCCTGTCTGTTACAGCAACAGGAACTGGAGTAAGGTAGAGCCTGCACAGATGTGCTGTTCCTGCCCCTTGCTAGGCAGTCAGTGGTAAAGCCCTTGTCTCAGGCCTGGAAGTCTCAGCTTTTCTGCCCTCTCCATAAAACTCTCGATAGGCCAACGGCTGGCTTGGGTGCAAGAAAGCAGACGCTTGTCCTTTCTCCACGGTAATATATAAATACTGTATAAATTTCCTGATTTAAATGGCCGCACTGTAGCTTGTTAGAATTACGCCCAAGTTTGTAGGATGGGCCCGATGAAAGCAAACTATCTTCAAAGGGGCGGAAGTGATGACTCTGCATTAAGAGCACTGGTTATTCTTCCAGAGAGCTCTGGTTCGACTTTCAGTACTCACAAGGTAGCTCACAACTGTCTGTAACTCCTGTTCCAGGGGAATCCCACATCCTCTTTTGGCCTCCCTGGGCACTAGACACATAGGTGGTATAGATATACATGCAGCAAAACATCTACACACATAAAATTTAAATTAAAAATTTACTGTTAAGGAGCAAAACAAGTAATATATTGCACTTGCAACTTTTATGCGTGTTTGAGTTGCTTTAAAATTTGACCAGTGGAGGCTGGGTGGTGATGGCACACACCTTTAATCCCAGCACTTGGGAGGCAGGCAGATCTCTGTGAGTTCAAGGCCAACTGTTAGGATAAAGCTCGGGGGAGCCTTGGCGATTCCGAGGTGGAAGGACAAACATACCAGGTAGACAGAGCTTACTTAGAAATTTTATCAGAAAGGGAAGGGGAGTGGGGAAGAGGTAAAAAGACACAGAGACAGAGAGAGAACAGAAAAGAGGGAGACAGGAAAAGTCCTGCCCAACCCAGGATAACGGCAGGAAAGGGAGAAAGGAAAAAATAGCATAAGTGGGCAAAAGTCTTTCCTTTAAAGGGGTCCTTTGCACCTGGCCTGACCAGTGTACTGCCTGAGTGCATTCTGCCAGGTGACAGGGGCAGGCCAGCAATAATGCCTGAACCCTTATACCAATCTGGTCTACAAATTTACAAATTGAGTTCTAGGACAACCAGAGCTGTTACACAGAGAAACCATGTCTTAGGCAGGAAAAAAAAAAATCAAAAAATCAGTGGGCTCAAGTGATATTAGACTGATACACCAAAGAAAAAAATTTCTCTTTAATATCTTGCTCTATGGCATCAGCAGCCATCAATGAACCACTACTGCCTGGATCAAGTGTAGGAGATGCCGAAGTAATGTTTCCTTTACTCCTAGTGAATTTAGGAGCTACAATTCTTCACAAAAGAGCTTTTTCTCATCAATGCAGAAGGGCAGCGGCAGCAGCAGCATAAAAGACCGTTGACTCTGTGCTTTTTTGTTTTGTTTTGTTTTGTTTTTTGTTCTTGTTTTGTTTTGTTTTTTTTCTACAAAATGATGGTTTGCTGCCCTGAGGAGTTACCAAAGAAACATGCTTTTGATTGTTGACTTCATACACCCTCGTAGTTTTTATATACTTAGTGTTTTCCATCTGTGACTGTCCATTATTCCTTTTGGTGTTCAAATTGCCTGTCTCTGACCAGTGTCAGCATATCAAAAATGAATGTGGTGTCCTGACTAAGGCCTTTGATTGCTCTCTTGCTTTGGAAACAGTAAGAGTCCAGCTTCATCTTGTATATTCTTGCCCTAGATGTGAAAGAAGCCATTTCTCTGAGGAATGCTGAGTCTTTTTAAGTGAGAGCAAACATTTGGAGACCATGTTCTAAAAGCTATATCACTACTCCAAGGTCACCTTGATTCTGGGCTTTTCAGTGGCTTAAGCGAGGACACACACACTATATCATACATGAGTTCATGATTGTGACTTCAAGATTTCCAGAACTTCTTTGATTTTATCTTTCTCTCATATGCCAAGCCTTGGTTCCTAAATATGATTGCATAATTACATGTTTCTCTTACAGTATAAAATATCATATGATAGCAGTACCTCCCATAAAACACGAAGCCCCCATGAAGGGTATTGAGCGCAGTTAGACATTTCTATGTGATTATCTTGTCATTAGCATATTCCTCAAAGAATTTTATGATCAAATTGTGGACTGAATGATTATTTGTTAGGGAGACAAACTGAACCCTTCAGTGACAAGAGGTTTGCAGAGCCCAAGATTATAGCCCAAGCATCCCTGGGCATCCCAGGAAAGCTGGTTCATGTATTTGAAGGAACTGACTGCCTTGTGTTCAGTCACCAACTGGACAGAGTTCAAGTCCATCTGTCTCCAGTTGCTTTATTGTTTTAGGAATTTGCTTTACAGAATTCTTTAAAATCTAAAACATTTAATTCATGCCAAAGCCCAAACAATGTGACATAAGCACATTGGGGGAATCTGGCTTTCAGCCCTGTCCCCCTTATTTTATTCCCTTGCTCTCTGCAAAAGAGAGCAAATGTCTGTTTATTCTGCTAACATTTCTTTATCAAAAAAGGTAAGCAAACCCACACATATAATATTGCTTTCCTTCCTTACAAAAAGTGTAACATTCTGTAAATACTATTTCCATTCACATTTCTGCATTTAACCTGGACCTGCAAAAACCACCTGCCTAAATACCCATACTTACCACACTCAGACTTTCACTAAGTCTAAGATTCCAGAATGGGAAGAAACACCATGAACAAGCCAGCTGCAGAATGACCTGAAGGAACAGGGCTACCTGTGACAGAAGACCGTAGACCTTTCACACCATGATCCTTGCATTACCTACTCAACCCCAAGAAGCTTTAAAAAAAATCGTTGCTGGACTCAGACCCAGGGCATTTAGAGATTTAATATAATAGCAAGTGTGGGCGCTGTGAGAGAAGCTTCTTTTAGTTCCAGCTTTGGAGACATGAGATAGGTGGGCCGAGGGCAAAGCTGGGGAGGAGGCACACAGCTTTCTGCAGTGACTGGGCTCCGAGAGGGCAAAGCATCGCATGCTGCTAGAATGCCTCAGTGGGACCCAAAACAGAGGAGACCTAGGGGCTTGAAGAGGAGGAATCATTTATGAGATCCAGCGATTTCCCCTGGAGGCAGGGAGAAATGGTCTCCTCCCCTACCTGGCTTTTTTTTTTTTTAACCTGCCAGGAGCCATAGACATTCCCGGGTAAAGCTTCAGATTGAGCTTGGGTGGCTGTGGCTACCAGAATATTCTAGGCAGGGTTGCTATGGTGTAATGATGTATGCATGGACTAAAGACACGGCTGAAGGACACCCCAAGTTCCCCTTCCATTCAGGGCCTATCCCTCTGCCTTGCCCCCTTCTGTTTCAGGAGAACACACTCTCTTAGCTGATAAGGAAGGATGTGCTCAATTTCTTGATGACCGCTGTGTCGTGAGCTTCTACTGGTGGGCAGAAGGAGCCGGAGAAGTTGTAGTAAATTTGGTCATGGCCTCTGACCTGAAAAGCACACGTGTAAGCAAGGTCTTAAAACTGGTCCCAGATTTGAACTCTGATTCTACTGCCTTCCGAAAGAGTCATGTAGACATACTTCTCATCCTTCCTCCTCAGTTGCTCACTTTCCAATTAGATAAAGCTGAGGCTCTCTACCTATCTCCCCGTTGGCAGGAGTCAGGAGCGAGTTAAGACATGCGTAGTGAGAGCTCCACAGTGAGACCCTTGGCATGTGACCGTTTGTAATGAGACTCTATGAAGATGCACTTGAGTTAAATTTTGTCAGAATATCATCCTGAATATAGAACAGGCTTCAAACACGATGATCAGTGTTCTTATAAGAGGAACAAGACAGAGATTTGAAGGCCAGAGAATGGAGATGGGGCATCTGTATGAATATAGAGCTTGGAATGAAATACCTGGAAGCCAAGGAAAGCCACCAGGAACTGAGTGGCATATGTAGAGAGTCTTTCTCTGACCCACCAGCCAGCTCCCAAAGCTAAGGATCCGCATATCTCTGAGACTAGAAATGAAGGACTAAAAGGAAAACATGGCAGCCCCAAGCAGGGCCACCTGCTGACTCCCAGCAGGCCCCTGGATGAATTGGGTGCAAGCAAGATTAGTTTTCTTTAACACTGAGAGCCAGAGTCTGGCTCACCAACACGGAACAGGGCAAGTTTGCCAGAGCTCAGAATCTTCCCAGATGCCTCAGCTCACCGAGGTCTCCAGTATTCATTGGCTGTTAGCTAGAAGGGTGGCACATGGAATAGCATACAAAACGATACCTCCTACTGCCTCCCGCCTTTCTAACTCAGCCCAGCCATGGTTCTTAGCATCCGTGCCCTAAACACAACACTCTGGTCTCTGTCTGGTGCTTTGTAGTTGTGTGTGTGTGTGTGTGAGAGAGAGAGAGAGAGAGAGAGAGAGATAGGAGGGGGAGAGAGAGAGAGAAAGAAAGAGAGAATTTTTTTAAACAACATTTGTTTTTGGTTTTGATTTTTGGATTTGGTTTGGTTTGGTTTAGTTCTGTTTTTGGAGATAGACTTCTCTATGTTGCCCAGGCTGGCCTCAGAGTTAGCAACCTTACCTCTGCCACTAGAATGTAGAGATTATAGGTATGTGTCACTATACTCAGCTTCACATTAACTTTGTGTGTTTGGTTTTTGATACAGGGTTTCTCTGTGTAGCCCCGGCTATTGAAACAAACTCTGTAGACCAGGCTGGCCTTGAACTCAAGTGATCTGCATGCCTCTGCCTCCTGAGTGCTGGGTTTAAAGGCCTTGGCCACATTCATTTTTCAAAATTCATGATTATTTGCCTTTTCTTTCTAGAAGGTAAGTTCCAATTCAAGAAGAACTGAAGTGATCCCTGGCATATAGTAGTTGCTCAATAAATGCACCATAAACTCATGATGCTATTATTTCTGTTTGAAGCACACTTTCCCACTTGCCTAACTGAGAACTCCTATCTCACCCTTTCAAACCCTGCTTCCATGCTGCCTCTGACAGACTTCCAGAACTCTGCCTCATCCTCACCTTTCCCACCTCACTGCCTCTTGTTAACTCTTAGGGTTTCTCCCATGGTCCATTATGGCTGCACTTGTCCTGCCTATTGTTTTTGGTATCTTTACAAATCTGTCTCCTAGGAGACCAGGCATCACAGAGGACAGGAGCCAAACCTTGCTGTCTCAAGCCTCTGTTTGTGCTCACACATGCATGTGCACACACATATGTGAACATGCATGAGTGCATACACAAGTGTTCACACACATGCACACCCAGTCTAAGAACACTGTCCTGGCACCCAACTGGCCTTGCGCATCATATATGAGGTGAATGAGAAAACAGAAGAGGAGTAAAGGAAGGTGGGCAAGAGAAGAATTAGAAGAGGTATAACTGGCAAAAAAGTAATTGGAAAAAAGTCTTCACTGGGGATAAAAGAAGGACTGTTAAAGAAAGAAAGGAGGTTTTGAGCCCACCCCTCCCCCAGTCTGAGAGCCCTTTAGGGAAGTACTGACTGCTAAGGGCTTCCTAGCTGACCAAGCAGAGTCCAAAATAAGAGGGGGGGGGGAATGATAGTTCCACCTAAGAAGCCCTTTGCTTTTTCTACTGGAAGCCAGGAGCAGTCCCCAGCTGTCCCTTTCGCAGCTGGGTCAGCAGGGAGAAAGGAGTACATGCAAATTGCTATCCTGGTGGCAGTTTTGCCTAGAGGCAATTTCTGAGACCACACAATAGATGTTTTCAAATAGACGGTTTTGAGTATCCACGAGGTAATGAGATCAGGACTCAGGACTGCCAGCAAGGAGCACAACAGGCAAAAATATCATTTGTGGCAGGCTCAGACCTATTTGCATAAAGCTGATGAACCCACAAGCACACAGTCCTGGTGCAATCACTAAGTCTTCTCCCTGGTTTTTGTTTGCTCTGGATGGTGGAAGCCTATCAGGTGACCAGAAGGTAGCTACCTAAGACTGACTTCAAAAGATTTGAATTCATCTGGACATTTTCTTTGTGGCTTACGTTAAAGAAGAAACCCTTCTCTGTACGGTTTTGCAACCTTTATGTACCTGCAGACTCACTGAAGCTCTCATATCCTCTGACACCTGCATGCCCAGAAGGGAAGGGTGTGCCTCGTGCTCACTTCTGGACACCTCTCTAGAGGCCTGGCTATGAAGTGGCAGAGTTCCTGAAGCCCTTGTCCTTCACACCTTGTCCACAAGCTCACAGGGGCAACCGCTCTATGGTGCACTGGTAGGAAGAACACATACAATCCCCTTCACGACTATTTTCATAGGTAAATTAAGAGGATCGAATTGTGTGAACTTGGAAGTCCCTGTAACACTTTAGCCTTCTCAATTTCCTGCCATCTCCTCTTTCTAGACCACTGGGCCTCACAACAGGACATCAGATTTAGCCAAGATACAGGATTTATGATGTAAAATCCTGGAGTTATAGAATAAACATGAAAACAAAAACAAAAAACAAAAAAAAACCTGTAACTCTTCTCCAAATACTGTAGATAATATATCTGCAAGTATTTATAGAGGCTATGCATCCAGCATCCCTAATGTAAGGACTTGAGGCGTTCAGTGGGGGCAGCCTTTCAGCCCACCAGAGGCCATCAGGACCATGGTGAGCTATGTGGCAGACCGAGGGAGATGAAGGTGAAACACCTTGCAGAAGATGGGAGGATCTTCAGAGAGCCAAGAGGAAGATGGTGTCAAAGCAGAAAGGTATTCAAGACCCGACCATGGGTTCCTCCCACCCCAAAAATGGCAGCACTGTTTTAAATTCCCACTCTGGCAGGGGCCAGTACAGAGAGTAGGGGTCCTGAAGCCCACTAAACGCAGTGCTGTTGTCCAGTAGGGGCTTGTGCCTTGGTCTGAGGAAGGAAACAAGAAGGGAAGCAAACTCTGAAGAGCAGGCAGGCTTACTTGGCTTCGGCCAGTTAAGGATTTAGATGCTGAGGGACCCCAACATTGCAAGGTCTGTAATTTTCTGTGGAATGGCACATTTGAAATATTAGCTCCATTCAATTTAGAATGTTGTGCATTCCAAACAAAGCATTCCATGGGCCAGATTTGAACCTCCAGAGGGATTTGAGAATAGTGCTGGGGTAAACAGAGACACTCAGTGGTGGGATATGCATCTTCTGTAAGGAAAGAATGTGGGGACCCTCAGGGAACCCCAAAAGGAAAACCTGTCCATAACACAGGATGCCTCGAAGCAAGGAAGACACAGGCTATTTAAACTAATGGAGGTCTTGGTTTCACTAGAGAAGCCAAGGTCAGAGAGAGGCCAAGGACAGGTGTGCCAGAACACATGTGTCTGTGGTTAACATTGGTCAACAGAAGCCATTCAATAAGGAACAAAAAACATGGAAAATCCCCTTTGGTCTCTATCACAAGAGGAAAAGGAGATAATAAAGGGGTGAGGAGAAGTGAAAATTCTGGGTTATAGAAGAAAGAACAAAATGCAAGGAATGATTTCAAGGAGGCCCGCTGCAAACACAGGACTGCTTCTCCAGGACAAGGCTGCATGGGATTCATGCCCCTAAGTCTTTCCCACTGTCGCCGAAATTAATACCATTTAAACAGTGGGCTGGCATTGGCGTGGCCTTCTGAATGGAGGGGGTAGATTACAAAGTAGAATTGGGAGAGCCCTGCTTGTATCCTGAGGAGACAGGCAACCTTTTCATAACATTTCACAAGTGAGGAAGTGAGGGAGCATCACTTTCCTAAAGTCAGCGCTCCACTAGGAAGAGAAAGAGCTGGGATTTAAATCAACATGGCAAGAAAACAATAGCAGAGAGTCTGTCTATTCTCCTTGAGGAGGAGTGGCTGCTGAATGGTGGCTTCCCGGGAGTAAACCCAGTCCCTCTTTAGAAGATTGCAAAAATTAAGTGACATAGTGCCTGTAACCTTAATGTACTGCCTGCACAACCAATAAAATGTACAGTATTGTTGCCACATATTATTTTTATACTTAATGTACTGATTACATTAAAATGTATTTATTTGGGTTTTTGGTTTGTTTTTTTTTTTTTTTTTTTTTTTTTTTTTTTTGAGACAGGATTTCTCTGTGTAACAGCCCTGGCTATCCTGGAACTCACTCTGCAGACCTGGCTGGTCTTGAACTCACAGAGATCCACTTGCCTCTGTCTCCCAAGTGCTGGGATTAATGGTTTGTGCCACCACCACCACCACCTGGCTCTAAATATAATTATTTAATACATAAATAATGTTATTTGAATGGATCTTGTATTCAGAGGCACTGACTATCATGGCGTTTGAAACAAACTACCGTGGACTGAGAGGTGACCAATAGGTGGGAAAGAGGCAGTGGGTGTAGGTCCACTTTGGAAAAGTTAAGTATTTGAAGTTTGCTTTTAAGAAAGATGATCCACAGGGAGTCTATTAACAGGTGGCTCTGAGAGTAGGCAGGGTTTGAGCTGCTGATGTGGCCATTGGTGGTACCCATAGCCAAGGGCAACACTCAGAGGTAAAGAAAGGTTCAGTTGTTAAGTGAGAGCGTATGAACCTGAATGGTCATCCGAAGGTAGAGCTATGGATGAATGCTTCCACACCCTGCATGACTGGTACTACAGCAAGTCTGTGCAGCAGAACTTGTCTGAGATAGCATTGGCTACAGACCCTGTCGTGGCAGTTCCCCTTCATAAGAGAAAGGTGGAGGCATGGAGGTAGACATAAAAGAGATACCCAAAGAGTTCTGTGTGGAAGCTCAGTGAGCTAAGTGATCTGAAAGCAGAAATCAGCCTTCCGGAAGGGACATGGAATTCTTGGGGTCTCATTGACTGTGTTCATTACTTGGTACAGAAACCTGGAAGGGCCAGAAGGCTGTGGTCTGGGATGAGAACTAACAAGGTAAACAAGCACATTTAGAATAAGATCAGTGTCTAGCAGCATTGTACCCAGGGGAGTGGCAGGCCTTCATCCATTCATTGTAGAATAAGAAGGAAGTTGAGTGAGTGGCATACACCTACCCATACTTAGGCCTCCCGGACTCAAGAAAGCAAAGTCAGGGTTTAAGTCAAGGAGTATAGTTTAAGATGGTAAAGTCCCATGGACTCAGGTTCCACATATTCCCCATCTGGAGAGGGAACTCTTTCTTCTAGAGACAATGACTCATACACAGTCTCTTGAGGAAATATGGGTCTTGGGGCTGGAGTAATGACTCAGCGGTTAAGAGCACTGGCTGCTTTTCCAGAGGACTTTTCGGTTCCCAGTACCTACATGGCGACCCCCAACCATCTATCATTCTACTCCTGGGAGATCAAACTCCCTGTCCTGGCCTCCCCTGGTACCAGGAATTCACATAGTGCACAGACAGAGATGAGACAAAGGCATAACACCTATATATGTGCAAGAAAAAGAAAAACCATGGCTTGCTGTCCTGTTTCCAGAGTTGGTGCTTTATTTGAATATGATCTGGTAAGACAGAATTATGTTTTAAGGGGAGAGAAAAGAGAAGAATGATTGATGAGCTGGCATGGCAGTTCATCCCTTTAATCCTAACACTGAGGCAGAGGCAGAGGCAGAGGCAGAGGCAGAGGCAGAGGCAGAGGCAGAGGCAGAGAGGCAGAGGCAGAGAGGCAGAGGCAGAGAGGCAGAGGCAGAGGCAGAGAGGCAGAGGCAGAGAGGCAGAGGCAGAGGCAGAGGCAGAGAGGCAGAGACAGAGAGGCAGAGGCAGAGAGGCAGAGGCAGAGGCAGAGGCAGAGGCAGAGGCAGAGGCAGAGGCAGAGGCAGAGGCAGAGGCAGAGGCAGAGGCAGAGGCAGAGGCAGAGGCAGAGGCAGAGGCAGAGGCAGAGGCAGAGGCAGAGGCAGAGGCAGATAGAGTTCTGTGAGTTCAAGGCCAGACAAGTTTCAGGACAGCCAGTGCTACATAGGGAGGACCCAAGTGGGGGAGGGGGAGATGGAGGAACAGACACAGACAAAGATTTGCTATGATTTCTGGGGACCATATTGAAGCCTTAAGTAATATTTATACGGGGTGGGGGTTTGGGGAGAGTTTATCATGAAACTGGAACCCGTAAAACAGGATCAATGACCCACAAAGATACCAGAGAGACTTCTCTCCCCAACTGTGTGAAGATGCCACAGAAGTTGGTCATCTGAAAGCTAAGTGGGCCATCTGTGGAAACCCAGTCTGCCAACACCTTTGTCTCAGATGGCCCAGCCTCTAGACCGGGAAATAAACAACAGTTGCTTAAGCAGCTCAATCCCAGCTAAGACAGTCACACAATTAAAGCAGTTTGTGGGGACAGAGGACCGAGATAGAATGGAGAAAATATAGACAATAGAGAGAGGAGGATTGTACAGACTAATAAACAGAGGGGCATGGCCTCTATGGGGACTTATAACCATGATGAATACTGACGTCAGATTTCCTGCTGGCCTGTCTCCTGTGGTCCTCAGTGATTCCATGTACACAGACTAAATAAATTCTGTTTGGCTTTATATATACCTGGAGACTCAGTAACAACAGTCCCATCAACCAGGGCTGAGTGAAAGTATGGTGGACAGACTGAAGTGGAGGTAAGGACAGATGGATTCTGTCAGTAAACTTGGGCAGCCCTGTGTGGCCTCCCAGATCTGTCAAGCAGACCAAGGAAGGCTTGGCAGGAGAGTCCTGGTAGGGAGTCATGGCTTGCTGGCTAAGAAAGAAGGCAGGCAGAGGAGGGACAGCACCGACTCTTCTGACCGAAAACAAAGAACACTTAGACTCTACCCAAGATTTCTTCAAGTGTACTCCATGAAATGTTAGTTCCTTATGTTCAAATAAACTCAGAAAAACTTCATGCTATATTCTCTACCAAGAATTTATATTTCAAGGCAGCACATGTAAAGTCCTATGGTGAAGAAATCTTAGGTCAGACAACAAAAAAAATACAATCTGAGATAACTACTCTCTGAGGGAAAAAAACACTGCAAATAGTTGACAAGATAGAATTCGTGATCTACTTAGGATGAGGTGGTGTTGGATCTGCAAAGGGCTTGAAGAAGGAACAACAGTGATCTTTAAATGCTATGAAAGGCAAACTCAGAGTTGGAGACATGGCTCAGTGGTTATGAGCACCTGGATCCAATTCCTACCACCCATACCTCCATATCAAGCAGATCACAGCTGCATGTAACTCCAGTGCCAGAGAATCCTCTTTTACCTGTGAGGAAATTGTACTCAAGAACACCACACAC
Source organism: Phodopus roborovskii (assembly GCF_943737965.1). NCBI lineage: Eukaryota > Metazoa > Chordata > Mammalia > Rodentia > Cricetidae > Phodopus > Phodopus roborovskii. Next base: position 26,606,516 of record NW_026126525.1, on the reverse strand, counting down.
ACACACACAATCAATAAATAAAACCTTTTTTTTTTTTTTTTCTCTTTCTCAGACAATGAAGCTGGCTAACCGCCAAACTTTCATCTTACTAACTGCAATATGCAAGTTTGGGGCTGACATGAGAATACTCTGGGCCGTGAGGAAGAATCTAAATATGATGAAGGAAAGAAAGGACAGAGAAACAGAACTGTGTGGGTCAGGACAGGAGGCTGCTAGAGACATGGTGTATCTACTGGGTTCATGAAAGAATGCTCCTGCTTCATTTCCCCCAGAAGAAATCATCAAAGATTAAAAAGTCCTCAAATCAACTGCTTGCTGTTGGTATTTCTTGTAGGAAACATCATCGGTGTCACCATCTACAGAGATGGGTTGGCTCAACTTGCAGATGGTGTGGGCAGAATGTCCTCCAACACAGAATTTCCCAACTTCATTGTTCAAGTACCCTGTGGTGGTTTGAGTAAGAGTAGCCCCAAAGGCTCATATATGTGACAGCTTAGTGTTCTGGGAGTGGCCCTACTTAAGAAGGATTGGGAGGTGTGGTCTTGTTGGAGTAGGTGTGGCCTTGTGGAGAAAATGATTGCAGGTGGGCTTTAAGGTTTCAAAAGCCCAAGCCAGGCCCAGGCCTAGTCTCTCTCTCTCTCTCTCTCTCTCTCTCTCTCTCTCTCTCTCTCTCTCTCTCTCTCTCTCTCTCTGCCTTTCTCTCTCTCTCCCCTAGTTGCCTACAGATCCAGATGCAGAAGTCTCAACTACTTCTCCAGCACTGTGTCTGCCTGAGTGCTGCCATACTCGCCACCATGATGAAATGGACTAAACCTCTAAAACTGTAAGCCAGCCCCAACTAAAATGCTTTCTTTTATAAAAGTTGCCAAGGTCATGGTGTCTCTACAGCAATAGACTAAGACATACACATTTTCCTATGACATTTATTAGTACCTCAGAACGAATACACCTCCATTCTGAAATTGGGAACACCCTGGTTTATTCACATCCATTTCTCATAGTCTGACTAAAATTGGGGGGGGGGAGGTAAAGTGAAGTCTAAATTTGACTTCTGTTGGAAAAATCCAAGAATGCTACTCAAAACACCTACCAAGAAGTCCAACATGACTTCCAATAGATGTGGGTTATCTTTTGCCTAGAACCAAACTCAAGCCGAGCACATCCTACAAGATTCTGTTTTCTTCTTGGGCTCTGTGTAATCACGCTACTGGAGTGTAACTGGCAGAGACCTTGAACACCTTATTCTTTAATGTCCTCTTTGCACTCAAGAGGAAATAAATGGCCAGCTGGCAGCACAAACTCTAACCTGCTAATGCATGACATAACTCTGTGAAATCCAGAGGACATGTCACTGCTAGCTATCCAAGACTCAGATCTCCAGTCACAGATCTTTTCCTGCTCGATACTCCAACCCTCCTGCTTGCCATCTGTAATTATGTATAAGGAACAATGCCACACCACAGGGGCATCGCTCAAGTGTGGAAGGAAGTATTTGACCCTGTTTTCGTTAGGATGCACTAGAATAGACTGCAATGACAGATAAATTCAATCAGATTATGCCATTATACCACACAAGGTTATTTCTTGCTCACATGCTATCCCAGGGTGGTTCAGGCCTGCTAGGGAGGGGTAGGGAATTCTTGATGTATTTAGGTATGAGGAAATAGCAGCTGTGTTGCTTTTAGTGTGTAGCTTCCAAGATTGTTTACTAGTCTTGAAGCAGTGGCATAACTTTCACTTCTCCATTAACTCAAACTTAGTTACACAGCCACATGAGGAGATGAGAAGCTTAGTTGCTATGTTCCAGGGACAAACAGATACATTCTGATGAAGAGCTATGGTGTCTGCAGCAATGCTAAGACTGTCACTTCCCTATACACAGACAACATGAGGGGATTATGATCTATTTTATTATTTGTATGGTGTGAATGTTGGCAGTTAGGTTCACGGGTGCCTCTGCAATCATATCACTTGTTACACGTGTATAGCAAATACAGCAAAAATCCTTATGCATTCCAATAACTCTACTCTTTGAATAAAAGGCAAGTCCTGGGGCTGGTAAGATGACTCAGTGGGTAAACTCACTTGATGTGTAAGCCTGGTGACCTGAGTTGTTATATCCCCCAGAACCCAAAGTGGAAGGAGCGAATGAAGTCTGAAAAGTTGTCCTATGACTGACCTCTTTTTTACATGCACTATGGCACACATACATCTTACACATGCATACAATGATAATAATTCTCTTTAAGAAGTAAGGCTGGAGATACACCTCAGTAGTTAAGAGCACTTACTATTCTTGCAAAGGACCTGGGTACAATTTCTAGCACCCACATGGTAGCTAAGACATGTCTGCAACTCCAATTCCTGGGGATGAGATGCTGTCTTCTGGTCTTCTCAGGCATCAAGCATGAATGTGGTACATTTACGTACATGCAGGCAAATCCTCTCTCTCTCTCTCTCTCTCTCTCTCTCTCTCTCTCTCTCTCTCTCTCTCTCACACACACACACACACACACACCCTTTACAAAAGAAAGAAAGACAAAGGCTGGATAATGTACAGCCCCCTTCTCTACCAGGTGATAGGTTTGGGTAAGTTAGCATTTGGAGACCCAGTGTCCCTCAACCATAAATTCAGTTTTCATATATCAAGTCCCACAAAACATCTGGTGCCAGATAGCTCATGTCTCTGTCATTTCCCTCATCCCCTCATGGCAGGCTCCTGCTTGGAGGATTCCTGTCAGGGACAACTCAGCACTGTTCAGATGGGCTGAACAGAGCACTGAGGGGCTGGGATAGAAGGTAAAGCCAGCTTAACTGAAGTACTCCATCAAAGCCTCACACGCAAACAGGCTGTTTCAGTGAGCCATCTATCTCTCCTTGAAAGCTAATAGAAAGACCAATTTTTCTATAAATTTTTTCTGTCATGTCCACACTGCCAATAGCCTATCTAAATTTACAGTCGTTTTGCATTTGAGCCAGTTGTGGAACTAAGGTACACTCAGTCAGCGTCTGGACTTGGAGATCTTGATGAGGCACAAATAAAACTGAAGCTGGGGTTAGGGCGTCTTTTCTTTTCTGATGCTCAAGTCTTTTTCCAAGACTCAATATAATACACTCACACTTGTTTAGAATCAGCAGGTTTTTTTTTTTTTTTTTTTGTATTAAGATCATAATACCATATAGGAGTACCTTTAAAATTCAATTGTATTTCCACTCTACTCATGGGAATAGTGGAAAGAGCCTGAACTGGGCACTACTGCAGGTCTGTTCTCCCAAGGAACTCTAACAATGGTGGCCACCATGTGATTTGTCATGGGCAAAGTAAAGACATACTGCAAATGTCTCGGTTTAACAAATGGGAAAGCAGGCTAGAAAAATACATTCAAAGTTTGTCAAATATGTGCTCAGAAAAAGCCATAATAAAGCCAGGTGTGGAGGCACACACCTGTGACCCCCAGCACCTTGCAGGCTGAGGTTGGAGAACAGCCTCGGTTACATATGGGGTCCCAGGCTGAACTGAGATACATAGTGAAACTCTGTCTCCATAACTAACTAAGTAAAAAGTAATAGATAGATGATAGATAGATAATAGATATATAGATAGTAGACAGGTAATAGAGAAAGAGATAGATAGATGATAGATAAGTAGATACATAGGTAGGTGGGTAAATGGATAGATAGACATAGATAGATGGATAGATAAAAGGTAGAAGATATATATACACACACATATAGGAAGGTAGTTGGATGGATGGGTGGATGGGTGGAGATGATAGATAGATGATAAGATAGATAGATAGATAGATGATAGATAGATGATAAGATAGATAGATAGATGATAGATAGATGATAAGATAGATAGATGATAGATAGATGATAAGATAGATAGATAGATAGATAGATAGATAGATAGATAGATAGATAGATTCAACAAAAATAAAATCCCTGGGTAGATTTTTCTGACCCCCACTTAGTATTTTGTTTTATTTACTTTCATTTGTTCACTTACTCAATCATTTCCTGAATACAGCATGCACAGCAGCAAACTGAACTGTGAAGTATAGCATCAAAGAATGGTAAGAGAATTCTCAGCACCAAGCATGGTGACCTATGGAAGAAATAGAAGCAACACAGATAAAATGAGCTAGAGACAACCAAAGCCAGTGAGAACGGCCCTGTTCTGGTTAGAGGGGTGTTTTGAGGGTTGAGATTGAGCTTGGACATGACAGCAGGAGGGGATTTTAAAGGACAGCAGGGAAGCTGGCCTAGACTTGTCAAGAGGGTTGCTCTGATCTGCATGTTTGTATCCCCCATAGTGTTGAAACTCTAACCCCAAGATGACAGCAGGAGATGAAGCCCTTGGGAGGTGATTAGCTCTCGAGGAATTAATGCCCCTTTGAAAAAGACCCCAGAGAGGCCCTTTATCCTTTTTGTCCTGTGAAGTTACAATGAGAAGACAGCTGTCTATGCAGAACAGGCCACAGCAGACACCAAACCTGCCATCTCCTTAACCTTGAACTTCAAGGCATCCAGAACTGCTGAGAGGGAAGCTCTATCCTAGGGGCCTCTGGTAGCGGCATTCTGACCCATCTAGACAGTAAGACTGAGGGAGAAGGAGGAAGGCAGACATGCAGAGTTCATTAGAAGACAGTAGTGACTGGATTGGAATGTGCTTTCCTTTTGGAAAGAGCTAGTGGAAGGAAGAAAGGCCAAGGGGCAGAGAGGAAGAACCCAAGAGATTGCTCTGTAGTTAAAGAGCTTGCTCTTGCAAGTTCAATTCCCAGCACCTATGCCTACTGGCTCACAACTGCCTATAACTCCAGCTCTAGATCAGACCATCTTTCGATCTCCAAGGGTACCCGTGTGCATGTGCATGTGCCCACACATAAATAGATAATAAACTGTCTTTTTTTTTTTTCAAAAAATGTGACACACACCTTTCATTCCAGCACGAGGTGGGGAGGGGGGTGAGGAGACAGAAAGAGAGAGGAATGAGGCAGAGAGACAGAGAGACTAAGAGAAAGAGAAAGGAAATAAGGGTTTGCTACATATTTTCCCAACTGGCATTTGGAGTTGACTTCTCAGACATCCTTATGGTTATGTATGTTGGAAGCCTGACAGCAAACAGTGACACTTTCCAGCCCTTTGGATTCAGGACTGTAGGTGTTAATGAGGTTCCTCCAGCAGCACTGGCTTCTGGGCATGCAACCTGCACCATCACAGAGGTTCCCTGCTCAGAAGGGCCGAAGGTTTGCTTTCCTGCTCTGCTGCTAGTCTTGAAATCCGGCATACTTTTACCTTAGAATTCACATATTAAGTGAAGTCCCAAGAGACGGTGGAGGTTGGTGGGGACAGATGAGGTGGTACACTATGTGGGGAGCACTGCTGCTGTCCCTTGATGCTTCGTTTCATTTCTAGTTCCGGAGTGCCTCACAAACTAAGACTAGTGGCTCTCCGATGCACAAGATTTCAACAAGATTAAAAACAAGCTAAGTGGAGTCTGGGTACCTCTGACAGGCAGGCTGCCTCTGACACAGCTGCCCAGCACAGTGGAAGGAAGTACAGGGCTTTACTTGCATGCTCTGATTGTCCTATGCTGGCCACTGACCAGGTCTACTAAAAGTGAAAATGGAATGAGAAATTAAAATCAGGGATGTTGAGTGTGATGGCTCACACCTGTAATCCCGAGCTGAAAAGCAGAAGCATCAGCAGTTCAAGGCCAGCCTGTGCTGTATAATGCTTTCTAAGTTACCTGGGATACAATGAGAGCCTGTCTCAAGAATAAAAGAACGAATGAAATAAATGGTAGGGAAAATGAAAACTAAAACAAAGGGCCAGTAAGATGGCTCAATGCTAAGAACACTTGTCATTCAGCCTGACAATTTGAGTTTTATCCTGAAAACCCATATAGGAGCATATCGCGGTAAATAAGGATCAGGATAAACAAATATGCCGAATAGATGTTTATTCAGGGAGAAATAACTTACAACCTAGACAGATGAACACCAGGAAATTCAACCCGATCCTCTCCTGTCCGAGTCACGCCAGAAAAAAGAGCGCCTTTCCTGGCCCCCTCGGACCTCCTTCCACAGGTCACTCCGCCCATGGCTCCACCCCCCAATGGGCGTGGTCAGTGCCACAGAACTATCTCCCTACAGGAGCAGAAGAGAAATGACTCCTGCAAGTTGTCCTCTGACCTTCACACACCCGTGTGTATGTGTGTGTGTGTGTGTGTGTGTGTGCGCGCGCGCGCGCGCGCGCGTGCAACAGAGTCCATTTTAGGTTGTCTTACAGTCAATTTTAGGTTGTCTTGATGTCTTGAAATACTTTTTAATTTATCCTCAGGCAGATTCTTACTTAGGATGCAGCTAGAAAGCAGCCTAATTCTTTATCAAAATTCCATATGAATGGTCCCTAGCTCAGTTGATAACATTGTTCCACTCTATAACCTCTTGGGCCATGCCTCCACAGCCCATAAGGCTGTCAGCACTACTGTCTGTCAGGCTTTTACTTGGATGGCCAGTTAACCCCTACTTAGAGTGTTCAACTTCTTTCCTACTCCAAAGTTCTAAAGTCTCCACATTCTTTCCAAAACCAGTATAATCAGGTCTATCACAGCAATGGCCCATTCTCTGGTACCAACTTCTGTCTTTTCTATTGTTGTGATAAAACATCATGGGCAAGGCAACTTATAGAAGAAAGCCTTTAATATAGGGTTTATGATTTCAGAGGTTAAGAGTCCATGAGCATCAGTGGTGGGTAGCATGGCAGCAGGTGGTCAGGCATAGCTCTGGAGCAGTAGGTGAGAGCTCATATTTGATCCTCAGGTAGGAGGCAGAGAGGGAGAGAGGCATTAGGAATAGCATGAAGCACTTGAAACATCAAAGCCTGTCCCAGTGGCAAACCTCCTCCAACAAGGTTACATCTCCTAAGCCTTCCCAAGCAGTTTCATCAACTGGGGACCAAGAGTTCAAAAATATGAGCCTATAGGGCCAGGGCCATTCTCATTCAAACCAACACGAAAACAGAGTTATTTATACTGTTCCGCTTGGGTTGTGCCATGTTCAAATTATTACTGTGCCTTGGTTTTTTTCCTCTTGAAATAAGAAATTATTTACCTTTCTTTCTTTCTTTCTTTCTTTTTTAAACAGGAGCCCCCAGCTGAGAGACCTTGGAATTTTCTAGAGACTTTGAATTTCTATAGCGACTTTGAATATTTTAGAGAGGCTATGGATATTTTGGAGAGGCTTGAACTTTGAAAGAGACCGTATGTTTTAAAGAAACTGAACTTTTAGTGTTTGAATTTATAAAGACTGTGGGGCTTAAAAGTTGGAATGTTTTATATTATAATATGTTATATTATGATATTAGTATTTGGGGATGAGCAAGAAAGGAAAAGTTACAAATTTTATTAGAGACATGTCTGTCAATTTGACAAGGGGTGGATTGTATTATTAATTTAATATCAACTTGACACAAGCTAGAGTGATTTGGGTAGAGTGAACCTCAGTTGAGAAAACTCTTCACCAGCTTGCCCTGTGGGTCATTTTCTTGATTAATGATTAATGTGAGAAGGCCCAAATTATTGTGGGCAGTTCCACCCTTGGGCAGGTGGTCCTGGGTGCTATAAGGAAGCAGGCTGGGCAAACCACAGAGAAAAAAGTGAGTTAGTAGCATTCTTTCATGGCTTTGGCACTGGTTTCTGTCTCCAGCTCTGCCTCGAGTTCCAGCTGTGTCATTCTTTGATGATGGACTGTGGTGTGGAAGTTTAAGAAAAATAACCCCTTTTATCCCCGAGTTTCTTATAGTCAGGGTGTTCTATCACAGCATTAGGAACCCTAGTGAAGATGGTAGATGTACTCTACATGGGGGGGGGGGGGAATGTGGGTGGATGTGTGAGTATTAATATAAGGTCTCAGGAGGCCAGAGGCACCAGATCCCTTAGAGCTGCAGTTACAGGCAGCTGTGAGCCCCCTGACATGAATGCTGGGAACTGAAGTAGGATCTTCCGAAAGAGCAGCCATCTCTTCAGCCCCCAATAACATCATTTAGGAATATCTTGTTGTGCTTTGTGTGGTGGCTCACTCAGGAGGCAGAGGCAGGCAGATCTCTATGAGTTCAAGGCCAGCCTGGCCTACATACTGAGACACTACTTCAAATGATGACAGTAGCGGTGATATTGATGATGATAGTATAATGATGATGATGTAGTATTGCTGCATTGCTCTTTACTCTTCACTCTGACTCCGCAAAAGAAGCCACTTTCAACTTTTAGTTCTTTTGTTTTGTTTTGTTTTTCTTGCTTTTTCAAGATAGGGTTTCTTTGTGGCTTTGGAGCCTGTCCTGGAACTCACTCTGTAGGCCAGGCTTCTGAGTGCTGGGATTAAAGGCATGTGCCACCACAGCCTGCCTCAACTCTTAGTTCTTCATCCCGGCATTTGCTTCTGTATTTCTTTTCTGTTTTGATTTCAAATTTGACTTTACATTTATTTGTTTATTTACTTATTTGTCTGTGTGTGCCCATGTGCATGCAAACACAGCACTTGTGTGAAGGTCAATGTGCAGCTTGTTGGGCATCCATTTATTTCTTTCTGTCTTGTGGATTCAGGACACTAAGTGGAGATCATACCTTTATCCCCCTAGGCCATCTCACTGGCTCCTCCCCCCGTGCTTTATAGTGCTAATCTATTTGTAATTTTTAGATAGCATCTGCTACATTCCTTCCTTGGACTGTCCTGCACAGATCTGTTCTTGTTACACTTGCATAATTAGCCATATACCAATCCCTTCTCTTTCTTCTAACATAATAACACGGATAGTTTTGGGTTCAGATACTCATTCCCAGCTGGATTAGTGTGACCCTGTAAGCAGTGTTCACTACTGACTCAGGAGTTATTATACTATTATGCTTTTGCTTTGGGGGCTGACAGAGTCTTTTCCTGCTTCCCATGTGCTGGTAGACCCCCATCCCATCTCCAGATGCTTCCATTCACCATCTATATTCCCATTTTATGTTGAACTCCATGCTTACAATTCCTTAGTAGAGGCTGCAGGCTCACTGAATTCCAGACAGGACTGGAGTCATCTACTGCTAATGTGACCTTTGCACTTGGGTCTACTAGGCACCACTTAACCTGTCCTCACAGAACTTTTTTTTTCCTTTTCCACTCAGGAAATGGCCTGCCCTTTCTTCCAGCTGGTTAGACTGTGAACCTTGGAATGCCCTCCCCCTCTCACTCACTCTCCCCTCCACCTACTTGTAGTATTTAGTGTTAATTGTCAGCTTTATAGATTATAGAGTCATCTGGGCGATGGGTCTCACCTGTTTTCATTGTGAGCAGGACCACTCCCTGGGTCAGGGATCCTGGAGTGTATAAAAATGGAGAAGGGGAACTGAGCAGTAGCATATATTCATCTCTATACATCTGCCAGAAGATTAGTATTAGAATATACAAGGAACTAAAAAAATAACAAAATCTGAGTAACAATGTGGACAGGCGTGGTGGTGAACATCTTTAATCCCACATTTGGGAGGCAGAGGCAGGTAGATCTCCATAAACTCAAGGCTAGCCTGGTCTACACAGCAAGTTCCAGGAGCTATGCAGTGAGTCTCAGAAAAAGAAGAAAAGATTCAAAAGATGATTTCATTTGGTGACTGGGCTCACAGTTAGTGGTAATGTTTGGGAAAGGTTGGGAGTTGTACCTTATTGGAGGAAGTACATCACTGAGGGTAGGCGTTGAGTTTTCAGAGCCTCTCGCCATCCCCTGTGCACTTGCTCTCTGCTTTGTGCTTGGGGCGGTTCAAAATGGGAGCCCCCAGCTTCCTGTTCCTGCCACCATGCTTGTAGCCACATCTCACTCACTAAGACTCTTACTGCTCTGGAGCTATAATCCCAAATAGACTCATTCTTCTACAGGTTGTCTTGGCCGTGGTGCTCCATCACATCAATAGAAAACTGAGTCCTGCTACTAATAATGACAAGAATAAACCCTAAATCACAAGAAATCAATAAGTAGGCTAATAAAACAACAAAAGGGTTGTTTTCTTTTTTAAATTAATTTTTATTTAAATTAAAAACAATCTTATTTTACATACCAATCCCAGTTCCCTCTCCCTCCTGCCCTCCCATTTCTGCCCCCATCCCATTCCTCATCCACTCCCCAAAGAGGGTGAAGCTTTCCATGAGGATCACCAAAGTCTATCACATCATTTGGGGCTGGGCCTAGGCCCTGCCCCCTGTATCTAGGCAGAGAGAGTATCCCTTTATGTGGAATGGGCTTCCAAGGCCCTTTTGTGCACTAGGGATAAATAACTGGTTCCATTGCCAGCAGCCCCATAGGCTGCCCAAGTTCCCCAACTGACACCTACTTTCAGGGGCCCTGGATCAGTCTTATACAGATTCTTCAGTTGTCAGTCTGTAGTCTGTGAGCTCCCCCTTGTTTGGGTCAGCTGTTTCTGTGGGTTTCCCCAGCACAGTCTTGACCCCTTTGCTCATCACTCCTCCCTCTTTACAACTAGGAATTTGACTCAGTGAGAAGTCCAGCTCAAAGGAATTTGTTTTCAAAAGATAAACTAATACAAACTGCAAATAAACATGAAAAACTGTTAACCTTGCTAGTCATGAGGGAAATGCTCATTAAAGTGACGTGGAGATTCTTCATCACCTCAGCAGGGTGACTGTCATGAAGAACACAAGTCACAGCAAATACTACGAGGAATATGGAGGGTAGGGACCCTGGTACACACTAACGTAGAGGTATGAATCATACAACCACTGTGGAAATGAGTATGGGGGTTCCTCAAAAAGCCAAAAATAAATATACCATAGGACCCAGCTGTAGCATTCACTCCTAGGACTCCAAGTCAACATGTCACGAAGATACATGCACATCAGTATGTCACCACAGCATGATTCTGTGGCTAAAGGGACCAACCTAGATGGAGGACAGAGATATGTGGCAACATACACAGGATTATTTTTCAGCCACAGAGAAGAATGCAGTTATGCTGTCTGCAAGAAAATGGATGCCACTGGAGATAATCATGTGAAGTAGATTAAATCAGGCTTGAAAAGACAAACAGTGCATGCTTTCTCTCATCTCTGGCCCTAGATTTATATACAGTCACGAAGTCATAAATGGACACATAATGTGGAAGTATAAATAAAACTGTCTAAGGAAGTGGGAGGGGCGGAAATGGACCGATAGGGACAAGCAGAGGGTGTGATCAATGTACAATATATTCTTGCATGGAAGTGTCCTCATGTGACATAGTCATGTCCAACTAAATTCTTCTAAAAGTTCCCTTGGCCGAAGTGTTTTGTCACAATGCATCAATAAAATAATATATATTTAAAATTCAGCTTAAGAGGACTATATCCCCCCCCCCATCCAACTTTTCTCACCTCCTACCTCACTCCTGCCATCCCAAGTCCAGAACAGGGCTGACTCTCACTGACATCCAGTGGTTTTTCTGCCCACCCCCACACTTGCCCTCTGGACAGTTAACCCTCCACACAGCAGCCAGACCCCTCCTTTTAAAGGCCAGTCACATCCTGTCTCTGCTTGCTCAAATCTCTCCAGCACTTTCCTGTTTCCCTAGTCTTTGGTCTAATCATCCACCTTATCCTTCCTGCTCTGATCCAGTAGCAGCCAGTGTGCTCCTGGATGTACCTGGGACAGTGCATGTTGGCTCTTACCACTGGGTTTCCACACTTGCTGTAGTGTCTGTCCCCACACACACCCCCCACTCCACTTACCCCAATTCAGGCACCCACGGTGCTTCTTCCCAACATAGCGACATGGTTGCTCCTTGAGTTTTCAAACATCTCATCTGTTCAAATGTCACCTCATTGCAGTGCTGTCCCCTACCAGCCCTCAAGAATGAATGAAGACCCTCTTATGACTCTCTATATACCTCTCATCTCACTTTATCTCTCCTTCCAATATTTATCACTGCCTGACACATTACTTTTTTTTTTTTTTTTTTTTTTGGTCTGCTTTCTTCCCCAGGAAGGCAGGGAATGTGTCTGCTGTGTATATCTCGCCTTATCCAGAGCCTAGAGTGTGCCTGGAATACAGACAGCACTCGATAAATATTTGATGATGGAATGAACTAATAAGAAGTGTCAATAAGTACATGCATTCAACCTCCAGGCCGAAGCTGGAAGCGGATTTTTATATTCCACATTATGTTCACTCTCTCTTCCTGTTGCTTTCCCCAGAAGGAGCCTCCTTAACTGGCTGGATCTGTGTAGGAGTCCCTTTCTTTCTGTGGTGGGAGCTCCTTGGTGCCTAGCACTGGGTCACCCTCAGTAAAGTATTTGCACGACAGTGACACTAGGGATTTCAAGGACAATGGAGTAGAAGGACTCCTGAAGGTCACACGTGCCTATCTCAGAGGTATGTTCAGGAATGATCCTGTTACCCATGAACCAGAAGAGTTCTCAGCTTCATGCATCCGCCACTCAAGTGTTTGCTGCTCCGAGCAGTGTGGAGCACCTTGCCATGCCACTCTCTGACTCAGCACTTTCTCTCCTGATGTCTAGGCTATCACTCCACTCACCCCTTCCAGATGATAGAAAATCTTCCCTGTTCTGACCTCGGTGGAGCTGGGCAACAGCTGGGTCCTGGCATCTGTCTAATCACCCTTCGTCCCTTGGCAACCGTTAAGACATGCCAGGATGCTCTTTGCTGATGTCTGTCAAATTTGAAATGGGAACTCTGGGTGTTCAAAGCAGAGAGGGCCTTCACCTTCAGAATAACTGCCTCACTGTTTCCTGCCAGAGAGAAAGGCATGGCTGGTAATTGGCAGGGTCCTAGAGAACCCTCCCAGCCTTTCTTAATGCTGACCATGAGGCCATAGACCCTGGGGCACACCTTCTCCATTTGTCACAACAGTGGGAACCAGCATTCTTAGAAGCCATAAGTGTGCTGGCACAGTTAAAAAGAGGCAATGGCCTATGCATGAACTTGAACTCTATTGTGTTGGTGCTGAGCAATTTAAAACACCAGGGGAGAGAAATGAGGTCCCTCTGGAAGGGGTGCATCTGTCATGAAGGAAGGTGGATAAGTTGTTTCTTTACAAAGTCAAGGGCTCTGGTACTTCCTTCCAAACCCCCTGCTTTCTTTGGAGTGAAAAGGTGTGCTTGCACCGTTTACTGAAACTCAGCCTGCTGTGTTTTGTGAACACATTTGTTTTATAAGAGACTTCACTGGGGCCCTTTGCAGGAGGCCCTGTGCTGAGGTCAAAGGCCGAGGATCAGGAGGGCCTTTACCAATTGATACAGTTTTGCAACAATCACTCAGAAATAGTGTCCTTTTAGAAAGCTGAGCGCTTGCAGGTTAAATCCACGCTTGGGTGCAACATACAATAGGTAAAAGGTTCATCTTCACAAATGTTACATCAGCCCCTCCCCCTAAACGTACCTCGTTTGCCCTAGCAGGGTGGTCTTTGGATGATCCCGCTGTCCTGTTCCATATAAGGTGATTCTGTTGGTGCCTCAGGTTGGCATCCATGTGCTCCCAGCAATTCAGGTAATACTTGAGTTTTGCCTTCTGTTTTTCTGACTCAGAGCTGTCGTATTCATCTGCAGGTGGAGCGTTTATCAAGGAGATTTGGGCTCATTTACCTGGAAAAGCGAGCGGGGTTCCAGGCTATAAAAGGAACGGCCTTACCTTACGGGCACATCCCCATGGAGGGAAAGTCCCTTAACCTAGAGACAGGAGAGAAGTCCTAGTCCCTACTTCAAATGACTTGACAGATTTAGATGACCCCTCCTGGATGGCATCACCCTACATGTGGAGTGGGGGTTGAGTGGGAGGGGAGGGTGGTTCGGGTGCATGTGAGGGGTGGAGAGAGGGAAAGAGGGAAGAAGGGAAGAAGGAAGGGAGAGGGAACTGGGATCGATATGTAAAAAAATAAAATAAAATAAAAAAGTTTAAAAAAAAAAAAAAAGGAACAGCCTTTTGTGCCCCATGCTGTATCTGAGCAGCGACCCACTCTGCCCTAATGAGGGGGTCATTGCCCAGATCCAGCTTGCTGGGTAGCGCCCCCCCCCCCCCGCTGCCGCCCCGAGTCAGTTCATGACCTGTGGGGGTTGGGGTGGGGGTGGGGGCACTGAGAGTGTTCTTTTCCCTCCCAGAGCCTCAGAATCTTGCCAGTTATTAATTCTTCTACAAGGTAATTGTCTCTGGGCAGGTGTGGGTGGTGAGCCCAGCTCCATGTGGCTCCTTCCCACAGCATCATTGTCTTCTGCTCTTTAAGGTGTTTTCAGAAACCCTTGCTCTTACCCCAGTGTGTTCCTGACCTTAAGATCTCTCCCCATCCACCCTCCCACCTGCTGCTAAGTCTCCTCTTACCAGGAATGGAAGCCGGCTGGGCAACTTCTGCGTGCTGCCCCACTCAACACGGTTCAGTCCAGCTGCCTTGGTACCAAATAAACAGACACTGTTTGTTTTTGATGGTGATAAGTAGCCAAGAGCAGACAGAAAAGACCCAAAGCTCAGGGGCTGCAAATTCCTTTTCTAATGCCTCCATCAACTCCTGGTGTGACCTTGACTTTGTAATACTTATCGCAAGTACTCAAGAACTTCAGATAACGTCCCAGGGCTATTTTGAGTAATACATATTAATTGGTTAAATCTCACAGTGATTACAAAACACTTTGTAAATGCAAAGCTTGAGACTCACTAAGTGAATCTGCCTGATTAATAAATAAGTGGGCTAAAGGAGAAATGCCCACATTGCTTTTTCCTCCCAGTTTCCCCCCTTTATAAAATGGGAACTGGCAGATGAAGGTGCTTGCTCCAAAAGTCTGAGTTTGACCTCTATCCACATCAAGGTGGATAGAGAAGAGAAAATGGACTCCACAAAACTATCATCACACACACAATGTTCTCTCATACACACATACACACACAGAGACACACATGCTCTCTCTCTCTCTCTCTCATACACACACATATACCATACAGACACACATGCTCACACACACAGAGACACACATGCTGGCACACACACAGACATGCTTTCACACACACCCCCCCACACACACACCCTTCCCCCATTTTAGGGATGGAGATAGGGAAGAACAACACAGCTCAGTAAACCCACAAAGTCTTGATACCAGGAGTCAGAGCCACCACGGTGCAGGCCATAACCCTTCATTTTCAGGGTTGCCCTTCTCTCTGCCTTAACGGCCACCAGTGTATGTCTGGTAGTCTCTCCAACCACTGTGAGAAAGGTTTTGTACTTCTATTCAAATATGGGACAGTTGAATGAAGTGATTTGTAACTAATATTCGTTCAGTCATTTACAGCCACTCATACTAGACCATTAAATTCCGGCCTTATGATATTAGGGCTGTTATTTCCACTTCACAACTGAGACACAAAGATGTTCAGAAATTTTCCCAAGATCACACAGCTATCCAGTGACAGAGGCCAGCTTTGCGTGCTGGGATGTCTAGGCCCAGAGTTCATGCTCTTAACAAACATGTCAGATTAATACAGCTGTTCCCCAGTCAGGTTGTGATTATCTGTCAATAAGCTGAAATTATAATCAATAGACAATGATATCATAACTGCTGGGCCTTCTCTGCCAGCTTAGTTAGATCTTACATGTCCTTCAGAAACTTCCATAGTGGTGGACTGGGCCCTGTTAGGCTACAGACTTGCCCCTAAGACAATGATCCTTTTTAAAGGGCCAGAGTCCCAGATCCTGTGGCATTGAGAGGTCAGGGTGTGAGTTCCTACAGCTCTCTTAGGGACAGAGACCTGAGAAGAGGCCAGGCCGTGCTGTGACTTGACAGCAATCGGTGACAGCTCCTGGCTCCCCTGTGCCCTTTGTTACATAAACTAAGTTGAACTAAATCACAAGATATAGAACTTCCTGCTCCCCTCCCCCACAACTTATCAAAGTCACACTTTTTCTTTGTCCTGGGAATTGGCCTGGAGACTTTTGGTTTGGGGAGGGGGGGGCGGGGAGAGTACTCCCAGAAGTGTTCTGAAGACTTCCTTCTGAAGAGGATGCTCTGGTCTCCTCCAGCCATCCCTCTCCCTCTCCTGATGGCTATCCCCCCCCCCACCCCTACCCTCACTCACCCTCATTCTTTTTTGTATTGTTTTGTTTTTCAATACAGGGTTTCTCTGTGTAGCTCTAGCTGTCCTGGAACTTGGTTTGTAAATGAGGCTGGCTTCTTAATGAAGCACCTCTCCAGACCTTTCTTTCCTTTAAGGCCCTATCATATTTCAGTCACCAAATATTGTATTATTTCTGTCTAAAGTTGTTTTCCCCACTTTGAGGTCTGACTGTGGAGGGAGAGAGGCTGGGACTGTGGCAGGAAGAACACAGCCTAACAGACAGCATTGCCACCATGCTGTGACTGGGATCTGACACCAGGAGACTAATCCAGTCCTGCAGTTTCTAGCTAAGTGGTTTACACCAGTGATCTCAGCATTCAGGAGGCCAAGAAAGGAAGATGGTGAGTTCAAGGCTAACCTGGACTAATTAGTGAGACCCTGACTCAACCATTCTACCTCCTCAAAAACCCTAACCCCTAGCTTGGTGCGATGGCATACACCTTTAATCCTAGCACTTGGGAGGCAGAGGCAGGTGGATCTTTGAGTTTGAGGCCAGTCTGGTCTACACAGTGAGTTCCAGGACAGCCAGGGCTACACACACAGAGAAACTCTGTCTCGAAAATAAAATGAAATAACAGCCACCTCTCCAAAGAGCATAAAAGGCTTTAATGAGGGACAGATTGAGTTTAAATGTCACCTCTACCACTCATTAACTCTGTATTATATGCCAAGACCTGTGCTGATGAGTTTTTATATTATTGTCAATTTGGCATATCTACAGTCACCTGGGAAGAGGGAAGCTCAGCTCAACTGAGACATCCCCAGATCAGAGAGATTGTCTTCACTGATGATTGATGTGGGAGGGCCCAGCCCACTGTGGGTGGCCCCACCCCTACACAGTGGTCTGGGCTGTATAAGAAAGCTAATTGAGCATGAGCCAGAGAGCAAGCCAGCAAGCAGCATTCCTCCATGGCTTATGCTTCAAAGTCCTGCTTAAGTTTCTACCCTGACTTTCCTCAGTGATGGACCATGACTGGAAGTATAAGCCAAATAAACCTTTCCTCCACTGTTGCTTTTGGCCGAGTGTTTATCATAGCAACAGAAAGAAAACTAAAAGAGAGCATTCATTTTGTGTTGGGCAAATTGGAATCATAGGCTATGGTGAGACACACTGGTGGTGATTCTAGCACTTAAAAGGTGGAGGCGGCAAGAGGATCAAGAGTTCAAGATCATCCTCAGATACACAGTGAGTTTACGGCTCCCCTAGTCTATGTGATGTCCTGCCTTAAAAACAAAACAAAACCAACTAAACAAGATGAGTTCAGCTAGAAGTCATGATATTGCAGGTTCAGGCAGAAGAATCATGTGTTCAAGGTCAGCCTGAGCAACTAAATGAGACCTTGCCTCAAAAACTTAAAAATTGGAGTTAGAGAAATTACTCAGTGGTAAAGATCTCTTGCTGCTCTTGCAACAAGTTTTGTTTTGTTTCAGCAACAAGTTTTGTTTTGTTTCAGTACTGAGGACTGAGCCCAGAGCTTCCCACTTACAAGGCAAATACTTGGTCGAGCTGTTTGCTTGTTTGTTTTAAATAAAATGTTATCACTTTTTTTTTTTTTTTTTTTGACAGCTTGCTGGCATCTGTTCTCTCCTTCCAAACATGCTGGCTCTAGGTATCGAATTCAGGTTGTCAGGCCTCTTGGCAAGCACCTTTACCGACTAAGCCATCACCAAACTCTGTTTTGTTTTTGTTTTTGGAACTCTGGTTTTTTTTGTTTTGTTTTTGTTTTTGATAGAGAGTACATAATCTAGACTAACCTCATATTTATTGTGTAGCATAAGATGGCCTGGAACTCCTGATCCTCCTGCCTCTGCCTCTCAAGTCCCGACAAGTGCCACTAAGCCTGTCTTCCTGCTGAACACTCCATGTGTCATATCATCTTTTCCTGATTCTCTCTACAGATGGAGTTAAAATCGGGGAGATGCTGAACACCCCAACCCATGCATCTAAGCTTTACCCTTTATTAGGGGCCTCCCGTGTCATTTTCTGTCCATCCCAGTAGCAAGCCTGGGCTGGGAAGAGTTGCAGAAGATGCTATGAGGGGATGAAGCTGGGACTTCACTTCACGAGGAGGCTTGAGGAGCAGATTGGGAGAACATTGTCCACAAGGAGCTCTGTCTGGCTCCAGGCTAAGAGCTCTGCCTCCAGCTCCTTTCTGCCCCGTCTTGTTCCCTCTTTGGGGTCAAGCAAAAGAAGCACCTCACGTTCAGTTTAATTGACTTTTCAAATGTGTGTCATCTCCAGGTTCTGTTTGCTGGGGACACTGCGCCTCTGGGCCAGACTGCCTTTAATGGTGTCTTAGCATGTGGGGTGAAAAAATAACTAGCTCCCAGCCATCTCAAGTCAGAGCTAGACAGGTTTTTGGATTCATTTAAACGTTCTTCAAGGCTAAGCCATCATTTGTTTATTTTGGGTTAAGGGTCACAGTAAAACATGTTTAAGTAGAGTGTCAGGACTCTTTTCTTCGGCAAGAAAGCAACTAAGCAAATACACTGAGTATTTTGATAAGTCATGCTCATAGCTCTCAGAATTCAAAGAACTCTTGGTGACTCAAGCACTTGGTATTAAGGGAAATGTTTAGCAGACAGCATCACAGCCTTCGCCTTCATCTCTGTGGATTTACACTTAATGAAAGTCAGTACCCAGAGTCATTGCTGGAGTCTAATGTCCCCTCCCAGCCCTAACTTTACTATCAGGAGTTTGTAGATGACTTTGAGCCTTGTGATGTTTGTTTCCTAGAGAGAACTTGAGAAAATAGAGTCATGGGACTGGAGGGGAAACCCCAGAATAGTGGGTCTGAAATCTCCATCTGCTACCACCTGCAATGCCACCATCTTGGGGAAGTCAACTATTACCTTTTTCGATGAGGTTCCTCCCTGCAGTGGCTGCCTGCTGGATCCACCTGCCTTGGTTAGGACTGGCCTTCTTCCTGTTCCAGAATGATTCTCAAAATGTACAGATTCCATCATGTCTCCCTTGAGTAATATGCTTCAGTAACTTCCTCTATGCTTAGGGAATAACCCCCATTCTTATCATGCGATCCCTGCTTGTCCCTCCAGACTCAACCCATTGTCCTGGAGTTATACAGGCTTTATCCCACAGCTCCACTAGACTTCCAAACTGCATGAAAACCTTATCATATTCTGATCTACTTATAAATATTCTCCATGCCCATCCTTCTTTACAGTGTCTCTCCTCGCTCAGCTTAAGCATGGCTTCCTTGTGGAACACTTCCTGATCATCCTACTTAAATAAGACTTTGGTTTTGGAATCAGGATGTCCTTTAGCCAAACAGTTCTTCTTGTTATTCATCTCCACTTTAGTCTTTTTTTGATCTTCTTGTTTCATTGACATGAGGTCTCATGATGATCTCAAACTGCCTATATAACCAAAGATGAGCTTGAACCCCAGAGCAGCCTGCCTACAGTGACTCAAGTTCCTGATCCTCTTGTCTCCACTTCCCAAGTGATGGGATCAGAGCATGATGACTGGGTTCACATTTCAACCTCTCTCTCTCTCTCTCTCTCTCTCTCTCTCTCTCTCTCTCTGTGTGTGTGTGTGTGTGTGTGTGTGTGTGTGTGTGTGTGTGTGTGTGTGTGTGTGTCTATGCTATGCCACATGAACCAAGATCAGAGGACAACTTATTTGGAGTCAGTTATCTTCTTCCACTATATGGGTTTTGTAGCTCAAATTCAGGTCATTGGGTTTGGTGACAAGCACCTTTACCTACTGAGAAATCCTGCTTGTTGTCCTCGAGCTTTAATTTTATTAAACTGTGTATGACATGATGAAGTGTAAAAATCATCTACCTTTAGATTTATTTGCTCTCCCCACCTCATTGAATTCCTTGTATGCATTAGGGATGGAGAGTCAATTCCTCATACTTTGTTGTCCCATCCTTTATGAATTCCATAAACACAAATGCAAGCTTCATCTTATCTGTTCTGACGCTGCTATCTGTCTATACTAGTGCTAGGCATAAGACAAATGTCACTATGTATTAGATGCCATAGCAAAGCTTCACAGGTAGAAATTTCTAAATTGGATGAGTGCTATGACTATAAATCCACAGTGTAGTATTTCCTACAGGGTTTGCAAAGTCTCAGGTTGCCTGTTCCAAGTGTCTCACAGAGGTGTATTGTTTAACCAGGGTGATAGTATAATTTGTCTTAAACCAGTTTCTAGATTTGAAGCTAAAGACTTCATATAAAAATCCCAGTGCCCACTTTTCTTGAGAAGTTGGGATGTAGCTGGTTCAAAGCCATGCTGCAATGTGGTCTGGCAGGCCAGGACACCAAGCAAGTCCTCCATGTCCTCCCTGTTGGTTTTTGCTTTGCTTTCCTTCCTCCTTCCCTCCCCCTCCCACTTTCTCTTTCCTCCCTTCTTTTCCTCCTCTCTATTCCTATTACTTTATTTTCATGCTGGAGCTCAAACTCAGGACCTTGCATATCCTAAACAAGTGCTCTACCACTGAGCTACAATCCAACTTCCACTTACTTCTAACACATAGTGTTCTGGGGTAATACCAGTCTAATAGAGTCATCATGAAAATTTTAATGGAAAAAAACTTTTTTTGGAGAATTGGTCTTACTATGTAGCCCTGGCTATCCTGAAACTCTGTAGACCAGGCTAACTTGGAATTCACAGAGACCCACCTGCCTCTGTCTCCCTAGTGCTGGGGTAAAAGGTGTGTACCACCATACTCTGCAAGTGGGGGATTTTTAAAACCTAGACAAATAATTCTATCTAAAAGGATTCCATAAATGAAAATTAGACTCAGGAAATATTTGCACAAGACTGAGATGGCTTCAGGCTGGAAAAGTCCTTCAAAGACTTGTTAAAAAGCTCTCTGCAAGTGGTGCCCTCAAGTAGTGGCAGGAATGAAATGACTAACACTTGACGGCTTCTATGTTGAAGTCTGGACATAGAATGGGACACTAAGTTCATTTATTCCTCTCAGGGCCAAGCTAACTCAGTCATAGTTATTCAACAACATCACACTGTTAATTTCCAAAGAAAAGTTTGAACAGTACAAAGGCAATGTTTAAGTCTCACCCCAAACTGTGTCTTTCAAAATTAGCAAGCAACTGGTGTCTGATGAGACATATCTAGCAACTGAGGAATGATTGGGGTATCACTGCAGCCTATGTGTCGTCCCCATCATCATCTCAATCAAATCTATCATTTACACTGTCATCTGCATCACCCCCACTGTCATCTGATTGATCCCCCACTATCGTCATTATTCCTGCCACACCCCTTCATCATCCCAACCAAATCCATCATTCTCCTTCATCACCTTCATCTTTCCCATTATCATCCTTACTGTCTTCTTCATCACCCACACATGCAAACCATCTTCATCCTCATTATTCCCATCATCATCACTCCCTCATCTTCCCATCATATCTATAATCTAAACTTCATCACCCCATAATTATCTCAATCAAGCCCACCATCCCCACCATCATCATGATGCCTGCCACACCCCCTCCACCATCCCCACCATCAACCACATCATTCTTATTATCATCCTCCTCAACTCCACCACTATTCCTGCCATTATCCCCATTACCATCGTCATCCCCAATATCATCATTTTAATATGGATGTTTGAATACATTCCTCCCAATATAAAAGCAAACTGTTTATGCTTGCTAGAAAAGAGCTAGAGTTGTATTTCATCAGAAAGTACTCCAGCTATGTGGATAACAGGGTGAAAATCAGAAGAAATGAGTTCACTCCCAAGTAAATCTGTATCAATTTCAAAATGATAATTAAGTTTGTGATCAGCTTTTTGCCTTTTGCTTCTATTCATTTGTGATGGTCACCATGGAGAAAAAACAGACCTGATGAGCATAAAAACATCCAGTGCTACCGAGTTTGATTTAGTCTTGCAATTAGATACATTTTTATAAGTACTAATTGTTCCTTAAAATAAACTGGAATGCTGTGGAAGTGGATGTCACAGTCTAAAATTACTCATCTATTTTGAAATCTAATTCATAGCTTCCACTTAAATGTTTACAAATTATAGTAAAAAATAAGAACTATCAAAATTATAAAATGTTTAAGTATAATTCATGAGGAATTTGTCATTCATGATTTAATTAAGTAGTTCTTTGCAGCTGTTCAGGTTCATGCCTGAATAAAAATATCTCATCCCCAGTGCTACTGAAAAACAGAAGTTTTACCTCAACAGAGTTTGCTCACTATTTTTTGATCTTCTATTTTTAAATTTTCGTGTGTGTGTGTGTGTGTGTGTGTGTGTGTGTGTGTGTGTGTGTGTATGTAACACACATGAATGCATGCACGGGTGGGTGTGAAAGGGGAACTCATGCGGCATGGCATGCACATAGGGTTAGAGGACAACTTGCAGGAGTCAGTGTTCTCCTGGGGATTGAACTCGGGTCATCAAGCTTGGCCAGAAGCATCTTTATCCACTGAGCCATCTCACTGGCCCACTTTTTTTTTTCCTTTTAAAATGTGTGTGAGAAAAAACAAGAGTATGAGGAATTAGAAATTTTTTTTTTTCTTTTTCTATTATTATTATTATTACTATTTGTCTTAAAGACAGGGTCTCACTATAGAACTCTGGCAGGCTGGCCTAGAACTCAGTACATAGACCAGGCTGGTTTCAAATTCACAGAGATCCAGCTGCCTCTGCCTTCCAAGTGCTGAGATGGAAGGTGTGTGCCCCTGCATGTGGATGTATGTATCCCAGGTTAGCCTTAAGTTTGTCATGTAGCCTAGGATGACTTTGAACTATTAATTTTCCTGCTTCCCTCTCCCAAGGCATACATCACTACCAGGCTCCTGTGGTATTAGGGATGAAATACAGGGCTTCCTGCATGTTAAACAAGTCCTCTACCAACTGAACTGCATCCCCAGCCCACGGAAATGAATCACTTTTTGTTGTTTGCTTTCTGACACAGGGTCTCACTATGCAGCTCTGGCTGTCCTGGAACTTACCGTATACGCCAGGCTGACCTCAAACACAAAGGTCTGCCTGCCTCTGCCTCCCCAGTGTTGGGGTTAAAGGAGTGTGCCACCATTGCCTGGCTTAAGAATCATTTTTAAAAGATGGAAAACTTAACAAGTGGTTTCTTACTGGGACAGGAGCACAACTTGGATGAGGGTAAATCTGGGGTTTCTACATTTTCTTCCCAGTCTGGAGTGGCCAAGTTTCAAGGTGGCTTATAGGAATTTATCAATTAATTAATTAATCAATTTAGAAATGGGATCATGTTATGTTTCCTGTACTGGCCCTGAACTGCTGGACTGAAGCCTCTCAGGGAGTTGGAACTACAGGAATTACCACCAAGCCAGGCTGACAAGTGTCCACTGAAACTATTGGTGCTTCTGGTTATTTGGTTCTCATTTGGATTCCAGACATCTATTATTGTAATCTCCTTGGGTATATCTGATCAGTAAAATTAGGGAACTAATTTTCCTTCTTGAAAACTTTAGACACAGGACATCTACCTGTAATGTATCTGTCATCTTGTTCTCACACTCAAGTGAGACTAGAATCTATGAACACCCTGAAAACAGCCTCCCATTCCCAGGCTGATTTGGTCCTTCTATTCCAATCACCCCAGACTCTGTACCTACTCCAGGGTGTGTGGTCTTAAGAGGGACAGGCAATCTTACTCCAAGTACCTTCTTGTAACTGGTTGGGTGTAATCAATTTCATCATTGTGTTACATCCATAAAATGATGATGGTGAGACAAATAAAACAGCCCATACAAGGATTAAAAACTGCTGACCCCAGGTGCCATCCAACATACCAATTGATTTTACATGAATTGGTATGATGTTTGAACATGAATTACCATTAGGTTCAGAGTAGGGATATTTCAATTTTGAAAATGCAGATGTTTCATTTTCTCTCAGAAAGTTGCAAATTCTTGCCAACACTTGGCCTCCTATTCTTGCCAGTGACTGTCACTTGGGCAAAGCAGCATTCACTCCTTTAAAGAGGACCATGAGTGGGGGTTCTTATATCGCAATGCCCACAAAGCTCATCCATCCATGTTTGCTGCCTGGTGTCTGAAGCTGTTGGAACTGTTGCCTCTTGTTCCAGGGTTGTTTGCAGGGCTAGCGTTTCTTGGTTCTCTGGTTGGGTAGAGGGCTGAGATCTTTTTAAACAAACTGGCATCAGCTGAGCATCCTCTGTGGCTTCAGTCCTTGCTTTATCTTTGACCAGGAAAGCCAGTTCTGCTGCAGTAGACAGAAGGGCTATGGTGCCTGCTTCTTCAGAAAAAATCCAAAGCACTGAGGGCTCAATGTTTACAAATCCCTAATAGTGGGTCATCATGCATCTTTGTACAACTGGTTACATGCAGTTCCAGCAAGAGTAACAACATGACTAAATTGCCAGGTTTGTGCAGGTTATAATGAAAATTATATAGCACCAAGTCAAATATCTTTGTACCAATATAACAATTACTGTGTGGCTAGGGTTATGAAAATAAGTGACTTTTCAGGTAAAACAAAAAGTAGGGAATTTTTTAGAAGCACCATAAGCCTTGGGTGTGGATGATTAGGGATGAGGGATTGGAGTTCTGGATGCCCCAGAACTAAGAAAGCTGTTTGTGAATGAATCCAGCCTCATAGTTGTCAGAGAGATAGTCCTAGTTCCATTCTGTAATAAAACACTGTGGCCTAAAGCAACTTGGGGAGGAAAGGGTTTATTTGGCTTACACTTCCAGGCCACAATCCATCATTGAAGAAGTCAGAGGGTAGGAAATTAAGGCAGGGACACGGAGACAGGAAACATAGGGGGATGCTACTC
Source organism: Phodopus roborovskii (assembly GCF_943737965.1). Lineage (NCBI taxonomy): Eukaryota > Metazoa > Chordata > Mammalia > Rodentia > Cricetidae > Phodopus > Phodopus roborovskii. Next base: position 26,581,577 of record NW_026126525.1, on the reverse strand, counting down.
TCTGGCTTGCTCTCTGGCTCATCCACTGGCTCATGCTTAATGAGCTTTCTTAATGAATCCAGACCACCTGTCATAGGACGGTGGTGCCCACAATGGCCTGGACCATCTTATATTAAATAATAATCAAGATAATCTCTCTTAGATATGTCCCCAGACTAACCTGATCTACACAGTTCCTCATCTGAAGCTTCTCTTCTCAAATGACTCTTGGTTGTACCTTGTTAACAGTTAAGACTAACCAGAACATAGATAGATTCAGAATAGATAGATTTATCATACCATTTCAATCTGAATTTCTTCAACATATACAATAGGCCAAGAATGTCCAGTAAAGAGTTAGTATGTCAAAAGCTTATTCCCGATGATCACTAAGTCAAACCAAAATGTTTGTGGATCTACAATTATGGATATGATGTTGTTTTGGTTTGGTTTGTTTTTTTGAGACAGGGTTTCTCTGTGTAGTCCTTGCTGTCCTAGAAGCAAGGACTTTGTAGACCAGTCTGGTCTTGAACTCAGAGATCCACTTGTCTCTGTCTCTCAAGTGCTGGAATTAAAGTCATGCACCACCACTGTTAGGTTGCTATTATGTTTTTTAAATCTTTGTTTTATCTTATGTGTGCAGGCACCACTGTGTGTCCAGTGTTCATGGAGGTCAGAAGAAGGCATTGGATCCCCTGGAACTGGAGTTACAGATGCCATGTGGTTTCTGGGAATTAAACCCAGGTCCTCTGGAAGAGCAGTTCATATGTTTAACTACCAACCCATCTCTCCAGCTTCTATTCTTTTAAAGATTCATTGATATCTATGTGAATATGTATGTGTATATCTGTATGACATGCATGTGTAAGTGTACATGGAGACCTGAAGAAGGCATTGGATGCCCTGGAACTGGAGTCACAGGAGGTTAGGAGCTGTGTGGTGTGGGAGCTGGGATCCCAACTCTGTCTTGTGCTCTTAATTTCTGATCCATCTCTCCCATCCCATGATTATGTGTTTGAAAATAGATAAAATTTGAGCCTATAAAAAGCAAAGGATATTTAAATATCCACTGTAATTTTAAAATATCTTTGTGTGTGTGCTGGGAATTGAACATGCTCACAGACATGCAAGTGTGGTGGCTTGAAAGAAAATGGCCCCAAAGGGAGTGGCACTCCTAGGAGGTGTGGCCTTGTTAGGGTTCATGTGGTCTTGTTGGAGGAAGTGTGTCATTGTGGAGGCGGGCGCTGAGGCTCAAATATGCTCAAGCCACACACAGCGAGACAGACCACTTCCTGCCTGTGCAAGATGTAGAACTCTCAGCTAGCTCTCCAGCACCATGTCTTCCAGAGTGCTGCCATGTTCCACCATAATGTTAATGGACTGAACCTCTGAACTGTAAACAGCCCAGTTCACTGTTTTCTTTTATAAACAATGCCATGGTCATAGTGTCTCTTCACAGCAACAGAAACCCTAAGATTGGGTGTGTGTGTGTGTGTGTGTGTGTGAGAGAGAGAGAGAGAGAGAGAGAGAGAGAGAGAGAGAGAGAGAGAGACCGGAAGACAACTTTCTAAATGGTTCTCAGTCCCATGCTGAGGCAAGGTCTCTCTTTGTCTTTGCCACTGTGCTGTGTACTCAAGTCTAAGTGACCCATAAACTTCCAGACGATTCTCCCTTTACTTCGAATCTCTCTGTAGACAAGCTGGGATTACAGATGAGCATCATTGTGTCCAGCTGTTTATATAGGTTTGAGGAGTCAAACTCAGGTAGTCCAGCTTGAGGTATTAGCACATTTACCCATTGAGCCATCTCCTGGGCCACATCTAGATGTTTTAAAGTAGACTACTGTTGAGGGATACGCAATGTGCTGTGGAACATTCTGTGTGGTATCATTGTGATTAGGCCTGGAAAATTGATTTAGTTGAGGGGTGAAATAGTAAAAAATATGCAAAAGAGTTTGGCAATAAGCAACACATGATCCAGGTCTGCTTGGACTGGAGTTAAAGCTTCATGGAAGACAAGAGAAAGAAAGAAAGAAAAAAAAAAAAAAAAAAAAAAAAAGCAAGAATTGGGGGGAAAATGAGGCTGAGGCTAGAAAACTATGCTACAGCCGAATCAGAATGGTCCCAAGTGCCAGGGTCCCAAGACAGTCAGACATTATCTTCAGATAAGAGTAAACTGTTCACCAGACACACATGCCTTTAATCCCAGCACTCGGGAGGCAGAGGCAGGCAGATCTCTGTGAGTTCAAGGCCAACCTGGTCTACAGAGCGAGTTCCAGGACAGTCTCCAAAGCCACACAGAGAAAAACCTGTCTCAAAACACCAAAAAAGAAGAGTGAACTATTCAAGGCTTTTGGTTGAGGCATCAGAATTATCACATTTTTACTTTAGTCAGACAACTGTCACCACAGTGTTCAGAAATCACCAGAAAGGTGAGGAAGATTGGGATAGGGACAGAGGGAAGAATTGCTTATTTTGAGTTTTCCAACCTGGGGTTGTCTTTATCTTTAAACTTACAAAATGCAAAATATTAATTAATTTAAATTTTGTTTAATGGCATTCTTGAATGTTAGCTTTGGGGTAAGCTTGGACAATATACCTCTCAGTAAACTGATTTTTCTTTCTACTTTAATTGAAGAGGTAGATATTGTGTGTGTGGGGGGGTATCAACTGTGTACACACGGATTGAATGGGGTCTGGGTCATGCTAGGTAGTGCTTAGCCATTCTGCTCTAATCCTAATCCTCAAATGATATTATTTTCCAGTAGAATTTATAATGTTGCGGCATAGCTCAGTTGGGGTAGACTTGCTTCTCTTTCATGTATAGGAGGTAAATGGTGGTAGATAAGAAGTCTACAAAGAAAATTTTAAAAACTGGAAAAAAAAAAAAAAAGCCAGGCAGTGGTAAAGCCTTTAATTCCAGCATTCTGGAGGCAGGTGGATCTCTGTGAGTTCAGAGCCAGCCTGGTCTACAGAGTGACTCTAGGACAGTTAGAGGTATACAGAGAAACACTGTCTTAAAACAACAACAACAAAAGGTCTAAAGTATGCTGGGGCATTATGACTCAAGTCTTTAATCTTAGTGTCTGGGAGGCAGAGGCAGACAGATGGCTGTGAGTTTGAGGCCAGCCAGGGCCACATAGTGAGATCTGGTCTCAAAAAACAAAAGGAAGAAAAGAAAAAGGTGTCCAAGATCATTCTCAGCTACATATAAAGTTCAAGGATGCCTGGGTTTCACAACACTGTCTGAAAGAGAGAAGAGCTAGGCGTTGGTGCACACACCTTTAATCCCAGCAATTGGGAGGCAGAGACAGGTAAATCTCTGTGAGTTCAAGGCCAACCTGGTGTACAAAGTGAGTTTCAGAGCTGTTATACAGAGAAACCCTGTCTTGAAAAACAAAATAAAAGAGAGAGAAGAGGAAGAAATGTATTATTTTATTCCAGTATACTTTATTGTTAAACCACATATGAAAAACTAACCACATTTAAGGATGGTGTGAGACACGTGGGATGGAAAGTACTCTTTCTATCTTCCTTCCTTCCTTCCTTTTTTCTTTCCTTTAATTTTGAGATGAGGTCTCGATATGTCACCCTGGATGTCCTGGAAACTGCTGTGTTGACCAGGCTGGCTTCAAACTCACAGACATACACCCGCCTCTGTCTCCCCAGTGCAGAATGGAAACTATTCAGGAACACATAGTGCTAAGTAAGACATTTGATTATGACAGTCTATGGGGAAGTAAATGGAGGATGACTCACAGAGATAATTACAGAGTGTTCACATCCTGATAGTGTTCGTACCACACACGTTGATTTATTATATAGGGAACCTGTTTCAGCCTGACAGAAAACAGGTGAATTTTGGGTAATGTCCACCAATGACCGTCCCTTGGGGCCTTTGAAGGGGAAAGAGAGCTCCTCAGTAGAAAATAAAATCACAATGGTATGAAGTACCTTTTTGCTGGATCTGGGGTTAGTACACTGACCTAGTAAAACATCCCTTAGATGTCCAGTTCCTATGACAGCTGACCGGGGATATAGGACTGTTTCATGAATGTCATATAACGTGGGACACATTCTGCTACCAGTATACACAGCTGGAGAAAAAGCAAGGGAATCTGGCAATGCCCTGGGACATTTTGGATTGTGATGGCTTGGAGAGAAGCTGGCATGGGGAAGAAATACAGATATTGAGTGAATGGGCCTGACCCATGGGCACCGCTCAACTTTCCAGGAAACACAGGACAGTCCCAAAACACCCGTTGCAAAGGAAAGCCTGAACTTGATATTTCATCATCTCACTAATACTTTTATTATTTTGGAGGACTACTCACAAACCCCTTTATGAATATTTTTATTAAATATTACTACTCCTAATTATAGATCAGTATCACCTTAATAAAAATAATCCAGTGTCAGGATGTCTTAGTTGGGAAAGGTGACACAGAGTTGACATTTTCATTTTAAAGTCTAATTTCTAATTATTTATTTTTCACAGGGGTGGAAAAAAATGTATTTTGAGCAAAAGAAGGTTGAGCTGAAATATTTACTTCCAGGTCCCTAGAAGGCAACTTTGGAAGACACAAGGAATGCTTGTGAACAGGTCTGCTATCTAATGTGAAAAGCAGAGGCTTGGTCAGAGGTCACCTGCTTGTGACCACTCACAGTTCATCCTGAGTGTAAGGGCTCTGGAGTCAGACAGCTTTGGACTGGAAAATACTCTGCTGCTATGAGGTTCAGAGCAAGTTACTGATCGCATGCTTCAGTTTCCATATCTACAAATGAAAGCAATCATCTTCAAGACCTGTGTACGTGTGTGTGTGTGTGTGTGTGTGTGTGTGAGAGAGAGAGAGAGGGGGGGGGGCGAGGGAGGGAGGGAGAGAGAGAAATGAGGCAATTCACCAACAGCAGCTTCATCGCCTTTGAAACTGATGCTGTTAGGTGGGGCCAGACAATTCTTTGCAATAGGTGACTGTCCTGTGTTTTAGGGAAAGTTGAGCACTGTCCCTGACTCATCCACTCAATGCCTGTGTCAGTTCTCAGTCCCCCTCTCTTCTAGTCCTGACAGTTTAAAATGACTCAGATGTATTTGCCAAATGTCCCCCAATGGACACAACCACCCCACTACCAAACCTCTGACTTTAAGAATTGATCCTGTGAGCTAGGCAGTGGTGGCCCATGCCTTGAATGAATCCCAGCACTCAGGAAGCAGAGGAAAGTGGATCTCTCTGAGTTCAAGTCTAGTCTGGTCTATAAACTGAGTTCCAGGACAGCTTGGGCTGGAAAGAAAGAAACCCTTTCTCAAATAACCAAACCCCCCCCCCACACACACACAAAAAGGGAATTGGTCTGATACATAATAAGTGCTGAAAAAAGATTAGCCCTTACTATCATCATCATCATCACTGGGACTGCTTTCAGGAGCAGCAATTTTGTCCCAACAAAAATCTTTGTTCCTTTTGTTGGGATTCATAAGAATGTGTGTGTGTGTGTGGGGGGGGGAATGGTCAAATACAAGAGGGAGAGAAAGAATGCCCGGAAAATTGTAATCAGCTCCTGAACACTTTCTCTAAACACAGTGATTTTCTCTCTTTTGTGAGAGGACAGTGACCCTGTCAGCAACCTTTTGGATGCTGCTCAATATTTCCCAAATTTTACCAGGTCCTGTAGCTGCCCGAGTAAAGGGACTGCTGTCTCTACTGAGCTTGCTGTGTGAGGAAGAGGGAAAGATAGCCTGGTTAAATCACTGGCATGCTATTATCCAAGTTTCGCTCTGGTGAGCCAAACCGTCCTCGAATGTAATTTCCGTGTATTTCTTCACCTCTCACCTTCCTCCACAGTTATTACTTAACCCACTGACCCAGATAGCTGCTTATTAACATTTAATACATGTCCAAGTGTTAGCAGGCTTTGAACAAAACAGAAGAAGTTTCTGGTTTGCTTTCAGCTTGCTGCCCTTGAACCGTTACATGAGTACATCTGTAAAACTCTGCCGGGTCATGGCTCTAACCAGGGCATGTATTCTGAAGAAGAACCAGGCCCTCCCCCATTCGTGCAAGCTTTCGTTCATTTAACAGATAGTGATGAGTGCCATGTGACAGAAAGGAGGTCACAGTGCAGAATCACAGTGCAGAGCAGAGCTTATTCTCCTGTTGCTGGTCGTGGGGGAAGGCAGGAGACTGGGAGACCAAATGAGCCAAAGATACATCCATCCAAACAGATGGAGCTCCTAATCCTGTCTTTAGGGCTCAGCAATATTTTTGTGATGGTTGGTTTTTGTGTTAACTCGACACAAACCTAGACATGCCTGGAAAGAAGGGCTACCAGCTAAAGAATTGCCTCCTTCAGACTGGCCTGGAGGCAAGTCTGTGGGGGCATTTTATTGATTATTGTCTAATGTGGGAGGGTCCAGCTCACTCTGGATGGTGCCACCATTAGACATGTGGCTCAGGTGGCATTAGGAAGCAGGTAGAACCTGGTGATGGTGGGGCACACCTTTAAACCCAGCACTCAGGAGGCAGAGGCAGGCAGATCTTCGTGAATTTGAGGCCAGCCACAAAGTGAGTTCCAAGACAGGCTCCAAAGCTACACAGAGAAACCTGTCTCAAAAAGCAAACAAACAAAGATAGCAGGTTGAGCAAGCCATAGTAAGCAGTGTTCCATTGTGGCCTCAACTTCAAGTCTGCCCCAGGTTCTGCCTTAAGTTCCTGTCCTGACTTTGTTCGAAGACAGATCTTTATAATCTTTGAGGTAAAACAAACTCTTTCCTTCCCAAGTTGGCTATGATTATGATGTTTATCATAGCAACAGAAACCCCAGCTAAGACAGTTCCCTGCATTCAGAAATCAAATGAAAGGTGATCATGGGGCACAGACACCTGTAAACCTAGCACTCGAGAGGCTGAGGCAACAGGATGGAGTGCTGAAGTCTAGCCCGGCAATTTACATAGTAAATTCAAGGCATGGTGCACACTAGAAAGGAACTTCCCTAACGGCTCTCCATTCCCAGGTTCCATCCTCTCATCCTCTCAACCAAAGAGGAGCAGTGAGGGTTTGGTGCACGTCCTTTCAATGACCACATAGCGCACTGGGATTCTTCCCATCCCTAGCCAAAGCCTGCTGACTCACCCACAGCTCTGTAGCACCTTGCTTAATATCTGAGCCTGTTTAAATCCCCTCCATGTACTCATGGGAATTCTTCTTTGCTTTTCACAACTCATGCTGTTAGACATACTTGGTCTTCATGGAGACAGACGTATCATCCCTATTTACCAGGCACAGACAATCTCTAAACATACTAATAAAATGAACCTTGAGAGGATGGAGAAGAGATAGGGACATAATTGCTCACCTTGGTTTTGCTTTCTTGTTTTTTTTTTTTTTTTTTTTTTCTTTTTCTTTTCTTTTTTTAGTGCCTCCTGAGGTCAGTATATTCAGAAGGTAGAGATTGCTCCAAGGAGCCACTGTGCTCAGTCACAAAGCTTCTCGGTGTGCAAACAAAAGAACACCCTAGTCCCCTTCCCTGAGCTGGTCTGGCTCCTGCTGGCTGGTGTAATTTACCTCCCAGTCACCCAGTGTTCTCCAACAGCTCTGTGCAGGGCTCCAGGCTGTCTGGGGGAAAGGCTGGCTGGCTCCGTGACCCTGGGGCTGCAGTCTGAGACGCAGACTAAGTTTTTGTGTTAATAACAAACATTAACTTTTAACTTTTTTTTTTTTTTTTTTTTTTTTTTTGGTGTTGTTGGACTCTTCGGGTGCTACCAGATCCTCCTAGGACACTGCCTAGCTTAATCTGTCACCCTTTACTGCTTTCCATAACAATGCCCTCAGAGGACAATTGGAGTGGAAACAAGGCTGGATTTATGGCCAGAAACTTGTCTGCATAGCTCTTTATTAAAACAGATAGACTTTGGCCAAACCACTTATCTTCACTGAGCCACAGTTAGTTTTCATAGCTATTAAATGGAGTTAGGAAAAGATGTGTCTGCCGTGGATGGGGTGGTTAGTATATGCTGGACACAGCTAGCTCTCTGCACTTTGTATGAATTATTTTACTCATGTGGTTGCCATCATAGCCTTAGGAGATGGTTAATGTCCTATTCTCACCCTGTTTTACAGGGGAGAAAACTGAGAGGTAGTAGGGAGGTTAAATAAGGACCCAAAGTTATGTTGCTATCAGAGCAAAGACATGAAAGCAATGATCTTAATATGAAGAGAGACAGGCAGAGGGAGGTGTGGCTTCTACAGCTCTTCTTTATCAAAACCACCTTCCTTCCTTCCTTCCTCCCTCCCTCCTTCTCTCCCTCCCTCACCCCCCTTCCTTCCTCTTTTTCTTTTCCTTCCTTCCTTCCTTCCTTCCTTCCTTTTTCTTTTTCTTTTTTTTTTTATACGAGGTTTCTGTGTGACTGTCCTGGAACTAGCTCTGACCAGACTGGCCTCGAATTCAGAGATCTGCCTGCCTCTGCCTCCAGAGTGCTAGGGTTAAAGGCATGCACCATCATTATCCAGTTTAAAGAATCACTTTCTTCTGATGAACTCACAAGTAAAAACACCACACAGCTAGACTAAGGTAGCCATGCACACATTCGCTTGCCCAATCCCAAACTCTATGCACCTCAGTGAACTTGTATGCAGTTAGAATGACCATTCTGAAGCCATGGCTTTCCTAGGGTTTACACTTTCACTATCAATTACGTTTTTATAGAGTTATCCAACATACACAGAGGGGAAGGAAGGAAGGAAAAGAAGAAAAACCCACTAAATGAACCATCTATTTTATTTTATTCCTGTGCATATACCCAGAGAACTCCATATCTGACCATAGAGATATTTGTATATGTTTATTGTTGCTGTATTTATGACAGCAAGGAAATGCAACCAGCCTGGATGTCTATCAGCAGATGAATGGATCGTAAAAACATGGTACATATACAAAATGGGATATTATTCAGCTGTATAGAAAGATGAAGTCTGCAGGAAAATGGGTAGATTTAAAATGTGAGATTAGCCAGAAACTCAGAAGAAGAAAAAACATATTCTCTTCGTATGTACATCTTCCACTATGATTTATACATGTTTACATATAAACAAATTGAAAGTATGGGTATATTGTAGCATTCATGGAAGAGACCAAGAAAGGATAATACTAGACAATGAGGAAGCACACAGTGTAGGTAGCTAGGTGAGTAGTGAAGGAGGATGTAAATTATTGTTTTTCTAGTTTCAATTCTACCATAATTTTTTTCATTTTCTTAGCAGATAAAGGCTATTTATTTTAATGACTGGCCCATATGATCTGTAACCAAGGCCACTAAGTACAGACATGAGAGAAATACTTTAAAAATATGGGAGACAATAAATTTTCATGCCGTGCTTGCTCAGAGACCATGCTAACTTTCCCTGTATTGTTCCAATTGTAGTATATATGCTTTTATCCCTCCCTTCCCCCCTCCTTCCCTCCCTCCCTCCCTTCCCTTCTCTCTTTCCTGTATGGATAAATCCACAATTCCTCTTATGACAGCTGGCCAATGCAGCTTTGGTTGACCTGTACTTCTTCCCTTTAACTGTTTTCCCCTACGTGATGAATTCTAAAATCTTAGACTTGGATGGAACCCCAGACAGTGCCAAGGGCAAACTTCTCATTTTTAGGTAGGTTGATTCTGGACCTAGAATCCAGGGGGGGTTGAGTGCCAAGCATAGATTTATCTGCCCACATCTGGTTGCTCTCATGGTTTTCTCCATTTGGTCCAAAACTACAATTAAAAAAAAAAAAAAATCCCAAACCATTTATTTTGAATAAAGGTAAACATCACAGTAATATAACCCCTCCTAAGGCCTCCCACACAGCTTTAACAACCACTCAGTTAATCTTGCTTTATCCACGTTCTTCCTTTTTTGCACCTCCTTCTCCTGTCTTCCTCCCACTCGAAAAATTTGAAGTGATTCTCCGTCATCAAACGCTTTGTCATCAACACAGTATCCATCTTTAAACTGGAAGATCTCTGGTTTTAATGTTAGTACCATACTATTATCACACCAGGACAGCTAATCTTGACTTTAAATCTGACAGGATTTAAATAACCTAAGAGATGAATCCCTGGGAAGGTGTTTGAGGGTGTTTCCAGGGAGATTTAAGTGATTAAGGATTTTAGGGTGGGGTCCAGGAGTGAATAAGAAGAAGAGCCTCCATCTCTCTGTGCTTCTTGACTGATGGTACAGCATAATCAACACCCTCACGTCCTTCTGCCCTGACATCCCAGCTACAACGACTGTACCTTCAAACTGCGAGCCAACATCAACACTTTGTCCCTTATGATGATTTTGTTCATGATACCCCACCTCATAAACAACAACCACAACAAAAGTTTTTGAGGCAGGAGTGGTGGTTCAAGGGTTGTTAAGAGCACTTGTTGCTCTTGGAGCAAGCAGACCTGGGTTCAATTCCTAGGACACACACAGGGAGTCATAGCCATCTGTAATTTCAATTCCAGGGGCTCTGACACCTTCTTCTGATGTGGTATTCAGAAATACATTCAGGAAAAACAGTCATATACATAAACTTGTAATCTAAAACTAAAACTAAATAAAAAGAGCTGGGGTGGCCTATGCCTTTTTAACCTCAGCAGTGGGAGTCAGAGGCAGATGGATCTCTGTGAATCTGAGGCCAGCTCGATCTAGATAGTGAGTTCCAGGACAGCCTCAGCTACATAGTGAGACCTTTTCTTGAAGCAAACAAATCATTTACAAATTTGCTCAAAATCATCAAACATGATTTCAAGGGGGGCTTCAAAGTGGTCCTGCCCTCTGGTTCTAAGCAGTTATGTATGAACAAAACCACAGTGCAGCATGGTGCAGAGATGGGCAGCCTATCGAGAGGTTATTTCGGCTGTCAGGGTCCCAAGACTGCTCTGTGCCTTCCTAACCAGGTGACCTGTGAATGAGTGTCTTCCTTTCCTTGCTGGCCATGGGCCTACCAACAGACCTGCCTGAAAGGGCTGTTTGAAGGGGAACTCTTGTAGTACAGGTGGTTGGATCCACACATGGAACTTCATAATTACTTGGGAAACTTCAGCAGGGTTATATCCACAATAGGTCCTGCAGGTAATTGTAATAGGTGAGCCTCTCTGGTGATTATGCCAGAAAGAATAGCCATTACTGTAAGTTATTATTGTAATGATGATGATTTGGACGAAGAATTGATTTTGGGGGGGGGACTTTTTTTTGTTTTTGTTTTTTTGTGTGTGTTCTTTCATTTATTTATTTATTTATTTATTTATTTATTTATTTATTTTCTATAACCAAGTCCATTTAAATGAAAACAAACATTTATAGACAATATTTGGGAATTTGGGCGTCGTTCTTTCCAAACTACTTCCTGCTGGTAAGGGGCTCTGTCATGGGGGATTCGAAGAAGATTCAGAAATCCTGGTTGTAGTCTGTAAGGCTGCTTTGTCCAGCTGTTTTGAATGTAGGATCACCTGGTACTCTGTTTCAGGGGGTCTGGCTTGATCAAACCACATTAGTCTGGAAGGAATCCACATCTTTTCATTTTCTGTGGAAACAAAAATAGAAATCCTTTTCCCCAGTAACTTGTCCTTCAACTTAAATTTTGGAGTCAAAGCATTTTTTTTTGAAATTTAATTTATTATTTTACATGTCGATCCCAGTTCCCTCTCCCTCCCTCCCTCCCTCCTTCCCTGAGGGGGGGGGGACTTTTTTATTTTTATTTTTACATGTTGATCCAGTTCCCTCTCCCTTTCTCTCTCCCACCCTCCCATTCTCCCCCCCCCCCCAAATGATTTTTTGGAAACAGTCTTCCTATGAAGTCCAGGCTGGTATTTCCTATGTACCTCAGGCTGGCTTTGAACATCCAACAATTATCCCTCTGATAGTAGCAATCGGGGCCCATTAAGGGAAAACTGCTTCCTTCTGGTCTAGAGAATGAACTCTGGCCTGGGTGGTGAACCAGTTTTCTAGTTGAACAGGTCAATGATCTGCCTAAAGGCCCTTCCCTCAGGAAAGCAGGGCCATCCCTAGGAAAATGAATTCATCTCAAGTCAAGCTAAAGAGACGGGAGGAATGTTAAGTTAGTCTGTTAAATGAGACAATGTTCTTTTCCTTCCCAGAATTTCCTTAGGGCCATGACCTTTCCTTTCCTTTTTTCTCCTTTCATTGTGCATTGGTGTTTTCCTGCAGGTATGTCTGTATGAGGGCATCAGGTCACCCGGAACAAAGTTAGAGCTTGCTTACTCTGAGATTGGTTTTTTTTTTTTTTTGTTTCTAAGCTCTAATAAGATTGTTTTCAACTTTTCACTGAAATTTGTCCTTAAATTCTCTTATTAATGGGTCTAAGAACCCAAGTGGGAACCCTGATTTTTCCGGTGACACTGTCTCAGCCTCCCTAGTGCTGGGATTACAGACCTTCTTCATTTTGCTAGGAATCCTCTCCCTTTTCTTTTGGACATGGTTTTAGATGGCCTTGAACTTGTTAGCAAAGAATGACCTTGAGCTTCTTGTTCTTTTCTTTCAGAGGACAAGTTTTTGGAGTTGGTTCTCTCCTCCCAAAGATCAAACTCAGGCTGCCAGGTTTGGGGGCCAAATGCCTTTGGCCTCTGAGCCATCTCTCAGGTTCTGAAATTGCTTTTCTTGTACACGCCAGAGCTACTGGTGTCTGGAGAGGCTGGGTGGGGCTTCTGGGGTATTCTCCTTTCTCACAGCCTCCTCCAGGCAAAGGTCAGAAGCAGTTAGCCTGTTCAGCCACAGTGTCAAGGTGTTTGTTCCCACAGAGGCTCAAATTTCAGAAGGAGAGCTCATGATTAACAAGGGAACTCCAGGGGGTTGTGTCTGCCTGCAATGCCAACACTCAGGAGGTTGAGGCAGGGCGATCTTGAGTTGTAAACCAGCCTGGATTGGAAAGTGAGTTCAAGACTGCATAGTAAGATCCTGTCTCAAGATAAAAGAGAATAGATTAACAGTTCTTATAGTAATGGAAAGCAACAGAGGCTGCTTTACTCAGGATAGGGGGCTCCCCCAGAAATGTCCCAGGATGCATGATAAATTATGCAACCCCACCCACAGTCAATGCAAAGAGCACAAAGTTTATTCATCTTTCCCCTATTTATTGCCATTTTCTTGCCTCTCTTCCTAGGGTCATAAATAACTCCACCCCACCCCACCCCCAGTCACTTAAACCTCCAAAGCCTGGAGACAAGCCTTGAGCAGAGTGGCTGCTTCTGGGAATGGTCTTTGCTGTGCTACCCTAGTCTGTCTTTTCCTTAGTAGAAATAGTGTCTGCCAATTAAGAATTAGAGGTAGACCCTAGTGTGAGTTGTTCATTTGCAAGTTTTAGAAACTACTCAAAGTTTGCCTCCCCATTTCTCACCAATCAGGAAGCCTGGTTTATCTGTACTTTTTCTTAGTTAAATACATATTTACTTCATGTATGTACTCTACCATTCAAGACTTTCAGACTTAAAGTATTTCTAATTCCTTTAACAGCAGTGTGACTTCTTTATTGGATGAGAAGGAGAATACAAAATGATAAAAAGGTTATGATATTGTACAATTAACATAGATTTTGATTGCATGCATTTATCAAAACAATGATGGTGATGACGTTGCATCTTTTGGATACAAAGCAAACCTTGATGGAGTTTTTGACTCATAGAAAATGCACTAAGATGCATTGTTCAGTAATTCAATTTTGCAAACACTTGGTGTCTATTAGGTGCACAGGCTTTGTTTGAGTAAGCCTTCCTGCGAGGCCCATAGTTGAATTACAGTACAGTTTTCAAAGAACTGTTATTTAGTGGAGAGACTATGACAAGGTTACAGATAATTCTCATACAAGCCAAAGGAAAATATGTGACTTCAGCGGTGTCGTAGGCATCCCAACCATGTTCTGAGGGGATTTATGAACTCTGAATGTGTCTTCTCTCTGCAGGAGACAACCAGGATTTAGATAAGAGGCCCTGCTGTTGTTTATTTACTTTTCTCCAGTGCTCTGGATCAAATCCAGGCCATACACACAGCAGACAAGAGCTCTACCATTGAATAAGTCCCTAACCTCATTATTACTTTAAAAAAATATATGCAAGACAGAATTTCACTGAATTGTTCAGGCTGAAATACAGACCAGCCCTTGTGGCCTTCCTGACTCAGTTTCTTAAGGAGCTGGGATCATAGGCTTACCCTACTAGACATAGCTTTTTAAAGAAAAAGAAAAACAAAACAAAACAAAAAATCTGTTTGAGCAGTAAGTGGGATTTAATGGTGTGCACCTTTAATCCTAGCACTAGGGGAGCAGAGGCAGGCAGGTCTCTGTGAGTTTGAGGCTAGTATAGGGAAGTCCAGCTCCAGGTCAGCCAGGGGTTTTGAGACAGGGTTTCTCTGTGTTGCCCTGGTTCTCCTGGAACCCACTCTGTAGACCAAGCTGGCCCCAAACTCAGAGATTTGCCTGCCCCTGCCTCACAAGTCTTAGGATTTAAGTATGTGCCACTATTGCTTGGCTTAAAAGTTATTTTTATTTTAGAATGTTTGGATGTGTAAGAGTGTATGGTGTGTGTGTGTGTGTGTGTGTGTGTGAGAGAGAGAGAGAAGTTGATTATATGCAGGCATGCAAAAGCCATGTGCACATATTGAAGTCAGAGAACAACTCTAGGAAGTCAGTTCTCCCTTTCTCCATTTCTGAGGCAAGGTCTCTTTGTTTCCACTGTGGTTTGCTTTTCTAGGCCAGCTGATCCTCAGTGAGCTTTGGGGGAATCTCCTGTCTCCTCCAGTTTTTGTCTCATTTTGGGGGTACTGGGAGTCCAGATGCAGACCATCCTTGTTTTCTTCCATGGTTTCTGTCAGTCTTTGCCTGCTCAGGCATCTTGCTGGCCCTAGTTTTATTTTTATTTTTGGCTGGGGATTTAATGTGAGAGCATAGAGGTTGTCATTGGCTTTACTTTCGATGCTAGAATGGGGGCAACGTAGAGGACCACAAAAATCAAGTAAGTGTTCCAAAGAGCTAAGCCAAGGTTTTGTTTTCTAAACAGAAAAAGACTGAAAATAAAAAATAAAAACCAGATCTGTCATTCCAGTGTTACTGTTCTTACAAGGCAAGGACAGGAAGTCGGAATGGTAGGAAGCATGGAGAGTTGGTGGGATGCTTCAGGCTATCTTTGCATGATGGGAGTAGAGGGTACTTTGTTAACACGGGTGAAGCGACCCATATGGAACTTAGATGGTCACCTCTCTAGGCTAGCTTCAGTCTGGTAGTGTTGGATTTTAGCATGAATGAGTCCATTTTGAGTTTTAGGTCTTGGCTTTCCACAGAGTTTGGTCCAAAACAATGGCTTCCTGTAATTTTCATTTAACATGTCCTTTCCATGTGGGTAACTCCCTAAGGAGACAACATCTGCCCCCTGCTTTCCTTGTCATACACTCCCAATGGAGTGAGCTCAGGCAGATCCAGGCTGGTTTTCTGTGTCTGCTCCCATGCTAAGTCCCAGGCCGGTACGTCTGGCATTAAACTTCTCACTGCTTCCTCACTACTTCCTTCCTACTGAGTTTGGCATCTTTTAACTCATTCTTCCTTGAGCTTCCTCCCTCCCTTTCCAAAATCTTAACTGGTCTGGCCACGTTAGAGTCCAGAGGAGGAGGGTCCTATCTCTTGCCTTCTAAAGACCCTTGTCTATGTGTGGCTCAGAGCCTCCCCTGCAGGCTCCCTTTCCTTACTTGAGCTTCCCCTCTTGTACTTGACATTCCACAGGCTGTTTCTTGGATCAAGCCCTTTGCTTCCACTGTCAGCTTAGTCCATCTCTCTCCTCTCTTTTCCTCTTGTCGTCTTCCTGGTCTGCAGAATCGAATGGCCACCTCTTGCAGTCTTGAGACTACTGCATGTATGATGTAAATGCTCCTTTGGCTTCAAATAGCATCCTGTGAGTCACTATTAGAAGATGTATCAGTGTAGTTTTTGCCACTCCCACGTGGGTCTCTCCTTCCACTGGGAGCTTCACGAGGTGGGCACTTGTGTTTCATCTAACTTTGTTTCCCATGTACCTGACACAGTACACCTGGCACCCCAAAGTTGTCCAATACATGCTAGTGGAAGCTGCAGCAGAGACCCCCCCCCCCCATCTCACAAACCCATCCCACAAACCCATCTCACAAACCACGAGGTGTTTTGTTAACAGGGTGTCTCACAGTGAGACTCATAATGCATGTCTTTAATGTCATGGACAAAGGACTTTCAGATGATGATCAACAAAGTAATGGAAAGACTGATACTGTTGGTGGAAGTGGTGCAGCAGTGTTCAAGGTCCCTTGGGGAAAAGTTCTGGTCTTGAAGAAGAAAGCTCTGGCCTGGGTAGAGACCTGACATTCCAGTTGGGCTTGGCCATTGACCTAGCTAAGGGGCCACCACACAGAAAGGTGAAACTGCCCTTAGGAGGGCAGGGCCATCTCCAAGAAGGAGGGGTCATCCCCAGGAAGGAAGGATTCTCCTTGAGCCATCCTAAAGAGATGAAGGAATAATTATTCCTTTAGTGAGATAATGTACTTTTCTTCCCAGAATTTTCACCCCCTAGCTCAGTCCGTATAGGATCACAGACATGTAACTTCAGAAGTATGCCAGAAAAGCATTGTTTTTTCTTTTTCTTTTTTTAGGTCGGCCTCTGTTCTGTGAATGCTTCCCCCACCACTTTGGGCTCCCTTCCTTACCTTGCTACCAAGTTCCTGATTCCAAGCTGACTTAACTCTTTCCTGTCCTTGTCCCTTTGATAGAGGCCAAGATTTAGAGCTTGCCTCCCCAGGAGGTGGGAGTGGGGGTGGGGGTATTCTTTTAAACCCTAATAAAAGTGTCCTCAAACTCCCCTCAGAGTCTTTAATTCTTTCACCAGTGAAACTATGGACTAGAAGGTATCCCAGTCTCCCTGGTATCAGCTGGTGACCACAAATGGATTCCCCAAAACTCTCAGGTAGTATAACCTTTTACTTCTAGGACTCATCCTGTGAAAATATTCAGAGGCGGGCAAACTTTACCAGAATGTTCATCAGCCAGTAATTCATGGCAGTTAGAAACACCAAGAAAAATGCAGGAACCAGGGCCAAAGAGGATACATAGTTCAATGATTAAAAGCTCTGGCTGGAACTGGAGACATTGCTCAGTGGTAAAGAGCACTGGCTGACCTTCCAGAGGACTTGGTTCAATTCCCAGCACCCACATGGCAGCTCACAACTGTCTGTAACTCCAGTTCCAGGGTTTCTGACACCTTCAAACCAATGCACACAAAATACAAAGTTAAATAAATAAATTATATATAGATATATGTATATCCACACATACATATATACACACATTTATATATACACATACATACATACATTGACTGTTCTTCCAGAGGACTGAGGATTCAATTCCCAGCACACACATAGTAGTTCCAGGAGATCCTCCTCTGGCCTCCATCTGCTCTAGGCATACAAGCAATACACACACATAGAAACAGGCAAAACATCCATACACACAAAATAAAATTAATTTAAAAAATACAGAAATATTTGAGTATCCAGAATTGTGGTGCAGCCATATAATTGTATATTGTACTGCCATTGTGGGTTATGTTTCATAGGGTCCTACGCGATATAGAACAATATTCATATTACTTATGAGAAACATGGACTGAAAATTAACAAATGTAGTAAGATCTTAAATTATACAAAAGAAAACATACACATGTTCAGAGAAAATGTTAGGGGGAAACATTAAAATGAACTGTTTGATGTTGACACCTTGATTGATATTCAGTTTGTTCATTCTGATTGTTGGTATTTCCTGAATCATCTACAATAAATGTGTGCTTTTGGAATCAGAATTATTAAAAGCAAAAGGCTGGGTCTGCATTCCCAGCAATTGTCAGGCAGTGGCAGAAGGATCAGTTCAAAGCCATCCTCAACTGCATTAACTGTGAAGTTAATTTAGAAATTTTGGTTGTGTGAGTTCTATAGTAAACATTTTTCTTTTTTCTTTTTTTTCTTAAGATAGCTTCTTACTGTGAAACCCAGGTTGGCCTGTAACTGCTATGTAGATCAGACTGGCTTCAAACTCACAGATTGGCCTGCCTCTGCCTTCAGTGTTCTGGGATTAAAGACATATGCTACCATGCTGTGCTCAAATATCTTTTGATCTATCTATGTAGCTTTATTTGTCCTTCCAGTGAAAGACCTGAATTTTTCTTTGACACATACCCTTCACTATTTTAGTCTATAGAATATGGGTGAAGTAGATCTCCAACCCCAGCTCTACTGGGGGGGGGGGAGCATATGAAACAGACCTGGTTAATAATTGTCTCTTTATTCTTCCTTCTTTCCTTCCCTCCTCCCCTCCCTCCCTCCCTTCTTCCCTCCCTTCCTCTCTCTCTCTCTCTCTCTCTCTCTCTCTCTCTCTCTCTCTCTTTTGAGACAGGTTTTTCTACAGCCCCGGATATCCTGAAACTCACTATGTAGATCAGCTTGGCCTCGAACTCACGGAGATCTGCCTTCTGGGAGCTGCCACCACACCCAGGCCCAATTGCTATCTTCTTTCTCCCTGGTTTCAGGGATGAGCAAGAGGCTTAAGACTGGACAGTGAGGTGTTGTGGAATATTAGTTAAAGGTGGGTTCTTTTATGCTGTGGAATATTTGTTTAACAATGCAAAATGTGTTGTATTCTTTTATGTTGCTTTTGCTTAACTCTGTGAAGCTGTGCTACTTTGTCTGCCTAAAACATCTGATTGGTCTAATAAAGAGCTGAATGGCCAATAGCTAGGCAGGAGAGGGATAGGTGTGGCTGCCAGGCAGAGAGAATAAATAAAAGGAGAAGAACAAGGAGCAAGAAAAGGAAGAGAGGAGGACACAAGGGGCAGCCACCCAGCCACACAGCCAGACATGGAATAAGAAAGGAAGAAAAGACATACAGAAATAGGAAAAGGTAAAAGCCCAGAGGTAAAAGGTAGACAGGATAATTTAAGAAAAGCTGTCTAGAAACAAGCCAAGCTAAGGCCAGACAACTATAAGTAAGGATAAGTCTCAGTGTGATTATTTGATTATGTGGGGTGGTGGGGCCCCAAGGAACAAAGAGTAAAAACTACCAGCTACAGTGAGACTCAGTCACTACTTTTACTTTTTTGTTTACTTATGGTTTTTGTTTTGTTTTGTTTTGCGACAGGGCTTCACTATGTAGCTCTGGCTGTCCTGGAACTAACTCTGAGAGCAGTCTGGCCTCGAACTCACAGATCCACCTGCCTCTGTCTCCCTAGTGCTGGGATTAAAGGCATACACCCCGCCCCCCCCCGCCCCCCAGCCAGTCACTACTTTTATAGAAGAGGCTGATGGGATAGAAAACTGTGCTTCCATTGGCAGTGGGGACCAGTAAACTTAGCTGCCTCTGTACACAGGACACCAGCAGAACAACAGAGGAAAGGATGCGTAAAGGATATAGGTGGAGGGGGAAAACCATCTTTATCTTACACACACACACACACACACACACACACACACACACACACACACACAAACACACACACACACTGCTATCACTACCACCTTTCAAATCCTGACAACTTTGAGTCCTTGAATGCAAGAAAGTCTGAAGTGCAACACCCCTGTGTCTGTCAGGTCTCAGCGCCGATAAATTCTGTTTCTTTGCTTGTTTAAGTCAGTTTGAAATGAATTCCCTCAAGCTGCAGTCAATAGCCCCTCACTAAAATAATGACAAAGACAGTAAAGTATATAAAACACAATCATGGTAGCATCTAGGGTTATCACAAAATACAGTGTAGAACTGACCCATCTATCCTGTCTGTGCAATAAAACCTTTGAAAATGTTCAGTTGGACAGTGCTCTATAGCACGGTTCATTCTCATAGCCCTGCACTAATAGCGCCTTGCACATGTCTTCTTGCAGTACAAAGTAGGCAGGGGGTACTATTGAAAATAGCTAACAACCCTAAAAGCACAGGTACTGTAGGCTCTCTGCTGTGCTCAGCATTCAACCTGTAATTGCTGGATCTAAGGAGATGTGAGGTGTCTCGGGAGTGGGTTGGAATAGGGGGGCACTTAGGATGTGTTTGGGGATGGCTCTTTAAAAAAAAAAAATCAGTACAGTAAGATTCCAATATTCTACCAGCCAGCCAATATGGCCTTGTTGAAGTAACTGGCTCAACATGAGTGCTGTTTTCAGATATTACTGTTTCTTATTTGAGAGGCTGTTTTCCACTGTGCACTGCGAATTCCTATAGGCAGGGATTTTGTCTTATTAATTTGTATATAGGTCTGGGTGCCTACAGGCAAGTCCTGGGCATTCAATAATGTTTGCTGAGTGATAAATTGTATAATTCTCCATTCTGCCTTTATTTTTTTCCCAATAGAAATTTCTTGTCTAGAATTAAATTGCAATATGTTGTCTTTTCACCACACTTCTGAAGATGTTATCCTCTCTAATGTCAGTTGATTGAAGAAGAAAATTGTAATTTTTCTCTGTCAGGCATAATGTTGATATTTTAACTCAGTGGCCTTTTTTCCTTAACACAAGATGGATTTTAGAAATAAATCAAGATCCTAGGTATTTAGGATTTTTTTTTTCTTTTTTGGAGTAGTATCGATTACTTCTTCCATCCTAAGAATAAGGTATGTCTTGATGCCTCTCTGCAAATGTGTGGCCTGAACTAGCCATTAAGACATTGGGCATGGGCTCCCACCTTGGACCCTGAAGATTGTGAGAATAAGAATAGTGCCTAGCTCCTCCTTGCTGCTCAGCAGGCACTTCAGAAATGGCTTTGAATGAAGGGACAGATAAAATTGTTTCAGGAGAGGCAGTTATATACCTGGATCATTCGATCATCCTTGAATACTGATCAATTTTAAGTGACTAGCTTTAAAAACGTATTTTCTTAAGCTAACATAGGTCCTGTTGTAGGTTTCTCTGTAGACCAGGCTGGCCTCAAACTCACAGATATCCACCTGCCTCTGTGCTGGGACTAAAGGCATACACCACCACCACCCAGATTATTTTCCATTCTTAAAAATATATGTTTACATATTATCTACCTATCACCTATCTATCTATAGATCAATCTACATATTTGTGGGTGTGTGTCTGCTGTATTTTACTTTCTTAGGCGTTCTGTAAGGAGTGTCTTATCCATTAATCAGAATGCCAATAAGACCGATCAGAGCCCTTGCCACCAAGCTGGATGACTTGAGTTGGACTCCCAGGACCTACACAGTGGAAAGAGAGAACACACTCTTGAAAGTTGTTCTCTGACACACACATAAAATTGTAAAAGTAATAAAGAATATAAAGGGGAAACTCAACACCCATGAGGCCTCAAACTCTCTCTCCCCACTATTAGGTATGCAATCTTGGGTCACTTTTGGAGCTAAAATAATAAACGTTTATTCTCCCTGCCTCACAAACTTAATTGTAAGCCTGGATAATGGGGTACAGAACTACAAAAACCCTATACAGGGGAGTTGTTGTTACCTTCCTCCCACGGATAGCCACAGTGACCATAAAATGCTTTTGAGTAGATGTCTTAACAGAATTACTTTAGGAGCTGGAGAGATTGGTCACTGGAAGAACAAGAGTTCAGAGCAGTTGGGCTCCCAGCGCCCACAAGGCGATTCACAACCATTTGCAACTCCAGTTTCAGGGGATCTGACCCTTTCTTCTGACCTCCCTGGGCACTAGTCACACATGTGGTGCACAGACACACATGTAGAAAAAACCCTTATACACATTATAAAAAATCCTTAAAATTGTTTTACTTTTACCTTGCTCCTAAGGCTGGCCAAAACAGGGGTGAGGTAAGGGGAGCGTGTGTGGGTTGGGTTTGGGGAAGCAGGAAGGCAGGGTTAGATTAAAAAAAATCACAAGAGAAAAGGCACCCAAAAAAGCTCATTCGCATTTGGGTGGTTCCAAAGTGTTTCCAAAGCTAACTCCTTCACAAGGAGCCTCTCCACACTCACTGGCCCAGTTTCCACAAGTCTCAGCAGGAGCTTGGTTGGGCGGAGGTCCACATCGGCCAATAGAAATCAGCTGTGTTCTTACAGGTTTCGCTGCAGGTGGAGAAACTGAGCAAGAAAAATTACTTAAACTTGGGCTCAGCCTTGCGCTGTGGTGTGGGGCGCCACAATTGGTTCCCCTGTACTAGCAGGAACGCAGAACAATGTTTTTGGACCCAATTTCCTAGTCCTTTCGCAAAGCAATCGGACTCCTATCTCTTCCACTGCCCGCGGAGTTTAGCCTCCCCTAGCCGGAGTGGGCTGGGGGTGGGGTGGGGTGGAGTAACCCCTGCGGTTGTCCTTTATTGTCTAGGGAGCACCTGCCAGGTGGCTGGCGGGTGCCTAAAGCGCGCGTGGCGCCAGTCTTCACAAAGCGCGGGCAGCACCTGCGTGGCCAGCGAGCAGCTTAGGGAAGGAGAACCACCGATGGAGGGAGACAGACGGGAGGAAGAGGATCTGGGATGGATGACCTATGGGTGCTCGAGGCCTCAAAGGGCACAGCGCCCCCGGGATCAGCACATCCCGAGAGTCCCGGGCACCAGGCAGCGGGAGGGAGTGCGACCCGGGAGGGAGGAGGGAGGGGCGTGGCCGCGCGCTGGGGGAGGGCTGGAGGAGGGGCTGTCGCGCGCCGCTAGTGGCTCTGGGGGCTCGGCTTTGCCGCGCTCGGTGCACTTGGGCGAGAGCTGTAGCGGAGAGAGGAGCTCAGAGTCTAGCGCAGCCACCGCGATGAGAGGCGCTCGCGGCGCCTGGGATCTGCTCTGCGTCCTGTTTGTCCTGCTGCGTGGCCAGACAGGTGGGAGAGCGCGGCAGACAAGAGGATCGCACCCTCCACCCCGTGGGCGCAATCCTGGGTCCGGGAGGGGTGCCACCAGCTGGGGTGCATCCAGAGTGGTGGCTGTTGGCTTTTCCTCTGCCTGTGTGTTACACAGTGCGAAGGTGGCGGGCGGCCGCGGGACTCTGTTGGCCCGCCTCGCTCACCTGCGCCCGGAGCCGGCAGCCGCTGGCGGTGGAGACCCGGAGCCGAGAGTCTTCCGGGAGCCCGGACCGCGGGGCTGCAGGCTGCGGGCGACTTTGGCGATGCTTTTGTGCGGACTGAGCCTGAGTGGCAGTAGCTGGCGGCCTGGGGCTTCGCACCGAGAGCGTCCTCTCTTCAGTGCGAGGCGCGGCCGCGGCTTTCTTTTGTTAAAAGTTGCGTGTGGCGCCCGGCGCCGGGTTGGACCAGCCCGCGGGTCCCTGGACACGCGCCGGGCAAAGTTGGAGATCATTTTTTTTTTTTTTTTTTTTTTTTTGGCTCTGCGGCCGCTGCTTTCCCACCGCGGTCTTTGTGCGCAGAGCTGGGGACCCAGCTGCAGTCGCTCTGGTCGTGTGCGGCGTCACCCGCGGAGGCGAACCTCGGGCTTGCGTGCGCTCTCCCCCCCCTCCTTTTTGCACGGGGAACACGCGACGAGCGGCTTTGGGGCGGGACCCCGCGAGCCTGTAGGTGGCGGCTACGACGGGGACAACTTGAGCCAGACGTGTGGCGAGCAGCCGCTAGGTTGCAGACTTTTTCCTTTTGTAAGTCTCGTGCTAAAGGCTCGCCCCTCTCTGCAACCGCACGGTGTACATTGCTGCCACGCGCCGGGGAGCTGCTGCAGCCTACGTTGGCCGCCAGCTCCTGGGAAGCAGGCACCTCGTGCGGGGCCGCAGCTGTTCCTTGCCACCTCGTGCGCACAGTATGAAGGACGAGCCAGCTCGCCCTAGCTTTGGAAACCGCTGGTCTCAGTGTATGAGACTTGTAGTCGCAGGTGGCCGTTTTCTTTAGGAATCCCGAGAGCTAGGAACCCCCCCCCGCCCCCTCCCAATACGATAGCCATCCTCTGGCCGCATGGGGGTGGGATGGGGGAGAATGGGTGAACGTCCATTCGTTTCTTCATGCTGTTTAGGAAAACCATGGTACTCTGCACGGGAACTTGGGTCGCAAGGTGGAGGAGGATGTATAGGCTCCTGGAGCTCCTTAGCCCTGCCCCTTTTTGCCAGGTGTCGCTGGTGCGCTGCCTTTTCGGGTCCCCTGGCTCTAGTCGTGAATCCTTGGTCACTCCCAGGTCGTTTTCAAAACAAAACCCAGAAACCCTTTAAGGTTACCTTGATGGTAGAGAGAATCTGAGCTCTGAAATGAAGCGTCCAAAGGCCAGCAACGCTGTGTGACCTGTTTGGAACCTGCCGCTGGCTGAATTTCCCAGATCCCACTCTCCCGGTGCTCATGTGAAAGGCCCAGGAAGGCTTTCCTCTGTGTGTGTGTGTGTGTGTGTATGTTGGGGGGTTACATCTAGAGAGTGTGTGTTGGGGGTTACATCTAGACCCCTGTGCCAGAGGAGGGGTCACCAGGGAACACAAATGAGTGTCCAGATTCCTAGGCGTATTTGACCGCTTAGCTGAAAATGATCCCTGCGATCTTTATATTTTCTACCGTGTGCTGCTTTAGACCAAGGTGGAATACCAGAAAGATCATAGTTCCCCCTTAAAAACTGAAACCAATCAATGGTTTGCATCTTCCTCTTGATTAGTATGCACTGACCAATAACTTTGGCAAAGAGAATTTGAAGGTCTGTTTTCTGGCAGGCAGTGTGTTGTAATGGCAAACCCTTGCTCTGCCCCTCCAGTTTCAGGCCCCCTTTTCAGACCTATAGCCTCCTTGGTTATGTGCCCTTGGGCGGGTCATTTAAATTCGGAGTGGGTGGTGCCTTCAGTTTTCCTCTTGGGATGTGTGTGTGTGTGTGTGTGTGTGTGTGTGTGTGTGTGTGTGTGTGTGTTACTGCTATGCTCCTGGCTCAGCAGGAAGCAGTTTTGTGTTTTTGTTTATGTTGTGATCTCTCTTTGGAGGGCTAATAAGTGCCTATAGTAACCCCTCCTCCTTCCTGGGCATTCCCAGCTTTTACAGCTCTACCGGATGGTCTTGAAAACAGTGAATCAGACAGACCTTCCTCCTTTCCTCCAGGTGCAAGACCCTAGTCATTCATGCACCTGGCATTCTGGCTTATGATCCCACTGGAAATAATCTGATAGTTTTGTAATAAAGAGATCCCATATAATTTGACTTTCCCCACCCATCCACAAATTTCTTTTTTCTTATGACGTTTTAAGTCATGTGTGCCATGCTTTTGCAACATGCTTTCTAATGTGCCTTAAATATCATATCATGGGTGTGCTTTGTGCATACGTGGGGCTTTTTAATCAGCAAATGTCTGCCAGGCCCCGTGCTGAGGGCTTTTCCTGCTGTTTCCCTACTCAGGGAGCCCAGGAGGTTGGACCACTACAGCCTCTACTATTTTCCTATTGGAGAACAAGTCGCTTGCTCAAAATAATCAGTGAAGGAGCCTGAGCTCAGCTCCATATGCCCACTGTGTATCCATTTATACAACTTGCTAGAGTCTGATGTAAAGCAAGATGCATACAAAAATATTTAATGAGTGCTTACTGTAAGCCCAGCCCTGTTCTGAGCCTCTGAGGCTACAGGGCTGCTGATTTTGGTAAAAGGGCTTCAGGCTACCTGTCTTGGAGTGTTTGGATTAGTCTTTTCAATTTAAGTGGGTTAATTTGCCAGGAGGATTCACTGTATAGCGTTTGAGCCTATTGTATGAGGGTTTTGAGGGGTTAGCTGGTCCCATCTGGTTAGAGTTCTTCAGAAGGGAAGATAGGTTATTTCTAAAATAAAGTTGAAAACCATTCCCAGCCCCCCTCGAATAAAGATGATTATAGCATTATGTATTTATTCCTGATAACTGGCGGGTCTCAGCGGTTGTTTACTCTGGCCAAACAAGGTGAAATACAGTGACCATTGACCTCATTCCCAGAAGAAATTCTCATCAGAAATGTAGTGCCTTGAGGTTGCAGATGTTGTTTTGGTGATGGATTTTGCCACTGTTGTTGACAGACCTTAGAAGTAACTCCTAGGATTTTGACTCACTTCCTCCAGCCGATTAAAGGACATTAAAGGAAATGAGGCAAACCAGCCTCGGTGTTCAGAGCACAAGTCTTAGCTGGATCTAGGTATGGGGTTACCCCTTAGAGGCAGGGGGCCAAGGTCTCATTTCTCCAGAGTGAATTAGGTTCAAGAATTGGCAGGCGGCAGGGGTGTGGGAAGTGCTGTAGTCATGTGTGGTAACTTTTCCAAAAGTGGGATTAAAAGACATTTGTAGGGATCCAAATATGCAAAATTTCATATGCAGTTTCAGCAGCACCAGTCGATATTTTCACGGCTGCAACTCTGGGGCGAGCGGAGCTTGGAAGGGAGTCAGTGGTAGGGAAATGTTTAATCAAGGACAAACCCAGCATGGATCTTGTTGAAAGTAGGAGAGACCTGGGGGCAAGTCTTGCTTCCTGGCTCAGATTGCTGCCATCATGGGGGCATGGTTGTGTGGTGCATCCTTGGACTTCAGTCTCCAATAAACAAGAGTAGCTTTAAGCCAGTAGACAGTTCATGGGCTTGCTTGTTTGGCTGACTGGATGCTTCTAGAAACTAGAAGATGGTTCCAACCAAATGCTCCAGTCTGATCATTTCCTGTCCATCTTATGCTTCTTCTCCCATTTTGGCCATGACATATGTTCCCATGCGCACCTTGACAGAATGTAGCATTTATGTTCAGTTATTATTTGAGTCAGAGTTTCTCTGTAGCTTTGGAACCTGTCCTGGAACTTGCTCTGTAGACCAGGCTGTTCTTGAACTCACAGAGGTCCACCTGCCTGTGCTTCCTGAGTGCTGGGATTAAAGGTGTGTGCCACCACTGCCCAGCTAAGTTCAGTTATTATTGAGGGCAGATGGCATCAGAGTTCAGAGCTCGGTTTCTGGAATTGACATCCCATTGTGCACTAACCTGCTGTGTGATCAGGTACCAGATGCTTACCCTCTGTATGGGGGAGGGGTAACGGGGCAAAACCCTTACAGGAGGTTCTATATGCTGTGTGCTTAGCTCAGAGCCCCTCTCAGGAAGTGGGGGGTCTCCACTGTGCTGGGATTTTATAGCCCCCTTTCAGCTTAGTCTCTTAGAGGAAACAATGCAAATGTGCAACTGGTATAAAACCATTTTGCACTGGTTGCTTAGCCAATGGTGATGCACACTGTTTTTCCTGGCTCTGAGGTCAATCTCACCTCCTTTGACTTTCCCCCAAGGGGCATGCAGAGTTAGGGAATGAGAATCCAGGTGAATAAGTCCCTCCTCTGGTCTCAGGAGCCCGTTTCTGTACATTAAGTGGTTGTGCAAATACAGAACCTAGGAGCTTTCTGGAGGGACTTTCCTGGACTACTTCCTCAGGAGTACGGGGATCTTGTGAACTTGCCCTCTGCTGGGTTTCCACCCACAGCAGGCTGGAAACCATGGCTTTAACGGCTCTGCCATTCACCAGACCATGCTTTGAACATGGGCAAGGCTAGTGAACATTAGATCAGTTTAACGAAGTTTATCAATCCCCTGCTGTGTCCTCACAGGGACAGCATGATAGGAGCTCTGGTAGGAGGGCCATGCTGAGAGGAAAAACTGGGGGTGTAGTAAGATGCACGGTGAGTGGGCGGGCAGTGTTTTTCCAAGAGAGGCCCTTAAGTCTAGTTGGGTGGGTGTTAGCAGAGATCAGGGGACTGTGGACTTCCATACAGGAGTACTCACTTTGAGATAAGACTAAAACCGACAGAAGGGAGCAGAATGTTTTTAGTTGTGTTAGTTGTAAGAATCAAGAGAAATGTGGAGCAAGACATTCAGATCCTACTTGAGGGTCGTCCACTCTTTGTTCATATGGCTGAGGGTAAGGAAATGGAGGCTACGAAGGTAGAGATGTGGGCCCCATTAGATTAGCCTCAAGGAACAGAGGAGGGGGGAAAGGAGGGGGAATGTATTTAGTGTTGAGCTTAGTCCAGATTGTGAAGAAGGCTTTGAAGGCCAGGCCAAGGTGAACTTGACTGGGAACAAGGTCACCAGCCCAGGGCCACCTGCTTCGCCTTCTGTCTACTTAAGGACAGCATGGTAAACAGTGCTCCATCCTGCCCCCATCTTGGGATATCTGTATATCCTTACTATGTAGGCAGTGAAAAAGGAAGAGCGTTTGTCTGTCTGTCTATCTATCTATCTATCTATCTATCTATCTATCTATCTGTCATCTATCTATCATTTTAAAGGTGAAATTGCATATCCTAAGATTGACCACTTTAACACTTTGGAATGCACAGTCCAGGGTATTAAGTGCATTCACATTGTTAGGAAACCAGTCTTCTCACTTCATCTTGCAAAACTGATTAGAGAACTCCTCCCCACCCATCCCCTGGTTCTCTGTGTCTGGTATGAGTAGACCCCACAGTGTTTGCTTTCTTTTGCATTCTTCTGGTTGGCTTATTTTAGTTACCATAATGTGCCCAGGGGGTCTTCTGTGTTGTGTAAGGCCAGAATTTGATGTTTGCTTGTTTGAATTTTTGAGACAGGTCTTGCCATGGTGACCAAACTGGCTTTTTAACTCCTGGTCACCCTGCCTCTGTCTGGTGCCAGGGAGGACATTGTTGTCACCATACCTGCCAGGAAGTTCTCCTAAGGCTGACTAGTATTTCTTCTATTGTATGTATACTCTGTGTGCTGTTTCTCCATTCACAATTGATGGGAACTTGGATTGCTTCTTTCTGGAAATTGTGAATAGTCCTTTGGGTCAGCTTTGGAGGAGCTTTTCTTTTCTTTTTTCTTTACTTTTCATTTCTTAAGGGTGTCTCATCTTAGAATGAGAGCCCTGTGTTAGTGGAGAGCTTTAGAGAAGAATGATTCATTTAGGCTTTTCACTGGTATTGGACAAAGGGGGTTAGGTATATTCTAGAAACAAGGGAGAGTCCTGATGAGACTGAGGTGGATAAAGACGGCATCCAGTTGGCTCCATCTGCCGGGCACCAAGCCTTGGGAAGGGGAGCTGGAGTTCTGCTGGAGGTGTCTGGGTGTAATGGCAGATGTGGGACTCACAGGCTAGGCGGAGAGTAGGCTCTCTGGGAAAGAGCATGGTGTCAGGCTTGTTCACTCATCACCTCTGGGTTGCATTTACCGGAAACTCAATTTCACAGACACAAAGCTCGATATCAATGAAATTCTTTTTTCAAGTCAGGTCCATGTAAGAAGTAAAATGAAACCCTAAAGTCTCAAACTCTGCCTCAACACTATTATGAAAGGATTTGGGGGATTATAAAGAATTCTGTGTTAAGTGTGCACCAGCCATGTGATGAAAACAAGAAATATGTCAAGAAAGGAACTGTCTAGTGGGGATGTGAATAAAATGGATGTTTTGGGTAGAGATGCAGACACAGAGCTGATGAACAGTTTGGGAAACAAGGACTTTGAAGACAACGTAGAGAAATTGGATTTATTATACCCGGAGACCATAAGGTTTGAGAGAGGTTTGGTAACTGCCAGTCTTCAAGTATTTGTAGCCTGTGACAAGCTACCAGTGGAATACATTGCCCTGGAAGGAAACTGGGATTTTTTTTGGGGAAAAATTCTTTAATTATGGGCTGATAAAGATGACCACAGCTGATTAATGGATCTCTACAGGAGATAGGAGGGAAGCCAAATGTTATTTTGATATGGTCCCATCCACCCAACTCAGTTGGTTTGATGTCTCTTCTGTGGTCTGCAATCTTTGTTACGTAATTTGGAAATGAGAAAATAACTGGCCATGTTTGTTTCCTAACTCTGTTGGTGTGGGGTGGAGTATTTCTCGTATGGACTGTGTGGACTCATAGGTTTTGGTTCTATGGAAAACAGCCAGTGAGGAAGCCACAGCCTAAAAATAGGTTATTGATCTGTTGGGGTAGGTCATCTAACCACAGAGCAAATTGTGCTGTACAGTGAATGGAGTGTCAAGATAAGAGAACTAAGGAAGTGTGAGGTCTAGAGAGATCCACCCTCACCTAAGGGTGGTGTGCTGTGGGGTCGCAGTTGCTATGGGATCACCCTGCACTGTGGCTAGGCAGAAAGCTCAACCAGGATGCAGAATGCTCAGCCGAGATGAAGGATGCAACACCACCTTCCTTTCCACTTGATGACTCAGGGTGGATTGCTCCTTCTGTAGCTTTCCACCACTCTTCCTTCCCATCTGTTCTTTCCCTTTGGTCATTTCATAGCCAAGGTTCAAAGGCATACATTAGATCAACCAGAGAGAGACCGGGAGGAAGGTAGTAGAAACCGCAGTGTGGCAGCTCACCAGCTTCTTTGGTCAGTAAGAATGAATGATGTTTAAGATTCCTGGCTCCAGGGAGCTGGGATCTATTGGAAGACCAGTGCTTGGCACACCCACTGGAATGTCATGTGTCATAAAATTTAGTTGACAGTCTGGTCATGTGCCTTACAATTGGGTTGGACGACTCAAGGCATTTCTCCTTGAGTAGAATGGTAGGTTCAGAGGCATTTTGGGGACCTGAAATAATTTTTGAAGAGTGGGCTGTGATGCAGTCAAGGTTTGAACAGCAAAAGTAAAATGTTGAGTGAGTCAAAAGGCTCCCACAGACTGCAGCGGCATACAAGGTGATGCATCTTTAGGGCACCTGGATTCTTCAGAATGCTTGGGGAATTAAAGCATTAACCAAAATGCCATATGTGATAAGATTTTTGTAAACGGAATCTGGCCAAGTACTTGCCTATTCAGAGAAGTTTAAAAAACGGGAAAGTCTGTATCTCACTTTCTCATGTGATTATGTCTGTGTGTGCATCATGCAAGTCCAGTTTGGGTATGAACGGAGTTGTTTGGAAGTCCAAGGTTAGTTACACTACTCTTCTTCCCTCCCAGCCATCCTCTGCAAGCCATTCCCAGCCAGGATTCCAAGTAACTGAACACCTGACAGCAACAAGAGATGGTCCCCGTTCTAAGCTCATTGACAACCCAAATCTGTGAAATGAGAAACAGGGCACTCAACAGGCTTCAAAAGCCTTTTTAAATGGGAATTCCTGTGATCTAGCAAAACCTGGGATAGCAAGACCGCAGCCACTGCTGTTCTAGAAGGCTCTTACATCTACTGATGGGCCCCCTCCCAAACAATCCTGGAAGGGAGTGTTAGGTCTCCAGCAGTCTGTATTCCAGGAGTGAGCTCATCTCTGGATATACTGACTATGCTTTGGAGCTCAGGAAATTAGAGTTTCCTTTGGACCTGACAAAGAGCAGGTGGCTGTTTGTGGTGGGCAGGGTACTGTCACCCAAGGGAAGATGTAGGTACTTGACACTTGCCTGGGAATAATCCCTCATCTTGACCTAGTAGAGGGGGAAAGATAAGTAGAAAAATGAGAAAGAGGAGAGACTGGTCTCCTTTGTTTGAGTCTTCAAATTGTGACGCAAAATATCCAGCTTGCCTCAAGTGACTTGGGGTGTTTCAAAGGATTGGGAAGGGGGGAGGGAGGGACTCTCAAATGTTCTGAAACTACCAGTAATTTGAAAATAATAGTCTACACTTAAGCCGAGAGGTTTCTCTCTGTGCTGAGAACAAAGGAACGGTGGTCACAATGGATTTGGCTGTAACTATGTCTCTTACTGGGAGGAGGTACTCACAGAATGGGGTCCAATTCATGTACGATTTAGGGGGAAAATGTGTACTGGGGATATTGGAAGTATTCAGGGTTGGTGGCATTGACTGTCATTCTACAAGGCCAGTGTATGCTTCAAAAGGGAACAGAACTACATTTTAAAAGCAGAGAAATTAGGCAGGCATTTTAAAGGTGATTATTAGGGCACTGAATATTTTAAATGCATTTCCGTTTCCATCCTAATTGTCACAGTGTAGATTTCCTTCCTTGTTTGAATTCACAATGTCTCACTATGTAGCTCAGGCTAGCCTGGTCTTTACTAGGTTGTCCAGGTGGACCTCAAGCTCTTGATCTTCCTGCCTCAACCTCCCCAGTGCTGGGATTATAGTGATGTGGTATGCCACATAACCAGCTTTGGTTTTCTTAACACGAAGGCCTTAGAATAATTAGGAACAAATTTGTCCTTGAATGTTCTTGTGTTTATTTTCATATGTCTGTATGATGCAGGGAAATAGTAGGTTCGTTTTCAGCTGAGCCAGAACCAGAAAGCACCCTTTTGATAGAAAAGGAGAGCCCCCCATCACTCCATTCCTGCCCCAGTTTTAAAATAAGCTAGCATATGTAGAAGGGGTTGTGAGTTTTTTTTTCTTCAGATCTGAATGTGTTGCCTAATTTACATTTTAGCATTTTTAAGGGACATTATTTAAAATGATCATCCAGTTTAGAACCACTGCTGTCTTCTAAAGGGGCTGGGCCAGTGAGGTGCCAGTGAGCGAGGGCCATCTCCTGACATAGGGAGTGCATGACAGCCAATGTGTCATCTGTGTGTCATCCACTGACCGGCACAGCTTCATTCCCATGTATTCTTTGTTGTTGTTGTTGTTTTGTTTTCTGAGGCAAGGTTTCTCTATATAACAGTCCTGGTTGTCCAAGAACTGGCTCTGTACACCTGGCTGGCCTTGAATGAACTCACAGAGATCCGCCTGCCTCTGCCTCCCAGAGTGCTGGGATTAAAGGTGTGTGCCCCTCTGTTGTTATGTTCTGTTTTGTTTTGTTTTTCGAGACAGGGTTTTTCTGTGTATCTTTGGCTGTCCTGGAGCTAGTTTTGTAGACCAGTCTGGCCTTGACTCACAGACATCTGGGATTAAAGGCTACCACCGCCTGCTGGCAGGTGGATTTCTGGGAGTTCGAGGCTAGCCTGGTCTACAGAGCTAGTACCAGGATAGGCTCCAAAGCTTCAGAGAAACCTTGTCTCAGAAAAACAAAACAAAATGCCTTACAGACACACACACAGGCCAATCTGATCAAGACAATTCCTCTGTCTAGTAGGTTTCCTCACCTCAGGTGACTCTAGGTTGTGTCAAGTTGATCATAAAAACTAGCCCCCACAACCATGTTTAAATTTTGTCACTTGATTTGGGAAAGAGCAAACTCATTTAAAAAATTGACCTCTGATCTGTATATTTCTTGATCTGTTTCCTGATCTGTTTGAAAACCTTTTGGCAGCCATCTTGTTTCAACATGGAGGAGTAGACATTAACTTTATGGTTGCATTGTTGCTCGAGCTTTAAAGCATTGTCTTATATAACCCAGGCTGGTTTCAAACTCAGTATGTAGCTAAGGAGACCTCAAACTCCTGAGCTTTCTGCCCCTACCTCTCAAATGTTGGGATTACAGGTATGTGTCACACCTGGCTAACATGGTTTTTTGTTGTTGTTTTTGCTTTTGTTTTTTTAAATCAAAGTGACATTTCAGGGACAACATAGAGTGGTGAGCTCTCAGATCCAAAAGACCAGTCTTTCGGCCTTGCCCCTTCTCAGTTCATCCACTCATTCCTATGAAGCCCGATTTCATCTATGGATGTTTTCAGTGTGTAGCTCTAAAATACCGATTCCCTTTTCTGAACAATAACCGTGTTATGTCTGATTGTTGCCCTGTCCCCAAACTGTCAACACATGGGGGAGCGACACTTTATTCAAACCTGAACACAAATCATATCTCTATCCTGTTGAAAATAAGTAATAGAAGTATAAACAAGTTTGTAAATGTTTGAATTGAAGAGCGAGCCTGGGTGGGGAGGTTCACCCTGCCATTGCTTCTTGGGTGATTTCAGCCTTGAGGGCCTGTGGAGGGGGTTGTGTTTGCCCTGTCAACAGCAGTCAGTGTGAATTATGCTGATTGCGTTCCCGCAACAATTAGCTTCAGTCCTTGCATTTCCTGTAAATTGTTGATTGAGTGCTTGGAGCATGGTCAGTGATTGTTTTTTAAAGAGAATGCTGGATAGACAGCGTGTTAGTGTTTGCCAGGACAATAAGGTTCTCCTAATATGCACTTTAGACCAATACCTTTAGTAGCACTCCTGTCTGCTTTTTCTGAGGGCTGTTTTCTATTGATCCCTACCATGAGTGACATTTAAATTAGCAACTAGTCTGCTCTCTATTCCTTTTGTGCCAGAAGCTGGGGATTTGAAGGAGTAAGTGTCCATTTGGTTCTGCACTAATATCTGTTTGCAGAACTTGCTCTCTCCCGTTTTCCAGTCAACTCTGTCAATGAGAAGGACTCACCTCTTCACCATCCTTAACTTTTGGTTTTGCACAGTGTGGACCTGGTGCTGCTGATGGCGATGTTGCCGAGCTCCTCTTTCTGAAGGGTTGCCCAGGCAGCCGTCCCAGTGATATGTTCATGGCAGCTTGTCTGTAGTCCTTTATTCTAAAGGTCAGATGTATGACAGGAAGCCTCGGCCATCTTGTCTTTGCTCAGGTATCTTTAGTATTGTTGCTGTATTGTCTTTTTTGGCCATGAAGTGCTATCAAAGTCAGGTATGCTAATCTGATTTTCCTTGCCTGTGATTTGGCCACACCTTCACCTAGACACCCACAGGAATGTTTCCTTTTACCCTTTGCAGCATAGTAGTTTTAAGTGTTGGCTGCTCATGTTTGGATGTTTGGCCTTTCCTGAGATGTGATTGCTGCCTTGATATAGAATTCCAAGTATGGCTTTCATTCTTCCTTCACTGTAGAGTCGTTGAAGATCATGCGTTTGTATTAGTTCTGTTCTCCATTGGCCTGAGAGCCACCGGCCTGTATATGTTGGATCTTCTTTGTCTTCTCTAGACCTACCATTTTCTTGGAAACCCTTTTAGTTCCTTTTCATTTGTTTAGATCCAAATCATCCAGTTTGCTTGAGGTACCCTGCCACTACCCCTTCCTGCTGCTTCCTCAGTCAGTCTGTCTTTTCTCGCTCTCTCTCTCACACACACATACACTCTTTCTCTCTCTCTGCCCTCTGCCACTATTATTGCTGCCCTACCACTAACAACAAACAGAAGAAAACACCCCAGAGTCTTTCTGTAAAGTCCAGGAATAGCCTTAAATTCTGGATCTTCTGCCTTAGCCTCCGAAATTCTGGGGTTACAGGAAGGGCCACACTGTACTCCATGACACACTGACTTTTATTTGTTCTTGTATTTTGTATTTTACTTCTGATTGTTTCTTAGTCCTTTCATGACCACTTTTTAAATCTTCGATTTTCTCAACACACTTAAAGTTTCAACATTATTTGCTTTTGTGCATCTGTGAGTATATGCATACCTACATGTGTGCACCTGTGAGTATGTGCACACGTACATGTGTGCACCTGTGAGTATGTGCACACCTACATGTGTGCAGATGCACATGTATGCTTTTGTATTCAAGTGTGAAGGAGAT
Organism: Phodopus roborovskii; assembly: GCF_943737965.1. Taxonomy (NCBI): domain Eukaryota; kingdom Metazoa; phylum Chordata; class Mammalia; order Rodentia; family Cricetidae; genus Phodopus; species Phodopus roborovskii. Next base: position 26,546,371 of record NW_026126525.1, on the reverse strand, counting down.
CAGAAGAGGCCACTGGGTGTTCTCTATTGTTCTTCACCTGTTTATTCCTTTGAGTCCAGGTCTCTCCCTGGATCTGTAGCTTGGGTTTTCTCAGCTAGACTGCAGTAAGCCCCATCGACCCTCCTATCTCCTTCTATACCCCATGGGCTGGGATTACAGGTGTGTGCTGGGAGTCAACTGTTAATCTCTCTCTCTCTCTCTCTCTCTCTCTCTCTCTCTCTCTCTCTCTCTCTCTGGGGGGGTGGGATCTGGGATAATGGAGCTGACAAATAAGGAAGACTATAGTCTCAGGCAATAGTCAACTTGATTCAGAGCCTTAGGCGATTTATATACTTGAAGGGTTAAGAAGGTCACATGGGTAAAGTTCTCATGAGTTCAAGCTGTGTCAATCATAAGGACAGGATCTTTACCTCCTGAGTGCTAGGATTAAAGCCGAGCTCCACTATGCCAGTCTTCCTTTTTTTTTTTTTTGGTATCCTTGGCTGGCCTCGAACCACTATTTAGCCATGGCTGGCTTTGAGCTCTTGATTTTTCTTCCCTCCCCTCCTCCATAGTGGAATTATTGGGTGTGTGTCACCAGCTAAAAATTTTTATTTTCTACACCAGAGATGCTGTTTTGCTCTTTGAAGAGGACAGGCTCCAGCTGTTTGCTCTTGCCGTAACTCAGTGGTAATCTTACTTTCGTGCCCGTCCCCAGCCCTTTTGTTCAGCCCTTCCTTCCTTCTCCTTGCCTTTATTCTGTCCATAGACCTATCCCCACCACTGTCTCCTTGTGGGGCTGCACCTGGGTTTGGTCGTTAGTTCCTAAGGTTCGAACCTCCCTCCCTCCAGAATACTCCAGCACATTGGACATATTGCATCACCGGCTGCCTAAACTCATTCATCGTTCCTGGCCATCACAGAATGAACTGTGTGCTGAGCTGTTTGCCGCTGGTAGTTTGTCCCCACTCTGCACACTCTGGGTGCCCTGCCCACCGGATCACAGAGGGCTGTGATGTCACCTGAAGTACTGGATTCTGCTCTCTTATTTGCCCAGTTTTGCGACTGAGATTTGGCCATTTGAAGCCAAAGCAGCCCCCCCAGACTCTGCACCCCCCTCCCCACTTTACCATACACTGTTAACTTATGGATTTGCCAAGCTTGTACCAAAAGTGAAATATTAAAAGACTGGCTGCTTCCTTTGAAAATACAATCTTCTTTTAAAGTACAATTTAAAAGTATTTGTCATGGAGACAAGTTGCCTTTGTAAACTGTATGAAAACAGATTAGTGTGGAAACAAATACTTCCTGGCCTCCTGACATCAGCTGCCTAAGCTTGTCTTTCACAACCAAACATAACGGTGGAAACCATCACAGACCAGGAAGCTCGTTACCAAGCTGTTGTCTTTGAGGAACGTTTGTAAGAACCTACACTCTGTGCCTGCTGTGGGTCTGTCTGGGAATCCTGGAGGAGACAGTTTCAGTTTCAAAAGCATTAAAGTCATACCTGTACTGTTTGTTTGTTGTTGTTGTTTTTCAAGACAGGGCTTTTCTCTGTAGCCCTAGCTGTCCTGAAACTTGCTCTGTAGACCAGGCTGGTCTCAAACTCAGAGAGATCTGCCTGCCTCTGCCTCCTAAGTGCTGGGATCAAAGGTGTGCACCACCACTGCCTGGCTACATGTCTATACTTTTAATGTCATCTAAAAGAGGTGTCATTGCTACCTAACTGGGTGCATTTTCCTGTTTTTTTGGTTTTGTTTTTGTTTTTTTAACTCCCCAGGGGAAAATATTTGTATATTTCTAATTAAGTCATTTGAAAAAAATTGCCAGGGCTTGAAATATTAATTTAAATTTCCAAAAATTACCAAGTTTTCTTCCTCCAACTTGAGTTTCTTCTAACTGGTGATTGACTTCAGTCATCATATTAACAGGTTACTAGCCAGGCATGGGGGTGCACACACCCAGGCACGGGGATGCACACATCGCTTGCACTTAGGAGGCAGAATAAGGAGCAGCTCTGTGAATTGGCCATCATGGTCTACATAGGATTCGACAGGACTAAAGAGAGAGAGAGACTGTCTCAGACAAACAAATAAGAGCTTAGAATTTTAGGCTTGGCCTCCCTCCCCCACCCTTAGGGATGGCCATATTCTAAAACTGTCTAGGAAGTGAAACTTTCCCAATGGACATACTGGAAGGCTCTGCTGTTGTTTATTGCTATTTTTCTCAATTCTGGAAAACAGTAAGATCAGTTTCAGGCACTTTCTCTTGTTTCCTACAGGCACTGAGTTCGTTTTACACAAGGGGCCACTCATTAAGAATTCCTTGCAAAAGGGAAACAGGCTTAATGTGTTGCTCTGAGTGAATGTCACCCCAGAAAATATAAGAGAAAAGTGAGCAGTCATTAAGCAAATTGACCAGCAAGCATCCTGATGAATGTTGAATCGAATTTGAATACACCAATTTTGTCCATTAGTGTGCTTTTTAAACCGATGTGATTGTTTGGGTCTAATTATTTTCTATTTTGTGTATTTGAATGCGGAATGGCTATAGAATTAACTGTTGCAGGGCAATTATCTGATTAGCAATTGGGGAAAATGGTGACTGGTCTCTGATTAACCAAGAAATGCTTGGTAAGTGAGGACAGGTTTTGGGAGTAGAATTCTGAATGGACCCAGACAGATAGTTTTGGGTAAGAAGTTCATTAGGAGGGTTAGTGGTGCTACGGACAGACAGACAACAGCTTGGCAAGGGCTCTAAGGAATGTTCAGGCCCAGGTGTTACAGACCAGCATGATGGGGTTCTGAAACGGAAGTTCCACAGGGCAGCTGGGGTCTCTTGGAGTTCTCTGAGCACACCTGCAGCTAAGGTTCTGCTTCTCCAGCAGGAAGCAATTATTCCTGTTTGCAAGAGCAAATAGTCCTGTCCAAAAGCAAGGCCTATGTAAGGGATCCTTTTGCTCCTTGATGCACCAGAAGGGGCTTGGAGGGAAGGGGGGTATGGGAAGGTTGAGTGCCAAGCCCTCTGACTCACTGAGCCAGATTGAAGTCTGATGCGATTGCAGAAGTTGTCTTCGTCACCAGTGTCACTGTTCTGGAGTCCTGTAGCTGTGACTGGTGCATTCTGCAACATTTCCCACTTGAAAGCTTGGGGATTTGAGAAATCTGTGCACGACTGGCTGCCAAGGCTTGTCAGGGGGACCCAGCTCGAGGCCGATTTCTAGGTGTAAAAGCCAGGCAGATTCGCTCACTCAAGAAAATCTGTTTCTGCAGGTTCGACTTGAGTTCCAAGATAGAGACCTTTGTACAGTTTCTTGCTACGCTAATGTCCCGAGTCTGGGTTTCTTCTGCTAGCTGTCTGACTACCTTGTAGGGCAGGGGCTACCAGTTCTCCAGTTGTGGACCCGGCTGGCCACATCAGTAGCCTCTGGCTGATACCAGGTAAAGATGCCAGCACCCTTCCCCCAACCAAGCCTGCTGCATTGGAAATGGTGGGAGCATGGCTTTCCAGTCCCTTTAAGAAGGCCATCAGGGGCCGCAGGCTTGAAGGTTGAGAACCACTGACTAAGGGTGTCAGAATTGCTGGGCTTAATTCCCAGCTTGAAGCTCAGGGCCTCTTGAGTCTCTTGAAGTTGAGACAGGGTAGAGTTCTCAGTTCTCCTTCTGTCAGCCTAAGAAAGATAGATAGGGGTTTCAGTTAGTCCAGACAGGAAGACAGAAAACTGTAGCACTGAGGGACTGTGCAGAGGTTTCCAGAAGCGTGCATGTGTGCTGCAGGGGAAGAAGCAAAGACCTTTCTAGAGGCGATATTTTTGAAGGATAAACAAGATTGACACCTGCCCAGATTCCAAGATTTCAGAGACTACCCACTCAGAATTGCTCACCTATGTGGGGACTACAGATACCCTCTTGTGTGTGTGTGTGTGTGTGTGTGTGTGTGTGTGTGTGTGTGTGTGTGGCTGGTCCTATACTACCCACCCCCACCCCCACACCAGCTTTGCACTTAGAACTCCCTTGGCTTGCATAAAGGTATGTGGCTTCCTGCCCTCTGCTCACTGCCTGGGGCACAGAGTGGACAGTGCTTTTCCTCATCCCCAGTTTCTATGTCCTGCATATCCCCTTGCTCTTCCATCTCTTGGGTGGATCAGTTCAGCTTGCTTGTGCTGCCCGATTCTTCACACTTAACCAGAGTAATTATACAAATGTATAATTATTGGTCTGTTGCCTGACCAGGAGCTAAGTATGAACCGCAGGAGTGGGGGCGGGGATGTCTTGTGCACTGTTGCTCCAAGGCCCTAGCACATAGTAAGACTTCAGTGTGGTATTTTTGGATGAACAAATGAGGGGGATGGTGCAGTCTTCATCCTTATTTCTAGGACACCTCAATTTAAGGCTTGGTTTTAATCCATGGGGTACCCAAGAGAGCACAGGTCCTTGAGTGTTTCTCTTCCAGGGAGAAGGCAGAAGGAGAAGCTACCCTTGGGGATGTCGTGATACAGGGTCAGAGGTCATCAGTCTGCACCGAAAGGTGTTGAGAAGGTTTTCGTGGAAATGAGTGCTGTCTTGTCTCTCCAGGGCGTCTGAGCACTGCTTCCTCTTTAGTGCTCAGAAGCAGAGTGTTGGGGTGTTCTGTTCGTCCCTCACAGTAATAGAGACATGCAGGGGCTGGAGAGATGGCTCAACAGCTACAGGTGCTTCCTGCTTTCCAGAGGCATCAGTTAAGTCCCAGCCACCAGCTTCCATGCTCACAACCACCCTAGCTTCAGGAGATCTAGTGCCCCCTTCTGGCTTCGGAGGGTCACACACACACACACACACACACAGACACACACACAGATACATAAACACACAGACAGAAACACAAACAAAAATGAAAAGAAGAAAAGAAGAAAGATACACTTGCTGGCCTTTGTTTTCCCCTGGCTAAAGCTTGTATTCCCTTCTTAGAAGGGGACAGTGTGTGAGCTACTGCCCAGCAACAGCAGAAGCTTGAGATGGGCATTTGTCTAAAGGAGGCTCAGCCTCATTGGTCTTTATTTGAAGAGTTGCAATCACATTCACACACGTCATTTACAAAACCAGCAGGGCCTCAAGCCTGGATTTTGGTGATGGTATTTCAAGACCTATGGAGTAAAGCTTATGTGCTTATGGCAGTCTTGCTTGGGGTAGAGAATCTAGTGCTCTATTGACTATTTGAAAATTATCGGGGTGTGCCATTTGTGTGCATTTTACATTGAAGGCTCTACATACTCTGTTTTTTGTAATGCCAAGGATCGAACCAAGGGTGTTTTGTGTGCTAGTCAAGCACTCTGCCACTGAGCTACGCATCATGGTCCCCTCAGTACTTTCTTATACCTGTTGTATAAACTTTAGTCTGACTGAGTACGTTTAGCAACAAAGCTCAAGTTTTCAAGACTTGTGTGAGAATAACTAGTGTACCTAGCTGACTAGGGACATTGCTACCCCCAAGGCATATGCTTTTCGTTCCTGTATCCTGTGTCCTTTGTTTTAGTGGCTTTATCAGGTTCCATTTCCTCCCTAACCTCAGTTCACTCTTTACCTCCTTTCCCTCCCCTATCTTCCTGCTTGTCCTGGGCTCAGAGAGTGGTTTTCTTGGTGCTTTTTTTCTGGTACTTCAAGTGCTCTTAGGTCCTTATTGTTCTCTTGTCTCATTGGTGATCACAGCAGGATCACAGGGGCCGGGGGCTTTATCAAACATAGGTTCTGAAAGGATTGAGAGATGATGTGAGGATCCTGAACAACTCCATGCATGACTTCCAGACATCGCCACTGAGCCTGGAGAGGCCAGTGGGCTTCCCCAAAGCTTCGTTGCCTTGGCTTGGATCCCTGTGCCTGGCTCTAAACCCTACTACCCTGTGTCACCCTATATTCCTGTGGTGTTACCTGCTACCCCAAGCTTAGGGTAGCACCTGTCACTTACACCGGTCTGGCTTCTGGTCTAGACTTTAAAAAGTGCAGTATAAAGTTACATAGTTGGACCACCCCCTCCCAAAGTTCTTTATTTCAGTGGGGTGAGGTGTAGATAATTGCAAACTTACAGAAAGGCTGCAAGACCAGTGCAGAGAGAGAACTCCAGGCTACAACTACTTACATTTGAGACTTGCTTTTTTCCAGGGAAGAACCTCTGAAAAACCTCTCACCTGTTGGCTTTGAGCACATGCAGGCCACCCACGCTGGTCCTCTGTCCCTGACTAGAGGGTTGTTTTTGTTCTTTCTGGGAAGCTTAGGGAGCCCCTTCATTTCTGTAAGTTCTGCTCACTGTCTTCCTAGAAATCTCTCTAGCACCAACAAAACAGATTCTCTTCTTGGGCAAGATAACAGGAAGGAGAGTAGAGATGGGCTACCCAATTGGTCCCCTGGGGATTCGCCCCAGCCTGTAAGCCAGCCCTGCAGTTCACTGTTGCCCATCGAGGAATTGGAGTCTGGTTGCCACTGCCTCTGCCCTTTTCTCCAGCAACCACCTCAGATAAAATTTCTTGTCGAAAACATTACTGCTTTAGTCCCCACTTCTGTAAGATGACATCTTGACAGTAGAAATAGAAGGAAAATTTCCTGTTTGCTCTCGTGTGTAGGAAAAGGGAAGGTACAATTTCCCTTTTTTGACAGGTCCCTTAAAAGTAGATTTTAGAGTATATTTATGAGTAAAATGTATTGACTTACCCATTATGAAGAAAATTAGCATATTCATCTAGTTAAGTCAAGTATAATTAATTCCTAGCATCTTTCAAAGCTAGAAAATCAGGGAGGCGGCTTCAAAGTGTTGATCATAGTTGAAAATGCCTCAGGGAAACCATCCAAATGTCAGGATGAGTAGAAAAAAAAAGCAAAACAAAAAAAAGTGTGGCCCATTTGTGTAGCGGAACATTATTCAGCCTTGATCAGGGATAGAGTTCTGACTTGCTACTGAGTCCCTGGGTCTCTGTGACATGGCAAGGACAAATCGCATGTGAGTACTCTTTTCAAGGTCCCTGGATTGCCAGATTCATGGAGATGGGGAGGGGGTTCCTGAGGCCGGGGGAGAAAGAAGTGGAGTGTTACTAGCTAGTGGACAGTGTTTCTGTTTGAGAAGATAAAACTTTATAAAAGCAACATGAATGTACTTAATGCCACTCTACCTCACTCATACTTACAAATGGTTAAAATGTAATTAAATATTATGCATATTTTATCTAATAAATTTCTGAAATACCCCAGTTGCCATATGCGTGTACATATGTATATGTGTGCACACACATACACATGGATGTGTGAAAATGTTAATCATTTCTTACCTAACCTCTCATTTGACACCATTAGAACTTGATGCTTCCTGTAGGATTGGAACCAGAGCCTAGGGTCTACAGAGCTTTAGTTGTAGAAGGTTTTGTCACCACCTCACTGTCCCTCCTGGGCCTGCAGAGTTGGTGTTTAGCAGAATTCTAAGACTCCTGAGAGATCATAGCCAGCCGGGAGGATCGTGCTCTACCGTACCCTTGTGCAGCGGCCACTCCTGCCACAGTGAAGGCTGCACCCCTGACCTGGATCTGTGGCCTACACAGATCCCTGCAGGTGAGGCTGTGCTGAGCTGTTGGTGCCTTGGAGTCCCACTGCCCTGCTCTGGAGTGTGACCAACCCTGGCCTCCCTTCTTGACCTGTCTCCTGCATTGTTCTCCAAGTGAAGGAAGTTAATGTTGAAAGGAGTGGACGGCCCCAGACGACATCCCCAGCTCTGGCTGAACAGATGGCCCGGTCCCTCTTTCTGGTGTTTATTAGAGACCGCACCTAGCGCTTCTTATCTGGTTCACATTTCAGTAAGTGCTTTCCAGAAATCAAAACACGGAAAGCTACGTATTTACAGCATGAGCTGTGCTGGCTGTTGGGGAAAACCCAGTGGAAATGAGAAAGTTCCTCCCTCCCCTTAGCTCTATGATACAGCCACATATGTTGTCCTTGTCAAACCCAGGGCTTATCTAACTCCCCAAAGGCCACGTTCATAATGACTAAGGAGAGCTTCCTCTCTCTGAGTCCTTGAGTGTCTTTAAGATGGGGGTGGGGGTTGCAATAGAGGTGGGGGGACTTGCAGGGAGGGGAGGGGGGAAGTCCTGCTTCCTCTGACATTCAGTTGGATTTGTCTTAGGATAAGTGAGCAGGGACTATTTTAAAGGAAAATATTTTCCTAGAAAAAGTCTGTACTTCTGGTATATTTGGAAGAAGTTCTCGAAAACAATTAGGAATCTTTGTGGGCATGTGGGTGTGGACCAGGAGTTACTGACCTTTAGCTGTGATAAGCATTTGAGGACCTTTGTGTCCAGCCTCTAAGGCTTTAAGGAACATCCTTTATCTTTTACCCCATAGGTTCCAAGTGTTTGATTATAGGTCCTGGGCAGTCCAGAAAAATTAAGTAATATTTTAACTTTTATTTGTTTATTTACTTGGTGTGTGCCTGTAAAGGGATGTGTGTACCACAGCACAGCTGTGTGGAGGTCGGGAGAAAACTCCAGAGTCAATTCCTTCCTTCTGTCGTGTGGGTCCCAGGGTTGAATTCAGCAGGCTTCCTGCAAAGTTCTTTACCTGCTGAGCTGTTGGGCTAGCTAGCCACTAGAAGTTTAGGCAGACACTTTAAGAGCAATGATCTTAAGTTTCCTGTCATGGAAGGAGTTTGGGGACAAGGGTAGATCAGGAGCTGGTTGAGGTCAGGGATGGCCTTGAACTCCTGACCCTCCCGCTCAGCCTCTTGGAGGGGCTGGGATTACAGGCCTGTATGCCCCACTGCGGTGTAAGAGGTAGTCAGGAGTTGAACCTAGAACCTTTGGTGTACTAGGCAGGCTTTACTCCTGAGTGACATCTCCAGCAGGCCCCCTACTCATTGTTCTTGAGACTTTTGAACTTCCCTTCTTGGATCAGGAGACTTGGATGAGTAGAGTTCAGAATGCCTGTGCATCTCCACCTGGTCTATTTATCCCTTTTTATCCTTCGTTAGTTGCTTGAACGTGAACAGAGGCAGTTATGTGTTTTATTTAAAATGTACAAATTTTAAGTCATGGTGAAACCAAACAGTGCACATTTTTGCCCATGTCCTTCAATCAGTGCAAAGCCGTGCTGAATACCACGATTGTAAAAGCCTCGTCGTCGTCCTTGTCAGTCCCTCAGTAGCTGCAGAACATGTGACATCTCTTTGATCTCAGGCATGCTTTTCACAAGGCACAGGCAGCCCGAGGGCATCTTCTGTGCCAACAGATAGCTTGCTTAGGATTTTGGGGTGGGGCACATCCCACTAAGACGAAGGGCTCCACAGGGCCCGGCGAAGAAATACTTAAGAGAAATACTTAACCGCAGAATAGGAGGCCTGCCTGGGGATCAGGAATGTAACACCAGGAGCTGGGCACACTTGTGCCCGCCTGTGAGTCCCTATTGCTCAAGATACAGAGATGGGGGTAGGGAGGCAGTCTCCTCAGCTCTGGCAGTGGAGATCAGTCTGAACAACACAGTGAGATTTCATCTCAAAAGATTAAAACAATAGCAACAACAAAACAACAACAAAGCCCCAAACCCCAAAAGCAGACATGCAAGGATACAAGAACGTTATGGGAAAGGCGATTTATTAGGCCCTGGCTTGTCCATGTGGTTAAGGCAGAAACTCGGGGCTGCCGGAGCAGCAGAGGCAGGAGGGGCCCAAACTGCTGGTGGACCCACTTGGCTGAAGTCCCCATGCAGCAGGGCAGGTAGGAGGAAGGATGGAGAGGCAGCCTCGCCCTGCCTCCCCCAGAGCAAAGTCACTCCTGTTTATCGAGGGAGGGGATGAGGGTGGCCTTCCTTCTCTAGCCCTGGGGAACTATGCTTCTTCCAAGACCCTTGGGATCTCCCCATCTCAGCCTCGTAAGCAATGGGACTGCAGGCTGGCCCCACTGTGCCTGGCTCTCAGTAATTTTATGAAATCTGGGCAAATCAGCCAGGCCTTTCTCCACTGTTCTTTCTCCATTTGGACACCTCCGTAGGACATACGTAGCAGAGAGCCTCATCTCCCTTGTACCACAGATCTTTTCCTGAAAAGACTGGGCCCCAAATTTGAGTCTTAACATAGTGTGTTACCCTGGCTTTGGTGCCCTTGAGCCATTATGGGCTCCTGCACCACTGGGCCTCCTGCAGCAGCCCAGGAATCCCTCTCCCAGCTGGTGTGTCTCTTCCATTTGCACCATCAACAGGAAGTGCCCTGGATTGTCAGTCTTTCCCTCCTTGTAATCTACCTACCTCAGTGATTGATACCCATAGTTACCATTTGGGCCAGTAAGAATGAGTGTGTCCTGGGCTCTTACCTTTCCTATCCTCTAATCTCTAGAGCTGGTTCAAATGTCCCTAAGTCTGTTTCTGTTAATCTCCTAATTACTTGACACCATCATCATCCCCATCACAGAGGCCTAAAATGTGAGTGTTGCCTTGTTTCTTCTCTATAGGGGCCAACCCACCTGGCCTCCCCTCAGGCACCTAGAAACACCCATCTCACCTGGCTGTCTTCCTACAGACAGCTCATTTCTCACCAGCTATTGGCTAGGACCTCTTCTAAGCTGACTTTGTTCTAGTCCTGTTCCTCAAATGGCAGCCAGGGCAGGCTCCCCACCCTCCTCTAGAGAAGCAGGCCCCGGGATGGCCATCCCCACCCTAACCTCTAGCTGAAACTCTGTTCTTCTAAAGGCTAGCACCTGAGCCTGTCGTTGTCCTCTCTCATCCCATCATCAGCCTGGCCATGCACTTTCTTCTACTTGAACTCTGAACCCTAGGAATCCCTTTCTGATTTCTGCCGACACTCCATGTCTCAGATTAATTCACTTTGATGTAGATATTCCTCAAGTTACAATAGGATCAGCACTGAAAAAACCATTATAAGTTATACATGTATTTAGTATGCTCCCTATTAGATAGACATCTAGCTTAGCCTGTCCTGAACTAAGAATGCTGTTAGCCCACAGTTGGACAAAGTAATCTAATACAAAGCCTGTTTGATTTTAAACAACTATAACAACAACAACAATGGTTGTCTGTCTAAGGTGGCTGAGTACCCTGCTAAAAATCCAAAGCCCTGTTTCCACTGAGGATTGCTTCTGAGTCCTCCTAAGGTGAAAAGTCAACCATGTATAGCCTTTGTTTTGTATGGTAGACCTTCATTGTATGGTTGTGATCTCTGGCTATGAGTCTGCCTCCTGCTGTATAGAGTGTGGGTGGTGTGTTCTTGGCTCTCCTCATTCCCCTAGTTAAATGGAGGGGCTGAGTTACTGTTGGTCTGTGGAGACATAGCTCACACCTGTTGTGTTAATTACTCACATGCCCATTTTATTATGTTTAATTTCTCTTCCTTCTGCCCCCCAGCTCTCTTTTGCAAACAGGCTCATCTTTAGGCCAACCTTGCCATGTACTGCCAAAGGAGCTGCTTTTAAAATAACCTTCCACAATGCCTTGTTTTCATGGGTTTTAAACTGACTTGCAAGTGGCTGCATTTCTTCCTTTCTTCCTTCCTTCCTTCCTTCCTTCCTTCCTTCCTTCCTTCCTTCCTTTCTTTCTTTCTTTGAGACAGGGTTTCTCTGTGGCTTTGGAGATTATCCTGGAACTAGCTCTGTAGACCAAGCTGGCCTGTAACTCAGAGATCCACCTGCCTTTGCCTCCCGAGTGCTGGGATTAAAGGTGAGTGCCACCAAAGCCCGGCTAAGTGGCTGCGTTTCTGTTTCTTGAAACATCAGTTTGGCTCATGAATCGGACAGACTTTGTACAAACACTAAATATCCCACCTCTAAAAGCTAAACAGAAGTTTGTATTTAAACCAAGGGGCTGTTTTCTTAGCCTGGGCCTGAAAAGAAGAAGTCTAAGTTTATTTATAGTATTGTCCAAACCTATTTGATCTTGACGATGAAGTCTATCAGTACTGAATTAAATATTGCCCAGGAAGTCCTTTGGAGACCTTGCAGTGGTGTTCCCTGTGTGTGTACTGCAAGTTAGTGGGCTCAAACTTGACCTGGAAGAAACTTTGAAAGGTGGCTAGTCCTGGTAGTCTGGGCATAAAGTAGTTTGATTTCTTTCAAAGTGCATGCTTCCCCACAAGTACACTTGATTTTATCTTTAATTGCATACTATGTAAACCAACATAAAAGGATAAAGTTATTTGCCACCAAATGAAACTGACCTTCAATAAAACACATGAGCAAACACTCACTGTGGTGTGGTACTGAATGGTGCTCCCACTTAATGGTCTCTCCTCTAGATGCGCCTTCTCGTTCCCTACCCCTCCTTGCATTTATTGAGCACATGCTGTGTCCTGGTTTTGCAGGCGGTACTGGAGGCTGAGAGCTCACTGCTGAGGCTACTCATACAGGCCCTCAGAGGCATAGCTAACCCTGAATCCCTGATAACATCTACTTGGAGAAGTTGCTCTCTTCCTCATGTGCTGGTTCTCCAGTCTTGGATATCATGGCCCTTTCTCCCAGAGCTTTTCTAGGTCTCTCCGGGTGGGGGGGGGGGCAGCCTAATAGTCTTCATTCAGTCTGTAGCATGTTGCTGGCTCCCACTGTCTTTATTTGATTCACATTGTCTGTCTCCTGTACAAGGCTCTGGGGTCTCGTCAGTGTAAGGATTCAGGCATTATGCTGGCCTGAACCTGTCACCTGGCAGAATGCATTCAGGACAACACTGGTCAGCCCAGGGTTCCATGAGTACTGGTCTGCACACAGGTGCAAAGGACCCCTTTAAAAGAAAGATCCCCAACCACTTAGGATCCCCCGCCTTTCCTGCTGTTCCCCTGGGGTAGACAGAATTTTTCCTGTCTCCCTCTTCTCTTCTGTCTTCTCTCTGTCTCTGTGTCTCTTTACCTCTTTTCTCTTTCCTTTCTCCTCCCCCATTCCTAATAAAACTTCCCACTTAAGCTCTGTGTGCCTGGCATGTTTGTCCCCCACCTCAGTCACCCTCACCTGCCATGGAATCCGCCAAGTTTCCCCACAAGTATTCCTAACAGTCAGCACCTGGCTTTAGTTATGCAACAGGTTTGTGCTGAAGCATCTACCTAGCGGCATGCAGATAATTCTAGGTCCTGCTTAGTCTGGGTTCCCTTAGTGTGAGGGTGAGCCAGAGTCCCCCTACCGTGGGAGTGGTTTGAGGGCCCATATGACATTCACTGAGTCCTTCTCACTGCCCCCAGTTCTGTTCTGTTTCCAGTATCATCTTTGTAAGGTCTCCAGGGTGTTGTGGGCAATTATGGGGATCCTTCCATCTTGGTTATTATCCATTGTATTCCTGTGGGGCTGTAAAAGTATGTCAGAAACAATATGACATACACATCATTAGTGTTTCTTTTGATTACAAATTGTGACTAAACAGTACAGAAACCAAGGAGCAGTTGAACTACATACGAGGTAGAGGCTCCGTCTTCTGGCCTACTTCCCCAAAACCAGTCAAGGCCCCTCTGCGTGGGTTTCTTTCCCAGCCATCTTTTTACCTGGTTCCTTATATTCGCCTCAAAGGTGGCAAGCCTTTGAAATGACTTCCCTACTTTTAACCCCATCTAGAAATACAGGCTTTGCAGGGATGGTCCTTTATCCAAGAACATGGCCCTACAAGTCAAGGTCAGTAGGAACCAACCACTACTGCAGGGGCTGGGACCAATAGGCTCAGTCAGTGGGGGGGGGGGGACAGTCTGGTACATTGTAACAAATACAAGTATGCCTTAAACATTTTATTTTTCTTAAAAAAAAAAATGAAAGTTGGCCTACAACATGTATCTTCAGTAGAGGACCAAAGTCTTTTTTAAGTTCCCAAGTCGTTCTCGGTATTTTGAGCGCCCATGCTCGCATCACATACATCATACCCCAAATGCAAGCTCTGTGTGTTCTATTTCATTCCCTCCCAAGTCCTCCTCAGACTTGCCGAGTGCAGGCTGCAAACTGGAGGCCCCCTCTAATCTTAATCTAATCTAAACGTTTCACCCACATTAAATCCAACAGTAGATCTCCCACCAGAGGCACCTCTCACAGTTTCTGTTAATCATGAGCCTTCAGCCGTTTCCCCCGACACACGTACACTCATTTTCTTTTGTGTGTTTTCATAGCATGTACTTCATACGTGTAATTGATACGCTATCAGTGCATATCCTACACAGTGGGAGTAGCAGTTGACTACCCTGGGGCACAAATGCTCTGGGCTCCTCTGTGTTACGGGGTCAGCATGAGCTTCTGAATCCTCAGCTCAGAGGGAAAAGAACTCTGTCCAACACTGCAATTCCAGGAAGTTATAGTATGAACAGTGAACGACGAGGAATTCAATGTTTGTTGCTTTTGTTTTTAATGACATGATTTAAGCCACACTGGGATCCTCCAGTGGTGGGAGTATTAGCTAAGAAAGAGCCAGAGTGGATGGAGAAGGCTTAAATGGTCCTCATTGAAGGTTTTTGCTTGTTTTATTTTAATTTTACTATGCTTTTGTTTGTTTTTCAAGTCAGGGTTTCTCTGTATAACAGCTCTGGTTGTCCTGGAACTCATTCTATAGACCAGTTTGAAACTCCTAGATCCACCTGCCTCTGCCTCCCAAGTCCTGGGATTAAAGATGTGTGCCACCACCACCTGGCCTAATCTTAGGCTTTTAAAAAACAATGGTACAATATACATGACAATAGAGTGTGCTACTTTAAATTATCTAGTTCAGCAGTGATGAGAACGAGTACAGTGTGGGGCAGTCACCCTTCTCCTTTCCACTCTTATGAGAGCGAGTACACAGTGTGAAGAAGTCACCATTCCCTCTCATTTCCAGGGCCTTGTTACCCTCCCAGACATAGCTGCCATCTGTCTAGTGGTCTCTTCATACCCCACTCCCCACTGGTCTCCAGCTCCTAGTAACCTCCATGCTACTTTCTGTCCCTGAATTGCCCAGCTCCTTGTACTTCATGAAAGGAAGGCTGTGCATCCACCCGTGGCCTACCATGTTGTACCATGTGTTGGTGCTTTACTCATTTTTACAGCTTACAATATTTCATTGTACTAACACCCAACATTTTATCTGTCACGAGACAATTGTGTTCTTTCTGTCTTTTGGCTCCACTGAATGGTATGAATGTTGCCGTTGGGTGTGTTTGAGCCCCCCGCCTTCAGCTGTCTTGATTTGGGGCAAATTACACAGATAATAGAGAAGACATTGTAAGTACTTGAAGAGGCTACGAGAATAGGATGTGTTGACATTTCTTTTGCACTGGTGTCTTTTCATTGTGGTCTATTTATGTGCCTCCTCTGTTGGTCCCTAGAGTGGTGAGTTTTATCTTATGTCATTTTCTTTTGGTTCATTAACAAGTTCAGGGACAAGAAAATAAATAACTCTTAGTACTACCCACAGCAACACATAGTTAAGGAAGTATCACATTTGGATACAAAAGTCCCGGTGTAGATAAAAGATAGCCAAATCAACATTGTTGGAGACTTGCTGAATATCAGGTATACATTTCAAAATGTATATCTTAAGAGTGGTTCCACAGCTCAGTTGAAATAATGTGTGTCTGTGTGTATATTTTTGTATGTGTGTGTATATATATGTTGTGGTGTGTATGTGTATATGTATGTGCATATATGTTTGTGGTGTGTGTGTGGTGTGTATGTGTGTATGTGTATATGTATGTGCATGCATGTTTGTGGTGTGTGTATGTATGTGCATGTATGTTTGTGGTGTGTGTGTATATGTGTATGTATGTTTGTGGTGTGTGTATGTCTGAGGTGTGTATGAGTGTATGTGTGTATATGTATGTTTGTGGTGTGTGTCCTTGTGTGTGGGTGTGTGTATATGAGTTTATGTGTGTTGTGTGCGTATGTCTATATGTATGTGTGTGGTGTGTGTATGTATGTTTGTGGGGTGTGTGTGTGTGTGTGTGTATGGGCACCTACACCCCTTTGCACAGAGGTCAGAGGAGAACCTCACATGCTGCCTTTGATATTAATCACCCACTCCTGAGACAGGCTCTCTCACTGACCTGGAGCCTGCTGTGTGGATTAGGCCAGCCAGAGAGTGAGTTCTTGGGGGTCTCTGCCTGCCAAGGCTGGAGATAAGGGATACTCTCATCCCTGTTTGTTTTGTTGTTGTTGGGCTGAGGATCCAGACTCAGCTCTGAGGCTTGTTCCACAAGCCTTCTCCCTGAGCGAGCATCCTTCTAGCCCCAGAGCGTCCTTCTAAGGGATGTTACTTCAATGGGAATCTCTGTTTTTCTAAACCTGAGTCTCTGTTACTGTTGTTGTTATTATTATTATTTTTAGAGAGGCTATGATAGTAACATTGAAGATAGTTTGGAAACAAGGGAATAAATTTTACCTTCACTAGCACCCTAATGAAACTTTGTTTCATATTGTTTATGAAGGTTGAATTTACAAGTCATTTTTGAAAATAAATCCCTGAATACTTCTAATGGTAATTGTTTTTAAAATTTTACAAAATGATATAAGGGGCCAACTGAATTTTTGGATTAAGTTTGCTGTCATTGTTCGCCGAAGCATGCATATTTCATATCTCTGGGACTAGTCCTTCCCTCTACAGCTACATAATTGGAATATAAGTAACTGAAATAATAGCATCTCTATTTATTGCCCTCCCCTTTCTGAAGGCTCCCTAGGCCTCTGAAAACAGTTCCCACTGCTCCATGACCTTAAGCTGGGTGGGCCATTGAGATGTGAAGCCTGGTGGCTCAGGTAGGCTTTGTCACCCTTTAACATCTCTCTGGTTGCCGGTGCTTAGTGACTTTTGATGGCTATAATCCCTGTCATTGTTAACCTGGGCAGTGTCTTTTGCTCTGGGGTGACCTTTTGCTTGACACATGGGATCACAGTTGAACTTAGGGTAATTTAAACAGGGATTGGAGCTGATGCTGCACACATAAGCCTGTAGGGGACAATTTGAGCCTTTCTCTACAGTGCCTTTCTTCTGTCCTTTTCCCCAGACTGTCCGCCTTTTGTCTTCACTTATGTGTAGCTCTCCTGTGTTCTGCACTTTGCAGACATCTTTGATTGTACATTTATTTTGTTCTCCATCTCTTGCCATAAGGAGAGCCCCACACTTGGAGCTGCCTATCCTGGAACAGGCAGAAATTCCCACTCCACTGAAATTGTGCCCTTGAATTCCATGGGTCACTTAGGTTGTGTGTGGGTGCGGTGTATTTATTTATTTATTTATTTATTTATTTATTTATTTATTTATTTATTTATGTGTGAAGCAGGGTTCTGCTATGTAGACCAAGCAGGCCTCAATTTATAGACATCCGATTGCCCTTGCCTCCTATTTGCTGGCCAGCTCCCAGGAGTTGCCTTGTAACTGTCTTAGAGGATTTGTTTCTTGTCTGTAGTCAAGTGGTATCTGTCTCAACCCCAGCACTTTTCTGGCACTTTCTAAAGCAGGGTCTTGCCTTGGCCTCCTCTCTCTTGTACTTCCCTCCCCCTCCCTTCCCCTCCTCCTTCCATCTTTCCACTTCTCCCCCATCCTTGATGATTTAAAAACAGCTACAACACCACCCTTTTCATGACTTTCCCACCTGATTTGGTCTGGTAGAACCCTCGATTTTAGGGGTTCCGTCCTTTAGTTGTTCCTGTCCAGTGCTCATCCTGCAGTTTGGACCAGGCTTCTGCCGAGGTGTGGCGGCTCTTAGTGGTCTGCCAAGCTCTTCAGCTTTACTTATCATGCTCCGACAATGACCGTTTTGCAGCCAGTGCCTCATATGTGGTAACTGTCTCAGAGTCTAATTTGGAAGGTGCGGTCATCATTTTTACCTTGACATTTGGAGATATATAGATATCTATTTCTGTGATCCTTGTCAGGAAAGGAGAAATAGATGAATTTCAGTGCTTGAAGAAAAATAGAAAGATGTTCTCCTGTCATGTATACTCTTATTTTTAATGTGCCTTTTCACAGTTATATACACACACATTGTGTATACACACACACATACACACACACATATATATATATTATGTATATGTGTTTATCATACCTGCCTACTGCTATATATGCATATTTATCTTACCTGCCTGCTGCTACTCTGTCTTCTCTCTCCATCAACCTCCTAAGCTCCTTGTTCCTAGTCCCTTTCTACTTATACAAAGTTTTATTTTGTCTTTGGTGCCCACTGACTTGTATGAGGAGTGCCTGCATGAGCAAGGCTCGAGGCTCATTTCTTTGACTAAAGGCAACTTACCAGTGGCTACACCACTGAGGAATAAGTCATGTCCATGCCCTAAAGGTAGACAGTAGATCTTTTTTTTTTTTTGTTTTGTTTTGTTTTGTTTTGTTTTTTGTTTCTTGTTTCCACCGTATAAGATGTCGCTGTGGTTTTTAAGGTGAACATTAGTGTAGCAGCATCATGAGGACAGTCCGGCATCAGTGTAAGCCCTGTGCATGGTTGAGCCAAAGAAAGCCTCACGTCCATCTCAGCAGCTTGTACACCAAATATGACCCATAGGACTAATTGAAGGTTGCAGAAAATAACTTTATAGATGAATTTAAACTTTAGACAGAATTCCCTCTTCAGCCACAAATAGCAGGACTATTTTTACTGTGGAGTACACAGAAGATGGAACTCAATATTAGAAGAAATGCTTTATTTTGCCAAGACAGCTCACACTCAACACAGTCCTTGTTTTTCTTGGCAGGAACTTCCCAGCCATCTGTGAGTCCAGTGGAGCTGTCTCCACCATCCATCGAGCCAGCGCAATCGGAGTTAATAGTCGAAGCTGGTGACACCATCAGGCTTATGTGTGTTGATCCTGCCTTCGTCAAATGGACTTTCGAGACTATCAATCTAATGAGTGAGAATAAGCACAGAGAATGGATTCAGGAAAATGCCAAAGCCACTCATACCGGCAGATATACGTGTGTCAACAGCGCCGGCCTCAGGAGCTCTGTTTATGTGTTTGTTAGAGGTAAATGCTGGGCTTTCTGTGTTGCTGTGCCATAGAGTGTCTGGTACCCTGTTCTTACTTGTAGGTGACAGGTAGGTGACCAAACCGCAGGCAGAGTTTTGCTGGCTGGTTCTAGAAGGCATAACATAAATGTTTTCCTTTGCTGGGTTCCACTATCTTTTGATTCACGGTGGCTTTGAGTGTGACCCCAGCTGGGGGTCTGCAAGGCTGTAACTGGATTACAGTCTGGATAGCCCATTTGTCCTGGTGCTTGGGGTCAACCCTAAGAATAAATTAGGCCCTTTGGGAAAACTGTATTTTAATGCCTGGAGATACTAAATATTCCCACTTAGTAGAAACACTTCAGGGAAACAAAGGCCTCCAAAGGCCTAAACAGACTAGCAACTTCAAAAGACTTGGACCACTCTTAAGGGAGTAAATTCCAGAAAAAACGACTCAGACAGCTAAGCATCCTTTACCAGTCATAAGTTCTTTTGGAGTCGTTCTTTTGAACACTTACAACCTCTTGGAAACAAAAGAAAAAAGGGATGAGGCAGTTATATATTCCTATACCCCATTTTCTAGACACATTCAGCAATTTGTGTATGTGTGCTTTTGCTATGATGTCAAGAGCCTGCAGAGCAATATCCTTTGGGTGAAGTAAAAACAAAGCTAATGACAGTTTAAGAGATACACGAGAGAACAGGAAATGAAAGTCCTGGTCCTAGCACTGGTTGTATTGGGATGAGGCCTTCCGTTTATAAGGTGTCCGCCGTTCTGTGAGTATATAGTAGATACATTTCTTGTGCCTGGGAGATGTGCTGCCTAGTGCCTCCATTTCTCACTGTGGTTTTTAGATAAGATGAGCAGTCTCCCTTAAGGGATTGTTAGGGAGACGCAATTATACAAATCTTAGCGTGCTCAAGCAGGGGTTAATAAAGCTGCCTCAGAAGATTGCCATGAAATTGGCTGCGCCTCTGCCGGCTTTATCAGTTGCCCTTCCTTAAGTGGGCAGTGGAGGGGACATGTTCTGCTGATAAGCCACAGTTTAGCTTCAGGGTTCCGCTTCGGAATTGTTAAGCCCATCCCCAAGCTGCTGGTGACATTGGAGAAGGTGTTCTATAATTTCTAGGTGGTAATGAAAGTACCATTAGCTTACTGATGGACTGCTTAGACACCGAGTTAACTGGAGCAGTCAGAGCTCACACCCTTTTTCACATTTAGACCCTTAACTAGTCTATGCCCCTTCGAGGAAAGAAGTTAGCACCTTGTTGGAGGCTCTACGCCTGGTGACAGAGAAAGTATAAGCAGAAAATCAGTTGTGGCTTCTGATCACAGTCTGTTCATGAAGGTTTGATTTTCTTTTTTCCCTTTAGTTAAATTAAACAAGTATATTTCAGTGGCAACAGACTCTGTGTGTTGGTAAGATTTGATTTCCAGGTGGAGAGGATAATTTTTAAACAGAACCTCAGGGGGCTGGGTGGATAGTTTGCTTAGTTGAATGAGTGCTTGCCATACAAGCTTAAGGACCTTTGTTTAACCCATAAGTCCCACATGTAGGCCAATGTGTTGGAGGCTGGAGAGGAAGCTCCATCTTTAAGAGCACATGGCTGATTTTACTGGGGACCCATTTTGGTTCCCAGTGCCCACAATGGGCAGCTCACAACCACTTACAACTCTGGCTCTAGGGACCTGACACCCCTTCTAGTCTTCAATCTGTGTGTGCATGGTCTACATACAGACAAGCTGTTACATACTCAAACATGTAAATTAAAATAAAAAAAAAAAAAAACTGAAAGCTGCTGTGTTATGCAATCTTCTAATGGTTTTAAGGCTTTAAAAAATGTTCTCATGTCATGGTGTACACCTTTAATCCCAGCTGAGGCAGATGGATCTCTGTGAGCTTGAAGCCACCGTGGTCTACAAGTTCCAGGCTGACATAGTCTAACCCTATCTAAACAAATAGTGTCCACACTCATCCCTGCAACACGCTGACTTTTTGTTCTCTTTCGTAGATCCTGACATACTTTTCCTGGTTGACCTTCCCTTGTATGGGAAAGAAGACAATGACACGCTGGTCCGCTGCCCTCTGACAGACCCACAGGTGTCAGATTATTCCCTCAGGGAGTGTGATGGGAAGTCTCTCCCCAAGGACCTGACATTTGTCCCAAACCCCAAGGCTGGCATCACCATCAAAAACGTGAAGCGCACCTACCACCGGCTCTGTCTCCGCTGTGCTGCCCAGCGCGGAGGCAAATGGGTGTTGTCGGACAGATTCATCCTGAAAGTGAGGGCAGGTATGACTCCCTTCTTACATCTTGTGGGAGATGTAGACCCTGTTCATGGGGCCAACATTTCTCCTCCCACTTAGCTTAAGGCATCAGGACACAAGCCACCAGCTTCCAAAGTAATGCCACACTTCGAATTCCTCCAAAGTGACAGGTTCTGCTGGCTAAGATGGATTAAACTTGCTGGTTTAGGGCACCCCAAAGTGACTTCCTTGCCACAAGTGTTCCCACTCAAGAGGAAGATTTAATGTGGGAAGATTAGTCTACAAGGGGTTTCTTCTATAATTTGCTGTGGACAAGTGACTTGACTTTTTTCCCCTTTAGCTGACTGATTCTAATGCATTCCCAAGCCATTCAAGCTCTGGGAAAGAAAGTGCTCACAACCTGTGGAACTTAACTACTGTGGCGCCACATGGAACCTCTCAGTAGTTGGAAGATTAACTACGCTTTATATTTGAGGTTATCTAACTCAGCATCACTTTGGGATTCAACTGATGAGAATTTTTAAGCTTGAAAAACTGCATTCATTAAAATGAAGGACATTTTAATGATTTAAAAGATGGAGATTTTCAGAACTAAGCAGGGTGTGAATTGTATAATAGGTTGGAAAGATAACCATTGGCTAAGAGAATAATTTTAGTTGTAGGCTAGGTCCTCAAGAAATTATCAGATGTTCCCCAGGTAAAAATTAAATCTGCTTTACTATGCTAACTTCTTACCCCTGATTGGAAAAAAAGGCAGAAGTATTTATGATTGCCAAGTGGACGGACATTCCTACCTTTTTCACTTAGCGTGGGAATATACTTGTGAGATGAGTGACTTAATTGGTGGCATATGTAGATATGTAAGCAACGTAGCTAGGTTGGAATGTATTGTGTTTTGCTTTTTATTTAATGATATAATGCAAGCTGTGCACAGTCAAGAGAAAGCAAGTTTGGGCCTAGAAAGGTGGCCCAGAAATGAAAAGTTCTTGCTGCTCGTCCAAAAGATCAGTTCAGATCCCAAACTTGACCTTGAGGACTTTGAGTGGCTTACATCTGCATAACTCCAGCTCCAGGGTATTCAACAACCTCCTTTTGGCCTTCTCAGACCCCGCGCGCACCCCACACCCCCACACACACAACATGGCATATACCTACACAGACACAGGCATACACAAATAAATAAAACTAAAATAATTTAAAAAGAAAAGAAAAACAAGATTGCGTTAAACCACAAGAAGTTAAAATTCATGCTATAACAAAACAACTGACTTCAGGTATATATTTCTTTTTAATTCTAGCCATCAAAGCTATCCCTGTTGTGTCTGTGCCCAAAACAAGTCATCTCCTTAGGGAAGGGGACAAGTTTACAGTGACATGCACCATAAAAGATGTGTCTAGTTCTGTGGGCTCGATGTGGATAAAGGGGAGTACTCAGGTAAGGGATTCTATTCATCCTTTTGGCTTGTGGCTATCCCTGTGTGGGAAATTGTGCAAGCTCTCTACCAAACTGGCCTGCAGGTGACTCTGCTGGTAGACATGGCTGTTAGCAACTGGCTGAGAGTATGTTCACGTGGTATTTGCCTGTATATATTACAAGGTGTATTTATTATTAGTGGCAAGTAACTGCCACATTCTCACTATATTTTGAGAGAAGAGTAGGAATTAGCCTCAGGTTATTACTTTAACTCTTCTCCTCCTCCTTCTTATGACTTTAGTAAAGAAATTAAAAACAAAACAACAAAACAAATGAATAATTATATGGCCTTCAGGTAAATATTATCTGCTTAGGCCAGATGATAGCAAGAGTCCAGCAGCCCTCTCCCCTCTTTTTGTGAAGACTAAGTGGTATCATGCATAGCCCACAAAGCTCTTCTGGTCCCTGAAGAATGGCTGGGGATGAGGTTCTCTCTGCAGCCTGGACCTCCCAACTTTGAGGCTGGTTACCTGGGATTAATTTACTAATGGTTTTCTATTTGTTTTAGTTGCTATTAATAGAATGGCTATCTTTAATGTGAAACATTTAGATATGTTTTATGTTCTCATTCAGTTGACAACTATATATTGAATGCTTACTATGTGTCAGATGCTGAGTTGGGCATATCTTAAGTAAATTTTAGCCAGATACTCCACGCCCCTAACTCTTTTTCTTTCAGTGCTAAGGCTTGAACCCAAAGGCATTATGCCTGCTAGGCAAGGGCACTGTCTAACCAATTTTAGACAGTTTTATTTGATCCATCCTTCCTTCCTTCCTTCCTTCCTTCCTTCCTTCCTTCCTTCCTTCCTTCCTTCTTTTCTTCCTTCCTTGGTCTCGAGTAACTCAATAACAAGGGTTTTTAAATGCTTAATTTTCCTAATATTTTGCATTAAAATTCCCATTAACTGAGTTTCCTCTCTAGCTTTAAGTAATTTTAGTGAGACAATTACCTAGCCATGAGTAGTTCCTCTTCATCTCACATGTGGGAATGTGAAGAGGAAAAATGAAATGCATTTTATTCCTCCTCTTCCTCCTCCTCTTGGCCAGTGTTCAACATGGGCAATTTCATGCCTGCATAAAGAGTTCTGTGCTAAACGTATAACCATGGTGATCCGCATAATGATGGCATTTCTTCAGACCTTGATGGATGACATCTTGCTTCGGCTGTGAAACCTGCTACTGGCCTGGAGAATAGATTGTACTGGAGACTGATTCTTTTAAACCAATGGCTCAGAGAAACAACTTTTAGTTTTTAAGGCCATCTAATATAATAAAAATAATAGCTTCTGTATGGATTTTGAGCTAACCTTACAGAGCACAATCCCATATTAATTGGCTTTCTATAATGCTTGATTTCAGATGAGAGAACAATTTAGACTGTGTGTGTGTATTTGAGCCTGTGTGTACTTGAAAATTAGCCCTCTTAAGATGAGAAATTCAATTGCCCCAGGTGGTTTTGTTCTGAACCACAGTTCCCAGGAGCCCTGCATGCCATTCCCAATTAACCCACTGGCGATGGTAGCTAAGTCTTTAGTGTTAGGAACTCTTTGGGGAGATCCCAGTGTGTGCCTCCAAGGGTTAAAGAAAACCAAATCATGTGCAGACAGCATGTAATGTGTGACTTGCAGATGGGACTCTTGGCTCTATGCCAGGGTTCACCATGAATCTTTTATTGGTCCTTTGGCATAATTTGGAATGCTGTTAGCACTATCAGATTATTTAAAAAAAAATCCATAATGTTTGATCCTGGCCATTTAGAGGGAGTTTCAGTCATGAGAAATTGAGACTACAAAGAGATCTTAAGAGTGTGTGATTATTTGTTCAAGCATATGTCTTGAGGCTTCAAGGATGGTTGTTCATCTCAGCTAGCTTTCCTAGTGTTTCCAAGCACTAACGTTTCTATTGGCTTTCACTTGTGAGTTTGGTGGTATGCTAAATTATGATCTTTGACTTTAGGGCATTGCTAGAAAATCATTTTTGACCAAGCTGTTTTGTTCTGCACTGAGCATCTCAGAGTTTGTGCTGAGCACTCTTTTGGGGAACTCTCTGGCTTCCACTGGGGGAAATGGTGTCCCATCTGTTTGTTGTTATCACAGTAGCTTTGGAGAGGAGTCAGGAAGAGTGGCCTAAAGGCCATCATAAGGTGGTTCATTTTGTTTTGATAGTGATCCTATGCAGGGAAATGTCAGATTTCTACCACTTAGAAATACCTAGAAGGGATGACTTGGAATCTGTAGCATCCATATGGGAAAGGCCTTTAAAGCCCGATTGTTAGCACACACCTTTTAGAAACAAAGGCCAAGGCCAAATTGCGTCTTTGATTTGATCAAGAGCTCACAGTCAGCTAATGACCACATAGATACTCTTACTTTTTTAAAGCTGTAGGCCATTAACGTTTATTTATGGTTATTTTAATGTAACAGGATTCTAACTATTGTGGGCGGGACATTAGCTCTGTCACAGAGCACTTGCTTTGCCTGTGTGAGGCCTTCAGTTCCCGGCCTGAAGAAAAATTCTTAAACTATAATTATATGAGGGGAATAAAAAGAGAGGCATGGTCTGTGTTTGTAGTTAGCAATGCTGTATATATAATAGAAATATAATGTGAATTTCACAAGCCATTTAAAATTTTCTAGTAGGCACATTCCAAAAATAAGTGATTTTCAGGCCATATTTGACCCAGTAATATGAAATACTATAATTTCTTACTAAAATTAACATAAATTTATTAATAATATATTCTTCATCTTAGATAATTCTAACTAACCAGAATCTAGCATATGTTTTATATGACTCACAATTACCATATTTGAAGTACTTCATCATCACATGTGGCTAGTCCTTATTAATGCCAGGTAGCCTGCACATTTCCTGTGTTTGTTTCTCTTGTCTTTTCCCCATGTGAATGTCTTTTCACTTGGCCATAGTATTAAGCTTGATGCTTTGTGATAGCTTCTTACTATGGTAGCCCAAGCTGGCCTTGAACCTGTAACTGTCGGTCTGACTCAGCTCCCAAGTGTTGGCGCTACAGATATGAGCTGCCTTGTCCCTCCTATGCTGTGTCTAAGCAACACAAGCATTTCAGTCATTTCCTACGCACACATCATAATCTTTATTGTGACATTTACCTGATGTATATTCATGTTGTTTCGAGTGTTCCTGAAGTCACACCGTGGAACGTTTTTCTTGTTATGTCCCTTTGACACATCTGATCTGAGGACCTGACTGTCCTGCCAAACTCCTTTCTAGCATTGTTCCCATTAGGAGGCTGCTGGGCTAGCACTGCCAGGGCAATGTAGCTGGCCATCACCCTTGCCCTTGGTCATTGTCAGTATCAGTTCCAGCTTGCTTGTTTTCTTTAGTTGATATTGTTTTCCCATTGTAACAGGAATGCGTGTCCATTGCAGCAAATTTGGAGTAGCACAGACCACCTATGTTAGTTTTCCTGTGACATTTCCTATGCAAGCACCCCTCCATGTGTGGTCTGCAGACTGATCACAAGAACGATGTCAGGAGGGTTGCCTGCTCAAATGCTTTGTGGTATGGTCCTGTATGTGTCATGTGCCTCAGTCCCTTCAAGTAGTTAAGAAAATGTGACTGGGCTGATAACTGTGATGCTGAAACACCAAGTCAGCTGTGCATATTCCGATTCTCATTTTATTTCTGAGGATACTAAATGCTGATAGAAAGATTGTGTTTCCTTGCAGTTCCTAGATTCACACATGGAAAAGGTAACAGAGGGAGTGGGGATGCAGCAGGTCAGCCAAGCCTGCTTGCCAGCATGCGTGAAACCCTGGGCTCAGTGCACAGCGCAACATAAACTGGGCTTGAATGGTGGCTTGTGCTTGTGATCCCAGCACTCAGGTGGAGGGTGGCAGGTGGCTCAGAAGTTCAAGGTCATTCTTGGCCATATAGGGAGTTAGAAAGCCAACCTGGGCTATCCTGGGCTACACGGAGATCCTGTCTCAAAGGGGGGGGGCAGGAAATGTTAATGGCGTAAGTGTGCTGACTCACTTTTGAAGTATTAGTATTCTGTAATCTTACTAAAATCTAATACTGCAGCAGACGTTGTGAATTTTCTCATTTTTATCCCAATCATTCATAATGACTATCTTTCAATATAATCCTGTGATATGAAGGGTTCTAGTGACAGGCTTGTCATGATGCCTTATTATTCCTCCTCAGTAGTGTATAATGAATGCTAATATGGAGAAGTTAATTGCTGCTATTTTTAATTTAGGAAAGATCCTGAATATAAATTATATGGTAATCTTGATTTTTTTTTCCCCTCCCCTTCTGAAAACCGTAGGCTAAAGCACAGGTAAAACGAAGTAGCTGGCATCGGGGTGACTTCGACTATGAACGCCAGGAGACACTGACTATCAGCTCAGCAAGAGTTAATGATTCTGGAGTGTTCATGTGTTATGCCAATAATACTTTTGGATCAGCAAATGTCACAACAACCTTGAAAGTAGTAGGTAAATATCTCTATGGGAATGCGTAAATTATTGGCAATAGTGAAAGGAGGAATTACTAGATAGTTTCCTTTTTATGCAAATGGGACTCTAAGAACTGATTTGTAGAATTTATTATCACCAAATGAATGAATGAACGAGCGAACGAATGAACGAATGAATGAATATTATCCCTGGAGCTTCTTCCCAGAAAAATACCAAACCAGATCCTACCAGTTTACTCCAAAAAACTGGAGACCAGTCACTGAAGTTCAGATCTGTCACTCTGCGCTCCCACCTTCTGCTCCCTCAGCAAGCAATGCATATACTGAGTTTCCCCTCACACTTTAGCCCTCGATGAGCAATTTGAGCTTGGAAATGACTGTAGATGTTCTTTGTCAGGATCAAAGATGCGTAGAGCCTGGGGTATTTCTCTATCTTCCGGTACACTGGTTTTGTCCGTTGTTGTCTTTAGTCCTTTTGTGGTCTGTGCTACATTGGGCTTATGCAGCCTTTTTGTACTCCTCTCTCTCTGCTCTGCAGCTTTAAATCAAATTCATCACTCACATGGTCATGAAAGAGGTGTTGATCCGAGAGAGGCTGAGCTGGAGTCAGGTCCTGAGGGTCCTCCCTGCTCCCAGGTTCTCCACATTAGCTCTGCACAGTTGAGCTTTGGTCCTCCCAATGCTAGAAATCTCACGATTTTTATTCCCCAGGCAGCTCCTTAAGGAGAGGCAGCACATAGTGGGTTCCTTGTTATTTTGTTTTACCTAGAACAATAGCAGTTACCTTAAAATTACTTTATTCATAGGGGTTTTTGGTTCTTGTGTCTTTAATTAAAAAGAAAAAACACATTTCAATCTTTACATTTTTAATATATAAAATTATATATATGTTTCTGCGCATATGTATATATACACTTACATATATATGTACACACACAAGACTTTTTAATGCAGGCATTTTCTTGCTACAATAACACACATGTGACGCCATGAAACAAGTCTTTGTAAGCAGTAATAAAGCTATGCAGTGTTTGTTTTTGTCTCTCCCCTTCCCCCATCCCAGATTCCAGTAATTTATGGAACAGAGCTCTGTGATTTTTTTTTTTCCCCTCTCACCCTGTAGTAATGTCATAAAAATTTGGTGTTTCTGCCCAAGTTCTAATGGGAAGTCTCTCAACAGTCAAACACAGAGAAGACACTCCGCTTATAATTATAGAGTCATCACACAGAAAGTGTGCCCCTCTGTCCCCAAATGTGATCGTGAGCCATTTATTAATTTGAATAGAGGGCTATGCTTTTAAAATATTAAACTCCATAAGCACTAATTTGCTAAGTTGATTAGGGAGCATGTTGATATATCCTCTTCAGCTCCAGAAAGCAATTAGTAAAGATGTTTTGAGCGTATTGTTGTATGTAATCGGATTTTAAAAATCCATTCATCAGTTTCCAAGAATTAGAAATGTGTGACTGGAAAGCCATCCCCGTGGCTGTGAAATTTGAATCTGGTTTTGTTGTGGGTTAGGAGTGAGTTGTGGTGGGACAGGAACAGGAAATGTCAATGAGAGGGTAATTCTGTTGGGGCTAGGTGTGGGGTTGAGATCCAACATGGGATGGGTCTTAGAGTAAGACTTTGGGATTCTGCTGACTTGTTTTTTTTTTTTAATATTTAGAATTATGTACAGTGAAGGGCCAAAACATGATGTTGCAGGGCTACATACAGATCATAAAAAATTTACTCTCACTGAAGCAAATAAACATACCACCATCTACAGTTATCTTTTGGTTGTTTTTTGTGGCAAGAGCAGATGGAATCTGACCTGGATTGGGGTTAGTTAGGGCTCTGATACTTAGCTTTCTAATGTACCCCATATTTTCTCTGTGTTTCCTCTCAGGAGAAATAGCCTTCAGCACCCACAGCATTGGAGATGAGGCGAGGCAGGTTTTTATGGGAGTGTCAGACATAGTGTTTGGACCTGATTAATGTTAACACAGATGCCTTAATGCAGAAGTACTTGAAAAAAAAAATTAAAAATTACAATTTTTTAGAGTTCCTTTTTCATGTTATAGTAGGACCTAAGGCAGAGTCTTAATAATTCTTTCATTATAGAAATGTAAAGCTTTGTTCCACCACAAACATAATCCTATTGTGTTAAGTCAGCCTTTTGTTACTATGACCAAACAGCTGATCAAGCAGTTCAAAGGAAGAAAGGTTCGTTTGACTCATAATTCCAGGTCTGGAGACTTGAGGCAAGTTTAGAACATCATGGTGTGAGCAGGGACCAGAAGAGAAGCACCCCCACCCATTCCATTCAGCAGTAGAGTTTCCAATGGATACCACTGATACACTTGGAACCCTCATGATCTAGTTACTTTCCACAAGCCCATTGCTAGCAACCAGGTCTTGGGGCAAGGGTATTCTTTATAGTCAAATCATAACAACTATATTGAGCAAGGTAGGCTGCAGAAAACCGTTGCTCTATGGTAATCATCACATTGTTTTTCGTTGTGCTGTACCTGGAAATCTGAACTTGTGATGCAATATTTATTTTTTAACATAGCAAGATCTAACAAACAATAAAACCTTTCCTTGTCAACAAAGAGTAGTAGGGGTTATATTGTTCCTGGTGCTGATGTTACCAGCTCCAACTCCAGTCTTTTTATTTTGGATGATTTTTTTTTTTTCATTCCACATGGAAAATAATCCCTTTCAAATTGGGCCAGGAGCTATAGGACACTGGGTTGTGTTTCTGACTCAACCTATAGGCAACCAGAGTGCATTAAAAGCTACATCAACAAGTACTTGTGTGTCTGTAGATGATAGCTGAGAGTTAGTGAAAGTTTACAATTTTAAGCATTTGAAAATGAGATAGAATAAAATTTAAACAGTAATTTGGTGTAACTGTTTTTAAAGATTTGAGTATTTTGCTTATTTTTGTATATAAGGGTTTTCATTATACATACAATTTTATTCATGTTCTTATTTTCTCTCTCTTAAAATGTATAGAAACTCTAAAAAAAGAGGCCATTCTTGGCTTCTCTTAGACCCATGTTCAAAGCTAGACTTTGCTATATAGCTTTGCATCTAAATATAACTTAATCAATTTCATCTATAAATTAGAGATTATAAGTATTCCCTATAAACTAGAGTTATTACTAAATCTCTAGCCTGGGCCTAGGGAGATGACTTAGTGGATAAGAGTGCTTGTTCTGCAAGCTTCAGGAGCTGAGTTCAAATCCTCAGCACCTACGTAAAAAACAAAAAAACAAAAACAAAAAAAAACAAGCATCACTATGCTTGTGCATCACTATGACCCCTGTTCTGGGGGACAAGAGACGGCTAGATCCTGAGAGCTCCCCGGCCAGCCAGTCTTGCTGAAATAAATGGTGTGTCTCTGACTCGGAGGAAGAACTTGTCTCAAGGCAGCTGGGGTGAGGGAGATACCCACTGGGAGTGCTGCTCTGGCCTGATGGGCATCTCCATGCTCTATGTGCATTTAGCATAGCCATAGACACCAACACAACACATATATGTGCACAGAAAACCCATAACCAGCTTCTCATCTATAAATTAGAAACTACAGCTCTATGTTCTAGAATGATTGTAAGCATAAATGTCATAATTATTATATGAAATGTGTGCTGAAGTGCCTGGGGCAGTCCTTGGCACATAGTAAGCATCCCCTAAATGGTGGCTATAAAAATAACATCGGGCAATTAGTTTATTGCTTTTTTTTCCCCCTCCAGGCTCACTCCTGGATTATTATATAACCGTTTCTAAGGCTGCACTATTTACTTCACCAGTGTTCTGTCATTTCAAGAGTTATTGTAACCTGTACAAATAGCACTTTGTGCATCTCTAACCCATTTTAAGAAGAGTTCTCAAATGGAAATTACAGGATTTAGACTTAAAAATAGATAATTTAAAAAAAGAAACTCTCGATTGCTAACTGGTTCTGAGAAGAAGTGTGCCAGTTTGTCGTGTGTGTGGCTCTCTGGGCTTCTTTGAACACACTTGAGATTCTTGGGTTTATTTTAAATTAGTTTTGCTATTTTTAATAAATGGAAAGTGCTATCCCTATTTTAATTAATGATTTAGCTAAACAGTCTTCCCCCATAGTTGTAGTTTAATGTCCTCATTCCCATTACCTTAATTCAAATTTGCCCTTTATGGTGTTTTTCCTTTTGCTCTTGCTTCCAAAACCCACCGGACCCAACCCCCTCCCATAAGAGGTAAAAGTCCTGTTTCCACGTTAAAGTGCTGTGTGATTGGCCCATATTGTGATAACACACGTGGTATGCAGGGGCCCACTCTCATGTCCTTCAGCGATGACACAATGGTGTTTTCTGTAGCATTTTTGTCACATATTAGAGCTTGTAGTAGCCTTGACTTGGTGGTATTTTCTTACTACGTCTATAACTCTTCTGGATTTATTTTGCTAAAATACCCTTGAACCTGAACCTCACAAGTGTGGAGACAAGTGGATGGAGAGTTGCTTTTAGGGACTTGCTAATGACATAGCAGTATGCATGACTTTGGGGTGGCTCGTATCACCCAAGGATGTTGTGAAGAGCAAAAGAAAAGTTGACACACAGCTCGCTGCTCACGGCTTCTTATTGGTTGCTAGTCAATGCTGGAAGTCAATGCTTTTATGATCCTAAGGTGACGATGGGGCGTGTTCTTGTCAGTTGTGAATATTGATTGCTGTCTCATTGTTACAATTAGATAAAGGATTCATCAACATCTTCCCAGTGAAGAACACTACAATTTTCGTAAATGATGGAGAAAATGTGGATTTGGTTGTTGAATATGAAGCCTACCCCAAACCTGAACACCAACAGTGGATATATATGAACAGGACCACCACTAACAAAGGGGAAGATTATCTCAAGTCTGATAACGAAAGTAACATCAGGTAAGAAATGGACTTGTGTCCTCTTGCAGCCAGCTTCCCAGGTCCTGTTTTGGTGACCCAGCAATGCATGGAAAGACGTCAGATGGAGGAGCTTATCTAGAGCTACCTCTGTGTCCTCAGCTGAGAATTCCATTTTATTGTGGGTTTAGAATGTTCACACCTCACAGGCAAATAAATGTATGCTGAATGAGTTTCTCATTTGGAAAGTGGGGGTTACTTTTCTCTTAGTTTTAAGGGTAACCCAAAACAATGACTGGCATATCTTCAGGACACTATAATTTTCCTTAGGAAGAAAGAGAAATTAATATTGTTACTACTTTACTAAAACACCAAGGATAACTATGAATTGTTCAGCTTTGGGCCAGATGACCAATTCTTTTTCTTTATTATTAGATCTCTTATTAGAGCTTCAAAACAGTACTGATACCTTGTGTTCTTTCATTCATTCCTGTCATGTGTATCTGACAGATATCAGCACAAACCTTAAATGTAGCACTTAATTCTTTTAAAATTGAGTTTGTTGTTGTGTGGGTATATCATGATGCAGTGACATAATGCATCCCGAAGGATGTGTGAAGGTTAGGGACCATCTTTAGGAGTCTGTCTTTCCCCTTCCCCCTTCCCCCTTTCCCCTTTTACATGCGTTCCAGGGATCAAACTCAGCTACTTGTGGTGAATGTATCTTCACCCATTCACCTCATTGACTCTGCAGCACTCTTTAAGTTCCCCCATTTTTGTGCACAAAGAAGCCAAGGTACAGAAGGGTGAAGTGATGAGACCCAGATCAAATGACTAAAAAGGGGCTGATAACTGGGTAGTTTATGTTATGAACTGATAGGCTAACCTGGATCATTGAGGCTTAGGCTGAAGAGGGTGGAGCTGGGAAGTACCCAGGTAGGAGCGGAGTGGCTAAGTTGGGAAGTACCCAGTAAGAGAAGAGTGGTCAAGGTGAAGTGCTCTTAGGTTGGGATCTTGCATGCCTTTGTTATAAAAAGGGAGTTCAGTGGCATGGGACTTATGCAGAGAGAAAACTGTGGGAGCAGGAGAGCTGCTGAGTAAGGACCTTGGGGAACTCTGCACTGAGCTTCTGTGCCTGGCCATTCAAGGTGACCCTTGGGTGAAGGTTACAGATGTGAGGTGGGCTGAAATCCACCCACACCGAGGGTTCATGGGAACACGGAAATAGGCCTGTAGATGAGGCGCAGGACAGAGAGGCACCTGCATGAGAAGCTGATTAGAAAGTTTGATCCAGCAGCAGTTTGAGTTTGTCTACTGAGTGGTGAGAGGAGAATGAGTAAGGCCACTGAGCCTGGTAAGTTGGTCATGGTCTTGCTCAGCTGGTCTGTCCGTCTAGAGCTCACACTAGCTCAAGAGTTATGGCGTTCCATCTTCACAGCCATCCTGTAGGTCCTGAGTAGATCGGATACTTGAATAACAAATATTGCAGGGGATGCTGGGAAAAGAAGTCTGGAAGTAAAAAGAACACTAAGAGTTAGCATTGTTGACAGAAGTGAGGTAGGGTGACAGTGGGTGAAGGAGTTCATGGTTATGTGGGTCCCAAGGGCCTAAGGAATTGACATGAAAATGGAGGGTATGTACAGGCTATTGAGCCAGGGTTTCCCAGGACAGAGTTCAAGGTATTGCTACAGTGTGGGCAGAATAGGAAGTGGTCACAAGGGTAGCCTGGGACAGTGGCCCCAAAGGCTTGGCTAGCCCATTTCTATGTCTTTACATGCAGGTTTTTGTCCCCAAATAGAGTGACACACATGTCTGTGTGTGTTAACACGGAATTAAATGACTCATTGATATTTTTCCCCCAAGAGGCATTTCTTTCCAAGTAGAAGCAGTGACAGAGACTTGCACTTTAGGACAGACTGTCCACAGGGGGTTGATTTATTGTCCTTCCCTTGTAGATATGTGAACGAGCTCCATCTGACCAGATTAAAAGGCACAGAAGGAGGCACCTATACCTTTCTGGTGTCCAACCCTGATGTCAGCGCTTCCGTGACATTTAACGTTTATGTGAACAGTAAGTACATTGCAGGACTCCTTATCTTTTTATTTTGTGTGATTGCAAGCTGCAGCTCGTGTGTAGAGCAGCTGCAGAGCTGCGTTTCTTGTGTACTATGTAAATAATGTTTCATGATAATTTTGACCTTAACAAAGACCTAGTGGTTGGGTGGTTGGAAGAGAAACCAATTCCCTGTCCTACATTTCACTGGCCACATGACCTTGTAGAAGTGGTGTGAATTTCTGAGGGCCGCCTCTGAAGTAAACAGAGGCGTCCTGGGAGGCTGACATTAGGAGCTGAGAGAAAGTGTGTTATTATTGATTGTTGAACTGGAAAGCCAGATGTTGAATGGGAGCTGGGGTTTGCCATTGAGTTGGGGAGAGATACTGTCAAGTCCTGACATGGATTTTCTCTTCCCAGAGCTTTCTCTCTTCAGGCTATGATAAACCATTTATGTTTAGATTATTCTCCCTCTAAGATCAATGTGCTTTTGACCCAGCTCAATGGGTCATTGCTGAATACTTCAGGAGTACCGAGGGAGCAGGCAGCAAGTGGTTTGGTGGTGGGGGCAATTGTCTGTAGTCATGGGAACTCAACACCAAAGTCCTGCACTACTGTGGTTCTTTGAAAAACTTCTAAGCAGAGGTGGAGGCCAAGCAGACAGGAGTCTATCCTTGCAGCAGCTTCTGCCAAGTGAAGGGCTACTCCTTGGCTCTCTGTTCTGGGTCCAGCCTGCATTGACAAGGAAGAATAACAACATGATACACACCAGAGTGTTCTAGAAGAAGGCCCAGTAAACAAGTGACTGTTAGAATTATCCATCCTGGGTATGTGGGGTCCCGGGAAACAATGGGGGCATTCCTGTGCTAGTTACTTGTTGCAAGAGAATAGAGCAAAGCAGCTTGAGGGAAGGGGGTTGTGGGTTCATGTTTGCAGGCGATGTAGCCCATCTTGGCAGGGAGGGCATGGCTCTGGGGTTAGGTCTGTGGCAGTAGGAGCTTACAACTTAACATGTTCGCCTTATGACTAATCAGGAAGTAGAGAGCTGAGGCTGGAAACCAGTCTACAACCCTCAGTGGCCTTCTCTGCCAGCCATGCCTTCTGCCCGAAGGTTCCAATCTCCCCAAAACAGCATCACAGGGTAGGGGGGATCATTCAAATATATGAACCTGTCAGGGATATTTCAGATCAAACCAGAATAATTCCCCACAAAACAACTTAGGAACTGGGCAGCATGCTGGACTGGTAAGGGGATTGTAGAAGATGGCAGGGGCGGGAAGTGGAGTGGGGGAAGGGAGCTTCTTCTCTCCCTGGGAGCAGCTTACCTGTTAGGGATACACATATGTTCATCCCGTTTGTCCCTGCCTTACTATGATGGGTTGGATGGGGTCAGATGCATTTGTTATTGGAGAAAGAAATAACTAGTAAAACTCTACCCTGGACTGCTTTTTTATTGCAATCTACAGTTGCTTGGCTGAATCAGCATTTCCAGAATTGTGCTTCCTGATTAAGATGTATCCATCAGGGTGTTCTAAAGGATCAGACCTGCTAGAACACACACACACACACACACACACACACACACACACACACACACACACACACACACTAGATTGGCTTACAGACTGTCGTTAGTGTAGTCCAACAATGACTTGTCTCATTCAGTCCATCAGGCTGATAGTCTCAGCAGTCCCGGGGTGGTACTGAGGGCCAGGAGGATTCCTGGAGAGTCCTCACCTTTAATCTACATTGGAATCTTGAAGATGACCCAGTTTTGGGGTAGATCTTCCTGCTTCAAGTAATCTGGTCAAGAAAAATCCCTCTCAGGAGTGCCCAGCAGCTTAGGTTTTACTTGATTCTAGAAGCAGTTGGGTTGATAACCAAGATTAGGCACCATGGATATCAGTGTACCATATTTGAGTTGGATGTCACAGTGCCTGCCATTGATCTCAGCCTCCTGGGAGGTGGAGGCTGGTAGAACTCTGAATTGAGGGCCAGCCTGGTTGAGACCTTGTTTCTAGGGGGGAAAGTGCCACATGCCTATGATTAAGTACTTTTATGTTGCTGACCTCCCAGAATCCTAGTCTGTTGATGTATGCTATATACCTCTTGTAGGGGGTGGGTGGTTTGTGGGTTGGAGCAATGATTCCAAATTCTGGACCACAGAGCTCCTCCTTTCCAAAGGAAATATTAATTAATATTTCTGTTCCTCAGAACAGTTTTGATTATTGGGTATCTC
The DNA here is from genome assembly GCF_943737965.1 of Phodopus roborovskii. Classification (NCBI taxonomy): domain Eukaryota; kingdom Metazoa; phylum Chordata; class Mammalia; order Rodentia; family Cricetidae; genus Phodopus; species Phodopus roborovskii. The sequence continues at coordinate 26,510,132 of NW_026126525.1, read as the reverse complement.
ATTGGCCCTCGATTCAAATATTTCTAGATGAATTCAGATGTTAATCAAGAGAACTTAATATATTACACACAGGCAAAATTACCTACTTCTGAAAACCTTAATATTCAACTAATTTAAGAGACGGCAGTAGGCAAATCAGTATCTTTGCCAGCATAATGTAAAAATTGTTCATGCAAAACTTGATTCCAAGAGTAGTAGGCCTCTTCTACCTACCTGCTGCAAGTTACCCAATCCATTGTAGATCAGTGCTCCCAGAAAACATAGTATGAGTCAGTTAATAGAAAAGCTAACTAAAGAAGCAGGTGGGCAGCACAAAAGCCTTAGTCAGGTTTCACAGGTACAAGAGCCATTCTGCCGGATTGCTCCTTCCAAGTACCACTTGTGTGATCCTGTGCCTTTCCCCTGTGGCCTGGTGACAGTGGATCATAGGGGAGCATGCTCTGTGGAACCCATTGAGAAGCTCATCGTGTTATTCTTTGCCTGAGCCTTTCAGCCAGAGGGGCATATAGATGTCTCTTTACCAGAGTGTCATCTGCCACTTGTGCATGAGACACTAACCCAGTACATTTCTGACTTTTCCCTCTGGTGGCAGACATGCTGCCGTTTAATTTATGAGGCTGGCTTACCCCACCAGGCAGGGTCAGTTACAAACACATCTACTCGGGAGCACCAGTGATCCAACACGGTCTCCCCCTGTCGGGACAGATCTTGTCTAAGTCTGGGCTCTCTTCAACAAGCACCTGGCCATTGATGGAATGCCCACCTCTTCACTCTGCGTGTGTGGAGGATGCAATGGGCCCTGCCCACTGAGGAAGCCTTTTCATTCACGTTGGTTTCTTGCAAATGCTACATTGACAAAAGCCATTTATTTTAGTCACAAGGCACATTGGATTTAAGGATGGCTTTGACAGTGAGCATATTTGTTCAAACTGTGTCCACCTTTTGTGAGGCATGTCACAATTGTTCTGTGCTGTTATAGCTGACAGTATTATGGGTTAGGTTTCTCTTTTTACTTTTTGTGGTGGAGTTAAAATCAAAAGTAAAACTGAAAGTTGGCCACATCATTCAATTGGTAAAATGTTTCCAGTTCATGTTCCAGTCCCTGGTATTGGGTAAAATCAAGCCTAAGCTTGGTTGTCTGTGCTTATACCCTCAGGCAGGAGGGTCAGAAGTTCAAGGTCATTCTGAGCTATGTGGTGAGTTGAGGCATCCTGAGCTGTGTTTGAACTCATCTCCAACAATCAACCAAGCAAAAATGTTTTAAAATCAAAATCCTGGGAATCATTTGTGTTCATTTTGACATTGTAGGGTATAACGATGACAGTTATGGGCAATTCTATGCATGGTTTATTCTGTAAATAAGCTCAGCCTCCAGGGGGAAAAGGAATTATGTACTGTAAAAATTAGAATTAATAAAAGTCAAGATAATAAACGCACAGGGTTAGCACAGAAATTCAGGCTACTTAGTGACATCGATGCATAATTGCTTACAAGATTCAGTGCTAAGAAATGCTAATGCAAGTCCTTGATTTGTAGTGGCCTAACTTCTTGAAAAGTCCACTTATTCTGAAATTTTCTCATGTAGATTTCAGTATAGTTAGTGTGGGGGGGATAGGGGTCTAATCCCTTATGGAGGAGACTTGGAGTTTTCATAAAACAAAACAAAACCACACCCCCATTGAATTTGCATTATTATAATTCCTCTTAGGAGTGCTTACCCGAGGTGTATATAGAAGTCAAATTCATAGTTCTGAAACATTTGATGCCCTTTGGGGAAAATGATGATGCATTTCCCTTGCAAATGAAAATGGAGGGAAGAGCATATAATTATAAAAACTCCAAACTTTACTCCGAAGTACTTTCTCCATTAGACACTGCTCTTTCCCATAATCCTCTAAGTGCTGGGAAAAATTCGGTTGGCCAGATGTGTGGGCAGCGTGCATTGCTTATCGGGAGGGAGCCTCTGGCCAAGATTACCACACAGGTCAGACACTTGGGTGTGGCCAGGTGAAAGAAAATGAAAGGCCAGATGCATACAGTAAATTGAACTAACTTAACTTGGCTTTTGAGTATTTTTTGAATAAAGGCCAGACTTTCTAGTGGATTCCAAAAGGCAATCAGCAAAGCAAATCTTGTCATAATTTTTTTTTTATTTTTAACCTCAAATATCCCTGCAAATCCTGGAGTTATTCATATAGTTATTGGAGAAAACACTCTTGCTATAATGTTTATTATCTTTTGGGCCTCTGAACTGTCTTAAAATTTCAGACATTCTCTGATAGCTAAATATTTAGTATATAAGGGTCATGGATAGCTCTTTCTCCATCTTCAGTGACAGACCTCAGCCATGGAGGAGGGCTGCTGAAGTCCACGGGTAGAGGCACAGCAAGGGTTCCCCTTCCTCAGGATGCTTCTAGAGAGCCCGACTTGTGTTAAGCTAGACTGGAGTCCACAGTGATGGCTGAACCCCACCACACTGACTCTCAGTGCCCCCAGCAGCCTCACGCCATTTATGGAAGGGAGCTAACAGGGCACCAGAAACAATTTAAGAAAATGCTCAATAATAGATTATTTCTAAATCACTGCATCAAATAATTAACATCCTGCTCGGCACTCATGGTTATTTATAGACCCCGCAGTATACCAAAATCAGCCAAAGTGATAAATCACCCGTAATGAAGCTTCCTGATGAGAAAGTTACCCTTTGACCACATTTGCAAAGTCCAGACTGCTTTTGATGTATTTTGGGTTATCAATAGACAAACCTGGTTACAGATGGCTAGAGCCTCACTAGGTAGAAGCAGTTACATGTAGGACAGCCTGAGAGTAAATCACACGGGGAGCCCGTTTGCCAACAACAAAGGTGGACCTATCAAGCCAGCCATATAGATGGTTTCAGACCACCTGCCAGCCATCTGGGTTGTCCACCTGGCTGGAATCGCAGGGTCTTCTACCAGTCTGGAAACAGGAATGGCTGCCTGCCATTGAGGACTGCTCAACTTTTAGGGGCTTGGAGCAAGTCTGTCCTTAAATAAGTCCCTTGTGGAGCAATGAGAACAAAGCTAGGAGAACCCTTTCCATAACCGGAGATGGCCTCCCACCCCTTAGCCACTTAGAGTCTACTTCTGTCTTCCTCTTCCTCCTCATCACTGGTTGATTTGGGATACTGGGATTGAAGCCTAAGCTTCTGCATGCCCCCTGCCTGAGTTATACTCCAGCACCCCTGTTTGCTATTAAAAAGGGTAGGGGTGTAAGATTTTTCCAAACAAGTGTGTGTCCGACCCATGCATTTTTCTGTGGGGTTTTGTTTTAAAAGGCTGTTGCCTTTTAGTATTGCTATGAGGCTTGGTCCTGGAGTCAATAGCTGGGACTCTGAAACAGTAAATAGAGTGGTCTATAGCAAATAGATTCTTAAATGGTAAACATAAGATTTGGTTTTCATTTTTGCTTCTTGATACATTTTCTGGGTTCACCAAACCTAACTTTTGAGGTAAGAAAAACTTGAATTTAAATCCATAAGAAGACATATTCAACTACAATGTAGGACAGCATGCATGTAAATCTCATGACAAGGCCATTTGCCAGCAATGAAGGAGGACCTGTCAAGCCAGCCATGTAGACCACTCCAGACCACCTGCCAGCCATCTGGCTCGCCCACCTGGCTAGACTCTCAGGGTCCTTTACCAGTGTGAGAACAGGAAGTCCCTGCCTTCAGGGACAGCTCAGTTTGGGGGCTTAGAGTCTGTCCTTGAGGAAAAAGGCAAGCCAAGTTCCAGGCATCAACTCCATTCCAATCACAGTGGAGGCCCCACAACTCCAAGAAGCAAGTAAATAATAAGGACTTCCATGAAGGAATTCTATTTACTGAAGTCATATGTATGAAATAAAATACATCAATCTTAACAAAAATGAGGGTGTGTTATTTCTTTTCCTTGCTTTTTAGTATTGAGTACAGATGTACTGAGAATATGTTTTCAAGTCATAAAATATTCTTCCATAGCCTGCCTTTGGTATCTCTTTGTACAGATCTTTCCTAATTCCTTTAAGCCCACGTCTGATACAATTTTGAGACATTATAGAGTAAGACAGTTCTAAAATGATGTGACTGAGTTTTAAAAGGAACCTGTCAGGAGTTTATAATCGTCTTGTTTAATCTTGAATGAGTGACCTTGCCCAAGTGCCTGGAAGTTATGAAGTCGCCATCTGTCATTATGTTTCATGCTCTTGCGTCTTCCACACACTGTCAGTTCTCAGGGCCATTCTAAATTAAGGACTAACTCTCAGGTCGTCTTTAGTGTGGTAGTTAATCTATGTAAAAATAGTTGCCGGTCTTTTCACATTAATCTTTTTGGAGACTTCGACCATGGATTTGAGATCTGTCAATACTTGCATCTGTTTTTATTGAATCGGAGCATTATTTTGACATGACATTTTTTTTTTTTTTTAAAAAACAACTGTTTTTTCATTGTGCCCATGCACTCACACACATCATCCATGCCACAGTGTGAATGTAGAGGTCAGAGGACAATTTAAGGGAGCCAGCTCTCTCTGTTCTTTCACCACGTGGATTCTTGGGATTGGAACTCAGGTTGTCAGGCTTGGAGGCATGTGCCTTTACCCACTGAGCCATCCTACTGGCCCCTTGATTTAACACTGTAAAATCTCTTCAGAGAATGAGAATCTCTAGATACTAGGATGGCTGTAGATGTTGAAACTGGAGGGAAATAAATATGGAAACGAGCCATTAACGTAGAACTTTGAATCTCTTTTACTCTGAAACAAGACAGCAGTAGATGATGCACTGCTAAACATGGTTCTGGGCTCTAATGTTATCATCATTACTTTCTTTCATATCTCATAAGATAATTGGTCTTGGGGAGGTGGGGGGGGGTGTGACACTAATGGGAGTGTCTATGTGAATGCCAACCTCTTAGAGAATGCAGTCAGTCACCTACCTTCCTGGCCCTGAGTTACTTACTTACATGGTTCCTGTGGTTCAACCATTTTTTTTTTTTTTTTTTAATTAAATGGTGGGAAAGCAAAGAAATGGGTTCAGTGTGTGACTGTAAACTTTGATGATGCTGCCCCTGACTCTTTGCGACAGCAGCATGAGTAGTCCTTTCATATTGTGGACCTTCTGCTGTGTGGAAATTTCTTTTTCATTTGAGCCAGGTGTGTTTTTTTACATCAAATTAGCCTTGTTCATTTATAAATGTATGCAGGGTGGCCTCTAATTCAGTGGGAATTTAAATTAATCCAAGAATAGGTACATAATTTTTCTGTGGGCATTATGTCAATATCTTCTGAATTATGTGGCAAAATGAATTACCTACTTTGCAGAGTAGAAAAATGACATTTCAACCTGTGCCTGTTCATCTCGACAGCCTGCATAGCTCTAAGACGGGTGTTCGGGTCCCCGGCTCACATCTGGACTACTGGGGGTCCATGAATTGAGCTTAATGAGTCTGAATTAAACAGGCTTTCTCCAAGTAGAGACATTATTTGGGGATTCCATCTTGAAACTAGGAGGGCTTTTATGTTTGTTTGAATTGTATATGAGGCATCACACATGTGTGTTTGCTTGTTCCCGGGTGTTTGCACATGCAGGTGGACAAGTAGGTGAAGAAGGCAGAGGTTGAACACTTATTTATTAAAGCATGGCCTCTCACTTGAGCCTTGAGCTTGCTGATTCAGCTAGCCTAGGTAACCATCAAGCCCTGCCTTGGCTTCCAAGTACTGAGATGATAGGTGGGTGCTGGTGGTCCCAACTCTAGTCATCACATTTCCCCCACTAAGCCATCTCCCTAGTTCCTAGGGGCTCTTTCTGATGGCTTTTTAGAACAGGGATTCAGAAAACAACATGCATGGCCACTGTGTTTGAGCAGCCAATGGATTAAGAAAAAAATTTTTAAGTAGTTAAAAAGGCCAGAAGAGTTTAGAATAAAACTCATAATCTAGTTGAGGATACCACTTCATTAAAGTAGCATTTTTTTTTTTTGGTTAAAATGGGTGTTTAAAATATATGGGTATAGGAGACTATGGTTGAAGCTTTTGTTTTTGTTTATTGGACAAATTTCTTTTTTTTAAATGCCTATTTTGGGGCTGGTGGGGTCTGTAGATCAGGTTATAGAGCTTGTTTAGCATGCATGAAAGTGCTCTGGGTTTGATCCTCAACATAAATGAGGATGGTGGTGTACCCCTATAATTCCAGCACTCTGAAGGTAGAGGCAGGATGATTAAAAGTTCAAGGTCATCCTTGGCTACACAGAGAGTTTGAAGCCTGCCTGGGCTAGATGAGACCAAGCCAAAATACTCATTTGCCACTTTTAGATATCTTTAAGAAGGGACAAAATTCAATATATTTCCAAATTATCTGTTCTTTTAACTTATTTTTAAAAATCAGCTACAGTTATCTTATACCACTGTTTGAGCTGGTTTACATTTCCTCTCATTATAATAATAATGTTATGACAGGAATGTAGCTTCTATCTAGACCCAACTAGAATGGGGACAGATTATTAAAAATGACCACCGCAACACCATTCTGCCCCAGCAAACCCAGAGTTACCAAAACAGAAACCCATCCTTCTGACCACTTCCCAGTTTGGTCTGCCCCCTCTCTGGCTGATTATAGAGTATAGGCAGATTGTATTGAGCATGGGGGCTGGTTAAGGTGGGCAGGGCCAGGGAACTCTACTCAGAACCACTTCCCTGCAGATGAATGGAAGGCAGGTCTCCCCAGCATCCTTCTGTGTGCCTGGAGCCTCCCAGTGCTTGCTGCTCTTGTTATATGTACCACTTTCTTAAAATTAATTTTGTTCTTGCTTTCCACATGGGCCTGATGGTGGTGAGAAGAATATTTTTCAAAATTACCAATCTGCAGGGTAAATCAGTGTTTAAGATTTTAATTGCATAAGCAACAAATTCTCACATTACATTAACAAATGTCTGCCTATAAGCTGATCATTGTTGTTTGGGGATGCCGGATGGTTTAAGCCTATGGTGCTTTTCAAATGGAAAAGGCTATTAAAAAAAAAATCTGCACAGGAAACATGTAACTTCTTAGGCTTATCAAAAACCCCAACTTGGGAGGAATTAGGGAATGTGTCATTTGATATCCTACTTTCAGAATGTCTAAGAAACCACAGCTCTGACTTAACCTGGAGAAGTGCAGAGTTATGTATCTTTAGTAGTGAAATGCATATTTAATGCCATACATGGTGCATTGAGCCACTTATAAAATGCAGATAAGCTCAGATTTTCATTTTACGAATCAGTTCTACCTAGCTCATTCTTTATGCATTAAACATTTTCCTAATACAACCTGTCATGGACAGCCCACGCTGGACCAGTGTGACTTAGCCTTTTCAGAATGAGGTCTCACACCACCAGTATTAAGGACAAGGCTGGGACCAAGATTAAGTAAGAGAACAAAATTGTAGGAGATGCTCACTCATAGGTCCCCACGTGCACTGTAAGGGTTAGTGATTCTGAACTGTGGCACATGGGGACAGTTCTCTGGACCCTTCTAATTCCAGCTTCCTTGAGTTCCTTTAAGGTACTTTGTTTGTAAAAAAAAAAAAAAAATCCCAAAACAACAAAACCACATAAAACGCTGGGTCAGATCTTTAGTTTACAGAAACTGGGTTTTGGTGCAGGAGTCTTCTCTCAGAAAGTCAAATGCATATCTAAGGTTTGGGGGTCCTCTGAGGTTCACTCAACAGGACAAAAGCAATTCAGCTAGCCTCAGGTAATGACCCATCTGGGATAGTAGCTTTCAAAAAGCAACAACAACCAAAAAACCCTACTCAGTTAACCAATACAGGAGCAAGTAGGCCAGCCAGACCACAACATCTCTAGCCTGGGCCAGCCATTATGTACCTGCTACCAGGTGCCACGCTAGAAGGCTTGGATCTTAGAGGACACTTGTCACTGAAATGAATAATTGATGATGCATGTTTGAGCTGTCCAGCTTTGTAATTAAAAGGTTTATACATTTGTTTTTGCTCCATGCTCACTGTATGATGAAAAAGGATTAAAGAGTAAGTAGAAACAATCCATAAGCCTGCTAGCCAGCGGTCAGCATTATTAATGCCATAGGGCACCCTTTCAGCATTGAGGAATTCTTTCTCTATTGTGCCAGCCCAAGAAAAGCCCATCTTAGGACATGATGGACCTAAGCAAGGGCCAGCGACAAAAGAAGGAGGGCCAGCCAATGAACTTGAGGTGCTTGAATCCCACTCATCTCTACCAATGTCTTTGTGGACTTCCCGACTCACTTGTTAGTGTCAGGTTTTGTTCTGTCTTTAAATTCCATGGGTCTAGGCATGCATGTAGATTTCCTGTCTTGTGCTTCTCTGTCTTGAGAATAAGGGGACTAGGTCTCCTGGTCAGGAAAGCCAGACTAGTCACCCAGTTACCTCCTTATGGCATTGAACACTAGTTCCCTTGGGAGGTCTCATTCGTTCACCAGGTCTTATTGGGTGTCTGTTGCCACCGACCTACACCATTAGTCTAACATGAAGCTCTTGCCATCAAGAGGAGGCAAAGCATGAGATTGAAAAGCAAAGTCAGGTGCTCTTCAGGGCCCCAGGATCAGGGATAGACAACCAACTTGGCTTGGGAGAAGTTGGGTTTCCTTAGAAGAGGCTGTGAGTTCTTGAGCTGAGTTCAGAGAGACCTACCGTATGGCTCTTACAGTCTCCACTATTGTTTCATGTCCTACTTTTCAGCCCAATCCCACAGTTGCCTGTGATAATTAAATGAAATTTGCCAGATGGATGCTTTCGCAAGACAATGGTTTGTCTTCTTGCTCTATTTGTGAAAGCTGGCATTAGATCCAAATTCTCAAGGGTGCTTCTACCTTGAGGATGGCTTTGGAGGGTAGTGGCTCTTTTTGTGGTGCTTGCCAAATGGCCTGCCATCAGCAGGAACAGGTTGAGTGACAGGTGGGTGTGTCATGCATGTGGACACAAGTCCCTGCCAACCCATTTTGCCTCCGAGGAGGTAGGGTGCTGAGCGGTGGCTCTCAGAGATGTCATTCAACATTGCTATTGCCTTTGGGGAAATGAAGTCCTTCAGCTTCTGACCCGTCAATCTTTCTGTCTCTCATCAATTGCTCTTATTAGCTCACGTGAAATTGATGTTGCAATTCCAGTGCTTCCAGTTAAAGTGCTCGCGCATGTGCGTGCGCGCGCACACACACACACACACAGTCACACTGTCTTAAAGTAGCAATTTTCAGAGCTTTTATTAAAGGAAGAGAAGGATGGTAAATATTGTCCACTTAATCTGTAGCCAACTTGCTTAATTGGGGAGCATAGTATTCCAATAGAAAACAACCATAATAATATTGATATAATAATATAATTGATATAATAATAATAATAGTAAATGCATCATTACACATCTGTGAGTCATTCTTGGTTCTTTAAAAGATGTTTATTACTGTTACATATGTGTGTTTAGAATGGCGGCAGTGTGTGCCATGTGCCACACCATGCTTGTGAAAGTAAGACCGTGTGAATACCATAACACGCACATGGAGGTCAAAGGGCAGAGAGTAGGAGTAGTTCTTTTCTTCTACTGTGTGGGTCCCAGGAACCAAACTGAGATAGTTAGGATTGGTGGCAATCTTCTTTACTTGTTGGGACATCTCAACAGCCTCCATTCTTAATTCTTTGCATGCTCTTGTCACGTTTACCCAACATCCTGCAAGATGGTCACCGTTCTTCCCTTTCTATAAATGAAGAAATAGAGTTAAGAGAGGAATTCAGAAGCTTGGTCTGGATTGTCCACCATGCCCCTGCCTTGTTGGTTCTCATGGCCTGGGGATGTCTCCAGTGATGCAGGTGACCATCTCTACCTGAATGATGCTCACTGTTAACTGATTGCACCCTCTAAGAGCCAGAAGCCTTTGAGTATATTGCCATTAGAACCATGCAGTACAAGTTCATTTTCCTTTTACTTGAGAAATAATTTCAAGAATTTGAAGTTGTTGAATATCAATTGATTATTGTAGTTACCCAGGACTGTCAAATTAGTCTTCCTGCTGGTATAATTTATGTTTTTGCTGATTACACTCAGGCTGTACGTAATATGTATGAACAAAACTCTGGGGCTGATTTCTTCTTCCTGTGTTCTGTCCAAGTTTTGTGTGACATAAAGGTTTAGGTGCTCAGACTGTCAGACTATCGAGTTTTAGCTTTCCTGTAAGTATAGCAATCCAACTCTCATCAGCACCATCTCTCGCACTTCCTAAAAGGAAAATATAGCTTCTATTTTTCTGTAACAACTACTGATTTTATCCATTCCAGTGCCCATAATTTAACATGACAGTGTCTGGGCAGGTAGAGTGACTTGAACTCCTATTGTCAAAGAGTCTAAGTTGAGAATACTGATTTTTGACCTGAAGCAGAAACCAGCCAGGTTGGTCTTGGCAGCCTGTGCTATGTAGAGTTCCTCAGGATCCCTATGTTTTCAGGTGGATGGGGAGGGTCCATACAGGCCTGCACAGAATACCCACTGAGCCCTCTAGTCACCTTTGGATGTCTCCCATTCCTGGTTTGGGTGAGCAGCAAGTAAGGGTCCTCAGTGGCCTCTAGAAGGTTCTAGGGATGGGATAAGAAAGAACGGAAATAATTATTGGGGTTATTTAGCAGACTGACATGACAATTTCTCTTCCTGTAGCAAAGCCAGAAATCCTGACGTCTGACAGGCTCGTGAATGGCATGCTCCAGTGTGTGGCAGCGGGATTCCCGGAACCCATAATAGATTGGTATTTCTGTGCAGGGACAGAGCAAAGGTGAGAGGATTATTTTTGGTACTGCTTAAAATTCAGAAGGGAAGGGCTATAATTCAGTTGCATTTCAAATGTGTTTTCAGACTTACTATTTATTTTTTAGAATAAAAAGCTGCGTTTTGATAATTTCTTTTCCTCCTATATCTTTGTGGCTTTTTAAGAAGGGATAATGGCTATATTTTTCCTGGTCGACATTAATTTTGTTTGCTGAAAAATGATTACTGAATGCCTTCTCTATTTTGGTAGTTATCTTTTTGGGTTTATCATGCAATTTCTAGCCTCCAGGTAGATAAAGCAATTTCCCAGGACAGAGTAATTAGATTTCCATTCTATACACAGGAGGTAATGTGTGTGGGAAATGTGGCTGCAGTTATCATGAAAAAAAATTACCTCAGAAGTTAATTGCCAAGTAACCAAAAAGTAATGATCGCACAATTACAACATACATATGGCGTTTGTGAGCAGTGGGTTTGGAAAAGCATTTCTCCTTGACTAGGTGCCCAGCCCCTGAAACAAGGAACATCTGCCATTGTGTGGCTTCCCCTCATGGTCCACACTTAAGCCTTAAATTGTCCTCTCGAATTACCTGAAGATGAAAATGGGGTCAAGGTGCCATTTTTACACATCAAACACTGTATTATACTCCAGCTTCAAAAGCTTAGTTTGGCCTCATGAATAGTCAGAACGGCGGTGGAAATTTTGTTTTTTACTGAGGATGTTTTATGACAAAATGTTAGGATTAGTCGTGTTGGCTTGTTTTGGTGTGGGTTTCACCAGAATGTTTTGTTTAGGGGGGCGTGGATAAAACCTCTGAATGTTGTGCCTTCCATGACATGGCCTGAGTAGGTATCTTGTGCTCAGCAAAATGTTTACATGGAAGCCAATTGTGTGCCAAACGCTAGTTTAGCATACACCATGCTGGGCTGTACCCATATTTCTGCCTTGGTGTTTCTGAATTCTAGAGGGTGGAGAGAGATAGCAGGTAAGATGAGCAATTGGCATGTGTAGGTGTTTAAAGGGCAATGGAAAAGAGGTGTTCAGAGACTGTTTCCTGAAGATCCTTGCAGCCAGAGTAGTTATCGCACACATGGGATGTGCTCCTATCTCTGGACCACGCTTTTTGAGTCTTTCTTGTTTTCATGCTTGTTGATTTCCTGCAATTTCCTCTTCTACATAATTTATTTTCAGCCATCACACACCCTTTCCAGATTTGTTTCTAAGAGCCTATGGTACGGTGGGGTTTGATGCCAGCAGCCATTTGAATCCATTCCTTTCAGCCACGCTTGAGATGGTATGACCACAGAAACCTAACGGTGGAGAGTTGATGGAACCTGGCAAAAGTCACCAGGTCAGGCACTTGGAGTCAGGACACAGATCCATGTCCAGCCTCTTACTCCATCACTCCCTCTTGCTGGTTCCCCACAGTACTTTCCTCACTCATAGGATCACCCTGGCCTGATGGCTGGGAAAGGAAGTTTTTATTAAGTCTGAGTTTCTAGTTGTACAAGTGTGCCAGATAAAGTTTGGTTTCCTGGTGTAAACCCACACTGTTGTTCTCCTGTTGTAGGTGTACTGTTCCCGTCCCACCAGTGGATGTACAGATCCAGAATGCTTCTGTGTCACCATTTGGGAAACTGGTGGTTCAGAGTTCCATAGACTCCAGTGTCTTCAGGCACAATGGCACAGTGGAGTGTAAGGCCTACAACGATGTGGGCAAGAGTTCCGCCTTCTTTAACTTTGCATTTAAAGGTAACAACAAAGGTATATTTCCTTTTGATCCAATTTAAGGGGATATTTAGGCTTTGTGTATCCTACCATGACCTTAACTCCATTCCAATATTGGCCATATCATTTCTGGTAATGTCTACATCGCACTGTGCTGTCATCAAACTCAGACTCTCATTCCATCCATACTAGTCTGCTGATGAAGTTATGCTTTTACCAATGTAATCTTAACCGTTTTGCTTTGCTGTTCTCTTTGTATGAGTTTCTCAACAGGTTAGATATATGCAGTTATAGTTGAGTAGGGGAACCTTCCTCCTGCACAAGTATAGTTAGGACACTTTTAAAAGTTTAAATGCACTGGATGTGGTGGCGCACAACCTTTAAGCCCAGCACGTGGGAGGCAGAGGCCGATGGATGTGTATGAATTTGAGGTCAGCCTGCTCTACAGAACGAGTTCCAGGACAGCCAGGGTTACACAGAAAAACCCTGTTTTGAGAAACATAAATTAAAAATAAATAAATTCTATTTGTGATTTTAGGATGAGTTGCATTTTGTTAAATATCTGTGTCAAAATATTAACAGTATTCCTTTATCTGATCTTGTCAGCTAATAGTTTTCCCCCAATGTGTGTGTGTACACATGCTTGCCCATCTGCACTGTCAGAATTGTACAGATCATGTGCATGCTGTATAGCTGGCCTTATGTGAGCTACACTCCTTGTTCAGCCAGTTGTTTAGGTTGTGCTTCCTAAGTGACTAGCAGGCCACATGACCCTTGAAGGCACATCTGATGAATGGCCACAGATGAGACAAGGAGACTGGGAGCCTGAGTTTTCTTTTAGTGCCCAGTTTCTGTGGTGTCCAGCATTGGCCATCGGTCTCATGGCCATAGGACTGCATGTCCTCAGTCTTTGGATAAGGAGAGGCAGAATCCTAACATTGCTCTCTGTATTGTTACTTTTCCCAGACAGAGCAATGAAAGGGATGCTTCGCAAATGCCTTTCCTCTCTGAGACATTTATGTGCAGTGTAGAATGTTTAGAAAGCATGAGAGAGCAGGAAGAAGAAAACACAGAGCACCCAGAAAGGAAGTCCATTCAGATGCTGTTTTTCATTGAAACAGCATAACATTGTGTGTGCTACAGAAAGTTCATTTTCTTTGTAACCTGGTTTTAACTCACATCTTTGGAGATGTGCATGCACCTAGTGAGGTTGGGAATGTGAGTGTGATACAGTGTCAGAGCCCTTATCCAGGTCCCATCCCTTGCACATATAATAATAATAATAATAATAATAATAATAATAATAATAATAATAAGTAATGATAATAACAACAACAATAATAATAAAGAAGGAAAGAAAGAGAGGAAGGGATGATGTGCTTCAACACCAAGAGTAAGATGTGCTCCCCGCATGCGCCATGAGAGAAGTGGTTCAGTTTGGGACAGGTGGTGGTGGTGGCCAGGCTGTTGTCCTGCCAGTGGCTCACAATTGCAATTCTCTTCCCTTGCAGAGCAAATCCAGCCCCACACCCTGTTCACACCACTGCTCATTGGTTTTGTGATCACAGCTGGCATGATGGGCATTATTGTGATGGTTCTCGCCTACAAATATTTACAGGTGATGGTTGATTTGCTCTCTCTCCCCCCAGATCTACAGCGATACAGGCATTGATTGTTAAACGGTGACATGTCTTTCCCTTTCTCCTCCAGAAACCCATGTATGAAGTACAATGGAAGGTTGTCGAGGAGATAAATGGAAACAATTATGTTTACATAGACCCGACACAACTTCCTTATGATCACAAATGGGAGTTTCCCAGAAACAGGCTGAGTTTTGGTCAGTATGAAGCTGGGGCTTTCCACATAGCTTTGTGTGTGTGTGTGTGTGTGTGTGTGTGTGTGTGGCAATGATTTTAAGGAACCTACAGTGGCTTCCTTTGTCTTGTTTCACCTGAAACAAGAAGTGCTTTCTGTCAGACGGTACAGGAGTTGGCTGGGGCTGGGTTAGCAAAAAGAAGGCTAGAGTGAAGTGTCTCCGGACACAGTCGCCTTCATTGCCTTGTTGACTTTGGAACCTTCACAGTTGTCCACCGGGTCCTCCCACTGACCTTGTCCTCCTTTCTAAAGGGAAGACATTGGGTGCCGGCGCCTTCGGGAAGGTTGTTGAGGCCACTGCATATGGCTTGATTAAGTCAGATGCTGCCATGACAGTCGCGGTGAAGATGCTCAAACGTAAGTGTCCAGAGCATCCACTCCCTGCCCCCACCGTCAGTTTGCTTCATGGGTTTGTTTTTCTTTTCTTTTTATTGCTAAGATACATTGTTTTCCATTTTAGCAAGTGCCCATTTAACTGAAAGAGAGGCTCTCATGTCGGAACTGAAGGTTCTGAGCTACCTGGGCAATCACATGAATATCGTGAATCTCCTTGGAGCGTGCACTGTGGGAGGTGAGTCTTGTGTTCACAGCACCTGTTGCTGTCTGTCAGGCTATCAAAATATGATTTGGACACTGTTTTATTATAAGCAGTCTGGGAAACTTTTCCCCTAGCATTTTGTTGTTTTGTGTTTCTCCGTGTTGCTAAGAATGTGGGTAAAAAGTTATTTCTGTGTGTTGGGGCCCTTCAGATTCCTGTCCTCTTGTTGTTTTGAGATGCAGGCTATAGTTGCCATGCTGTGTTGTAGAGCATTGGGATTACTCCCCACAACTGTGTTTTGGTGCCCATTACTCAGCCTCCCATCTCTTAAGGACCTCTATCCAGTTCTCTGCAGATCAGCATTTTAACTCCCACAAATGTGAGAACATGCAGCATGTTTCTTTGTGTAGAGCCGCTCACACCCTCCTTTGCTCATTATACATCGCACTTGTATTTAATTATAATACCCTCCCCCTTAAACAGGTACAGGGATATAGCTTTTGGTTGTACCATCCCAAGGGTTGCAGGGGGATGGGGTGGGGGTGGGGATAGTCAGGATATATGCAATTTACTCTTATGGATGTTACATCATCATGGGCTCTCTGTTGGCTCAGCTCACCCAGAAGGCTTTTCTGATCTTAAAGTTTTAGATATTGCTGGGTCATAATTAGTCACTCAGGAGTTAATGTTCATTTGCCTTCTATAACAGAAAGTAGCCCTAAGCCTTCTACTTCTGAAATGTACACCAGATAGAACAAGCTTTTCACTTCCACTAAAGAAGAAGCTTCCAATTTGAACCCCTTAGTCAGTATTCCCATTGAGGGTGTCCTGATGTTTGCAGGAGGCATTTTGTTGAAAAGGAACAAAGGTGTGTAGAGTGAGCTGTTGCTGCTGTCTATCGAGAGAGAGCCACGAGACAGTTCACAGGTTTAGACAGTGTCTCAAAACAGCCCCCATAACTGATGCTTCATCAGGCCATGAATTGTTCATGAGGCAGTTTCTACCCACAGTAATTAGTTGCCTGTTAACTTGGAACTGTGCTTTTAAACATTCAGAGCACCAGCTCTCTTTTCAACTAGTAATGTCAGCAAAACGGGTCGTTTCAGGTTCTTCGCCCACCTTCCAGCCTGGGCTTAGCTGACTGTTCCATGTGGTTACTTCCCTACCGGGCTTTTTCATAATAACATTACAGCAAGGACACAGAAACCTGCGGAACACAGAAGTGCATCAAAGGGTCCCTGTAGGAAGCTTGATCATGGTAGAACCTTTGAAAGCGCAGTCACTTGTGACCACAAAGCCAGCAGTCACTCCTGGCTCCTAATGTTCACGTCACTTAGACATCTAGGTAGAAAGGGGCTTGCTTGTTTTATTTCACTCAACATAATGATGCCCTTTTTTTTTTTTTTTTTTTTTTTTGGATAAGTGATGTTAATAGATAGAATCATGTTGGGACTAAGAAGGCTTAGCAACTGAAGCAGAATGTTAATAGCCGCCGTCACCCTTGGGTATTTCTACAGGAGGCAGGATTATCTATAGTGTATCTTGTGTCTTCCTAACATTTTATTATATCCTCATAGGGCCCACCCTGGTCATTACAGAATATTGTTGCTATGGTGATCTCTTGAATTTTTTGAGAAGAAAGCGTGATTCATTTATTTTCTCAAAGCAAGAAGATCAGGCAGAGGCTGCACTTTATAAGAACCTCCTGCATTCAAAGGGGACTTCCTGGTAAGGCTGATTTGCATAAATAGTCAGCTGTTGACAGGCAGTTTTGTGGGGTCATAAGGGTTTGCAATCAAGGCTGATTCTTTAAAGAAATGAACTGAGGTACTCTGAGGTGTGAAATCAGATTATTAAATTATTTAAATGTGATTCACTATTTTAAAAGTTCAGATAGTGCCCTTGAAGATTCAAATTGAGATAGTTACTAATCCCTTTTAATGTGTGTTTCTGTTCTTCCCTAAGCCTTGGTTCTGCGGAACCAAATGTGTTTTCTACCTGTTTCCTTTTACTGTGGCTCCAGTCTTGAGTTTCCATTTGTGCTGCTGAGATTGGGCCTGTAGGCATCGTCATAGTGGAATTATTTATAGTGAAGAGGGTAAAAGCTGTCATGAGGTCATAGTTGAGTCCTGGGGACTGAACAGAATGGCTAAGAACACTGAGCATATTTCTGTATGCTTCTTGTCATTGGCACTGTCTTTGTGCCCCTGCCATGGCCCTTCACTTTGTTGTGTTATAAAGGCATCACTATTAAAGAACAATGTTTGAATTCCACACCTCTTTGGCATTGGTCTTGAAGGATGATGATGCAAAGAACGATGTATGTGCAGCTTCAAGTTCCTTGGAGAAAAGCTAGTTTGATGTACAAACAAAATAGAAATCTCTGCCGTAACTTGTGTCTCCTTTCTTCTGAAATGTGGTTGAGATCCACCATGGAAAAAGCTTTCCAAGATCCACCAGGCCCAGTGGAAATCATATTCGCTCCCTAACCCTCATATTTTATATCGCTGCAGTTGTGTAATAGATTTTTACCTCGTTTCATGTTTATTCTAAGTCCTGGGTTAGAATCCTAGCACCAGAAACTGAAATAGTGAAATTCTTTAGTAACTGTACTTTGTTTTTAGATGGCAGGATTTTGTACTCTGAAGTCTTAATGCCAAACTTTTAAGGAGATCCTGCCTTTTCTTGCCACTAAAGTACCAAACAAAACCTTGTTTGGTACTTGTAAACTTGAGTCCTCTGATGTGATAGTAAAATGCCATAAAACCCAACTTTTGTTAGTTTTTCTTGAACACAGACTCTTCATAAAGGGGCAGGAGCAACTTTGCCTTGAGACTGGAGCCTGGGCCCTGCATGTGTTTTTTAACTTTCTGAGATAATGGCTTGAATTGTTCTGTCCTGTGTGATGTTCTTTGTGCTTTGGGATCCCATATGGGTTTGGAGCCACCAGCACGCTCTGAAGGAGGTTGTTGTCATGGTGTTTCTATGCTAATCAGAGGCAGGAAGTACTAGAAATCTTGAAGAGCCTCCAGCCAAATGTTGCAGATTCAAGAGGTCCAGATGGTCTAGAAAACCATCCAAATTATTGGTGTTTATCTGAACCAAACTTGGTTTTTAAAACCTCCTTCCCTCAGCCACTGTACGCTTAACCATCTCCCGCCTCGCATGTCTTGGAAGTGCCTTGTTAACTTCCCACTTGTCTGAGTAAGGGCTAATTTAGAGTCTGAAGTAATGCGAGGTAACAGTTTTTGGCTCTTTAGTCCCCATTAAATATACTATAGCTGGAGGTAGGATTGCTCGAACTTGATCCTCACAAAAATGGCCCTCCTGAGGACTGGAGCTTATGTGTGAATGGTAAATCAGACCTTAATGTTGAATGGTAAATACTCATCTCTCCCAGAAGCTAGTTTGAAACCCTTCATTCAATGGTTGCATTACTTTTCTTGATATAAAAACCAGTCTACTATATGACATAGCGGGTGAGAACTGTAGCCTGACTTGTCATTGCCAGTGCTATGTCCCCTTTCTAGTTCTGTTTAGTTGTGACTTAGGTGTTTTCTCTCTTCAGCAGTGACAGCGCCAATGAGTACATGGACATGAAGCCTGGAGTTTCCTATGTTGTACCAACCAAGACAGACAAAAGGAGATCTGCAAGAATTGGTAGGAACAACCCAGCATGCAGGGACTGCAATCAAACCATGTTCCTTATTTTTCATCTTCTCACTCAGGGAGAGGGGCTGGGGGGCTTTGTGATTCAGCGTCCACCTTTCTTCCTCCCTGAGGAGGTGATTGGCCCAGGGGTTCTCTTTGTGCATTCACTACTAGCC
This sequence comes from Phodopus roborovskii, assembly GCF_943737965.1. Lineage (NCBI taxonomy): Eukaryota > Metazoa > Chordata > Mammalia > Rodentia > Cricetidae > Phodopus > Phodopus roborovskii. The sequence goes on along the minus strand of NW_026126525.1, from coordinate 26,491,366 downwards.
TCTGGTACTGTGACTGCTTCTGTCTTCTCCTTACCTCTAAGGTTTTTATTGCTAAGAAACCCCTGTCTTCCTAATAGACTCGTATATAGAAAGAGACGTGACTCCTGCCATCATGGAGGATGATGAGCTGGCTCTGGACCTGGAAGATTTGTTGAGCTTCTCCTATCAGGTGGCCAAGGGCATGGCGTTCCTCGCCTCCAAGAATGTGAGTGGCCCTGAGTCTTGCAAGAGGCACAAAGTTCTTTTTCTTCTTCTTTTTTTTTTCTTTTAATGTTTCATAAGTCATAGTTAGAATGCAAAGTGTCATTTTGAAGTGTGGTTACCAAAAGCAGAGGGAATTTCGTTTCTTCTCGTTCCAACTGCTGTCTCTTTGGAATTCCTGCTCTAATTTATAAGCTTGAAAGTGCAAACCTGTCTAAATGAGCTTCCATGAATATTCTTTTACGTGCAGTGAATTCATTTCAAACTTTGGCTTTCAGATGTGGGATATGCTTCTAGAAAATAGAGCGATAATGGTTTCATCAGCAAATTCAGAGTCAGGATTGTGCCCCATTGTTACTGGGGCACATAGCTGGGCTCCTATGAGGTGAACCCCACAGACTGTACATATAGAGTATCAGACAGTAAGATGTCGGAGAGAACATAAACAGTTAAGAAAAGGATGGCAGTGGGAAGAGAAGGAAGGAACATGATTCTAGAAGATGTATCCCTCAGTAGAAAGGAATCACCCATGAGTAAGGTCACAGCGACTACTCTAATGACATTTCCAGACAACTACCAAACTAAGAGATGGGCTGAAATGAAGACCTCCTACTTTGTGTCCTTGGGAGATGTCAAGTTGAAACTGTGAAATGTTTCTGTAGGAGAAGACATTCAAAGAGATGCATATGAAATGAATTTTCAGTTTAGAAATGCAATTTGACTATTTATAATGCATTTTCCTATGAATGAAAGCAGTCATGGGGGAGAGAGACGTTTATTAGAATTGGGGAGGGAAGCAATTGGAGAAAGATGTTTATTAGAATTGGGGTGGGAAGCAATTATAGTAATTAGAGTCTTGATCGTGTGAAACACAGAATATGAATATCGTCCGCCACATACTTTTTATTTTTAGTGTACTAAATGCTTTAAAAAAAAGTTTTTCTTTTTTTTTTTAATGTAAACAGCATTGTAGTATTAAAATAGTTTCCTCTTTGAGAGCTGAAGTGAATGGCTGTCATTTTCCTTTCTACCCCAATAGTGTATTCACAGAGACTTGGCAGCCAGGAACATCCTTCTCACTCACGGTCGGATCACAAAGATTTGTGACTTTGGTCTAGCCAGAGACATCAGGAATGATTCGAATTACGTGGTTAAAGGAAATGTGAGTATCTTTCTCTGTCCCACCATTTTGGTACCTTGGTATCCAGTTTTGATGGAAAATTGTTCTCTATGATTGTCATAATCCAACCCCTACCTTGCAATGCTGAGCATTTTAGTAAAATTTGCATGAAATACTGAACGTTCCTACCACTAACATTTGATAATAGAATTCTTTAGTTATAATTGCATAATTATGGGGCATGTTAAGGAAACAGAAATAGCCTTAATTTTCATTATAGCCTGAGAATAGCAATGAATTTGATTTTGCTCAACTGTAACAAATGTAGATCTGAAGGTCACAGCAGGCATTTATTTATTTATTTATTGAGGTTGAAATACCATGTGAAATGACTACAGCCTAAGATGGTATCAGAGTTAGCCATATAGAATGCTGGGTCTCGTAGTCAATATAAGGCTATTAAGTAGACTCATAAATAATGGTTGATTTGTAAAACTTAGTGAATTTTTCAAAGTGCTATATTTCCCCACCAGCCTCTTCTGTAACCTCAAAACAGACTCGTGCCTTAGAACACATTGTCTGTCAATTTTTATAGCAGAGAAGCTAAGGTGCAGTATATTTTACTGATTTATATCTGAGATAGCTTAGTCAGTAGGGGCCAATGGGTATGGAAGGCCATAACCTTCTAGAAATATATTTTTAGGTGCCTATTTTTCCCGGACCCATTCGAACAGTCCATATTTATCCCTGGAGGTCGATTTTTGTATCTGTCATGATGATGCAGTGCCTTCTCTTTCATCACCATGGCCTCTCTGTTGGTAGGCTATACACAACTTGGTTTCATAAAGGTATTGCTGGCTTTATTTTATATCCTGGCCTAATCATACAGTCCTGAAAAGGCTCTGTCAAGGTCAGATTTTTTTTTTTTTTTAATATAGAAGAATTGATGAAACCAATTTCTACCCATCCTAACTTAAAGGAAAATGGAAAATGCTTTTCTATTTGAACCTCTGAATATTGATATAGGGGCAAGGTAGTCTAAGCCCAGGCTGGCTAAGTTCTGCTCTGCTCTCACTTAGTGGAAATGTAACTTACAAGACATAGTTTCTCAGTGTGTACAGTTACAGGAGGTCTCAGAACAGAGCCAGGCCCATTCTTATTCTACTTTGTGGTTTTGGATTCCAAACCATCAGGATAGAGCTTGTGTCCCAACATCTCCCTAGCTAATTCTGTGGTTGACAGGTCAAGTCAGTTGAACTAACCAATTATTTGAGAAAGTTTAAATTTCTGAAATGTGCATGGCATGGTACTGCATGAAAGTTTAAGTGTAGTCGTTGTAAAGTCCCTTTGCTGTCTGAAAATTCTTTCAGTTCTTGTGGATTCTTAATTATTTTTGCACCGAGTTCTGAGTTCAGGGTACCATTTCAAATGAATGGGATACTTAGATTTAACCAAGAAAAGCAGATACATTGAATAACAATTTTCAGAATTTGAAAAGAGAACTTATAGTAGACAACATACACGAGCCATACATCATAAAAGCTATTCTAATTTCAAAGTGATCATGAATGGAAGTTTTGTCTTGCGATTTATTGAGACTGGATGTGAGGATGTCTGGTGACTGTGGAGGACAGTTTTAGAAAATGCTAGACTTCACTTTGAAGCCCCCTTGAATCCAAGGTACTAATCAATCCTAGGTTAACAGCCCTGTTCAGAATTGCAGCATAATATCTGGGGGTAGATAGTAAATGGTGTTATAGTTTGTATGTGTATTATTCCCTACCCCAACCCACACTAAAATAACTTAACCCTAGAAGAGGCTTTCTCCCTAGGCTTTCAGCCCTAAACTGATTTAAAGGATTGGTTTAGCTTCATGTGGCCAATTAATATCCAGACATCCTGCAGGCTCTAAGATGCATAGTCACAATAAGTTCTGTTTGACCGAGTGGAAAACTTCTGCATGTCTCCTGGTGTAAGCACTGATTTGACCACTTGCCACCTCAGAACAGCCACTGTGCTCTCCAGTACTTGCTAGTCGGGGTGGATATTAGTGAGTCGGATACTGTTAGGCATTTTTACCTGCATTGCCTCATTTATCATCTCATGAAACAACTCCTACTATTTGAAGTGTTATTTTTGTTTGGCAAGATGAATCTGAGGCCAGCTTATCTTCTCCAGTAGGTGAGTGAGGGGTAGTATGGATTGCAGATGGCAGAAGTCCAAGAGTCAAAAAAAAGGGAAGGGATCAAGGCCCAGCAGTTGGCAGAGAAGTCAAGTGCATAAACCCTATAGTATTTTAAGTTGTTACTTTTTTTTTTCCTTGTGCTACTGAATAAAACTTGAATATTGGCTACTAAAACTAAATGGTCTGGCTATAGCTAGCTGCAGAGGAATCTGGGGAATGTAGTTCACATTGAGAGAGGCCATATATTTTGTTAACAAAGAGGAAGAGTGAAACAGAAAGTGTCTTCATTGTCCGAGGCTTTTATTGGAAGGAAGGTTAGAACCCATGGACTTCTATGTTCTAGTCTACTATACTGACTCAACATATTAGAACTATGAGTCATATGTGGAAGGTGGCTGGGGATCATGAAGGTTCAAAGTCCTGTTAAGTGGTACTCATCTCTACCTTCCAGCCAGATCTGCACCATCAGGACAGCTTTCCATTTTGTTATCTGAGCCTCTTCATTAACTGGCTGAATCTTCTGTGTTTCCTCTTAGGCCCGACTTCCTGTGAAGTGGATGGCACCGGAGAGCATTTTCAACTGCGTGTACACATTTGAAAGCGACGTCTGGTCCTATGGGATTTTCCTGTGGGAGCTGTTCTCTTTAGGTAAAACATTCCTTGCCAAAGAGTACCTCATTGCCCAACAGTTTCTGGAGTTTTCCTTTGTATTCTACTCTCTTGTGATTGACACTGATTTGACCCCTCTCTGTGCTCCAGGAAGCAGCCCCTACCCAGGGATGCCAGTCGATTCCAAGTTTTACAAGATGATCAAGGAAGGCTTCCGGATGCTGAGTCCAGAGCATGCACCTGCAGAAATGTAAGGGCCCACAGGCCTTTTCTTATAATTTCCATTTTAAAGGCAGAAAACCCTGATGTTGGCAGTCTTTGCTAGCACAGTTTGAAATGTCACTTGATTCCTTTGGTGGCTACCGTGGCTCAAATGTCATGGCTGTGATTCTCTTCATAATCTCTTGTCACCAATAGTACAGACACGTTTGACAGTATCTCACACACACAGGGTTTTATCCTGTATATATGTCACTTCACACCTCCCGATGCATAGCCCAGATTTGTTCCTGAAGTTGTGTGGCAGACAGCAGGTTAAGGGCATGAGGGAGTGACAGATGTTGGTCCCCATTTTGCAGGTATGATGTAATGAAGACTTGCTGGGACGCTGATCCCCTGAAAAGGCCTACCTTCAAGCAGGTTGTGCAGCTCATCGAGAAGCAGATCTCAGAGAGCACCAAGCATGTGAGTGGCAGGCCAGGCCCAGAATCCTCTTCCTCCTCATTCTAGGGTCATGGTCCCCAGGGTTCCAGGACAAGGACCAATCTCCCCTGTCTCTGGCTTAGATTATAAGCAGGCCTTCTTCAGAGGGTGGAAATAAAACAATGGAAGGCCCGTTCATGCTGCTCACACCCTCCCCGACTTCCCTTCTAATCCAGAGATGTGGGATGGGGGAGGCGGGCCTCGGGCTCAGATGTGTGGAATTAGATGTCATCCTAAGGCCAGCCCATGCTTCCTCCCTGTCCTGGAATGCCGCCGATCACGGGACTGTCTGTTCTCCTCACATGGCAGGCTTATTCATCCTGGGTGGGTTGGAGTTAGAAAGACAGCATGGAAGAAGACTGTTACCACAGCAAAGTGAGCTTTAGACAGTCAGAACCAGCCAGTGGCAATGGCTGTGATGCCCACAGCCATGTAGAAGGGTTTCCAGGAGTAAATCCATTATTTCTTGTTTGACTTTTAAGGAAGAATTAGCCATCCTTACCGGGTCTAGACTTATATTTTAGCTGCTTCCCCTCTCCCCTGAGCCATCCGCTGGGATGGCTTTCCTAATAGCACACCACTGATCCTTTGGGTTAATGCTTGCTCTGTGGGGCATCAAAGTACATTTCAAATGAAACATCATTTTCCACCCAAGTGCTTTGATTCCTGACAAATGAGTCTGGAAGAGTCATGGGTATCACTGCAAATTACACTAGCAGTTGGGTTGCAGTTGGCGCTAAGGATGCGTAAGCCTCCTTCATAGGCTAGCCAGTGCTTGTTCTCAGGTGTGTCCCACGAGAAGAGAAACACTGCAAGCAGTGTACACTTCTTGTGTAAAATGATTTCCTTGTGGGGGGAAACTGAGGTGTACACCTGCAGCTGTGAAGTGCCCCTGCTTGTTGGGTTTGTTGGAGGGAGGCCATGCTGTATTTGACTATGGCCTCTTCCTCTACAGATTTACTCCAACTTAGCAAACTGCAATCCCAACCCAGAGAACCCGGTGGTGGTGGACCATTCTGTGAGGGTCAATTCCGTGGGGAGCAGCGCTTCTTCGACCCAGCCTTTGCTTGTTCACGAAGACGCCTGAGCAGAAATCATGTCCGCAGACTTCCCTGCCGTCTCCATCCTCATTCTTTTGGCTTCCACGATGGTGGTTTTGTTTTCCTTTGACTTGTATCCTACTTCAGGGTAGCTGGTCCCCCCACCCCACCCCACCCCACCCCACCCCCACCCGACTGTGATCCTGTCTTTATGAGCACACTTTAGTGGCTGGTGACCCTTCTTTTTTTTGCCACCAGCCACCATCCCATTGTGAAGGTTCGAAATGTGTGTGTATATATTTTCCCATTAGCAAAGTAGCTCCTACTGTAAACAGAACTCCTGCTTTAGAGGAGGGAGGGTGGGGTGAAACTAGGTGCCCAGAGTTCTTTGCAATGCTCCTCTTGAGTCTGTCTGAAAAGTATAGCCAGTAGTCCATTGGAAGAATAGAGGTCGTCCAATTTGGCCTAGAGAGCCTCCAAGATGATGGGGAAGATGTAGCAAGACTAGAAAGTAAAACCCAAGCCCTTTGTGTGGAAAGTAGACCATTAATAGAACAGAGGACACGTGAAAACATCTGGGCTTAAGAAATCTACTAGTTCATGCTGAGAAGGAGACCCAGGCTGTGAAAGAAAGTGCCTCGGAAACACGAACAAAGATGTGTTGCCGTGGGCTGCCGCATAAGCCTTTGTACAACTGACCTGGTTTTTAAATAGAGTTGGCTGTTAGGGAGTAGAATTGGAGGCAAGGCCTCCCTAGCCAGCATTTGTATATACTCATCTATACGTAGTATGTATTCATACATTGGAGGGGGACCCCCCCCCCCTGAGCTTTAGTTTCTGTGTACAACCCTGGCATTAGGTATGCTGTGTGTAAGGATAGATTAAGAGCCATACAGATTTGAAGGAAACAGTTAATGCATATTTTTAGAGGAAAACTGTTGACTGCTAAGCACAATCTTTATAAAACCTCTTAGCCAGTATACTTGCTCTGTAGATTGCCGAGAACAAGCCTCCCAGCTTCAGAGTGGCATTGCAGCCAAGGGAAAGGTTACCATTTTACCCCATGATTCCCGCAGGAGTGAGGAAACGGTGCAATCCTGGTGTGGATTCCCACAAAGCAGGAAGCGAAAATTAGATTCAGCCTTTTTTTATAGGCACATCCTGGACTTTGGGCCAGTATCTATAAAGTGTGTGTGTGTGTGTGTGCATGCGTGTGTATATGCGTGTGGGTGAGATGTTTTGGGGACCTTGTTGCCCTGAATCCTGGAGGTCCTCCAGTACCCAAGAAGTAACAGCTTTCTTCGCCACTCCAGTCTCTCTCCTGCCCTCCCTGCCTATCGCCTACTGTCCAGAAGAGATTACCCAAAGCCACCACAGAGGCTTACAGTGTGGAGCGCTTAAGGATCTATTTATTTGAAATCCATCTGCACTTCTGACACTCTTATCTACACTCAACATACTGTACCCATTCCTTAGACCTTATATAATGCTGTCATTCCAGGAAAACATAGACTGGAAGCCTGGATGTTACCTTGTAGTTGCCATATCTTTCCCCCCACACACATACACTCCCCATCATCACTGTCCAGTATAAGCGATAAGTGTGTACATGGCAAGATTTATGTGTTGTCTTGCAGGATTCAGGTATGTTGCCTTCACGGTTTCCCCCAATTCTTTACCCCTTAGACTACATTTAGAGACATGTGGCCATTAACCTGGAAGTGACCATTTGCACTGGAGTTCTACACTCTCGCACCTTTCCAAAGTTAACCGATTAGGAGGTTATGTTGTCATGTACGAGATTGTCACTGTTTGCCATACTTTGTCTGAAACATCCCTTTGCATTCCTATCGACTTTGATTTAGTAAGGAAAGTAGCTGTTAATTATGGATGTCTAGGTACTTCAGGGGCACACCATTGAGAATTTGTCTTGGGTATTCTTGAAAGTTTATATTTTTATAATTTTTTTTTTTTTTTTTTTTACATCAGATGTCAGATGTGTCTTTCAGTTGCTTGATGTTTGGAATTATTTTGTGGCTTTTTTTGTAAATATTGAAATGTAGCAATAATGTCTTTTGAATATTCCCAAGCCCCATGAGTCCCTGAAAATATTTTTTATATATATGCGGTAACTTTATGTGTAAATATATAAGCTGTGCAAGTTTAAACATGTTATGGTCCATGTTTTTTTCTGATATGTTGTCCAATTGTTGACAGTTCTGAAGAGTTCTAATAAAAATGTAAATATATAAATCAAATAAGTTTTTTTTTCAAAGTACATTCACCCAGTCAGAAAGTTTTATGCACAATTTGCATAAAATACATGTATGACTCACATATCACACTAGGAATTATAACTTGAAAATTCAATAGACATTTGTAAGTAATTTTAGTGTTGCTATTTTCTTTATCCTTACAACCCAAGGTCTCTATTTAAATTGAGGAATGTTGAAAATATTTTGAGAGTTTTCTACATAGCTATGATTAACATTAGGTTGATTCATGGGAAGTGACTATTTGTTGGCAAAATAACAGTAAATAACAGCAATTTCATGTGGTCTAAGTAATTCACACAGCATGTTTTCTCCTAAAACAGATGGACTAAAAATTAGCTTCAGTAATAATGCACAAGGTTATATCAGGGATCTGAAGAAAGCAGTTGATGTTCTTGTTGGTGAGGGTTTGAGGTGAGGTGACCATATCATGAGGTGAGGTAGATGCTCTTGTTCTACTATCAGGCTGCTAATGACAAAGTCTGGTCTTGTTGGCTTCCGGGACAGAGAGTGCCCTCACTTGGAGCCCTGTGGTATGCAAGGAGTCTATTCTCCTATGGCTGGATCATTCTGTGATACCAGCAGGCACCAACCAGACCATTGGAACCAACTGAGACAAGAACTTTCCTGGACCATATAGCCTATTAGGAGTGGGTAATGGGGGCATAGATCAATCAGTGAAGGCACATGTTGCACCTGAGTTCCACCCCCAGAACTAAGTTTTAAAACAGGAAAGAAAAGCCTTGGTGTGGTAGCACACACTTTCAAATCTGATATACACCTATGGTCTCCATGTTGGAGAGGTGGAGAAGGGGATATGGTTCTCCATTGCTGTGGTAAAACACCATGACCAAAATTGACTTACGGAAGAGTTATTTTAGCTTTACAGTTGCCCATCACGAAAGGAAGTCTAGTTGGGAACTGAGTCAGAGACCATGAAGGAACACTGCTTAGTGTCTTGTTCCCCCTGGATTGCTTAGTTTGCTTGCTAATATCCCCCACCCCAGGCTCACCTGCCCAGATGTGGTACTGCTCACAATAAGTTGGGTCTTTTTGTGTTAGTCATCAACCAAGAAAATGTCCCACGAACTTGCCTACAGACTAATTGATGGGGGTATTTTCTAAATTGAGGTTCCTTCTTCCCAGATGACTCTTGCTTGTGTCAAGTTGACAAAAAACAAAACAAAACAAAACAAAAAAAAACCAAAACAAAAATCTAGCCAGCACAGATATTAAATTGCCCAAAAGTTTCCAAGTTCCCAAAGACCTCTCCCTCAGCAGTCTGTGAAATTATAATCTGCTTCCAGATCTGAATCTTTACTTCAGTCACACAAATGCCCGGTCTTCCTGTGCTGATGTCTTTCACTCATGTCTTTGGAAGACATCACTCCTCCATCCCAGCCCTTCTCTAGTCCAGCCAAGATGCCTTGGGAACTCTGGCCATAACCAGGTGGACTGTGATTTGTCCCGAGAGGGACTAATCTGTCTCTCAATGACCCCACCCCGAAATGGTGAACACGTTCTTATGTTCTTGAGTTATGTTCCTGAATTACAAGTGTTCCCCTTCCAAACACCAAAGATGTAAGTGCAATGAGTTAATTAATAGTTCTCATATAAATAATTACACATTCCATCATTTGGGAATAAAGGGGAGCCATCAGGGAGGAAATGGTCCCAGGAAAACCAAGATGAAGCTGGCTAGAGTGGGACCTGAGGAGCAGTGTCTGCACAGCAGGCAGGAAGGAGGGAATGCTGAGAACTCAGTCAGGGCTCCACCGAGGGGAGGGAGGGCTTGCAGGGTTGGTAAGGGTAGAAAGGGAAGGAGTGTGGCATGGGGGAGGGAAAGCAGAGAGGAAGGAAAGGGGCACAAATTCTCTTGACTTTGAAGGCAGCTGGAAAGTTCAGGACCAGGGTGTGGCAAGGTCTGAGAGGGTCTGCTCTACTCTGTGAGATTCTTGGTTTATGTATCTCTGCCTCTTACCCCCCACCCTGTGCCCTTCCCTTTGAACATTAAATCTGGTAGCCCTTGTCTGGGTGTTGTCTACATTTTGATTTGGTTACTGCATTCAGTTAACCATTGGATATTCAAGACTCAGCACACAGGAGAAACTCCTTAGTCTAATTACTTCACCTGCAATCTTGCCATTCTCACTGATACTGAATTCAAGGGTAGTGATTGCACTTTATGGCACATTTGCTTCTATCCTCTTCAGTTATCATTACTATTGGGAAGTCAGCTCATGGGGCTGGGAAGATCATCTGAACTAAGAAGTGGATGCAGCAAAAGCATGGGGACCTGAGTTCAATCCCCAGCACCTGCATAAAAGCCAGGTGAACTATTGTATGCCTGTAATCTCAACACTAGGTAGCAGAGATTGGGAGGGTCTCTAGAGCTTAGTGGCTAGCCAATTTGGCTGAATTGGTGAACTCCAGGTTCAGTGACAGACACTGTATTTAAAAAATGGGGTAGAGACTGTCAGAAAGACACTAGTGTCAGCCTTGGGCCCCCACACTTGTGTGTGCACACATGCATGTGCGTTAAGTGTATACACACACACACACACACACACACAGAGAGAGAGAGAGAGAGAGAGAGAGAGAGAGAGAGGAGAATCAGCTCAGTCTCTTCTGAGGACACTTATGTTTTTATTCTTATACTTGTCTTTGGATTTTAATACTTTATTATGGTACATCTAAAGTTGATACTTGTTTTTGTGCAATGGACTTCTTGAATCTATATGTTCTTTGTTGGCTTGCTTATAATCACTACTGGGAAATTATCAGTTTTTTAAAAATCTATCTGTGCCCCATCCTGCCTCTCTTTTCCTGGGACTGGTCCTCGTCTTAGATATCCTCACTCTACATGCCATGCCACTGAACCCCTAATATGTTTCTTCACACTTATTTTCCTCATGGTGTTCTATGCTGAATGCAACATGCTCTCTATTTTTATTTTCCGAATCCCCTTTCAGCTGCTGGCCTTTGGAAAATATTTTTAATTCTTTCATTGAGAAATAACCAATAAACCATAAACTCTAACCAATAGCAAGTGCATATATAATTGTGCATCTATCCCTGTGATCCAGTTTTAAATTACTGTCATTCCAAAAATTTCCATGATAAAGTTAGTATGGAATGGAGTAATTTTAATCAATATTCAGTTATTCTTGCCTTCTGAAATGAAGCCACACCCTTGGTTCTCATTGCATGGATCCACTCACCGATTGTCTCTGGGCTCTTTCTACTGTTGGTCATTCAAATGGCAATGAAAATTGATAGGTTGACTTGTTTATATAATTATTGCAACAGTGTCAATTTATGTAGTTTCTACAGTGCACTGCAATCTGTGATATTTTGTATTCATTCCCTGAACTTAAATCCTGGAAGAGAAGTATTTCTCATCTCTAAGGTACAACGATTTTGTTTCTAAGTTTTTACCCTAAACCTGATGGCTATGGTAATGTAGTTGGAAAGAATTCTCTAGTGTTTCATCCTTAAATCCTAAAAACAATATTATTAGTATTTATTTGCCATGCTAGACTCAGGACCCCACATATGCTAGGCAAGCACTGTAGCACTAGGCTGTGCCTTTACCTCATGCTAAGATTATTGGTGGCATCACTTCCATTTGGCATATGAGCGAGCCCTCTGTTGTCTTTTTCTCAGCTACAGGTGACCATTTTGCCATTTTATTTCACCTCTAAAAACATAAAAGAAAAATGGTCAAGAAATCAGGATGGCTGCTTTGCTATCTACTGCTAACTCATCTAAGATAATGGTGAGAATGCGGTTGAACTCAAATGTTCACATGAGGGAGGTCCTGGGATTATCTTCTTTCCCTCTCTCATGTGTCTCATGAATGTCCCATGCCCTACAGGAACCCCTCTTCCTCTGTGTCTCAAAGAAGTGTTTTGTTCATTCGAGCCTCAAGAGAAAATAAATGTGCTGGATTCACTGAGGGGTGTGGGACTGACAAAGAGGATGAGGCAAGAGTCTCAGCTCCCATGCCTGACGAGAAAGCATCGCATTCTCCTGAAAGCAGCAGTCGTTTGTGTTGTTACAGATCAACACGCTGCCCCCCATATGTCTCCTCCACTGTTGATTATACCCTTGTTGGTTGAATGCAGCTTTTATGGTGTGGGTTTTTCTCTGAAGTGTTTGACCTCACAGGGGCTAGGTCCTCGGTGGAGATACTCCTGGACGAAATGAGTGTTCTTGAGTGGTGGCTCATCGGCGTGTCTCCCTCCATGGCTGGCTTTGAAGTGTGCGTGCTTTTCTGAGCGCTTCAGCGGGACTGTGGTGTCTTTTATGAGAATGACCTTTTTCTTTGTGGTTTGTGGCTTAGCAGTTGCTCTTGTTCTGTAGCAGCCGGAGAATGAGGACAGGCAAAGGACTTCCCTCATGGCTGCTTGTTTCTGTATGAGTAGGCACTCTGGGGCAGCTGAAAGCTCTGTGTCTGCCCAACAGAATGCCTGGTCTGAGTGCCAAACTTGCCATTAAGTCATTGTTGCCTCTTAACAAGCTATGTACTACTCCTACAGAGTGTTTGGTATAGAAGACCGGTATGAAGGAAATTACTTTCTCTCACTTCAACCAGATTTTTCTAGTGGACCCAATATGACATAAAAATAGTTTCCATTTGGTGAGCCAGTCAATTAGCAACTACATAAAGTAGTTAAGAGTACAGATTTCCACGGGTTCTGAGGAAGGAATGCTGTAGTTGATTGGTTGTGTCTGTCTAGAATTGGGTATGGGAAAGTGTGCTAACTTTTATCCAGCATCCCTTTCACATTCTAAGTGTTTTCAATATGTCAGTTGTTCCATTCTTCTCAACAATAGTTATTATTTCCCAGATGAGGGAGCTCAAATGTAGAGAGTGTGTTGGCTATTCTTGGTTGTCAACTTGACTATATATTGAATTAATAAAAATTCATTTTGTCCTACAAATGTCCTAACAGCTTACAAAATGAGATGGCTTTTTTCTCAGTGATAGAAGATGGATTTTTTTTTCTCAAATCACTTGAAGTGAGAAGGCCCACCTGTAATCCAGATCTTTTGAGATAGTAAGATCTACCTTTAATCTGGATTACACCTTCTTCTAGCCACCTGTATGAAGGACAAGGAAGAAGGAAGCTTGCTCTCTTTGCCTGCTTGTTCTTGCTCCTACTGGCAAGTCCATTCCTTCACTGCCATTGGAGCCTACTTCTTTGGGATTCTGGAGTGTACTGAAGACCAGCTAAGACATCCAGCCTCAGAGACTGAACAACTACAGTGTATGTGTTCTGAACTGGTATGCCAAACTGTCTCTGTGCATTTTCCCATTCCAATCTATGACAACAGGGGATTGAAATAGGCTAAGAACCTTCAGGATAAAAGATAAACAGTTGTTTAACCTTGGCCAAAATCTGGAAATGTTACAAGGCCTATTGGCAGCCTTGTTTTTGTTGTAAGCCAGAGATGCCAGACATGTTGAAGTCAAACTAGTTTTGATTCTGCCCTGACCACAGATCAGGGATGTCAGAAAGGGGATCTGGTTTTCTTTATTTCTTTTCCTCTGTAGGAGTACACCTTTACTGAAACCCATGCCGAGGATCTGACTGAAACCACAAGGCACCTGGACATCCCAGTGCACTGACAGGCTCATTGCCTGCTCTATTCCTTCATCTAGCAAAGCTTTATTGACTCCAAGGTGCGACTCTCAATCGTAACCCAGTTCTAGGTGCCCCACCCCTGCACAGGAATGCTCCCTTCTTTCTTTCTCTTCAACTCCCTGTGGGGTTTGAATGGAAATGGCACCAAAATGGCTCATATACTTGTGTGTTTAATCCCCAATTGATGAACTGTTGGTGAAGGATTAGGAGATGTGGCCTTGTTGGAGGAGGCATGTCACTGGGAGTGGGCTTTGCCCAGCTCTCTCTCTCTGTCTCTGTCTCTGTCTCTCTCTGTCTCTGTCTCTGCCTCTGTCTCTCTCTGCCTGTGGGTCACAATGTAAAGTTCTCTGCTACAGCTACAGTGCCATGCCTGTTTGCAATCCATGATGATGATAATGGACTAATCCTCTGAAACTGTAAACTGAAAGCAAGCCCCCAATTAAATGTTTTCTTTTGTAAGATACCTTGGTCATAGTGTCCCTTCACAGCAATAGACAGTAACTAAGACATTCCCTATAATAAGATACTTCTTTCTAAAGCTCCTGTGCCATGGTCCGTGATTTTTTTTGTTCAAATTCACAAGACAAAAACACAAAAGCTACTGGCTCTGGGTAGCTTTTGTGGCCCTCGAATTTCTTGGACCCTGAGTTCTCAAACCTAAGAGCCTAGAAAGATGCTGTTGCTCACAGACACCCCAGTATTCCCATGTCTCAGTCAATGCAGACAAACAATGTTAGCCTGATTCAAAAGAATTTTTGCCTATTATTTTTTCATTATGTAAGATACAAGAAAGAAGCTTTTCCACAATGCTGCTTACCTGACATGAGCTTCATGGAACTCTATTGTACTTCCTTTCTCCAAGGTCCACAAGTCCTAATCTTACAAAATGAGATGGCTTTTTCAGAGTAAGATGAATGGATGGATGGATGGATAGATGAATGGATGACAAGAATGAGTATGTACGCTGAGTACATAGCAGTGACTGTGTATCTGAGGTCTCTATCTTGAGTGTTCAGCTCTCCATTGGACATCTTTTTCAACCCCTACCACCACTATCACTGAGGCTCAGGGAACACTGTGGAAGAGAAGGCAGAAAGAGTTTAAGAGACTGATGAGGAGGAGGGAGTGCTATGAAATACAGAATTCTGGACTTGACATGGACATTACATTCATAACCTCACACCAACTGTGGTTACCTGTACAAGATCAATACAGCCATACACCCTCCCACATAGGAACAGCACTAATTGGATTTAATAGATTATCAAACAATCAACAAGAAAGACCATGAAGTGGGAGGGGACCATATTGGGAGTACTTGGAAGGGGTGGAATGGAGTAGTGGGGTAGAGAAGTGGTTATACTTATATTTCATTGTATATATGTATGACATTCTCAAGAACAAAGAAAAAATAACATAAAAACCCATCAGGTCTCTGAAATGCATGACAGGGAAGTTTAAAGATGATGGTATAGCCAGGGACTTCAGAGTCCACCATCTTGCCTCTTCTTGTCACTTCTTACCTTGGAGGCATCTCTTCAGATGACGTTCTTAAAGGGACTATTTATCAGCATTTAAAGCACATCTTAGTATTAACCCTCACAACAACCCTAGGAGATAGGAATGATGTACACTACAAAGATGAGGAAACTAAGGTTAAGTGAATTTTACCAGACTTCCAAGTCTACCTCAGTAGAATCAGAAAATGTGAGCTTCAAGCTGTTTCTGAGGCTGATGAATCCCTTCCTACAGTGACCCTCAGACTCTGGTCTTCTATAGGTAACCTTTGGGAAACTGCTACAGTCCCCTGTAGTTAAGCAGTTTAACATGCCATCCTCCCCCTGCGTGCTTGGCTGTGAGTGATTAGTCTCCCTGTTATTATAAGACTTCCTGTCTTTGGGGTGTTTGGGGGATAGTCCCTAGCTACTAAAACACAGACTGCTGAACTGACTCAGACCGGAAGATGCAGAAGGATGTCACCTTTTCAGACATCGCTAGCACAAAGGCACATATCTCCAAATTTCTATTTAAGTTTTTATTAAATACACATTTGTTTTTTCATGATTGCAGGGAATTAATTCCATGACTCCCTGCAAGAAGGAAAATCTGAGGATGTGCAAGCCCTTTATTTAAAGTGGGTTATTTGTGTATAATACACACACACACACACACACACACACACACACACACGCGCGCGCGCGCTTTAAATCATTTCTAGGTTACTTATTATATCTGATACAATGTAAATGCTATGCAAATGGTTGATATGCTCTATTGTTTAGGGAATGACAAGCAGAAAAGTCTGTACAAACTCAGTACAGGAATTCTGTGTGTGTGTGTGTGTGTGTGTGTGTGTGTGTGTGTGTGTGTGTTGTATAAATGTATGCAGGTATGTGTGCAGTGATGCATGTCCCTATGTGAACACATGGAGCCCAGGGGTGGACATTATTCTTTCCACTTTATTTATTTATTTGTTTGTTTGTTTGTTTTTGTAACAGAAGCACTCACTGAATTTGGGGCTTATTGATTGGCTAGTTGAGCTGTCCAGCAACCTCTGGGAATTCTCCTGTCTCCTGCTCCTTGCAATCTCTCCCTGTATACTACCATGCCTGACTGTTTTTATGTGGGACCTGGGAATCCAAACTCCGTTTTTCATGCTTATTCAGTAAGCACTCTACACCCTGAGCCAAACTGAAAGGTACAATTTAAAATCTCTCTGTCCTTGTTGGCTGGATTCATAGACATGAAACCTGTGAACTTAGAGGTCTCCAATATTTGCTCAACTCGCTCTCTCCTGTAGGTATCAATGAACACTTTGATATAGTTTCTCCCTTCCTATTTTTATGTGTGTATTACTTAAAGAAATAGAATAATCTACTTACATTTTTAAAATTTATTTTTATTTTAGGTGTATTGGTGTTTTGCCTACATGTGTAAGAGTGCAGGGTCCCTTGGAACTGGAATTGTAGATGATTGTGAGTTGCTGTGTGAGTACTGGGAATTGAACTGGGGTCCTCTGGAAGAGCAGCCAGTTCTCTCAACAGCTAAGCCATCTCTCCAGCCCCTCAACTAACATTTTTAATTTACAATGGCTCATAGTAATTATTCCATATCACCATAAGTCAGTGTAATTTTTCATACTGTGTTCACACAGAAAAATCCAATATTTTCAGATAACTTGCTAATTGGCTATGGGAAATCTAAGATCTGGTTTTTTAGTCCAGTTCTACCCAATACAGAGCCTGGAACATATCTGGGTTAAAAGCTACATCAGGGGATGTGAGTAAAATTTGACTTTAGTTGGTTTATTAAATAAAGATAATCCACATGAGAGAGCCTAGTGCTGTGCTGGGAGAAGTGTGTGTGCTCATTAAAAGTTAATTAAATCTGGAAATATAATCTACTTTAGGAAGTAAAATTGTCCTGAGAAAGTAGTAGGGATATTGGTGTTTCTGGGTTGATTTTTATTGAATGTATTTTAAAAGAAAATTACTAGCCCTTTTTGAGGCATCTGAAAAACTGGAAGGAAAGGAGTTATTTTCCAATCACACTCATACTTCTACAGTTCAGCTGCCTGTGATTAAATACTGACAAACCACACAGGGTAGCATTAGGTGTTCACCCTTCTGATCACATCAGGCTATCATTTTTCCTTTCAATTGTTCTCCAATGCTCACACACACACACACACACACACACACACACACACACACACACACACTGTGCCAATCAATCCTTCCTTGCTCCTGTTTAGACTGATTGGGGGAAGCATTAGCCTATTCTTGATGGACAATGAAAATAGCTGCCCTCCAGGTACTTGTCAGGCCAAGTAACCTCTAACTCCTTCATATTTAGAGCCCTTCAAATGCCTCCTTGATAAAAACAATGTCCAAAGATCCATCATCCATCTGACTTCTCCTTTGAAATCCAAGTTATGTCCACAAACATAATAAGCTCTGTGTGTGTATGTGTGTGTGTGTGTGTGTGTGTGTGTGTGTGTGTGTGTGTGTGTGTGTGTAATTAGACTGTGTGATCCTATCATAGCAGAAGTGCTTCACCAAATTATATTGGGGTAATCTTCCAACTTCCACCTTAGATTAAAGAAATGGTAAGAAAGGAATTACTATGATCAAGGTTCAGTGAATGGAGACAAGACACCTTTAGTTTTTCACTCTGCTCTGCTGTGGGGACTTGAGGGGAGTCTTTTACGGTTTCTAAGCCCAGGCTGTTTCCTGCTCAGAGGCTGGCTGTAGAACTCACAGAGATACTGTGTTAAGAATGGGCAATTTAGTCCTTAGTACACGTCACCTTCTCAGAGTTGCCATTGGCTTAATTATTGCCTTCTAGTTATCCTTTCTATCCTAAAGACTCAAGTTTAAATGCATGGGAAGTTCTGGGTTGACTTATTTTCTAGTTTGCCTACCCACTTGATCACACCAGCAAAGGCGTATTGTGTTCTCAATACTTACTTACTAATGTCTATTGTGTCCTCAAACATATTTACTCCAGTCGAACTTGCTATTGTCATAATATATTCTTGGTATTACAATATTCCAAAAATAAGATTGACTTCCATAGTTCAATAAAATCCGGGAGATATTTGGAAAGAGTTCTTGAAGGTGAGCATGAGGGACACGTAGATGTAGATATGACTAGGACAACTATACTGTAGATGTGTTCATACGTTTTTTAAAAGTCTAGAAAAAATTGCACCCAGAATTCTCCATGCAATGTCAGATTTTGTGTCCCAATTTAAACAAACAGAAAGCTCTAAACCATAGGTGATATATTGTAGATATAATTTGTATAGGAAAGACAGCCCCATAGTTCAAATCAGAGGACTCTTAATCAGAAGGAGAAAGCGTTACCCTGCTCTGAGAGATTGGGGGATTAATGCATATCCATGGATTAACTTAAATAGACATTTTCAGGTATGCCTGTACCATGATGCTGTTTGCAAATGCTCCACTTTATCCAGCATTTCGTTTTTCATTAAAAACAAATGTTAACAACCCATATTTCTTCTACTGACTTAGCCCAAAAAGTGCTTTCCAGATTCGGAAGGGAGTCTTTTTCTCATCCCAGAACAAATGGTACTTTTCCATTAATTAATTGTTTTTGCCTCAGATTGTGTGAATCAAACAATTGCTTCGTCTCTTTGTAAAACTCATGCCTGGAAAGCTTACAGTCTAGTTGCTAACATGCGTTTTTTTGTTTTTTTGTTTTTTTTTTTTTTTTGTTTTGTTTTTGTTTTTTTTTTTTTTTTTTTTCCTAATCTTGTGTTCATTTATCTGCTCGGTTCATTTTCCTTTTGATGTTATTTAAAGTTTGTAGTGTTTCATGTAAGCCTTATGTATCATTCAGAGTATACATTCAAAGTCCAGTGACCTTACTCTTTCAGGCAGAAAAGGTTTAATGCAGGGAACTGTTGGAGGAGCTGAGTAGTCCTGCATGGGCTACCCCCTCATCATTGAGACGAAAGCATCTTAAGGAACAAATGGGGTTATTTTGGCCCAGGCATCACGGCAGAGGGTGATGAAGTTGCTGCTCACATTCAGGTTAAATCTTCCTTGTTCAGCTCTCTCCAGGTTATTTCTAAATGCAGTCAAGTTGACAATCTTGACTAGCCATCCATCACAGGTGGGTTCTAGACTGGTATGCAAGAATCTGCCCTGAGAAACACTGCCAAACAGACCCCAGTGGGCAACCAGGAAGTGGAAGGCAAGAGGTGCCCACCAGAGCTGTTGGCCTCTCAAGCTCACCTCAGAGCTGCAGCTTGAAATGAGGAAGCTGCTCTCCTGAGGTTTTGCTGTCACTGCTGTTTTGTTCCCTTGAAACTAGAGCTGGTGGTGCAGTGTAGAGGCATACATCCTCCATGTCCATGGGTGCTGGCAGCAGCTGAAGCAGGAGGGAAGAAATGGCCTCCCTGTGAGCATCACGGAAGTTCTCCTGATGCATCGACTCAGATACACGATAAGAAGCTAGTTGCTTCCTGAGAGCCCAGGGATGAAAACCCAGTCAAACATGCAGTGTTGTGCCCAAAGCAGAGGGCTGCAATGTACACTTAGGGTCACTTAAACTGCCTCTGTGCTCATGAGTCCCCATAAATCCATTATCGTCCAAGGCATGAAGAAAGAATCTGATTAGAACCCCTTCCCCCCCCACCCCAGACCCTTTACTATAAAAATGCTCTGGTATGGACAGCTCAGCCAGTAAAGTCAAGGTTTCCATTTGGTCCTAACAAGCACAGCATTTGGGCTGGAGGTCTCCGACATTGTCCTGAAATTATACACACTGGGGAAGAATCGATGGTGCTACATTAATTGCCATGATTAGCAGGCGTGTTTATGGGAGAGGAAGCAGAGGGGCATCTGGAGGCAAACCTCCTTTAGATGTCTCATGCCACCAATGCTCAGAGCTAAACAGCCTGCGACAGTGCAGGGTGTGGAAGCTCTGCAGAGCTGAATCTACCATTGAAATGAGGTAGTTGTGGCACACTGATGGTTTTCAATACACTCAGTGGGCTTGAGGATGGAGGCAGATGAGACCCAGTTCTCCAATTTAGTTTTAACCATTGTACCCCGGTACTTCCGTAGTTTATATATCTAAAAGAAAAGAGTTTTACTACTTAATTCAAGAAAAAAGGGTGCCATGCATTGGTGGCACACGCCTTTAATCCCAGCACTTGGGAGGCAGAAGCAGGCAGATCTCTGTGAGTTTGAGCCAGCCTGGTCTACAAAGCTACACAGAGAAACCCTGTCTCAAAACAAACAAACAAACAAACAAACAAAAAGTGGGTTTGAAAACTTCTGACTTGGTGCATTCAGAGGGTCTGGGATGCATGTGTACCACTGGGTCTGCTGGGAAGGGATAGTGGCCTCTTTCTAGAATGTTGTCCCATGAGAGCTCTGCTCTTTGAAACAAATGAAAGATGGTCACGAGCGGCTGTGGCTATTAAACCATAACCCAGAGATGGAACAACAGAAAGACGCCCCCCCCCCCACCGCAGATTGGGAAACCAGAGTTGTAAGTTCCAGGCCTCCTATCCATTCAGCCCTCTGCCTTGCTTTTAAAAGTGTTTACAATACCCCACCCCTGCCCTCATCTTGCCTTGAGCTATGTAAGTTTGAAGTGGGTGAATCAAGATCCTAATCGGCAATCTTACAGTCTCTCTGCTTGGATTAGTCAAGTGAAGCCTACGGTCTTGGAAGCTAAGGCATTGTCTCTGAAGTCAGAGCAGATGGTAGGAAACAATCATTGAATCCCTACAGTCTTCCATCCAACACTTCTCTAAGCACCTGCTCTGTGTGCCAGGCACAGTGACAAATAAGGCATACATAGACAGTGTCCTTAAGGAGCATATGGACACATGGGACAGACGGATCATGAATATATAACTTATTTTTGATGGAATCTGGTGTACTTGCAATGCCTTGGGAGCACAGAGAGGAGTCCAACTGGCTTTGATATAAAGAGAGTTCAAGGTAGCTGGGATACAAAAGCTATCCAATAAAGTGATGGTTGAGATAGCTGACTTTTGGGATAGGCTATATAGAATTGAATCCAGCCCACTCTGTCTTATCAAATAAGTGACTGTAGGCAAAACAATACTTCTATCTCAGATAGTTTTTCTGTCTGAAAATGGGACTGCCCATCCAGGCCTCACCTCCTCAGGGAGGATTAAGGGTTGATAAAGGTGAGATGCTTATCACAGAATTCTCAGGATAGAAAAAGTGCCACGTGGCCTACTGATGACTGAATAGGAGCTGCAGGGTGAAGACAAAGGACAGTGCTTTAAATACAGCTAATGAAACAAGAGGAAAGTTCCAGAAGAACTGAAGGAATTTGCTTGTAGAAACTGACTTAGGATTCTGGGTAACCAAGGAAGTGACAAATGTCTCTGTATCATGGCAAACATTACCTCTTCTTTTAAGTATGATGGGAAGTCATTGGAGGACATTGAATCGGAAGTGATATGACCTAATTCATTGTTTTATTTATTTGTTGTGGTGCTGGGCCTTGTGCATGATGGGAAAACACTGTATTACTGAGCTCCAATTCATAGTTTTAAAAGATCACCCTGGGCAAGACAGCTCAGCTGGTAAAGTATATGCCACACAAAGGTGATGACTGGACTCTGCTTCCTGGAACCCACAAGGAGGTGAAAGAGAAGAGCTGACTCTTCAAAGCTGTTCTCTGATCTTCACACACATGCTATGGCATTTGGATGCCCTCCCAGGCACATCATAATAACAGATTTAAGAAAACAAAAGCCTATGCTCACAGGAGATGACTGCTAGTGCCAAGACTGAGAAAGAACATAGGTGTGACCACCATGGCTGCAGTGAAGGCTATGTGAGATGAGGCAACTATTGCAAAGATGGATACCAACTGGGAACACCTGCCTGCATCAATCTACACATGTCTGCATCAATCTATATATACCTGCAGCAGTCTACACATTGCTGAATCAACCTACATATGCCTACATCAGTCTTCACATGTGTGCATCAATCTACACATACCTGCACAGTCTTCATCCACTTGCATCAATCTACACATGCACCTCTCTCCAAACAAAGCAACTGATCACTTCTCCCAGCATTCCCTTTTGTGACACATCTTTGGGAACAGA
This sequence comes from Phodopus roborovskii, assembly GCF_943737965.1. Classification (NCBI taxonomy): domain Eukaryota; kingdom Metazoa; phylum Chordata; class Mammalia; order Rodentia; family Cricetidae; genus Phodopus; species Phodopus roborovskii. Next base: position 26,468,950 of record NW_026126525.1, on the reverse strand, counting down.
AGTTGTGTGCTCATCCGATCTGAACTGGTTTTAGGTGCCTGTGCAGCAAAGCAAACTGTGTCCTATGAGGGAAAGACTCTATAGTACGGCTAAAGAGGGTTAGATGTGTATGCGATTAACACAAGTGCATCATGGGAAAGGACATGCACAGCTAACAAAGGTGTATATATTTCAAGCCTGTCAGTCAAAACAGAAAATCACCTATAAGCTGCCTCAAGCAACCAACCTCACCACCTCTTGCATAAGGAACCCCCAGGCAGTTACCAGGGCTCCTGAGAGCAAATCTTCCTTAGAGCCTGCTGCCTTCCTGCAGTATATCCAGTTTGTTCTTTCACTCCGCCTTTGGATAACACCTTTTGCTACTTTGCTATTCACTGGTGCCTTCTGTTCTTTGAACAAGTCTCCCACCACCTGGAAAAACCCCTGATTCAGAGGCCCAGTTCAGTAACAGGATTTGGAGGTGAAACTAACAGAATTTGCAAATGGATTAAGATACTTTAGGGGGTGGGGGAGTAATCAAGGATGACTTCTAATATTTTCAATGAAAATTTTTGGTGGGCGGCAATAAGTGTTACAGGGATGAGACAGGGGCTCTGGGGGAAGGAAAAAATACTCGATTGTTGGTTTTTGACATGTGAATTTCAACATTCATGAAATGCCTATTTGTGACCCAAATAATAGCAAAAACAAGATGTTTAGGTGTGACTTGGGAGGAAGGCCAGGGCCAGAGATTAGCAAAGCAGGCTGTAGGCTAGGTAGTTTTACTTTGACCTCGGGTTCTGAGGACTTTCAGTGTTTGTTTATTTGTTTATTTTGTTATTTGAGACAGGCTGGGCTAGAACTATGTAGTCTAGGATGGCTTCAAATTCACAGAGATCTGCCTGCCCCGCCTCCTGAATGTGAGAATTGAAGGCATGTACCACCACCATACTCTGTGGTTCCCAAGTCTTGGAGGCTAAAACCAAGGTGTCTCCAAGGTCAGGATCCCACTGCAGGGTCAAAGCAGGGGCCTATCCTGCTTTTCCCCAGATTCTGGCAACTGCTGGTGATGACTGGCTTTCAGCAACCGGAAGCTCTAGTCTCCTTCATTCACGGATTCTTCCTGTACCTCTCAGCTCTCTGTTGTTTGTATTCTGTCTTTTGTGTGTGTGTCTAGAACATGGGTCAAGGGAGCCAGTCTTTTAGTTTCTCTGAACCACACTAGACAAAAAAAGATTCAGGCAATGTTTTCATGGGTCCTCTTTGGTTTTTCTTTGTTCACCTCTCCTTGTTGTTATCTGTTTGTTTGGCTTTTTTCTTTCCTTTTCAGAGTCTCACTCTGTAACCCCTATCTCTCATGCTGGGTTCACAAGAGTGAGCCAGTGCCATTCTTGAAGGATATGATTTTCCTTTCCCATTTTTAGGGGATAGTTCCTCTATTGAGGTTTGAGTGGTGTTTTACCCATGATCAAACTCAAGAGTTTTCATTGGGCTCTGGAAGGAGGTGCTGTCCAGAAACAATGTGAGCTCCTCTCACACTTGTAGTATGCTAGTCATCTGTACCACTCCAGCACAGTGGTTTCTTTTATGCATTTTCACAAAAGTATGGTGTATTTACACAATATTGCACAGTTGACACTTGGGCAGCCGTGTTAGTTACCACAAAACATCTTGTCCACATAGTCTCACCACTCAGATCTGCACAGAGCATCAGCTGCGTCCTCAGTCTCCCCTTGCTGCTCCCCTTGACACTGCTCTGCAAGTGTCAGTAGTCTGGCCTCCAACATCATGGGATAATGCCGTCTATCTCAAAACTTGATGTCACAGTGGCTGGGTTTTCTGTGAGACTCACTGATATGAATGCTTACAGAACATCCATCCTCACTACTATGTAATATTCCATTTTAAATTATTGTTGTTATTGTTATTATTAGCTGGGCATGGAGGCTCACGCTTTAATCCCAGCACTTGGGAGGCAGAAACAGGCAGATCTCTGTGAGTTCAAGGCCAGCATGGTCTACAGAGCTAATTCCAGAACAGCAAGGACTACACAAAGAAACCCATCTCAAAACACCAAAATTTTTTATTCTTATTTATTATCAGGGTGAGACATTGAAACCAAATCTCAGTATATAACCAAAGCTATCCTGGAACTCATACCCTTCCTGTCTCCACCTCCAAAATCTTGGGTTAGTAAGTGTATGATAACCCATTCTTTTCTTTCTTTCTTTCTTTCTTTCTTTCTTTCTTTCTTTCTTTCTTTCTTTCTTTCTTAGGATTACCACAGCTTGTTCATTTTATAATCAAGTGATGTTGTAGCTGATGGCTTGGAGCCACTCTAAGAATACTTGTTTTGGACCACATAATAATTCTCCTCACATTTATGTTGAGACCTCATCTCCTCGTGGGCTGGTATTAGGTGCTGAGACCTTTGGTTTGGACAAAGTTATGAGGGTGGTGCTCCTTTGAGAGTAGAGTAGATTCTTGGCTATGACAGATGCATTAGGAGGGGAAACCTTTCTATTTACTTGGGAGTAAGCTATGGGATTTACAGTCTGGCCTCACTTCCTGTTCACATTCTGCTTCCTGATTGTTGGCGCAATGTGGTCAGCTGGTTTTCTTTTTCCATGCCTTTCCTGCCATGGTGGAATCTATCCCCTCAGACTGTAAACGATAAATCCTTCCTGGAAGTAAATAAGTAAATAAAGGAGAGAAGGAGGAGCCTGGCACTCTCGTTTCTTCATGTGAAGACATATTATAGAAAAGTGTCCTTCCTAGGACCCCAGGATTAAGAACAAAACTTCACCATGACCATGATCCACCCGAAGTTAGCTTCCATTTGTGGGCTCAGGCAGGAATGAACAGTGAACATCTCCAACTGGTGGGGCTCCAATGATTTCAAAGCACAGTGTGCCTGCTGCTCTACTCTGCCAGTTTTACTGCCACTAGGTGTGACATCATAAAGTGTTTTATTGTCACTAAACATATGTGTTGATCTACTTTGGGACTTTTCAATGATGTTTCTTTAGCTTGAGTTCATGCCTGTGTAAACATAGTAGTTTTATTGCCAGGGGTGGTATCTGGCACAACAGCTTTCTAAGTTGGACTGTATCATTTATTGGGGAGAGGAACTTATTGTTGATTCTTTGTGTTTTACATAAAACCTAAAGTCTTGCTGGATTTTAAAACAAAATACGTACTGGGATCCTAATTCCTGTTCCATTTGAGGATTGAAACCCTCATCATATTGATCTTTTGGTTCATGAAAACTGACTTATCCATTACTTTGCTTAAGAGTTCTTCACTCTCTCTGGCTGGCATTTTATATTCTCCATTCTGTAGATATTGAAGAACTTGTATTAACTGTAGTCTTAGATACTTGATTGAGATTACTATAAATTATCTGTTTTATTTTAAAATGTATCCGGTAGCTGTATGCTTTGCAAGCAAAGATACAAATGACCTTTGTCCATCTTTCGTTTAGATATCCTATTAAATTAACTCATTATCTATAAAATGTGGAGATTTCTTGGGTGTGTGCACAATCATGCCACCAGTAAATAATGACAGCTTCACTTCATGTTTCCCAGTTCTTTCACTGTTTATTCCTTTTGAGTACTTTGTTGCATCAATCTCATCCTATGGCTAGAACCTCTGGTACATCCTTCTCTGCACGAGTGGAAGAATTCTCATTGCCTTGTGCCAGATAGATCATTGTTCCGCAGGGTTTCTGTCAGTGCTCTCTACCATATTAAGAATGAGTCCCTTTTCTAGGTCCCTGAAAGGTTTTTTGTTTGTTTTTGTTTTTTGAGACAGGCTTTCTCTGTGTAACTTTGGAGCCTATCCTGGAACTCACTCTGTAGACTAGGCTGGCCTTGAACTCACAGAGAGCCACCTGCTTCTGCCTTCTGAGTGCTGAGATTAAAGGGGTGCGCCACCACCACCTGGCAAGTCCCTAGGAGTTTTTACCCTATGTGCCTGCTAAAGATGCTAAATTTCTTGAAATGCTTTATTTTCTCTCTGTGTTGAGATGATTTTTTTCCCTCTTTGCTCTGTTAGCATGCTAAATCATATCTATTGATTATCAAATGTTAAATCAACTTCGAATCTTTGAATATGGATCGATCTCTAGCTCCAGGACAGCCAGAGCTGAGCTGTTACACAAAGGAACCCTGTTTTGAAAAACAAAACAACACAACAACAACAACAACAAAAATAATTGTTTCATTTCTGTTGGTTAAACAAATAAGCAAAAATAACGACACCATAAAACAGTTAAGAAGTCCTTTTTCTTTTTCTTTCTTCAGGAAAAATTTGATAGTTTTTTTCTTTTACTTTTTTCCTTAAATAGCTTACATGTGCAGGGAGGAAGAAAAGCCTGATGGTGCCTGAGTTTTCTCTGCCAGGAGGGTAGAACAGATTCACACACTGTGGCAGATACAGGGCTGTTCAGATAGATCCTCTGTTTACTCTGTGGGTATTGTTGGTAGGTTTCCTTTCTACCTATTTACCTAAATGATGATGATGATGATGATGATGATGATGAGAGAGAGAGAGAGAGAGAGAGAGAGAGAGAGAGAGAGAGAGACCAAGTATGGTGGTCCACACTTTTAATCCCAGCACCCAACTCAGCACTCAGCACTCAGGATGCAGAGGCAGGTGGATCTATTCTATACAATGAGTTCCAGACCAACCAAGGCTACAAACCAAAACAACAACAACAATTTTTTTTCACCTCAGGCAGAGTCTCATTATGTAACTAAGACTGGATTTGAACTTGAAATTCTACTATTATAGCCTCCGGACTAATAGGTTATAAGCATGTGGCACTATGCCTGGCTTCTATTCATCTCAATTGCAAACTCTAATTGGAAAAAACAATATTCTGACATATTTTCATGTATTTTCCATGTCTGTAAGGTACACAGTGAGAGGAACATTTTTACTACCCCCAAGGTTTTTTTCCTTCTTTTAAAAAATCTTGAGTTAGCATAAAAAGTAATGGGATTATGTTGTGGTAACCACAACCAATCAACAAACAATAAAACAAATAAACAAATAGCAGGTCAGTTTGTATCCATTTGTATTACTATATATAGCTATTTATAAATTATCAACCTTAGTAATAGTATTCAAGTCTTTTATGTCTGTATTCATATTTTTGTCTGGTTTATTATATAAAAACTAAGAAAATTACATTAAATCTTACATGTCTATGCTTTCTTTTGGTTCTTCTTTTAGGTGGGTGGACATATATTTTTATTCTGAATTTACTGAGGGCTTAACTTTTCTTCCTCAGGCCATTTGAGTGGTATAAACCATCTTTATCTAATGAGCTGTTTTGAATCCGACTCTTCATGAGAACTGCTCTGTCCCCATGTTATCTGTTGTGGGTAGCCACCAGAAAAGACTGCTTGGACATGGATTAAAGCCAATAGAAAGTCTTTATTAGCCACTGGTGACTATGCTGAATGTTCAGGAATCCAGTGTAGCCCCAAAGCCTTTCTCAGTGTGAGATTTTAAGCACAAAAACCAAGTTCTGGGTTGACATACAAAAACTAAGTTCTGGGTTGACATACTTTAGTTAACAAGAACAGTTAGCCAGTAGGAGAACTATAGAAGCTAAAAAGCAAGGTTAGTATATTTAGAGACTTCTCAAGGACCATAGGCTTTGATGGCTTAGGTCCTTGTTCTTGTTTTGATAAATGGTGCTGCCTGTGTGGAGAGTTTTACAGCCTGAATGGTACTTCCATCATGGAGTCAGTTGTGCTAGGGCTGGGGCCCTGTTACAGCATCACTCTTGGAACTTTTCTGAAATATTTGAAATTAGTTCGTTTGACAACGTGTCTTGCCTGCCTCATGATTGGTGGTGAGCCTTGGGTAGTCTTGCAGTACAGTGTCTTCAGAATGGAACGAACTGACCCAAGCTGGATATTTATTTGGCCCCCTAGTGTCCCAGGCTTGTCCTCTCTGACCCATCCTGAGTTCTGTTGTCAGGTGGATTTCTGTGAAGCATTTCTCCCTCCCACTTCTCATTTCTCAAATTCTTGTCTTTGTTTCCCAGCTCCTAAAGAGCAAAACAGTTTTTCTGTTTTGTGTTGTTTGGCTCAATGGAGAGTGTGTGGGAAGCTACCTTAGATTTTTCTTTTTGATTTTTATTTTTTTAAAATAATTTTTATTTAGATTTTTCCTGAAGGCTTCAACTAGTCTTTCAAACCCATAGTCCTGAGTTTGACCATTTGTGTGTGTGTGTGTACTTATTCATGTATTCATGTTCATGTGTGTACACAGGTATGTGTGGAGACCTGAGGTCAATATCAGGTGTTTTCATCAGTCTCTTACTGAACTGGGAGATCATTAATTCAGCTAGACTGACAGGCCAGTGAGCTCCAGGGAGCCTCCAATCCTTGTCTTCCCAGCCAGCTCAGGTCATCATGCCCAGTTTTTAAAGTAAGTTCTGGGCATAGAACACACATCTTCATGCTTACAAGGAACACACTTTAACTGTCTGAGCCATTGCCAAATCCCCCTGTTTTGGGATCTTTATATTTCCTTTAAATTTTTGCTTGAAAACTGAACCATTATTTCTTTAGTAAATCTCTTTTCATATGTCACAGAAAGCTACAGAGAACAAACTAGACACTCTGAACACCCTCTCTTGAGATTTCCCCAGCCATACAACTAACTAATTACTCTATGTGTTCCCTATAACTAGAGGTGACAACTTAGAAAACTACAACTACCCGGCACAGGTGGCCTTTTCCTTAGATTCCAACAAATGATTTCTTAGCATCGTTCCAGCTGTTCGCGCAGTCTTGTATAGACCCCCCCTACCAGCCATTTGGTTCCAAAGCCACAGATTTTAGCTTTTTTTATTGAAACATTCCATTCCTTGCAGCAATTGCTACTTTGATTGTTCATTGCTGCATAACAAATTACTCCACCAATTTGAGGCTTAAAAACAACAATTTATTATGTCTCGTGACTCGGTGGGTTGATTTGGCGTGTTTCCTGCTTTACATTCAGGATCAGCTGGGCCTGGAGTCCCAGAGGGGGTGGAAGGAGTGGGGTCTCCAATACTGGTTCTCTCACAAGCCTGTGCTTGGGTACGGGTGGCAGGAGTACTGGACTCTGCTGGGTTGTTGGCACGCTTGGCCATCCTCCCCGCTGCAAGGAGTCCCAGGGCCACCTCCTTCCCACAAGGTCTTCCCATCAGGGTGGCAAGACTTCTTTCATCTGGTTCAAGTGCAAATGGCACTTTTATTCCCATGGCCCGCTGATTCCCCGCAAGGCTTTATTGGGCCCCATGTCCCTTGGCCACCAATAAAAGCAGCAACAGCAAAGAATAGCGGCCTCGGCCTTTCTCGTCTTTCTTTAGATGACCTCCACAGAGTGTTTTGAAAATGGCTTGAGTCTTTCTTGGTGGTTGGTGTTGGAGACATTTCCGGCAGTCTTCCCGCTTCCTCAAGTGAGGGAGCAGAGGGAAGGGAGGGAAGGGAGGTGAATTTGTTTGGAGTGCCAAGAAAAGCTTTGAGGGCCTGATTCTGACTACCAACTAGATGGTGTTTTTGGTTTTTTATCCCTCTGGATTTAAAAATGCCGAGTACTTAAGTGTTTTACCTTTAAACTGATAAATCACTTTATCTTTAATATACCCTAAAGATTGAGAAGCTATTTTCATTTTAATGAATAATATTCCCCAAATGATCCAGGTAGTATAACTGTTCATCTACCTCTCCTTTTTTTTTTTTTTTTTTTTAAAAAGTCTTTTAGTATGTGTATATATGTGGTTCTCTGTGTGGCTATGGGCACATAAGTGTAGGTGCCCATGGAGACCAGATGGAGTGTTGGGTCTCTTGGAGCTGTCGTTATACAGGTTGTTCACATGGGTTTTGTGAATCAAACAAGAGTCCTCTAAACGAGTAGCCATGCTCTTAGCCACTTGTCCAACCTACTTGTCTTTTTTTTTTTTTTTTTTTAAGTACATTAATTCATTCAGCACTATGATGGCTGTTCTTGGTTTTCCATTTGACTACATCTGGAATTAACACCCAAGCACTTGGGTACACCTGCTCATTTGTTTTATTGTTGTCTTAATTAAATAATTGGAAGTGGGAAGACCACCTTTACTTCAGATCTTTTGAGGTAGAAAAGTCCACCTTTAATCTGGGTTCCACCTTCTAATAGAAGACTAAGGAAGCCTGCTCTCTTTGCCTGGCTGCCTTCACTCTCACTAGCAAGTTCATTCTTTCACTGGTATTATCGGGCTCTGCAATACTGAAGACCAGTTAAGACATCCAGCCTCATGGACTGAACAATTATTGGATTCTCATCCTATCAATTGTTCCTTTAGAGAACCCTAAGAGAAATATACATATTTACTGATTACCACTGTTTATCAGTTACTGGTATTGACATTTATATCCTGATTATCCAGGTACTGGGGTGGTACACTGTAGCAAAAGACCATTTGTGAAACTTTTATTATGGTTTATGGATGATCAAGAACTAATAAATCATACATCTTCATATTTGATCATGACACAAAGCACAAGAAGGGACTACAGGCTTCAGAGACACACAGAGCTGTGGTCCCATCAGTGTCCTCCACAAGGTTCATGTGTTAGAGTCATGGCCAGCAGACTGTGGAGTTGCCAGATGGTTGTGGAGTTGAAAGGAAATGAACTGGCCTGGTTGGGAGAAGGAATGTCCTAGCAAGGAGTATTGGGATCTCAGTCCCTTCCTCCCTCTTTACTTCCTTGCCAACATGAGGTGAATGGTGTCCTCTGTTGATGCCTCACCACAGGTCCCAAGGCAATGTGCCAATTGTGGACTGAAACCTCCACAACTGTGAGTCAAAAGAAATGTTCCTTTGTAAGATAAGTGCCTCAGGTATTTTGTCAGTAATGGATAGCCAACTAACATACACGTTCTACCTCAGGGATTCATAACAAGCTTTCATGCGAAATTGTAAATGACAGATATAGAAAACCAAGGGGGGAGGCTAAATTGTGCATGAGGCCCTAAGGTAGACTCTGAATCTCTGAAAAATAGAAAGCGGATGGGATTGAAAGGTGAACAATACAGGTCCAGGAGTGGTGGGTGAGAATGGGGAGACAGAGTGTGTGATGGGAGCCTTAAGGGTTCACATTCAAGCTGTATGAATTTCAACATCTAAACTTCAGCTCTCTTCAGGAGAGGAGAATTTCTCGTATGCTAAAATTCGAATCTCAACTTCTCTCCCAAGCTCTTGGTCCTTCAGTGTCATATTCATTCACCCATATTCAGCAGGCACATTTAACTTGCAAAGCTGAATTTTTGGTTGTTGGTACTCCGTTCTCTCCCTCATCTTCTCCCACTTCATCTTGTGCCTCCCTTATCTATCCAGCTCAAATGTCAGGAGCAATCCTCCAAGTATCACCTTTCCTCGCTTCTCCAGGAGGGAAGGTGTGTTGCTTCCGATGCCAAGCAGACCCTGCATCCAGCCACCTCTAACCCTGACCACTGTCCTGACTGCATCTTTTCCACCTCAAAGACTATAATATCCTCTAGCAACTCTAGATCTCCACCAGTTCTCCTGCCACTCACTGTACACACAGTAGCTAGAATGCTTTGGCCATTGCCATGCCTCTCCTCTACATGAAATTCTCATCAGAAATTTCCTGCTGCACTTAAAAGGAAATGTGGACTCTTCACATATCAAAAGTCCCCAGATGAGGCAGTCTCCATTCACTTCTCTGTGACCATCTTGACCTCTTCATGTCCTAGACTTGCTAGCCTTCCATCTGTTTGCCAAACCTGGTAAGATCATGGCCAATCTTCATGGCACTGGAGCCCTCTGATAAAGTGCATCTCCAGCTAGCAATTTATAAGCATAGATTCAAATTCAGATTTTAAGGCCCAAATCTATTGTCTCTGATACAACCTGGGAACTATTTTCAACACCATGGGTCATGTCAACAAACTCACATAGTTTCTGCATTTCACCTGCATGTTAAGTTCTGCAACAACTGGAAGCTCATTACACACACACACACACACACACACACACACACACACACACACACACACACATGCACACACACATATGCACACAAGCACACATACACATGTTTCAGTTTAAAAATATGAAAGATTCAGAAAAATAATCTGTCCTAAAAGCATATAAATTTTCACATAATGGTTTTAAGAAACTATCGATTGCCCAACAGATAATATTTTAATTACAGATTACGCACTTAGTAAGTAGGTCTTTGTGGGTCCTTTGAAACTTGTTTTATTGGGCTCACAGATAATTAAGGCCGTTTATGCAGACACAGTAACTGCTCCTTAGGACCAATTCCAGCTTGCAGAACGGGATCCCCAGTTCTGTTTTTGCTTTGTTGCTGTGCTGTATCTTCTATTAGCACTGAGAAGAGCAGGGTGAAGGCTCAGACTACAGTGTAGCAAGCAAGCTGGGTTGCATTTAAGGTGCCATGATTCCACAGTAGTAACCTGCGCCAGCCTGGGGAAGGGAAGACAGCAGCCTCCTTAGTCCTATAGAGATCCATGGGCTGCTTCCAGCTAGTTCTGGGCATAGTGTCAATTGTTGCAGCTTCCCTGCCAGGTGTGGACCACCAGCCTGCCCTGTGTTAGCCTCAGTGCTTCCTTCTCTGGGCAGGATGCACAGTTTCTTAGATTTCAGTTCCAAAGATCTGTTGTCAACTGGTTCTTTGCTTTCTGACTCCTACCTTAAGAAATAGTTTCAAAAGCTCACCACGAAATTTCTTTCCTTCACTATTCAGACTCATTATTGGGGGGTACCTGGTTTAGAGACTGGGTTCTCAGGTGCGACAGGTTTGTATTTGAATTTAGGCTTTTGTATTTCCTAGCTACGTGATCTTGGCGAAATTACCTACCCTTCTGTAAGCCAGTAAGAATATCAGAGTGATCAATTAAAAAAAAATCACTTTTTTTGTAAGTGACACACAAAAATTGACCAGTTTTTAATGGATGCTTGCTAAGCACCAGGCACTATTCTGGGTATTTATATATGTTTTCCTTCTTAAGAAAGCATTAGAATTCTCAGCATTAAAGTTACTATGGAGGCAAATGCCTACAATCTCAGCACTTGGGAGACAGAGGCTGGAGGATCTGAAGCTGAAGGATATCCTCAGCTCCTTAGCAAGTTCAAGGCTTGCTTGGGATACATGGGACTCCATTTTGACACAAAACAACACAAAAGAAAGAAATATTGATTTAGAAGTATTTTTTATCTTGACTCTGAAGAAGTTGGGTGTACCTCTGGAGTTAAACAACTTGGCCAAGGCTGGAAATTCTGTAAGCAGAAGGGAAGGGTAGAGCACGGGTTCCACACTACCCTCCCCTCTCCTGGTGGTGCTTCACAACCTTCTTAATGCTGTGACCCTTTTATACAGTTCCTCATGTTGTGGTGACCTCCAACCATGAAATGATTTCCTTGCTATTTCATAACTGTGATTTTGTTACTGTTATGAATATCTGATGCAATGCAAATATCTGATATGTGTCCCCCCCAAAGGGATCACAACCTACAGGTTGAAAACCACTGTGTCATAGGGTTAAGTATTTGGAGGCTGGGTATCCGTGGCTCATTTCTGTAGTCCTAGCACTTGGGAGGTAGAGACAGAAGGATTCTGTAAGTTTAACGGTAGCCTAATTTATATTGTGAATTTCAGGTAAGTAAAGACTATGTGCTATTATCCTATCTTTAAAAAAATGGTGCACATCTTTAATTTCAGCATTCAGGAGGCAGAGGCAGGTAGATCTCTGAGTTCACGGCCAGCCTGGTCTGTAGAGTGAGTTTCAAGACACCCAGGGCTACACAGAGAGACCCTGCCTTGGGAAATAACAACAAAAAGCACCTAGCATAGAGCCAAGGAAATGTTCAATATGAACGCTAATCACTAATCTCCCCCATCCTGTGAGGCTTCCCTTGATTCAACACTGGCCATTCTATCGCGTGCATACATTATCTTTTGTCTGCCTTTGAACTGTATTTGCCTACTCATCTTCTTACCTCCCTGCAATGGTGAGCTTCTCACTTACTCATCACCAGGCTCAGTGGTAGGTAGGGTAGTGAGGCTGTAGAGAAGAAAGGAGAACCAAGGCCAAAATTAGCACACAGAAAAAAAATTATTCCAGAAAGACTAGGCAAGCAACAAAGGGTGTGCAAAAGAAGATGTATGGAAGTCACAGTGAGGTGTGTGTGTGTGTGTGTGTGTGACTGTGTGTTTTGAGGGAAGGGGTACTGCCATTGCACTTTGGACATTTTTCTCTTAACTTCTGCCTTACTTTCACTCTTGGAAGGGTCTTCTTTTTTTGTTTGTTTTGTTTTGTTTTTCTTATTGAGTTATCTCCACTTCTACCACAGAATCTGATTTTGTTTGTTTGTTTGTTTTGGGACATAAGAACCTAGAACTCTCAGTAGGGCCGGCTGGACCCTATATTTGTCTGTTACACTAAGATTCAAGGAAAACACTTTGAACCGGTATCACAGAGAAAAGCAAATATTCACAGGCACAAGAAAATCTGCAGAAATCCCTGGACAATGTAGCCCCTTTGGGACCTGTTAGGGAAGTGGTGTGGTTGGATAGTTAGGGGTAGGCAGGGGTGTATGGTGAGAAAACGGAGAGCTCCACACCAGGCCTGATTGACCATGTGGCACTGAGGACATCACACAGGAACTGCAGGGCACGATGAGGTGTTTTAAGCCGTTCTGGGCTAAATGTAGAGAACAGGCTGGGGAAAGCACCATGCAGGAGCAGAGAGGCCACTTAGGAGTCTGGCAATGGTCACATTGGCAGAGAAGAGAAAGGGGCTACCCAGTGCCAGACAGATCCCGGAGCTCTGGACCAACTTAAAGAAGTTTCTTCCATGCCTTCAGTACCAGAACTACAAAGCTGGGGTTTTTTGGAAGACCAGTTGGAATATGAGATATTTTATCATTTACATCAGAGCCTAACCCACGGAAAAGCAAAGGGCTGTGAATCCATCTGCTTTGAGATGCCCTGTCTACCTCAATGTTCTGAAAGTGATTAGAGAATTTCTAGACGGTTCTAAGAAAGTTAATACCCAGGATATCGCTTGTTCACAGGCATCTCAAAGGAAGTCAAAACAAAAGGAAACATCTATCCTAGACAATAGATCCACAGGTGACCTTTCTCTTTACTGATCTTTTCCCTTTTGAGTAACCTATGACCATTCTGTTCCTTCCTCTGGAAATGACAGATATTATTGCTTTTGCAAATCCTGACAAAGAAGATGAAAGAGAGGCATAACTCAAAGTTCTGGGGAAAGTTCTAGGCAGAATCAAAAACATCTCTTTTCTTCCAAACATCTATAACAGTTAAGGAAGCCATGGATCTCTAGAACAGATGATAGCCATGGGATAGGTGTCTGCAGATCTTTTCTTCCTTTAAGATAGCCAGGAGTCCTTGCATTCCTCCAAGGATGTGCGTTCTGTTGGTGCTCAACATCCCTGGGGCTTTCCCTTTGGTCTGGTGCTTTGGAGGAGAAGTTAGTTAATTAGGGAAGAGGACAAGGAGTTTATGAATTGTAAGTAAGCAAGATAAGGACCCAGGCTCAGCAGAGGAACTGATGGAAGCCTTAGGGGACAGGCTGGGTCTCTTTCATTCCTAGTGAGCCTAAGTGTCCTGGGCCTGAAGCCCACTGGAAACCTTGTACAAATTGTCAGCAGGCCATGGAAAGTTTACTCCTCTGAGAGTGAAGACCAGGAGACTAGTCATGCCCTTCGATTCAGAAAGGTTTCGACACACTGAACTCTTGAAATTTTGTAATCTGAGGTTTCATGGCCCATGAAGCATTTTATTGATTTTATCATGTATCTTCTCTGTATAGACTTTTGTTGTGGCTCTTATTTAGGTCCCATAAGCCTCATTTAACAGATCGAAGGATTTGGATGTGTAGAAATTGAATATGTTCCTAAAGGTTGTAGATAGCTAGGGAGCAGATAAAGATTTAAACTGGAAGTCTCTTAATCTACTGGGTGCTTTTCTCTGGCACCTGATAGAGTCAGTCAGGATTCTAGGTGCTGGGGATACAATAGCAGAACTAAGAGAGAATTATCACTGTGGGAAATTCTCACTGTCTAATTCTGCGTTTCTTAACCTATGGGTCTCAGCTCCTTTGGCAAACCTCTGTCTCCAAAAATACTTACATTATGACTTAAAACAGTAGAAAAATTACAGCTAAAACTGTAGTTCTGAAGTAGCAATGAAATGATTTTATGTTGGGGGTGTGGTCACCACAACATGAAGAATGTAGTAAAGGATCATGGCAGTAGGAAGGCTGACAACCATTGGCTGTTGGAAATATATTTATCATCCCTCAAATTACTAAGAGATGGGTTGGAGAGATAGCTCAGGCAGTGATGTGCTTGCCCTGCAAGCATGAGGAACTACACCTCCAAAGCCCGCCTAAAAACGCCAAGCATGGTGGTATGTACTTGGAATATCAGCCCAGGAGAGGCAGAAATAGGCTGATCTCTGGTGCTCACTGGCCAGAGTGTTTAACAGTTGGTGACTTCCAGGCCAATGAGGAAACCTGTATCAAAGGAATCAGACAAGTTCCTCAAGGTGAGACTTGCCTGAAGTTGTCTTCTGGCCTCCAAATCAAGTACACCTACCCTCACTCCCTGAACCCCACATACACAGAGAAGCCCTGCGCACACAGAGTACCCCACAACACATGAACATGGTCTAAAAAGTAGCAAAAAGTGAGCTATAAATACAGATAAGAATTATAAAAGAAAACTAGGGTGCTGGGGGAAATGCAGCCATTGAACCCAATTTGGGTGTGGTGTGTGTTTATAGATTTACGCAGACGATTGAACACTAGTAGTAACCTTTGACCCTGAGAGGTAGAGGAAGAGATTGGGATTGGGAGCTGAGAAGGGGTAAGAGGTGAGAGCAGGAAGGCAAGAAGAACTTGTGTTTCCCGGTCTGAGCAGGTGTGGCTGTGTGGGAGAGGCCAGCAAGTTCTGGTCGACCTCAGATCTGTGAGTTGCGTCATGCAGAGCGTGAAGTCATGCCCTGTTACTGTCTAAGTGACAGATGCAATGGCCATTTTCAGCAGGGACATTTCCTTGGCTTTATGCTTCACCAATCATTCTAAGCCCTCACTCTACCAGGTTATGGAAACAAAGGGACCAACTAGGAGCACACTGCAAAACTTCAGGGCAAAGATGACAGCCTCAAGGCTTCGGGTCCTGGAATTTTGGACTGCAGGATGTGTCATGATTGTAACTCTAGATAAATGGCCAATAGTTGAGATTTGCCATCATTTGCTGCATTTTAAAAAGTCACCCTTGAGGATTTTTGCTTTGCTTTTTTCTTTTTATAAAGGTGTTAAGGGATAATGGAGCCCTGGACACATCCAACTGGATGGAATCCAAGATTCCAGTTACATGTTTCCTAATCTCTTCATGACCTAAGGGCCACATGACAGATGATACTCATCAGGGAAACTGGCTGCCAGAATGCTTACTAACTGGGTCTTGACTACCAAGGGTCATTTTAATACTGTTATTAGCTGTGTGACAATGGACAAAGTTGCCAACGTTTCTGAATCTTAAAAGTAGCGTCTCTCACAGAATCATAACTGAATAAGATGGAGTTTGTACTTAAATTCACAGGAGGAACTTAGCACATTACCAAGAGAATCCAGGCTTCTTTTCCACAATGCTAACTATTAATAATGATACATTCAACAATGCAGAATATTGACATATATAGCTAATGCATAAGATGTCACATTATTTCCTCTCACACAGAGTTCTTTAAAATACTTTGAAAATCCATAGATAAGAGAAGTGAGATGAATCTAATTTTTTTTTTTTTTTTTTTTTTTGGTCCTGTGGAAGTAGGCGTTCCCCTGTGAAGATGGGCTGTCTGAGTAATACGAGCCTGTTTAAATATCAACCTGACCAGGTGGCATCATTGAACACCATTCTAGGTCTTACTTTAAGAAAAAAGGTCCCTTGGGTTCTGAACAATTCTGTAGAGATAGGCCGTTCTTCCTCTAGCTCTAAACCCAATTACTTCAGACAGAGCACGTGATTCTGAGGTTTTACTCCTTTGACAGTCCCCCAGGGGCATCAAGAAAGCCCCAAACAAAAGCCTATGCGCCTCATTGGAGGAAAGAGGTGGCAGTAGTGGATGTACAAGCCTGTCATTTCTCTAGCTAAAATAGACACCCCCTTCAAAACGTTGCCTGATGAGAGCAACGGAGGGGAAATTCCCAAGATTTATCACCTCTTCTAAACATCAGAGGACTAAAAGATCTATGATAACTTGGAAGTCCCTACATATCCCCCAGACTCCAGTGCCTTGCCTCTATGCCTCCTTGGCCCATTTGGCTCAGTTTCTGGAGGGACTTACAGTTGAAGATTTAAAGGAACAATCATCAAAAGTAGACAAGGATGGGTTTCACCTGTAAGTTGCAAGTCTTAAAAAATGATGAGAATATAACTTAGAACCCAACAATACTTCCTCTTTGTATGGATGTGTGTATGTGTGAGTGTGTACATGTATGCACATGTTTGTATATGTACACATGTGTGTACTGTGTGCACGGCATGTGTGTAGATGTGAAAGTCAGAAGAAGACCTCCAAAGTCATTGCCCAGGTGTCTTGCAACCTTTATTTGAGACAGGATCTCTCTCTCTCTCTCTTTCTCTTTCTCTCTCTCTCTCTCTCTGGCCTGGAACTTGGCTAGACTAGACAGTGAACAGGGATCTGCCCATCTTTGCTTCCCATCCTGCCATTTCTGGGGCTTACAAATGTACTCAGATATTTGAGGAGATTCTGAGGAGTGAATTCAGGCCCCCACACCTGTGAAACAGATGCTTTGTGACTAAACCCCCACCTCAGCTCCCAGCAACGCATTTACACCTCCTTCTTAAGGTTCTAACTATTTTGGGCTTCCCGTTTCTGTGTAGTTTCCCCTCGCTGCCACTCTCCCACAAAATGCTTCTCCAACTTATTAAGCTTTTCTGTCTCACTCAGCACCTAGAAGCACTCGCTCTTTCTGCTTAGTTGCTTTTCTGTTCTTTCTCCGCTCTCGATGGCTGGTCCGGGATCCAGCTGACACAGGCTGCGTCTCCACAGGGACTGAAAATGGCATGTCTTAAGAAAGAACTGGATGTTGGGGGTCTGTGATCTCGCTAGTGTAGTGAGTGCTGGAGTGTGGTCAGTTTACTATGGATGCTGTGGCTAGCTGGCTTGCTCACTTTTCTTTCTTATACCATGCAGGGTTACACGTCCAGGGGTGAACTACTCACAATGGGCTGGATCTTCCAACACTAATCATCAATCAGGAAAATAACACCCTACAGACTTGCCTACCGGCCAATCTGATGTGGTGTTTCTCAACCACAGTCCTGTCTTCCCAGATGACTGTGGCTTGTGTCATATTGACAAAAAACTCACCAGCACACAGAGATCACACAGAGAAACTTCCTTCTTTTAGATTTGAGAAATCAAAGGCTGGAGCAGCCACTTATTAACACCCCCACAAACCCTGCTTCTGAAGCTGGTCCTGAAGAGAGGTGGAAATGAATTCTACAGTGTCTCAAGGCTGACCAATAGGACATGGTAAACAATGAAGACAGCATTTCTATGCCTATTATATTTTTTAATTCTTAGGATAGTGGCTGGTCTGTTTCGCAGGTGAAAAAAACAGAGTTCAGGGCCCTTTTAGGCATCTGCAGATAATAGGGAGTAGGAACTCACTTTGTGGTGGTAAATGCTGTGCCACCCTCAAATGTCAACTCCTTGCATGAATGGCTTAGTTGAGTATGGTGGGACATACCTATAGATCCAGCAGTTCAAAGGACAATCATGCCAATACCTGTGAGGCTGCCAAAGATGAAACAAATGGAATCCCATTGCCTCAACTGCTGTTGAGTGCTGATATTGAAATCAGGGGGATCTCTATGGCACCTACCATTTGTAGAAGTATGCAAAAAAGCAAAACACACAGAAGAGAGATGGGTAAGAAGGCCAAATAGAAATGAAGAGAAGCATACAAATTATATAGTATTCTTCTTCACTCTTGCCTCCTACCTCTGGTTACTTTCTCCCCAGGGTAGAACTTTGGAATCCACAATGGCAGAGTAAGCTCCATCTGGTGGTACCCACCCACTTCAGGAGTGGGTGGCAGGGATGCCTCTTTAGCACACACTGCTCTAGATACTTTACACAGTCTGACCTGCAGGAGACAAGAAGGCTCTGGTCTCCATGTCAGCTTGTAATATTTTGTGTACACGTGACAAGGTAAAAGCTTTAATAAGATGTGATGGCCCAGTCTGTCTCCCATTGTGCTCCCCTGTTTGGTTGGGTGCTGTCTTTGGCTGCTCTGTTTCTTTCTTGTCCTTCTGTTGAACACCTCAGGGAACTGTGCAGGTATGTACAACTCCTTAATTTGAAGCATGATACAGCCCTATACAAAATTCATTTTCCAAAACTACATGATTGAGTGACAGTCTTCCTCAGCACTCCCTCCAAATGCATAATGTGGTAAGTTAGTTTATGGGTTTTGTCAGACTCCATTAAAAGCTATCTGGGGCATACAAAATGCAGCTTTCTACTTTAGTCTAGATTGTCTAAAGCTCCACAGATGATTCTCCACCTAGATGTTTAAGGATTTTTCTCCCTCAATTCCCATGATTCTCTCCCATAGCTTACCCCTCCTAATACCCCCCCCCACTCTCTCACTCCTAGCTCAAGCAGGCCCTGGCCTTCCAACCTTCCTGCCTCAGCCTCTCAAATGCTAGGATTACAAGCTTGTACCATCACAAGCACCTAAACTCCTACTTCAAGTTGCCATAAAAAAAAAAAAAAACACTTTTTCAATTATGAGCTCAAAATTCACTTTCTCTAAATGAATAAGCACAGATGAAAAAATACCATCCCGTGCACACCGAGTCCAGCACAGTTTCCTGGGATCCTCAGCACTGACAGTGGGAAGTTCCCCAGAGAATAGAGTCCTACCCACTAAGGCTAGGCTGTTGATTTTGGATTACATGCTGTGAACTAATTTATTGTTTGAAGCGATGAAAAAGGTATTCAACGTGATAGGGGGTGGGTTCTACCCATTTTCCTTCCCAGAGACTCTGAACCATTTCAAGCTAGGGAATGCCACTGTTTTGGTAGCTGTTAGCAGGACTTGGCTACGGTCTGTATGTTAAATAAATACAAACTGCCTATTTAATTATTTAACAACGAGGACAAGCGTCCCACTATTGGCAAGTGGAGAGCAGTCAACAGAACACTCTGCAGAATCCGGGCTGGTTCCCATGATACCATCTGACTGCTGGCACCCCAGTCTTCACTGGCCCTGTGGGGCATCTTATTGCAGCCTTGATGGAGTGGGAGCCTCAGCTGCAAAGGGAGTACACATTTCCTTAAGCAAGCCAATGCTGGAGAAGCAAGAGCCGCTTAAACTCTAGATGGGTTTCAAGGCAACTGCTGTGTCAAAAACTTCCCTTGGCTTCACTGGTCTTTTCTTTCTTCCTTTCACCCGTCTACTTTCTGCTGAATTGTTGATGTCCTGGCTGCCCAGAAAAGGCAGCATTTGAGCAACCAGAGGCAAGCAGCCTCTTTACTTAAGAACTACTACAGCAAGGAATTCCAGCCTTTGTTTTTGAGAAAATAGCTTGTGAGACCATGTTGATCCTACTGTTTGCTGAAGTAGACTAAAAACAAAACTAAACAAAACAAAAGGCAAACAATCAAAAACGCTCCAAGACTATATAAACACGCAGTGTGGCTGTGAGTCTGCTAGCATTTCTATGCCGTATCTGAATCACCGATGTGGCAGATAGCAGCAGTCGTAGATCAGAGACTGGGGGCTGGGACTGAAGGAAGACTGAGGGAAGAACATAATTAGATGCTTGCTTCTGTAATCTCGTAATTTTGTGGTGTCATATTCACTTTTGAAATTTTGGAATGAGGAGGTTAATTGGGCATCATTTAACATGGTCAAGATTAGAGTACTTGGTGCCAATCTGTCAGTGAAAGATAAAGTGGGCAGAGGGAACAGAAAAGAGACAGATGGGGGAGATAGAGGGAGAGATGGGAGGAAGGAAACACCAAAAGTTGCCTTGCTCTGGGAGTCATGATTGCACCCTGCTTCTTGACAACCTCGGACAGGGCCAACCTGCCTGCCGCTGTCACTGTCACCTGCAAGCACTTCCTTCTCTGGCTGGTTGGTTTGTTAGTTTTTAGTGTTGGGGGCCGAACTCAAGGCCTTCCTTGCACATGTTAGATACGTGGTCTAACACTCTGCTATTCCCAATCTTTTCTGGAGTGTTAAATATTCCAATTGCAGCTTTTCATTTCTTATCTCTTAATTCAGGTAGAGAATTACTGTTTTTTTTTTTTTTTTTTTTTTTTTTTTTTTTTTTGGTGAAACTGTCCCCTCACCTCCTGTTTGTTTGAGACTGGGTTTCTCTATGTAGCTCTGGCTTACCTGGAACTTGTCACATAGACCAGGCTGGCCTCAAGCTGGTGTCAAACCTCATGCCTCTCCCTCATGATTATAGGTATGCACCAGCACACCCAGCCATAAACCAGAAAGTTCTGAAGGACATCCTTTCACTTCTCTGTGCCTGATGAAGATGTCAACAACATCAGCACCATTAACAATGGCAGTTTTAATTTCTAGATTCAAACAATAGACACATGTCCCAGTAAACACCCGGTCTTCCAGATAGCACAGCTCCCAGGCTTCCTCCTAAGGAAGATGTTCTAGCAGCCCAGGCAGGGGCAGACCCCTGCTATTCCATCCCCTCACAGCTCCGTTCACCTCTCCTCTACAGTATTCACTCCAGACTCTAGTCATCTATATGTGCTGAGATTGCTTGTAATTTCTTCCTATTTGGCTGGATCAATATTTATATTATCCCTGTATCCTCACTGTTACAATACTTATATACTGTGTAAGATCTAATTACTACCTAATGAGTAATGAATGATTGTGCTATATATGCACGTATATACATATAGTATTGTAATTAATATGTGTATGTAATATGTAATACACACAAACAAATGTTTGCATATACAAAATATATGTGTATACATACACACACACATCTCAGATGTTCACTTAATTTCTCTGAGCCTCACTCATTTGCCAAGTAAAATAAATGTAAGTTTCATCTGAGTCCAATGTGCTAGACTAATAGAAAGGTTCAGAGTAAACTTCAGTGTTAAACACAGGAGAGAGGACTCACAAATGCTCCTCGCTTATAGAATATTTTAGTCCCCTGTCTTCTCAAGTCAGTCCATCATTCTAAATTTAGGACCATTTCCAAATATGGTGTACTCCTTGCCATTCCTCAAAAGCCAGCCACGTCCAGCCAGAAATAAGCCTACTGCCACCTATTAGACCCATTGCATTTGTCTCTCTCTTGGCTTAGGCCTGTGAGCTGATGAGAGCCCATGTGACTGTGTTCACATCCAAGCTTAGTCAGATGAATTTTTCAAGCATGATTTGCAAGTCGGCTCTCACATGCCTCCTGAGTCCAGCTGTGTGGCAGCTGCCACTCAGCACATCCGCTCAGCTCGCTTGGATGAAAAGCATCTTGCCTAGACTGACTGGGTCTCAGTCCAGCTGCTGGCTCCTGTTGTTGGGATGTTTACAGCCCTGCTGTAGTTCTACTGTGCTGGTCTCATCAGCACACGTGGGTCTGAAGACCATGCTGACACATGGCTGTGCTGAAGTGGGCAATTTGGATCGTGTTGATCAGCCACTGACACACTGACACTTCTCTGAGGGGTTTGCCTCAGCCCTTCCTGGCCACATGCAGTGCACACATTGCTACTGTGGTAACAAGAAAAGGTCCCAAGGTTAGATACCCTTTAGTGATGGGACCACGTGTGTCATCATATTACATGATATGTTTCTAACACTTGGCACAAGAGATCATACTCAGTATGCAGCAAGGCCAGATTAGAGGCAGAAATCCATCCATCCTTCTTCAAGCTGTGTGTAGTATTTTACCTTTACTGCTCTGTCCGCACAGTGATGGCTGCCATACCCCAACATGGATTTATTTTTGTGTCATGGGCTGTGCTGGAAAGGCTGTTTGTGGTGGGTGAGTGGAGTGGGAAGAAGCCTGATGAGTCAGATGGCCCCTAACCAAGACAGCCTGGGTAGGTTGCCTGTTCTCCAAGCTTCACACTCAAAGACAACAGGCTCTATTTGTTATCACATTAAACCTTTAGCTAAAATTCTGCTTTAGAACCATGGTTTCCAGGCTCAGCCCAGAGATCTTGCTTCGTGTGGTGGTAGCAGGGCCAGAGTCCGTGCGTTCTGACGCACACTGATAATGTCTGCTCTATAAGCATTCTAAGTGTAGAAGGACAGATATACTGACAGAGTAGAGAGTGAGCTGGACTGAGAGATGCTCAAGTGTGGTCTACAAGCAAGGGGCATCTGGGATGTCCCCATTATTGTATTTAGCATGAAGCTTCCATCCCACCCAGGACACTTCAGGGCTTTCTTAAAATGTTCTGCTTTGGTAATGAGTATGCCTTTTACTTCCTAGAAGCTCCACGCATAAACAGAAAGATGCCTTCACAGTATGGAACATCTCTAATGCCCTTCAGTGGGCTGTAGCAACACAGTCTCTCATACAGTGGCCATGACTGGATGCTATTGAGCATCTCAAACAAAGTTTTCTCATGGGCATGGTGGCACATGTCTATAACCCTAGCACTTTGGAGATGGAGGGAGAAGGGTGTTGAGTTCTAGGCAGCACTGAATGACCTCAAGGCCAACCTGAGTCACATACCAAGACTTTATCTCAATTCCTTTTCCCTGTGCCAAAAGAGGAACACAGCTCTTTGGGATTGGGACATATTGTTAATGTAAAATATGTAACAGATTTCAAAGGAGCCATTGCAAAAGGGTATATAAAATCTATATATTTCATAATCTTTACACGATGAATTTTATATAATAATTTTATATAATAACAACTAATATATAAGTTAGTCATTTCAAATAACTACTAAGTTATTATTTTTATGTATATGAAGTTTTTTTTCTGCATGTATGTCTGTGTACCACAAAGACCAGAAGAGGGTGTCAGCAGATCCCTTGGAGCTGGAGTGACAGATGGCTGTGACCCTCCATGTGGGTGCTGGGAATCAAACCAGGTTTCTCTGGAAGAGCAGGCAGTGCTCTTAACTACTGAGCCATCTTCCAGCCCCTCAATGCTTCTTCTTATCTGTGTCTGTGTGTGTTGCTCATGTATGTTGCATGTTTGCATACGTGTGGGACATTTGTGTATGCGGCTGCATGTGGAATGTGTGTGCACACGGAAGCCAGAGGCTGACATCAATGTCTTTGATTGCTTTACCCTTTGTATATTGAGTCTAGGTCTCTCCATGGGCCCAGAGTTAACTGATTTGGCTGGTCTAGATAGCCAGATTCCCCAGGGCACCTGCTGTCTCTGCCCCTGATCATTGCTACATGCTGGGGTTTCAGGTGCCCTGCCTACACCTGCCTGGAATTTATTTACCTGCATTCTGGGAATCCAAACCCCTAATGTTAGCTCAGTTTCAAAAAGCAATTTTATGGGAACATTACAATAAATATCCCTACATACTTGATGCATACTATTTGATGAATTTGAGTATATGAAATCATCTCTCCAATCATAATAATAGATAACGCCTGTGACCTTTAAACTTTTCCCAGCACCCCCCCCCACAACTTTCTGTACTAAGAGATAAGAGATTTAACAAAACATAAAAACCTGCTAAATATATGTGTTTGAACTCACTTTTTTTTTTTTTTTTAAAAAAACCTACTCTTTAAAAAAAAAGAAATGTTAATTGTATGATATAGTATTGTCAAGCTACATAGCAGACTCTGTAAGTCCACCTTTCTGGGTACTGGGAATTGAGCCCATGTTCTTGAATGTCCTAGGCAAGAACTCTCACACTGAGTGGTATTCCCAGCACTTGTTTTACATTTTCTTTTGAGACAGGGTGTCACTAAACTGTCCAGACTGGCCTTGAGTGCCTCTATAGCTTAGACAGGCCTTGAACTTTTGATCTTCCTGCCTCAGCCTCTGGAGGCTACATGCCTGAGCCACCTGGCCTGGCTTATGACTTCTTCTCAAATAACTGAAATTCTATCTGAACAGCTCTCAGTGTGTGTACACCCCCCCCCCACTTCTGCCCTCGCCTTGTTTGCTTCCATTTTATTCTCTGCTGCTGTGAACTTGAACTCATGTAGTCTTTGTCACTCTGTGACTTCCATTATTTCCTGTAGCACAATCACCGCCAGGCTCAATCATGCCCTACACATGGCAAGATTCTTTTCTTTAGTAAGTGTTGACTGTTATGCTGTTGTATGGGTGTGTGTGTGTGTGTGTGTGTGTGTGTGTGTGTGTGTGTGTGTGTATCTGTTGGCTCATATGGCAATTTTTATTTTATCTTATGTTGTTTTGTTTTGCTTTATTTTGACAAGATCCCACTTATCAAAGGTTGGCCTCAAACTCCCTATGTAGCTGAATGTGACTTTGAACTTGTAGTCCTCCTGCCCTTGCCTGTAGAGTCCCCTGACCTGCATTACCACACTTGTTTTATTTGGTACTGGGGATTCAACCCAGGGCTTCATGCATGCTAGAAAAACACTCCATTAATTGAGCTATATTCCCAGATTCTAATATTTTTGAGACATCTCCACACTGTTTTCCATATCAGCTATGACATTTCACACTCCAGCAGCATATGACCTCTCCATATTCTCAT
Organism: Phodopus roborovskii; assembly: GCF_943737965.1. Classification (NCBI taxonomy): domain Eukaryota; kingdom Metazoa; phylum Chordata; class Mammalia; order Rodentia; family Cricetidae; genus Phodopus; species Phodopus roborovskii. The sequence goes on along the minus strand of NW_026126525.1, from coordinate 26,444,159 downwards.
GGCACTTGCTGTCTTTCAGTGTCTTGGTTCTGATAATAGCCATGCTAACTTTTAGGAGATGATGTATCATTGGGGTTTTGATTTGCTGTTCCTTGCTGGATAGTGATGTAGAGCATCTTTCTGTATGTCTGTGGGCTGTCTACTCAATTCTGCCCATTTTCAAATTGGGTTGTTATGCTTTTACTGTTGATTCATAGGTGCTGTGCCTTACATGTGATCCATGACATGCTGGATATGTGATTTGTAAACATTTTCACCTGATCTGTAGGATGCATTTTTATTTTGTTGATTATTTCTTTTGCTGAATAAAGTTTTTCAGTATGACATAGTACCATCTGTAAACATTTGCTTCTGTTATTTGTGCTTGGGTGTTATACTGAAGAAATTACTACTAAGTCCTGGGTTTAAAAGCTTCCCACCTACATACATTTTCTTCAAAAAATTTTAGTTGTCAGGTCATTGAATCTTAATCCACTTTGAGCTGGTGTGTGTGTGTGTGTGTGTGTGTGTGTGTGTGTGTGTGTGTGTGTGTGTGTGTATCCAATTTCCTTCTGCTGTAGTGGATATACAGTGGATATACAGTGGATATACAGTGTTAAAGAGTGCCTTTTATCCATTGTGTTCCTTTATGGAAGAGTGGTTGGCTATATCCACATGATTTCTTCTAGACTTTCTGTTTCACTGGTTTAAATGGCTGCCTTTATACCAGTGTCATCATATATCAATAATGGCAGCTTTGTAATAGGTTTTGAAATCAGGAAGCACATGTTTCCTCTTGATTTTGACAAAAGCAGTGACTGACGCATTGAAAGTCACTCATGTGCTTGCATTATCTTTCTTTGGGCAGTGCAGCTACAGTGTGAGGCATTTAGGGGATGATACTGTAGCAAGAGGGACCATCACTCAGTATTGCTTCACAGTGTCCTTGCTAAGGGACCCATAGTAACCTTTATGGTCCAGATCCTACCCCAGCCTCGGGGCCCATGGTGATTGGTGAAATTTAGAAGTGAAAGCTAGAGAAGGGATGAGGAGCTACCATGGGTGTGCATTGTTCACTAATTCTGAATGATGCCATAACTCTCCTCTCATTCCTGGATCTATCCACTATGAATTTAGAGAAACCCACCCACTCCATTCTAAATAAACTTTTCCTTTAACCATCACTGTCTTCCCATTTCCACTTCAGTCCTTGTTAATACCACAGCAGACAAGGACTCAATAGGAAAAAAAATATTTTTCAAAAGCTAAGAATGTAGTTCAGTTAGTAGAGGATTTATTTAGCATGCCTGAAGCCTGGGTTTGATCCCCAACACTACATATACATAGTGTGGTATATGGTAGCATATGGTCAGTAGGTCGAGGTAGCAGGACCATGAGTTATCCTCAGATACAATGAGATTTCAAGGCCATCCTGGGCTATGTGAGACTGTCTATAAAAACAAAAGGTGTCATAAATCAGGACATGTAACTCCTTTGAAAAGCAATTAGAACATCATGTTTTATGAGGCTATATACATATACATATATATTCTTCCCCTTTGATTCAGTAAAACCACTCATGGGAATTTCTCCCAAGGGGATATTCAACAGAAATGAAACAAATACATAAAGATATGGCATCAAGCATTATCTACCCTAATCTAAAATTAGAAGCCATTTAAACACCTAATCATTGAGGAACAGTTAAGAAAATTATACTGTAACAATTCCACATAATTTTGTATATTCATTGAAATTTATAATTGTGAAGACTATATGGCAACATAGAAAAATGTTTACAAGATAATGTTGGGTTTTATAAAGCAGAGCACATAAATTGTATGTAGATTGTAATTGCACTACAACAATTGCATGTGCAGATGGAAGGAGGCTTAGAAGAAATGCACAAAAATGAAGTTTTCAGTTGAGGTTATTAAATCATCAATCAGAGAGCTGTAAGCAGGAGACAATGGTTTTTAACCCACAGTAAAATCCATCATGGATGAGTTCCTATGGGATCCACAAAAGAAGGGGAAAAAAGGAATATTTGGTGTGGCCGAGCATCTCTCTCTCTCTCTTTTCATTTCTTTCTTTCTTTTCTTTTCTTTTTCTTTTCTTTTATTAGACTCTCCAAGGAATTTATGAATCAGCACTTAATGATCACACTATTGTTTTTTTGTTTCAGTAATTAAGAGAAAATGAGGTATCCTCTTTCCAGGTGCATACCAAAGGAGGAACTCACAAGTGGGCCTAGGGAAGAGTAAGATCACTTGGGTGGACCAGGTCTGATCCTGGTAAGCCTTGCAAAGGAGAAATAGTAAAGTTAGGTGGTCCTACACCTGCCTATTGGCACCAGTGGCCTGTCCTTGCCCAATTCCTTCCAGCTCAAGTGCTTGAAGCCAATCTAGAACTCCCTCCTCTCACCATCCCTCCTATTTCTCCTCTTCCCATTGTCCCTTTCTTCCTCTTCTTCAGTGTTCAATATCAGACCAGCTTTGCTTAACTGCCAGGACTCTGGAGTTCTGTTATCTAGGGAACACATCTGTTCTGCTCTGCCCACCATGCCATGTGTATGAGTTGGCCTACCAAGGGACATGTGTCTATGGTTATGGCTTAAATGGAAAATGGCCCCCATCCCCATATAAACATTTTGGTGACTGGTTCTCTGGTTTGTGGTGCAGCTTTGAAGGCTGTGGAACCATTAGGAGATGGCTCCTGGCTGTTGAAAGTTGACACTAGGGGTTGAGTATCAAGGTTATACCTGGTCTCCATGTAGCCATGATGTGAAAAACCTCCACCAGACACTGGAAGTCAGTCTGAAGTTTTCTCAAGAAACTATAAGGAACCACCTCATGACTCAGCTACTGCACTGCTTGGTTTATGCTCAAACAAATCTAAGTCCCACTACAGAGGTATCTGTACAAACAGGTGCCCAGCTGTACCACTCACAAGAACCAGGAATTGGAATCAGTCTAGCGGTACATCAACTGTAATAGGCTTTTGCTTTTGGGCCGCCAACCAGCTCCAAATCATGACATGGATATTTCTTACTAGTTATGAATGCTTGGCCTTATCTTGGCTCTTAATCTATTTCTCGTTATCTATGTTTTGCCTTGGGGCTCTTTACCTTTCTTTCTTTCTGTACACCTTACTTTTCTGCTGTCTCCATGTCTGGCTTGGCAGCTGCCTGGATTCTGACCCTAGGTGTATCCCTCTCTTCCTTGTTCTCTTCTTCTTTTTCTCTCTGAGATTAGATTTTTCCTCCTACTTATTCTCTCTACCTGTCATCTCTGTCTAGCTCTCTTCTGCCTAGCTATTGGCTGTTCAGCTTTTTATTAGACCAATCGGATACCTTAGGTAGGAAGGGTGAAACAGCAACACCTCTTTATATAATTAAACAGTATAAACAGATAACATCATTAACAAAGGCAGCAGAAACAAATGTAACTCATCTTCACATAGTTAAAATAATATCCCACAGCATAAACAAATGTAACACATTTTTGCCTAGTTTAATATTTCATAATGATCAACAGATAAAAATGTACATATGCACAATGGAATTATATGCAGCTATGAAGAAAAACAAGAACACTGATGGACTTGTAAAATATATAATATAGTAGTCATTATATTTAACAAATTTTATAAGTGAAATAACTTTGACTCAGAAAAACAAATCACATGTTTTTTCTTAATGTGGCCCCTAGATTTTAACTCTTTTGAAAATATGCTATTTTTACTTAGTCTTTTAGTATTTCATATATATGTACAACATATTTTGATTTTATTCATTGCCTTCCAATTTCCATCTCCAGTTCCTCCCAAATGTCTCCCCACATTCCTCTTCCAACTTCATGTGCTTTTAGAAAAAAATAACCCAGATTCTAAAGAGTTCTGTACATAAGGGCGTGAGGAAATGCCATAGAGTATGGTCAACCTACCAGGACCACATATCTACAGAGAATGGAGTCTCCCGAGCCTAGCAGAGCCATCAACTGTCAGTAGTTCTCCAGCTAGGGGTGATGTGTGTGTGTGTGTGTGTGTGTGTGTGTGTGTGTGTGTGTGTGTGTGGTGTGTACCCTGCCCCCATCCAAGCTAGCCCTGACGGGCTTGATGTTGTGGGGACAACCACAGCTGCTGAGTTTATAGGGTCGATGGCCCTGTCATGTCTAGAAGACACTGTTTTGCCCAGTCCTCCATGACCTCTGGCACTTACAATCTTTCCACACACCATATATGTGGGGGTGTGGGAATAGGTCATAAAACTAGAAAGGGGCTATGAAAGCAGAAAACTGGTCTTAAAGGAATCAGGAGAAGGGGGGAAATGTGGGTAATAGAAGACAAGTGACCTGAAACAAAACAGGCTACCAGAGAGAGGAAGAGGACCAGATGCTACAAGGGAGACAGCAGCCGGGGGAGGGGAGTGGGGAAGGACGAGCAGCACAAGCAAGTTTGTATGAAAAGCGAAAGAAGAAAGGGAAAAAAAGGTCCCACTTCAGACTGCTATCACAGACAGGGCCGCACTGACATGCCATGTGTGGTACCCTCTGAAGTCACGAGCCAAAACAAACCTTCCCTCGCCTGAGCAACAGTTTCTGTCAGGCATGTTGTTGAGGTGACATGTTTAACAGGTACCTTGGGAGCCTAACACCTTTATCCCTTGACAGGCTGGCACAGGTAGGTCTTTAATTCAGGCCAGGGTCAGGTGTGTGGTACAACTTCTGCTCTTCGTTCTCAGCTCCTTTGGGTGCCATTGCCCACCCCTCCTGCCGTGGATCAGCAGCGGCATAGCAACACTGAGCAGTAAGGCATTTCAGTCGCCAACCTTTGAAAGGACCTCATGCCAAACTGTGGCAAAGCCCTTGTCTTAGTTAGGGTTTTACTGCTGCAACAAAGCACCATGGCCAAAAAGCAAGTTGGGGAGGAAAGGGATTATTTGGCTTACACGTCAGCATTACTGTTCATCACTAAAAGAAGTCAGGACAGGAACTCAAACAGGGCCAGATGCCATCAGCAGGAGCTAATGCAGAGGCCATGGAGGGATGCTGCTTACTGGCTTGCTTCCCATGTCTTGCTCAGTCTACTTTCTATAGAACCCAGTACCACCAGCCCAGGAATGGCACTAACCACCATGAGCTGGGCGCTCCCCCATTGATCACTAATTGAGAAAATGCCTTAGAACTGTATCTCATGGAGGCATTTCCTCAGCTAATGCTCCTTCTTCTGATGACTCTAGCTCATGTCAAGTTGACTCACAAAACCAGGCAGTACAGTCCATAACATTAGGGCCAGCCTGGGCGGTTCTTTCTTGCCCATCTACCTCACAGGGCCTGGCCTCACTCACCTCCCACGGTACTCTTAGGGCTCCGATGCTGGTTTGGAAATCAACAGTTTATTGTGAGGAAGATTTTCTTGCTGAAACTCCAGCTCCTGCCACCCCACCAAACCTCCCAGCTTTCCTGGAGTTGTATGCTTGGCTTATTCACTGGGGTGAGACATTTTTCTTTGTGTGTGTGTGTGTGTGTGTGTGTGTGTGTGTGTGTGTGTGTGTGTGTGTTTTCAATCTATCAGGGACCATATCTGCAGCTGAAGAACCACTGACAGTTGATGTCTGCTAGGATAAAGAGAATATGTTTTCATGTTATAGATACAGCCCACCTGCCTGGAAAAGGCTATATGATTTCTCATGGTGACCTACAAATGAGCTGAATAAAAATAAAAAAAAAAAAAAAACCAAAACCGAAAGAGATGAGCAGAGATGAGAATTTTTTAAGAAGTAGCCTGGCAAACTCCTATACCCCCCCCCCACACACACACTGTAGGAGCTGCCGCCAGCTTTGTCCCTGCACACTTATTAATGGTCTCTCTTCCCAGCACTTCATTCCCCTGACATTTTGGTGAAAGCTTTTTTATTTTGACTCCAGTTCAACATTTACTCCCTCAACTTTTCTGTCAGACTTCTTTTTCTCTGGAAACTGTTCGGCTAACCAGGCTCAGCAGTCATTTCTCCCCTACATGTATTTGAGCTGGTTTCCTTTAAATCACAAAATCACCAGGCGCCTAACTTTTAGGGGGGTGGCAATCAAAATACCCCAGGGGGCTCTCTGTCGCTGTCCCTGAACATTTCTTGGGGGTGGCAAGCCGAGGCTGAATTTTTCTTCAAGACTCACTTTGGCACATCGATGCAGTTATTAGAACAGTCTTCATGCCTGGCTTCAGCCACAGCAATCTGAGCCACTCGATTTCAGATCCTCTATGAGAATAGAACTGATCACCTTCGTGGTGAAGACACTTGATTGTGTGAAGAGGGGTTAGTCATGTTAAGATGTGTGTGTGTGTGTGTGTGTGTGTGTGTGAGAGAGAGAGAGAGAGAGAGAGAGAGAGATTATCTGAAGTCTCATCTAAATTTCTTTTAGCCCAGTATCCCTAGAAAACAGAACCTCAGGTTCCCCTCTAGAAGCCAATAATATTTCAAGGCTTCATGTTTCATAAACACATCGTGTATTGTGTCAGAGGCCAATTATTGTCACTAGATATCCTTACCCTTTCCCTTTTGTCCTCTGTAATAGGAGCTTGGATTTTTAACAGGGTCTGAATGCCTGTAATAAACATTATTTTCCCCATTTTTCCTTGCAGGTAGGTATGGACATGTAACCAAATTCCAACCGAAGAATCAGGGATAGAGGAGATGTGTGAAACTTTCTGGATGGATAATTAAACTGAAGGTTTGCCCTAGCTGTCTTTTTATCTCTCATTGTGCACAGGATTAGGATAAAAAGACAGGAGCCCTGTCATTGGACAGTTGAGTTCTCTCTTGGACTATAGGGTTGAACCATGAAGATGAAAATCTAATGAACTGGGAGGAACTCAAGGTATCAGTAATGTGTATACCTCAACTGCCTTTCTGGCAGGGTCAGAGAACACATGCTCTGTTATTCAGTGTTATATTCATTGTCTGTTGTTTTCAGTCATGTCTAATGCTCAACAGGGCACACTAAGTATTTAGTATGTGATAGTTATGGCTTCTGTATATTTTGGAGAATCTCTCCCCCACCCCACCCCCATCACAGTAGAGAAGAACTTGCAGAGGACTTTCTGTAATTCTAGCCTTTACTGAGTGTTAAAAGTGTTCCAGGCAAAGTTTCTTACATGGGATACTTCACTTAACTTCACAACAACTCAATGAGGTGGGTACTACTATGTAGCATGAAAAATAAAAACTCAGAAATGATATTGGGGTTCAAGCTTCAAGCTGAAGATCAGAGAAGCAAAGCAGCCAAGCCAGTAGATCTTACCTCTGCCAAGCTAAAATAGAAATCCTGCCTCCATGAATCCTAGAGGCAAAAGCTCTCAGTTCATCTTTTCTTCCTTATATTCCTTTCGCTGCCCAGTCATGTCCTCTTGCCTCTACCTCCTTAGTGCTGAGATTAAAGGCATGAGCTCTGTTACTCCTCACTCTTGGTGGCCTTGAACTCAAAGAGATCCATCTGCCTGTCTTCCAAGTCCTGGGATTAAAGGTGTATACCACCACTGCCTAGCTTCTACAGCCAACTGGCTGGCTTTGTTTTCTGATACTGCAGGCAACATTTATTAAATCATAAATAATATATCATCACGACTATCTTTAGCCTTCATGTTGTAGATGAGCGTATTAATTTGCTAGGGTTGCCATCATAAAATTTCACGGATGAGATACTTAAATAGATTAATTTTCTCACATTTTGGGGGCTGAAAGTTCAAAATGGAGTTGCTGACAGGTTCTGTTTCTCTGGAGGCTGCTCGCCCTCTCATTGCCCTTGCTGTGGCCTTTATTCTATGCCTGCCTATTTCCTGGTCTCTGTTTGTGATCAAACCACTGAGTCTTATAGATGCTACAGTCAAGTTGTACTAGGGATGCACTGAAGACTTATAGCTTCATTTTAATCTTCTCTCCAATACATTTGTGTTGGAGGTACCAGGGGTACTTTTCTGTCACCCCAGGGGGCGAAATGCCCACACAAAAACAGCCTAAGGAGGAGTTTACTGTGACTCATAATTCAAGGTAAATAATCCACTGTGGTGATGAAGCCTATGCAGCAGGAGCTTGAAGTGGGTAGTCACATTGTATCCCCAGTAAGGAAGAAGAGAGTGGTGAATGCTACTGCTCAACTCACTTTCCCCTTTTCATAAAGAACACCAGCCCAGTGAGTGTTGCTGCCCATAGTGGGCACGTCTCCTTAACTCGCTTAACCTAACTGAACAAACCTCCCACAGTTATGCCCAGAGGCCTATATCACACAATTTTAGGTCTCTTCGGGTTAATGACATAAACACATCTAAGTTAAGGAATCACAGTTCTGCCTCTGACAGTGAAGAGAACCAAAGAGTCAAATCATTAAATAGACCTTCACAAAGCATAGTCAAGATGTAACAGATATGGGTTCTGTGGTGGTTTGAAATAGAATGGCCTCCATAGCTTCTTATGTTTGAATTCTTAGTCATCAGAGAATGGCACTGCTTGGGAGGGATTAGGAGGCATGGCCTTGTTGGAGGAAGTGTGTCACTGGTAGTGGGCTTTGGGGTTTCAAAAACTCAAGTCCCAGAGTCTCTCTTCCTGCTGCCCATGGATCTAGATGTAGCTACTACCTCAGCACCATGTCTGCCTATGTGCTGCCATGCTCCCCACTATGATGAAAATGGACAAAATCTCTGAAACAGTAAGCCAGCCCCAATGAAATGGTTTGTGATCTTGGTGTCTTGTCATGGAAATATAACAGTGACTAAAAGAGGTTTCAACCCATAACATCTCTGTGTAATGTGGTTCCTAAGTTCATACAATCAAACATTAGTCTGTCCTTTGTCCTGTCAGATATAGTCATCTTGCATCTGCAGATATCTCCAACCCACAGATGCTTGAGTCCTTATAGTGTACAAACTATATACCTCTGTATCTTAGATAATCTATTGAGTACTGATGACATAAACGCTATACACATGCTGATTTACAATACTCTTTACGTTGTAAGGACAAGGAAAATGACTGTACACATTTAGTAACATCAATGGTTTTTTTGTTGTTTACAAACAGTTCTGTTATGGTTGAGTGAATCTGGAGATGCATGATTTATGGACTCAAAAGGCCACTGCTGCATCTCTGCATTCCTTGTCATCACTCAATAAGCTTTGATTTCCCAAATTCTTTGTACCTCCAATGGTCACAGTTAAATTAGCTCTAAGTCCTGGTTTCTGTTTTCATAGGTAACTTCATGCGGTCACTATTATCTTTTTCACTGGGTAATTGCACAGGAAACCTTTGCCCTGTCACCTGATGGCCCAGGCAGCTTTGATTTCCTAGGGAAAAAGCATGTACTGTACCACTCTTCCTGCTCCAGCCATCACACCTTGAGTCCAGTGCGGTGGGGAAAGGATCGAGGCAGTGGCTGTGAATTGCCCCATGCTTCCCACCCTGCACCCTCACATGGGGTGGGGACAGAGTCTCCCTGTTTTCCCAGCTCTGCTGCTCCTCCACACCATTGCTCCCACCTTGCTTTGATGTCATGCCTGCTAGACTCTTGTCTTGTAACATTCTGCTTTCTGTGTCCATCATGGGAGCCTCTATCTGGTACTTCCTCTGGAACACTGTGACCTTTATCATCATATTTTCTTCCTTTGTCAGTCCCTGCTGATCCTGTGTAGTAGCCATCTGTAGTAGCCCCACATTGCAGTGCCAATCTGTAGTAAGTGGGGCTTCATTGGGATCCAGCCTACTTGCCTGGTTCATACCTGACAGGGGGAGTGTGGATTGAGAAGCAGAAGGTAAAGACACTAAGGAAAAGATAGAGATACATGATAGAATCAGGAGGGATATCCAGTGAATACAGAACATCCCAAGTTTATTCTTTAAGATTCGTATGTACCTCAACCAAAAAAGGGAAAATGGCAAAAGATATCTTTATCAAGATATAAGGAAGAAATAGATCTTCTTCCTTAATTCTCCAAACATTTGGTAACCACACCTTAAATGAAATTTCTTGTTATCTGGCCTTAAGGGTTAGGAATAACCACACCTCAGACCATTAAATCTCTTGTTATCCTACAGTAGCCATGCCTTAGACCTTTAGGTATTATTATTCTAACCTTGGAAGAGTAAGGACAGTTTTGAGATCTCTGACCTTAAGCCAAGACAAAATGAAGCCCATTTTTATGGGCCCCAACAATCCTGGGCCTCCTTGGGGCTTAAAGAGCCAAAGACAATTCAGTTTTTGGTGTACCCCTCCCCATACAGAACTAAATTAACATAGGGTATATTAAGAATTTTATAGAGATGAATTTGAACAATCTTCACAATGACTCAGAAGGAACTGGAACATCGAGAGAGGGTAAAGGCTTCCAGTGCAATTAACTAGCAGGTGCATGGCCAAGCAAACACTTTAAACCATGATTCTCTCCTGAGATCTCAAGTCCTTAACCATTCAGAAGGTTTCTAAAAAGAAGCCAAGTTTGTCTCCCAAGGTAACATGAGGATAACTCACATAGACATATATACATATTCTAAGGTTTGCCCACGGGCAAGGCCAAAAGGAATTTTTGCATCTAATTTTCCTGGGGGCTGTTACCTGAGTTCCATGAACCCTAAGACCCATACAGAGGAAGGAAAGAACCAGCCCCCAAAAGTTGTTCTTGGATCTCATTTGAGTGCACATACATACACAGTCAATAAGAGGCTAAAATGTAAATAAAAGCCTTAATTTGGATTGGAGAGGTGGCTCAGTGGCTAAGAGAACTTGCTTCTCCTGTGGAGGAGCCATATTTAGTTCCCTAAACCTGCACGATGACACACAGTTATCTGTAACTCCAGTTCTAGGGGATCTGGTTCTATCTACAGGTACTGGGCATACACATGGTGAACATACATATGTACAAGCACTCACATGTATACATAAAGTAAAAACAACTCCCCTATTTTCCTAAGTACTGTTATTTCATACCCCTCAGTTTTCAAAGCAAGACACCCATGTTTCTCTAACTGTTGCTACTGTAACAAACACTTGAACTACTTAGCATTGCAACACTCTGAAGTAAGAATTCTCATCCCGACTTTACACATAAGGATATTGGGACTTGGCATTACTGGAATAGTCTCTGTTATTTGCCAATAGCCTGGACATTTAGTGTATCTTTTTTGTTTGATGTTCTTGTTGGTTGTAGTTCTATTTTTGTGTATGTTATTAGTCTTTCTTTCTCCTGAACAGTACTTGAAATTGTTCTTATTGTATATAATTTTGTATTAGGTTTAGAACCTTCTTATTTTGACAAAAAGAGGAAAGTGTTGTGGGAATTCATTCCGAGAATAGCTTTGGGGTACTAGCCTTAAGGCATGGCTTCTTGTCTGCCTTGTTTGTGGTTCTTGTATCATGGTATGGATAAGCAACTGCATTAGATCACTCAGTTAAGAAGAGGCTGCAATTGTTATAGCTAGCATGTTCCCCCAAAGCTCATGTATTAAAGGTTTGATCCTTAGCCCATGACTATCCTGGGAGAAGATACAATGTTTTGTTTGTTTGTTTGTTGAGTCAGGATTTCTCTGTTTAGCCCTGGCTGTTCTAGAACTAATTCTGTAGGCCATACTGGCCTTGAACTCACAAAGACCCACCTGCTTCTACCTCCCCAGTGCTAAGATTAAAGGCATGTGCCACCATACCTGGTGTGAAGGTAGATTTTTTAAGGGTGGGAAATGTTACCTTGAAATGGATGATGGGCTTTTTAGCCCTTTCTTCTTTTTTTGCTGCCTGGATGTGCAGTGTATTATGGAGTAATAGGAACATTAACACAAAGGAAATGTTGTATTTATGTTAAACTAGCTCTAGCCCTACCTAAGTCTCCTGGGCAGTCTTCTTCATTCACCTCCTTTCACCATGGTGTGCCGTGTTACCACATCCCAAAGAGAAGCAGCCACTAGATGTGGATTGACATCTCCAAAGCTATGAGCAAAACTAAAACTTTTCTCTATAAATGGTGGAGATCAAGAATTGTTATGGTAACAGACAGCTGGCAAACACAGGACTAGCCAGGATCAGACAGAACCCTCTCCAGACAATGCAGACGACAGACAAGGTAACCATAGATCACTTCACCAAACTGCTCTGCTCCTCCAAATGTCTAAGGACTTCTGAGCATGGTCACCTAGGAGGAGTCATAGGAAGGGGTAGAGTGGCATTTGCTTAGATTTAATGTCCACATAATTATATTAAGCATCTGAAAATGCAGTGGATTCTAAACTAAATATGGGCTGCTGTCTCAAGTCCCACTTCACCCCTTGCTTGCCCAGACACATCCAATAGAGCATCTCAACCTGAAACACCTGTGAAGTATTTGTGTTTAAGTTAAGCCCAGAAAACTGCATTTACACTTTCTCTGAAGATATATGGTCAAAACTTGCAGACAATGTCATCGTTGTCGAAGGCTTCAAAGCCCAAATATTCCCTCTTGTGGAGGATTGCTTTTTGCCCAGTGGTGACATTTTGATGCAATGTTTAAGGAAGGCAGATGCTCATCTGTGTGCTTATTTGCCATGGCCCACTAAGCCAACAGTGATTTGAATCCAAATTACTTTTTACCTTCCAGAGTACCTCATTTTTATTATAATGAAAATTGTAACACTGAAGATCCATGGTTGACTTTGTCAGATTGGTACGTGTTGTTGAATTCCTGCCAGCCATGAAAGGAACTGAGTTATGGAGGTGGGGGGGGCAAGAAGTCTCTCCCCCAAGTAAGTCCAATGTATAAGAACTTGAGGCAACAGAAGCCAGCAGAGCCTGTCCACCAGGAGGCAACTCCCACGAGGTGATGTGGAAGATGCACAGACCTTACATTTAGCACCTATGGATGCTAACTGACACCGACATGCACTTCTGCTGTAAGGCCTGTATCAACTGTATGCTAGATTTCCACCACTGCAATAAAATGTCTTAGAGAAACAATGTAAAGGAGGGAAAAATTTAATTTGCGTGTGGGCTCAAAGGTCCATGGTTGTTTAGATCTGTCCTCTCTAGGTCTGTGGTGAGGTAGAATAGTATGGAGAGAAGAAGGCTATCTTAGTTAGGGTTCCTGTTGCTGTGAAGAGACAGCATGACCACGGCAACTGTTATAAAGGAAAAGCATTTCATTGTGGCTTGCTTTCAGTTAGAGGTTTGGTCCATTATCATCATGGTGGGACATGGTGGTGTGCAGGTAGACATGCTGGAGAGGCAGCTGTGAGTTCTGAGTCCTGAAGGCAATAGGAAGTGACCTGTTATACTGGGTGTGGCTTGAACATAAATGAGACCTCAACAGTAAGACCACACCTACTCCAACAAGGTCACACCTCCCATTAGTGCCACTCCCCGGCCCCCAAAGGCTTGTAGCCATGTCATAATGCAAGAAATGCATTCAAAAGTCCCCATAGTCTATAAAGCCTTAAACTTATCTAAACTTCTAAAGTTCAAAGTCTCTTCTGAGATTCATACAACCTCTTAACTGTAATCCCCTGTAAAACTAAAATAAAAAGGCAGATCATGTACTTCCAACATATAATAGCACAGGATATACATCACCATTCCAAAGCGTAGGAAAGAGAGCTCAGTGAAGAAATATTGGACCAAAGAAAGATCAAAAAACAAGCTGGGCAAACTAAACTCCATCTCTTCCATTCTGGATGTCAAAGTACTCTTCAGGTCTCTAAGTTCCTTCAGTTATGTTGACTGAAGTATACTTCTCTCTTGGGCTGGTTCCCAAGAGAGCAGCTTTCCTCAGCAGGTACCCCATGACTCTGGCATCTCCAACATCTTGGGGTCTCCAAGGCAATCCAGGCTTCACCTTCACAGCTTCCCTCAGGGGCTTCTCTAGGCCTCCATTCAGGTAGACTCCTGCTACACACCTGGCCTCAGTGGCTTTCCTTAGTCACAGAGGCAAATCCCATAGCCCATTTCTTTTATCCTTAACTCCAGAACCACATAGCTGAAGCTGCCAAGTTCTGTTGCTTGCTGGGTCTGGAACATGGCTCCTTCATTCAATTACTTTGTCACCAATTATCTGGTTTTGATGGTTTCCTAGACTGCCTAAGCTTGACTGTTCTGGGACTTGATCTATAGACCAACCTGGCCTTGAACTCAGAGATTGTTTAATTATATCTTCACCTCCTTTCTGTTTTGGATGGATACCTTCACCGACTAAACTTGGCTGCTCTGGGACTTGCTCTGTAGACCAGGCGGGCCTCATACTGAGATGTCGGCCAGTCTCTGCCTCTGGAGTGCTGGGGGTTAAAGGTGTGCCCCACCACACCCAGCTCTAAGCTTCTCTTTAGTTCCTTTTCACCAGCTGGAAGTTTATGCAGGTGGGATCTTGCTCAGATTCCCTTTTCTTCTTCACTTGTTCTGTTCATCTCCTTGAACACAGGACTTAGCTCCACTCTACTTTCTGGTGTTCCTCTGCATTTTCTTGCTCCCTTTCATTGTAAATCTGTGTAACAGTGAGCAGTAATAACCACACACAGAATCTATACGAGGCTGCTTTGAGAGTCCTCCGCCAATGGAATCAACTTAAATCTCTTCACTCTCACCTCAGGCAGACTCCTCAGACAAGGGCAAAAAGCAGACACATTCTTCACCAATATCTCTAGGGCAACACAGGAAAATCTCCTCTGAAACCTCTTGAGCCAGCCCCCACATTGGAATCACTCTTAGCACCAATGTTCATACTAGTATGGACAATTGAGCAGTGCTTGAAAGCATTCCACTGCTTTCCTAACCCAAACTGCCAAAGCCAAAATTGCTCCAAACAAAATCATGGTCAGACCTATCATAGCAATACCCCAGTCCCTGGTACCAACTTCTGTCTTAGTGTTTCTATTGCTGTGAAGAAACACCATAACTATGGCAACTCTTATAAAGGAAGACATTTAATTGGGATGACTCACAGTTTAGAGGCTCAGTCCTTTATCACTATTTTGGGACATGGCAGCATGTAGGTGCTGGAGAGGTATCTGAGAGTTCTACATCTTGCGGGCAATAGAACGTGAACTGCCTCACTGGGCGTGGCTTGAGCATTTATAAGACCTCAAAGTCCGCCTCTGCAGTGACACACTTCCTCCAATAAGACCACACCTACTCCAATAAAGCCACTCCCCCCATTAGTGGGGGCCATTTTCCTTTTAAACCACCACATATGCCATGATATAGAACTGGTGACCAGGAAACAGAGAGAACAGGGAAGGGCTCTTCAAAGGCAAATCCTCAATGGCCTCCTTCTTCTTGCTAAAGTGCTCAACAGTCCCCCCAGAGCCTCAGCAGCTGGGGGCCAAGTTTTCATCACAGGAATCTTCAGGGATCATTCCAGAGGCCATGTATAACAAAAGACTTAGCTATTCTGGGTATATTTAATATAGTCTGCCTCCCACAGTCACAGGTTTCATCTCCCCAAATTGTGAATCTAAAATATTTGAAGAGAAGATCCCATCTGTACCAAGTACATGGAGACTTCTGTTGCTATGCCACAATCAATACAGAACAACAACTATTGTTGTAGCATTTACATTGTATTGTGGTGCAGAGACAACATGGAAAGAGGCATGCCAACTGTATGTAAATACAATACCAATTTACAGAAGGGCCATGAGCATCCTTAGAGTCTGGAGGCTATCCATCCAGTCCCCCAAGGAGACTGAGGCATGACTGCATGCATGTTTTAGGCTGTTGTAAGATAATGAACTTCCAAGTACCTAGTATAGTGTCTGGCACAAAACTGTTATTGAAAATATTTTTCAATCTTTTAATCTGAAAGATTAAATCTTTCGGAGCAAATTCTGGATTTGCATTTCAAATCGCTTTCCATCTAAAAGGGCAAAGTCTTCATTTATATGCATTTCTCTAGGAACATATCTGCTCATCAAAATAAAAAGGGAAACCCTGGAAGTTAGCAGCAGATGCCAGGAACATGTGAGACCCTGCTCTCCTTTCCAGGGGCTTGCCTGCTAATGACTTAGTGTTGGTTGGCCGGGTTTGCTACTCCTAGCAAGAACTTCAGGGGCTATGGGGCTTGCTCGCAACATGAGGGGGCCACCCCACTCACTGCACATGCTAAAGGGAAGGCGTGAGCTGCCTATGGCCATGCTAAGTTTACTTTAGTTTGGATTGCTAATTTATGGGTAAGGCAGTGCCCGAGGAATTTCAGACAGCAACAAGGGAGTCTTGATCTTTGGCCTTGAGCAGTCTGCATGCTGCTGAGGAGACAAATGCAAGTGAAATTTTGTGTGAGTTTGTCAGCTCTGTGATAAGAATGTGGACATGGATCATGTGGGTCTGGAGGAGTCCGTATGACTTTCTGGAGGACAGGATGCCTGAGCTAAATCTGGAAGAAACCATCCATGCATGTGCACATCCTTTTCTTTATTCAGCAAATATGTGTCAAGTGTTTACTACATGTCAAACACAGTTCTGAGCCGTGCCTTGCAGTTAAAGTGCTAAACGAGTAGACAGAGCTCTGCCGACATGGAGCTGACAAGCTGCTTAAGGAAGACAAGAGCCATCTGTGGTAGGAGGCGGGCAGCAGACGTCTAGAAGGGACTTCCAGGCTGGTCTTGGTTGCCTTTCTTTGTCCTCTCTCTGTCCCTCCCATCACTGACGCCTTCGCAATGGTCACCAGGGCAGGATCTGTGCCAGGGACCTAACCCACAGATGCCATTAATTGGCTGTTGCCTGGTGTTGGGGGAGAAGGCAACCCCTTCTACTTCTAGAAAAGCTATCCCAGTTGCTGCTTTGCTCATTGGAATAGTGATGGGGCCTCGTACTATTAATGGCACCCTTGCAGAATTTTTTCACATGTGCTACTCATAAGCTAAATTCCAGAACTAGCCAGGTAGGAATAGATAAACACACACACACACACACACACACACACACACACACACACGGCTCTTTATCTTTCTGTTAGAGTTTTTTAAAAATCGACATGTGGAGTAGAATGAATTTTGATCACATTCACACCTACTACCCTCTCCTGTTCACGTCTCACTTCTACTGATACCTACTCTACCTAAATGCTCCCCTCCTGTCCTCAGCCTTCCCTCCTGTCTTCCATCCCTCACTTTCTCCTTCCTTAACTTTTGTTTTTCTTTCTTTCCCTGTTGTTTTGTTTTATTTTGCAGACCCCACATAGATAGTCATAGCGGCTGTCAAACTTAGAAGACCATGCCACTGCTCTCTTCCTTGTCCCTCTGCACCTGAAAGCCCTTCCTTTGCCTCCACCACGGCTGTCTCTGGGCCTCAGAGGGTCTACTTGCTCTGATTATTCGATCTTTACACTGGTGGCTAAACATATCAGGCAATTTTAACTTCCCAGGAGACATGAAGATGTGAATGCACAGGGAGACAAACCAGTATGCTAAAGATCACACTCTTAGTTGGTACAGAGTGAGGATTAGCATGCTAGGCCCTGCCCACTTGACAGCCTATGTTGCTCTGTGCTTCTCAATGGGATGCTATTAATAGCTGGCAGGGGTTGAGTGGCAGTGAGCAATTCTTCATTGTGCCACACTGTCCCAGACATTGCAGGACCTTTTGAATCTCTGGTTCCTGTCAGCAGAAGGAGGCTTCGTGACAGCCAAATGTGCCTGCATCTCCCCGTTTCCCTCCTATGGAGGGTTGGCACTATCTCTTGGGAGAACAGTGGTAGATAAGTTGCTCTTGTTAGGAATGAGAAAATGAAGTTACCAGAAGCCGAAGGGACTTGGTGGCTCTTCACATATTAGCTGTGTGCTATTAAACAGCTGTCATTAATATTCTCCTCCAGCCTCATCTGGGAGACAGCAGGAAGCTGACCCTGGCACAATACTCATTTATGCACGTGTTCCACAAATAGCTCCTGATTATACAGTGAACGTTTTGTGTTGCACACAGGGGATGTGATGTTGAAGAGGGGCACAGGACTTATCGTCACAGAGTTTTGGCATAATGATGGCAGGGGTGGGTCTGGGCACCAATGAACAATTATAACAGAATGGGCATTCAGTATTAGCATGGTGTCCCACAGGTGACACAATAACCTAAACAAGGCTATACAACTGAGATTTGAAGGGCCAAGGAATAAGATATCCCCAACACAGCTATTCCCAACATGGTCCAGGACGGAAATGCAAAAAGCTCATCCTTAATGAGCTTGTTGTTAATGAGCTCCTCATTAATGTTTCAGTGGAGACTGGACCATCAGATGCCAGGAAAAATGTTTCAGAGTTTTAAGAATCACAAGGGGGTGGAGCTAACTGATATGTGAAGATTTCCTTTATAGCCCAGTACCATGGAAGGTTTTGTTGGGTCCACTGAAGATCATAAACAACGTAGTCCCAACTGGTTTTTATAATATATAGAAACAACTTCACCCGATGTTTGATGGGTGTTGTGGTGTAAATGTCTGTGCCCCTCTAAAATCCATTTGTTGAAAGGCAATCTCCCAGTATGATGGTGTTAGGAGATGGGATCTTGAGGACATGGCAGATCTTCAGGCTTATGCTCTCAGAAAAGGAGCCTCGGGGACCTGCCACCTGAATGGGGAATACAACACTCCACCTATGAAGCAAAAAACATGCTATATTGTGGCTTGATTATGCAAGTGCCCCCCAGTCTTGATTTTTCAAGACCCCAGAATGAGGAGAGGTGAATGTTTATTATATATAAATTACCCAACTCATGGTACTTTGTTACAGTCACTTAAGTAAACTATGACACTAGATTATTAAAATAATGTAATACCAAAGAATAATCTGTTTTCCCTCAAGAAATATTCCTACAAAGTACTGAGGGCCCAGCGTTGCCCATCTTCCTCCTGCCCATCCACACATGGGACAAGAATAAGCAGGCCCTCTCTGAGTACACATTTGAGGCCTGAGGAGGCAGGGCAGGGCCTGTGTAGGATCCTCCTGCAGGCAGTTTTAACTGGGCATGATGATGTTTGTTTCCAGGAAAGCCAGCTCCAGTTTTGGGTGCTCTCTGCCAACAGTTTGAGCACTGGCTGGGGACAGTGTGCTGACATGTGTGTGACAAAGGCAGGAGTCTCAAGAGATGAGGGTGTTCCAGAACTGCAGAACTCCAGCTTTCTACAAATGTTCCCCTGTGCAAAGAACCAGAGCATCATTCCCAGAGCTGCTCCAACTGGATGAAAAGTCATATCTGTGCCACTTGTGTCAGAAGGACACAGCATAGGGAAAGGACTAAACCACTGGACAGGCTGATGATAGGGACAGCTGATAGCTTAGATTTCAACTTCAAAAAAAAAAAAAAATATGGAGCTGTCAGCGTTAACTCTCCTTGCGGCTTCTGTGTGAGAACATTTTTACTTAAACCAGACACCAGGCTAGATACCGATGAAATAATTTATGGAGTGAAATAATGGCTGTCTGATGTATTTTTTTTCTAATTCCCTTTTCTCTGCCCATCATTCACATTCTTTTTATCATCCAGGAGCCCCTCTTAATTTTTAGTGTTCACTCAGCCTGCATTCTGAAACCCTTTTGCAGTTTGGAGCCCAAGTTTACATCACTGTGCTCATAACAGGGGACGAGCACAGAGACAAATGGTTAGTCCCTGGAACACCATCATTCATACACTTTCAGTGCCTAGGGCTTGGCTTAGATTCCAGGTGTTTCTTGTGATTGACAGTCTCCACTGACTCATCGCATATGGTCAAGGGTCTAACAGTAGACCTCTGCCATCTTACCCCCTATCCCATTGGGAGAAGACTCTGGAGATTTTTGTTCTTCTTCTTTCTTCTTTTGCTTTCTTCATTGTTGCACCCAAATCCATCTTCTTTTGGCTCTAGAGTTTCTTGCTAGCTGAGGCCTTCTCCTTAAGATATAGTTAGAGTTTCTGGGGCTGTCCACATGGTAAAAGTTTTGCTTGAATTTTGGTATGATGGTGCATTGTGGGAACACAGTCCAAGAATGGATTCATGTGAGATTTCTGAGTACTCGTGAGAAAACCCTAAGAAACCAAGATAAGAGTCTTGTGCCCTCAGTTTCTTAAAAAACACTAAATTGTTCTTGGATTATGCATGCCTTCATGCCCCTCTCAAGTACAGTGGACAGGAGTGAGTTTACATCAGATTATTCATTGCAACTGGCTATTGTTATTTGTGTATATGCCTGTATGGAAAATATTTCTTCTGCATGCAGCTTGTCTGCCACGTGTGGCTTGCCCTTATGATTGTACATTTTATTCATATGACTCTTCTTTACTCCCAGAGTATAAATTGTCTGATGCTCTGAATTAAGTTGGTTGATGCATCCTGTTCTCCAGCATCATCCCCACCCAGAAAAGCAGCCCAAGCCTGGTCTTCACTCCATCCTCTCTGCAGCCTCAGTTCTCTAGGCTTGGCCTGCTTCACCGTTCACCTGGCCATCACAGACATGGTCTGTAAGGCCCCTGCTCCTTTTCTCTTCCTAGCCTTCTTTCCTTCACCAAACATCATTCTTATATCAGATTCAGTCTACAGTCGCAGGTACTCTGCCGAACTCCAGAACTGATTGCTCACTCTCCGGCTAAAAGTGAATTGGTTTTCAAAGCACCTACAAGATAGTGATTACGAATGCTGTGTGGCCTTTTAGACCAATCACTCTCAGTTCACAAGCTACTGCTGTGTTTTGCAGCTCCTCATCCTACCTTAAATGCCCTCAGTCGGTGCCTGAGCATCTTTTTCTGCCCTTTCACCTTAAATGGCCTTTCCTTTACTCTACGCATGGAACTTCATTTAGACAGAAGCATCTCTCTGCTGAGTTCCCAGTAATCCTACCACTTCTTACTCTGAACTCCCAAGAATTTCACAGGAAGACACTTCTCTCTTTGTGCCAGTAATAGCATCCCATTGAGAAGCACAGAGCAACATAGGCTGTCAAGGGGGTGTGGTCTAGCATGCTAATCCTCACTCTGTACCAACTAAGTGTGTGTTCTTCAGCATACTGGTTCATCTGTCTCCCTACACATAATCCACTCCTTCATGTATGTGCTTCAGTCTGCTTGGAAAAGACTGCCCTCATACAGGTGGCTCATTTCTCCCTCCTTGAAAGTTTCTAACATAACACTTAGATCCGAACTGTTTCCACTGTAATGTTTGAGAAACAGCCTTTAGTCTCAAGAGGCAGTAATGCAGAAGGCTCTCAGATGACCCACAACACTTTTTTTCTCCTTCTCCCATGGATTCTTCAAAGATTTCAAATGCAAACCCATGGCCTTTGGGGAATAGCAGGCCTTTGAAGTGGGGCATGAAATGGGTAGGAATGCTTTTCAGGCTGGGACATATTTTTAATGTGGGAGGATTGTAGATAAAACAATAGCAACGCAACAACAAAACACACTTTTTTTCTTTTTAATCTGTTTGTCTACAACTGAATCGATGCAATCTTATAAAGTACACATCTGCTGCTGTGGCCAGAGACTGGCAATGAGACAATATTCAGGTTTATGAAGAGTGGCTATATCGCCTGTGCAAGAAAAAAAAAATTGAAGAAGCAATGTGTCACTGAAATAGTACCCAGGGCTGTGATGTCACTCAGCAGAGTGCTTACTTGCCTGGAGTACACAAAGCCTTGGGTCCAGTCTCCAGCACTATGTAATCCCAGCACAGGGGAGGAAGAGGCAGAAAATATGAAGTTCAAGGTCATCCTCAAGTATTTCCAGAGGCCAGCTAGGGCTGCATGAAACCCCAACTGAAATAATAAAATAATGGGGCTGTAGTGATGGTCCAGCAGTTAGGAGAACTGACTGCTCTTGCAGAAGACATGGGTTTGGTTTTTCAGCACCCATGTGATGGCTCAAAACCACCTGTAACTCCATTTCTGGGGTATCCAATGCCCTCCTGTGACTTCTGCAGGCTCTTGCACACTCATGATGCATACACATACATGCAGATACTCACACATAAGGATACACAAAATAAAATTAAAAACAACAAAAGAATACATAAAATATAATTAGGCTACATAAAGAATAACAATATACATAAAACAAAATTAAAATAATGAAAGAATACATAAAATATAATTAGGCTTTATAAAGAAACCATTGGCCATTCAGTGTGCTTCTTCAAGTCTTTCTGGGTCATTGTTGAGAATGTTAACCAGATCTCACTTTGGTTTCCTCTGTTTTCTGTTCTGCTGAGTCTAGATAGTGGAGCAGATGCCTTCATTAGTCATTTTTCTTTTAAAACCAACACCTGTGTTGGACAGCTAGCCTTGGTTCTGAAACCACACAGCCTTCTGAGAATCCATTTTCTTGACCTTCCTTTGGACTCCCAGGAAGCATCTGCCTCATCTGCTCCCTTGCCTCCTCTCATCAAATGCAGGCATCTCCTCAGCTCGTGTGACCCCCGCTTTTCTACTTTTATGTGCTCTGTGTTGAGAATCACTCCAATGTTGATGGGTCTTGCTGTCTACCTGAGAGCCTACCCTCATGGATGTCCTTTAATTACCTCATATTTACTGCAGATAAGCGCACTTCCATCTTCTGACCCACACAGTCTTCTCTTTTACTTTTCACTCACTGCCATCTTCTTGGAATCATTTTTACTCCTCCTTCTCTCTTAGGACATCACTGTTCCAGGTGACTCTTTTCTCACCATTTCAAAACTTTATTTTTATTTTCTTCTACTTCCTATGCCTTTGCCCAGGCCTTACCACCTCAGTTTTAGTACCATGCCACTATTTATGTAAGACAAAGCCTCTTATTGACCATTAAGCATCCATTCTTCTCTGTGTCCTTATTGAAGGGTCTCTAGCTGTCGAGGAGAAGGATAGCAACACATGTGAGTGGAAAACTATCCTCAGGACTGGATAACCCAGTTCTCTCCATGCACAGCTTTGCTATGTGAGCACCTTCGGGGGGTTTTGGTAACAGGAAGATCCAGTTGGCACCTCCATGCTCCCCTTTCTTCCCTTATTTGTACTTAAAACATCACAGTATATGTCAGATAGGGTGGTCTTAAATCCTTCCTCATATTCTTTGCTGGTGAAGACTGTGGGGGCACTCTCCTATTTTCTTTAGATGCAAGATAGCTATGCCAACACTATTAAACTATTGAGAGGACTTAAAGAAAGCACAACTATATATGCGAGGTGCTGGGCAGGCTATATGCACAGTGCCTTAGCATGCTGCAATTTGTTCTAGCTGTTTATATTTTCTAGAGTTCTACTGTGCCTAAAGTGATTATGATGCATATATTCACCACCATATTTGTCTCCTGAATTACCTGTCTCCTTGGAGACAAGAGGACTATAAATATATTGACCATATTTTCTGCTCACTTTTTTTTTTCATCTCTGAATTACCTGTTAGTTGTATTGCAGACTTTCAGAAACACTTAGGAGTTCGTTGTGAGATTATACAACAAAGATGCTGGAAATCAAGCAAAGTTAAGGATTGAAGTTTACTAACCAAGAGGGATGTCCTGAGAGGTTGATGTTTTGCACTGAAAATTCAAAATTCATCAACCGGTTCTCAGAGGGAACATTGTGCATGAATAACAGGTTTGATGCTGTGGGTGGCTTCTATGCTCCCCTGTATCCTGTTTGGGATCCAAACTCAGACTCTCTCCTTACATCTCCAAATGCCAGTGCAGCTCAAGGCCAGAGCTTCCTGGAGGAAATCATTCTATTCCCCACCCCCACCCCCGGAACTCAGGGTATTTCCACTTGACTATTATTGATGGCCTTGTTGTATCTCACCTTTCTTTCTCTGAGAAAACACATACCCATAGGAAGGCTATTTCTTGGAGCACTTAGGTTCTCTTTGAGAACTGACATTCCTTTAGCAAACTAAAGTCTAGGGGGTGAGTAATTCTCAGGGATACCTCTTTGAGGGGGAGTCTGTTTTCTGTTTTCTATAACTAAGCAATAATGCTGGACAGTTTATAAATTTATACATTTTAAGTCATGCTTTGGGAGGCTCAAGTACAAGCAGCACTGTGCTAGCTCTGGTGATGGCCATCCTGACCATAGCATAGGGCAGAGACATCACAGAGGAAAAGGTAGAGAGGAGGGAATCACTGAGAGCCAGACATTCAGGGAGATAATGAGGTCATGTGAGAACTGTGTCAATCCATATTGAGGATAGAATCTCAGAGATCTTGTGACCTCTTCCAGACCTACATCTCTTAAAAGTTCTAAGACCCATGATGCCATCAGACTGGGGGACCAAGCCTTCAATGTATGAACTCCTGCAGGAACAGAACTCATCTAGACCACAACTTACCTTTCTTCTCTTACGTACTTCCCTTTTTGACAGCCTTGGGTTCTGGCTTCCCCCTGGGTTCTGATCACTACTTCCCATCCTTTTCATTTCCAGAAGGGTGGAGCTAATAACTGAGGCTGTGCTGTGTTTTTGTGTTTTTTTTTTTTTTTTTAACCCAGGAACAGCACAGAAGGGCAAGAACCTCTTGACCTGAGCTGTTGGGGGCCTTTCTCCCCATCAAAATAGGAGGAGGAGGAGGAGGAAGTCAAATGCCAGTCAGAAGACACCCTCAGGGGCTGATCTTGGCCTTGGGCCTTTTAATTTTTTTCATGTTAAGTGACATTAAATTATTTTACATATTTATGGGACACAGTGATTTTCATTGTTATAATTCTGGGGATGGAATCTAGGGCCCTGTCCATCCTAGAAGAGCTCTTTGTCACTGATTTACATTCTTGACCTTGGTGTGTGTGTGTGTGTGTGTGTGTACATATATGTATCCCAATTTCTCTCTTCTAATTATTATAAAATATATGTTATTGTATCCTATACCACCCTAGTGTATATTAAAACCTGGCATTAACTCCCACTGTCTAACTGTTTGCTTGCACTTGTTGGAGACTTTTTTTTATTTGGAAATATTAGAGTTCCATGAATAAGCCCACATAACTTCAAAAGAAAAGAAAGCTTAAGTCAAGATACTCTAACAACTTTATTACTTAAGGTGCCCAGGGACCACCCATGTGGAGATTAAAGTATCCATCACATTCCTTGGCTTCCCCAGGATCTTAAAGCTGGCCATATCTCCTTTTATCCAAGCATGCGTGCACAGAGGACATCTATTCTGCTGCATACCTCCTTCTCTTGGGATTTAAAAATGGAACACAATCGCAGGAAGACAGTAGTGGGAGGGCCTGGCCTACACCTTTGTCATTGATTTCAGAAAAGCACAGAACAGGTACCCTACTCTTTGACTCCCTTTGGGAGATTTGGGGTTCAGGTGCTTTCCATAGAATGAAGGAAGCTGAAGGCAGCAGGGAGAAGAAAACCTGCTAAGAAAGAAACATTCTAATGCAATGCTCCCAGGATGGTACATTATATTTTCATGGAAAAACAAACTAAAAACAACATCAGCAACAACAAAACCCATCTCAGACACTCTATGGATCATCTGGCTTCTGAATGTGCTGGGTTTCCATTCTCGCTGTTCCCCTTTGCACCCTTGTAACAGCCACCACCAGCTGTTGTTGTAGGGTGTGTGAGTGAGTGTGTGTGTGTGTGTGTGTGTGTGTGTGTGTGTGTGTGTGTGTAGAATCCTAAATTTGGGTTTTAATTAATGCACATAGGACCCACTGAGATCATTTCTTTTCAATTTCTCCCCCTTCTCTCCCTAACAAACTGCTGTTCTGTGCCTCTGTTGCAACTGGGTCATGTTTTTGACTTTACCAAGAGGAAGCTAGGGGCCTTCAGTAGAAAAGCAAGAGGGTTCCAGCACCCACAAAACACAGATGCTCAGGAAATGGGGGACTTGTGTGGCTTACACATAGGGAACTTCTCAGCTGCAGTACCCTGGCCTGTGTGGGAGGGGCCCCCTCACTCCTCAATGTCTCCCAGCCCGCCTGACTCCATGTGTCCCTTGGAATAATTCGACTTCTTATCTAAGGTTCAGACCAGCTTCCTCGAACCACCAACTGCTTGATTGCACAACAGATTGGTTATATAAGAGGATCTTAAGAAAGAATAAAATTCCGAGCTCTGTATAACTGCCTCTCTCCAGTACCCATTATACAGCAACTCCAGGCATACCCCCGTTCCTCTCCATCCCCACCCGTACTCCAGAACCCACCCCCACCCCTGCCCTGACCCACACTTGGTCCACTTGTGTTCAGAAGCCACAGAGTGACCTGTTGGCTTTGCTCACCGGTGCTCAAGGGTTTCCCATTGTTTGTAATGTTTGCTGTGACTTCTTCAACCCCCAACTCCACCTTAGCACCCCAAATGCAGGCCCTAATTATCCCCGATGAAAATAGAAGTCTCCTCATCATTTATTTAGTTTTAGCACTTGCTCAAACTAATTGGTAGTCCTGCAACCCATACATAATAGAGGGACTTGGAAGAAACTGACAGCTACTTAATGATGTATTACATTGTATGAGGACAGAGTGCACAGGGCTCACTCAACACAGGGCATTTTGTTGGACTAAAGTCGTCTGAGGCATCACACTTTCTGACACATGTGATGTTCAAGAGTTACTACAAAAAGTTATACAGACATAGTTTAATTGGCCTATCACAGTCCTCTTCCCACTTCCCCATCTGAGTTCTAGGAGTGACAGGTGGATCTGGGCTTCAGGAGAAGGAATCCCCATGTCACATTTAAGAGGGCTATGTCCTTGGGTCCTTTACCGGCCTTAACACTGGCATGAAAAGCCTGGAGAAGCCTTCATATTGCAGGCATGAACAGCATGGAGGAACTTGGGGAGAATTAGCTTGACATTCATTATCCACATGGCATTAGATGAAGGTACCAGCAGTCTTGCGTCTCAGCTTCCTCATTTTCTAACAGGAGAGTGGGGCCTGGCCTCCAGTGTATTCTGGAAGACCCATGTGAAAACACCAGCTCCTAATGCCTAGTGCAACAGTGCTTACTGCAAGCTTAGACACAACATGTCTTTCCTTCTTGGCATGTGTACCATCTGCAAGATTTACACAGAAGATCTGCTTCAAAGACCTATTTGCCGTGCATGGGGACAACAACAAGACTTTCCTGTCCCTTGTTTCATAGGTGTGGTCATAAGAAGATATAAGGATCCTACGAGTGTGCCACAGAGAAAATGAAGACATTCTCTTAATGATTTCACAGGGACATGTGCTCAAAAGCCATGTCATTGAGAGGACTGACTTTAGAATCCTGGTATAAATGCATGGTTGTGGGTAGATTATTTAATCCAAAAGAGCCTAGGGAATATTGAACAGAATACTCAATAAAGCAGCTTCAGTGCCATAAAATTCTTTTAATCATCACTTTTTCCCTCAAGACCCCAGCAATCATCAATTTTTAAGACAACTTCCCAATTTTGCTTTTTAATTAATGTTGAAATCACACACTCTATAGCCTTTTAAGACAAGCATGTTCCCCTTAGTAACATGCCTCTGTCATTCTTCCATATCTTAAAAGGTCACTTATTTTCAATGCTGAATAACTTCCTACTGTATGGATTTTATCTATCTGTCTGCAGTTACAGATAGTTGTGAGCTGCCAGGTGGGTGTTGGGAATTGAACCCGGTCCTCTGGAAGAGCAGCCAATGCTCTGAACTACCAAGCCCTCTTTCCAGCTCCCACTGTATGGATTTTTAAAATACGTTTACTCGGCCAATCACTCATTGAAAGACATCTTGATTGCTTTTAAATGTTGACAAATGTGACTGAAGACCCATGTGCAGATTTCTGTGTAAGCGTGTTTTCAACCCATTTGAGCTCAACTGAAGAATTCTTGTGGCAAGAATATATTCCATTTTATAAGAAACCACCAAACTCCCTTCCACAGGGATAGTACCCACTGGGCATTCCCACTGCATATAATGAGAGTTCCCATTGCTCTTTTCAGCACTTGATGCCATCAGGGTTTGGATGTGGGCCATTCTCATAGATGTATGAAAGCATCTCATTGCTTCCATTGGTATTTGTTTGATGATGATGCAAGACGGTGAGACCCACTTAATTTCCTTATTCATTTCACTGGGGTTTATTTTATTTATTAACATTGAGTCTTTATTAAAAAATAATGCTTACCCCAAGGTCATTACAAGAAGTAAAGAAAATGATACAGTAATTTTATTTTATTATTTTTTAAAAATATGAATTTGTAGGTTTTTATGTGCATAAGTGTTTTTGTGCATGCAGGTGTAGCACATTTGTGCAAGGTCCGTAGAGGCCTGAGGAGTGTCTTGGATCCCTGGAACTAGAGTTTTCAGCCACTATGTGGGTGCTGTGAACTGCATTCAGGGCCTCTGCAAGAGCTGCAGTTGATCTTAAACAATGATCCATTTCTCCAGCCCAAGAGTATAGTGATTTTTGAGCAGTCTCAGTTTATAGCCAGTCTCTGATTAATGTATTCTGCTCAAGCTGATGAGGCTAGAGCAGTCAGTCATTTTGGTGGCTAGTTGGTGATGAGGAATAGTATTTAACTGGCACTTTCTAGTGGACCTCAAACCTTTTAGCATCAACCTTGTTGTACACTCTTAATATTTGTTTAAGGCCCTGTAGAACTTTTGTTTCTGAATACTAAGTCCCTATTGTCATATGAGAAATCAATAATAAAAAACCATGAAGTTAATTAATTTATTAAATAGCAATAATTTGTTACAAGTAAGTTTAAATATATTTTGTGAAATTTCTATATTTAGAAATCTATGAGAAGAATGGTGTGGGAATGGCTGTGCCAGTCTCTTTACTAGTTGGTTCAATGAAGATCATTAGACCCTCAGATCCGTCTCTTTGCACTCAGTCCGTTTGTGATATGTTTTTGGATCCAAGCATATAAAGAAAATGTAGCTTCACCTAGATGCAGTTGGGGGAAAATTATGAAGTTCTCTCCTAAAAAAGCAAAAGTTTCTGGGCCACCCTCTGAGAACCTTTTGCATTAGGGCATGGTGGTATCTTGTCTATACCTTGGCATTTTTGGTTTAGCTAATAAGTCTCCATGGGTATAGCTTTGAGATAAAGGCAAATATTTGGGTTAGTGAAAGCTAGCCGTTGACAAGAGAGGTTCATCTGGGAACATTCTGAGGTCTGGAAGCTGATGGAATATTTGCAATGGCGCAGCACACGCTTGTGACTTTATCTTCTGCACTGAATAAGTAATAACAGTTGTGGACAGGTGCATAGGCCCTGGAGATAGACGAGGTGGTTCCATCCCCAGCCTTGACAGATGTAAACTGCATGGCCTGATAAACAACTGTATCTCACTATCTCTTAGTTCCTCCCTCTGTAAGATATCCTACTTCAGTGGATTCTCAAGAGGATTAATAAGGCAATATGCTGGAAGATTTGACATAGTGCTTGCTTATATTAAATGCCTCACAAATGTCAGTCCATAAATCATGAATGCTTTTCTTAAATTTTTTAATACTGAATGAGCCAGTATTAGTCAGCAGTAAGAACCTTCTTCAGGAATAAACCAAGAACATGGAATTACTGGCAAGCCAGTGTTCAAAATGGCACTTAAAACAAATGAAACCCACTACAATTTGACTTTATTATTCAGTAACTGTGTCTCCAAGGTACGAGGCAGATGAGAACTTATATGTTTTCTAGGTTCTCTGTCCAATGATCACACTTTTGTCTAAAACTACTTATCTAACTGAAGAGTTATGTTCAGTTCTATGTCTAACTTCAACCACTATGCATTTTCCTGGATTTTTATTATCACTTCATGGGTGTAGACGACTTAGGCTAGCTATTGAAGCACCCCACTAGGAGATACGGATTTCTCACACAGACTCCATTCCCACAGACCATGTGAGAGCTGGTCGAGCAGCAATCTCTGTAAGATGCTGGCTCCAGGTCTGCTGCTGGGGCATGCAGTCTGCAGGGAGGGATGGCCACCCCCAGGTAGGCTGGAACCCACCAGCATGAACCAACCTTACTTGAGGACAGCCAGAAACATTCTTGTTGCCTCTGACATTGGTGTTAAGGGAAGCAAGGGTCCTTTGTACTGAGCATCTTTGATACACACATGGTCCAGGGCTCTCAGATGCTGAACAGGGGTGGGGGGGGGGGCACCAGCAGGTCCAGTACTGCTTCATTTGTGTTGAGTTCGGGGATAAGCAACAGTAGTGTGAGCTCGGAAATGGCTTCACTTCCCTTCTGCCTCCCAACATTGCCCCTTAGTCTTCTGCATGATTCAAGCTGCCAGAATCCTGTAAGAAGGAGAAATTTGAGACCAGAAGTTCCAGCCTGTTCCAAGACAATGGCAACACAGTAGGCAGAGCCCAGATGCTATGTGTGTTCATACGTACGCTTGGAATAGATGCATGTTCTGTTGGTGGGTGGGAAGTTGAAAGTGTAATCCATTCTACCAGCCTTGTTGCTCTGCTAATCAGATTTTCTGTCATTAGTCATACTTTAGCTAGCTTGATCTATTAATAATTAAGAGAGAACTAGATTAAAAATTTAAGTTCTTAGGAAGGATTTGCTTTTCTTCCTAAAGTTCTGTCAATGCTTTGTTTTATATGTTCAAAGATTAAGATGTTAAATGAACTCAGTTATTTTTGTGTCTCCTGAAAGGTTTTATTTCATATTTTGTGTGGATGAGCATTTTGCTTGCATATATGAATGAACACTGTGTGAGTGCAGTGCCCTTTGAGGTCAGGAGAGGTGGCTGGGTCACCTGGAGATGGAGTTTCACATGGTTGTCAATAGTCATGTGAGGGCTGGGAACTAAGCCCCTATCTTCTGCAAGAGCGGCCAGTGTTCTTACTCACTGAGTCATCTCTCTAGCCTCAAACTAAACTTTTTTACTATGTTTTTTCCTACTATCTCTGGTAATATTTTTTTTGGCATGGGGCATTCATTGATTTAACTAAGAATGAAAGAAAGTGACCACAAAGCATACTTTTCTCAGCATTGCCTATTTTGACCTTGGAGATAGTGGCAAGGAAAAACAAATAGCAACACAAATACCACCACAACAAAACCATTCCTTCTTTGAGAATGATTGCAAACCTTCCATTGGGTGGTATACACTCCAACCTCACTCCACCTAGGTGGTGCAGACCTGTAAGTAGAGAACTTATTTTAACATGTCCCTAGATTGAGTTGACAGACTAACCACACAACCAAATAACCAAAAACAGCAGAAGACCCCAGAACTCCAGTGCATAGAGCTCTGCAGAGCATGATAGTTTAGTGTAAACAATAACACACACGATAACACACACACGCCCACAAGCACATACAGAAGGTTTGACAGTCACCAAAAAGCAATAGACTGTACAATCCCATCGGTAAAACTTTTGATATTGAAGTTATTATTTTATATGAGAGTATTTAATAATGAGTTTCAAGGGAGCCTGAGAATATGAGCAGTTAGAAAAGACCATGTACATGAATGAGCAAGCAGCTCCTGAAAAGAATTGAGGTCCAGAAATTAAAGTTAAAATAATTGAGTTTGAAATTGATTACATTTTGCAGTTGCCCAAAATTTACCATAAGATGGATCAACTGTACTTCAAAAAATTCACAAGCAAGCATTCAAAAACGTATAAGGTAAAAACATCTTTCAAAATGTGGCACGCACACATGAATATTACTTAGCCACAAAAAATAAAATTCTGGGGGCTGGAGAGATGGGTCAGCAGTTAAGGGCACTGACTGTGCTTCCAGAGGACCTGGGTTTGGTTCCTAGCACCCACATGGTCGCTCACAATTGTCTGTAACTCCAATTCCAGGGGATCCATTGTCCTCTTTTGATCTTATTGGGACTGCATGCACTGTGGTGTACAGACATCCGTTCAGGTAAACACTCATACGCATAAGAATAAATGCAATCTCAAAACTTAAAAATCATTCTGTATGGTCTAACATGGACAAACCTCGAAATCACAGTGACAGGAACAGACAATGTCATTTTGTGTTTATATGAAATACTCAATATAAATTCATAGAGACGGAAATTCATAGAAACAGGGACCTCATAGAGACAGGGCAGAGCAGGGAGGCTCACAATGAAGAGCTACTTCTGCTGCTGCGGGGTTTTCCTCTGGGTTGATGGTGATGTTTGCTGAGGCCATGGAAGTGGCGTTCACACAGCCCTGCGAATGTGCTGAGAGTGACTGACTGCAATGTGCATATTCAAACGGGTGATTTTATGTGAATTTGATTTCACCTTCATATAGATGTTCATTGGCTATGCTGGACAGGCTATTTGACATGGTTGTGTAGGGAATTGTTGAAATGGAAAATAAATGTCATTAAATTACTAATGATGTAACAGAGAGACGATGTGACGTGCCAAGAGCTGTTAAAATCACAGAGGATGGAATGAGAAATTCTAGAGGTCTGGAGTGAGGTAAAAGACCAGGCTTGGGAGACATTCGTAAAGTGCTTGCCACTCAGTCACAAGGAGCTGAGTTCAGACCCCCTGAACTACCAGCATGTAAATGCTGGGTGGGTTTGGTATCTGGCCTATAATCCTAGCTCTGGAAGATGGTTAACAGGAGACCCTCAGAGCAAGAAGTCTAGGCTAGACTGGTGTGCATAGTGAGTTCTGGGTTTAATTTTGAGACCTTGCCTAGCCTCAATAAATGAGAAGGATCGAAGACAACCGATGTCAACCTGGGACTTCCACACACCCTCTACACACATGTGTACCCACATACATGCAAAGAGATGTATATGCACAGCATAGATCTGTGCAGAAAGAGAGGGAGAAGGAAAGGGAGAGACAGAGTGATAATAGAAACTTGTTTAAAGAGAAAAAAAAACATACTTAAAGTGAAAATAAGAGAATTTTCCAGAACTATTTGTTGGAACTGTCTAAATCCTTAAAGCCAGGAAGCTCCAACACAGTCCCAGGATAGATAGATAAAAGGAAATTCACACCTGGGCACATGTATTAAAATTGTAACATACCTAAGGAGATCCCAAACCATCAGGAATGAAATGATTCCAGAACAATGGCAATTAGACAGGTGTCCGGAATTCCCAACAGCAGCCATAAAGACGGAAAAAAGTAGAGTGCAGAAAGAGAAAGTGTCATTGGCATAGACTTTCAAAGAATGAGAAAATAATCTTCAATAATAAATGAAAAATACTATTTTGAAGATAACGAAATGAAATCCCGGGAGTGTTGCCAACTGAAAACAGCCTTGGAAGAAAGTTTTAGATGTGCATCTGGTTTAGGAGTCTCCTTGTCATCTAAATCCTAGAGAAAAGCCGAGCACAAGGGAAGCCATCCAGCCCTTCTCACAGCTTTCAGAGAAGTGAGGTCACAGGGCTAAGTGCTCTCTCAAAACTGATGGGACAGACTAAGGGTTGGTTAGGACTGATGAACATAGAGATTAAGAATTTACCAGACAGACATCTATGACAGAAACCTCCCTTGGGAGTCAGTGCCCAAGTAGGAAGCCTTATTGAGGAACCACCTGAAGTTCAGGGTGGGTTAGCTCCAGAGTTAAAATTCCGGACAGACTCTACACCTCAGTGTCATGCCTCCATCAACCTAGACATGTCCTCACAAGGGATATTTGAGAAAATTCCCCATGTACTTGTAGCCATGGGAGGAAGCGCACTAGAACATTTTATTCTTCCTAAGAAGATCCAGCCTCAGGAGGGATTACACACACTCTATCCATCGTTTGCCTTGCATGATTTCAATCACAATAGTCAACCATGGTTTGAAAATATTAAATGGAAAATTCCAGAAGTAAATAATGTACAAGTTTTAAATAATGTTGATTGTGGTATGTTGTTGTTTGCCCAATTTCATGATGAGCTGTTGTGAATCTCTTACGGCATCTCACTTACAACTTACTTCTCCCAGGGATGTGTGTAGAGGAGGAAAATGTACTCTGTGTAAGTGTTGGCATGGTCCCCCTCTGGGCGTCTTAGGCTGCCGGCATCTTGGATTGGATTAGGAAACTCCTGTGCCATTCCCATCTAAGACAGCTTCCAGGGGCTTTGTTAGAGCGTGAGCTGCTTTTCCAAATTCCCTTACTGAAGTCCTCACTAACCTTCAGAACCTTAAAATGTAACTGTGTTTAGAAACAGGGCCCTTAAAAAGGTAACTGGGTATGGTGATGTCATTAGAGCACTTCTTAATCTAATAGTTCTGTGTTCTTATAAATAGGAATGAGCATAAATATACTTGTGCGTGCGCGCACACACACACATACACACACACACACACACTCATGGATAATCCCATGAGGACTTTGGCAGACTCAAGCTATCTGTAAACCAAGGAGAGAGGCCTCAGGAGCAACACATCCCTGCAAACACCCAATCTCAACTTCTAACTTGCAGAACCGTACGGCAACACATTTCTGTCATTTGAGGTGCCCAGCCTCTGGCATTTGGTTATGACAGCTCCCTAAAATTAACACAGACTTAAAATAAGAGTAATTAATTCTGATAGCCACAGTCACTCACTACTCTACAACCTTTTCAGACCATTTCCTTTAGAGCATCCCAAAGATCAAAAGACATGCCCATGTGCTCTGGGAAGATGTCTTCTGGCAGCTCCATCCTCACAAAAGCACTTTTAATAATGGGCCCTGGAACCAGAGTAAGTTTCATCCTCTTATGGGGCAGGTCCTACCATTGTCCTCTGTGGGTAGCTGCAGGGAGTCAAAGATGCCATACTGTCCAAGGGAGTGCCATCTGGGAAAGCGCTTCTAAAGACAACAGTGGCCCTGGTTCCCGGGCTCACCCTTTTCATTCAGTTTCAGTGTTAACATCTCCAAGACAAGAAAAGTCTCCTTTCTATCATGTCCCATGAAGCTGGAGGCAAACAGGATTCTGTATGCCAAGGGCATAGGGTAAGAGTGAGTCCATAATGATCAATTTAGGCGATATCATCTCGTATCATCTCCTGCTGATCACATTTCATGCCAGTGATAACTTTAGGGGTGAGAATATCTGTCCCTTAAAGACTTCAATTTCAGGACTTCAATTGCTCACAGACTTTTATCATTTGTCATTTATGTGCGTTAATCAAATTATTCAAATGTTTTCATTTCTTCCTGTGAATGCAATCATTTAGGAGACACTTCGCATCACTCCTCCAGCTAATTGTTTAATGAAAGAAAGGGCTTCTTTCGTTTTTTTCTGTTTTCTCTCTTCTTTGAACACTGAGGTCAAGTTTCTCATCTGTGGCTGTGATATGTGCTAACTTTGCATTTCTATGAATTCACACGAGGAGGGCATTTCATTTTAGTCCAATGTTTTTTTCCCCTGGGAAGAGAAAGTGGTATTTATACCCTCCTAATAAATGCAAGACTTTGTTCTGCTGATCGTTTCTTTCTTCTCATTCCCTGGGGGGGAGGGGGCGGCTGGAAATCTGTGCAATCCTCTCTTAAAAAAAAAAAAAAGATCGAAAGACAATATGATACAGTCAGTCTCTGTTGTTTACTCAAGGAGTCTGGTGACTGTAAAAATCCTGATCAAAGGGAAGGCTCAAAAGCCAAAAGCTAAGACTGTGGGTGATAAGCTGGAGGCAGCGGGACTTGGGACGGGACCACTGAGCCTCTTGGTTTTTAGGATCTTCTAGTGCCTTCCCCTTTCTCTGGCTTGCTTCCCTCTTTGCTGTATTATCCACCCCACCCCTCACCACTGTTTGTTTTCTTTTCTGCTCTTCTTTTTTGTTTCTCTTGGTTTTCTGAGATAGTGTCTCACACTATAGTCTAAGTTGGCCTGGAACTCACTAGGCTGTTCTCAACCTTGGGTCGTGCCCCCTTTTTGGAAAGTAACAAAACAGATATTCTGCATACCAGATATTTACATTATGATGTATAACAGCAAAATTACAGTTAGGAAGCAGCAATTAAATAATTTTATGGTTGGGGTCACAGCATGAGGAAGTGTGTTAAAGGGTCATGGTGTTAGGAAGGCTGAGAACCACTGCTGTAGTTCAGAGAGACTTCAGATCTGCTTCACCTCCTTGCTCCAGCCTCTTAACTGCTGGGGTTACAGGTGGCAGCCACCATCTCCTGCTTTGGTTTTTTTTTTTTTTTCCCTAAATTTTATTTTCTCTTCCCTTCTTCCTTTCCTACAAAGAAAGACATTGTGAAGTTGAGCATACATGAAAGTTTGTCAAATACCAGTTTTACAGACTGCAGTCTAACAACAAACACTATATAACTTTTTCTGGAATGGAATCACATTGTACAACCTGCACATCGCAAGACCTTGCCGAGGGGCTTTTCTCTCTGACTCTCGCTTCCCTGATCTGTGGATTTGGGACAGGTGACTCTCTTACAAGACCAACTAAAGACTGAATCGAGATAAATACAAAAGAGCGTGCCATCTTGTAAAGTGCCAGCAGTGTGAACACATGTGTGTCTATTTCACAGTGTGCTTACGTGCTTTGGTGATTGGTATAAAGCTAATTAATCTAAAAAAAACATCATTTATAGAAAGCTTAAAGTTTGGAGCCTGCACATACACAGAGAGAATATGATATCATCATATCGATCTATGACACGTCAAAAGGAACACACTGGGAAAATGTATTCCACTCACCGATAAGCCTGCAGTAGGCACCCACTTTTCATTGCTCTTGCACATATGAAAAGAGCCTTGAGAAAGGAGTGCAATTTCACTGTGTCCCAGTCAAAAGCATCCCTGCTCCCCCAAAAACGAGGAAGAAAAAAAAACTGTGAGTATTTTTAAATAAACAAACAAATACAATGTAAGAAAAGGGAAAGAAAAGAGAGCAACTAGCGAAGCTTTTGGACATCTCTGCTTTCCAGACTCCAGGCTAACACAGTCTCCATGCATACAAGAGGAGGACACTTCCACACACCCTCCTCAGGCCTCGATGGTGGCAGGGAAGCGAGGCAAAACTTCAATGTGTTTTTGTTTTGTTTTGTTTTGTTTTGACACAGACAGAAAATGAAGCTGTCTTTGCAGTTTGTCTCCATCTCATGGGTAAGACCATGCTCATTTAAATGTAAAAAGACAACTGTGTCCAGGGTGTCCCCAACAGATCAACTGAACATGTCTCCAAAGCATGTTCAGGTATGAGAGTTCTGTCACAAAGGTGACACTTTGGCTCCTGTGTGTGCGTGCGTGCCTGCGTGTGTGTTTGTGTGTGTGTGTGGTATATGTGACAACATGTGTCAGGGTACACTGAAAGGTTCACTTTATTCAATCTAGCTTCGGGAACCTAGGATCCCTGCAAGACAAGGTACCCCTCTCTACCTTGTGCAGGGCACAGTCCTCTTAGTGAAGGCTCTGGGGCATGGGGAAGGCATCTGTTGAAATACTGACCTGACTTAGAAATAGTGAGTGGTTTCTCAGGTCCCCAGATCATCATACACAGTCCATCATCCATCAGGAACCTCACCATCTGGAGGAAATAAAGGACTCATCGTGGCTGCCATCAGTAACATGTTCTAAAGAGTCTGGGATAAACTGATGCATGCATTTGTTCCACTGTAGAAATCACTGTTAAAGTTGCTTTGGGATTTGGGACCTCAGTACATGTTGTTACACAAGCATGATCATACAGTATGCCTTTAAGCTGGTTTTGTAATTGTGGGGTCGCCTTTGATTTTTCTCAATCAGCTGATGGATTCTGAATGACTCTGGCATCTATAAAGTACATTCATGTATACTCACGTATACTCAGGAGGTGGGGCCCATCAGCCCTGGGCTAGGCCAGCTTACACACTCTGTCTGAATCTCTAGCATACTCTAGTTGGAGCTGAGCTGACGACAGAGCCTAATATGGATCCCTGAGGCATATGAAATGTGTCTTGCTCCCACTAGAGTGAAGTTCCCTGGGGAAGCAGGTAAAGAGTTGCTGTCCCTGCTGGTGTCCCAGGTGGATTCTTGGGGAACATCATTAGCTCCAACTCCATCATCCCCTTGCCACAATACCATTTTCCTGAGTTGAAGGTGAAGACCTGATTCTTTAAGGGCCTAACATCATTAACTCTTTAAAAATCTGACTATAGGATATGCTGCATTCACAAACCAAAGAATGAAAGAAAAATAAGCACGCTGGGGTCACTGCTAATGGATGGTACAGCTCAGTCCAAAGACATTTCCAGGTAACACAGGGGCTGCAAGGGTGTTAGCAGAACAGGGGTAGCAGAACATCCAGCCATCATCCCAAACTCTAGCCATGTCCCTCACCTTTGGAGGCCTCCAGGTACCATCCTATGGCATGCCACAGCCAGTGTCCCCCTTTAGGAGGCTGTAAACACCATGGTCTCAGAGCTACCTGTGTTCCCTTTGTATGGTTAGTCCTACCTTCTAATTTTGCAGTCTGTACCAAACTGTCCTATAAGAGGATATCATCTTGCAAGCTGGTGGCTCTCAGAGAGGAAGGAAAAAAAAAAAAAAAAAAAAAAAAAAGCCCAGACTGAGCAAATCACCTGAGATCATTGCTGGAAGGCACCCAGGTTGTGTAATTCAAAGATTGACAAATGCTTAGTTTCCGCAGAGCCAACCTTTAACACAAACAGAATTGCTGCCCAGCCTGCCTTGCCACCTTGCTGGCTGCCTCTCTGGAGACGCTTTCTGCTTCTTTTCTCTCTCTTTGTCCCCCTTCCTGGTGCAGCCATCATTGTGGCTGCCCTTTTGTCGAGGGTGCCCATTGTGTGACCTTCGATTTGCTGAGGGAATGGCTTCATGTTGGATTGGTAAATTCAGAGGGCTGGGGCTGCTGTAGTAAGATTGTCTGACCACAATCTACCTGGCATCCATCAAAGACAAATAAACAAGCTATGCTTATCACCAAGCTGCCTGGTGCAGCCAAACTGTAAATTAGAAATATAGCAGCCTGCTTAGGTGCCTAGAGGGGCCCAGGTAAGGCCCCTGGTGGTCCTCGGGTCTTACCTACAAGCCTGTGTGCTGTCAAACATTATCCTCAGTGGCTGTAGCTTAGGTGTAGACTTTGTTTCATTCTGCCCTTCTGAACCGAGCATATGCGCGCGCGCACACACACACACACACACACACACACACACACACACAGAGCTGAAAGCAAACAGCCAAAATATAAACAACTTTTGCTTGGTGACTACAGGCACTTTTTATTTTTTGGTTTTGCATTTGCAACATTCTTATAATGAAGATTTAATGATATTTATAATTTTAAAATCGTGAGTTATTAATTTTAGTTCTGAAAATTTGAATAAAGTATCCCATGTGAATGAGAAGTGATGGGAGAGCAGATCTTAAAGGAGACAGAAATTTGGATTGTCTATACGGGAGGATATAGGAGCACCTCAATCCCAGCAATCTGCCCCGGGGTCTCTGCACCTCAACTCTGTGTTCCCTAGATAGCCTGCCTGCCACAGCTGGAAAATTTCAGCCTCCGTGCCTGGACAGTGCTTGTCTTGCACAATTTCACACCAAGGAGTGCTATCATGGGAATGCTTCCTCCTACCTGTGCCGCCCAAACCACAGCCAACTTTGCCTAAGGGAACTGCAGCTCTGGAGGGAACAGGCCTCTGCAATGAGGCCTGGAGGGCTCCTCAGTTATTTTGGGATACACCCTTCAGCTCTTCCTGCTTTCCCCAGCAGTCTCTTGGTGGTAAGGACTGGGGGGTTGGGAGGGTGAGCTGGAGGAAAGGTGGTTTATGTCTCTCAGAGCCTCCCTCCCTTTCATAACACAAAAGACAACTCTTTGTAGGCACCATGTCCTTCTGACTAGAAGCACTCATTCACTCATGTTCATCAGTCCCCAGGTATCTCATCTGCACAGAGCCTGGGTGAGTTGACCAAACCATCTGACTGTTGGGAAGGTTGATGGTGGGAATCAAACCCAGGGCTTTGCACATGCTAGGTAAGCACTCTATCCCTGAGCAATACCTCCAGGTCTCCTCAGATACTCCTGTAGGAAAGAAAGCCACCCAGGCTCTGACTGTGTGTGGCAAGAGTGTGTGGATGTTGATGAGTTCTGGCCATACACTTTTAATATGGAGGATTTGGGGCTTGGATTGAGACTGGGGGTGGGAAAACTGTCTCTGGGTGCTCTAGCCCCTTGATATGAATACAGATTATCTATAAAATTTGAAGTATTAATTTTGAACTCTGAGAAACAGATCCCTCTTTTGTTTGCTTGCTGTTAACCTGGCCTTACTGAAAGTTTTTCAAACAGATAATAGGACAAGACAAGATGATAACGATGCCAGTCCTGTAGCCAAGTGTTACCAGTGAAGGCAGAGGCCAGGCCTTTCTGTTCCCAGGAAGAGCTCTCAAATGCTGAAGTCATCTCAAACTCACTCGAGACCCTTAGATCTGTACATCAATACATGAAATTGGAAGCTAATATGCAGGTATTGATTTCTCCAAGGATGAATGTCAATATTTACAATCCCAAGAGGTGGTGACTGATAGAGGCAAGACCAAAGTTGTGATGGTGACTGCCAAGGTCATGTTGCACCTTAATCCTACCCTTCATAACACACATCAATGCTTCTACCTCTAAATAGTGGCAGATTATTAAGATGGGAAGTAAAACGTTCAGCTATTTCTCTGGACATGAAACTTCATGCAGTTGACTACATGATTTTTACCACATAAACTCCATTAAGTCAAATATTTTGGAGGTAGGGGGACTTTTCCAGGGGAATTCTTTAGGACTGCTCTCTCCAAGGCTACAATGTCTTCATGACTACATGTGTTCAGAACTACATTGCCATCATACTAGGGATGGGTGTCTTTCCTCAGGACCAATGGGTAGACCAGAAAGCTCAGAACTCCTGGCCTTAAGAACAAGTCTATCTACATTAAGAGGGAAAACAGAGAAGGGCATAATGATATAAACCCAGAAAGAAGCTAAAGGAAGATTGGAAATTCAAGGTCATCCTGGGCCATGTAACAAGTTCAAAACCAGCTTGCTTATGTAGGATGATACCACCTGAAGGAAGGGAAGAAAGAAAGAGAGAAGGAAGGGAAAGAAGGAAGAGAGAAAGAAATAAAAGACTGATCTCAGACTGCACACTAGACTACCACCTCCATTCAGTGTTGTTTGATGGCTGTGTGCCAGGATGTAGGTATCAGTGTTTATAATGTTCCCATGGTGGTAATAGGCAGTCTGCATTGAGATCTCCTGGTCCTCCAGCAGGGTCCCCTTGCTCCCTGCCTTTTCATCCTTGCTCACCTACCAGATGAAGCCCCTATCTTAGTTTGATTCTTGCACGTGCCTCTTTTATAACCCTGTATCTCTTTATCACACCCCTGCTTCTATTCAACCCCCCCTTCACCCACACATCAAACCACATCATCCTTTGAGCACAGGCCATTCTCACTATACTTATTATATATGCAGCATTCTCTGACCAGGTCCCCTCTTGAATGACACTAAGCTTTTCCTTCTCTAAACTCCTTCAGCAGAATACTTGTCACACACCTAGAATTGTTTCCTCTGGGGACAGTGGCAAGAGAGGCTGCCTTACTCTGTGGGCATCTGAAGCATGCTTTGTTGGATGACTTGCACACATCATAGGAGCCATTCCATAAATATAAGTTACAAATACATGCTAAAATGAAAGACTATATTGTGGCCTCTCAGAAATCAGGGAAGACCTGGTTTATTTCTAGATTTGGAAATAACTACCATTTTAAGAATTTTTGTTTTGCTATATCTATCTATTTATGCATGTATATGTATGTGTGTGCATGTGCACATGTGTACCACAGCATATATGTAGAGGTCAAAGGACAACTTCTAGAAGTCATTCCTCCCTTTCCACCCTGTGTGTCCCTGGCAACTCAGGTTGCCAGGCTTAGCACAAATGCCTTTGTTTACTGAGCCATCTACCTAGCTCCAACTATACTATTTTTCTATATCTTCAAAATTTTAATTCGAGGTTCTATGTAAAAGTGAGGCTTGAGCCAGATGTCCATACCTGTGCTTTTCCTCATGTTGTTCTTTTCTGGTTCATTTGGAATAACCCGTGTTAGTTCACCCCTCAGCACCCCAGTATGCCCAAAGGTTACATGGATTTTATCTCTGTCCCCTACCAGGAAAGAGGAGAAGGCGAGCATGGCAACCAGAATGTGGGGGAAGCCAAGACAGACTGAGGTGAAGTTGTGAGGTTGCCTGATTGATTACCAAGGGTGGTTTCCTTGCTTTCTCCCATCGAATAGCCCCATCCCCATTCTTGGTCATTCATTCTTCCATTCCCACGTCCTTTTGTTTTCCATTCATTGTGAAACTAATCATTGAATATGGAGTTTTACACCATGATTTGGCACCAGTGTAAGTTTATCATGTCCCAGAAAGACAAACCAGAGCAGACCATTGTGTGAAAACTCACAGAATGTCTGTGAGGCTTGAAGCTTGTCCCCACCAGACAACAGCTGTACTTCCCTGAAGAGCCACAGTGTTAACACATGCTCTACCATACAGGAGAGGCCTATATAGGAAATTAGAGTTTAATGTCTGTGAGCAGAAACACACTTCAGAAAGTTATATTCTACACAGAAGTTTCTGGAACATCTTACTTAATTCATATTTCATGCATTCTTTCTACGTATGTACAAAAGCTGAATTTGATGAAGGTCTGTATAAAACAAAACAAAATTATGTCAAATGAAAATTCTAAGGCTGATGGAAATTTAATCTGCTGTCTCCTTTCCCCCCTTAACAGTAAATAGAATAACGGTGTTTAGGTCGGCTGCCTAGCTAGGCTGCCATAACAAAATATCACAAACTGGAAGTCTTCAGAAACTGAGATTTCTTTCCTCATAATTCTAGAAGATTAAGTCTAAGAACTCAAGTCATGCAGGTGTTTCCTGAGACCCCCGTGGCTTGTAGATGGCCACTGTCTCCATGTGGTCCTTCTTTGTGCTTGTCTTAGTCTGTGTTCTATTCCTGTGAAGAGACACCATGACCAAGGAAACTCTTATAAAAGAAAGCATTTAATTAGGACTTGCTTACAGTTTCAGTGGTTTAGTCCACTGTCGTCATGGCTAGGAGCATGGCAGCATGCCGGCAGACATGGTGCTGGA
Organism: Phodopus roborovskii; assembly: GCF_943737965.1. Taxonomy (NCBI): domain Eukaryota; kingdom Metazoa; phylum Chordata; class Mammalia; order Rodentia; family Cricetidae; genus Phodopus; species Phodopus roborovskii. The sequence continues at coordinate 26,401,259 of NW_026126525.1, read as the reverse complement.
GAAGTAGCTGAGAGTTCTATATCCAGATCTGCAGGCAACAGGAAGAGAGAGAGGCACTGAGCCAGTAGTCTACTTATTGGGCCACTGCTCCTGGCTTGGGCCTGTGAAACCTCAAAGCCTACCACCAGTGACTCACTTCCTCCAACAAAGTCACACCTACTCTAACAAGGCCACGCCTCCTAATCCCTCCCAAGTGGTGTCTCTCCCTTCTGAGCCTATGGAGGCCATTCTCATTCAAACCACCACAGCGCTCAAACCTTTCCTATAAGTACATCAATTGTATGAGTAAGGCCCACTCTAGTGATTTCCTTTTATTTCACTACTTCTTTAAGAACTCTGTTTCTACCCAGTCATCTCTCTGCGAACTTGTGGATTGGTTCTAGAGCATTCTTCCCTTCCTCCCATATAGACAAACCCACAGATGCTCAAGTCTTTTTTATAACATGGAGTCATATTTGCATATTACCTGCATTGTGTTTGCATATTACCTATGCACATTCTTGGACACTTCAATTCAATTCTAGATGACTTATCATACCAACTGCTCCGTAGACAGCTAGTCCTCTATTTAAGGACTGATTCAAAAGGAGAAGCATCTGTACGTATTCAGTGCAGACTCACTCAGCTTAGGCCTAAATTCTTAGGATGCCAGCAAGACACAAGGCAAACAGTACTCAGATGAGTGCTGGGTCTGTGAGGTGATGTGGAGGCTACCACAGGACTGGCTTGCACAGCACTTTATTAGTATAGATTCAGCACAGTAGTTGGAACTGGAGAATTTAAATTTTGCTTTAGAGAACTTTCTGGAATCACTGTCCCTCCCCCCCCCCCACATTGAGTAGTTCGGATCTATGGTTGGTTGAGCCTGTAACTGCAAAGTACTTGGCTGTAGAGTCTTATTTTAAGATCCTCTGGGTTTAGAACTTCAAATGTGAACTCTAGAGGAGTGTAATTCAGCTCATAGCAATGCTCTCACAAATGGCGCCTCTTGGCGACTAAGGAATCTAGAGAGCAGAGATCACAGACTCTATCTCAGACAAGTACTCAGGGCATTGGAGGCTCAGCCGTGCTGTCCTCCACTTAGAGGAAAACTGGAGCACAGTGAGTACTCGGCCAGGGTTGGCTTCTGTGATCACTATGAAATTGAAACATTTTCCTGTGAGTGGAGACAAGCTGTTGAGAACAAAAAAACCACAGTATGCTACAAAAGGAGGAAAGAACATTTGTTTCTTTCGGTCTTAGATCTTGATGAGTTGAAAAACCCTAGTGTACAATTAAGGCAATAAGTCGGTAGCTGTGACTTCAGGCACAATGCTTACAAGATTACTTTAATGTACAAAAGCATTTTGTAATCACCCAGTTGCCTGGCCCCACCTCAAGGCTTACTTTTTAACCCCTTTGTGGCCAGGCCAAAGTCATTGCTAGCAAGTGTGACACACCAATGCAGAATGCATTAAGCTTTTATAACAGTCTAGAGACCATCAATTGCTTTGAGAGATTAGTAATTAGAGTGAGAAAGATAGATATCTTTTATGAATAATTCAGGCTATCATTAGAAATTAGAAACTTAAGAGCCCCCACTGCATGGTCGAGTAAAGCCAAGCCTGCTTTTAATGCACTATAATTTTGAAAACAAGGGGGACATTGCCAGTTGTCACTGGCGTAAACCTCAAGCATACTTCTCAGTGACAACAACTCTCTCAAAATGAGGTCACCTAGTTGAGTCAAGATTTAGATAAAGAGGTAAATTCATTCCTGCCATGGTCTAAAAAGTGATTAAAGTTGATTCTTCCTTTGTTGTTGAACAAGTTGTCTTTGTGAGGAAACGTGTGAGTTTTTCAACCTTTGTGCATATATTTTTCTCTCTAAAGACAGCACCCTAACCAAGTCATTGTCTTTTACTGCTTTCTCTATCGTCAATACCCACAGTTTTCCACTAAGTCTATCCTTATAAAAATTTCCCAACCAGAGCTAGTGCTCTCTAAGGTTATCAAACACTCTGCTGTCTTAACAGACTAGCACTGGTGGTCCCTGGAAGAGTTTGTACACTTTATATCCAGCCTTCACTCTGCAAATCTCCCACATCCATTACCAAACTAAAAGGAGTGTCAAGAATGATGGAAATGTCCATTCAAGCTGGGGGACAAAATTTTGTTAAGCCAATAATACAACATCTGACTACCAGAAATGGATGTGGGTGGCATCAAAGTGTGTCTTCTCTTCATGTTTTTGTTGAGTACCTGGAAAGCAATTTTCCCAGTCTCACTCTGCAGCCATCAGGGCCTGGTGACCAAGTTCTGATAACACAACAACCACACTCACAACACTCAGGCCTGTCCCTAAAGCCTCTGAGTTATCCTCTACTCCCTCAGCTACTACCTGCCACCTGATAGCAATGCAGCCTGGAAACTGCTGTGAGGCCAGACTCAAGAGACAAACACCAAAAATGGCTGACCCACAGCCCGTGAAGATCCTGGATCCTGAGTAACGACACAGAGCTGAATCCCACTCCCACCTTTGGGTACCTTGAACTTGTCATTGTTCCATGGCCTGTGAAAGAAACACAGTTTTACTGTGGGAGGCCACTGAGATAGATGGATGGGTATCTTCTTGAAGCAGCTGGTTTATCGACCTTGACTACTATAGAGAATTATACCTGGAAATTACAGGAGATGCTGCTTAGGCTAAGTTCCTAAAATAGGCCTCAATAAGCCAGACTACAGTTCAAATCAGGGTCACTTAAGCTAAGATTTGTATCACTAACCCCACACTCCCACACCAAATGAATGAATGTATTTCCTGACCTTCTGAAGAAACAGTAGTCAAATTTCTGAAACTGTCTGGTACTAATTGATATGTTTTCACCCCTTAATATGAAAGTAACTTGATAATAACCAATGAGTTATTTCCCTAGTATGCTCCCTCCCCTACCCCAAATAACTTTGAAATAATTGAATCCAACTTCTGGTCTCTGTTTCTGCTTTCTGAAGACCTTTACTCTGCAAAACCAACCTATTGTTCTTACTCCTTCCAAACATGTTCCCTGTTTTAAGAGCTGAATTGTTGCCTAACTCTAGAGTTACAAATAAAGCCAATTAAGATGCGTAAACCTAAAACTGCTGTGATTTTGTGTTTTGACAAGTTACTGAGTTCCTTGATGGGATTATTATCAGAGTCAGTTATTTGTTTGGTTTTTATTCATGCAACAAGAATCCTCTCCAAACCACCGCTTGAGTGTTTCTCCTCCGGCTGCCAGTTCATGGCGCAATCTGACAGTGCTAAGCATGGACATTGGGAGTTGGCCCCAAGCTTTGTATTCTGGCTCTGCCATTGTCTGCTGTGTGGCCTTGGACACGTTGTTTGACCTCTTTGTCCTTCGATTTTCTCACTGTGAAATGGGGGAGGTAATATCTAACAGAGTTGTTACAATAATATTTGAATGAACGGATCAATGCAAAATATTCTATCTGATACATATCCCAATGAAAGTTTTATTCTTGTAAAGTCATGGAAAATCAGCAATTGCTCAAATTAAGTGGGGAATAAGAGTCAAAATTTTACCTTCAGTTTTGTTTTGTTTTTTGAGACAGGGTTCCTCTGTGTAACAGCTCTGGCTGTCCTGGAACTTGATTTGTAGACCAGGCTGGCCTCACAGAGATCCACCTGTCTCGGTCTCCCAGATGCTAGGATTAAAGGCATGCACCACCACTGCCTCTGCTTAGCTTCAGTTTTTGATTGCTGTATAATTGTGCATATTTGTAGGGTATAATAAGATAATTTGATTTCCTTATATTTAATGTGCAATGATCAGATCAGGATAATTAACATAGTCATCACAGTAAACATTTATCATTTATTTGTAGTTAGGGCATTAGCTCTCTATCCCAGATATTTGTAATCCTGATGTGTCTGCCTTTGGACATTAGAACTTACCTTCCTGTCAAGCCACAGCGTTGTATCTCCTGGCCAACTTTTCGTTCTCCCTTAAAACAGGTTTTTAAAATTGTTATTTGCTTTATGAGATAGGGTTTCACTACATAGCTCAAGCTTTCCTCAAACTCACCATGTAGCCCAGGGTATCCTCAAACCTATGACAAACCTCTTGCTTTAGCCTCTCAAGTTCTGGAATTACAGATATGCTCCCCACATCTAGTCAACGTGAAGTACCATTAAAAATCACATTTGTGAGTATGTCTGCGGATGGTGTGGTCATGAGGCTCAACTTTAGTGCTGAACACAGACAAGTTTGATCCAAATCCAGCTCCCAGTGCAGCACATATCTCCTTCAGGAAATAGACATAGTCCGTGACAAGGCATGCTGGGAAATCTCAAAAGTAGAGAACCCCATAAAATTGCTGGAGAATTCATTGCAGCTTTGGAAGAATTGGTTGTAGGTATCTTCCTTACTTCATATAGCCCTAATCCTATGTTCCTTCAGACAGCTCCTCAGCTAGCCCTAGTCATTACTATAACATTCTTTGGCACCCCGTGGCTCCTCCAGTGGGGGTGGGTTATTGTATAAATATGTTTTGTTCTTTACTCTCTCAGAAATCCAACAGTGCAGAGGCTTATGTTGATTTAATATTTTTCTATTTGTTTTCATAGCCAGAAAAAAAATGTCTGCTGGGCAGGCAATTCCTTGAGAAGATTGTGTTTGCCCAGCATCACACAGAGAGTTTCTTGAAAGGAAACACCGAATGCCCCTGTGAAGGAAAGATGAGATGAGAGAGTGAGAGAGTTCAGTCTCTAGGAACCAGGAAGAAGAATGGTTAAAAAAAAAAAAAAAAAAAAAAAAAAAAACCATCACAGAAGAAATTGAACAAATTCCCATTGAAGAGTCAACAGTGCTCCCATCCCACACCCCTTAAAGGCTCACTCCCACCCCATCAACACAGCACTGAGAAAGTTTGGGCTCCCCTAATTTCCTTCTGTGTCTGTTGTCCTAGTCACAGTTATCTATCACTGACGAATATAAACTTTTATTAGGTGAGCAATGTAACACAGGATGGGAGCTTTCACTAAAACAGAAAGCTGCTGAATTGCTTTGGGAAAGATGTAAACCCCAAAGCAGGTCACAGATAGCCCTCTTTGCCTTTTAACAATGCCTTCAGGCCAGACCAAAGAGGAGCATTTAAGAAAAAATTTCAGTGCATTAAAAAGTGGGGAGGTAGCAACTCCCCCACAAAAGCCAGCCAGTCAGGTAGCTTAATGTCTCCCCATCACAAACTAAAAGAACTGCATTGTCCCAGACACCAAGAAAGGTCATAGTGAACTTTCAAACCACGTCTGAGCTGCTCAGCAATTTGCATAGGACTGAGTCTTTTGTAACACAGAAACACCCCGGTTGTGGCTGGAAACTCAGAAAGCCAGGCAAAGATCGATCCGGGCGGCCTCCACTTGGCACTGCCCTGGTGCAATGGGGCAGGTCAACAACTCTCTGCCTTTGTTCTCAGGGACTGCATGCAGAAGGGGGCTTGGGAACCAGCTGCCCCTGTGGGGTTATGGCATGCAATTTCTGGAAAGCTTTTTGAACATTCTTGGATAAGGTGCAGCCATCATATTTTCTTTACAAAGACATGCTTTCTGACTTGGAAGGAAGAAAACTCTGCCCACTGCCATCTACAAGTTAGTGTGAAAACCAGTGTTCAGTGATTGGCTTTGGAAATAATTCCCGTTCTAATGTTTCTCTTGTCCTTTTTGCCTCAAAAATTATTTGTTGTTGTTAATTTTGTTTTCCTTTGACATATTACTGCTATGTAGCTCTGGTTGGCCTCTATGTATGAACTCTTACTTCAGGATCCCAGGTGCTGGGGTTATAGGCATGTACTGTCACACCTATAACAGATGTGAGCAGGGTCGAGATATGTTTCTTCAACATCATCCTCTTCCCATGAACAACAAACTTTTGAGAATTTTCTTTACACTGCCTCCATATCTATGTTCCACAAGGTTTTGAGTCTTTGGGGATATTTATGAGTAATAAGACCTTAGAAAAGCTACACAGCAGGGGGAAACGCTAGACCAAATCCTTGCCCAGGGGACTTCTGCAGGCCTGGAATCTCCACAACTGATGATCTCGCCACTATTCTTGCATGGCACTTCAATCCTAGCTACTGCTCAGTTTCCTGTGTGACATATATCTACTTGATTTAATATTGAAATATGTATAGGAGGTAGTACAATCCATCTCACAGAGAAAGGCCCAGAGAACTTGATAACTTACCAAAGGTCACACAGCTATTAAGTGAAAAAGCTGAAATTCAAATTCAGGGGGCATGACTCCATAGTCTGTGCACGTAATCACTAACTACATCACCTCTGCTAAGGTCTGCAGTGTTGAGGGAAAAAGAAATGGATTTGTGATGCTGGAACAAGGCAGAGGTTCTCACTCTCCTCACAGCTTATTTTGCAGGCATCCATCAGGCCCTCTGTGAGCCTCCGGGTGAGATCCACAGGACTGCTGGAGCTGTAAGTAGCATTGTTCAGGTCCTACAGTGTCGTTTTCCAAGGATATCGTTATCCCTGCAGATCAAGTGCCTCCAGACAAAGCTGTTCTCGGTCCTTCCAACCAACTAAGCACGCTCACACTTTCCAAGATCTCTGATTATGTGCCTGAATGGGGAATTTAGTTTCTGATTAATAAGCATCCTTGCCTTTATGTTTTTATGGAAAGTGTTTGTGTTAATAATAAGATGCTTAATAAAGGGATGTCCATCAAAGGAAGGGAAATGGCAGTGGGGAAACAATGCTGGACCATGTCTAAATGTCACTATTTTTAAAATGTCCACTTGAAAGAATCATGCCCAAATCACTAGGTGTTGCAAAGTAGAGGGTTTCTTTTTTCTTTCCTTTCTCTTATTTTATTTGTGATTCTGGGCTATGTTTGCATTTTTCTTTCCCCAGAAGGTCCTGGAACTGGAAATAGCCAAGCATCAGGCTGGCAGAACTCAACAGAGTGACATTGGTGCCAAGTTCAGGACAATCTATTTCTCCCTCCATACCATCAGAACCTTCATCCCTACATTCACAACCTGACACATGCCAAGCTGCCCAATTCATCCTCGCCTGTCATTAAAGTGCAGCTAAACAGTGGGTTGGAGAATACATCGTCAAAACTGTCCAAACACAAACCCAAGTGTATTCAAGAGTCCCGGAGTAGATTTAGGGTATGGAACTAAAATGATTTGAATTGGCCAACATTCAAAATGTCATTTAAAAAAACCAGGCACATAAAAGGCCATGCCCATGAAAAGAGCTAGATTGATGGCTATAAATGCATGCAGGCTCAAGTCCTGTGGTTTCTGAGTCTTGATGGCGAATGCCTCCTCTGCCTTGCTTGCGTTGCTTGTTGCCTAGGAAGAGCCAGCAGCCAAGTTCCTGCACTGGATGAAGCCTGGCCACAGCCTTTCCCAACTCCTTTCCCAAAATTCACTCTGTCTTGGCCAAATCAAGTGGTGAGGACAGATTATGGATGGAAGGAGGCTATCTGATTGCTACCCCTAAATTAAAACACTTTGACCTATCAATATAACCTTATTAAAGCATTTGAAACCTAGTCACCGCTCTGGTCAGTGAAGAAGCAGCAACTCCAAATTGGCTATGGCTTAACCCAAGGAAGGTTTATTTCCCATGTGCTCTGCTTGAGCGCGTGCACCTGAGTTCATGCTGCACCTGACTCTCTGTTGCAAGTGTTGTGAGCTAGGAATTTCAGAAAGCCATTTAGGCAGATCCCCTGGGAGTAGATGAGGGTTGTTACTGCAGAAGTGGTGTGGCTTTCACGTGAGTGAGTGCATCCCCTGTAAAAGATTAAGCTGAGTGCTGTCTTATTCTTGCCTTTCTGCCTTCTACCACAGGATGGTGGAGAATGTGGAGCCTTCATAGGCCCTCCTCAGGTGCTAGACTTGATGTTAAACTTTCCAGCCCCCAGAATTGTAAGGAATAAACATCTGTGGTGTTGTATTATAGCAACACAAAGCAGACCAGACTCCATCAAAGGTCCTGATCATCACTGATTTCAGTGGAAAAGTCACAGTTCTCGGAGCCTTAGGCTGACTGAAGGACCCTCTCTCCAACATCTTTTGACCTATGAGCCTAGTGCACTTGCAAAGTGATGGAAAAGTGATACCATTATATCTTCTCAGTCATTTGGACATGTGTAACCACAGTGTACACTGCTAAAAAGCATGTACTTTTATGCACTCTCAGACTTGAGCTCAACTTAGCTGTAGAATTGATGGGGGAGTCATTAGGATGCAGAAAAACCCTTGAGGTTGGGTAGCTCTCTGTAGCCTGAAGCTCTATCTTTGGCTAGAGACCCCATTCTTATCTCAGAAGAGATCTGAACCCCTCACTCATTCCCAGGATAATCAACTCCTCCTTTGCTCATCTCCCCAACCCTCCCCCCACCCAATTCTCCAGGCTAGAGAAAACTCAGAAATTGGATTTGCTGCACCCATCTCTGCTCAGGTGCCTTTACACTGGGGCGGGAAAAGCAATAGATTCCTGGAGCAGAGTGCTCAGCATCATGTGTTCCGATTTGCGTTTCAATGCACAAATCCTGCAAAAGGCCTGTGATATCTGCAGCCTCCACAAACTGCTCACATCCACCTTCCCACATCTCTGTGGCTATTTTTAGAATGTATTCAGATACTATGATTCATAAAAATAGACATCCAATTAAAAAGGGTACTGTATTCATTTGATCACGGTGTATTTTCTTGATCAACAGCTCCTTCAAAACATTTTAGCATAATTTGAGAGGGGCTGAGGACCACAGGTGGCCTGCTAGGATTATTTTTTAATCTTCATTTTCATGAAGGCATAAAAAAGCCTCCATCCACTTGGAAACCTTTGCTCCCTGGGTAGGAATTGACAGCAATTCGTTTCCCACTGGCCCTGTATTTCTGCATTCTGAACCTGTCTGCATATAACTTTTACTTCCAAAGCTTGTCTGTTGTTCTTTAAGCATCTTTTTGTTGTTGTTGTTGTTTTTGTTTTTGTTGTTTTGTTTCAGTGGGGCGGGTTTTATGGTTTTATTTATTGGGAGTCTTTATTTCTCCTTTATTTGGGGGACACAATTTTGCTGAGCACAATGTATGGACAGGGTCCTTTGTGAAGGTCCTTCTCTCATTGTGTTAGCCGGGAAGGACATTTTAAAGGGCTCCTCAGTCTTTTTGGTGGGATATATGGGCAAAGTCAAGAGGTTTCCCATTATAATGGTTGCCTCTAAAGCCATGCTTTGGCTTCCGAGAGGATAGCCCTGTAGAGGGTGGGGTAGGGACAGGGCTGACAGTATTTGAAGACATCAGACTAAATCATATAAATAGAACCCATGCCTGCTGGTAGATAGATGCCAATGATGCCTGACCAGGGATCCCTCAAGAGGCTACATCAAGAACGTTGACTTTAGCAGACCGCATTGGACCTACAAGTTCTAAATGTCCCATCTGATGATGGGATACTGTTTTTATTTCAGGAGACCCAGGATAATCTTCACAGGTGCTGAGTGGAATGAAGAGCGGGGTCCATACAAAATTCCAGCTTGTTATTTCCTTCTGTGTTGGCATAGAAGACAAACCTGATTATCTGGTCACTTCCTTGTCTGAGTGGCTAACAGAGCTACGGAGTGGGAGGGCAAAGCAAATCCTTGCATCTGGTCAGATTGCTCATGTTCTGGAATCTTCTGGAGAAGCAGAGAGGAGAGCGATTAGGGCTGAATACATAGCCAAAGACAACCACCATCTGGGGGCCCCTCCATGTAAACATACTTGTTCCACGAGAGGGACCGACCACAGTTCATCTCATTGCCTGAGCTTTGCAGATGAACTCCAGACCCCTTCACCAGTCCCTTTGTATTGGGCCACAGAAAGGTTCATGCACTGAAAGTAACTATGACTTGGGCTCAAGGGAGGGCCTTCTGCTCTGAGGCTTTCTCTAGACACCCCTCCACTGGGAGATGGTGCTGGTTCCAGCAAGAAATGTCATCTACAGGCTCAGACATTTGAACACGCAGTCCCTAGTTAGCGATACTGTTTGGTTAGGTTTAGGAGGCATGGCCTTGCTGGAGGAAGTGTGTTACTAGAGGTGGGCTTTGAGGCTTGAAAGCTACATGCTGTTTTCCATTTCATTCCCTCTATTTCCTGCGTATAGTTTGAAATGAGAGCTCCCAACCCTCACCTTCCAGCTCTAGCCTCCACGTCTGTTCTCTGCTGCCATGCTGTCCTTCCTTTACGGACCCCAACCCTCTGGAACCAGGAGCCTAGATAAAATTTCCTCTATAAGTTGCCTTGATCATAATGTTTTATCACAGCATTAGAAAAGCAGTGCAGCTTCATAGACAATAAAATGAAGGCAACAACCTTGCATGCTACTTGGTATCCTCACATGTGGATGGAACAGGTTCACGGCTGTTAATGTGGGAGTTGGGGGGGGGTGTTGGGGGGGGGGGGGGGGGGGGGGGGGGGGGGGGGGGGGGGGGGGGGGGGGGGGGGGGGGGGGGGGGGGGGGGGGGGGGGGGGGGGGGGGGGGGGGGGGGGGGGGGGGGGGGGGGAATGTGGGCTGTCCAGGGGCTGCAGGCTGCCTGCTCAGTGGCTGGCTTCTGGTGGCATTACAATTGCAGAGACAATCAAGCAGGGCTCAGTCTGACTGGCCAGAGTAAGTGGCCTGGATCACACAAAAATATTTTCTAGTTGTGGCCCTGGGGGTCAATCCTGGGGTCAGTCAGGAAGTGAAGCCAGGACTGCAGGCTGTGAAAGGTATTGGGACTCCATGAGCAAATAGAAGGACCCTAGATGAAGAACAAGAACCCAGGAACATGAGAAGGATGGCGAGGAAGATACTGTTGGAGGTTAACACAAAGTAAGCATGCACTCTGCACTCTTCTCTTTCCGTGTGCACATATGCATGCATATGTGTGCATTTGCATGTGAATACCAGAAATTAAAGCCAGGGCTTTCTCTCACTCAATTTTTTACTCTATTCATTTTTTAATGTTTTCTAACACTTAATTACTTATTATGTGCATGTTCAGTTTTCTGGAGGCAGAGTTAGGAGAATCTTTGTGAGTTCAAAGCCACCCTGGGCTAATAAGTGAGCTCAAGGCCAGCCAGGGCTATATAATGATAACTCATCTCAACAAAAAGATATATGTGGTCATTAAGCAACTACGTATGCATGTTTGTATGTATTCATTATTGCAGGGCTGGGAATAGAACCCGTAGCCTAGTAGTTTAAGCTGGGCATGATGGTACATACCTTTAATATCAAGACTTGGGAGGTACAGAGAGGACAATCAAGAGTTCAAAACCAACATTAGCTATATAGCAAGTTCAAGACAAGCCTGAGCTACACGAGACAAAACAAAACAAGTCAAATAAACTTAGTGTGTTTGTTTGTTTTTCTTTCCCTAAAATTAGTATCACTTCAGCTTTGGTCTTTATGGGTATTAAGTGGTCTTTCAATGTACTTCAGAGCTCTGTGTGAACAGCCTGTACTTGGCTCCTGCTAACAAGAATGCTATCTTTTGAAAGCATTCCAGTGTGGTCCAGCTTTAAATACAGGATCTAGCAACAAAATTCTCCTCAGCTTCAGAGTGACTTTGGGTGGAAAATCTCTGAGGATGAAATCTATCTCCTGCCAAAGGATTTTAATTGAATGACATCCAGCAAGCATTTATTGAGCTGTGGTCTTGATGCTGTGGCAAATACAAAGCCCTAGAGAGGCCTGAGGTTCCTGAGCCTCTTGGGGGAGAATTATTGTATAGTGGGACCATTTTCCCTGGATGAGAAAAAGAAGGCCCCTCAGAAGGATGAGTTCACCAGTGTGATTGTGGTAGGTGGACAGGGAGGGAGAGGTGGGGGATAGTTGGAGGCATGGAGGGATGGAGGCAGGGGGAAGGGAGGGAGGGGAAGGGAGAAAGGGAAGGAAATTTAGGTCAATAAAGAAGAGTCCATTCTGCTTCACAGATGAAAGATAGAAACCTTGCCTGCTGGCCTGTCCTGTAGAGTGTGGGTGAAGGCCACACAACCACCATCTTATAGCCTGAAGATGGAAAGCCAGAGGTGACAGAGCAAACACAAGAGGAAGCCCTGGGGAACCTGCATCTACACTTCCCAATATCTGAGGGAAGCAAAACCCTCTTCCTTGCTTATGCCGGAGTGGTGAAGACCCTGCAACCTGCAGCTGAATGCACTCTTTTCACTCATGGCAAGAGTCCCAGTTGCTGCTGGATTAAGCAATAGAATGTTCTCTTGTAGGCCACTAAGGAAAAGTAGCCTAGGAAAGTAGGGAAGAAAGACTCTGGAGCCATGACTGCCTTCTGCCACAGCTCTCTTATAACTAGTCAATTGATGGAGCTTGAATAATCGCGGCAGCTGGTCAACGCCACCTTTATAACATAGGGAAGCTAAGTTTCCGTGTGTGCGAACTGAGAGTTGGGTGGAGGGGTGCCAAGGTATGCCATGGCTGGAAGCAGGACAGAGGTCATTTCAACCTACAAACGGAGGCTTTAAAATAGGAGTGAAGTTTAAAATCATAGAACATTAATGTAGATGGTATGCCTCAATTTATAGTTCAGAGAAGTCTGGTTTAGCACCTGGCTCATAAATAAAAATTAGGATCTGATTGTTTTCTCCCATACTTTTCCTTCGTATTTTTTTTTTTTTGCTTTATTCACTCAATCATTTATTCATTAATCTATTCATTTGACAAACATTTATAAAACATATAGAGACCAAAGTTCTTGCCCTTCAAAAGTCCCAAATTCAAGAGCAAGAAAGACAGTTCAGTGAGTAAAATATTCTTGTTATATGTGCCTGATGGTGTGACTTCAGATCCCAGCCATCCGTGTAAAAAGCTCTGTGGTGGCATGAATCTGTAATCCCAGTACTGGAGGCTTGCTGGACAGTTAGTCTAACCAGTCAGCAAACTTAAACTTTATTAAGAGTCTCCTTCTGAAAAGCAAAAGGTAGAGAGCAATAGAGAAAGACTTTTAACTTTGACATCTGACTTGCTCACACACATACACATGTGTACATGAACACACACTGCAGGTCAGGTGCTGGGATCCAAACTCTGGTCCTCATGGCTGAGCTGCGAGTACTCCTAACCCCCAGCTCATCCCTCCAGACTCCTGTATCCTGAGTCTGCTTTTAGCAGAAGTTTCCTGTGGATGAGCGAGAGTTAACAGAGAGGGAAGAGAGCTCAGGGTGGAGGAGGTACACTGTGCAGAACCCCATCAAGGTGGAGTTTGACAGGCAGGAGGAAATGGACCTCAGGAGATAAGATAGAAACCAGAATAAGAAGAGGCCAAGGGGGAAAGTTAGTGGGTCAGGATCCCACAAGGGTAGACTCATTATAGAAGGGTTTAGTGGAGGTGGCTGATGCTGCCTCCTCCTTCTCGTGCCCTCCTTCTTTTCCTCCTCCATCCTCCTCTCCTCTGGCTGCCTGAAGTTCTTAAACTGAAGAATTGTACTTTCTCCCACAAGCCCTGGGATCTTGGGTTCCCACTGCAACCCTCACAAAGCTATGCCACAGACTCATTGGTGGGCCAGCCAAAGGTATCAGGATATCTTCTTGTCTCTCATGGGCCTATAATTCTTTTCAATAAAGACAGGCACACCGGCACACTTTAATAACTGTCAGGTCTAATTATGAACAGCCTGTACCCTTTAGACTTGCAAGGGAAGCCCTTTCCACCACGGAGGCTGCCCTGTCGCTGTCTGAATGGCATCCTGTGAAACCAAGTGTTAGACAAAGAGCCAGGAAGAGATGTAAATAACAGCAAGAGGTGATGATAGCTGCACATAATGCAATCTCCCAAGAGCAGGAGCTGGAGACTGGGAGATACCATTGCACTGAGTGCTGTATCTTACTCAGACCGTATTGAATATGTCATTTTCCATAGTCTGGATGTCAAGCTGTGACCTGAATTTCCAAGCACACTGCCTGGCCCATCAGCCCATAGCTTAGAATTTAAGCATGGAAAGTGGGGCTCACACAGCCAGTTCTTTAGGTAAGGAAGATGTCTTGGGGTTTGGGTGCAGCTAAAGAGCTTTCTTTTTCATTACTATGTTCTTAGTTATGAGATGGGGTTTATATATATAATCTCTTGCACATCCACACACAACATCCAAAACAGGCTCTCAAGTGGAGGATGTCTTAGAAAGCAAAGCTCTTGAAGGAGATTTTAATTGAGAAGAAGAAGGGCCAACTCATAGTGTTACAGGCAAGAATGTAAGGCTGAGAAATGCTACACCAGAGACACAAGGATTCTTCGGGAATCTCAGATTTTTCTCTAGGGAAAGAAGGAACCAAGGTCAAGTGGAAAGGCATGGGAAAAAAAATTAAACATGACATTGCAGCAGCGTTTGCAGGAATGCTTGGCTGTTCAGCTGGTAAGAGACAGGGGGAAATAAAATTTCTTTCCAGAAATCCTGGAGATACCAATGTATTTTTCAAAGACAAATAAAAATCTTGGTTTTGCCCTAAAGTTTAAAGGTCTGGAAGGCAAATTCACTTGATTTTTCTTAATATTCCATCTGGACATTGTCTATGGCAATCAGGCTTCTTGGTAACAACTGAGGCAGGCTATGATGTCAATAAGTGAGTCAAAGGGTCACTATGCAAGAGCTTAACTCCACACAAAGATCAGTCCTGTCATTCAGTGGAGAAGTAGGCAGGTTTTCCTGATGAACACTGAGAAGGGGTGAATACACGATTTTCTCTTACTGCCAAACACCACCGTTTTAGACAGTCTGCTATCCCTACTCTAGCCATCAAGCTCTCTCTCTCTCTCTCTCTCCTTCTCTCTCTGTTTCTCTCTCTCTCACCAGTCTGTTTTTATTTTCATCAAAATATTTCCTTGATGCATTTAACAAAGGATGATAGCATCTTGGAATTCCGAGTTTAATCCTCTCTAACTAGCAGTGGGAACATGGCTGGCTTGCAGGCTCCCATCCTGGATTTTTAGTTCTGTTTCTCAATGAGCACCTCTGTTTCTCAATGAGACAAGACGAGGCTGTTCTTTCTTTTCTAGATTGGGCCTCACATTACATGTAAGATTTCTTGGTTCAGCGTCCATTCCTGTGGAGGGTTAGTTAGCCCATAACAAATTGTATTTAGTGTGCAAAGTGTTCTCTTCTCACTTGTCCAGGAGAATGACCTTAGTCCAGTCTGGGCACATTAGAACATCCTAAAATCTTCATCAGGGTGGTTGGGTTAAGGATGGGTGTATTATGATCATTGACAATGAAGGTTCCTGTTTCCATTTGATTGTAGCTCTCTGTGCCCTACATCAATAAAACATTTACTGAGCCAAGTAAGTAAGTAGTTCTTTCTTTTGTTCACAAACAAAATTGAGATTAAAAAATGGATGTTGGTAAACCAATAACTCCTCATGGTCAATAACTGGGCAAGATTATTGTTCATAAACGGAAAATCTGGCTTAGATGGGGCCACTTGGATTAAGACATTACAATCTCTGTGAGTCATTTTAGTACAAAAGAGACTTGCTTTTTACCCTCCAAAATGATTGCATATTATTTGTCTTTACAAAACTTGCACAAACACCTGTGTTTGTGTGTGTGTGTTTCTTTTATTGAAAAGATTTTTATTGTTGAGGACACAACAACCCTGAGAATGTCCCTTTCTTTGGAGTGCCACCTCTCTTCCTTAGAGCCTGGGTTTGTGGGAAACTGTTTAGTCAACCCATTCCTAGTAAATCCATAATGTCATCATACAAATAGCACTGGTCATTTTCCCTTCACTTTCAACTTAGAAAGAAAAAAGCAACCCAAATATTTTTCCATGTCCCTTTTATATTCATTGTTTTTACATTTACTGGATAGCAATGAGGTTAGTAATCTCTGGAAAATTGCCTCAGAATTAAGAAGACATCAATAAAGCAGTAATAAGCTTGCCTCTTTTGACGACTCTTAGATCCAATACTTGTCATTTAGAACAAAACATTCTTCCAGTTAATGCAATGAGCTGAAAAATCTATGGATAGTGAGGCTTGTGGAATGACTAAGAAAGCAGTGTGTCATCTGTTCTGGAAAACTGAAGAGCAGGTTTTAAATCTGCTTCTCTGTTTTGGAGAGGTGTTGTTGCTCTATGCCTACTTTCCATCTCCAGGAGACACATGAACTATAGGTGAAGAAAGCAAGGAAACGTGTGCATGTGCAGAACAGTGAAGAAGGGGCTGGGGTGGCACAGGGTGGATGCCACCTGCACAATGGCTCACACCTGCTCCAGTTCTCAGATGATTTGTGTATTTTCTTTGCCCACACATGACAAGCAACCTTGATTGTTGTTTGATTTTCATTCATTGTCTCTAGAGGAGATGTTTGCTGGCCTGAGGACACAGCTGGTTGGTCTTCTTTACTACCAGTATAGGATACTGCATACTTGTTATGAATATAGGCTCAGTGGTCATGCCTGAATCCACCTTCTGCCATGTTTGTTTTCCTTCATTGTACTTGCTGTGTGACCCAGAGCACATGTCTTTACACATCTGAGCCTGTAAAAAGGGAATAATGATGAGAACTTTCCACACCAAGATACTAGATTTGTTTCTTTTCTGTCACTGTGATAAAATACCATGGCCAAAAGTGACTTATGGAAGAACATTTATTTGGGTTTTTGTTCTAATGGGATAAGATTCCAACATGGTGTGCAATCATGGCAACAACAGCAGGTATAGTAGGAACAGCAGAAAACCGAGAGCATCTCCAAATGCAAGCATGAAGCAGAGAGAATGAACTAGAAGTGTCTTAGTGACATGCTTCCCCAGCAAGGCTAGGCCACCAAAATCTCCCCGGACAGTACCACCAGCTGGGGACCAAGTATTCAAATGCTCATTCAAATGTAGGGTACTTTTCTCCTTTAAACCACCATCTCGTTTTCACCATCATCGATGGTGGAAAGTGATAATGAGTACAAAGTAGCTAGAATATTTTTCAGAGTGTGGTAAATCTTTTATTACTCTCACTATGAATAAATCATTAGGAGCTTGGGGTTAAATATTTCCTTTTAAAATGCTTTTATGTAAAAATGCCAAGTAAACACAAAAACAGAGAGAAGAATGAAGAATCTCTATGTATCTATCAGCCATTTAAAACAAGTCAACTAATAATGGTTGTGTTTTATTTATTTAGTTATTTATTTTACCCTACCTAGGCAATCCTGAACATAAATCCCTTCATCTGATATTTGTGTGTTCCGTGTGTGTGTGTGTGTGTGTGTGTGTGTGTGTGCACGCGCGCGTGTGCGCGCGCGTGGACACTGCACATGTGGGTACACATGCCTGCTTGTGAATGAAGGCAGGGGTTGACTGTTTCCCTCAAATGCTCTCCACCTTATTTTTTGAGGCGGGGTCTCTTACTGAATCCAGAGCTCACCAATTCAGCTAGTTCAGCTGGCCATCAAGCCCTTAGAATCCTCCTGTCTCCCTTTCCCAGTGCATGCACAGTTATGCTCATCTTTTTACATTGGACCCAGGGCTGAACTCTATCTGCAGACTTGCAGAGCTAGTGGTTTGCCCACTGAGCCATCTCCAAGCCCCAGTATGCCTCTTCATAAGAGAACACCCCCACTATGAGACTGATTAATTCTAGATGCAAACCAAGGAGGATTCTGGATTATCACAGTGAATTTTCCTACGTTGACCTTTTAAAAAATGTGTTCCAAAGAATGCTTTCCATGGTGTATTAACAGATGTGATGTCAAAAGAATGGAGTTCTTTGGTCAAACTGTTTCTCAACCATTGAGTAAATGGATACCCCTACCACTTATTCCGGGAACATCTGATGATGACTTCACCTGTCCTAAGAGAAACAGCATATTTAACCATGCAAGTCCTTCTTCAACCAGCATCTCGGGAAGCAAATGCTTGGTGGCTCAGACTTTGGCCAGCACAAAGCTAGACAAATGCCACACTGTGGGAATTTTGCCCTTGTTTGGGCAGCCAGATGGCTTTCTCTGGGCCACAAATTTCTATTTTATTTGAGTTTGCAGATTTGTTTAGAGCAACTGGAAGCCAGCATTAGGCATTCTGGGACTACTGTCCTCATTAGGGAGAGAGGTGTGTTCACAATGTCTGCACTCTCCAGATTCTATTAAAATAGCCCGGGGAAGCAAGAGAGGAGTGGGAACATTGAAATGGTCATAGAGTGTAAGAGTTACTGCCATCCCTGAAACCTAAGTAACAGCAGGCTTACACATGATAAGATGAACTCGAGGCTCAACCTGTTCATAACAGAACTGATCTATTAGCACCACATTGTAATATGTGCTGATTGACTTAAAGAAGGGGAGAAACTGATTCCATAGTCCAAGTTCTCTTCTGAAGAGCTGCCAACAAGAACATTGATAGTTTATTTGGTTATGGGATGATTTTTCAAGTGATTTTGAGGTCACTTTCTTTGTGAGAAGAAGGAAGTTGTGTGATTAAGATTACTGGTCCCACCCATATCTAGTTCTCTCTGGAAGCTTGGAACTTTGCTCTTATTAACCATCTTGCAACTGAGTTGAGCCATTTGACTGTTTCTGGGCAGAAAAACACAAGTAGAAGTAGCTTTAATTACTTCCAGGCTGAGTTAGTGAGGGGCTCAGACATGATTATCTAGGCTTCTGTCTCCTCGCCACGAGAATGGGGAGCTGTCTGCACACTTGAGTTGGAACAGATACAGGATGGAGGAGCATCTGTCAACCCAAGGTTCTGAACGGTTACATATAACAGGGCTGCCGATTGGCCTGTAAATATGCATAGGGAATGAAAGAGAATAAATATTTGCTGTATTGAGCTGCTGGATTTGGGATTCATTCACTACTGAAAACAACAGATATTCCCCGGCTGACACAGCATGGCTTTCTTCTTGGTGCCTCCATTGGTCTTCTCTAATGCTCAGAGTGATGGTAATACCATGAATTCTGTCACAAAAGACAGCTAGCAGCAAATGTCAGTGGAATAGACTTTATACGTTCAACTCTAGTCTAGTCTGTACTGCCTTAAAAATAATGTGGAGATCACTCAGATGAATATGCATGTTTAAGCTTCTTCTTTCCATAGCCAACGAAGACTCAGCTCATCATAGTTCTCTGACATTCCTCTTTATCTGTCACAACAAATAGATCAAAAGGAGGGTCCGCGAAGCTTCCATTATTACCAACTCACAAATACTAAGAGCCAACATTTATTGGTTGCTGTATACCACTTATTTCCTAAGCACTCTTGGCATATTACGCCATCTTCACAACATCCAGAGGTTAGTTCTAACAGTATGATCGTTATTTCATAGACTCTGGCCTTACAGAGAAAACACAGGGCCTTTTAGTATCTTACCCAAAGACCGGACAAGTGGGGATCATCAGAGCTGGAATAAAACCTACATGTTACCAAACCACACAGCACAAACAATGCTTTTAACAATGGTGCTAATCTGATTTTTTAAAAAAACATTTCAGACAAAGCTGTGTTCCCATCTTCTCTCACATCCCCACGAATCAGTCATTATTGTAACCAAGAGACTCTAACCACTGCTGATTGGACCAATAGTAGAAGAATGAGTTTTCAACTTTACGTACTTTGTAAATGACTATATGTTAATTCATGCAGGAGAGGTTAAGTAAGGCCATGCTTATTTTTGTAGGATGATTGTGGGTTGCTTTAGTATAAGATTAGAGAAGCTGAGGAGGTCAACAGCTTGTTCAAGACTGACCATGTGAGGGAGGCTTCTGACTCGTGTTTAACATTTCAGTGAAAATATAATAAAAACATGCTCTAGAAATATTACATATGAATATGAAATGAAAATTTCAATAAGTTTAAAGATAAATTAGAAACAGTGGTACTATTAGTGATCTTGAATGCAAACAAATAAAAATAATTGAACTAAATTAGAATAGAAAAGGCCTAAGATAACCCTAACCTTAACCTTGACTCTCTAAACCTAACCTTAATTCTTAAACCTCTAACCCTAACCATAACTCTATCCCTAGCCCTCTAACCTTAATCCTAACCCAACACTACCCCCTAACTCCCAACCCTAACTCTAATCCTAACCCTAACCTTAACCCCTAACTTCTAGCCTTAACCCAAACCTAATCCTAACCCCCAGCCCTAAGCTTAGCTCTAACCTTAACCTCTAACCCTAACTTTAACCCTGAAACAACTCCCCATGAACACAAAGGTTTGATTTTTGAGCTTTATGAGTGATTCCCATTTTTCACTGACTTAGAGTTTTTATTTAGTTTTGAAACATAGGCTTTACTATTACAGACCTCATGGCATAACCTTATACAGTTAGACAAAGTCTCACACCATAATTGCAGCCCTGGCCATTTGTTCTAGAGAAATAAAACCTGTGTGCATACAAAAATCTTTACATCAGTGCTCATAGAAGTTGTGTGTGTATGGTAACCAAACACATGAAAATGAGCAAGATATTCTTTGTCAGTAGATAGCAAACCAAATTGGGTTACAGCCACATCATAGGGAACTTCTCAACTTCTCAGTCACACAGAGGAACTACTGGTAGATACTACTCAGGTGGATATCAAGAGCATTACAGAGAATGAAAAAAGAAAAATGGTCTAGGTTCACATGTAGTATAATTGTACACATTTAATGTTCTCACAATTGGCAGAATTAGAGATACTGGGAATATTTTGTCTATAACCAGAGGTTACAGATGGTTGGGAGACATTGGCATGACTCTAAGGGTTTATATGAGGGAGGGGGAACTTGGTGGCGACGAATATGTTTCTTGATTGTAGTAGTGGTTACATGAAACTGCGTGTGTGAGAGAATGGCACAGAACTGTATACAGGACTATCCCCTGGCTTTGGGTTTTGTATTATCATCATGTAAAAAAAAAAAATAACAAGGAGAATCTGAATGAAGGCTACATAGGGCCTATCTGTGCAACTTTCTATGAAGTACTATCTCAAGATAAATTTTAAGAAAATTCAAGGGTTCAACAAAGTCCTTTCAACTTGCTGGGTGCAAACTCTAAAGTCCTCTTCCTGTCTGTTGAACAACAACCAGAATTCGACTCAGCATCTCTAGACTTCTAACTACTGGATTATATGCATAAAACTGATACCAGTCTCATACCTTCAGGCCAGCCACACATAGGAAGAGCTTTCGCCAGCATGCCTGGGGCTCCCTCCTTTCCGTGCATCACCTTTTAGAATCTCTACCTTCAATTTCCAGCCATCCTTACTGTTCCAACCCACATCTTTTAATGCTGCAAGTCAAGAAGACTGTGTGCTTAAGTCCAGAGAACCCTGTGTTTCACTTAATGCCGAAGAACAGCCAAATAGACCCCATTCATCAGAGTTCCTTCTCTCAAGGTCAGAATTCCCTCCGAGTTTACTCTATTTTAGTCAGGCTCCATTGTCTTCAAATCATACACCTATAAATAGATCAACAGATAGATTACTATCACATAAATATATGAGCATATGTACTCGTGAAGTAAGCACTGAGTGCGTAAAATCGAATTGTAGTGCTACTTGTATCCTACATCTTCAGATTCTTTATTTACAAACTCACTTTCCAACTTTATGTAAAACTATCCTAGGAAGTAAAAAGAATATGATTATGCCATAGCCACTCTTTATGTAAATTATCCTGAGTCACCTCATTTTCTGACCACATCTCAGTTATTTACAAGGACCTCAAGCCCGAGTTCTCTGTGTCCATGTTGGTTCACTGGAACTCTTTCCTCAGTCTCTGGCTACCCTCATTCCTATTTCCTAAAGGATGCATTCCTCATTTGCCTCATTCCTAAAGGATGCATCATTTGCATCCATCACCTGTTCCATGAGCTGTACAAGTTATTACTTCTGTCTAGGTTATGAGTCATGTATCCAGTCACATTTGAAATCTCCACTTGGAGTCATACAGACACCTTCGAAAGCATGTTCACACATTAACACCAAGTCTTCTCCTGAGACCTGCTTTTCTTTCTCTATTTCCTGTTTCAGGCATTCAAGCAAGGAACAATGTTGTCCCTGACCATCCAAGTCTGTTCTCACCATGTTCTGCTGCCTGGATACCTTATTTTATTTCTCAGATCCTTGCTCCCTTCCCAGGGATGCCTCTACCCTAGTTCTGTTACTCAGCATTTCTTGTTCAGACTATTGCAATAAACTCCTAATTGCTCTCCTCATATCTGATCTTGCACAGACTGGACCAGAGGTTACATGCCTAAGAGTGATGACATTAAACTTGGTCCATTCTAAGTTAAAGAGGAACTGGGGGCAGGGGGTGGTGGTGTGGTTAGTAGTTGGTTGCCTGTCAACATAGAAATCCCCTGCGCCCTAATGTTAGTATTAGCAAAATCAATGTGGTTCTTTTCTTTTAATGACAACAGTCAGGTCTAAGGACAGCAGTGCTCTGGGTGCTGCTAATGACCCCACTTTTCACTGAAGTCAGAGAGTGGAGACCTGGGCAGAGGGTTGCCTATATCAGTGGAGAAGGCAGGGGGTTCTAAGACATAGTTTCTAGTAAGCTTCCAAACTCAGCCCAATGCAACAATAGATCACTATCATATAAGCAGGAACATATATATGTGTAAACAGAAAAGGAGAATGAGTGATCCCTTAATTATAAAACCCACCAAATGCAAAAGTGCAATGGTTTTGGTTAAGATTATTGACCTAACAGTTCCCAGGTTCTATGTCATTCAAATACTTAATTTGTCATAGAAATATTCTATAGACATTCTTACTAAGCAAACTTCTTTGCAATATACTGAGTGATTGTTCCATAGTTCCCTAGTCCTAAGGACACAGCACAGATGAGTGAGATGCCAAACAACATTGCCCCATGCAGCCAGTTACAAATACTCACATAATATAAAATGGTTCTTTTACATTGTTGGTGAATTTTATCTGTCCAAGAAAAAGATCAGACAACTATCCTACTAAAAACAGTTGATGACTTCTCTTTACCAACATTACATGCAAAATCTCTGGGGGGGGGCGCTGTTAGAGTCCTCTGTGATCCTATTTCTCCTGTCTGTTAAGCCTCATCCAACCTTCTTACAGAGAAAGATCTCTTGTTACAGTTAGTCCCAGATGTTGCCCTTGACTGTGAGCTTCAGAGGCAAGAAATCTCTCTGATCTATCCTCATCCCATCATCATTATTCAGTATGATGTGTGACTCCTAGCACACATTTAAATAGGTTTGTTGAACAATTAATTTAATAAGGAATTAACAAGATTTTTCCTGTAAAAGACTTGGAGTAAATATCTGGGGCTTTGCAGGCTATCAGCTGTTTGCCTGTTTCAACTATTCAGCTCTGCCAATGCAGTGTCACATACAGAGTTCAAAACAAATAGACATGGCTGTATTCCAATAAAACTTCATATATATATATATATATATATATATATGTGTGTGTGTGTGTGTGTGTGTGTGTGTGTGTGTGTGTGTGCATGTATGTATGTATACACACACACCACATACATACATACACATATATATGGCAGAACTCCTGAGTGATAAATGATTGACTGTGTAAATTACTTTGTAGTCACTTAGGAGCTAAAACTTCCTTTTCCAGGAAGGCAGCACCCCTGGGGCCCTAAATTCTCCATAGCCCCCCAAAGCAAGGATAGAGTATGCTTCAAGTGAGAGAGAATTTTTATGTGTATATTTATTTTATTTAATTAAAAAACCTGAATGAAAATCATGTAGATGCAATGTCACTTGAAAAGCAGGCATAAGTAAGTGTTGTAGGAACTTACTATCCACACACCAATAGCAGAGAAAGCCTTCCTGACAATGGGCTATGCTATACTGGGGTGGGGTGGGTTCCCCAAAACATAGTTTCCCAGGGAAAGTAAAAGAAAAAGTGGATAGAATAAAAAGACAAATTAAAGTCTTTTTGTGGACCCCAGCTGAGACCTCAGGTGTCCCTGAGGTCTGTCGGGATACAAATGACTCTAATTGTGATTTGGGAAAATGTGGGCATCTCAAATTAACTCATCTTTGAGCTAAATTCAAATACTAACTTCAGCACTAGCAATTGGACTCCCAAATCACTTAATTCTTCAGAGCCTCAATTTCTAAATCAAATGAAAGGAATGTGATAATATCCATATTCCGGAATGGTTTTAGAGATGGCAGGATCATCATACTACAGTCTGGTGTGTTATGAGGAATTGCCTTGCCATGAGCAAAATGAATCTCATGCTACTTAATGGTGGGTCTGTGTTCTGAGATAATGTTTTATTAAGAGACTTTTGTCATTGAGGGAACGTCACAGTGCATACTTACCCAAGACAGCAACAATATCAGTAGGAAATAAAATATTATGTGACCACTGTTGTGCATGAGACCTGTCACTGACTAAACACTGTTAGGTGGCATACACTTACACTTTTGCTTTGCAAGATCAAGTTTTGAGCAAAGAAAACCCAGCCTGTGACCAGCTGGTTGAGTATGCCCTCTCCACTCCAAAGGGAAAGGCTCCAAGAGTCTGTTTTCTTACTTCTTCCCTGCTCTAATTATACTCTCACAGCCAGTTTCTGGTTAGACACTAAACATACCGGAGCCAGGCACTATGAATGTCAAAACAAAACAATAAAAGCAAGGCACAAAGAGGAAAGTCAGTGGAAATGAGAGGCAAGTCTGCTGACATTTCATCCCTTTATGAGGAACAAATCCCACATGTGGGGACATTGGAGGGCAGGATTGAATTGCATTTTGCAAGGACTAAGAGTGTTTCTTCATGCCCCCCTTCCTGTTTTCCTTTCCCAGGCTGTTTCTCCCTCCTTTCTTGCTTAAATGAAGATAATAAAAGCATTCTTAGATGGAATTGTCGAGTACTGGTCAGTTAGCTTTCAATTATGTTGCAGTGGGTTACACAAGGTGAAGGGAAGATGTGTCAACTTACTCAGTACCTTTGTCTTCAGGGACATGATGGACATAGTCCTGGGGACAGGAATCATTAGCTTCTTGTCACCATTACCAAAATATCTTACAAAAACTACTTAGAGGAGGAACAATTTGCTTTAATTCATGGTTTTAGAAGGTTCTATCCATGCCTATCAGGTCCATGCACCAAAGCAGGCCATCACAGTGATAATAGGGTATAGAAGAGAAGAGCTGTTCATTTCATGACCATCCAGGAAGAGGAAAGCATGGTGGGAAGTCACTAAGAATAATACATCCATAAACAGCTGCCCTTGATGACCTTTACCCTCTAGCAAGGCCCCATCTCCCTGAATTTCTATCCCCACATAGGTCCACCTACTATAGATCAAACATTTAAACCATGAACATGAGTGAGACATTTCATATTCAAACCATAACAGGATTTTTGTACACACTGAAAGGTGTACAGGCATACAACAGTGTTTCTGAGTGAAATGAATTCTCTGGGGACCTTCAGAAGCAGTGGGTTGAGAAGATCCATGTTCCTAACAGGCACCAGTTAGGCAATTACTGTCATCGTATTTGCTGGGCATCTTTTTGCATCATCCTCTCACTTACATGATGAACTGACACTTTTTAAAACCAGAAACATTCCTTTAAACCTGGGGAGATGCAAAGATGAATACTACTTCATTTCTGTATCCAATGGGCATAAGGAACATACCTACCACCAGAGCCAATGGGGGTAAAATGCATTGTGATTAGAATATGAAAAACTCCTGCAACAGGGGCATATGGTAGGCTGTCAGTGCAGGGTACTCAAAAATGTTCTCTCTCTCCCTCTGTCTCTGTCGCTCACACACACTTACACATGCTTGCACACCCATCTTAGACCTCACAATCAGTTCTCTTTGGTGCTTATATTGCTTATTCAGATTCTTTGCATGGAGAGCAGGAAGGGACAAAACTCAAAGGCCATGAATGTTAAGTCCTGGAAAATTTCCAAACTTGAAATCATCCTTACATACTTCTTTTCTATACTTCCAAAGAAGGTCTCTCACCTGTGTCTGCTTCAACCAAATTGGTTCACTTCTTGGATTCTTAATTTTGACAGAATTCCTGTTGTTCATATTCAGCAAGGCCAAAGTCCTAGTATTATACTTTTCCTTGATATCTCACGAGCTTGAGAGGACTTTTAATGGCCTGACTGCAAGTTCCCTTCCCCTCAAACAAGGTACCATAGTTCAACAATTCCCTTCCCCTGACCAAGGGGCCAGGCATGGAGGGGTTGTTCCCTTGCAGGAACAAAGAGTCATCCCTGCCCTTTGGATGACACAAAGACTTCCCCATGCTTATGGCTATTCATTATATTCCCAAGCTCATCTCCTAGGAGACTCTGTAGACCATATGCATATGATGTTCTACTCCCACAGATATGGATATTTGTGTTTGATTGCCTTGTGGCTCTCAGACCTTTTTTTTTTTTCTCCCCATGTCTGTAGCCCTTTGGCAGGAATCCCTCCTTCACCAATGATATGGATGGGGAGAAATTACAACAATATGCAATTTGACTTTGGATAGAATTAGTTTTGTAAGCGCACTAGCTGACATGCAGGCATGGTACTGAACATGTATATGCTGTACAAAGCTTGTCTTCCAGACAGCCCTGTGATTCCCTTTATTACTATCTATTCCTCCCTCCAGGGCATTCAGCCACAGGCTTATGCTAACTCCCAGATGTCTTGCTATTTAAAACCCTTCTGAATGGACACCAGATTTCTCTTTTAGTAATCCATTTACTTCAACTAATGATGTTGATTTTCTCATACAAATTTGCAAGCATGTTAATGCCTCATGTATACTACAATTTATCACAAAGTTAATTTGTCCATTGAACTTCACAGCATAATCATGACTAAAGTTGTATATACTGTGAAGAATATCTACAGTGATATTACTTATAATAGAGATCCCAAACTGGAATGTCTACCAACATGCAGTTTTCTAAGCAAAACGCCCATCACAAGGATGCACAAGTAAAACTAGGGTATGTTTACTGGGTGAAAAACTATTCAATAATGAAAAAAAAAAAGAGCAGTCACATGAAATAACTTTGATAAATCACACAAAAATATGCCCTGAGATAAGAAAACCAGACACCAAAGAACACATATATTTAGCTACACTATATAAAGTAAAATATAAACAAAATGATTCAGTAGTTTTAGAAGTAATAATGGTGGCCAACTCTGGGGAAATGGAAAGAGATAATAAATAGGAAAAATGAGACGTGCCTCCTGGGGTGCATTTAATGTTCAATATCTTGACCTGGAGCATGGGTGTACTCACTTTGTTTTTTTATACACCATTCTCTCTTTTACCTATGAATACTATATTTCAGTAAAAGTCTTTCCCACTAGCGGTAAAGAAAATTGGGACCTCTTCATTCTTGAAACTTACTTATTACTACATGCTTAATAACAGACTGTGTTTATGCAGCATATAAAACAGGCAGGGGCCAATGACACCTGTAGCATATGAAGACAAGAATGACGACTGGAAATGAGTGTCCTGGGGTGTTCATTGCTTTTGGAGTGATGGAGAGAAAGGTAGATCATGCACACCAAAGGGGTGAGCAACATGGACCATAGGGCTTTAATTTCACTTCTACCCCTTCAGTGATGTGTGCCTTTGGATGAAAGAGTTAACTTTCCCAAGAGTAGTTTGTGAATCTGTAAAATGGGGCCAACATAAGGTTGTGTTGAGGATTATGAACATAAATGAGTATAACGCATATGGCATATACCAGAAGTCTGGTAAGTTGTAGACATCCTGTTATTCTTATTACCACAAACCATCCTTGACTCAATTATTTCTAGGTTTTATCTCACTTGGATTCCTCACCTGGAAGTCAAACGTTAATCTTCAGAGAAGCAGTTTTCCTTCAACGGATGGAGAGACTTTCAAAATTCTTCCCAGGCACAGTATATTAAATAAAACAAACAAAAACCTGTGTGTATACGTGTTTGTGGTGAGTGCACATTATCCACATTAACCAAGCAAAAACAGCACTTGTGAAACAGAAGATCACATGACCAGCTCTTTCAATTGACTGATGACTATTCCCCCACAAGTTCAAACTCAGCCTCAAGGTCATGATTACCCAATGATGACTCTAGACCAAAGGAGATGCTCTTGCATCAGGGCTACTTTATTTATTTATTTAACATCAAATACCACTCCATCTTACTCAAAGTGTGGTTAGCATATGCAACACTATCCATGTAACTAGGTCTCCTATGAGCCACTTCAATGATCTTCAGTGACTTCATGCATTATGGAAGCTTATGGAAGCGTGTGTTGCCTCGGGCTGGTGCCTTTGCCGTGCTCCTTGGGGCCTTTCTTGTTACTTTCGTATTCTTCCTCAGATGTTTAGGTTCTGTGAGTTGTCATCCCACAGAGATGATTTCAATCTTGGACCCGAAAGTGATTCAAAAAAAAAAAAAAAAAAAAAAAAAAGGAGGCAGAAAGTGAACATTTATTTTTCCCTTCAGAATTAATTTGTCTGACATGAAACTCACAAAATGAACATTGAGAAAATAGACAGAACTTCACCAAACAAAATGGAGTGCTGTCTGTAATATATATATATATATATGTGTGTGTGTGTGTGTGTGTGTGTGTGTGTGTGTGTGTGTGTGTGTTATGAAATGAAAACTTGGAGCCAAAAGGTTAATTCCTCAAAATATATTATATTTACCAAACTTTATTATTTACATAAAATTGTAAATGAATAAACAGGAGAGACTTAGTTTTGGTTTAGTATAAATTTGGGCTGAGTTTGACACATCCTCATTGATAACCTTATCAACCTAAAATAGAAGGCATCGGCTTTCCTTGTTTACTGTGTATACACTTCTAACCATCTAGATGTCTGGATTCCTGTGTCAGAGAATATTAAAAGCAAGAAGGGAGCTAAACTTAGACACATTGACAATTGTAAGCAACGAAGGCTGACAACCTGGCAGAGAGTGGAATAATGAGAGATATCTAAAGCATGGAAACTCAAAAGCAGATGCTTGGAGTCATTTGATATGGGGGCAAATCAATAGTTACTGGGCCCTAGCATGTATCAAGAAATATCTCAAATAGCACATATGCCCACCCCAGTTACAGATGGTTGTGAGATACATAGTGTAAGTGCTGGGAGCTGAACTCAGGTTCAGTAAGCACACTTAGCCACTGGGCATGTCTGCAGCAGCCCCTTATACTGCAATTTTTTAAAAAGATGTATTTAGTATTATTTTATGTGTGCTGATGTTTTGTCTGAATGTATGCCTGTGTACCATGTGTTCAGTGCCCACAAATGTAAGAAGAGGGCATCAGATCCCCTAGAAACTGCAGTTACATATGGTTATGACATGCTACAGGTGCTGAGAACCAAATTCAGGCCTCACAAAACAGCAGCCAGTGTCCTTAACTGCTGAGCCACTCACCAGCCCCAATTACTGTATTTCTCAATTAACTCAATACCAATGTTTCTCGTGAAATTGACTGTGACTGGTATGATATGGAAACCACAGCCAAGAAGCTTAAAGTAAATCCCAATACATATTGTCTATGTTAAAGCCTTTGAGATGTTTGTTCTATAAGAAACCGTTCTGTTTTTGTAGGACTATGACTTTCCTAAATGTATTTGCTTGGTGAATCTTCTTTGAAGTAGACATTATTAACATGTTTCAGAATCTGTCTCCTTTCAATTGTACTAATGGAAATCTATTTATCTGACCATGATCCAGTTTCCAGTGGGGGCATCTGGTTACACCCAAGGATGTAACTGAAGAGCATTTAAGGAGGGGACTACTGTGCAAAGTGGAGCTACAGGTAAGAGAATCAATAAGAAGTCAGATAACAACAGAGTGGTGTTACCGTCCTCAACCTGAAGACCCAAGAGGAGAGTCCAATGTTCTCAGAGCCTTGGAGAAACTAGGCAAGCTGAAGGGGAGCCAGACCCAGCAGCTGTGACTGGATGTTTGTCTCCTCCAATGTCTGATGACATTTTAAGGAGAAACAAACCCTTTTGTAGTGCCTGTTTATTCCAGTAAAGCAAAGCATTCAACCATGGCCCATATCTAGCTAGCAATGTATAGTTGGTGAACTTGGACTTGAATAGAATCTAAAGAAGCATATTGTCACTCAGTAACACAACAGAGGTACCTAACCACAAAACATAGAAAGCAGAGAGCTACATAGGGTATCAGAAATCCATCTAAACAGATTAACATAGTACAGTGATCTTCCTAGGCAGAGTGTATTCCTCCTATTAAGGAGGGAGAGGTCAGTATTTGGGAGAGAGTCTCTCTCTCTCTCTCTCTCTCTCTCTCTCTCTCTCTCTCTCTCTCTCTCTCTGTGTGTGTGTGTGTGTGTGTGTGTGTGTGTGTGTGTGTCACACACATCCACCTGCTTCCAGGACTGGAATTACAAACACACCACTGGACTCAAATTTTTACATGAGTCCTGGAGATCCAAACACAGGTCCCCATGCTTGTGCGGCAAGCACTTACTGACTGAGCCATCTCTCTCACGTTCCCTTACACACTTGACTGAGAACTAGCAATATAGGCACAGGGCAGAGACTGCAAAGATCATGAAGGTCAAACCACACTGGCAACCGTGAGCCTGTCAGCCTAGCTGCAATGAAGCTGCTGTTTTGCTAGCACCTCCTTAGTAAACAGAGACAGCAAAGTCCATGCCTCAGGAGTAAGTGCTACTCCCATCAGCCAGCTTAACAGAGATCCTGGGGAAAATGAAGCCTGATACAAACCAGCACAGAGTTCTGTTCTCAATTGACCTTAAAGGGACAGAGAGTGCATTTCTGTAGGCTTTGCAGACCAAAA
This sequence comes from Phodopus roborovskii, assembly GCF_943737965.1. Lineage (NCBI taxonomy): Eukaryota > Metazoa > Chordata > Mammalia > Rodentia > Cricetidae > Phodopus > Phodopus roborovskii. Next base: position 26,370,475 of record NW_026126525.1, on the reverse strand, counting down.
GGTGAAACCAAGAATGTGATTGATGCATTTGCTTATATAACCATTTAAAGTACAATTATTTAACAAGAAGAGGTGGGCTAGATGCTGCCCACAGGTTATGGGTTGCTTAACTTTGCTTCTAAGGATGCTTCTAAGGATGTTAACTTATGATCCAATGAAAAAAACTGAGAGGGTAGTAACTGAAACAATTTCTGTGTCACACAGTTCAAATGAAGAATCCCAGTTGAAGAAGGCTCAGAGGAAGATGGATTCTGGACCATTTTGGAGATTGAATTTTACATATTAAAGGATCCTAGTAACTCTGTATTTTTCCTGAGTATCTGTGCTAACAAATCATGCTGTCAACCCTAACAAATTCAAGTTTTCTAGCCAATGAGCAACAATCCAATGGAACTAAGTAACCAATAATCTTGAAGGAACGTAACATAGTCCAGATTGTACAATCCAGCAGTCACAGTATCCAGACTAAAACAGAACATTGTGTAGTATACAAAGAAACAGGAAAATCCGACCCATAGTCAAGAAAAAAATTAATTGGTAGACATTAATATAAAGAGACAGACATAGTGCCTCACATCTGTGATCCAAGCACTAGGAAAGTCGAGGCAGGAGGATGGCTGAGAGTGCCAGGCCAATATTAGTCTTGTTGCAGCAACCTGAGCCACCCAATGAAAACCTGTCTCAAACAAACAAGAAAAGGAAACAAAGAGATAGCCTTTAAGGGACTGGGAGATAGCTCACTGGGTAAGGGCTTGCTGTACATGCCTGAAGATGTGGGAGTTTGGCTCTCCAGTGCCTAGTCATGGTGGTGCATGTCTGTGACCCTAGCCCTGGGGGGCCAGAGACAGGCAGATTCCTGCAGCTCATAGGTTAGCTGATGTAGTCAATCAGTGAGCTCCAGATTCAATGAGGGACCCTGTCTTAAAGCATAAGGTACAATTGAGGAAGACAACCAGTGTTGGCCTCTGGCCTTCACAACAACACATTAGAACAAATATACTCACCACACACACACACACACACACACACACACACACACAGTTTTAAAAATGGAAACAGACTGAGATGCGCTCCTCAGATAGGGATGGAAATGTCCTTTCATTATCTTATGGTCATAGATACACGTATGTATATATGATATAGTGATATAACTCTAAAGAGTGAACAAAGGATCCCAATAGCATCCATGTGAACTTCATATTTTACAACTTCATGGCACTTGTCATATTTTTAATTTTCTTGTTTGGGGGTTGGAGAGATGGTTTAGTGTTTAAGAGCACACGTTGCTCTTACAGAGGACCAGGCTTTAATTCCCAGCACCCACATGGTGGCTAACAACTGTCGTAACTCCAATTCTTGGGGATCTGACACCCTCTTTCAGCTTCTGAAGGCACCAGGCAGTGAACTTACATCTATGTAGGATGTATAAAATAAAATCTTTTTTTAAAAATGACTTGTTTAAAAAGTCATCTTCCAGTGACATTGTAAGTACATGTAGACAGTATTTATTTGGTGAACTGAGATACTAAATTTTCTTGTGACAGGTAAGCATGACAGTTTTCCCAAGAGGAAAAAAAAACTAGCGGAGTTCTTCAGAGAGAGCCATTTAATAAATATTAATGCTTAGTTATACTTCATGCCTCTACTTAACTAAAGATACAGTGAGACACTTTAGTCTCCTTCAAAGGGATTTAATTTTAATGTTGAATATAGGAAAAATAGTAAGCATAATGTAACTTGATAGAACACCATTGTAGAGGCATATGCATGCCTAATTACAGGGAACTTGCCAGGGGTGGGGACTGTCCCCTTGTCCTCATTCAGGAAGATGATAAGATGTGAAATGAATCTTATTTAACAGATGGTAAGTCGGTGACAGAAATATGGTGGGAAAGGATACACCTCGACATAGGTGTATTTATAAGTCTCAGATGTTGCTTATTAAATATGTTTACAATATACTTTAAAGGCAAACATGGATGGAGAAGGGGAGCTAGGGGACTAGACTATGGGCGCTCACTATGGCAGGAAACAATTATTAGCAAACATTAGAAGTTGGGAAGTAAGCTAGATGAACAGTTGTGTCCGATGGCCAGGTTATGAGGAAATAGAAATAACCATAAGCTTCAGATTGGATCGTTGTTCACCAACAGTTTCAGGCAGCTTTTTGTTACTGTAACAGGATATTCTGCTTGTGAAAAAAGAAACAAATGTTTATTTTGACACAGTCATGTTTGGGCTAATCCATTGCTTCCCTATGGAACAGTCTCGGGCAGTTTGCCACTCTGAGCTTCTGCTGGGAAGCAACACATTTTAGAAGAAGGTATGCTGGAGGAAACTGCTGGCCCTGTGGCTGGACGCCTCTGATGGCTTGCAGGCCCTGCTGCTAAGGAGACCCCCCCAGCTCAAGACCCCCAACACACAGACCAATGGAGGCATTTCAGACCTAAACTCTCGCATCTCCTGCTCCTAAAATTAGCACTTCCTTGTCCCTCATGCACTCTCCATTTTAGTCCATGGCAGTATCATGTCCTAAAGAGCAGCTGGAGTCCCAACTTCTACTTCTGTCTCTAAAACATTTGCTTTTGTCCATCTGCACCCAAACTCCAAGTTTAACTTCAGATGTTTGCTAACATCAACTGCTTTCTTTCCTTATGTTAGTAATTAACCCATTCTCCAAAAGGGAGCCATGATCACTGATACTACAAGGATGGATAGGTCTAGTTTTTAAATGTTTGTTGCCATCTCTCTCTCTCTCTCTCTCTCTCTCTCTCTCTCTCTCTCTGTGTGTGTGTGTGTGTGTGTGTGTGTGTCTCTGTGTGTGTGTGTGTGTGTGTGTGTGTGCGTGTGTATGCATGCATGTGTGTGTGTGTGTGTGTGTGTGTGTGTACACTTGTACGGAGGTCAGAGGACAATTTTCAGGAGTTGGTGCTCCCCTTCTACTGTGAATTCTGGGAATCACACTCAGCCCCTAAGGCTTGTAAGCAAGGGCTTTTACCTATGGAGGCATCTTGGGTAAGGCAAAATGAAGGTGAGCATGGGGTGACAAATGTACACCCTACTCAAGTTTGCAAGATAGTTCTGAAAGAACAGAGGCAAAGGGAATGTGGCACTTTATTTAAGACCCTGTGTAGCCTGACCTCAGGTCTGGTTTCTGTGCTTCTGGTCCTGTCCTCTCTAATCCATTCTTCACATCCTACAAACACAGCATGATTTTGCTCTGGGTTGAAGGCCCATCCAATTTCTGTCATATTGACTTCCCTGTCTAGAACTTATAATAGAGTCTTGCTATTTGTAAGGTAGAGTCCTTAGGACATCCAAGGCTGTCTAGGGTCTGAAGCTAGAGCCCTTTCATGTGGTCCTTCATAATTATTTCCTAATCGTGTGTGTGTGTGTGTGTGTGTGTGTGTGTGTGTGTGTGTTTTCTTATTTTACATATTGATCCCAGTTCCCTCTCCCTTCCTCCCTCCTGCCTCTAGGCTAAGGGGGTATCCCTCCATGGGGAATGTGCTCCCAAAGTCCTTTCATAAACCAGGGATACATCCTGGTTCCACTGTCAGAGGTCCCTTAGACTGCCCAGGCCTTCTAACTGAGACCCAGGTTCAGGGGATCTGAGTCGGTACAATGCTGGTTTCCCAGCTATCAGTCTGGGGGTCCACTAGTTTCCCCTTGTTCAGGTCAGCTGTCTCTGTGGGTTTCTGTAGCCTGGTTCAAGTTGTCTTTCAAATTCTAGTCCTAAAAGGAAATACTTTTAAAACTAATTTATTGATTTATTATTTGTAAATTATACCCAACTATCAATTTTGGTTCCAATTATGTGGTCATGTGATTTGAGAAAAATTCTTAACTTCTTAAAGCCATAGTTTCCCTATTAATACTACAAAGTAATAATATTCACTATTGAATAGAGTTGATACAAACATCAATACCAATCTTGTTTAAGCTCATTTTATTTGGGTTATTATTAATATTACACCTGGTGGAACCCCACAAAGAACTTTTGCAGACATGCAGGGCCCACCAGACCCTTTCCCTGAATAAGCAAATGCTATGTCTGTACAGGGTGTCCTTCCAACAGTTGTGTTCAAAACTGAGTTCAAGGGGAGTTGAGTACCACATAGGCTACAAGAGATGCTGGACTCTCCTTTCTGTATGCATCTACTCATCAAAGATAATAGACCCTGCTCAGGTCCACCCTCCCTAGAGAGCTGCTGCTGACCCTTACAGCCTTACTTGAACTTCCCTCTGTTGATAACTAATCTCGCTGTCATTAACTCCATCAGCCTCAGATCCAAGGCTTTCCAAGTTCCTTGGCAGGGCACAGATCTTGAGGAATTTATCATCAGCTACAAGCCAAGTCAGTGCTAGTGTTTCATCCATGGGTCCAGGAAGCCATTCCCTTTGTTATCTTTCACAGGGCAGATAGCCAACTGTGTTCTTTCTTTTAAAACTATATTTGGAATACAAAAGGACAAATTTTCCAGCTTGGAAGAAATTCATAAGGCACACAAATATGTGCAATAATGTGTTTGGTGCCATGGGACATTTTCCCTTGTGCATGTGTAGCTAATTTTGTGAAATGTCAATGTGGTGCTGAGCCAAGGAATAATGACAGTGCAACAGCTTGCTCGCAATAGGGTCAGGAGTCTAAGACCCCACCCATGGAATGTTTCTGAGCATCCTCTGTAAGATACCTCTAAGCTATTTAAGGACTGAAGGCTTCACCATGACAAATCTTCTAATACATTCTCCCAGGTTCTATGTGTATTGGTTTTCTGTGGACGTTGTAATACAACGTCAGGTCACAAATGTGGGTGACCTGAAAACAGTAGAACTCCATCAACACACAGTTTTGAAGGTTAGGTGTCTGAAGTTAAGGTGTCAGCATGTTGGTTCACTCTAGGGGCTCAGACGCAGAATTGCCTTCCCATCTCTGTCCTCCTTTCTGGTAGACCTTACCAGTCCTTGGGATTTCTCATTTTATAGATGTTTTAGTCCAAAATTGGTCTCTGCCATCTCAGGACATTTTCTGCATGTGACTGGCCAAATACCTTTCTTCCTATAAGGTTATTGGATAGGCCCACCCTGTCCACTATGTCTTTTTAATGTGATGTAATCAGCAAGGACCATTTCCAAATCAAATCACATTCACAAATACCGGGTATTAACACTTGATCACGCATTTAAAACAGATGTAATTCACCCCATAATATCATCCTTATGACAGATCCCCAGAGGTCTTTCAAGTTCACTCTAGAGATAACCTTAGAAGTTGTACAGGATAATTTTATGTCAACTTGTCACAAACTAAAGCTATCTGAGAGCAGAGAACCTCAATTTAGAAAATGCCTCCATAAGATTAGATCATAAGGCATTTCTTAGTGATTGATGTGGGAGGGCCCAGTCCATTGTGGGTGGTGCCATCCCTGGGCTGGTCTACAAGAAAGCAGGCTGAGCAAGCTGGGGTGGGCAAGCCAGGGTGGGCAAGCCAGTAAGCAGGTTCCCTCTGCAGCCTATGCACTAGCTCCTGCCTCCAGATTTTGCCCTGTTTGAGTTCTTATCCTAACTTCCTTCGATGATGAACAGCCATGTGGAAGTGTAAGCCAGATAAACCCTTTCCTCTCTAAGTTGCTATAGTCATGTTATTTCATCACAGCAACAGAAACCCAGACCAAGAGAAAAGTCAAAATCAAGATGGGCTTTCTGAGAGCAGAGGTCCAACACAAAGTTTTATACACTTTTGGTTCATCAGTGAACAGTACACTGCCTGGATCTTGTTAATTATAGAACACATGATATTAATCTTTGGAAGTTGTTAAAAGATTTTCAGGTAATAGGAAGAGAGGCATAAGGTATGATCACTGTGTCAAATGTGCAGATATAACCTAGGGTTGGAAAACTCAGAAGCCTTCTGCCTTTTTCAGATGGTGTTTGGTTTACTGGAGTGCTGGATCTCCATGGAAGAAAACATCAGATGAACCATAACTGAGATACATCCTACAGAATACCAGACTAGTATTCCTCATAACTATGAGGTCATCAAACACTGTGAAGCTCTGAGAAAACTGTTGGAGACTAGCTAAGTCTTAGTACAGCTGCAGGTAATGGAATATTTTGACTAGGACCCTGTAACAGAGAAATAGCATCAGGACAAAAGACCCACTGGACTCTGAAAATGGCACTTGGCTAAGACCATTTCTGGTTTATAAGGGGAGACCTACCACAGTCAAGTGAACATGCAATGATGGGAGAAATTAGAAGAGAGAATAGGGAACCTCTGTAATATCTTTGCATTCTTTAAAACTATTGAAAAATTTTAAATTTAATTTTGTAATATGAGAATTTATTCTATATAAGTAAATCTCATTTTGCTGCCTTACTAAATGCTGCAGACATCCATGAAACTGGTTTTTTGACATCTGAGTGCCTTATCTAGAACTCAAGGCCCTTGTCCTGTCAACATCTGCTTAATAGGATCATATGGCTATAATATAAAATAGAGAACTGTAAATTCTGAGGCAGGTACCTGTGAGAGCCAAAGTTATGCTTCAAGTTTTAATTTCTATGCCTAAGAGCTCTATAAAACAAGAGTGTCTCCAACCTGTGGGACATTTGCCCAAGGACAGATAGTTCCTAAAATGCTGGAGGCTATTGTTCATGAGAGCTAACAAGCCACATGTTCTTGCTTCCCTAAACAAGCTTGTTTGACTCAGCTGCATTGGATGTGCTTGATCACATGTAGGTGGGAGGTACATAGGCAGGAAACACATCAGAATATATGCTTGTGTCTCATTGGACCTGATGGGAAATAAGGTAGCTTTATGGTTTTGCCTTTTTAAGCCTCTGCAAAAAGTGACTCTTCCATTTTCTGAGAACTCAGGAATAGATCTGGTCAGAGTCCAAAATCCTGGTCAGTATTTAATTAAACGTTGCCCCAAATTTGGCTCAAAATTTGCAGTAGTAGTTTTATTATCTACCAGTTTGGATTACATGCCCTGTGAGGTGACCCCGACACTCCTGATCCCGGGTGTTCATGCTAATGTGAAGGGACTAGTGATTCTTTCTGTCACATAGATTCTGTGTTGTAGAATAAATATGTGAGTACCACTTCTGATGTTGGATTGCAAAGAGACTACATCTTCCCAGCTGAACTCTGTGCACTTTCCTGCTCAGTCACGTAAAGAACACAAGCAGCCACCCCATGAGCTGCTTCATAGAGAGGCAATACAAAAAGGGAGATTTCAGCTAGCTTGGGAACTGTGTCCTCCACCAGCCCTTTAAGTAAGTTTGGGAGGCATTTTTTAACATTTTGAGCTCAGAGTGCCAACTAGCCGGCAAACAAGACTTTGGCCTCCTGAGAACCACACCCAGAGTCCTAACCTGCCAAAATTGTTAGATAACAAATGTTTATAGTTTGGAACTGCTACATTCTGGTGTTGTTGTTTATTATCCAAAGATAGATGACTTGTGTATACACTTACCTTGCATAACTATTGTAAAGAATGAAAAGGGAAATGCACTTAATTAGATTTTATATGCTAATGAACTCAAACACTGAAGTCAGCAATCGCAAAGCCTTGCTCATAGAGGGCAGTCTACCAGTGAGAGTCCCTCCCCAATTCCCTCCAAGATGAGAACAAACCCTGGTCCATTGTGCATATGTTTTGAAAACTGTAATGTACTATGCAATTAGAATACCTGTAGTAATGGAAGGTATTACTGTAATAGCAAAGAAAACATTATTATTTTCAAAGCTGTTTGCAGTTTAGACTGGTTGGCCCAGAAGGAAGGCAAGAATTCTTCTTAGGAAGAAAGCAGCTCTTTTGTTTAGGGAGGAAAAAAAAAAAACCATAATAGGTGGGAATGGTTATAAAGGAGCAAATAATTCAATGAGATCTGAAATTTAAAACAGGAGGTGACCTTGATAATGTGAGACCCTGGGGGGAGCTTTGGTAAACTTGGGGAAGTGATGGCTTTCCCACAGCACAGGAGATAGGGTCTCATGCTACTATAATGTCTAAGTGAAAAGAAAGTTCATCCCAGAAAAGGAGGTGTCTCAGCTGCCTGGGAAGAATTACTTAGATTACACATATATACAAGACTTCAATTTGGCCCCAGAGTAAAACTTGGAATTGAATCGGGATTGAATATAAAATTATGTACAAATCAATTTATATCAACAGTCAAGAAATATGCTTTCGCCCAAATCATGCAGGACAGTCTGGTTCCTAAGAAATGTCTTCTCAGTATGTTTTATTTATATTAATTTTTATTAGTCTTATTAATTTATTATTAATTAAAGTTAATAATTAAATGCCTCTGTTCATTAATAATTAAAATCTCTTTAAGTTTTCTTATCAGTAAATGATGATAAAGTTAATTTTTAAGAAGAATATTTTTATTACATTTATTTCTCTGTGTGGAGGGGGTTGAATACGAAACAGCATGTGTGGTAGAGGTCAAAGCACAACTTGTTGGGTCTATTCTCTTCTTCCACTATGTGGACCCTGGGGTTTAAATTAAGATCATCAGACTTGGGAGTGGGTACCTTTATTCACTGAACAGTCTCATTAGCCCCAATCCCTTTACTATCAATCTCCCATTAATATGAAATATAGACAGCTTTGTTATCTATTAAGGAATCAGTAAAGCAAGTTAAAAGTTACCACAACTTATATTAATTTAATCTTTGTGATTCCTTTTTTTTTTCTTTTTGGATTCATTTGTTTTATTTTATGTGTGTGAGTGTTTTGTCTGAATGTATGTAAGAGCACCGTGTGTACAGTACTGAAGGGGTCAGAAGAGGACACTGAATCCTATGGAATTGGAGTTATGGAGGGTTGTGAATCACAATACGGGTGTTTGAAACTGAACCTCTGGTCCTCTGCAAGAGTAGCAAGTGCTCTGACCTGCTGAGCCCTCTCTCCAGCCTCCTCTTTCTTGTTTGGTATATCAAAAAATACAAGTAAGAATCCAGAATTGCTGGGAGAATAAGATTTATTTATGCCCCCAATGTGTCCCTCCCCATCTGTTACTCTTTTGGAGTCTGTCCTAGCCATAGAGTCTAAACTTCTTGATGTAAGGGCTTGCCTGATCAATCTCTTGGCAGCCTCCTGCATCTGAGTCCAGTGATGCCAGAATTTTCTGCATCTCTAGGTTCTTAACCTTCAACACCCACTCAAAAGTTACCTGCATGGGAAGCACCCTCCACATTCAGTAGGCCGTCTGTCCTAGTTATCTGTTTCAATGCCATGAAGTGGTTAGACTGTAGGATGGGTGGAACCACCAGTTACTCACCATATGACCTTAGGTAAGTTACTGAACTCCTGTTTACCAGCTTTCTGTCACTATAACAAAATACCTGATATAATTAACTGAGAAGATATTTACTTTTGGCTCACAGTTTAAAGTTTCCAGTCCACAATGGATCTTCCCATTTCTTTGGGCCTGTGGCAGACCAGCATATCATCATGGGAGTATGTGGCCCAGTGGGAGAGCAAAAGAGAGGAAGCTTGTGTCTCATGGCACCCAAGGAAGGCAGATTTCCAGTGACTTAAGAACCTCCCCACAGACCCTACCTCCTAAAGATTTTACCATCTCCCAATAGTAACTCCCAAATTGTGGACTGCTAGTTAAAACCTAGATGTTAAAAGCATGAGCTATATTTGTTTCTTAGTATTTCATGAACATTATCGATAATGGTATACTAATGGAATTCTATTTTTGCTTAAAAACAAAGCCCAAAACGCTATTGCCATAGTCCACTGGGAAGTAGACAAGGTGTTCCTTTTGTTTTGTTTTGTTTTTATGCAAACAAAACACAAACTGTAATTTCCATCAACATCAAAAAGGTTTTGTTTTGATTTCTTTTAAAGACTTTCATTAGAAGAATATGGAGTTTAGGGAGGATAATCAAACATAGCTGAAACCTAGGTGATACAAAGAAATGAAGAATATTGTAATAAAAACAGCCCTATCAGGAGGCCCACTCCCAGTATAGAAATCACAGTCCTGAAGACAAAATGGGCCCTTCCCACAGTGCCTCCCTGGGGCTCTGAGTGTGAACTCTTATCTGAGTCTTTAATACTAATGCATGGCATGTTTCTTGTCCCAGAAAAGGACTTGATCTATAGGAGCATACGATGCTCAGTTCCACTCCTCTTTTCCACGTCTTTGCTCCTCTGTCTTGAAGTAACACTATAGGTTTGCCTTTCCCCTGGCCCTTTCTCTCCAGCTTTCCTTCCCTTATTTTCTTCTCTCATCTTCTACCTTCCATCATTTTCTTACTTGTTTATATTTTTATTTACATATTTGCTAGCTGACTACTTTTGAGAAAATTCACAAAGCATCACTAAACTCAGTAACAGAGCCACAGCGATGACTAATGAAGACAGGCATGCCACTACATTCCCCAGTACAACTGGCCAACCCCCTCCCTGCCAATGGTGACTTCCTCTCTCCACAACACTTGTTCTCCGCCCAGCCACACCACCTGTGTTTCTTCCTTCACTGGCTCCTCCCTCTCTGATGCAGTGAACTCATATTTCATATCTCTTAAGAGTTTCACTCATCTCTTCTACATCCTCAATCTATTGCAGTATTGTTTTTTTCCTTGAGTCAAATTCCTTGAATATATTAACACTTTTTGTGTTTCCTTCATAGCTTCTTTTACTATCATTGATCTACCAAAACTATCTTCTAGAGCATTTGTTCTTGAATCTGGGGAGGTTTCTCAGTTCCTTCCCGATTCTGATGGGAGTTATACATCACCTCACCAGGGAAGAAAATGTCTTGCAGCCAACACTTTCTTTGTTTTTTTTTTTGTTTTTTTTTTTTTTTTTTTTTTGTCCCCAAGGCCACTCTCACCTCATGTAGGAGCTTCACAGCAGTGTTCTCACAGCCTCCTCCCTCTCATCATCCCTAATCACATCACTAGAACAATTAGAACAATCCACATGTCTCCTGCTGGGCTTCAGTTCCTGTCACTTGCCTGTTGTTCTAAACCCAACTTACTCTGCCACAATATATAGCTCAAAGATCACCATCATTATTAAACAAAATGGTGGAGCAAAATGGTAAAACTGATGACCTCTTTCACCATCATGTGCATGTCCAAGAAATTTTTACAAATATAGAAATGTAATCTGTAGAAAAAAACAAAACCAAAAAAAAAAACCCAAACCTGTTCCAAAACCAGAATCAGGCAGCAGTTAAGACATTGGTTTACTGACAGCTGATGCACCTGTAAGATGAGGAAAATAAATATCTGATTCTTGAAGAATCTGAACCACAGAGGCTGAGGTTCGCCACGGTCATTGCCAGCTGCCATCTGTGTTATTAACAGAGGAGAGACTATGCATAACCACACAGCCCCATGTGCCAAACTCTCTCCAGACAGAGATGATGAAGATGATGAAAGGAAACTGGTTGGGGCTATTGGCTTCTCAGCTCTGGTCCTACCTGGCAGAGGACATCCTGAATGGGAATATGTGAAGTACAAGATCCACCAAACAAAACTGCAGGTTCAAGTAAGTGTGAAATCTAAGCATGTGCAGTTCATCAGAACATTTTATGAGAGGGCAGTGAGATGACTCATGGGGTAAAGATGATTGCTGCTAATCTAACAAACTGAGTTCAATCTCAATAACCTACATTGTAGAAGGAGAACTGACCCCTGCACTAACTCCTGAAAGATGTTCTCTAATTGTTGTACAAGTGCCCCACCCCATACACAAACAAAATAAATAAATAAATAAATTTTAAGATGAAAAATTTAGGTAGGCATAAAAGAGGGAGCCATTATAGGTTTGAAGAGAAAACTGACTCTAGAGAAATGTCCAGAGATCTACAAGACTGACCCCCAACTAACAATTTGAGCAACAGTGGAAAGGCTACCATAAATGCTCTTCCCTGATAATGAGATTGATGACTAACTTATTCACCATCATAGAGTCCTCATCTAGTAGCTGATGGAAACAGAAGCAGACACCCACAACTAAATACTGAGCCTAACTGGAATCCAGATACAGAGAGGAAGGACAAGACCAGGCTACAGAAACACACAGAGACAGCTGACTTGAACAAGGGGGAGCTAATGGGCCCCCAGACTGATAGCTGGGAAACCAGAATTGGACCAACTCAGACCTCCTGAATGTGGGTCTCAGTTAGAGGTCTAAGGGACCTCAGATAGTGGAACCAGGATGTATCCCTGGTGCACGAAAGGACTTTGAGAGCACATTCCCCAGGGAGGAATACTCCCTTAGCCTAGAGGCAGGAGAGGGGGCCTAATCCCTACTCCAAATGACTTGACAGATTTTGTTGATCCCTCCTGGAAGGCATCACCCTCCCTATGGAGTGGAGGGGGATGGAGTAGGGGGAGTCGGGGGGCATGGGAGAGAGGGAGAAGGAACTGAGATTGATATATAAAATAAGAAAAATTAATAAATATACATATATATATAAAGAACTTGAAAGAAAATTGCTATTTTACAGATCTGTCTGGATGGTATGACAGTAAAAGCAAAAGTGTGAAGGGAAACCAAGAAGACAAAGGGAAGCAGGAGGGTGAGGCAGGGGGTCAACGATTGGAGGATATGCCTAAATTACACCTTATACTTACATTAGGTACACAAGTAGGGACATAGAGATGGCTCAGTGGGTCAAAGTATTTGCTACCAAACTCACAGTCTGAGTTTATTATCAAGAACTCACACGATGGAAGGAAATGACTCCCCCAAACTTGCCTCTCTCTCTTCCTTTCTCTCTCTCTCTCCCTCTGTCTCACTCACTCACACACACACACACACACACACTAATGATTAAATAAACATTTAAAAAGACATACGTAAAAACATGTTATTTTAAACATTTTTATGTAGCCATGCTTATTTGCTCGTAGGATGTGTGTACCTATAACTACATAGCATCGCATGATTTGAAATCAAATCAAACACTGCCATTGCCATTCTCTATCCCAAGTGGGTTTTTACATGGTACTTGTATTTTGTCACTGGTACCAAGGATCTAGCTTTGCAAAGGTATGACAGGATCCAAAAGAGGTCAGAAGAAAGCCATTCCCAAAAATTGTCCCATGCCACTCTACCCCACACAGGCACACAAAAAATAAATTAATTAATTTAAGAAGATCCAAAAGACTATATTCTGCTCTGTTTAAACTATAACCAATCCTAGACCAGCTCTAACAGCAGGTGATGAGTACCATATTGTTTGGTGCGCGCGCGCGCGCACACACACACACACACATACATATATATCTCACGGTGTCCCTATAAATTTTCTGTAGTGCCCTGGGTTATCACAGAATAGTTTCCAGATCTCACGTGTAGTCAATTGCATTTAAAACCTAGTGACAGGACAAGGACATCAGCAGTAACTGAGAATCTAGTCTCACCTAATTCCCAGCCCATAGATGTGGTGGTGTGAATGAGAATGAGAAGGCCCCCTCATCCCCTCCTGCTGCCCTGTAGACTCATATATTTGAATACTTGGTCCCAGTTGTTTGAACTGTTTGAGAAGTATTAGAGGGTGTGGCCTTGTTGGAGGAAATGTGCCACTGGGAATAGGCTTTGCTGTTTCAAAGGCACACGCCATTTCCAATTAGTTCCCTCTCTGCTTGTGCTAGTGGATCAAGATGTAAGCTCTCAGCTACTGCTCCAGCACCATGCCTGCCTGCCTGTGGTCATGTTCCCTGCCAGGATGATATGGACTCGACCTCTGAAACTGCAAGTTCCCAATAAACTTTTCTACAAGTTGCCTTGATCATAGTGTGTGGTAGTTGAATGTAATTGTCCCCCATAATCTCATAAGGAGTGGCACTACTAGGAGGTGTGGCTTTGTTGGAATAGGTATGGTCTTGTTGAGGAAGTGTGTCACCGTGGGGTTGGGCTTTGAGGTTTCCTATGTTCAGGATACTGCCCACTATGTCAGTTGACTTCCTGTTGCCTATAAGATGTAGGACTTTAAGCTACTTTCTCCAGTACCATGGTACTGCCTCCAGTACCATGAATGCTACTATGTTCCCTGCCATGATAATAATTCAATAAACACCTAAAACTGTAAGCAAGCCACCTCCAATTAAATGTCCTCCTTGTAAGAGTGTCAGTGGTCATGATGTCTCTTCACAGCAATAAAAACCCTAAGACATGGTGTTTTACTAAATCAACAGAAAAGTAATTAAAACAATAGATCTGGTGGAGCTACATACCTATTTTAATGAGATGCCTAAGAAATTTCTTCACATGTATCACCTTTGTAAGCATGGCTATAATCCATGAATTATCATCTGACTTTACCCTCCTACTCTGTAAGATCCATTATACCTTTTAAAATTCTTGCATTATTTAGTCTTTCCTCATGACCTTCCCAAGCAGACAGTTAGCCAAATGGAAGTCAAGAATATCATTATGATTTAAAATTGAACAAGGTGTTAAAACAGAGCTTTACATGGAATAAGGTGTTCAGTACCTGATCAATGAATGAACCACACATTTAGGTCACCCAGGTGTCCTTGGCATAGCTGTTTTTGTTTTGTTTTTTTGGTGAGAAAATGATTGACAAAACAAGATATAGGCGATATCTCAGTGGCACTGATAACATTCTTAGCAGCTTTTAGAATGACTGTGGCACTTTTTGAATTTCTGCTTGATTTGTTATTCTTTTTCAAATCAGCATACCCCATGGTGTGGTGTCACAGAAGAAGGGAACCATCCTACTGCTCAGCTTGATAAAGAAGATAATTATATTTTAGGGATATGTGTCCAAAAACTCTAGTGAAATGACTAAATAAGAATGAAGAAAGAGCATAAATTGATAAAGGTTAGCTAGATCACATTTCCTGAAAATATAATACACTGAGAATTCCAAGATAATGCTGCCATTTATTAATTGCACTCACAAATCACATCAATGCCAAGTTCTGCATGCGTACAAAATGTCATGGAAATTGGATTCAGTTCTGTTTCAAACAGCTGTCTCCACTACAGCCAAACTGAATGTACCAAGTTCTTGGGAACAAATTTGAAAGCGAAAGAAAGCAAACCTTTGCTATCTGAGAGGGTTCAGGTTTGTCTAAATGCCATTGCTACTCATTTTTATCTTCTTGGGAAATGTTTCTCACATTGACCATCCCCCATTGACTCACTGAAATGAGATTCCAAGTCTCCCTCAGATCTCTTGGTGGGCATGTGCCTTCTTCATTCCAACCAGCCATATAAGACATATGGAGAGGGGAGCAACTCAGGAAGGAGCATAGAGCCATACAGGTCAAGCAGTCAGAGCCATTGACAGCCATGCATTGTCTAGGTTTATATTGTTGTCACCAAATACCCGGGAAGAGCAACTCAAGGGAGGAAAGATTTCTTTTGGCTCCTGGTTTCAGAGGGTTCAGTTAATGTTGTTTTTTCCCACACATTTAGGCAAAACAAAATAAAACAAAAAAGGCACATTGAAAGCATTTCTTTATCTCATGTTAGACAGGGATAGAGCCAGCAGAAGCTATAGACCTCAAGGACATAACTCCTGTGACAATGACCTATTTCCTTAAAAACAAAGCCCCACCCCAAGCCTAAATTCCATCTCCTCCATAGAATATTCAGATTTTGAATCTATCAGTGAGTTCAACCATTCATTAAGTCAGAGCTTATAGTATACCATTGTGTCTGGCAACACCCAGGCACACAGAGAGATCTGCTTTGGCAACCAGTCTCTTAGGCATTTCTTCATCCAATTAAAAGTCAAGATCCACTACCATGGTGTAAACCTTAGCAAGTGCTCTCTACTCTGTAGTGAGCTTGACTCTGCTTGCCCATGGGCCTCCATGCCCCACCCTCCTCACAGGGATGATGGCAGTAGCCTCTCATCTACTGTCTGCTTCATTCTTACCCTCAGCACACTTTGCAAATGCCAGCCAGAGTAATAGTTTAAATATTACAAGACAGCCACAACTGTCTCATATGTCACAATTATTCTTATGTGTTAAAATAAGATGGAAATGTATAATATCTGGCCATTGTCTATGGCTTACACCTCATTAAGTAGCCTCCAGTTTAGCTATGTATGCTGTAGCTGTGTTGACCTGGAATGCATTCAATTCTTCTTTAGCTTTACTGGCTGCATCAAAAAGTCTTACCTACCCAGAGCTCCAATTGGAGAACCCTTTCTCCAGTGTCTCAGATTGATCTATGAAATTTAGTCGACCACTCATCTTTAGAGTCACTTCCAGCACCTCGGATCTCTCCATGACACAGAACATGTCCTTTTTTTTTTTTTTTTTTTCTTTCAAGACAGGGTTTCTCTGTGTAGCTTTGGAGCCTGTCCTGGCACTTGCTCTATAGACCAAGCTGGCCTCGAGCTCACTGAGATCCACCTGCCTCTTTCTCAAGTACTGGGATTAAAGGTGTGGACCACCAATGCCCAGCTCATTTTATTTTATTTTATTTTATTTTATTTACACACTTTACCCTGAAGTGTGTGAAGCTGTGCTAATGATAATTTATACAGCATGCCTCCAGGCCCAAAGAGTATGATAGACAGGATCGGGGGCCTTGGGTGTTCTACTCACTTCTATATTCCTTGTGCAAAACATGAACATTATAATAGGCACATGCCTATCTTGGCCTTAAAAAAATCTATTTCTGTTCCCTCAATTTCTGAGAATAGCTGAGATCCAAAAAAGCTATTGGCTTGTGACGAAACACACAGCCAGCTTATGATAGAGCCAAAGCTGGGACTTGGTTTCTGGTCCATTGCTGTTTCTGTTTCAACTCCTGGCTGCTCATTCAAATGAAAATCAATCCTATCCCAAGTGGTTAAAAATCACTCAAAGTGAGTTCAGATGACTAATTCAGCAGTGTCCCATTTTTGAATATGAAGACTGTTCTATGAATACCACTATCCAAACCCCTTATGTACACCCTTCAGCACCAGAGTTCCTTGGGATATTAACGTGCAAGTTGGTTTAGACTTCAAGGTACATTTTTCCCTCTAAGTTCCTTCTTCATTATTAAAATAAATCTGTTGACGAAATTAACATATCAGATGGAACAACAAAACTAGAAATAACTTAGATCTCTAAAGATAATTTATTCATTAAATTAGAACTTTTAAATACAGGCAGAAGAGAAAATAACTATTATTAAAATGTTCCAACCAAATTGCTGCTTATCTTACGCGATGCTAATTAGTAACAGCACCCAAAATTCACTCTTCCACAACAATCAGAGAAAATCAGAGATTATAGAAGGGCCTTGGGGGGAGGGTGACAGAGGGTGTTACTAGTTATTAGCAAAGCTGAACAATTACTATTGAGACTTGAGTTCAAATTCTATCCCTGGATTTTGTGCTCAGATCCTTAATACCTTTCTTCCCATCCATCGTTAACATGTGTATGGCAGGTTTTCTATAATACTAAGTCTCCTCCAACCCATTCTTTACAACATAGACAAGATGATGCTATGAATGCATAGACCACATCAACCTCTCCCACCCAGACCTGTCAGCCTTCCCAGTGCCCTTAGGAGAAAATGCACATTGTTGCCCATGAGCTGACCACGCCCCACAGTCTTACTGGCTGCTTCTCAAGCCTTAGCTTGCTAGTGCTGCTTACCTGCCACACGGTGCCATGTTCAGTGTCTCACTTGGAATCAACTCCTTAGAGATGCTGACTCCTTTGCTGGAATCCATGTTTTTCCTTTAAAATATTGGAAATATAATAACTATATGCCAACGTTTGAGTTTTACCTCTGCTCTCTACCCACTGTTTGCATTTAGACACAAGTCCTTTAGGAGTTTAACTGAGTTCACAGGGCAGAGTCCAGACCTAGAAAATTAGTGTCCTCATCCCTTGGAAAAGGAAACATCACCATGTGCCCCCAATATGAAAACAAATAAATCACTGAACATGCAATAAGCTAATGTCCACCTAGGAGACAAGAGAAATATCATTTGAGGGAAGCCTACCTTTTGATCTATTAACCTTGAACATCCCTCCCTCAGAATTGTAAGAAACAAGTTTCTGTAATTTATGTTGCCCAATCTATATTCTGTTAGAACAGTTGAGGGTAGCATATCCAATATTAAAATAGAAAATAAGTACAAAGATAACAATAAATGTGTGTTCCAGGTATTGTAATAGCTATTTTCTATGGATGTCTTCATAATTTTTAAGACTACCTATCTTACAAATTAAATAACTAAAGAGGGGTAGCTCTCAGCAATGATAAACCTGAGGTTGGGAAAAACTAAACCAGCCACACACACACCTTTAATCCCAGATTTAGAGGAAGGAGGAGCTCTGTGATTTTGAGTTCTAGGAAAGCCAGAGACACATAGTGAAAGTCAAAAACCAAACAGAGAAACACACACACACACACACACACACACACAGAGAGAGAGAGAGAGAGAGAGAGAGAGAGAGAGAGAGAGAGAGAGAGAGAGAGAGAGATTAAGCAATGTAAATGAATCACAGAGATTTCAAGGTACATTGAGGAGAAGGACTGGTTTTTGGTTCCCTGGCTGTGTATCCTGTACTCTTTGTTGCTGTCTGACCTGCCCTAAAGGAGATCAAAATGCTAATGTCCCATGTGGGACTAATGAAGAATCTGTTCTGTTCCATAGAGAGATGCTATAGGTGCCTTGAGCATGGGAAGGATTTCCAAGAGTGATTAGATTTATTTCCTACAATGTAAATGCAAGGGCATGTGAGACTTTAGCAGCAAAGTTCATAAAAGAGTTTTCAATTTTATAAAAAAAAAATATTTTTCCAATTTTCTATGGATGGGATGGATTTTCTAAAGGTTTGGGTCTCTCTTTAGAAATGAGCTTAGATGGAATTCAGAAACTAATTAAAAAGCAGATGTGGAAATGACTAGGCAGCAGTTGGAGGTTGAATCAGATGACCTCTAAGGTTCCATTCTGCTCCAGGAATAAATGGCACTTGGGTTTCACAAACAATGGACTGTTTAAGACCTTGATCTTGTGATTGGTACAATCACTAAAGTTGGCAAAACAAAAAGTCCTAAAACCAGCCATAGCAGCCTAGGGAAGCTGTGGGTACATTTTCTGGCACTGTTACAATGAATCTTGCTGAATGTCTGAGCATAGGTGTGACAAAGGCCTTATGCTTGCTTTCACCACTGAGCCTCGCTGTGTATTTCCAAACCCCAGTAGGACAGTGAGCTACAGCCAGGCCCAAGGAATGAAGTGCGCATCCCCAGTTTTCATCATTAATGAGCAAAACCAACTGTATTCTTTCCCAAAAGAGAGAAAGCCACTGGAGAAAGAGGAAGGGAATGGTAGTGCTGGCTTCTCAGCCCTCCCTTTGCCAAGTCAGCAGCATGTTTTTGTTTGTTTGTTTGTTTGTTTGTTTTTCATTTTCTAGATGGTTTCATTGTTTTGCTCTTATAGAATCACACAAAACATCAAGCAAGCCCTTGTTCTTTTGACACACAGCAGTAACACTGGGTGCTTTCTTTTCATTTTCCAGCACAGTTCTCAATAAACTAATTCAACCGGGTTATAATCTGCTTCAGAACAGGAAGCATTTGGAGGGCCCATTCTATGCTGGGCTCTCTATGAACTTGTACACAAATGAATATTGACTTCTGCCTGGGAAAAGAACCTTACAAGATTCTTGCATTCAGCTCATAAAATTGAAACTAAACCAGCAGCTAAAGCAAAAGAGAAATCCATTGACTCACACACCCAGACTGTAGGCATGGCAGCAGGGGTATGAACCAGAGTCCTGTTTGCTTTCCAGATTTTCTATCCCCTCCCCACCCCCTGCTCCATCTTCTTTTTGTTCTGACAGTTTTCCTTTTAAAGATGATAACATGAAAAACAGGAACTTCAAGTTTCATCTTTTTAGCTCTACTGCCTAAGAGGAAAACCTTCCCCACACAAGTCAAAACTCTAATAGGAAAGAACTTCATTGCCTCAACTTACCACATTTCACCAGGTGTTAGAGCTAGAAGGGTAGGGTCCACTACCGGAATCTCATGGTAAAACAGTAGTATTGTAAGCATTGAGAGAGTGAGAAACCGCTTCCCCAAAAGAAAGGGCAGGATGATAGTCTCTAATAGTCTCTGAGTAAACAGTGGCTATTTCACCTCAGTGGGTTTACTCTCTTGGGAAAAAAAAAAAAAAAAAGGCAGACACCACTCAGAAGTAATAACATAATGTATGTGATTTAATGAATATTACTCATGTGCGTTCAGCACTCAGCTGAAAGTCATCAAAACATAAGAACATAATTTACTCTCTTGGGAACTTCAGGTAAAACTAGAATGAAGTGACTTTTTGGTTAGAAAACTCATGGAAACAGACGGAAGATGGGGACTAGGCTGAGACCAGGTGGTGTTAGGACTTGTTCCCTAAGATGGGGAGTTTAGATGTGACTCGGTAGGAGGCACAGTGGACCTAGAGCAGGGGCAGAATGGGACAAAAGGACCTTCCACTGATGCTATCCTTGGAATATTTACCTCTGAACCCTCTTAGACATATTAGGTTCCAACATAAGACATCCACAGGACCAATGTCTACCTAGGGCTTGTGTGCCCCACTATTTCTAGAGCAGTGTTTGTGTGTTTAAGAACTAACAAATTCCCCAATCCCCCTTCCTGGGTATGATGATTATTCTTGGCTATCAACTTGACTACATCTGAAATTAACTAAATCCCAAACTACTGGCTACACCTGTGAGGGAATTTTTCTCAGTTAAATCATTTGAAGGGGGAAGACCCTTATTTAGTCCAGATCTTTTGAGGTGGGAAGACCCATAACCTTTAATCTGGGTCCCGCCTTCTAATGGAAGATTTTATAAAGGACATGCAAGAAGGAAGCTTTTGCTCTTTGTCTGCTTGCCTACACTCTCATTGTGAAGTTCATTCCTTCACAGGCATTAGAGCCTACTTCTTCCAGATTCCAGGATATACTGAAGCAGCCAAGACACTCACCTTCATGGACAGAACAACTACTAGACTCTACATTAGTAGACAGCCATTATTGGATTAGCCTGTAAATCACTCTAGTGTGTCTGTGTATGTGTGTGTGTAAATCTCCCATATATAAATAATATATTCATTTATTCTGTCAGTTCTGTTTTTCTATAGAACCTTGACCAATACACCAGGTTTCAACATCATGTTTCATCCAGAGGTCTGTCTTCCAGGCTCAAGAACTAGCTATTTGGAAGAGTTTGGAAGTGAAGGTATTGGTGCCCACATGTAGACATGTAAAACCTTTTTAATCTGTCCAGGAAAAACAAAGGTTGAGCAGTGGGCTGAGGAAAAAATATCTAGATTGGAAAGCAAAACATTAAACTGTCTCTATTCACAAACAGCTTGATGTAGAAAATCCCCAAAATTCATTAACAACACATCCAAGTAAACAAGTTCAACAAAATTGTGAGACACATTATACAGAAATCAATTATACTTTCTATGCTAACAACAATTAAAATGAAATTAAGAAACAAATTCCTTTTATAGCAACATTGAAAAAGATAAAATATTTAAAAATAAACTTAACAATGTAAGTATAAAAGTCCTGTCTCACTGAGCTGTATTCCCAGCCCTTCAAAGCAATTTTATCAAAATCTTAACTACATCGCAGAAATTAAGTTGACTCTGAAATTCATGTGGCATTTCTAGAGACCATAATAAACAAAAAATCTTGAAAAAAGGATCAAAGATGAGAGACACTTCTTGATTCAAACCCTTTTTACAAAGTAATAGTAATTAAGACAGTGTGGTGTTAGAGAATGGATCAATGGAATAGAATTGCAAGCCAAAAGTAAAACATACATTTTTCATCAACTAGATGATGACTACAGACCCAAGACCTATGTGTCATCAGGAAGGCCCAACCTCTTCTGATGGTCTGAATTGGACTGGACTGGGCTTGAACCCCAAATAGCTGTACAAAGGTGTATTTATTGATTGTTACACAAAGTGTTTCCTCATACTAAAGTCCATAACCTCAAGTTACATGTCTTATTGAAGGGGAGCATCACATGCCTCCATGACTTTAGACCTTTTCTATGCATTGTGAACAATACACAATAATATAAGAGCCTCAGGTATGCCTGAGGTATCTTGTGACCACAGTTATGGAATGGCCATAGGTCCCCTCAACAGAACAGTCACTGTTTTCTACAAGGAATCTTCAAGGTCAAAGTATGAAGTTGGATTCTTACCTCACATAGAAAAAAATCAAAACAAACAAGCAAACAAAAACATAGACACAGTTTCTCCTTCCATATAATCACAACATAGATCACTTCTGACAGAGGTTGCACACACCAGGCAACCAATTATGTAAAAGTAGAAACCAGTTGGGTGCCCTGTAATTCAATTCCGTTGTGACTATATCTGCAGAAATCATGGAGGCCTCTGTCCCTACAACGTCCTCATTCCCTCTAGAGACACTACTTGCAAGCCTGAGGTTCCTTTGCCTGTGCTGCACACCCTAAGTCCCCACAGTTCCCTCTACAGGCTTGACTGTTTTAGTCAAACAGCTCACAGAGTCATGGGAACATGTTATTTACTGGCTTGCAATATAGGTAAACATGGGGTTTCCATACCCTCTAAGGCATGCCAGCTGCAGGAGCCTATACTAGTTGGCCAATGTAGAAAGCCCAGAATCCTGCCCTTCTAAGTTTTTGCAGAAGCTTCTGATGTAGGCATGACTTTCTTAATTCTTCATTCTTAATTCTTTGTTCATTCTTCATTTTTTTCCCCTTCTTGTACATGGAGGTTATAGGGCAGGACTGAAATCCCTGCTGGACAGTCCTCATACTCATTAGCATGCACAAAGAAACTCTCACAAAGGCAGTTCCATGATTTAGGCACTCTGTGACTGAAAATGGCCACAAATATAAATTCCATGATAAATCTCATATTACATATAAATATTAGCTCAAAGTGAGTCAAAGACCTAAAAACAGGAGTTAAACTGTAAAATTCTTAGAAGCTAACATTGAAATAACTCATCATCACGACCTCAGATCTGGTAATAGGTTTCAGATATGAGTCCAAAAGCACGAACAACAAAAGAAAATATAAATAGCTAATACTTGAAATTAAAAACTGTTGGACATCAAAGTGCACTAGCAAGAAAGTGGAAAAATAAATAAATAAAACATCCAAATACCAAACATAATTGAATTATATACTTTAAAGTCATCAGAATGAAAGAAAATATTTGTAAGTCAGATATCTGATAAGGAACATGAATCTAGAATATGCAACAACCCAGTAACGAAAAGGCAAACAATCCAACCTAAAAGTGGGTAAAATGTCCAAGTCTGTGCTGTACCTGCTATAAATCACTCTAGGTTGGGTAGAACAGTGGCTTTCAGCCTGTACCTTGTCTCAGATGACAGGGTCCACTTCACAAGCAACCATTTGGCTCCATCTTGAGTAGCAATGCAAAGGCAAGATAGGTGCATCTTTTATGCACATAGACACCATCACCTGCTCAGTCTCACCTCTCGGGCACAGATGGTGGGCTGATGAACACCTTATTCGTTTTAACTTATTTATTTATTCTTCTCTCATGCACTACCTCCCAACAGCAGTTTCCCTCCCAGTCCCCCCTTCACTTCCCCATCTCCCCCAGATCTATTCCTTCTCTGTTTCCCTTCAGAAAAGAGCAGACCTTCCAGGGATGTCATAGCAAGTTACATACCCTTATATCAAAGCTGGGTAAGGCAACCCAGTAAGAGGAAAAGGGTCCCAAGATCAGACAGAAGAGTCAGAGACAGCCCCAGTCCCACTGCTAGGAGTCCCACAAGAACATCACAACCATAACCTTTA
The DNA here is from genome assembly GCF_943737965.1 of Phodopus roborovskii. Classification (NCBI taxonomy): domain Eukaryota; kingdom Metazoa; phylum Chordata; class Mammalia; order Rodentia; family Cricetidae; genus Phodopus; species Phodopus roborovskii. The sequence goes on along the minus strand of NW_026126525.1, from coordinate 26,346,644 downwards.
TGCAGAGGACCTAGCTCAGACCCATACAGGGTCTGACTGTCACTTCAGTCTCTGTGAGCCCCTGCTTAGTTGGTTCTGTGGGCCATGTTCTCATGGTGTCTTGGACTCCTCTAGCTCCTACAATCCTTCCTCTCCCTCTTCTGTGGGGTTCCCCAAACTCCACCTGATGTTTGACTGTGGGTCTTCGCATCTGCTGTTAGATGAAGCCTCTCTGATGACAATTGGGTTAGGCACTAATCTATGAGCCCAGGTCTCTGGGCTCTCTTAGCCTCTGGTTCTGGCCATCCAGGCAGGGTCAAGAGGCTGGGTCTCAAGTCATAGAAGTCATTGGTTGACCACTCTCACAAGTTTTGTGCCACCATTACCCCCAGCACCAATTGCAGACAGGACAAACTGTAGATCAAAGGTTTGAACATCATATTCTTAAAAGTCAAAGAGACCCAACTATAAACTTATCAACATGTTTGGAATACATGAGCACATGGATGCATTAAAACTATACCAGGAAACCCAGACAAATGGCAAACACAACTCCCTCACATGGGCTCCACAAAGAGGAGGGTAGCTAATACTGGAATGGTGATGGCCTCCACAACCTGACATCTGACCATTTCTGATGTGTTGGTATCAAGTCCACAGGCAAAGAGCACCTGTCTGTTCCCAGGGCTTCTGCTCAAATCAGTCCTCACAACTGATGTCCGTGACTGGAATTGCCATCCATGGAGAGACAGGGAGGTAACAGGGATAGAGTTTTATGGGTGTCTACATGTGTGATGTGTAGATGTGTGTACTGGGATGTGTGAGTATGGGTGTAGGTATGCAGTGTGTGTGAAGACCTCCTGTGCCATTCCTCAGGAGTAATCAATACATCTTGCTTGTTGAGACAGGTTGCTCTCTCTTTTACCTAGAGGTCACCAACTAGACTAGACTGGTTAGCCAGCAAGGCCCAGAGATCTGTTTGTCTCTGCCTTTCCAGTATCACTATTACAAGTGTGCACAACCATGCCTGGTTCTTTTACATAGCTTCTGGGGATTGAGCTCAGGTCCTCACACTTGTGTGGCAAGCTTTTACTCCAGGACCAGTGTTTCTTCTAAAGATGATAAAAATGCTCTGAAGTTGACTGTGGTACAGCTGACTATATTGGCTATACCCAGAATCATTGAATTGTATACTTTGAGTGAATCAGATATATGGCATGTGATTTCAATCTGTAGAGAGAAAATAAAGATTGTTAAAGTCAAAATGGAGTCTCTTGAGTCAATCCTAACAAGCAGAAAATTCATGTTATAAAGGAATGTTCCTACACATGGATGTCTGCTAATACCTATCACAAAATATCCTTCTAGAATTATAAGCTGGCATAAGGACCATAATAACCTCATATAAAAGTCCTTCTGTAGGGACATCTGCTCAGTGACTGTCTGTCCAATTTCAGACTGGTGCCACTCTTGTTATGAGCAAGAGTGATTCCTTCAGAATGTATGCCATAACCCTCATTTTGTCTAAATAACTTCCACTTGAATGTGCTGGTATTTCATGGTGGTATGCATATACTCATCACAAGCTTGTTAGTCCTAAGACTTTGCAGAATCTCTCTGCTTTGTTTAGGCTGAGGTTGACATGTCTAAATAAAGATGCTTAAACATTTTACAACAACTTGATGAGCAACAAAGGAGAAATGGAGAAGCAAACAAATGAATATAACAAATGAACACACACTAAAGACAAAAATGCCTATATTCTCTTGGGAAAATAAGTTACTATGGAATGGAACACACACACACACACACACACACACACACACACACACACACACACACACACAGTATGTTGGAATCAAAACTCACCATTTCTCAGAAGCTTAAAAACAAAGTAGGTCAGTCTAACCCAATGGTTTTCGCCCTTCCTAATGCTGAAACCCTTTAATATTGCTTCTTATCACTTCTTGGCATTTTGGCTAAGATCAAGTGTAACACAGTTCCTCACATGGTGACCCTCAACCATACAATTATTTTTGTTACTACTTCATAACTGCAATTTTGCAACTGTTATGAATCATAATGTTAATCTGTGATATGCAACCCATGAAAGGGTTGTTCACTCCCAAAGGGGTTGGGACCCATAGGTTGAAAACCATTGAACCCAACTGTCTATAGTATTTTCTTGGAGGGACTTCTTTTAGTGTGATCCTCCAACATTCTCTCATCCTTTTTCCCCAAGGCAGAAGCAGATTACCTGAAGGGTAAATTTGAAAAGGAAGTTGAACATGCTCTCTGGTGAGGACCTAGGACTTAGTGAGTTCCCTGTGGGAATCTTTGCTATAACAAAGGATAGATGTATAGCCTCATTTGGGGAGTGTTGTGTTAGGAAGCCATATGTTGGCACACTCTGTGTCATTGAAAGCATCCCACCAGCAGGTATGCTCCGTCCTCTCCCTTTGATCCTGGGAGGGGTACAAAGACGACTTTGATAGAGGTCTGCAGAGATGGTGCATCATGGCCCCCCCCAGGGCTGGCTCAAGAGCCTATGACTTCTATCAAATTCTCTTGAACTATCTCTTTAGGACCCTACAGTTGCTATGGAAGAGGCTTGTGTCCCCTGAGATCTCCACTCAGAGAAAGAATATTGGACAGATGAGTAGGGCTGTTCCAGCCCTGGCTGTTGGAGTTTTCCTACATAATTGCTAGACAGATGGGGGAGCTAGCCCTCTCTAGTCATCAAGTGATGTCAACGATATGCAAAACCAAAGCAGAATGTACTCAGTAGTGTGGCAAATTCCACATCACAAGTAAATATAAGTAGCATTAAGCCATTGTTTTGGGTTGGTACATTAAAAAAAAAAAAAAAAAAAAAAAAAAAAGAATCTGGAACACACATACCCTCTGCCCCTCTGCTCTAAGTCTTGAAAGCAATGAAATTTTATTTCCTTTTAACCCTTTGTTTCTCATTTGTCACTTTGTTACAAACAAAAAGAAGCAACTTAATGACCTCCTAAAAATTCCAACCTTATTCATCTAATAAAGAATTTCTGGTGCCTACTCCATGGGCATAGTGGAGTACTAGATCCCTTTGGCTGACCATCTCAAATGACTAGAATGTCTCTTGGGACAGCTAATCTCCATTGTCACCTTGACAAGATTCAAAATCACCAAGGTGACAAACTGCTCTCCCCCCCTCTGTGTGTGTGTGTGTGTGTGTGTGTGTGTGTGTGTGAGTGAGTGTGTATCTGTATGATGGTGTGTGTCTATATCTGTATCTAATCTGTATCTATGTTTTTCCCAGCATGCAGTGTGACCAGCTTCCCCACATGCCTGATGCCACAACTTCCCCACCTTGAACCTTCCCCTTAGAGCTTGAGCCAAAGCTTAAGTCACTCTTGTTAGCACTTGGTCACAGCAATAAGGACAGTAACTAGTAAATCTCACGAGACACCCAAATCTCGAGGACACTTTCCAGGAATGCACTTACGTTTACCAACACTCTGAAGTAACACCCACAAAACTCCATCTCACTGTTCACTTCTTTCAAGCCTTCTCTGACAGTTGCCATATTCCCCATGGCTGGAATCGTTAGCTACTTTGAAGCTCACTTTCATTTTGATGGATTCAACTTCCTTCAGCTCTTCTTCCAAAAGAGTTTCACACAGTGAAACCACAGGTGAGCATGCAGGAGAGGCCTGTTAGAGCATGGCTTTGGGGGCTCACCTGTTGAACTTCTGCTTCAGGGAGTCTGAAGTAGGACTCTCCCTATCTAGCAAGTTCCCAGGTGCTGACATGTGATCCAGGGACCAAGTAAAGACTGGCTGATAGCTTGGGCTAGAAGAGCTTGGCTAGCATGCTTATTGCATTGTCTTCTAATAAAATACAAAGATTTGAGTAAAACAACATTGCTAACAAAATTAAAGGTCCCCACACGCATTCCATGGTTTTGAGGATAGACAGTGATAACTACATAGAATTCTAAACTGTCTGTGGCCACATAGACAGGAAACATGACTTGATGAAATTTCCTGTGCACTTAAGTGCTAATATCCTTTTCCAAAGTGTGATAACAAGGAAACAGAATATGACAGCTAAGTGTGGCGGCAGAATCCAGTCACCTGTTTTCTGTCTGTTCTCTCACCAATCTGTATTCTTTCCAGAAGGTCTAGCAACCCAGAAATGAAAGTAAAATCATTACCATGGACTGAGTGCTTCGCACAAGCACACAGCCCAAACCACTTTCCTATGAAGAGCAGAGATACTCCTCAGGTGGGATAACTAATCACTCCGAGGTTCAGCATCACTTGGAGAAGGGGTGATGGCAGCCAGCCTTTAGAAGCTTCGAGTATTGGATGAGTTGATACATGTAAAGCTTGTCCCTCCATTTTAAAGCTGTGTCCAGGCTTCTGAGAGCTTGGAACTCTCAAGGGATTTAGGGCAATATGTCACCTCTACCTGTGAAAGGCATTGCTAACTGAGCACAGCACTGTCCCAGACAGAACCATGGAAGGCTCTAGAGCCCTGGTGGACTGGAGGCTTGCTGTTGTCGGTGAAGACTGTCTGGAAGACACAAGACAGAGCAGTTTGGCCACAGCAGGAAGGGCAAGTTGGGTTGGGGCTCTTCTAAGACATGGTAAAGGATTAAATACAACAACAAGCCAGAAATTAGGTGGATGAACCTGTGGCAGGGGAAGAATCCTACTACTTTCATTCTGCTTCTCGGTTCCATCTCTTACTTCTGGCCTTCCAGATCATGGGATGAAATAAAACAAAGAAAGGCCTTTTCTGCTTCCATTGTGCCTTTGGTACGTGGGACAAAGGTTCCTTCATCAGTTAATGCTGACATTATTTCACAAGACATGCTCTGGTGACTCTGTTTCATCCAAGACCACTTCTTATTAGATGCTTCCTGATCACTGGCAGGAACTCCATTAAAACCAGATAAAAAAGGAACACATAGTAAGGATCAAAGCAGACGAAATCTTAAAGAAATACCACAACCATTTTCAAAGGCCTGATGATTCCAGCCGGAGAGCCCTAGACTCTTTACAATGGTTCTAACTAAATTAGTCATGCAATCATGGTGAGACTTGGCTATCAGTAATACTAATAATTTTGCCTTAAGCCTCTTGTTTGTTCTTCTGCCACACTGAGAAGGGATCATCTTCAAAGGGACAATTCCTATCCCCCCAGCTCCTCTCTGTCACTTCCCAGGGGCCCTTTCTCTTACAGTAATCCTGGCTGTCTCCTAGTTTGAATCTTGTATAGGACCAGTCTCCTTGACCATATTTGTAACTGCAGCTTACTTGTTCTATCCTCAGACATTTGCGGTGTGATTTCATGTCCATAATAGGCAATTTTTTATAGTGCCTATTATGTGCCAGGGGGGTCTCTGTAAACTGTAACTTATTTACTCATCACAATATACCTACTGAATCTTATAGAATAACCTAGGCACAAAACTGCAGAGCCGTCAAGCGCCTTGCCTGGGGTTACATTAGTGGAATGGCACAGTGATTACATCATAAGCAGGTGACATGGGTCACATAGGCAGTGCATATTTGTGTTCTTGGTTGTCCATATATATGACCTTCACTCTGAGACTGAATGACAAGACATTCACAGGCATTATCTCAATAACCCAGAGCTGACTCTACAAGGTAGACAATTTTTTTTTATTCTTCCCAATTCATAGTTATTAAAAACAAACACCAAGAGGCTAGGTAGCTTGTCCATAGTCATATAACTAATGCTTGGGATTAAAGTCCAGACATTCAGGTCGTAGAACAGGCTCCTGTGCCAGTGACTGCACACAAGAGAATCCTAGCACTGTTGGTGCTAAAATCTGACTAGGACATAAAGACCGTGTTTCTGGCTCTCAAACAAAGTCTTTACCACCAAAACTACCACCCTACTCCACCAACACCCAATCATTACCATCCCACCACCACCTCACCCCCACCGCCACCCCATCACTCCACTGCACCCTCCCATCACCACATCATCAGTACCACAATACAACCACCACTAGCATCACCACCCCACCCCTCACCATCACTGCACACCCACCCCACCATACTACCATGTCGCAGCCACTCCCCCCATTGCCACTCCTCCACGCTGCTATACACTCTAGGGTGTCTCACACAGTCCTGCTACAAGTAAGTTCTGCCCCAGAAGCCAGTCTGCTCTCCTCCAGCACGGAGAGAAAGATCCATAGAACAGTGGTGTTCACTACCAAGCTCTCCCCAGCCTACATCATCACACTTGTTCAAATACAGTGCCGTGGCAAAAAAAGAAAAAAAAAAAAAAAAAAGACAGCTTCATACCCATGCCCCTTTAACATGAGGGTTCATGTGTCCCCAGCAATTGAAATTTCTTGCATATGGAACAGGGAAGAGTAGTTGATGTCAGTCTGGAGAAGATTAAAACTAAGACTCATTTTAAACAGGACATGAGGTAGAGGTCTGCAGAACAATGTGCAGTGGAAACACTGGCTTTGAGACCCTTTGTGTGTTGATTTAACATTTGAAGAAAACAGACTTTCTGTGAAGGCATAGAAAGCAAAGCCTCTGCATGGTAGGAAATTCACAAGCCAGTCCACAAGTCCATCGCCTTCCCCCCCCACCCAGAGGTAAAGCAGCAATTCTTGTCCATTTCCTGCCAGAGCACTGAAGGGGGCTGGAACTAAGATATTGTTGTGGATGTCCTTTATCTCGCAATCTCCTTCCTTCCTGGTCTGGTGGGACATAAATCCCCATGACTTTCCACACAGTCTGAGGCCCGGTTTGTCTTCCTAATTGAGTTTCTGCCTACTTTATTTGCTTGTGGCTGACAGCACTGTAATATTTGGCGGGAAGATGGTGCCGGTCCCTCACTGCTTCATTGACTTTTAAAGACTCAACTCTGTGCTTCAACTACCTCCCTGATGCGCTTTCCCATTAAGGATGCTTTTGATTTTTCACATTCCATGAAATGCTTTGTGGCAGTGGTTTGTCTAGGATTTAGTTTCAGCCAGAGGTGGAGTGGATGAACATGAAGTCTAGAGGCATCTATCTGTCTGATGGCCAGAAAGCCAAATCCAAATGTCAAACATGATTTCCAGGTAATCCCTTCTCAAACAGGATGTTTTAAACCTCTATAAAACAAGTTACAAAACATAAGTCAAAGACATTTCCACTTTAGCAATCTTCACAGTTTGGTAAACTGTTTTCACAAAGTTGATCTTGCACAAAAGCGAAATATTGCTTTATGTGACCGAATTCGAGAAACCAAACTGACCTGAGATCATGAATTCTTTTTTTTTTTTTTTAAAGAAAGAAAGACCATGTCAAACCATGCAAACATGAACTTTCCAAAAGGAACATATTTGGTAACTAAGGCAGTTTGTTTTCTCTGCCGAAAGTCATTTTATTGCACGTCCCACTGTCCTAGTAAAACCTCAGTGAGGAAATCAACAGGGAAGTTAGAACAGGGGTATGGCATTCCCCTGATCAGGCTGTTTCTCACTGCTTCTTTTCCCTTTCCATTCTTCAGTGCTAGGGGTGAAGCTGGGACTTCCTACATTCTAGGGGAGATACACACTCAGCCTCCCATTAACTCTATTAGGTTTGGTTTGGGGTTTGGGCCTTTGCTACTGTCTCAAAGATGGGGTCTCGCTATGTAACTTTGGCTGACTTGAAACTCACTACATAGCCCTGCCTGGCCGCAAATTTACCAGAAAGTTTCCCATCTCTGTCTTTTAAGTGCTGGGGATTATAGATGTGATGCTCTAAGCTCAGCTCCTCATTTGTAAATTATTTTTTCCACACGGTTCATGCCAACCCAATCATCCTTTTAAAAATATTTTATTTAATTTTTGTGACATGTTTGCTTATTTACATAATGTACTTTGATCATAGTCATCCCCCTTTCCTTCTTGCTGAAGACTTCCCAACCACTCCCTCTTCTACTTTATATCTTTTTTTATGTGTGTGACTTTCTGAGCCTAATTAGGATCACTTGCATGTGCATAGGTGAAAGGTTATTACTGAGGAATGGGCATCTTCCCAGTGGTTATACAAAGCAAAAAAATATCTCCTCCCCTCAGTGGCTATTAAACTGCCAATAGCTCCCTGGGTCATCTTCAGGCCACGACACCTCCCACACCCTTTCCTAAGTCCAGCTTGTAAACAGGTATTTGGTTTGTCATCACTCTGCTATTTCCCCAAACCTGTCAGAATCTTACCATGGCTTTCAACCTCTCAGACACCTGTAATCCAATGTAGAAGGCCAGAAGAGCCCGGATGTTTGCAGCTCAGTGAGTTCAGCATCTTGGCTCTTGTGCTGTGTCTTCCTGTCACTTGTCCCAGTGGGAATAGCAACTAGAAGATGCCTTTTCCAGGGCTCAGGCATGAGAAAGACTCCAGCTCTTGATTTTCAGTGACCTCGAGCTTGTCCCTCGCTTGCAGATTCCCTCACCCTTCTCCCATCCAGGTGTTGGGAGTGACAGCTGCGATTATTTTGGCTCCCTTCCCTCCTTTTTAACAGAAACTAGTGACTCAAGAGCTGCCAGGTGGTGCTGTTGATAAACAGCACATTCTAATACCAGATTTCCTCCTGGGAACCAACTCAGGCTCCCTTCTTTTTGGCTGATGACTGAAATGGGAAGAAACTTGGCTGCACCTTCCAGACATTCTTGGTTAGCTCCTAGATGACGCCCACTGAGCGGCAGGATAAGCTGGCTATGCAGGAGTGGCCCACTCTCATACTGACTGTGACTTAATAAGTTCTTGAGGCCCCACAAGCCTGCCTCTGAGAACCTGAGTTTTGATGATACCATGTGACTCTAGGAGTCCCTTGGCAATGCGCCCTCATCCAGCCCTGCCAAGAAAAATCTGTAGACCTGTCGTTGTGCCTGTTCCTGGATGTAGTGAGTGTCCAGTTAGTTCCAAAAGTTGAACAAACTCGCAGTCATCCGTTGCCAGTTCCATGCCACTCCCTCATTCTACAAGGAACACATCAACCCAGCAATTGCTTTCCTTATTCCTGTTCCGCATGAGTGGACCATGGTCTGGAGGTTTGTCTGAGAATAGAGTTGCCAGTTCTTCCTTTTGGTACCAATTTCTTTGAATATATAAGCAAGTATTAATTTGAGCTCCTGGACACAAGAATTATGTTAACTATAGGGGATGGAGAAATGAAATAAAAAACCAAACAACAGTTCCTGACCTCAGGCTGCAAGTGTACCATTGTGTAGTGGGGATAGAGGGTTATAACAACAGTTGTCCGTGATGGGGCAGGAAAGCCATAGAAGTAGAGTGAAGGGTTTGAGTCCAGCAGCCGGCCAGAGGCCGTCGGGGACACTTCCCAGAGGGCAATGTACTTTGAATAGGTTGGAGTTACGAATTAGAGAAGGGGAGAAAGGGTACATCCAGTACAGGAAACAGTAGGCAAAGTTGGAAAAGGTCAGAGCTGGCTGGGAATACAGTTCAGTGGTGGAGCAGTGGCCGAGTCTGCACAAGGCCCTAGGTTTAACGACAGTGCAGCCAAATACAAACAAAAACCTTAGTCTAGGGTGATCCCAGCACTGGAGAAGGGGAAGCAGGAGCATTAGGAGCTTGGGACTAGCTTGTGCTATGTAGTTTCCATAAACTGAAACGGAAACACATGTATGAACATACACACAGAAAGAAAAGCTCACAGGTCTCAATGATAATCTGAAAAGAGTTGGAGCAAAGAAATCCCATGGAGGAAGAGCAGTGGGAGATGATGCCAGGCTGCTGGGCACTAAAGTGTTTAATCTTTACCCTGATCATGGCAGGGAACAGATGACAGATTTCAAAGCAAGAGTAGCCTGAGCAGATATGGCTTTTGAGAATGCTTACTCTAAATAAGGAAGAGAGCAGTAGAGGGAGGGGGAGTGCATTCATTCAACAAATATTTTGTGGCATCTTCTGCAGGCCTGGCATGTATTTGGCAGGCAGGGCGTCTGCCAGCCAGAGCTTGCAGCCTAGTCAGAAGATGACAGGAGGACTTGGGGATGAAGGGAAGGACATTGATTTGAGAAATATTTAGGAAGCAAAATGAACAGGAAGGTGTCAGCAGCAGCTAAGCTGAGTGAGGCATGGAGAAGGGAGAGGAAGAGATCTTGGATGACACCCAGCTTTCTAACTTGGGCAGTTGGGTATCCAAGGATGACATTCTCTGTGTTTCTTAAAAGAGGTGCTAATGACATTTCTTACAGAAAAATGTGTGGGATTCTCTCATACATTTAGAAATATTCGGCATCCTTGGCTGAGCTCCACAAAGTGCCAATGATATTGCCTAGTCATTGCAACACCCCCAAGGTCCCCCATTCCCTACACAGATTTCCAAATATTCCCTGAGAGCCATATTCAGACAGAAGAAAGGACTGGGCTGGGAGAAGAGAAATTAAGCCATTTTGGGGACATGTTCAATTTGTGTTCTGCTCAGATTTGCACGTCAGTGATGCATATGCCTATATATCATCAATTGCCCTGCTTCCTGTAAAACAAACATCAAATTCACTTCCCAGACATCAGTGCTGTTCACCTGAAGTGCACATACCAGAAATACTTACCCAGCCACTGTGGAATTCAGTTTCTTTAAAATCTAGAAACATTTTCCCCCAAACAATTATATATTTCCTTCTTACTACTTCCTTCTCCACATTGTCCACATTCAAACATTACCAAAGTGGTCCAGGGCTTAGACATAAAATGGGCTGGCTTACCACCACCTTCGTCTATCTCAGTTCTCCATTCTCACTTGGTTCCACATCCCAACTCAGTTTCACCTTAAGCTCACATCTGATAACTCCTAACAGGCCACTGTGGTTGTTTACACTGTATCCTTTGGCCTTGATCTGGTGCTTTCCTCAGGCTGTGCTACCAGCCTTACAAGTGGGCTGCTGGGCATCCTGTCAGACTCACTTGTGTGTGGATGAAGACAGATATGAGAATGTAATTGTCCACGGGAAATGTGTTAGGTAAGATGACCTGAGGCCAGTACCTTGGTGAACACGAGCCTTAAAGAGAGAAAGAAAGTAGCCAAAGAGGACCCGCAAAGCATCAGGTGTTGATTAGGATGAAAACCAGAAGAAGCCGCAGCATCTCGAAGGAAAGACTGAATACTAAATAGGAAAAGGTAGTCAAGGATAATAAAACAAAAACAGGATTCTGAGAACAACCAGAAGAGAACGCGTCTTGGTTCTGCTGTCATGATAAGCTATGTGACACTGCATTAACACGAGACCCCACATCCCTGGTAGTTTATGGCACCAGACAATGATTTCTTGCTCTCAGCCGTGGACACTGTGGGTTGATGGCTACAGATCCGTGCAGACCCTCTATCCCCAGGCTCACCTTCTCATCAGATGGAGAAGGTCAATGGAAGACCCATGCAGAGGGGTATAAAGTGCTGGAAATGCCAAGTGTTGCTTACATTACATTTTATATGTTAAAGCAGGTTACATATGAGCTTGGTGTCAGCTGAACATGTGCAATCAGAAAGTTGTCTAGAACTAGGAACTAATAAAGAGAAACCCCACACAGAGCAGCAGGACAATATATACATAAGTTTTCCTTAGTGCATATGTATGTGGTGTATGCATGTGTGTACATGTATGGATGTACATGTACGGAAGAGACCAGAGCAAGCATTTTATGTGCCCTCCTCTGTCATCTCCTACTTTAATCCCTTGAGACATCCTTCTTCATTGAACTGTGGGCTCACCATTTTTCTCAGTTACGTTGGCAGCTCACCAGCCTCTTCAATCATGCAGTGTCTGTCACCCCAAGGCTGGGGTCACAGGATCCCGTGGTCATACACAGATTTTCACATGGGTTCTGAGGATTTGAACTTGGGCCCTTCATGAACAGGAACAGTAAGCATTTTACCCACCAACTCACCTCCCCAGCCCCAGAAAATATTTTTGCACATTCGTATAGTCTACCATACTTGGAAAAGCAATTTCTCACCAACCCCTCATCTTTCCATTCATAAGATGATTTAATTACTACCTCTACCAGCTTGGTGCATGGCATGAATTAAATGATGTGTGTGAAAAGATACTGTGGAAGATGTAATTCATTAGTCTTTTATACTTCATCCGCCAATATGCAGCTATCACCACCACTCTCACCATTATAATAATTTTTCTCCTTTCACAATTTCACTCCCAAATTCAAGAATCTTTTCTCCTCCTATTTCATTCAGACTGGGACCTGAGGCCATTCTAACAACTGGCTTGGTTTTGATTTATTTTCTCATGTCCCTCTTTGCATTTACACAATCACACTTTCTTTCTCTTTTCCACCAATGCATGTTCCTTGCCTTCTTACATACAACCTCAGAATCCCTCTCTGTAAGAAAGGCTTTTGATGCTGGGAGTGGAGCTGCACCCTTATGTTCTGACGGTGGGAATGCAAATTAGTCTAGCCACTATGGAAATCAGTATGGTCTAAAAAAAAAAAAACAAAACTAAAAATAGAACACTATTTGGGGTGTTTACCCAAAGGAACCAAAGTCACCATACAATGGAGATACCTGCATATCTGTGTTTATGTAGAGCTATTCATAGCAGCCAGTGTATGGAATCAGCCTAGGTCCCCATTGATGGATGAATGAAGAAATTGTGTGTGTGTGTGTGTGTGTGTTTGTGTGTGTGCTTGTGTGTGTGACTGAGTATTATTCAACCCCCCAAAAAGAACAAAAATTATGTCAGTTGCAGAAAAATAGGTGGAATTGGAAGTTATTATGGTAAGTGAAATAAACAAGACTCAGAGAGACAAAAATAGCATGTTTTCTCTGGTGTAGAATCTATACATTAAAAAAGAGACATGAAAGTAGAATGAGGAATTGTATGGGACTAGTGGGAGGGGGGAGAGACGGGACAGGGAGCAGAGTGAATATGACCAAAGTGAGCTATTTACAAGCATGAAAATGTCATAATGAAAACCCGTTTTTGTACAATTAGTATACACTATTGATTTTCTTAAGGAAAACAAGATGATGGGAGGAGGCGGGGGGGGGGGGAAGAAGAAAGAGAGGGGAAAAGAGAGAGAGAGGAAAACACCAGCTGCCCCCTTTTCCTTTGGCTCTTACTCCTAGCTGGAGCTGATGACCAGAGCTCAGTGTGGCCCAGGGCCTGGCACTCTGCAGAGAACACGGCTGGACAGACTCAGAGCTCACACCCCTGCGTTCTATCAGAGGAAGACCCAGTTTTGGAGCAGAGATTTGGGCTTTACAAGCCCATGGAGCACACCTGCTAAAAGGTCTGCACTGGACTAAAAGGAGAAGGGTGGAGAAAAATAGGAACTAGGTAGAGAACGGCAGACAGCATGCCCCAACCCCCACCTCTCTCTTGGAGAGCACCAAAATTTACTCAGCATATTCAGTGGTCTGAAAATCCTTTTATTTAGGATTTAGAGGTGTGAGAGAGAGACAGAGACAGAGAGAGAGGCAGAGAGAGAGAGAGAGAGAGAGAGAGAGAGAGAGAGAGAGAGAGAATGAACCCTGGGGTAGAGTCCTTACTCTGTGTTCTCAGTTTGAAATCCATTCCAAGGTACACACTTGGCCAACTTCTCCACCTTAGACTCCGTTCAGATTTCAGCTGTTCAGTCTAAATAGTCTGAATTCACTTCCTATGGTTGACTAAAATAAAAGACCACACATTTAGCATATGAAAACAGAAGTTTACCCTTTCAGAATCTAAAGCCTGTAAATTCAAAATCAAAGCAGAAGCAGGGGCATATTCATCACTGAAGGTCCTAGTCAGAGCCTTCCTCATCTCATCCAAAACTCACCCTGGGTTTCAGAGGTTGACCATAGTCCTTAGCATTCCTTGTGCGGCAGACTCATCAATCCCATTTCCACCTGCGTCTCCACATGGACTTCTGCCCGGGTGTTTGTTTCCTTTCTTAAAGATTTAGTTTTAGTTTTATTTGTGTATATGTGGGTGTTTGTGTGAGTAGCTATCCAAGGAAGCCAGGGACATGCAGTCCCTGAGAGCTGGAGTGGACAGTGGCTGTGAGCTAACCTGGGTGCTAGGAATCTACCTTGGGTTTTAAGACGCCCTCTTAACTGTGAAGCCGTCTTACTAGTCCACTGTTCTCTGTTCTTCCTAGGACACCGTCATTGGTGTGGGCCTATTTTCATGGGAATCACAATTGATTGCATCTGCAAAAGCCCCTCTTCCAAAGAGATCACCTTCTGGGATTCAGGATCCACACGACCTTGGAGGACAACAATGTCTGACATCTGGCTTCTAAAATTTCATGCTATAGCTATATAAAAATACATTGGCTTGTCTAACATCATCAATATTCTTAACCCATTCTAGGATTAATTCTGATTCTAAAGTATAATCTACTCAGAAACCTGCAAGTCTTATCTATTTTAAATCAGGCCTGGCTGAGACCCCAGGTATGTCCGTCCTATACAAAATCCTTTTCTGTCTTTAAATTGTGGAACTAGGCAACTAAACACAATAGTGCAGTTCCAAAGGAAGAAAATGGAAGGAATAAAAGGATAATAGTCTAAGGCATGTTCATGACCCAGCAGGGCAAATTCCACTCATTTTTCAGGCCTGAGAATGATTAAAATTCAGTACGTATGTACACTGTTTTACCCAACAGTCAAACACAGAGAGCCAAATTCTCTGCCACTATTTCCCAGGTATTCCTTTCTCTGGTGCCAGACAACATGTTCCCATTCCACTTGCAATCTCACCATGGGAATATACTAATGACCATATCTGTAGCATGATCTGTTAACAACTGCTGTATAATATATACTGATCTATCTATCTATCTTCTAGTAATCTGCCTCTCAGACACTAAAAGCTTTCTCTACTTCTTTCTGAAACATCATCAGAATTTTGTTTAGTATCTATATTTGTTGACAAGCTCTTCAGTATAGCTAGTCTACTATCCATTTCCTCTCCTGTGTCTCAAAATTCTTCTACTCTTCATTATTCAAGTCTAAAACAACATCCACATTTTCAGTCATTTATTTCAGTAACACCTTGCTCTTGGTAACAAAATTGACATCAAACAGGGCTCATCTGAGATTTATTTTAAGGAACTGGGAAACTTGCACATGCAACAGATGTAGGGAGTAGACTGAAGTCAGGGTTGCAGACCTCAGGTTTTCCTCTTAATGTCTAGAACATGTTGGGCGGGGACCACAATCAGTCCTATGGGTAAGTTCCTTCAAAGTCAGCTAACCTCAAATAGTAAATACATCTGCAGGCTATTGAGTATTTGATTAAATGACTGGAAAGTGGCCTAGTCAAGTTGTCCCCAAACTAGCACGATTGCTTTTCACCACCTCACTCCTTGCATTCACGTTTGTTCATTTTCAGCAATAGCACTTAGTGACTGTTCACATACTACGTTATTTATTTATTACATGAGTGCATACATTTGCAAAGGCAAGACATGTTTGTCTTTTCTGTTTCCTGACATATCCCAAACACCTATGATAGTGTCTAGCAATAACAAAAATGTGTTTGATGAATGACTTCAAACTCTTCCTCTCATTTGAGCATTGTCACCACTGGCTTCAATATTAACTTTAGTAAGCAACTGAAAGCTGTGAAGCAAACAATAATGCCATACCCCTTAAGACGGTCACAGGAATTAAATAAGTTGGAGTAGCACTTTAGCCTTGTAGTCGGACTACAGAGCTCCCAGTAGGAAAGCTGGGTATGTGATAGCACACTAATGTCTCTTTCCTTTGCTCAGAGTGCAGTTGGAAAGGAAAACAAAGTCAAGTCACTGTGGTGGGATCAGAGGGAGTAGTCAGCGCAGGCCAATATGAGCATTACTGCTTCTATTACAATTACGGCTCAACCTGTAATACTGCATGGGGTGAGTGAGCAGCGTTTGGGGGATATTCTGATTCTCCAGAGGAAGAGGCAGATGTCTGGGTGTAAAGATGTTGGTGAACCCTGAGGACTTGATGAGGCCCTCAGGACACTCTGAGAGCAGTGGTTCTCAACATCAGCCCAATCTGAAGTCATTTGGGGAAAGTGTGTGAACTCCTGGGTCCCAGCAGGCAAGTAAAGCTGACTCTCTTGAGAGTGGGCGCTCTGCTTCTGTACTTTAACCCCCCCCCTCCACCGCTATGCGATTCTTATGAGTAGCTGAGATTCAAGTCTGTGCCCTTCGAGGCTCTGGGTCCCACATTACAGCAGGTTAATGTGCCTGCCTGTCACCTGGGAATCTTGCTGATGATGCAGACTCTGATTCATCAGCACTGGCACCAAGGTCTGGTCCTTCCCAGAAGCCTCCAAGTAGATGCTGAGGTGGATAATCAGAAAAGCCAGTAAGTAGTTCCTGGTCCAAAAGAGACCCCAGAGATGTGGAGAAGTTTGGGAACTGATTCTGAAGAGCGTAAAATCCTAAAGAAAGGGTGCCTAAAAGCCTTCTCCACCTTCAACAGCAAGCAGAACATCTGGCATCAATACATTCATACATTAACTGAAATATCCGAGTCCAGGCAAGCCTCAGACACACATCTGTTTGATCAGCACTTGTAGGCTGAGGCTGAGGATCGTGAGTTTGAAGCCAGCCTAAGTTACATAATAAGACCCTGTTTCCAGAAAAAAAAATAAATGCTTGTTTGTTCAGTTGGTTAGGTTTTTGCTTGTTTTAAAATATTCCTGGAGTTAAATTACTGAAATCTTGGTTTCACCCATCACCAGCTGTGTTCTCTGGCAAGTCAGTTAATTTCTCTATATCTCAATCTCTCTACCTGCAAACTGGAAATACTAACAATACCTTATAAAATTCTAAGATGTTATCTTATGAAAATTAAATGAGTTGATAGAGAAAACACACCTAGATCTGTGCCTGGGAAATAGTAAGTGCTCATTAATTGCCAGTTATTATAATTATTAGAGTGGGAAGAGGTAGTTTTTGGAGTCAATGTAGACATGTACAAATCTTTGCTTAGCTGCACACACAGCTGTGTGACCAGAGCCAGGGTTCTGGTCCCTGTAAGTCTCAGTTTTGTCATCTGACAGGGACAACTGCAAGGTCCATTCTACAGATGGTGAAGGAGTAAACAGTAAGTACACAGCACATGTCACACAGTCGACTTTTGGTAAGAAATGGTAGCTAATGGAGAGTCAAGCAAGGCAGGACGTCGGGTGCCAAGGACATGTCTGCAAGGAAACTGTGTGACCAGGAGCAGGGCCACCGCCTTGGTCTATTTCAACATCAGCTACTAGGATTGGAAGGAGGTATGAGTGAGTTCACAGGAGAGCACTTTGAAGAGTGTGAAGCTAAAATCTCAAATGTGGGTTCTAGTATGGTAAAGGTGTGCTTCCTCCTTACCTGGGAGAAAGAAAAATAAGTATGTTTGTTGTGTTCTGGTACTGCTGAGCACCTCCCCCCAAAGACATGCTTTCACTGAGTCAGGAAGTGAGGACAGGCACATCTCCCTAACCATTCAAGTCTGACTATCTTTTGAATGCAATGTCATTCCTCACTAATAAATAAATAAGTAATAAATGACCTACCTACACCAAAAATCCTGTCTTCTGCCTAAGAGATGGTTTCCCTGCAACAAGCCTTTACTCCCGTACCACTCCCCTTCCTGATATTTTGGTGGTACCCTTTAGCCAGCATCCCTCCAGACACACCTCGGTGAGCATTAGAAAGGCAGAGTGGAAGGCTGAATGTTTGATGGGTATTTCAAAGAGAAGTAGAGCATGAAGGTGCATGCACTGAGTGAGGGCCTTGAGAGTGGACACAGTGGCACCCAGAGGTTTGCCAGGCCACTTGTCTGTGCTAATTAAACCCCCATGAGCAGGCGCCCCATGTGCCCAGTTCCTAAGCACCATCTGGCAACATCTTGAGCTCCGCCACCCTCGCCTATGATCCAGACGGCCCTAGTTCACTTCTATCTAGCAACGCGAGTGTATTGACATTTATCACTGGCTTCCACTTCCCAGAGCAGAGAGGCAGCCTGGCAGACACAGGGGACGTACATCTCTGTGGCATCACACCCAGCAGCTGACATGGGGGATCACTCCTCTTCTGTCACTCTTTGGCACACGCTCCTCTGCTCAGCGCTAATGACAGTCACTAGCTTGTACTTCGAACAAGGAGGAGAGAGAGACAGCCGCTCCAAAACCCACACTTCAAGCAAGGTCTTCTTTCTAGGATAAGGCTACAACATTCACAGACTCAATTCACATTTAAGGTATACATATGTTTCTGTTTTTAAAGAATGTGGTGTTAATGGAGCCTGTATCTGCATGTGTGTTCACATATGGAAGTCTTGGATAAACAGCATATAAAAATACAGGTTATTTTCCTATAAACTATCTTCATCTGGCACCCAGCAACACCCTAGGTATTCCATTATTTAGGACTTGGATTTTTGTTTCCTAGTCCCTTCTGGAGGACAAAAATTGTGCTAATGACACAAAACATTTTCCTTTCATTTAAGCTCATTGGCGCCCTAATGAGACCATCAAATGAGGTCTAAGCAAAAGGGAAAAACATGACTCAACTTTTGGAGGCCCTGGAAATATGCTACATAAACCAGCGCCTTCTCAAACATCACCTCGTTTATTCAGGTGCTCCTTCATTCTTCTGGTCTTTTTTTGTTTTCCAATCACAAGCCATTGTTCTGAAGGTGAACAATGCGTCTTATGTAACCCAGGCGGTCACAAGAGGAACCTCTCCCCCCATGTTATCAATGGTTCGTGTTTATTCTGCTCTTAGAGTCAAGCAGCCTGAACTGGCCTATGAGTCATGCTGTGGCAATGGCAGGAAGATGACAACAGCCCCAGCGTTTTACACTCTCTAGAGAGGAGGAGACCAAGAAGGAAACGCTGGTGTGTAGGCAAAAGATGCAGAGGGAGAAGAGAAGGCTCATGAGAAAGGGAGAATGTGCACCGGGTTCTGCTATGATGAGAGTGTCACTATGAACACAGAGCGGCTCACTAGGTGTCCCCCAAGGTGAAATGGAAGCCCTCAGCCTGAACAAGGGCACAGGCAGGACTGAAAATTTCTCATGAGAGCCGAATTTACAAGGAGTCATGAGGCAGGAGGATTCTTTTGATGTTGGGATGACTTTCCTGTCTGAAAGTGTTGAGGATGGGCTGGCAAGGATGGTCTGTGAGAAGAGGAAGATAAAAGCTCATGGAAACTATGAACTAAACTATGAGCTGGAAGGAAGATGGGTGACTATGGGTAACTCTGAAAGGCAAGGTAGCCGGGACCCTCGTCCTTCACTAGAACTGCTTTGCCTCCTTATGCTACTTTAGGGCCAGACTTTCTGACGATTTAAAAATGGAATCGCAAGCTTTCTTACAGGAGGGTAATCCTTCTAGCCCAGTGGATCAACAGCCGATAAGTGCTAGCATATAGTCTCACCGTGGAAACTTCAGGCAAGAGTCAGAAAGGATTTGAGCAATCTTCCGGGTAAATACCGTGTTTTAGGGGTCACAGTAAAAAAAGACTGTGTGGAAACCTGGGCATTATCATATCCCACCGAGGGGGCTCTAAATTGGTGAAGGAAGTACTTTCAGAGGACAGCTTGGCAGTCTCTGTCCAAAGCCTCAAAATAGTGAATACTCTTTATTCATCAGAGGGATGAATTGCCCAATATAGAGTCTTTTTCATAGGGAATATGCAATCATAGCTCTGTTCAAGGACAGCTCAATTCCCATTCATTCACCTACTGTTTCTAGCAGTAAAAACTGAAACCAATGTAAACTTTGTATCATAGGACTGGATGACAAATTAGCATATGTTTGAAGCAAACTCCTATACAGTCATTAAATTAATATATAAGAGTATCAATTAATGGGGGAAAAATACCAAGGCTACACCATTTAATCACTGATGTTCTAAAACCATGTATCCAGTGTGATCTTACTATTATTTTTTTTTTGTATGAGACACACATGGAATCATACATACTTCATTACTGACAGAAGTTTTTAAAATAAGTAGAATAATACAGTTTCATTTTCTTTCTTACATTTATTTTTGACATTCAACTTTTCTCCTACAATTTACTACATCAATTTTGAGCGCAGATTCCTGGAAATTTGGTACTTACTTAGACCCCACTGGTTTATCTCTGTTCCAGAAGCTGTCACCAAGTATACAGTTTCCTCTCTTCACATGACATGACTCTCCACTCTCTAGCTTACTTCCATCATATCTACCTCTGAGTTCATCATCCCCCATCACCAAAAAACCTCCATGATCTCAGTCTCACCGCTCCGCTCTCTTACTAGTCCCTATCTTTCCAGCTTTTGACCTCTGTTAGTCCTCCAAATCTTACAGACATGTAAAGTAGCCTTCACCTCTGCCATGTCTCCACTCTCTTCTAACTCAACTTAATTTTCAAAATCAGCGATTAAATGTTTTCTGCACAGACACGCCATCCATTTCCTCCCTTACGGGTCATTTATGAACTTGGAGAAAGCCCCACTCTTGTCTGATTATAACTCTGACTCATCTGTGCAGTCAATGCCCATGCAGCTGAATACAGCTGGAGAAGCATAGTCATGTTGAGTCTCATTCGAAGTCCAGTATGGCTGACGTCAAGTGTGAACTTCCATGGCTCATTCTTTAACTTCCTTCTCCATCCTTTTAGGATGGCCCTAATCCCATTTTCTCATGGAGAAAATAGAAGCAACCAGAAAAGAACTTCCAACACCACATGCGTAGCCTTCTAGCACCCACCCACATGTGTAGATGTCTTTCTACTGTCCAGCTGCTGTGAAGGAACACACAACATTCCCGGCCAAACCCACACCTTCCAGCTACACACAAAGCCCCACACTGTTTTGACCTTTTCAGTGGCATTGTGAGAGCAGTTCTTCCCACCCCAACCTCCACACACATTATTTTCCCACTCTCCCCGGCTTCATCCAACAGCATATGAGCATTGTTATTCTTCCCACCCAAACCTTCTACTGTCCCAATTCTTCCCTTGACCTCTAAGCACCTTGAACAAGTTGTCTGTCTTCAATTTCCACTCCCACTAGCACACTCTCCTGCTCCCCACCTTCACTGTGCAGAGTGTGGCTGTCAACCCCCAGTTCTCACCCTGTCCCCTTCAGCACCGTCAGCAAGGTGACTGCTACCACTTGGCATGCTCCTTTCTGTGAGATCATAGACCAACCACTCTGTTCCCTGTTGTTTCTCTCCACCTGCTGCTTTTTCCCAGCCACCTTTGCTGCTTCATCCTAAACCCCTTCCCAAGACCCCATAATGCTGGAGAATCTCAAGGCTCAGTCCTTGGACTGCTTCCTATTTCTAACCTATGCTCATTTTCCTGGTGCTCCTACCCAATTCCATTTTTTAAAATATCATATCTGTGCATATACTGCCAAGCTATATAGATCTGTATCTCTTGCTCTGCTCCTGGGGTCCAGACTCATAAACTCACCTACATAGGTCCCCTACATAGTCACCATCTGTACTAATCTAACATGTCAGAAAGCAAATTCCTGCTTAACCACCAAATCCATTTCTTCTCTGTCTTTTTTCTACCAGATAATGGCCATCCCATTCTTCTGATGGTGCAGAACAGAGGCCTCAGTGTCATCCAACTGCATCAAAAAATCCTGGCTATCCTAAAAATACAAGAATCTGATCACTTCCTACCCAAGTCTTGCTAAGCATCCTGGGCATGCCACTCATGTCTGGCTTGATCACCTATGTCCTCTTTCCCCTCATCTTTCTTTTCCCATCTACGTGTCAACTTAAAAAGATTAAGTTTTTCGTGTGTGTGTGTGTGTGTGTGTGTGTGTGTGTGTGTGCGCGCTTGACTGCATGTATATCTGCATTAGAAGCATTCCTGATGCCTAAAGAGGCCAGAAGAAGGTGCTGGGTCCCCTGGAACTGGGGTACAGAGGGTTGTGAGCTGCCATGTGTGTTCTGGGAATAGAACCCAGGTCCTCTGCTAGAGCAAGAAGTGTTAACTGCTAAGTCATCTCTCCAGCTCCAACAAAGATTCTCCAAAAGACATTGGTATTTGGGAATAGAAGAGCATTGGATGGCAACACCTGCCCCATGCTTATTTATTGCCATGTTCAAAGAGGTCCAGGCAAGAAGTCTTTGTTTTATTTTTGAAGTAGCATCTCAACAAGTACCTTTGGTTGGCCTTTAACTTGCAATGTAGACAAAACTGGCCTTGAACTCACAGAAATCAGCCTGCTTCTGACTCCTGATTGCTGGGATTAGAGGTGTCATTTATGGCAGCTTTAAAATATCGTCTTTAGCTTAGTTGGCATGTCTCCTAGGGAGAGGTCAGGGGCCTTCCTTTCCTGGTTCTCATTTTGGCCTTCATGACCTATTGACCAATTGGTTCTGGCAGAACCCATTACTGGTCATGTGGAACAGTTGCTCTTGGGACATGGACACCACGGGTAAGGCAGCTTTAGCTTTGGGAGCATCTATAGAGATAGAATATGGAGATCCCTAGCTAATAACCCACACCGAGCTTTCAACTTATAGCCAATACCTACATGCCAAGGACACCCCAGCTAATAAGATCAGGTGTCTCCACCAAGCTCTGTCCATATTAAAGACTTATGAACAAATTAATGCTAAGCCATTAGCCTTTAGCATAGACTGTTACACAGGCACAGAGAGCTTCACCATCACAATACCCTCACTCACTCCCTGTTTGCTACTTGGCTGTCTTTGCTGCTCCCTGAACACTCATACTCATAAATGTTCTTGCCTGGGAGCCTTGACATTTGCTCTTCTCTTGATATCTATGTCCAGACTACACACCAGTCTCTCTCTCACTCTTACTTTCCTCTTTCGTACACACACACACACACACACACACACACACACACACACACACACAACCACTTTTGAGACGTTAATGACTGTTATCTTTTCAGGAAGGCCTTCCCTCTTAAACTGGCAAACCACACGCACTGTCTGAGCCCCGCCCCCTTCACTGTTTTCTCTGGAGAAGCCATCAGCATCTGATACATTGCATGGCTTACTTACTTGGATAGATCTCAGGGTGACAGGAACCATCTGTGTCATCCCCTGCTGATTGTCTGTGTTGAGGACAGTGTCTCTTTCATGGTCCCTCCTCAACTGACAGGCATGGCCTTGCAGAAGATACACAGGGAGCCTTACAAGCATGCCCCCCACTATGCTTGCTTTTCAGGGAACTGACTTCAGTCCTCATGCTGTTCACCTGCCTCCTGGGCAATGAAAGTCAGGGGCCCCAGCTATTCTCCACACTGGAAGATGTTCTCCTCTATGCTGGAGAAAAAGTTTATATGGTATCCTGTGCTCATTTCACACCAGGGATGATTGTGAAACTTTAGGCTCAGAATTCCAGGCTTTGCAGTGTGTATATATGTGTATATGTGTGTGTATATGTATCTATGTGTGTATGTGTGTATGTTTGTGTATGTGTATAAGTATGTATTGTGTATATGTGTATATATGTGTGCATATGTATGTGTGTGTGTGTGTGTGTGTGTGTGTGTGTTGGGGGTGGGAAGGACATCATTAACCTGTGTGGTTGTATGTGGAGACCAGAGTTTTTTGTTGCGATATTTCCACAATTCCTTTTCCACTTTATTTTTTAGGGTATGGCCTCTCACAGAACCTGGAGATCATAGTTTACAGGAGACCCAGAGCTTTTCCTGTCTCTTCCCCCCTCACTGGGGTTACAGATGTGAGCAGTAATGCTCAGTTTTTACATGGGAGCTGAGGTCGTCACGGTTGTGCAGAAATTCTTCTTACCACTGCATTGTCCCCCAGCTCCTCCAAGCTTCATTTGTACAAGCAAAAGTGATAAGAACTTAATGTGAATGACAAATGAGCAAGAATAAAATTAATAAAGGAAGCACTCCGGCCACTGCTGTGCAAAAACCACCCCCAAATTCAGACACTTTGAATGGAGATCGTTTACTTACACTTACGTGCTCTAGGCTGCAGTCTGAACAGGGCTCAGGAGGGACAGCTTGCCTCCGCACCACATGGTGTCAGCTAGGGCAAATCAATTCAAAGCTGTCATATGTGCTTGCAAGTTTGTGCTTTTACCATTTAAGGAGTCCTGTCCCACAGAGTCTGGTTTTCAAGCGCTATCAGGCTTTATTCTCAAAACAATTCTTATTGGAAACCGTGAGAACCCACTCGCTTCTCTCAGATTGTATAGCCAAGGAAGCAAGCAGTGCCTCTGACCTGTGGGCGAGACCCTCACGTGGCCATGTATGACCACTGAAAACTATCAATGTGATATGAAACAATGCAAGTGGTTTTCAAAACTATATTGGTGTTAATTCTTGGAGAACTTCATGCAATGTACATTGATTATATTTTTCCACTCCTCCCCAAATCCTCTTAGACTCACCCCTACTCCTTCCCAAATCCTCTTAGACTCACCCCTACTCTTCCTCAAATCCTCTTAGACTCACCCCTCCTCCTCCCCAAATAACTCACCAAGTATAATCTGTTCTACCAGTGTATTCGTGGGTGCAAGGCCATTGCCGAAGCTTGTTTGAACTATCAGGGACCACACCCTTAACAAAACTGACTGTTCTTCCCTCCGAAGCCACCAACAGTCAAGGACAACTCAAAAGTGTGAGCTTACAAATGCCTGTTCACTCCATGCTGGAATGTTGACTAGACTGAACTTGTGCAGGTCTTACATAGGCAACCATAGCTGCTGTGACTTCATGAGTGTCACATTCTTGTCATGTTCAGAAGTCACTGCTCACTCTGGTCTTCTCCAACCTCAGGCCCACTCTTCTGAGATGGCTCCTGGGCCTGCGTATGTATGATGCAGGTGTCCCCACTGCGGCTGACATCTCTATTGACCCCTCTCTGCACCTTTCATACTCAGGTACATTTTTTTTATCTATTGTATTTTGTTTACCTATTAGTTCGCTTAATGAGGGTGAAAATGGAATATTTGCTAGTTTTATGCCTACTTTTGAAGGACATTGATGATGTATATAAATTTTTTAGCAAATAAGTAGGTAAATTAATCAAGAACAGTCATGAAATTTACAATGGACAAAAGTCTTATTGATTTTTTGCTAGGAACACTTCCCATGCACAACCTTTTTATTTAGCTTTATTTTTTAAAGCATTTGTAAACATTTATTGATTTAACAGCAGTGGGTAGGTTGCAAGTGCCACAGCACTTACGTGAAAGACAATCAAAGGGAGCTGATGCTCTCCTTTATATAATCATCTACTTTTTTAATTTAAAAATAAAATGTCATAAAAATATAAATATATCACATCAACAAAATGAGGAATTTGTAAAGGCTTTATTTATTTTTATTTATACAGATGAGTGGGTTGCTTGCATGTATGCATGTGTACCAAGTGTATGCCTGGGAGCCAGAAGATAGTGTGAGATCCCATGGAACTGGAATTGCAGATGGTTGTGAGCCATTATACGGGTGACAGTAATTGAACCTGTGTCCTTTGAAAGAGCAGAGCATTTTAACCTATCAGTCATCTCTCCAGTCCTATTTCTTGCATGTTTTATAAAAGGTAGCTCCTGGGCTGAGGGGATGGCTCAGCAGCCTGACAAACTGAATTTCAGTCCCTGGGGCCCACACCCTTATGTATAAAATAAAAATAAACAAATCTTCTTTTAAAAGCCTTTATTTGCTTTAGATTGTAATATAATTACCTCATTTCCATCTTTCCCTTTATCCCTCTAAATTCTCCATGTACCCTTCCCCTTGCTCTCTTTCAAATTTATAATTCCTTTAAAAATTGTTATTGCATGTATATGTGTAGTGTACACACGCACACATAAAGCAGAGGGACTAGAAAGATGGCTTGCTGGTTAAGAGCACTGGCTGCTCTTTCAGAGGTCCTGGGTTCAATTCCCAGCACTCACATGGCATTCACAGCTGTCTGTTATTCCAGTACTGGGATACTGTATGCCCTCACACAGACATACATGTAAGCAAAACACCAGTGCACATAAAATAAAAATAAATCATTGAAAATGCAGAAAGCCTCTGGGGTACCAGTGATATTTTGGTTTTACAGAGCAGTAAACTAAGGCACACTAAGATTCCCATTGGGATTGAAGAGGGCATGGGCACTCAGATATCAGTGTTTCCTGTTCATCTTTACTCTTTACCTAGGCCCCTGGTAACTGGGTGATGAGGCCGGTGAGGAGTCAGGGCCGGGCTTTGTGAGTGGAGGAGGACTTCTACTGGGGCTGATTTCTAAGCTGGATCCTGAAGGACAAAGAATGGAGGCTGATGGAGACACTGAGCAGGGATCACTAGGCAGGGTTTGCAACGGATCCGGGCAGTGTATTATATTAGGGGCAGGGAAGCCTAAGAAACAGAGATGTGGCCTTGGCTTACAGACAGAAGTTAAACTGTTAAAACCGATCGTATAGAGGGCTAGTGTAGAAGTGCATAGGTTGCTCCAGGAAAGAAGAGGAAGTCAGAATCAAGGTCGGGTCATTGGTTCGTTCAGGGCAAATGAGGTGGCCTTTGAGGTGAGAGCTGAAGGAAGAGGAAGAGCCTGCCAAACAAACAAGGAGTGGGAGGCACATCTCTAGCAGAGGAAATAACATATTTGGTGAAAGAAATTTTTAAAAAGCCGCCCTCTGCCTGCTATATGCAAGTAAGTCTTGTGCTAGCTTTTCTGAAGATAATAAACTGGTATCCAAACTCCTCAGTCTCTTACATGAACGGTGTGCCAACACAGTCTCCTCCGATCTAAAACCCTGCCAGCCGTTGCTTCCGCCCAGAGAAAATCTCAGACTTGGCATTTAACCCTGCTGGATTTCCTTCTGGTTCCTTGGGCCTTTCATTTCCTTTCAGCACTGTATCGGCTCAGCCAGTCTCTGATGCAGGTGGGACATGCGGAAAGGAGGCACCGGGGTGAGCTGAGTGTGAATACTGCGGCCATCAGGATTCACCACAGTCTTCACATTGGCGCCCGACCAGCTCTAAGTGGCTCTAATTACATTTCAATGACGCATATAGTCAAAATTTGACAAGCACATAAACTTAATAGCTGATCTGCAAGCATAATTTAGCACCAAACTGATTTGTAGCTGCCAGAGAATAAACCCACGAGGCTGTTGTCCAAAGTCCCCCAGTTAAAAATAAGAAAGTGTGAGGTCTGAGGTGGTGAAGACGAAGCCGCTACCGACAGCCACAGTGGAGCTAAGTCTCTGCTCCATTCGAGGATCTAGACACAATGCAGGGAAGCAAGCCATCGAAATGCATCACTCGAATCCTGTTTGCCTGTTCTGATGCAAAAGATAAGAAAGGGAATCGACGGGGAAATGTAAGATGCGGAACTATAAAAATAAACTGCGCGCCCCTGACATCTGTGTTTGTAAATGCACTGTTTAAAGCAGCGCTCTTCCTTCTGCAGGGCCAATACCAAGATGACGTCCTTCACGTTTGGTTTTTCCTTCGGCCCTCCCTCAGCAGAAGGGCTTTCCCAGCGGCCTGTTCATTTCCAGCTTTTGTTTGACGTTGTCCTTCATAGAGTGGGTGGACTTGTGGACCATATGGATGGGTGATCTCAGAAAGTCGGCTTCTCACAGGCCCCACTCTTCTGTTACTGAGGTGAGTCTGTGCTCCCTCGCCTCAGATGGAGTCCTTCCCAGCCCCTTATGAGGAGAGTGCCACCGTGCGTAATCCCAAAACAGATTTGAATCAAATAAATGATACACGACGAAGCGGTGGCCAGATGTTCACCGGTGAGGACAGGAGCTAAGTTCACACAATTGTTCTGCCTCCTTGCTTCCCGCCAAGGTTTTTTTTCCTGTGGGCTGCAGATCTTGTTGCCAGCAACTCTGCTATGCCTGCCTCCACCAGCCTAGCCTGTGCTCCAGGGGCCGCTCACAGTCTGCCTTCCTTTTCCTGTGCAGCTGGTGTTTGCAGAAGGACACGATGTGGAAGTTGATTTATTTACTTTGCTGTATTTTTTTTTTTAGTGAATGGACATAGATATCTGTTTGTTGAAACAATCAATCAACTCCAGTGATATGTTTAGAATCTGGCAGAAAGACACACTTGGTGTGCACATGGAACACTAGGACTTGGGGGGTCTGTGAATGAATTATCTCACTCAGAGTAAAATCAGAGGGTGTGTTGGGCCTTTACATATAAACCCAACTGAATGGTTCTTATCTTTTACTCTGAAGTCTGGGGTTTGTGAATGAAACATCACTTTCAATTGTGGAAGACAATGGCTGAAGTTTGGCTCACTTCCTTTAGTCTCTGTTGTCCTTAGTTGGAGGCTTTCAGGATGTTTGTTTATATGGACTCAACTATGGAGAGGAAGGGGATGTTCTAGAAAGAGCCTCCTTCTCTTGTGCTAGTTCCTCTTCCCCAATCCCCTTTTAAAGTCTGAAGATCAGAGACACAAACATGGAGCTCACATGTACAACAACACCCTGGGACAGACACTCTTTCTTTAAAGAGCTTATCCATACTTTTGAAAGCAACAAAGAAAGTCATAAGACACAGACAGCCAAAAGCCACCCTCTCCTGCTTCTGCTGCATTAGCCACGGACTTTCCCTGCCAGAGGAAACAATCACATTTCTTGAGTACTCTTCTGGAGACGTCCTACATAGATGGAACATTCAAAGATAGGTTTACATCTTAGATATACAGATAATAGCATACAATATGCATTGTTCTAAACTTTGCCTTTCCCCCTGAACAATGCATCAGATGAAGGTGCTTTTTTTTTTTCTGCCCACGATGCTGTCAGGAGAGAAGTTGCTCTTCAGCTCAGTGAGCTGCAACTGGTTCTGGCTTATTGTACTGACAACAAGCAAGGTGCCAAGTCAAACTCAACCTCCACCACAGGTATTCCCAGCTGGAAAAGGCAGGACTCCTCCTCAAAACCTTAAAACTTTTAATAGCCGTGAATAGGGAATGGGAACAGGAGACAAGGAAGGCCTAATTGTGTTGAATAGGATGTGGTGTGCACTGACAATTTGAAAGGAAAGGCACTTTGCAGTCTTGCAAAAGGGAAATCCACTGCTCCCTTCTCTGCTTTGGTGAACGGAACTAACTCACCTGCTGTCGAAGCATCATTTTTGTTAGCAGAGATCTTTAGGAGCTCAAAAAATGCCTCAGTGGGTAATGTGCAGGCTGAGCAGGCATGTTGATCTTAAGGATCCCTATAAAAGCCAGCAGAGGCATGCATTTCTGACCCCGCCCAGGAGAGGTAGAGACAAGCAGATTTCCTGATGTTCATTGACCAGATAGCCTAGGCCAATCAAAGAGCTCCAGTGCAGGAGAAACCCTGTCTCCAAAGAGCACAGTGGACTGTGATAGAGGACCATGACTTCTGGCCTCCACATACAGCCCATATGCACACACATTCACACAAATGTGTACATGCAGCACATGCTTATGCGTGCACACACACAGAAACGTGTACATGTAGCACATGCACACACACACAAATATGTACACTTAGCACACGTACACATATCCCTACCCAAACAAGCACATGCACCCACTTGTACACACTCAAAAAAATAAAAACAATTAATTAGTTAGTTAATTAAAAATATCTTTAGGAACAGTATGGTTTTAACAGCAGGACATTGGTAGAAAGGAAACAGGTTTTGGAATGAAGTAGATATCTGAGTTGATGTTGGATATACAAGATATTAGTTCATGCAACCTGTTTAACCTCTCAGGATATATATATATATATATATATATATATATATATATATATATATATATATATATATTAGGAATGCATGCCTGAGGGTAAGGTTAAGACAATTTTTATGTTTTAAAATTAGGCAAAACTAAGCATAATGGCAGACTGATACAATCCCACCACCTGAAAAGTTGAGGCAGGAGGATCAGTAGTTCAAGGTCATTCTCAGTTTTATAGCAAGTTCGAGGCCTTGCTGGCTACACAAGACCCTTTCCTTGGCAGGATAGAAGCTGACTATTACTGTGATACTGCTGCATATCCAGCCAGCCCATGGCACACAAACTCATTCCTTCATTGGCATTTGGCTGGACTCAGCTACTCTTGCACACCTTTGTCTAGCCTTGAAGCTCTGGGTCAGGCTCAGGTTTCCTATCTGATTTCAAAGAGCAGCAGTCACCTGGGGTCATAGTCCCTTCGGAAGGTAGAACATAGGAAAGGCTGGTGGAAATGGACCATGTTTCATACAGCCTCGATTTATAGCAGGCACGTTACCACTCTGTCTACTTTGGTTTCTGTTTTGTTTATTATTTGTTTGTTTTTAGACAGGGTCTTGATATGTAGCCTGGGTTAGCCTTGAACTCATTATATAGCCTAAGCTAGCCTAAAGCTAGTGGTGAACCTCCTGCTTCGTCCTCCCAAGTGCTGGGATTACAAAAGCAACTGCAATACCTGGCTGCCCACATTCTGCTAACAAAAACATCACATTGGCAAGGCCCAAGTCAGTGTGATAGGAAGAATGGCTAGCCACGGCACAGATAGGGCACCCCCACCCCCAGCTACAGTCTCCAGTGCCTAATAAGCCTTTATCACCCTGGTACCCAATAGAAAAGAAACGGCACCAGATTCATGATGATTCTAAAGTAGGTACTGAAACTTGTTTTTAAAATCACATTTAAAAGTCAGTTTGTAATTTTGTTCTAATCAGAGTTGACACATATAACTCCTTGGTATGAATTTGAAAACAGGTATCCCTTCTAAGTAGATGCACCCTCAGGGCCGATAGCATGGCACAGACACAGCAACAAAGTCCTCCTTCCATGGGGACAAAACCAGCTCTGCACAGAGCCCATGTCTGGGGGCTGGGTGTCAGGAAAGTGGCCCCCTCAGCTGGGCTCACTCAGCATCTTACACCCTGTACACCATATGCAGTGTCATTGCTCCTGAGAGTGGAAGATGGCTCCCGAGTCTCATGCTGTGTGAGCCTGTGCATCTGAATCCAGACCTAGGAAACATGGTGACCTAGTAGCTTTCCAGAAGCTCTGGGGCTAGAAGCTGGCACTAGGGGGAGATGCCCAGACTCAAACTATGCAGTTTCTTTCATCCTGATTGATAGGATAAGACAGGAAGGAAGGGGAGGGAATTCTGAAGAAGCCTTATAAGACACCGTCATTATAATCTTGTGGGTAGAGAAGCCACTTCTTGGGAGTGGGGTACAAGGCAGTAACTTAGGGAGGCACATCTCAGGCTGGAAGCCTCTGCTGTGCATACATGCAAGTTACAGGAGAAAGATGTAAGGTTCTACCCAGAGGTCCTCACTTTGGAGATAAACTAGTGAGAGGTCTGAAAGCTATGATTCCCTTGGACAGAATATTAAGTTTCTCACCAAAGTCATAAAGATCTTAATCCTAGAGGGGATGGGGAGAGACACAGTGGGCAGAGGGAGGGAGAGAAAGAAGTAGGGAGGAAATACCCATTGGAGGAGGACAGTGGCTATCTGCTCTGCTCCCCAGGCATCAAGCTTAGGGCCTGGCCCAGGAGGTAATCACAACATGAGCTTGCATGTGTAGGAGGGAAGAGGGCAGAGTAATGACAATGACCTCTGTGGCTTTACAGAGCACAGTCCCCAATGAGAATGGCAGGACATTTCTGGTCCTGACCAAGCAGTTACATATCATACTTGCAGAGCCAGCAACCCTCCACTTAGCATCACTCACCCATCTGGTCCATCCTTGCTTATCAGCATCTGAGATCTGCAGCCTCCCCCACAACCATAACGAAGACTAGTGTCCCTGGTTCGCTTGTCCTCCGCTCTCTCTTTGGTTTTCCTGTTTGCTTGCATTAAGAGTCTGTTAGATACTTCCTCTGAGGCCTACTTGCCAGCTGACCTGGGACTTTGAATATACTCTCTCAGGGCTTCTAGCACCAGTCACAGTGCAGTAACATTCTGAGGCTTCCCACACCAAGCCTGCAACAGTAACGTCTCCCATGGAGATGAGAATGACAGACACTGCACCTGCTGTGGAAACAAAGGCTCCTAGAAAGAGTCCCCCCTCTAGGATCATCCTTGGATGCTACTCAGAAACAAGGCTCAACCTCTTCTCCCTCTTTTAAATGTGACCAGATCCAGTCAGATCCAAAGCGGTCTCACCAAGACCCTCCCAGAGCTATCCAGGACCCAGCTGCTGGTGCGGGACTTCAACATTCTGGAAATGGCATGTTTATTTCGAAACAATCGTGAGGCTTGATTTGATATAGTGAAAGAAATTAGTGCTTGCTGAATACGGCCCAATTATTACTGCATTAATTCATTCAGATTAGCAGCTGACACTGGCTGGGAGGCAGTCAGGACATTTCAATAGGTTCAGCTGAAAAGTGCTGTGGCTGTGGGATCACCCAAGCCAGATGACCCCTCCCGGTTTGGGTGACTTTGACAGCAAGGGTGAATGGCATTATTTTAATGTCAGCTGGAAAGGGACAAACTAAGGCTTGGTGGGGAAGGCTCCCAAAATTAGCCATCACCTTGATACCCTTGGTATCCATATTAGCCCAAGCCTGAGTTCCATGATTTTTTGAAAACAGAAGAAACTACAGCATGCTACAGGGAATAGAGCCCCAGCGCTTTCTGATCGTCTAATGAACATTCAAATTAATAAGCGAGTTTATACCCTAAGTAAGCAGTCAGATACCCCCTCTACTGTAAGAAGCAATGGCTGAGGACAGAGGGGGTGATCTGATTGCCATTAGAAATCAAAGTAGATCCGGCCCAAGTTCATTGGAGTCCAAACTTCCACTACCCAAGAGTGGTATTTGGAAATCCAGACTTCAAAGAGGTGATTAAAATGACTCTTGAGTAAGTGTTCAACTTTCAGGATTCTTCAGGGAAAGAGAAGTAATAGGAGTAGACATGCAAACAAGGGCATGTTCATGCACCCAAACACACACACACACACACACACACACACACACACACACACACACACACACACACCAGAAAATCCCAAAGCTGATCTATCAGTTGCAAGATAAACTGGAGGCCCTGGGAAGCTAATGATACCATTCCAATCCAAGCAAAAAGAAAAAAGAAATAATAGTGTAAGAAGGTTGCCAGTTAGAGGCTTAAGGAGTGCTGATGTTTCAGTGAGAGCTCCACCAAGGTCCTGGGCAAAAGATCAGCCATCAGGATGAATCTTTCTTAATCAGATGAGAGAAAAACTTTTTGTTGGCTTTCATTTGATTGGAAGAGACCCACCACAGTAGGAAGAAAAACCACTCTCACTCAGTCTACTGATGTAAGTTATCTCATTCAGAAGTAGCGTCCTGCGGGACTCCAGAATGAAGTCAACTGTGAGGGTACCTCATGGTCTATTAAGTGGACACACAATATTAACTTAGCCCTGATCCACTCTGATGGTTGAACCTATCAAAAGAAGAAATCTGAGCACACAGACATCAGGGGCATGTGTGTATAGAATAAAGACCACACGAGGACACATCAAGGGAACAAAGAGAAAGACTTCAGAAGACACAAACCTGCTGGCAACTTGAATTTTCCAGCTTTCATAACTGTGAGAAAACATGTTTGATGCTAAGACACCAAGCCTGTGGCATTTTGTCAGGTGGAATTAGAAAACCAATACACTATCTTGCAAGACCAAGGGTAGGTAGACTCTGGTAGAGGTCCTACAGTCCAGTACCTCTGGGCATATGTCTTCTTCACGGTTATTTAGGCATTTCTTTTTCTGTATTGGCCCCATGAACACAAACTTGAAATACCACCACCTCCTGGGAAAGAGGGGTGGGGAGTCCTCTTGTGGGGCTTCAAACAGAAAGACCACTCCAGTGTATAGATGGTTCGTGTATTTATTCTATGACCACCCTGTCCTATCAGAGAAACTCAAAAACCTGAAGTCTTTTAGTCAGACCTTAAGGTAAGCTGAGACAAGGGAGGAGACATAAGATGGGTCACTGGGCAGGCTGTTTTGCAGCTTGGTCAGCAGACACGTCTTCACAATGGGGAAGTGGCAACTGATGGATATTCCACAGAAACTTTGGGACTGCAATGACCAGAAGAGAGTTTTCAGAAACAGCATCAGTTATGGGTTCTGCCCCTCCAAGAACGCCCTTGGTACCATGGAGATACCTCAGTGTTTACTACATCTTGTTGCTATTAGGAGCTGTGAATTCTACCTAGATCTGGGCAGCCTCGGCACCCTCTACATAAAACACAGACCCTCTCCATGAGAACATCTGCAGGCAGACTAGTCATGTGACTTGCTTCTAGTGCCTTTTGCCACATATGTGGCCTTGAATGAAGCACTTCATGTCAGGGTATGGCTTCCTGCTTTTCAAGTAGCTCTACCCCCAGTCCCCCAGGCTCTGTAGCTGCCAGCTGCATGGGAGAGGAAGTAATTCCCTTGTGGAACAAATTCCCCCCCTAAGCAAAGGAGAGTTTCACTTCAGGTAGATAAATACCCTCTTTGTTTCTCATGTGGATGTCTATGTTTCTTAGAATCGACTGTGTGGAGGCATCTCACATGACTGAGTACATGATATTAATTTCTGGAGGCCACTAAAACAAGGTGGCCCAAACAGAGTGGCTTTGAACAGAAAATCACACTCTCGCTGGCCTTAGGCCAGATATCCAGCATCAATGTATGAGCAATACCACACTCCAGCTAGGCTCCAGGACAGTAGATCTCAACATTCCCAATGCTGCAACCCTTTAACACAGTTCCTCATGTTGTGGTGACCCCAACCATACAATTACTTCATTGCTGCATCATAACTGTGATTTTGCTACTGTTATGAATTGTAACAGAAGAATCTGATGTGCAGGATATCTGATATGTGAATGGCCCTGTGAAAAGGCCATTTGACCACCAAGGGGGTCAGGACCCACAGGTTGAGAACTACTGTTCTAGGGTGATCTTTCCAGGTGAGCCTTCCCTGTGCCGACACTGCCTCCTCTCCTATCTGTCCATCTGCCCTGTAGACCTGACATTGGAGGGAGGGCCTGCCTAGATATTCCAGAACAATCTCTTTATGAAAAAAATACATAATGACATCTGGAGGAACTCTTGGTCTAAATAGGATGGCACTCGTGGGTTACAGGAATTAGGATTAGACACACCTTAGGAGAGGTCACCATGCATCCCACTGCAAACAGCCTTGCCAACACCCACTCGATATCCCTCATAGCTCTTCATCAGCAGTGGCCCACACAGGAACGCTTCCTCCTTGCCTCTCCTCCCACCCATTGAGTCATTTTCTCCCTGTCTAGACTATGTAGTTCCCAAAGGAAGCATCAGTGCTCAGCTCTTGCTTCAGCTTCCACTTCCAAGAAGAGGAGGGCTAAGGCAACACCTAACATAACTTGGCAGATATGAAGTGGTCTTGTAGCCTGTTCACCCTGCGATAATAATCATAAACTGAGTAACTTATTTTAAAAAATATCTCCTGGTTCTGGAGACTAGGAAACCCAAGATCACATCACTGGGAGATTTGGCAACTACGGAAGACCTATGCTGTGCAATAAGCCATGCCATTCATGCATGCTTGCACAGTAAAGCATGCTATCTCTTCAGGACCTTGGGAAGGGCACATTCTCACAGGGTTCCACCTTCGTGACAGAGTCACCTCTTCAAGATGCCACTTCTTACTACCATACCCTGAGGGTTAGGGTTTTGCTGTATGGGTTTGGATGGACATAAAAAGATCACACCAATAGTGTGTGCACAACCTCGGTTTTAGCATCAGACGGACTTGAATTCAAGTACAGGCCCTTCCAGCTAGTGCCTATGTGATCCTGGGCCTGATTTAAGCACAGGCTTTGCTAGCTAATACCTAGGTGACCTTGGGCAGGTTGTTTATTTGTCAGCGCTAAGTCTTAGATTTTCACCTGTAATCAAGAACTGTGAGAATTTGTAGTTGTATGGATGTTACAAAGATTAACAACAACAACAACAACAACAAAATGCCTAACAAAACACATGACATGCCACAGGTACCAAGTATATACTTCCTACTATGATTAATACCTGAGTAAATATGTCCTCTATGAGTTGGCTCTTATGTGTAGTAAACTAAGTACCGTGTGCTTCTGAGCAGTGTGGATGGTAGGCACAAACAAGCTGGTTTCGTCCCCACAGTCTGGCCTGGAGGACACCATTTCTTTCAGCTCCCATTGCGGGCATTTGAAAAGAGCAGAAATGGGTTTCCTACAGACCCTGTGTCAGTCAGTTCAAGACCTTATGTGACTTGTTCCAGCTGGCCCATTTCATTCCCTACACACCTCTCCCTGGGTCCTAGGTTCTCACTTTGCTGCTCTATTACCTGTTCCCCAACAGACTTGGATTCATGCTGCACTTCCTCTTGTGGCCTCCCACTGCCCATCATAATGCATGCACATGCAAAATGTGAACTGCATATCATGTCTCATTTAAACACTAAGGGAAGTATGATGAATAAAGGAGAGTGCCCCTGTCTTATATAATGTATAGATTAGAAGAAAGCCACTCATGTTATCCTAATTAGAGGTGGTTAAGCTTCCAAGAGTTACACTATTGGGACACATAGGAACCATGACCTGAGACAGCAACCACGCAATCTACTTACTGGAGCTTCACTCTTCTGCAAGAGTTGGGTAAAGTCCTGGCCCCTCACTACCTGGCACTCACTTCAAATCCATCAGGGCAGACCAATTCTCTGGGTTTTGATATTCTAAATATTATTGAAAATAAATTCCCTTGAGCTGGGCTTGGAGCTAAATAATTTGTGTGCATATACTTGGTGCTGGAAATAGATCCCAGGTGCAGATGAAGCCTGAGGACTCGGGCACCCTAAGCAAACCCTCTCCCACTGAGCTACACTCCAGCGCTGAATACATTCTACTCATTGTCTCATCGAACCCTCCCGCCCCTCTCATTAAGTCAATCATCTTCACTTGTCGCCATGCTGAGTCTTCTTGCCCATCTGTCTATTTTCTTCTCATCCCCGTCACTCTCAGAAATTACGTTTCCTCACTTCCATGTTTTCTGTCTTTCCATTAGAACATGTACGTTCTACCAGAAAAAGGAAGGTAGCCTCCTGTAAGCTAAGCCACTCACATGCCCTTGATTCTTGGCTATATAATAGCCATTGGGTCTTCAATGTATGTTTCTTAGACAAGTTAATTAGTGAGTATAATCACAGCCATTTTGCCTGTAGGTGGCTGAGGTCAGATGTAAACCCAGATGTATTGTTTTGTGATTCCTCTTACAGCGCCTCCTCTTATCCATCTTCCTTCGGGGCTGTCCTTTTATTCCTGTATCAGCTTTGTGACTCTGAGGGCAATGGCAACCATGTCACAGCCATCTTCACAGTCTCAATCCTCCATCTTCTATAGGGACATGCCTTGTTCCTCAGACAGTGCCCATATTTGCTGAGATGAATTGAATGTGTTTCCATGACAACACTGGAGTAGGAGGAAGGATGGGAGGCCCTGCATGATTTCCCTATCCTCTCCATTGAGAACTGTATGGCAGAATGCGGAATATTCCTCCTCATAGCTCCCAGCACAGAGGTCCCAGGCAACCCCTGGCACAAGTTGGCTTTGGGAGAGGGGCATCACTCTAATGCTAAGTTGGCTGGGTCTCCGGATCCCGCCTGAGTGATCCCATCCTGAAGAAGAAAGTTTCAGTTCGCTATCCATGTGAAGACTGAGGTCCAAGTCATTGTGTTTCTTAGAAGATCATAGTCTTTGCGGCACAGTGACTTTGTGGGTCCCCTGCATGGGCAGGGCTCCCTGGCAGTGAAGATAGCCTGGGCATTTCAGTGGGAAAGGAGTGGCTGCATCTTTGTGGGAATGCCACTGATGTGTGGGAGCTTCCTGTCTAGCTACACCTTTGACTTCTCACATCTTCCTTTAGCTGTTAAAAAAAAAAGTCAAGGGAACCTCACAAACTCCTGCACTGTCCCCTTTATCTGTGTCTATGGAAAGACACAGCAGCTAAAGGTTTCATTGGAGATTGCAAAATACGGGATGCTGGCAACAAAAAACCCAGGGAACCTAAAGGGACAAAGTCATATCGTGTGCACATCAGACACTGGCCACCTAGGAGGCAAAGGGCCTCCCTGGAACAGTAGGCAAGGAGGCAATAGGACTGCAGTCAGGGAGCCCTGGGTTCCTCTTTCAGGGGGCCAGCCATAGCGATGGGAGCTGCCTCTGCTTTCCCACTTCCGAGAAGCACAGATTAGAAGAGGCAGACCCCACTTCTAAGCTGACAGAGAAGGCAGCTGCCATAGGCCATGACTTCACAGCATCTAGACGTCACCTCCATTCCATATGCTAGTCCCGTGTCACCTGAATTTTCTCCACTAACAAAATTCCCAGAAGCTTCACAGGAATGACCTTTAAGAGAATAGTGCTCTGATTCAAGTTCCAAGAAAGATGAAGAATCCACTTGAAAACAGCCTGCAAGCTTTTTCTATAAAGGTCCAGATAGATAGCCAGGCTATGTGGACCACAGAACCTCCTGCAACTGTCCCCTCTAGCTTTGTGACAAGCATGCGGGGGGGGGGGTAGGGTTGGGGGGTGTACACCTGTCCCCTCTGTAGCAACAAGAGTTGCAGTGAAGGAGCAGACAGCTGAATGGAAGGGCAGAGGGAATGACTGCCTTCCTGTAACCCTTACGTAGAAATGCAACCTCCAGCTGGATTTGGCCAGGAGCTGAGCTTGTGCTTGTATGTTAGAGACCTTCCCTCACCACCAATTTATCCCTGGGGCCTTTCACGGGGAAGAGGTGTTGAAATGTTGTTTGTTGAGATACTTAGCAGCAGTTAACAGTTCAAGAGGACAAGGCTGGTGACAGACTTCCCAG
Organism: Phodopus roborovskii; assembly: GCF_943737965.1. Taxonomy (NCBI): domain Eukaryota; kingdom Metazoa; phylum Chordata; class Mammalia; order Rodentia; family Cricetidae; genus Phodopus; species Phodopus roborovskii. The sequence goes on along the minus strand of NW_026126525.1, from coordinate 26,307,873 downwards.
AGACTGGAGCAGGTAGAGAGAGTCTCATCCTGGGCCCGAGGACCCAAGGGACAGTCCTCCAGCATCAAACCTGCCACCCCAGCTCCTCTAGCCAACAGGTCCCATTGGTTGTGGCAACAAATCCCCAAGTCCAATCTCATCGGGGTCTCGTGATCCCCTCGTGTGAAGCTCACGGGAAGTAAAGCCTGAGAGCCCTGGGTGTCAGTGACAAGCAAGGAATACACAGCATGGCCACTCTTCCAATGTCGGTGCTTCCCTTATGTCCCCACACGATAGAAAGCCACTCTCTCTTGCCGTTTCATGGGGTGAGCCAGGGCCACCGTCCAGATTGAGAGCAATTGTCTGAGCCCTTGCATGAGCTAAGTCCTAATTACCTTCTTTCTCCCCTCACGGCAGTGGCACATCTCTGGCAGTTACGGATTCTAAGATCAGTTTAGTAACACCTTCCAAGGCAGAAGAAGCCAGAATGATGGTGATTTCAGCATGAATTTTAGGAGGTAATGACTACTCTACTTCAACTGGCTAACTGGAGGCCTGTATTGTGTGTGTGTGTGTGTGTGTGTGTGTGTGTGTGTGTGTGTGTATATACATATACATATACATATATATATATATATATATATATATATATATATATATATATTCTTTGCAACTCCAGACAATTGGGGACTCAGCATCAGTTAGGATAGGCAAGGTTACACCACAATAACGAATTTCAATTTCTTAACACAACCCAAGTTGTTTTCTGGCTCATATCACATGTTCATTCGTGGCTCGACAGGCAAGCTCTTCTCACTGAAGTTGTTGAGAGTTCTAATTTATACATGCTTTATCATAGCACAGGCCTTGTGGCTTATCTTGTGAGGGGAAAGGGATGAAAACCTTGTTCTGCCTTCTAACCTCTCTCTGGAGACTATCTGTTTACTTTCCGTTGACCAAACAAGTGTCACGCTCGCCGCATGGGCGGGGAAGTCAGCACATTTGCGTGTGTGGCAGGATGAAAGGGCTGTGAGCAGGCCTAATGCTTGCTGCAGGGCCTGAATGAGAAGGGCTGGGCTACACAGAAAGGATGCCCATGGGGTTCATCTGAATATTCCAGACAGTGCAGCAGAGAAAGGGTTGTACCCAACTCTAGTTCCAACCATGCTCTTCATTCCTGGTCGGTGTCACATGAAAAAGTCCCTACCACAGGTTGCCACGGCCACAGACAGGCCCTTCCAGTTTGCCTTCCTTGCTATAACGAAGTGCAGCCCTCTCACACTGTAACCAATGTAAACGCTGTCTTCTCTATGCTTCTTTTCCTAAGCCCTTTGTCACAGTGACGAGGCAACTCGCTAATAAGCTAAACCTCCTATGACAGTCACATGGGTTGGGATTTCAACACAAGGATTTGGGGTCACACACACACACACACACACACACACACACACACACACACACACACACTACAACCTCCTCTTCTGTGTGTCACTGATCCCTCTGTGCTCATCTGAGCAGCACAGCTCAAGGACTCAGGTGAGAGCCCTGCTCCAGGCACACTCCAGGCCAGGTCCCGGACTCTAACCTTCTACTCACTCAGGCCCTTCCCGCGTTGGCATGGCTTCCTGTCCTGACACTGCCTCCCTTTGACGCTGACACACAGTGTGGCCCGGGTCTACTCTCAGGGGTCAGCAGTGCAGAGCATATGACCGCCAGGAATGTCTAACATATGTGACCCTAGTGAGAAGAGATGGAGGATACCGTGACACTCCACCAGACACCCCAGACTACAGGAGGGGTCAGGATAGGCCTGGGTTTCCCACAAGGAGATAGACCAGGGAATTAGTTTCTTGTTCACATTTTTTATCCCTCCAGGCCACGAAGCCTGGCAGGCCCTGCAGACACACGTGGAACAGGATTTCAATGCCCACTCCATTCTTGGTATACAATAGGCCCTTATTAAATGTTTTGGAGAAAAATGTGAAGATGTACATTTGAAGAATAGTTTCATTTTCTTCTTTCCATCTTCATGAGGTGATAGGAACTTGACCACAAAGCAAGCTATTGACATGTGAAAGTCAATTAACCAACATGAAGGTGGGGGCTTTTGTTCTGTGAAAAAACATTCAGAATTGGTTTGAGGCCTTGGGAGTGTCACTTTGGGGCCCCAATTAGAGAACTTGTTTTTATAATTCTGTCCTAAATGGTGAGGAGAGAGTGACTTTAGAGCGCTGTAATCTGATTTCATTCATTCATGCATGCATTGAGACAGATGCTCCCGCTGTAGCCTAGGCTGCCCTGGAACTCAGTATAGAGTACAGGCTGGCTTTCAGACTCATGGTAGTCCTATTGCCTTAGCCTTTCAAGTGATGGAATTACAGATGTGAGTTGCCACACCCTGCCACAGCGCTTTAAATGTTTGTGAGGATGCTGGGCAGAACTAGTGTCTGGCTTGCTTGCGGTGCTGGGTGCCAAAGGTCATCTGTCCTAAAAGCTCAGCAAAGCAAAACAAGTAGAGAGAAGCTGCTTCGGTCCTGAGTCCCTTTCTGTGCGAGGACTGCACTCACACATAGATGCACCTTAGAGTTAGATGAATGTGGGGCTTTTGCTGACATCACATTTCTGGGGTAGAGGCTGAAGGCAAGTCGAATTCTAACTGACGTTTGTCTAAAATGCAAGTGAACCCAATCTCTGGTTCCCTTTCCAGTTTTCTTTACAACAGACACATGCTGAAATGAAGACACGTGGAAATCTGACCCACCTTTGGGAAAGACCTTGACCCATCATCCATCCTCAAATAACCAGAAAAGAGGCAGGACTGGTGTCACATCCATGACACTATCATCTGCTGCATTTTTCTCTGCCATCACCAAACCCAGCAATTAGTGAATCTCTGCCCATGTTTACATGTGAGAAGCTTGACTCCCCAAAAGTACATTAATGGAGTTTGGAAGTGGGCCTTTGAGAAATGATTAACACTAGATGAGGTTGCAAGACTGGCTCCCATGATGACTCTAGGCCTGGATATGATGAAGGAGAGAGACCTCCCCCACCTGCTTGCCCTCTTGCTCCATCTCAGCATGGGACAGTACAGCAAGAAGGCCTTTGCCAGTCAATGCCATGATCGCGGATATACATACACACATACATATGCTCAGAGGATAAAATTACCTGCCAGCAAGCCCAAAGACCAGAGTTCAAAGACCAGGACTCACTTGGTGGAAAGGGAGACTTGATGGTTGCAAGTTGTCTTTTGATCCCTGCACGTATCTGTGGGACTCTCCCCTCAGAAAGAAAGAAACAAAGAAAGAAAGAAAGAAAGAAAGAAAGAAAGGAAGGAAGGAAGGAAGGAAGGAAGGAAGGAAGGAAGGTGGGCAAGGGAGGGAGGGATACAAAAGGAAGGAAAGAAAGAAACCAATCAATCAATAAATGTAAGAAAAAATGTACTAACCCTGCTTTCCAACCCTACATGTTTCTAAAGCCTATCTTTGTGTGCCTAAAATATCATAAAAACCCATTTTTGACCCCAGAGATATTTCAACTCACATACATTCACAGAGCACACATGCAGACATGAAGGCTCATGTCCAGGGAATATGGTTCAGTTCCTAATCCCTCGGAGCAAAGGCCTTACAGAAGGCAAACGGTTGTGGCACTGTGACGTCAGGGAACTATCCTGAAGGCTAGATGCCACATGTACTTTTTATAAGTGACCAGCAACATCCATTTTCACACATAGAACACATGGGTTCAGGGACCAGGGTAGATGTGAGAGAGGCTTCTCACTGATTATACCTAATAGCCTCTTCCCGAATGCTGCCCTTCTGTCCCAGGCGCTGGGGCTCTTCCGGTTTGGAGGTCTGTTTTCGTAATGGAGAAATCCTTCTACTTCATGACACAGTAGTTGCCTTCTGATGTAAAAAGTGGAGACAACTGTGGACTAGCAGACAGAGGAGGGAGCGCTGGCTGGTCCTAAGTAGTGAAAGAGATCACATTTCTTCTTCACAGTCGCTACACCCAGGACCCAAGGGATTCTCTGACGTATTTTGAGGTGAAAGGAAATAGAAAATGTTAGCTTCTACAGCCAAAGCCCAAGGCTACTGTATTATGTGAGAAGACCGTGCATGCTGATTATTACCCGAGCAGCCAAAGGGAAAGCTTGGTAAGTTTGAAGTTCTCTCCTCCTCGTTCCAAGTTCCCATCCTGTATTCAGTGCAATGGCTGAGGTGTCTACAGCGGGCTCTCCATTAAGGTCAGTACCCTTCATCCCTTCATCTGGCCGTCAACAGTGTTACATAGCTGACCTTTAGCTACCTGTATGCTCAATAGTCACAGAAACACGTTTGCTGAATGTGTTTATGACACTGTGCACCAAGTCCCTTCCCCTGAGCACTCAGGTTGGCTGGTACTAACCTCTTCCCGACAGTTTAGATGCTGGTTAGTTTGCTGGCACAGTTTTGCCCCCTCCTCCCACTCTGACCCGTGACGTTAATTTCCCGGGTTAAATTTCCTGCATCAAAATAACAAGGTGGTGTTCCTGGCCTGCTACTGAAAGATGCAAAAAAAGACACTTAAGATCGCCTGACTTGTCGTTTATACCACTTTTACTGGAGTTTTTGTCAAGGCTTCCAGTTTCAGATAGCAGGGAAGCGGTACTGGAGAAAACATAAAGCAGAATTTTAGCTTTTCAAATGCCATCCTCTAAACAGGAGTGGGAGATTTTCCAGTGAAGATCTTCTGCAAAACTGATTCATTTTATTTAAAGGCTTCCCTCTTTGTATTTGGAGGTTAAATAAATGATAGAATTCATTATTCCACCAAACAAATCATTTCACTTATTTTGGGTAAATTGCACTAAATGTGGTTTAATTACTGTGTCCAGAATAGCATTTCACATCTGTGGCCCCAGAAACTGGTACAGCTATGAACAGCCAGAGAAAAGAAATGGAGCCCTCTTGTGGCCAATTTAAATAATACAGCCCTTGCCCCAAAGATACCTTGGGGAATGCTAGCTTGAGACACCACTGAACACACGAGAGAGGACTGTTGTTCATGGCGCAGATATAGCATAAAAACACTTATAAACTGTGTGCAAGGTCATTGCCCAAGGCCAAATTTTAAATGAAACTCTAGCGAGTGGAGGGGGTCTGAGTCTGGGTGGTATACTAGGTGGAAGAGTGTTGTTAGAAGTCTTGACACAGCCTTCTTTCCTTCCCCTTGTGCACACACAGGTAAGGTAAACTCACTGAATTCAGCAAATGATTGACGCATGGAGAGGATGTGCACATGGAAAAGATGTCCTTGGTGGCCAAGGACAAAAGACTCCAGAGAAGTGGCATGTTAGAGACAATGGGGCAAGCAAAGACATGAAAGGGGGGGGGGCATGAGCTTGGGATCCAGTGGCACTGGGTTCGAATGCCACCCAAGCTTGTTCCCAGCTGCATGACTTTGGGCAAACTATTTAGTAACCTCTGTCTCTCAGCGTTATTTGTAAAATGAAAATAGCATAATCTTATGCACAGCAATTTGAGGAAAGAGCAGGAATAGTGAAGTTCATAGCATGTATTTTATAGGAGTGGGAGATGAACACAAGCTCAGAGTCAAGCTGGGTGGCTTCAAGGGGTGACCTTGCTGTGACCTTTGGTGAGTTTCTTATCTTCTTAGGCATTGCAAGTTTGTTTGGAAGAGTAAATGACCTCTCTCTCTCTCTCTACCCCCCACACACACACACACACACACACACACACACACACACACACACACACACACACACACACACAGAGGCTGCACAAGCTGTCCAGGCATTGTGGGAGAAACTGCCATTGTATTGCTATTTAAAGAGCCTCTGGAGACTGTAAATGGTACATGTGAAGTAAATGATAGCTTTACTATTGGCTGCCAATCATGATGGGAAACACACTTATCTTTATCTTTTCCCTGCCCCCTCCTTTTCTACTCGACAAATCATATAAAATTGCCATTTCAATAGGTCAAAAAAAAATACTTGAATGTGACAATTCCTCGGATAAGCCTAATACAAACCATTGCTTGCCATCATGAAGGACTGTTTGTGTAGGGCTCAGACAAGGGAGAAAATAGAGCTGTATTCACACCACTGGGCCCAGGGACTGACGGAGTGGGCCTTCTTCACTGCCTGTGAGGACCAACCCACTGGGTAGTTTTTGTGGGACTTGGTCCCTTAGCTCCTGTGCTGGCTCCAAGAGGGTGTTGCCTGGCAATTAGGCCCTAACTGGACAAGTAGTTCAATGGGAAGGATTTGGTATAGAATTGGAAAAGATGAAAAGTTTATAACCAGACATTGGTGGCCAGTTTAGGAAGGCAGCTGGCTTACTGCCTATACTATGAAGAATTTTGTTTCTTTTTTTTTTTAAATGAATTGCTCTGATTGCCCTTTATCAACACCTCCACCCCTCCCCCACATGGTGGCCTTCTTTAAGTCACTCCAGTTCGACAGCATTGTGTTCCTTCTTGGTAGTTAGAATAGTACTATCTGCTTACCCGAGTCAGGTCTCTGCGTCTTGCATGTTTACTGTTGGGTTTAACCCAAAGGTCTGTTTCCCAGCACAGGGTGTGTGTATGTGTGTGTGTGGGGGGGTGGCTAGCCTTTCTTCCTCTGATCCTTTGCAATAATGGTGTCCCCAGCACTGGATCAAGATGAGAAGAAGGGAGCACTTTCCCTGACATACCAGTTATGGTTAGGGTATTTACCTCCATAAACAGTGAACTGGTTGCTTGTGCTCCAAAAATTCATAGGCTGGGATTCTGACCTCCAATCTGGTATTATTAGAAGATGGGTCTTCAGGAACTAATAAGGGCCTAAGTGAGTATACACACACACACACACACACACACACACACACACACACACACACACACCATCTAGAAAACAGCTGCTCCCTCTGTATGCCTGACATCACTATGTCTCTTTGGGCATCCTGTTTGAAGTGCAATGCAGATGCATCGATCTGTCCCACCTGGAGGCTCCTTTGAACTGCCTCTATTCTCATAAAGGAAGAGTGGCAGGGCATTTGGAAGGCAAAAATTACAGAGGTTGCTTGAAAGTTGCATCCATATAAATCCATAGGCTGGGAGAGGGTCTGTCCTCAAAGTACTTGGCCAAACTCCTCCAAAGCAGCTGCTTCATGGTGGCTACACGAGGGTTCCCCAGAGAATATCCCTTCTGCCTCAGGCATAGGCCACTTGAACGATTACTTAGCCAGCAGCCTCTCTCTGTATCTGTCTCAGGTGTGTAGAACATGTGGCCAAGTCATTGCCACCGCATAATTTCTCTGTGCTCTGTTTGCTCTTGCTGGGGATTTAATCAGAAGGGAACACTGGAAGCTAGGAGGTGGGAAAGCTCTCTCCAGTCCATGCAAAGGCAGTAGGCATTCACAGCACTGAACAGCGTGTTATGAACAGAACCTACTAAATGCTGAACAGAATGTAGCTGTTGGGAAATGAAGATGGATGTGCCCGGGGTGCTGCCTCTCAGGAGCTCTGGCAGTGGAGACAACAAATGCTTAGATGAAATGTGCCTGCCATGAGCCAGTGAGGTGATCCAGTGAGTAAAGGTGCTTGTTTCTAAGCCTGACAACATGGCATCCACAGTGCAAGGAGAGGACTCCTGAAAGTGGTGAGGCATGTCCTGGACCACATCCACAACCAGATACCTCCACTCACCCATATACCCCCCACCCCCTCACACACCCATACACCCATACACACACACACTCATACACACACACCCATACACACCCATACACACCCACACCCACACATACACACATACACACACCCATACACACACATACCCACACATACATACACACATACACATACACACTCCTACCCACCCACCCCCCACACACATATACACCCATACACACATACACACACATACACCCATACAAACACATACACACACACCCATACACACACACCCATACACACATACACACACCCATACACACACACCCACACACACCCATACACACATACACACACACACACCCATACACACACACATACACACATACACACACATACCAACCCACACCCACACACACATACATATACACCCATACACATATACATCCATACACACACACACATACACCCATACACACACATACACACATACACACACCTACCCATACACACACACATACACACCCACACACACACCTACCCATACACACACACCCATACACACACATACACACACATACACACACATACACACACATACACACACACATACACATCCACACACACATCCACACACACATCCATACACACATCCATACACACACACACACACACACCTACCCATACACACACACACACCCATAAACACACACATACACACATACACACACACATACACACACACATACACACACACACCTACTCATACACATACACACAAACACATACACACACATACCCATACACACAAACACACACCCATAAACACACACACACCCATACACACACACCCATACACACACACCCATACACACACACACCCATACACACACCTACCCATGCACACATACACTCTCACCTACCTCCACCTTTCCATACACACGCACTTATACACACACACACATACACACCCATACACACATACACACACCCATACACACACACACCTACCCACACACACAAACACATACCCATAAACACACACATACACACCTACCCATACATACACACACCCATACACACACACCTACCCATGCACACATACACACCCCCCCCACCTACCCCAACCTTTCCATACACATCACTTATATACACACACACACTCAAACTCTCAATAAAAGTAATTTTTAAAACTTTAAAGAGTTAAGATGTTTTTTCTTTTCTCCTAGGAGACCCTCCTTCTTCATTATGCCCAAGTGCCAAGGTAAGGCTAGAGACAGGAATTGCTGTGTGAGCTGGGGCCTGGGGGATTAGAAACTGGGAGGTACCGGTGGCAGGAGCTTGACTTCAGGCCAAGCATTGGCACTGGCCAAAGTGGTGCTGAGTGAGCTATCAAGGGCATAGGCCCCCTCGAGCGTAATTCCCCTGAGAGCCATGTCTATGGATGTGAAGTCCAAGCAGACAGGCCCAGGGGAGAACTAGCTGAAACCATGAGGCTCTGAGAGTACCGCCACCCTGATCTTTCCTAGCCATCACCCTGGCATTATAGTAAGCACTTACTCATGGGCAAGGCAAGCACAAGCCTCATTAAGTCCTTCCCACTACCCCAGACATCTGTAGTACGTACATACACTCCATCTTACAAAGGAGAAAGGAGCCTTAGCCATTGAAATAATTTCATCAAAACCGGAGCAAATCAGTAACAGAGCCAACATCAGTGAATGACTCCAAATCTCACATCCTTAACCATTGCTGGCAAGAACATTGTGAGACATGGTCATCCATGAATTACTCTGTGACTTCACAGCTGAAATTATATTGTGGTGCCCTCAGGACTCTTGCTTATCGAATTACTTAATTCTGTGGAATATTATCATAAGCTGAAAAGAAACTTTACCGTCTATGGCTGACTCAGCACTGTTCCAAAGAGCAGCCCTTAGCCCGCTCTAAGTCACTAGCCTTGCTAACTAGTTATTCCTGGCCCTGGGTAGACACTGTAAATAGATTTCTCCATTTCACAAGAGATCAGTCTTTTTGCCTCCTTCATTTGAGGGCTCAGCAGTTCTGCGCTTTGATGTGGGATAATGCTCTCGTTCACTATAAAGATTTGTCACTAGTATTGGTTTAATAAAAGGCAGATTGGCCAGTAGCCAGCCAGGAAGTATAGGAGGGGCTAGCAGACAAGGAGAATTCTGGGAAGGGGAAAGGCAGAGACACAGTCGCCAGCCAGATGCAGAGAAGTAAGATGAGAAAGGTATCAAGCCACATAACTAAATATAGACAACAATTATGGGTTAATTTAAGTTGTGAGAGTTTGCTGGTAATAAGCCTAAGCAATAGGCAAACAGTTTATAATTAACATAACCATCTGTGTATTTATTTGGGACTGACTGGCTTTAGGACTGGGCAGGACAGAAACTTCTGTAGTGCTTATTTTTCTAACAATGGGAAATGTTTTTCTTTTTTTTTTTTTTTCTTTTTTCTTTTGGTCAACTATGAGGGGCAAGCAGACTCTAAATCAGTGCTTCTCAACCTTCCTAATGCTACGACACTTTAATACAGTTCTTCTTATGGTGACCCCTAACCATAAAATTATTCTCGATGCTACTTTATAGCTATAATTTTTGCTACTGTTATGAATTGTAATGCAAATAGGTGACCTCCCCCCAAAGGGTTGAGAACTGATGTTCTAACTAAACACAAGCAAATGTCACTAAGAGTTTTGTGCTAGTTACTGCCAGTGTTCAGCTCTATTGTGGGGTACATCTAGAATGTTCTCCCCAAAGTCCATGTATTAAGCCCTGGCTTCCAGGTTGGGACTCTTGAGAAGAACTAAAAACCTTTAGGGGTTAAGGCATGGTGGGAGGCCCTTGGGAAGTTTCAGATGTGAAACATCCCTCACAAGCTCTGATGTTTGAATACTTGACTCCCAGCTGGTGGTGCTGATGTGGGTGATGATGCTATCTCCAGGGGATGGACCTAGATGCTACAGGTAGGTTGTTGGGAGCTGAGCAAGAGGGTTGGCCCTGCTTCTGGTCTGCTCTCAGCTTCCTGGTCTACAAGCCATGCCCCAGGCTTTCACAGTCAAGCCCCCCCTCTCCGAGTTCAATTTGCTTCCATCAGCTATTTCGCACACACCGATGCAAAAGTAACTTTCACATCAACTCATGGTGGGGGGGTGTTCTCACAGAGTCCATTCCTCACTCCTTTTTTCCTGGCCATGTGAGCAGTTTGACTCTACCACCATGTACCACATCACCACAGGCACAAAGCAGCAGGACTGTCTAAATGTGAACATGAACTTTGAGAAGTGTAAGTCAAAACAAACCTTTCCCTTTGTAAGCTGATGATCTCAGCTCTTTGCTATAATTAACTAACACAAGCCCCAAGCAATAAGCCTCCTATGAACAGATTTTTGAAGGAATTAAAGGTTTTGTTTGCTTATCTCACAAAGAATCTGGCAGTTGGAGATCCAGGATGAGGATGGTGACCCTTGGTGTTGTGGAGACTCAGAGACCTTGTATGTTTCTGCTTATTCTTCTTTAACGGTGCCTGGATCCTTGTGTCCACTGAAAAGCTGTGAGACAACCATCACATCTAAGTCCCAGACATAAGAGTAAAAGAGCAAGGTCAAAACAGTATGTCTCATCAACTGACACCCTCCTCCCCCATGCACACACAAGGGGAGTTTGTCTGAGAAGTTCCAAGTGACTTCTACATATTTCATCAAATAAAATTTGATCATGCCTAACTGCAAAAGAAGCTGGGAAATCCAAGGTTGTTGTGGTGTTTCTAAGCTCCAAGGACAGCGCTCCATTAACTCCGAAGGTACAAGAAGAGGTATGGGCCTGAGTTTCCCAAGGAAGACCCAGAGAATGTTCTGAGCCAGGGGCCTCGGGTGCCTAGAGGCACAGGAGAAGCTGTGTGGGGGCCACATGTCCCAAAGAAAAAAGGTTATGGTCCTGTACCACCTCTCTCGGGAAGGGGCAAGGAATAACTCTCTTAAGAAACAGGACAATTAGGGACCAGGGAGATGTCTGAGTTAATAAAGTGATGACACTCAGGCATGAGGACCTGAGGTTCAGTTCCTAGCACACATGTAAAAATCAGGGTGTGGTTGAGGCTGGAGAGATGGCACAGTGGTTAAGAACACTGGCTGCTCTTCCAGAGGATCCAGGTTTGATTCCCCTATATGGCAGCTCACAAATGTCTGTAACTCCAGGGTATCTGGCATCCTCACACAGACATATACATGCAGGAAAAACACCAATGCACATAAAAACAATAAATCTTTAAACGATTAGCAAACAATCTTAAACATAAAAAATGTCAGGGTGTGGAAGACAAGTCTAGAACAGGAGGAAGAAGAGAGGGGACAGTCCCTGGGCCCTGAACAGTGAACTTCAGTGAACTTCAGGTACAGAGAGACTTTGTATCAGGAATAAGGAGGAGGGGCTGGAGAGATGCCTCAGCAGGGAATGACACATCGTCATGCTTTGGCAGAGGACCCAGGTTTGGATCCTAGCACTCACACCAGGTAGCTTACCCTAGCTGCCTGCACCTCCAATATCAAAGAATCCAAGACACTCTTCTGGCTTCTGTGGGCACCAGACATACATACGGCACATGTGCACACACACACACACACACACACACACACACACACACACACGATACATACATACATACATACATACATACATACATACATACATGCATAGATTGATTTTAAAAATAAGGTAGAAAACACTGACAGCCTCTGGCCTCCATACAAGTGCTACACACACACACACACACTATATATATATATATATATATATATATACATACATATATATATATATATGTATGTATATATTATATGTATACACACAAACACACAGACACACACACATTGTTGCACATGCTGCACACACACACACACACACACACACACACTCCACATATGATACAAAAAAACCCTCCATCCATCTCCTCAACCTCATTCTCTCTAAAAAAATTTTTTTTAAAGGAAACAAGGAGATTAAACGCTTTAATTTCAGAGAGTGATGAAAGAGCTATTCCTGGTCAGCAGTGAGTCTGGACCATCCTCCTTATAGTCGTTCCTGTTCCGGTCCCTCTCCTGGCTCTCGGCTCTTCACCCAGTGAGCACAGTCTTCTAAAGCTGAGGGCATATTCAAACCTCAGGATAAGAGGCAAAACAGTTCTGATCCACCTTGCAGAGTTAGCAGACAGAGAAGCCGACTCTTGCTTTAAAGAGCACCTCCATCCTAATCACCATCAAAGCTTCATCCGCCTTTGAATTAGAGGTTGTACCCTTAAACCACGGCTTTCATTGTCCTGCCAGGGGCTTACATAGACTTGGTAGTTTTGATAATTCAGCTATTTCAAGGTAGAATATTTTACTGAGCTTAACAGAAAACTAGGAGTTGCAATGAAACGAAAAAACTTAGCCCTGCTTTAATCTTATTTTGAAAACGTTCGTTCGTTCGTTCGTTCACCCATTCATTTGTTCATCCATTCATTTTACTGAAGCAGCAGCATTTTCTCCTTTCAGAGGATAGTCCAGACAGTAATACTTGTCACTTCCTTTGAAGCGTGTGTGCTCTGTCAGAGGAGAAACAAGTGGGCAGTCACTTAAGTCCAGAGAGACAAGAATATGCATATCCATAGTCTTGATCGCACAAAACTGAGGCCACCTCCGCACTGCTCAAAGAGAGCCAAGCAAAGAACATCTCAGTTTCTTGGAAGATGTAAAATCTGGGGCCTGAAGGACCACTCTACCCTGCCTGCAGGGGCGTGGAGCCACACCGTCCCGTCAGTCCTCACTTAAAACCGACGTAACCAAGTCAGTACTCAGCCTTTATCTTGAAAACAACAGCATGCACGGTGCTAGTAGCTAAAACTAAGATCATGGGTAAACTCAGCTTCAAAGCAAATAAACAATCAAGCCGTCCCTGCATCCCAGAGAACACACCAGCCCACCTGGAAAAAGAAATCCAGGTGAACCTAGTCTAGTAGATCAGCAATGCCAAACTCAGACACTAGGTGGCGATGTTAGCACAGCCTGCTGTTTCTGCCGTTTGGGACCAGCCTGCTGTGGCTTTCCTGAATAAAGGAAAAGCAAATAAACACAACGAGTGCACATCAGGAAATCAATTTTATGGAGGGTGAGGTAAGGACACAGTATACTTTTAATAGTATCCTTTCTTTACAACGAAAAATAAAATTACTTTTTGTTAGTGGTAAATATCTTGTTACAATAAAGGTGAGTTGGGATTACTGGAGGGAGCCCTGGTCTTTGCAGCCAAGCTTTTCTGTCAGAGGAAGTAACAGCCTCCTCCCACGGAAGCCTGGAATCCTGTGCTCAACCAACTCCAGGCAAAAGTGGCTACCGAACAATTTGTCAAGGCTGGACCTTGATAAGAATGGCTGCCTCAGGCTGGGAAGATGATTCAGCCATTAAAGGCTAGGCTCACAACCAAAAGTATACGAACGGCTATCTCTCCCTCCAGCAACCAGCTGAATGAGAGGGTGGGGATCCAATTCAAAGAAAGCTAAGCCCCTAGAACAATGCCAGATGTCAGCAACGAAACGTCCATGGCAGCAACCTTAAGGGGAGGGGTGGCCTCAAAGAGTCCCTCACACTAGCTCGAGAATTAGAGAACACAAGGCAGAGGAGAAAGGAGACAACAGCCAACCAGCTCTGAGGAAACACAAACATCAGTGACATTTATTGTAATATAAAGAATGGGGACTTCTGAAAACGCTGGCATAAGGTAAGGAGCAAAGCGGACTTAGACCTGAAGAAAGGGTTGAGTCACAGAAACAGCCAGGCCCGTGACAACGTTTTCACTGGGCTATGATGAGACGGAAGCAAGGAGTGCGTAAAGGGCAGCAGGGGGACAAAGAAAGGGCCCAACAGTTAAGAGTGCTTACTGCTTTCCCGGAGGCCCTGGGTTCAGTCCCAGCACCCACGTAACCCGAGTTCCAGGGAAGCAGTGCCCTGCTCTGACCTCTGGGGGGCACCTGCACGTACCGGTGCATATAAACCCACGCAGACACACATACTAACACAGAAATGGGTGACTACTTTAAAGTGCAACAGGTGTCTTGAAAGAGCATACTTAAATTGTTGTTGTTGTTTGGCTGTACATATGATATTTTTGATATTTTATTTAAATTTTGGCAGTGTATTTTTAACATCTAGTTTGGATGAACAGGATGTATCTTTCCCATAAAACTCAACCACGAGCAAATACTCAGTATTGAGTTGCTTTTAAAGAAGAAGAGGGAGGAGGAGAAGGAGGAGAGGAAGAAGGAGGAGGAAAGGAAGAGAAGGAGAAGGAGAATCAGAAGGAGGAGGAGAAGATAAAAGCTATGTACCCACCATAGTTTTCTGGCCCAGGCAGGTGGCTGGCTCTCTCTACACAATGTGTCCTAAAAGGAATCTGTAAGAATGGTGCCTCAGAGGTTGTCACGGGTAATATTTCATAAACATCTTAAAAGATAAATCAGGCACACAAAGAGAACTATTTATTACCCAGTCCGGGAAGGAGGAGCGGTCTAAGGAAGCCATGAAGGGCAGAGAGCTGGTCACTTTGACTCTCACGTGACACCCTTCACCTCCTGGACCCCTGCTCCTGGAGCTCATCATGGCTTTTACCAGCTATCCCATCTTGACAGTTAAATAAGCGTGACGGTTTCAGGTACAGAAAGTTGATAAGACCTGCCCCAGCTTGGGCTGGTTTCCATGGTGACACGTTGAGTACTAACTGGTCCTTTAAGACCAACAACGTGAAAATTTTAAATTATTAAAATGAACTAAATTTGCTTAGAATGTGGAGATCTGATACACACACAAAAAGAAAAAATTAAAAGCTCTTGTACACACAGAGTGGAGAGGGAGGGATGGGGGGAAAGGGGGAGGAAGGGGGGAGGAAGGAGAGAGAGGGAGAGAGAGAGAGAGAGAGAGAGAGAGAGAGAGAGATCCTACCACTAACCACTACCCTGAGACTGTTAGAAATGTAGGTAAGACAGTTTTCTAAGGCACTTTCAGGAGTCTGATTTTACAAGATGTTTAGTTAGGTCCCATGGGGCAGTGATTCAGGCCATGAACAGTCTCTTCAATTCTTGCTGAGACTTGAGTTGTCATCACAGTGCACCTATGCCTTATTTTACATTTTAAATTCGCTTCAAACTTACAGTCTCTCCTTTGCCTTTAATATATCTAGATACTTTTGTCCCTCTGATCCAGTGTGAGTGAAATGCTGTGACTAAAAGATAGTCCCCTCTATTGGATGGTATCTTATATCCTTGCCTCCCTCTGCTGGATCCCCACAGCTCAACTTTACTCTGGTCTGTAGTAGTGACTGCACCAGGAGTCATCCTGCTCTCAACATCTGACTAGCTAATGGCATTCCTAAACCTTAACATCCACCTCAGGCAGCCAGGTTCCCATGTTTCCTCCTGCCTGAATTCATTCATGAATGGATCGGTCCCCAGATTGATTGATTCTCCCTGGATTCTTTCATGGAAGGATGGGATCCCTGATTGGTTGCTTCACCTCTTTCCATCATTCCATCATCAACTTCCTATGGGCCAGCTGCTCTCAGGAAGTCCTTGTATGGCTCTCTTTGGTGACCACCATTGGAACAGCCCTCAGGGACACTGAAAGTTCCAGCAGGAGGGCCTGCATAAGACGCTCTCCCTCCGTCCCTCTCACCTTTCCTTTCTGTGGAAATTCAACATTAGGCCTCAAATCGAAATCCTCATTTCATGGTGTTCCATCTTCATGGACCCGCACAAACCCTTCTTTTGATATGAATGTACTGCTATAGGTTGTCTTTCTGAATGCCCGCACAACAATGTGTGTTATTTCTTGTCACAAGCAGTGGCCAGCGAGGCAGGGCTTTCACTGGACACGAATCCTGTCGCACCACACACCAGTGCCCCTCTGCTTCTCAGGCTATAGCTCACCTTCCAGTTTCACAGCTGCTTCCTGTTGCTCTGTGTGTCACAGGGCCGCTGCTCATCTGCTTTACTCATCTGCCTGCTGTGTGGCCTTTCATCTAATTTTCTGTTCTGATAGCAGGGTGCTCTAGCTCTTTATAAAGAAATGAACAGCTTTTTATTTAAAAATGTTTATTTATTATTTTGTATGTGTATATGTGTGAGCTTATGTGAAGTCGTGTGCACCATGTGTGTGGAGGCCACAAAAGGGCATGGGATTCCCCCCGAAAATATCAGGTCATTATTTAGGTGATAGGAGGTGAATTTGGGTAAGGAGTCTTAACTGCTGGACTATCTCTTCAGCCCTAGGGACAGACATCTTCATATATGACCCCTTGTAGACTTATGGGAGACTGCTTCTGAGATGGAGGCCCAGATGTGCCAGCCACACAACCTTTGGGTTCTCTGGTAGAACAGCTGGGCCATAGGAGGCCAATATTCTGCATCTGACCCGATGGGACCGGTAGTGGCTGTTCATACTTGCCACCCTCCATATCCCCAATGCTGGAGCCTGGGGATTCATGTACTCCTATTTTTGCACTGGGCATGAGCTCCAGCTTTACGATGTGTTCTGACATCATAGGTATGTCATCATGTCTTTTGTTTTAATTTGTGTTTCTTTTGAACTTGGGTGTGTCTGAACATTTAATCTTAGGCTTAACATCATTTTCTATTCCCTCTGCTCATGAAGCAGGAATATTTTTCCTATGGGACATTCCCATTACAATGCCCAAGTCTATTGGTTCTCTGCTACCTTTGTCCAGGATTATTTCACTAAACAGAAAAGCTTATTTTGACATCATTCAATCCATCAATTTGAGCCTCATGCTTTCTATTTGGGGAAGTTTTGTTTAAAATGTCTGTTCTCATCTCAGAATCACAAAAATTTTTATGCATCTCTTTAACTAACGTAGCACATTTAGCATTCATACGTTCTGGTGTTGCTCAAGATAGTCATAGGAATACAACCAGTAGAGATCTGATGAAAGAACAAACAGGGTAATAAAGACAGCAGAGAGAGAAATCTGCATTCTGCCTCATAACAGGTGAATAAACAGACCTCTCACCAGGCTGCTGTACACACACACACACACACACACACACACACACACACACACACACACAGAGAGAGAGAGAGAGAGAGAGAGAGAGAGAGAGAGAGAGAGGAGAGAGAGAATTATAGCTCCAAGAAAATGTATTTAAAAGAAGTTAACCAACATAACATGAATTTAAAAGTTCTCATCTTAATCATATTTACTACATTTTATTAAATGTTTATTTCTGTTTCTCCTGAAATAAAGAACATGCTTTTTTAAACCACACAGTACATTGAACAAAGGATGTATATTGAAATCAGCAAGAGAGAAATAGCCAGTCAGGTGTAAAGGCAGGTCTATCAGAGTAAGCAGATTTCTCAATAGAACATGTAAAAGCCAGTAAGGCTTGAACTTATATGTTCCAATTTCTGAAAGACAACAGTGAAAAGCCAACACTACTATACCCAGCAAAACTATCTGCCATAACTGTGGGGGAAGGAAAACCTTCCCATGATAAATACAGGTTAAAGAAACTCATGACCACTAAGCCAACTTAGGAGATACTTAATGAAACCCTCCAGAGTGACATGTGAACACATCATGAGGCTACAAGAAGGAATAAAGGACTCTTGCCTGTCTTCTCTCAGCTTGTCTGTCCCTTCCTTAGAAAGAAAACTTTGAGAGGACAATGGCACCATCTGCATCTAGAACACGACCTGATATCAGTATGTATTGGATAAATGAATAATGAACAGTTCATTGAAGAATATTTAATATATATGAAGAATATTTAATATATGGGAACATTAAGCTCTGTTTTTTGGGGTTTTTTAAATGTGTTTAATAACACTCAGGTCCCAGGAGAATATGACTAACACAGCCATTTCTTTAGAGAAACATTTGCTTTCCCCTTATCTTTCTTGAATGTAGATGGCTGGGTTCTGAGTGGAAAAAATGAACAAGTCCACTTCACACAAGGTTATCAACTCCCTGTGCCCCATTTAAAAAGATACTCAAGTACATTAATGAAAAACCTGGCTGTTCATAACATACTTACCCATTAGTCTACTAAGGAAAGCTTTTCAGTTTTGAAACTAAGGCCAGAGCCCACTTTCCACTCATCTGGTACTAAAACCTTCATCGGATGGTAGCTAAAGAGTGTTTCCACCTGTGGTGGCCCAAGCCTAGTTATCCTGATTTTTTTTTTCATATTACAGCCTCTGTGCTCCAGAGATTTCTCTGGAGACAAGCATGTGAAGTGGAATGAAAATAAGGGAAGGGATTTTGCTGCACAGTGTATGGGTAACATTCTAATGATGCTTGCCTGGCTAGTCAAATGCCCCCCCCTCCCCAGACTCTGCCAAGCTTTTCAGAAATTTAATTAAAAATGGCTTTGATGGTGTGTATCCAAGGGAAACCAAGTCCTGAAGTTAACTAAGGAAGAAATGAGTACTTAAGGCCAACTGCTATGATGGACAAGGAGAACACAGCAGAGCTTTCAGACACTGGAATAGTGCATGCCAAAAGGGTTTGTTGAGAAATATGACAGAAGCAGAGAAAATCAAATAACAAAAGTGAAAACGTTGCATCCACTATAACTTTTTTTGTTGTTGTTTTTGTTTTTTGAGACAGGGTGTGATGGTTGGTTTTGCCAACTTGTCACAAATGTAGAATTGCCTGGGGAGAGGTACATCTTAGTTGAGAAAAAAAAAAAAAAAAAAAACACCTCCATAAGATTAATCTATACATAAGCCTACGGGGTATTTTCTTGACTAATGATTGATGTGGGAGGGCCCAGCCCACTCTTCTGAGTTGTAAAGGAATGCAGTCTGAGCAGGCCACAGGAAACAAGCTAGTTAGCAGTGATCCTTCATGGCTTCTGCTTCAGTTTCTGCCTCTAGATTCTTGCCTTACATTTCTGCCCTGGCTTCCTTTAGGGATGGAGTATGAGCAAAGAGTTGTAAGCGGAAATAAACCCTTTCGTCCCCAAGTTGCATTTGGTTGTGGTGTTTTAGCACAGCAATATTAACACTAACTAAGACATAGAGTCTCATTTGTAACCCAGGCTGGCCTCAAACCTTTCGAAATCTTCTTGCCTCAGCCTCCTGAGAGTTGTGTTTCTAGGCACATACCACCACACCCACCCAACACAACTTTTTAAGGAGAGTCCTTCAAATATTCCTCATCATTGTTGATCCCTACAGCCACCCGTGTTAGGTATTCTGTGATCTCAATTTCAGCAGTAATAGTTGTTTAAATAGATTTTATTTATACATGCCAATCAATTCTCACACAATTCTGCACAGTGCCTCTGTGTATTGCCCTGGACTCTAATTATGCTCTGTGAAAAGAACACAGCTTGCATTCAAGTTCAAGTTGAGCAGGTTAAATTTTCAATTAGCATGAAGTTTGGCAGAGATTTAATCCTTCTGTGGGTCAATTTGTGATACTATAAAATGGAGCTAGGGCTATTAGGTTGCTGTGAGGGCTGGATGAGCTCATACATGGGAGTGTTTGCCAATCGCCATCTGGTGTGAATAAGGCTGGGGGGGGCGGGTCATGAGTCAGAAGCAAAATTTAAGCGGCACAGAGAAATTCAGCGTCAAAATAATATTTAAATAATAATAAAATTAATATTACAAAATCGTGACTGACAAAGGGCCCGAAGCATTAGCTCTGGATCTAAGAATGTGAAAGTTTCCATCACATGTTTGATAAAGGTACAAAGCAAATCTGGGCCCCTCGCCTGTCACTGTCAGCTGCTTTCCAGCACCTGGTTTCAGAGCTGTGGGTGGTTCTGCCTCTGCTTTCTCACTGCTCAGCCAGAAGCTGTTTGCACCCTGTCCTTTGCCTCCCTCTACCCTTCTTCTTCTTCACATACCCCGTTGGTCCTGTAAGGGGCGCTATGGGTCTTTGTTTGGGTGGAAGAGTGTTTTAAACTCAGTTGTCCTGATGCTAGCTGTATTTGTACTGTCTCTTTCTGAAAGTGTGATACTGCGAAAGGCACAGTCCCTGAGGGGAGATGCTCATGCATGGTCCAGTCAGGTGGCAAGCCCATGCATAGAGCCTGCAAATGTCAGAGAAACAAAAAGGCAACCAATGCTTAAATGTGAGCTACATGAAGCAAGATTAGAAGTCTAGAGCATGTGCTTTTGCCAGAGAACCTCTTCAGAGTTTTCTCTTCTGCTGTAAACAGGCGACAGATTGCCTTATTGTCATTGTCTTCATCAAACCCATGTTTGCCCGTGCTAGGGACAGTTAACTGGCTGCTGACCATATATATGCTGATTGCTTAACATCCAGGATTTCATTGAATCTATACAATATCCTTGGTAGATACAAGTTATTAGTCCACTTACCAGTTGGGAAGCACAATGTTAGGGAGGATCTTATAATTAGGAGTTATTCTTACTCATTTGTCTACTCAATAAATATGTAACATAAAGCTCTTTCACTGTTGCTGTTGTTATTTGTTTGTTTTATAATAACCGTGGCTCTTTGCATCTCTAGATAGTAAAACAGTTGAGTGTTAGGGGTTGGATGTTTAAGCCCCCCCCCACACAATTTTATCATAAAATGTAACCCTTTAAACAACAGTATTGGAGTTCGGGAGAAGGCCACAAGAACCCCACTTCGCAAGTGTGTACATTAGTCCCTTATGGAAGGACTCTTCTGTCCCTTCTGCTATATGAGGGCATGGGTTCCTTCCCCTTGGAACGAGCAGGTGGTGTTAATGACTCTGTTCTAGACTCTGAGCCCATACTAGACACCAGACCCATTGGCCTTGATGGTGGACTTACGGCCTCAAGCACTGAGAAGTAAATGTCTGTGGCTTGTAAATTACTTAGAGTGTCTGGCTACACAATTGAACTAAGATTGTTGAGCTGAAGAGAAGACCTGTCCATAAATGATATATAGAAGCTCACAGAATGCCACAGACATGTGTGGTTCTTGTCCCCAGGAACAAAAGCCAGAGTCATCCCAAATCAGTCTCATAGAAAAGCTGTAAGCACTGGATCCACAGCCAAGGGCTGCCACCAGCTACCAGCCCCTCAGGGGTCACATCCCCAATCCTTACCTTCACCAGCCCCTCAGGGGTCACATCCCCCCATCCTTACCTTCACCAGCCCCTCAGGGGTCACATTCCCCAATCCTTACCTTCATGTTCTTGCTACTTTGTGTCATTAGCTCTTCCCCTGAAACTTCAGCTGATACATTTGCTTGGGGAAGTATAAGTCATCTGTCACACTTTTAACTATATGGAGTGAATGTGTTTGGAAGCCACAGATGTCTATAAGAAGGGACCTGGCTCTTCCACAGGACTCATCTGCAAAAATGAGCAGGAATACCACTGCACTGAGTCCTTGCCCTTCAGTCACTGACAACCTAACAGTAGGGAAGATACACACAGATGACCATGGTATGTAAGAAATGCCAGCAGAGTGACCCATATAGAATCCTTGGTCAGAGAAGAGCGCTTCCTGATAGGGCAGGGTCCATTCTGGCTGGAGATAGCATGGTTTTAAAGAGGACATCTGGGTGGAGATGGCTCAGTCAGTAAAGTGCTTGCCATGTGAACCTGAGTTAGGACCCCCAGCATCCACAGAAAGACTAGACTCTGTAGCATCCAAGGAGTGGAGATACATGGATCCCTGAAACACCCTGGTCAGCTATGCTAGCCAATGAAATTCTGCATCCAAAATAAATAAATAAAATAAGGTGGAGAGCAACTGAAGAAGACACAGGGCAGAGACCTCCAGCCTCCACATGCATGTACACAGACATCACATGGATGTACATGGATGCCACATATATACACATACCCTACATGCATACTCAAGGGATGGAAGAATTTGCTAAGATAATTAAAAGCAATTGAGAGAACAGGAGACATAGGCACAGACACACAAGTCGTGCTGGCAGTGATGAGCAATGAGCCCTCACATGCTGCTGAGTGAGCGAAAACAGGTGGTCTACTGCATCATGCAGTGGTGAGATGGCTCAGACAGGAACATGCGTGAGAAAGGGACCACACCTGCCATCCCTCCCCATCATGTACACAGTGCCTTCCACAGCTCTGGTTTCAGAGAATGAGCTCAATAGATATTTGCTGAGGGGAAAGATCATTTGATTCCCAAACAGAACACGATGATTTACAATTAAAGCGAGGGGGCAGAGCCAGCAAAGATGACCCACAGACCTTTTCCATATGCTGAACTTGAGGGTTGAAGGAACAACTTGGAAGACATCTTTTAATTTTTTTTAAGGTGGGTGAAAACTTGTTTCTAGTCTATTATAAAATCAGACAAGTGAACCTGTTCTGTATATGTATGCAATGGTCAATGTGTGGTGAACGTTCATTGCAATAATAGGTACCTTTTAATATGCAGTGTTAAAAGTTAGCTGTGGGGGAAAATGGGTACTGACTCTTATTTCCTATTATTTGTGGTACTGTTGGGATGTTGTCCTAACTGATACCAATACTTCAGACAGTACTGTGTGGTCTGGAAAGAAAGACCTATGATCCCCAAGGAGCTCTGTCCCTCATCATTGTGGCATGAAGTGTGAGAGTGGGACATACAGTCTAGCTTGAGAGAAGAAAAGAATTTTCATAGCAGATGTAGCCCCTTGATGTCCACAAGGAGGCACCTTCACAGTCAGGGGAGACAAGACAGTGTTCTTTAGGCTGTGACTAGTTTTCTCAGTCAGCTCTTGGTAGGTTGGGTTGTTGTCGGCCATGCTGGACTGGGGACACATGGTCCACAAGGTTGGAGGCTGTCGGAATCACAGGACTTAGGGAATTATATGAGTGCCACCCAGCTCCCTTGGTCAGCACAGCCAGGTGACAGGGAATATTTTATAAGTTAGGTTGTGCTGGCCAGGAAAAGAAGGATGGCATCACTGTAGTTAACTGTTTCTTTCCCAGTGCATGAGTCATGTTTGCTGTGTCTCCCTTGAATTCATTTGGAAATGAAGCTGAGTTTGAGTTCCAGGAAACTCAGAAGAAACTAAGTACAGATGGAGGCTGTATTTCAAGAAGGGAAAGCCACATTGGCATTTATAATGGGGTTTCCTACAAGTTTTCACACTCGTACCAGACCCAGAAAGCCTCATGGATACTCACACCTCCCCGTCTCAGTGTGTGGGGTCTGATAGTTCAGACCCAGGGCCTCAGTGTGGGCAGGAGGCACAGGCCAGCACCTCTGTGAAGGACACTGTCCCCCATGCTGAAGAGTTTGAGATAGGATCACACACATCTTACCAACTGGTCAGAGGGAATCTTGAAGCTTGTGGCTATTGTCTTGCCTGTCTTGCCTGGGTAGTTTCAGAAATGTAGCAAGCCGGACATAATACCTTCAAAAGGATAACTAGCAGCCCTGTGTCCACTGAGGGCAACAAAGTGGCACTAAATACACCTAGAAGGGACTGTGCTAGGTGTATTTATTAGAGTCACATGTTGAAATCCCAACCTATGTGACAGTAGTAGGAAAGGAGGGTGCTCAGGATGGAAGGGGCCTACACTAATGGAGTTAGTGTCCACTTTGGAAGGAGCTCTTCACCCTATGGTGCTCCTATGAGCAGATGATGACAAGGCATCCTCCCAAAAACTAGCCGGGAAATAAACTGGTTGCTTCTTAATCTTTCCTTTCAGCCTCCAGAACTGTGAGAAGTAAATGTTTGTTGCTTAAGCCAGCTACGGTATTTCATTGTAGTACCTCAAACCAGGACAGCAAGTTACTTCATCTAAGAACTATTTGTGCAGTCTACATTTTATGTGTTCCCCTTCCTGGGCTGTGGATGAAGCCTCTCAGCCTGCCTCCACCCCATCCCCCATCCATCTTGTGGTGGCTTGAGGGTGTCAGAAGACAGCATGTGGAGTCAGGTCTCTGCTTTCACTTTTCTGTGGCTCCCACAAATGATTTCCGGTCTCCAGGCATTCGTGACACATGTCCTTCCCTGGGTGTGTGCTCATATTCCCAGAGCACCTAACACACGTGTTTCACGCTGAAGTAACTTCTACAAAAACTCATCAAAACAGGTCAACCTCAGCCCCCCTCAGTCTTGGGGGGGATGACCCTTAAAAGGGATGGACATGATAGATAAAAGCTGCCCAGAAATAATCCACACCCACCCTAGGTATCATTTCACAGATGCACCTGAAATATATAAAAACATGGTATCCAGGACTTAAGCAGTCCATGAGACACCCTCTTCAAACTAAAAACAGGATAGTTTCAAAGAAAAGAATATTTTCCTCCTAGTAGATAATAACAGATTTGTAGACGACCATATCCCCCCCTTTGCTTGGACTCCTATCAAGTTCTAAGGCAAAAGAAACTTAACCCATTCTTCTTAGCACGCCATCATTTTGGTTTCCTTGTCCCCATTTTGCACTTGTTATAATTCCCTATCAGTGGTCCTAATGTTCATCTTTAAATTTATATTTAATTATATGCATTTCCTGTGTATGGGTTGTAGCACAAGATATGATATAATAATAAGTCATTTGGGGCTAGAATCATAAAATAACAAGATTTTCAAAGTGTGTGGATAGTTGAGACAAAAAATCCTCTGTGAATGAAGCAGTTGGGAACTAGGAATGATTTCCTCTCCCCCAGGTACTGCTGTCCTGGAGGGGATAGGGGCAGCAAGAGAACTCTGTTGGGCTGGCCTTCACATAATGGGTGATTGACCATGCAACTCCAACCTCACACGCCAGTGAATCTGTTGCCGTTATTTGTCTGCCCACTTGACATGAGCTGGAGTCATCTGAGAAGAAGGAACCTTAGCTGACAAGATGCCTCCATCAGATTGCCTGTAGGATCCTTTTCTTGGTCCACTTAGGGTGATGCCACTCCTGTACAGGTGGTCCTGGATCATATTAAAAAGCAGGCTGACACTAACGGTCAGCCAAGCAGTGTCCAAGTCCAAAAACTGGGCCAGCCTCTTGGGCTTTCTGGAGGGTAAACCATAGGGAGCAGACAGTGAGCACTGGCTCCTCCAGGACTCTGCCTCAGTGCCTGTTTCTGGGTTCTTCCTGCCTAAGTTCCTGCCCTGACTTCCTTCAGTGATGTACTATGATGTAGAAGCACAAGTCAAACAAACCCTTTCTCTTCCAGTCGCTTTTGGATATGGTGTTTATCAGAGCAATAGAACCCCTAACTCAGACATCATTAAATGTGTGAAATCATAAATTCTAGGCCAAGCACTCAATAGTCACTCACTCTGTCTTGTTCAGAGACTAATCCTGAAGAAGTAGGCTCAGAGCATGCCTATTCCATGACCTTCAAGCCCCTAGTCTGCCTGCATCACTTAAAATCTTTTGGATGTCTCCAACTTGGTCATTGCAATGTGGCTTTGCTGCCTCACTCAGGAGACAGTGACCACAGTTGGAGGTGAGTGTCTGGATATCACTCTTTCCAGGACTGCTCAGGAAACATCTGCAAGCTCAGGGCAGGTAGCCCTGCAGCCACTTCACATCAACAGATACTTAAGCTGGAAGGATAGGGCATCTCAAGGCAAAGTCCTTTAAACCTGCTCAACATGTTCAGGGGCTCTGGTACCTGGTGTGCTTTCCATTAGGTAGCCTAATGCACTCAGGGTGATTGTACTGCATTGAAGCATCTGTGCTCAGGAAACCTGACTGCAGTTGTTTCTGCTGCCTGTCAGCCCCTGTGACCCTGCAGTCACAGGCCCCTGTGACCCTGCAGCATCAGAGGTGAAAGCAAGCAGGGCCATTGCTGACGCTCCACAGTCAGAATTTGGACAACAGGAGCTCTACAAACAGATGATTAGCCAGAAAAGTGAATCCAAGGAGGTCTTGGACTGCCCTGGGCATGGAAAGATTGTCTTTCTTCAGTTCACCACTCCCTGGTGGTGTTGAGATGGGAGGAGTATAGAGACTGGAGGATGGTTTGGTGCAAGTCTGGCCAGCTTGGCCAGTGCCCTCCTGCTTCTTTGAGCTGGCTTGTGCTGAGTGCTACACTCCATCACAGCATCTTCACACTCTTCCCCAGAGGGGCTCCCATTCTATCTTCTCATTCAAATTGGCACCTCAGAAAGATCATCCCAGCATTGTTCAAGCCCAACTGAGGGCCGAGCCTCCTGGCTTTCTTAAAATAACAAGAGAACATTTGCTTTCTAGAAGCCCAAGGCTGCATCCAAATTTAAAAAAAGAAAAAGAAAGGGCGTGGGGAGGGGCAGGGGGGGAAGGAAAGCATTTAAACAAAACTCTTGGAAGTGGGCTCCTGTGGCAACACATGGAGGAAAACAGGAAAGCAATCTCATGTCAGAAATAGACGGTTTCCTGTGTGGAGTTCCTTGCTGACCTCGTTGATTGGAGGCCGTCCATGTTGATTGGCCTGCCGCCTTCTGACCTCATGAGAGTTCGTACCACCGGACAGTTCTCAGGCTTAGAAATCCACCTCTGAGTCTCAAAGAGTTAGCCTTCACAGCTCCTGCTGTCATCAAATCTTTTTTTTCCCCTTCCTTGATCCATGATGCCTAAAAGAGAACAATTCCTTATCCTTTGCTTCATTTTCATATGTCAAGGACATGACTGCACATTGGAGACACTTCAGGACCTCAGAATTTTTGTGGTGTCTGTGCCCAAAGACACTATGCATCTTAGATGATAGAAGTGTCAGCTGCCAACACAGCAAGAGGATGATGGAGACAAGCCTGCTTCACCGTGCTGAACCTACAAGGGTTTCCCTAAGGAACAACTCCTACATACCAGCTGCAATGCTATGCTCTTGGGTCATATAAGGTCCCCAGTAAATTTATATTCTACTTTGGAGAAATAGACAATAAACAATATGCCCAGTTAATAGTCAATTACATAGGATGCCGTTAGGTGAAACCAGGTCCCCAGTGAATTTATACTCTAGATTGGAGAAACATAAACAATATGCCCAACTAATAAATTAATCTCATAGGCTATGGAAGGGAGACAGAAAAGGGGGAAAGAAAAGTTGGATGAGGGGAGTTAAGATGTAGTTAGTATTACTTAAGATAGAGTGGGCCTAGGCTAGGCGAGGAAGTGGTATTTAATAGACCAGGTAAATGAAACAGCCAGGCAGAAATCTTGGGAAAAGAAGCCAGGTCCACACAGCAACCCGCTCGAAGGCCCAGGCGTAGAACCATTATGGTCAGTGGACAATCTTGACATATCTTTCCTTCCCCATAATGAAAGCCTCAGCCATGCTGATAATCATTCTCTGTGGGCCACAGAAGGACAGCTTTGAGCAGTGGGGGGCAAGGATGAAAAGGTGGGAATGGGTCAGCGGTTGGAATGGGTGTGATCAGAGGTATAAAGGGAGTTAACGGATCAGAATAAAAACGCGCACTTTCCAGGATTCTACCCCTTAGGGAAAGAATAAAACCTGGAATTCAAAGGGCATGCCCAAGACAAATCACCAGGCAACGGAGAACTGTGCGTCCTGGCCAGCTGCCCCCTTTGCAGGGCTCGGTGACTCCTGAGGCACTCGTGGAATTTGGCCGAGGATCACAGAGCCTTCCAGCTGAATTCTTCCTTCCCGGCTGCGCTTGTTCCCTGATGCCCTTCTCCATCACCTTGGCTGGGGAGTTTTCTTAATAACTTTCTCTAGAAGTGGATCCTAGCCAGGGTGAAGACTGACACCCCTGAAGACGCCTATGTGCTCTTATCAACATAGAAGGACAGGCATCTCCCCAAGCGTCCAAGAGAATGGCATTGTCAAGTCTGTAGGAGGCCAGTGCTCTGTTGAAATCCCCCAGAAAGAGCCACTGTGCCTCCTCGCAAGCCTCTTCTAGCCTCTTTCTGTGCCCTCCTCTTGATACTGCATACTGAGTGGCATCCAAGGCTTTGCTTTCTCCAGGGCCGGGCGTGTGTTCCCGGCACCCCAGAGCTGTCTTCTACTGTTGTCTTCATTTGACTCATGCCAGCAACTCACCTTTCAAACTTCCTGACCACTCAGTTGTCACCTCTCTCATTGCTGGGACCAGACATGTGACAGAAATGACTGAGGGGGGAATGGCTTCTTTTGGCTCAAACTTTCAGAGCATGGAATGCATACAGAGTTCATGGCACTTGGAAGCATAAGTTGGGGGGAGTGCTCCTCCCTCTTAATGAATCAGGAGCAGAGCAGTGGGTAGCCTGCCCCTGGAGACCTTCCCCCGCCAGCCATGTCTTCTGTCCCCAAAGTTTCCATATCTTCCCATTATAGCACCATCAACTGGAGACCAAGTATTCAGACAAGTATAAGCCTGAGAGAGATATTTCCCATTCCAATCCTAACACCTGTCTTCGACCTGGGAGTAGCACCTATGCCCTATGCGTCTAGAACATAGCTTCACTTGGTACACAGAAAGTGTCAATAAAGCTCAGTCCCTACAAATCCACTTGATGAATAAATGCACAGAAAAAGAAACTAAAAATAGCATAAAAAGTCATCGAGACTAAAGTCCCCATTAGGAGAAAAGAATACCACAGGGCAGTTAATATTTCCATGTGAGTTTTTGTGTGTGAGAACACTCAGGCCACTTTCTTCCTTGGAATCACAAAGGAATGTGGCTGCCCAAGCTGACTGAGGCTAACAATGGAGCAGAAGACAGAACAATGAGGTGCAGCCAGGAGAACTGAGCATGTGGGGAAACACAGCTTATATGAAGAAGCTGAATTGTAAATGTCTTCATAGCTTCTCACTGCCCCCAACCATTGCAGAAGGTCCAGGTAAAGTCACAGAAACCTTGTTCAAGACAGAACATTGGAGACACTGGGATACGGGGATAGGAGGTCGGGCGTTTATATGACAAGGGCCCCTCACAACCCTGCACAGTAGGGATATTTTAACGATGCCCAGCGCTCTCCCCAGCTGCTATCCAGTCCACTTTATTAGTCCCATTGCAGTTTCCTGACTCGTTTCCATTCAGGAAGCTTGAAGTAATGGTTAGCAGAGGGGCACATTGCAGAAATAAAAATTCGCCCTCTTTTAACTTTTCCATCCCCTTTAATTCTAGTGCCCAACCTTTCTTGCTTCCTAGCCTCCTCTGGAGCTCTGCCATGCCTGTGATCAATCACACACTGGAGAGGACCTTCATTGTGACAAGATGGAGACCAGGGGCAGGGGGAGTTCTGACCCAGTGTGTCTGCTGAGTATGATGTCCTTTGTGGTACCCTCACAAACAGAAGTGAGGAAACAGGCCGTCATCTATCATGGGATTATACAGAGGATGCTGATAATGGGAAACAGCCCCTGAGGTCACTCCTGTGCAGTCTGGAGTCAGCTGTTGGGGGCCAAGTCAGAAAGGGGGTCTCAGCCAAACCTGGCCTGCCCGGAATTGAGGACTGTGCATTTGTGGATGGGATAGTCCTTTTGGCCTCTTGAAGACACATAGCCTCTTGCCGTCTGTGCACCCACATTTTTGGCCTCTAGAGGGAGCTGAAGACTTCTGCCCCTTCCAGACCTGACAAACCCCAAGCAAGTGAGATATTAGATGTAAGAACAAGTGTGAAGCGTCTTGGTGTGATGTGCTGTACTTTCATGGTACTTGGGCATATCTCTGTAGTAAGGGAATATAACGTCATGGTTATACAAGGGTAACTCATCTGCATCCTCTTGGTTGGGGGGAGTGGGTAAGGCCACCTCAACATGTCCAGACTGCTGAGAAACATGTTTCTAGAAGTGAGAAGGAAGTGTGATCCTATGATAGTAACCCTTGGTGTTGTGTCTCATTTTCTTTTTCTTGTCATCCCAACAGTCTACCATCATAGCTTTGCCCAAAAAAGGCTTCATCTGATGAGCCTCCCACAGAGAAACACGGGCAGTCATACATGAGTGAATGTGCAGCTATGAAAACTTCCAGCTCCAGGGAAGCATTTGTAAGACTCTCCCTAGGTGCCGATGCAGAGGGATGCTGAGCCAGGTGCAAAGCATTGTTAACAAAAGAGAGACCATGCTGGCCTCTTGCAGGCACGTGGCTACTCTGTCACCATAGCTTTCATGTGGCTAAATTCAGGGCTCACAGATATCGCCTTGTGTAGTACAAGGTACATTATGAGAGTCTGTTTAAAAAATAATTATGTAAATCACCTCCAGGAGGGTGTGGCTAGTGAGGCAAAAGAGCAATCCAGTAGGAGCTCTCCAGAGTTCTGGAGAAGAAAGGACTTTGAGAAGGAGATGTTATCTGTCTGGATGAACTGATTTTCAGGACAGGACCATTCTCCTTCACCCACTGAAAGTTCAACTCATTCTTTCAACTCCCACAGTGCCTCTCCCATTCAAACTCTTTCCTGGATTCTCTAGGCGAAATGAAGGGCTCCCTGTCTTGGGGTTTGGGGGTGCCTAGCATTCTTCCAGCTTGCCACACAGCTCTATAACATCCCCTGTGTTGCTCAGGCCAGCATCTTGCCACCGCTAGTTTATTTTTTTTTAATTTTTATTTTTATTTTACATATCAATCCCAGTTCCCTCTCTCTCCCCCTCCCTCCGTCTCTCCCTCTCTTCCACCCTCCCATGCCTCCCCACAACCCTCCCCTCCCATCTCCCCCCCCCACTCTACATGTAGGGTGATGCCTTCCAAGAGGGGTCATCTAAATCTGTTAAGTCATTTGGAGTGGGGACTAGGCCCTCCCTCCTGCCTCTAGGTTAAGGGAGTATCCCTCCATGGGGAATGCACTCCCAAAGTCCTTTCATGTACCAGGGATACATCCCTGTCAGAAGTCCCTTAGACTGCCCAAGCCTTCTAGCTGAGATCCACGTTCAGGGGGTCTGAGTCGGTCTAATGCTGGATTCCCAGCTATCAGTCTGGGGTCCCATTAGCTCCTCCTTGTTCAGGTCAGCTGTCTCTGTAGGTTTGTGTAGCCTGGTCTTGTCCTCCCTCTCTGTATCTGCATTCCAATTTGGCTCAGTGTTTAGTTGTGGGTGTTTGCTTCTGTTTCCATCAGTTACTAGATGAGGACTCTGTGATGGTGGATAAGTTAGTCATCAATCTCATTATCAGGGAAGGACATTTATGGTAGCCTTTCCACTGTTGCTCAAATTGTTAGTTGGGGTCAATCTTGTAGGACTTTGGACATTTCTCTAGAGTTAGTTTTCTCTTCAAACCTATAATGGCTCCATCTTTTATGCTATCTCTCTTCTCTTGTCTATTCCTTTCCTGACTCAATCTTCCTAGTCCCACGTGCTTTCCTCTCCTCCCTTTCTCTTTCTCCTAGCTCCCTCTCCACTCACTGCCCCCCCTCACTCCCCATGTGCTCAGGACATCTTGCTCCTTTCCCCTTCTGTGAGGGACCTTATATGATTCTCTTAGAATTCTCCTTGTATCCTAGTTTCTCTGGTGGCCACCGCTAGTTATATGGTGTTGCACAAGTAACCTAACCTCCCTGTGTCTCAGTGTCTTCCTCTGTGAAGTGGTGACAAGAACAGTTCACAGCTTACAGGCTTTTATGAGGATTAAATATATGAAGAGACACAGTTAAGAGAGTGAGTCCACCTGAGGGCTCTCAGAAACCCCTCATTTTCTGTCCACTTGACTTATTTTTAGGGTGAGGCCTAAAGCTGAATTACTTTTATTTACTTTGATTTTATGACATAGTGAGTTTTTAATCTTTTTTTTTATAGCTTCCCAACTTAGAAGTACAGGAAAATTGAATCTTAGTAATATAATTCTTAGTAATATAAACAAATATAAAATTCTTAGTAATATAAACAATTTAATTGACTTTATTCTAAATATACAATGTGTGACAACAAATGTCACACTGACCTGAATATCACTATCCTTTTTCAGATTCAATTTAACCTACTCTAAGGGACAGAGAGATGAGAATAGGGCCCTAATTTTATACATATATAGTCATTCTTCAACATCCTGGGGGAATTGGTTGCAGCCCCTCCCTCTCCACCCATTACCAACATCCTCGAAGACTTGGTTCCCTCCCATAAAATGGGTAGGGTTTGCATACCCTCCCTCCTGCTTCTACATGCTCTAAGTCATTTCTAGATGAATTGTAATACCCAAGACACTGTAAATGTTACGGGAATCATTGTGCTGTGTTGCTTGGGTAATAATACCGCCGTAGTGTGTTGTTGAGGTAATAATAATCAGGCAAGTATCTGCAAAGCTCTACATCAGGCACAACTTAACAAAAATCATTGGCTAAGTCTATGGATGTGCCACTGTACTTGATCAATGTAAATGTTGCATGTTTCATATCATCAGGTATCTACTTTTCTAAAGCCTGGGCATGTTTTTTGTTTTTGTTTTTTATGATTTTGAATTCATTTGAACTAGTTTCTTTTTTAAATACAGAACATGAAACCTTAGGCACAGTCCATTATTATCTGCCCACCTACTGAAATCCTGCTCCTCAGTCTTGAATGACAAGGCTATTCATAGTGTCCATATTCATTGGATCATTAGATCACTCACCAGAGCTATCTTAATGCTCTTGGTCCTGACCCTACCTGTCCGAATCTAGAGACTGGGAAGGTTCTAGAATGGTCTCAGCTTCTTTCTGAGACCCAGTTTGTGGTATGGTATTTCTCGTCCTTTTCTAGTTGCTCCCATGCTGCACCCCTGTCCACTTTGCTGCTCTTGGAAGGTGTGATCACATCTGTTCCTCGTTGTGTTGATAATTTAATTGTGAACTCACTTCCATGGGTATTTAATCGGGTGTGTAGGTAAAAAGATGAAAGGGGAAAGATGGATGCTTCTGAATATTTATTCAGAAAACAAATTAGGCAATATTCAGCCAGCCTCTTCCCCAGGCATCAACATCCTTTAATTCTAAAACAGCCTGAGCCACTTGGTCCCTGAAGATGAAGCCTGGAACTACAGCTTAATACCCATGAAATTAATTGTTTTTTCATGCCTAATAGTATCCTCATCCTACACTCTGGATAAACAGGCACTGAAGTGGTTTATACACTAGGCTTGTTTTGCTTCTGAAAGGAGATCCTTAAAGTTACTTCAGAAAACAGAAGGTCAACACTAGAGATAAAAAGAAGCAGTGATTATGTTTTTTTTAAACCTGAATTCCAGTAAATTAAGATGCTGTTGACAGAACTGTAAAATAATCTTCTATCACTTGATAATTTTAGAGTATTTCAGAACAAAAGGAATCACAAGAGAGATGCCAGTATCTGTCTAAGCTCATTATACCTAAGAGGGTTAAGATGAAATAAATAAGTTTATAATGGCTACTGGGCCACTGTGGATATAATACCCTGGATACTGAACTCATGAGTCAAAGAAATGTAGTATTAAAGTTTGGCTTCTAAATGTTTCCCAAAACTTCACATGTAGAAGGCTTGGTCCCTAAAGTAGGAGTATTTGGAGATAGTTCCCTTGGGGGAATGATTAGGCAAGGAGGCCTTGGACTCCATGAGTGGGTTAATCTACTCACAGCATCATGATTTTTGTTTTTGTTTTGTCCTCCATTTAATTAAACATAGATTCTCTTATCATGCAATGTAATCTGAATATAGATTCCCCTCCCTCTACTCCTAGACGTTCCTCCCTAGCCCTTCTCCCATCCAGATCCACTTCCTTTCTGTCCCTTACTAGAAAAGAAGAGGCTTCTAGGAGATAACAGCCAAACATGACAAAATAAAATATAATAAAATAAGATGGAAACCATCATATTGAAGTTGGACAAGACAAGCCAACAGAAAAATAAGAATCCCAAGAGAAGGTCCAAGAATCAGACACCCACTCGTTTACACATTCCAGAGTTCCATATGAACACTAAGCTGAAAGCTATAGTATGTATTCAGAGGGCCTGGTGTAGGCCCATGTAGGCCCTGTGCTTGCTGCTTCAGTCTCTGTGCGCTCATATGGCCTTTGCTCAGTTGTTTTAGAGGACCTTGTTCTCCTGGTGTCCTCCATCCTCTTGATATAGACATCTCATTTAGAGTTATGTGTTCCAAACTCTCTCTTTCTGTAAAATGTCTTGCTGTGGACTCTGTATGTGTTCTTTTCTGCTGCAGGAGGAACCATCTTCAGTGTTGGCTGATTAAGGCACTGATCTGTGATTAGAACACCATCAGGAGTCTTTTTATTGTTACTTTTTTTAAAAGATAGGTAGTATTTGGTTTTATCCTAGGACTCTAGACTATCTAGTCTCTGATTATTGGTCATCCAAGCAGTGTCAGGTATGGGTTCCATCTCATGGAGTGGGCCTTAAGTGAAATCAGGCATCAGTTGGTTACTCCCACAAGATTTGTGCCATATTTTGCAGACAGGATTATAGATGAAAGATTTTGTGGTGGGGTCAGCTTCTCATTTTCTCTTTTGGTAGCCTTCAGAGTACCTTTCCATGTCACAGACACTAGAGAGTGAGGGTAGAGGTACTGCGTAGGCACCAGCTCAGCCTCTTCATGTTCAATGAGGTGTGTGAGTGTGGTCTTCAACCATGGGGACTTGCTGTCAGTTTGTGGAGAGCTGCCTTTAGTCTTGGCAACAGTCTGGGTTGTTTAGATAATTCCATGGGACCCTTTCAGTCAACAACTCAATTGGATGAAACCCAGATCCAGTACTGGAAGCTTCATTTGATAACAAGAGCTGGCCAGTAGGGGTTCCATCTCCCACATTATTTGGAGACTTCGTTAGGATCACCTCCATATAAATAGGTAGTTTTCACTGCACTAGGTTTCCCTACTGCCCTTTAAATGCTCTTCAGTTCTATCTGCCTCTCTCCTCATTCCCTCCTCCCATCCCATCTCCTCTCCCCTTTCCCACCTGATCTTCCTGTTCTCACTCCATTAAGATCCCCAGCTCCAGTCCACCCATAATATATACAGAATCCTGACTTAATGGAAAATTAGGTACTGGAAACTTTAGAGATGGTGTCTACCTTGGAGAAGTAGTTTGCTGAGGGTATGTCCTTGAAGAGTGTGCCCTGCTCACTTTTCTTTTTCTTTCTGGATAACAATGTCTACCTCTGGGTTAACAAAAACAAAGGGAAGGAGTCATGGGAGTAGCAACAAAAGAATCTGTCCTGGAGATACTCAGCAGAGAAGTTCAGAAGATTGTTTCCCACAGAGAGTCTCTCTCCTCCCTTCTCTTCCCTCCCTCTCTCCCACTTCCACTCTTCTTTGTGCTCTCTCTTTCTCTCTCTTCCTCTTCCCCTCCTGACTGCCATGAAAGAAGAAATTTTGTATCACCATGTACTCCCTCCAAGATGCTGTATTCATCCCAGCCCCAGAGACAATGATGCTAGGTAACCATGGATTGAAACCATGAGGCAGAAAAAAAAATGTAAGCTGATTTTCTCAGTTTCTTTGTCAAAAAAGGTAAAGCTGGATAATGCATGTGAAGTGATAATAAGAATGACAAAGATTAAGACAACAGCTTATTTTCCTGACAAGTCAGTAAGTGGGAACAGTCTCTTCATGTGTGTGGCCCTAGCAATGTTTTAACATGTGATTTTCATACTTAATGTGTCTTTGGAGCCCAAGATCAAGAATTATAAAATAATAAATCATTCTCAATGCTGTTGCTCCCAGAATAAGAATGCCAAAAAGAATAACCCACAGACAGATGGACAGACAGATACACACACACACACACTGATCCATCCTGGAGATGCTAGGTAGACAATAAAAAGAAACCACTGAAATTCACCCTGGATGGATAAGAAGATGGCTTTTCCTACACTAGCCATGACTGACCAGAAGGCTGGCATAGCTGACCTTTCACCAGGCAGTTCCATGTTTTATCAAAGTGACACACCACTTACAAATGACAAAGGGACCACATGATGCTCCAGGCCCGCTACTCCTGATCTATGAGTTTAATGGCGACAGTCACACTGAGAATTAAGACCAATAACCCCAAAGGGATAAATAAGGTCAATGAGAGCATCATGGGAAGAAGACTGTAGAAATGGTGATCTCTGTCTAGGGTACTCAGATAACAAAGTTGTGTCAGCCAAGATGGAATTTTCTGAGACAGTGAATGTGGGCTACAGGGGCCACCTACAAAGCAGAGATGCTATCTTTTTGTCGTTGTTTTTGCTGTTGTTGAATAATATTTTTCAAGAACTTCATCAGAGCAAAAGAGGAACCTGCTTAATTAGCAGACTTATCAGTTGTGTACGTGGTAGAAAGTTTAAATCAACACTCATTAAAATGAGGGTCAGTTTCTTGGCCTCAATGAAAGGCCCTGCAGCTCCTGTCAGAGGCAGCAGAAAGATGGTTCTTTTGTGGAAAAGAAAATAAATGTCTCTGGGCAAAATACATTAAAGTGATTATATATGTGTGTGTGTGTGTGTGTGTGTGTGTGTGTGTGTGTATGTGTGTGTGTGCGCGCGCGCACTAATCAACTAAAAAGAAGAAAGATGAGCAGCCTTGAATGCTCAAAGATGACTTTTTAAAATCATCTCAGCAGCAAGTGAGGTTAGCAAAAAAAAAAAAAAAAAAAAAAAAAAGAAAGAAAGAAAGAAAGAAAAAAAAGAGGCTCAGAAAAGCATAGTCATTTAAACATATGGACCCAGACAATAAGTACATGGCCAGTATTTAAATTCAGCCGCAGTAATTTAATAATTAGTACCCAACAATGCCGTCAGCATCCCACTAGCATTGGAAGCAGTAGTCTCAGTCAGAATGAGGAAGGGAAGGGGCCAAATGATCTCAGGCTGTAAGTGTGAGTGGGGATTTTCTGCTGTTGAGTGACAGCACTGTCTGGAGGGGACTCGAGAACCATTCTGTATATGGACACAAGTGAAACCCATTGACATAAGAATCAGTACAGTTCCAGAACTCCCCATCTGTTGACCTGCAGGAGCCCCCCCCACTTCCCCTTTAGAAGCTCAGGGAGCAGGGTGGCACACAGCACAGTAGGCAGGTGCTGGCCTCTAGTCACACCTCATGTCCCAGCCACTCCTCACACCCCAGGGTCCCTTGCAGTCACTCCATTTCACCTTCAAACCCTATGCTTTGCCCTGTTGTGGTGGTCTGAAAATAAACATCACCCAAAGGGAGTGACACTATTAGGAGGTATCTTCTTGCTAGTAAAAGTATGTTGCCATGGAGGTGGGCTTCGAGTTTTCTTATGCTCAATCCACTCTCAGTGTCATAGGCCACTTTCTGTTGCCTGCAAGATGTAGGATTCTCTGCTTCTTCTCCATGTCAGCCTACATTTCATGTCACACCATGATGATAATGGATTGAACCTCTGAACTGTAAGGGAGCCACCACAATTAAATGTTTATCTTTGTAAGAGTTGTCATGGTCATGGTGTACACACACACACACACACACATGCACATATATGTATGTAATTTCCAAGATGTAAAATATATATGGAATATAGAAAATGCTATGATAGTAAAAAACTTAGGAAAAATCTAACCTCAAATTAGATGTTCCATCATGATAGTGAGTAACTTACTGTGACTTATCTAAAAGACTAGGAACCTGATTGGACTTTTGATAAGTGTGCAGCCTTTGACAGACTTAGGGTGTAGTGAAAACAACCACAGACCTAGAAAACATGTTGGAAGCTGACCCCAATTAACACCACTGGGCACAGGCGGCTTGGCTGTAATATCATGTAACGACGACAACATCCTCAAAGCTCTGGGTTCTGTTTTCCAGGGTTACTGATGACAGTTTTGTTTTCAGAACAAACAGCTAGAATGGGATAAGGATTCCCAATAGATACTTGGTCCCTAGAGGTCTCTATGATATACATTTTAATCTGTACGAATAAATATAGTCACTTCATTTGCCAAATGGTCTGTCCAGTATTTTGATTAAAAAAAGAAAGAAAGAAAGAAAGAAAGAAAACCCCAATTAGGTATAATCACCCAAGTGAAGGAAGTTGCTGAGTGGAGGAAAACTCCACTCCACTAAAAGACAGAGAGACAAATCTACTTCTCTGTGGGTTTAAGAGGTCCTGGGGTGAACGGATTAACTCTGACATCTGGGCAGAGATTTGAACCTTTGGCGGAAGAAAAGCTTATGGCTTAATTTTGCCAGGCTCAGCATGGATCTTTTGTCTGCCTGTAGTGAGATCAGGTCTGCTGAAATTGGATTTGAGCTCCTGATATGAGGACCCAAGAGGAAAGTGCAATTATCAACAACTGCATCATATCAGTGTTATTCCTCGTGAGGCTCTGGTCCCAGAGAACGTGCCAGGCTGGATAATCAAATCTTGTTTGACCAGCTCCATCCAGCAAGTGAGCTGATCCTAGACTACAACTTTTGCTCCTGGTAACTGGGGAAACAATCCATTAAAAGACAGTAATTTTGAGTTCTCCCTGCAACACATACACACCTTCTAGAAAAAAAAGAAACAGCCAAGGAAAAGTCAGTTTCCTAAAGACAGATTCTCCATCTTGTTTTCGATGTTCCCACTTCTGTTTCTTCCTTCATTAGGGTCAATGTCCACCTTTCTCTTTTCTATTCCAAAGCGAGCAGCAACATGCATTCAAACATATCAGTAATTAAGACAGAGAAAGGACATTAGCATTCTTGTTAAAAAGCCAACGATTATCAGACTGGATAAAGGAACAAATCCACTTAAATTTTATTTGGAGATGCAGTGAAAAAGGACACACAGATGGAGATACAGAGGAGGACAAAGAATTATTATCATGCAAATACTAATTCAGCATCTTGTTAGGTGCACTGTGTGTGTGGTGCATGTGTATGTGGTACTTCCATGTGAGTATGCAGGTGTGTGTGCCTGTTGTGCATAAATATGGGAGCCATAAAAGGATGTCAGGTGTCTGCCTCTTTTACTGTCGGATTTAGTGCCTCAAGGCAGGGTTTCCCACTTAACCATAAGTTCCTCATCTCTCAAAAGCAGACACACAACAAATACATGAATAAAGGAAGATACCAGAGAAATTCAAATTAAAACCACAAGGAAGCATCACTTCATTCTAGTTAGCCTGGCTTATTTTTGTCCATGACAACAAGTATTGGTGAAGTTTTATGGGACAATCAACTTTTACATGCTATTAGCTATTAATGGTTGCAAATTAGTACTACCATTTTGGAAAACAGTATGCAAGTTCCACAAAAACCTGAAGATAGCATTACCATATGATTCGAACAATCCCTCTAAAGGTTAGTGTGTGTGTGTGTGTGTGTGTGTGTGTGTGTGTGTGTGTGTGTGTAAAATCAGCACTGCCATGTTCCCTACAGCTTCATCCACAGTAGCCAAGACATGGAAATATTCCAAGGCCCAACAACAGGCCACTGGAGTAAACACATGGTAGATTCATTCCACAAACGAAGGGAATTCTAGTATTTACAATGAACAGGCACAAACAGACCATTACTGTAAGCTATCACTGATAATGTGGAACAATCACTGATAATGAAACAATGTTCTGCTCACAGTGGTGAAAATTAGAACAGTGGACACATAAAGCCAGAGAGGACTGAAAGGGAAGGATGTATTGATTAGTGGATATAAATTACATTTACAAGGAATATGTTCTGATTGTTGGTTATTTAGTAGGCTACTGCAGTCAGTATAAATATGTATATTTTAATTCTTAATTTTTATTACATTCTCTCTCTCTCTCTCTCTCTCTCTCTCTCTCTCTCTCTCTCTCTCTCTCTGTGTGTGTGTGTGTGTGTGTGTGTGTGTGTGTGTGTGTGAACTCAGGTGACTAGCCTTGGGGACAAGTGTCTATCCATTGAACCTCCTCACTAGCTCATGCACTGTATATTGCAAACAATCTGGAAAAACAATTTTAAATTTTCTCCCACAAAATGTTGATGAGTCAGGCAGTGATGGTGCTTGTCTTTAATTGCAGCTCTTAGGAGGCAGAGGCAGGCAGATCCCTGAGTTCCAGCCTGGTCTACATAGATCCAGTTCCAGGACAGTCAGGGCTACACAGAGAAACCCTGCCTCAAAAAAAAAAAAAACCCAAATAAATGAACAAACAAAAGTGAATTGATTATGAAGTGACCAATAGACTAATTTCCATGATGCGATCATGACCTGTGCTGAATAATAGCAGGTTGTTTCTCAAAGATCCTCCACTAATTTCCAGTCCCAAAGGCAGCCTATCTGAGCTACCTGTCTTCATGAGATTGTTTTGTTCACATAGAGGATGTGAAATGTTGTATCTTAATTTAAATGTGCATCTGTGTGGGTACTGATGAAATGGATGGTTTTTACTATGTTGATACTATGTATATTTTCTGTGTGAGTTGCTTTGACCTATTTTGGCACACTTTCTGGTAGGTTGGGGGCATTCTTTTTTATTCTCAATTCTAGTCATCCACATGGAGCTGGTCTTTTTACTCTCTGGAATTTTTGACCAAAATAAGTTCTCCATTTATATAAAGTGACACTTATTTCTCTCCTCCCCATTGGCTGGTGCTTTTTGTGTCATTCAGTCTGTAGAAAGGTTGAGATTTTATGAATGGGAAAACTTTCAGTCTTTATGGACAGGAGAGTGGCTTCGTGGCCTCCACAGAGGGGAGGCTTCTTAAAGATCGCAGAGGCCTCAACATAAACCACAGCGGTGTGAAGACATGTTTAAAGAGTGCAGAAGAGGAAGGGGAAAGGTACTTGAGCTCTGGCCACTTCGACTGTCCTTCTTTTTCTTGGAGAAGTGAGTTCCTCTGGGCTGCTGTTGAAGATGGTCTCAGAACAAAGAACTATCAGCAGAACCAAGGTAGCCAAAGGGTCCCCTTCCTACCAAGTCCCCCTTGCCCCTGTGGCCACCACCTTCCCAGCAAGGCGCAGAGGGACCTGCTGTGATCTCTTTGCCTCTGGTTCTTTGTTCAGAGCTCAGCCTGGGGGTCTGTTTCCGTTAATCTTAACTGTGGCAGAATGCTCCAGGATGTCTATTCTTTTGGGTACATATGGAATTTCCTGGACTTCAGTTGATTGCTAGAGATGGGGGCTGATTCGGTGCAGCTATTTCCAGGCAACCTTGCTTTTGCTTTCCTGACAAAAAAGTTGTATTAATAACATATTTTAGGTGGGGCTACAGGTTCACACGTAGTTTCTTTTCTTTCTTCTTCTTTTTAACCATACAATTTCAAACCATGTTGTGTTTCAAGAAAACACACACACACACACACACACACACACACACACACACACTGCTGTTGACAATCCTACCGTTTATAACATCATTTGGATTTTTACTCTATTTTTATACAATAATTTGTAGCTTTCTCATTTTTTATCATTTCACACCCCTCTTTTTTCTGTGCAATTTCATGAAGCATCCTCCATCTTCCCCATCCCCTTCCATGTCTCCATTTCTGGGTCATTATCCCCTTCTCCATCAGCATCTTCTCACCATAGCTGAATGCCCCAGGGGACTAGGATGCTGTGAAGTTCTGCCATGATGAATGGATTTCTTTTCACTCTCCACTAACTGGCTGGTTTCCACCAAGGGCAGCTAATATCTTTGTTGCTACTGGGGGTAATTAGATTAAGTTACCACTGCTGCTGCTTATCTCATTCCAGAATCAAAGATCCAATTCACGCAGTCACTGACAATAAATCTGCAACACTATTTCACAGCAGCCCTAGTAACTGATTAGTGGGTATTTCCTGAAATGGATCGTTTACCAGGCAAGGCCTTGGTTCCCAGCCTATGTCTAAGGTTGTTAGGAGTTACTGAGTTGCTTGTTCCTTTACTATTTGCAGACAGCCAGTTCTTTCTAGTCTAATGTTTGAAGCTTAACCCGTTTCTCAATATTCTGCTCCCTTGAGCTGTCTCTCTCCATTCCCACCCCTACCTCTGACCTTTCCCTGCAAGCCCAGTTTATAGCACAGCTGAATTTAAGCTCCCACCTGTCTGCTCATTCTTATAGCACTGAAGCATGGTCATTTTGGTTCTTAGGTCGAATCCTTTCCAGGACCTGCCGCTTCTGCCTCCTTTGAACACATCTAGCTGGCCCTGTCACAGAGAGGCTGAAAGAGATGAGTTGAGGATACAACACATTCAGAAGTGCTCTGACTCTCCCCACAAGGCCTGCATGGTGATAGGACATGGCCATAGAGAACAGCTGTTCTTCAACATCAGGGTCTGTTTGAATTGGAACACTTGTGTTTTCCCAGTCAGACAAGCAAGGTATTCATAATTTTGTAATTTGGTCTGTACCGAATAACAGGCTGTACCTTAAGATCTGAGCAGGGTTGGAGTTGGTTTATAATTTCTACTAAATACCGAGTGCTGCCTACGAACAAGATGAGTGTGTGTGTGTGTGTGTGTGTGTGTGTGTGTGTGTGTGTGTGCGCACACACACGTGCGCGCACATACATACCTACATACAATCTAAATTGAACCTGGTGCAATAAGTTCTGTATTACTGAGCTACAAATCCAACCTTTATTTATTCTTAAAACAGTTGCATGTCCTGAGTGTTATCACCTATGCAAGAAATCTAAATCTGAGGGGGGTGTACATCTGCAAAGTCATTCAGTTAATAAGTGTGGGGGAAAACCAAACACGACTTAGCTTACTCTGAAAGGCACAGTGTTCCTTACCCCGCTTGCTGCTGTGACAAATTGCTGGAGAAGAGCAACTTCAGGAAAGCAGGGTTTGCTTTGGCTCAGGTGGGTACAGCACATTGAGGTGAGAGACAGGAGCACGAGGCTAGTCACATTTCATGTTCAGTCAGGAGGAGGAAAATGATGATAGCTGGTGCTCAGCTCCCTTCATCCTCTTCCTCAGGGACCAAAGTGCAAGGACTTCTGCCACCCACTTTTAGAGAGGGTCTCTTACCTCTATTAACCCAGTCAAGAAACTCAAAGACACATTCAGAGATCTGTCCCCTAGGTTACTGTAGATCCTGTCAAGTTGACAGTCAACCCTGGGTTTCACAAGTACCTTTAGCCACGATACTATTTTGCTCCGTTCTTAAAAAAAAAAAAAAGGCAGAATTATCTGGAATGCTCTGAAAGGAGGCCCTAGGAAGGCAAGTCCACAGTGGGCTGGAATAGTCACGAGTGGCAGACTAGAAAGAAAGGCTTCTTATAAATTATATAACCCCATGCTTTTCAGATCAGTTTTGTTTATTTTAAAACATATATGGAATGCTTCATGGCATTTTTGCACAGGGACCTTGCAATCTTCCCTGCTGGCAAAGCATATACACTAGCACTTGAGTTCCACAACATGGAATCATTTCACATCCTGTGTCAGGATCCACACATGTGTGTAATTGAAACAGCTTTGTTCTATAATACACTCGCCTGTTAAAACAGCTTTCTGTTTAAGGTGGCATTGGTTATGGTCTGTTAAATAGACCATATAACCTACAGAGACTGGTCTACCAGCATCGACAGACAGGGACACTCAGGCTTGGTGACACGTTGTGTGTCTACCCTACTATCCCAAAAGTACAAATCGTAGTGTCTTCCTGGTCTCTCTGTGTGGGTATGCCGGGCGACTTGAAGTCTCTCAACAGCAGATCTCAGGAGGA
The DNA here is from genome assembly GCF_943737965.1 of Phodopus roborovskii. NCBI lineage: Eukaryota > Metazoa > Chordata > Mammalia > Rodentia > Cricetidae > Phodopus > Phodopus roborovskii. The sequence continues at coordinate 26,263,778 of NW_026126525.1, read as the reverse complement.
ACCCACATCTCATTGCTCCTGACCCAAGCCTTTTCAGTCAAGGACAGCTTATCAAACCGTCAGGATACTCTCATGCCTTTCTCTTTACAGCAGAGGGCTCATGCGGGAAGAATCAATGCTTGAGGAAAAGTCACCCATGGCACAGTGGGTCTTGCCCAAGTTCACAGGATGCTGAAGCAGGGCCAATTGCTTTCTAAAGCCACCCCTCTCTGCTTGTCTTCTTTGGTTGCTCAGTAAAATCACGTTGGAAGTCTTCTGCAAGATCAAATCTGTGACCAATTTGACCCCCTCCCCATTTTTTTTAAGAGTGGGGGAGTTCCCCCAGCTGATTTTAATACAGAGCTCAATGTAGCGCAGAAGGTATCTCCTCAAATTTTTCTCACTAATCCTTGCTCCAGGCCTGAAATAGCTCCCTTGAAGTCAAAGGGACAGCCCTTCTAGCATGCTCATCTGGCTTTCCTAGATCCCTTTAGCTCACATTTATCCCACTGCTCAGTGCTGCACTCACTGAATGCTGGCTCATGCCTCAATCATGATTGTGTCCAAGTGTGCAGTAAATATTTACAGAATGCCCTTTGCTTAGATGGATCTTCTCTCCAAGCCGTCCAGGCTTCTGGGATCTACTCTGATCCTGTTGTCATTGCTGATGAGGGTGTAAGATACTCCCATGAGTCAGATCTACAGAGAAGAAGAGAAGCTCACTCTCCAGTCCACTGAGTCCTTATCAGTGAAAACAACAATCCTGAGAGGCGGTGTAACTGTGGTTGGGCTTTCTCCCCTAGACTTTCCACTCTGTGTCTTTCCTGGATCTTTAAACCCTCCAGGGTTTCAGACCGGGCAGTGTCGCCCAGGGTGCAGAACTCTGGAGAGGAAGCAGGGAAGAACTACTTCCTGTCCTGCTTGCGGTCATCAATGTGATGTTTGCTAGGGCCTCACCTTTCCGTTCTGTTAGCTGGGAATGACAACATTCTAAACTCAGCTATCACCCTCTGCTCTTTTTCCCCTTGGGGATTATGTAAGAGCTCCTTCTATATAGGAAGCAAGCCTGTCCTTGAGCCTCTCTGGGGGATGGCTTTGTATAAATATAAGATACCTTTTGTTACTGTTTGTGGCCCTAGGGATTAGCAGAAAGAGGCTGGGAACCAGAAAGGCTCATTTTTATAGGCAGAAAATAGCTGTTGGAAAAACAACCTGATGTGTGGGGCACAATGTTCTTATCCAGTGGACAGAATTATCTTTCCCAGGCAGCCATGAACACAAAACACCTGGTGCGCACGTTTCCTGACCTTTCACAAATTTTGAAAGCAAGAGACCTTTACCCTGACCTGTGAAGCCATGGTCCCGTGAACTTCTGTCCGCAGACTCCGACCATTATCCCTGTCTGCTTCTGTGGGTTAAATGGTAAACATTGCTGATCCTCCCTAATCTGACATCTTCTGCCTTCCCTCAGACCCTCTGCTTCTTCCCACCGGTGCAGTCTCACTGGTATCCAGGATGAAGGCAGAGTCAGGACCTTCCTGCATTCAGCCTGGCTTCCACTTGGGTGATATTGATGAGCACAGCACACCTGGAAGGGAATCGGGTGAGAGGATGAAGGAAACCTGAGATGGCTGAAGGGGGTGGGGAGTGGAGGAGAAAGCGATGGCCAGCCAAGGCCAGGAAGAGTGTGTCCACAACAGATTAGGTGCCATCACCCAGCATCCCAGACTGATGTCAGTATGTCACTCAGCAGCTGTGTGGCTCTGAGCAAGTTCTATAACTCTCCATATATCCCTCTCTTCCCTAGTGCCAGCTGGTAATGAAACTCATACCACAATTTGGGGAAAGAACTGAATGAGCTAGAATAAATACAGGCAAAGCATGAGGCATGCATTCATTGGTCAAATGGTGGCTTGTGGTGATGTCAAGGAAAACATTTTCCCCAAGGGCAAGGATTAGTGTACCCATTTCCTTTCTTCCTTCTCATTCTCTTTCTCCTCTTTCTGCTTTCCATTCCAGTTCCTTCTGTATCCTTCTCCACTTTCTTATCCCTTCCCCTGGGCAGGCACATGCTAGGATGTACTCTACTATTAGGCTACTTCTCCAGTTCAGAAATTAAGAGACTTTCGAGGGAGATGCCTAGGCCATTATTCAAAGCCCACCTATCCCTACACCATCAACAAATCTAGTCAGTATGTTATCTGGACTGGTTCTTTCCTCCATAACCAATTAGGTTCTAAGCTAGAGGAATGCAGAGGATAGAAGGTAAGAGTCCCAATAGAATTACAAGCTAAAAGGCCCAGCAACCTAGATTGTGGCCTAAGAGTCCCTGAGAGCCACAGATAAAAATCTAAATGATTGAGATTTACAAGGATGTTCTGAGTCAAGAAGAAAAAGTTAATAAGCTATTTCTGGCTTTCTGTGCTTGAGAACATAGGGTGATGTGCATCGTACTTGAAAACAATCTCATCTGAGATTTGGAAGCTTACAGTGTGTGAATGATTACAGTCATCTCTTTTCCACATTGTCTCCTCTGTTGGTGCTGATGGGGAAGTGGGCTGTTGTCAACCACACCCCTGAGACTGCCTTCCAGGGCTAGCAATGTGTAACATTAAATGTTCTGAGTCTTGATTCTACCTCAAATGTGAGCTAAAATGACCAGAGTCACAGAAACCTTTCATAACCACCCATGTTTACTCATGGCTCAGTAGAGAGAGAGTTCTAGCCTGGCATTAGACAAATGGAGTTCAAGCTTCCTCCTATCTTTAACATCCCAGTGACCCTGAGAAAGCCAATTATCTTCTGTGAACTGATGTCTTGAACTGTAAAGGAGAAATTCTCATAGCTATATAATAGTGCTTGTTATACCAATGTATCATATGACATATTACTATACTGAGGGTAGCAATCGTATTATAACAATGTCTTATCACTTATCACATGGGGAATATGTGAGACCATGCTTGTGAAGTTGCTTTCTAAGGGGTAACAAAATGACTAAATAAAAGTGGAAATATTGGAAAAGTACCCCTTTTGGTCCCTTCTTTCCAATGAACTTTCCCACATTTTCTCTAAATCTGTAAACTTGGTGAGATAGCTACAGGCACCATTCCTTCTGGGACCATTCTGTCCTGTTCATGGCATGTGGCCTCCTGTGCTGCTCTCCCTGGGACCGACCTGTCCCCCATTTTCCACTCCTATTTCAGAATGCCTGCTTATAGGGACCAGGCTTTTTGAGGAAGGATGTTGCGCAATCATCAAGCTGATGGGCCAAGCAGGTTACATTGTTCTCCTGGAGCACTTTCAGGAATGTGTCACAGGAGGTGGGGGAGATGGGCAGAACAGAGAGTACTAGGCACCAGCCACCAGGTAATCAAATGTCCAAGCATTCCTTCTCAAAAATCTAATGAGGACATCAATCTTCATTAGGTCCAAAGAGCTGGGGTCCACAGGGGTGAGATTTTTCTGAACTGCTTTAAGAAGCCGAAGAAACAATGACCAAAATTCAGATCATGGATGAGCTGGAGACAGAGAATCCTAGAACTTGATGATGTCTGTTTTCAACAAGGGTTTACCGTGCCAATATCAACCCTCCCTCGGTCATGAGCCTCAAGAGTCGCTCTTACTTCGCTTACTTATGGCTCTATCAACTGTCTGTTCACTGACGTCTGCTAGGAGCTTGCAGTCTGCATCAGTGGCAACATTTACACTATGGAAATAAGCAGCTGACACATCAGGCTGTTTCCCCAGCCCACCCCACAGAGCCATCTTATGAGCACACAACCACTTAATGTTGTGTCCAAAAGTCAACAAGAGGTACAGAAACCTAAAATAGATTTCAGAAAGGTGGTGTGTTGCTCTTGAATTTCCATGTAAGCCACTGGTGGGGGGAGTCTTATATCTAAAATAATCAGCAATTCTGTTGGCATTCACCATATTCACATAGTATTTCTCTCTTTAGGCAGAAACGTGAGAGACATCTGGGGCATGCTTATATCCTTGGCAATGTCAGCTTGACTGTGTCTCCACAAGTGTTTCCCAAGCTGTGCCACCTGCACGTTCAGCACCTGCTTTCTGGGAGCATGAGGTAGGCCACCCCAGGGCAAAGCTGCTCTCTATGGCATTCAGGAATTATTTTAAAACAGTTGGGTTCTACTAAAAGTGACTTGTTTCCATAGGGGAAAATGGGCTTTCCTTTTCTGTTCCATCCCAAACTGTATCATTAATGGAGGAACACAAGTGATGAAAATAATAGACAGGTGTAACAGTGACTTCTAGAGTCCTTGTTTCTCTTTTTTGGTGGCTGCAACTAATCATTCTCATCATTATTCTCCTTCAGTTCCTTAGAGGTCAAGAGGAAAGGAGAGGGAGTGAGAAGTGAGCATTTATATAGCACCAACCGTCTAATAGGAAAATGTCAACTAATTATCATAGCCACCTCGCAAAGATGCTAGCTACCACGATTTTCATTTTCTCAGAGAAAGGCAGTTGAGAGTGACCCATGATTGCACTGGCCACTTAATTTATTTTGGCTTGCTATAACCAGACAGTCTATAAAAGAAGCAAATTGGGCTGCCCACCACCAGCTGCAACACTTGGGAGAGCAGGCCCTGAACCTCACCTGGGCAGCACAATAGAGCCAATCCTGTTGGCAGAGGTGTGGGTGAGCCAGCCCTGAAGTTGTGAGCATGGCAGAGCTGCCCCCATTACTCATCTGTCATGTGATGGCATAGGCAGGGGAGAGATCTTCCCCCTCCCCCACCCATCAAGGGCTGAGGCAAGTAAGAGAGCTGGCCCTCAGGTCCTAAGACCAAGAGCTCTAGCTCAGCCCCTTAGCTGCTGGAGCGCTCAGGAGAGTGACCCCTATGCCATGACTGGGCTACACAGCAGAGCTGGTCCTGAAGGTGTAGGTGTGGGAAATCCGACCCTGAGGACATGAAAGCAGGAGAATGCCCTCTCTGCTGTGCAAGGTAAAGCAGGATAACTCACCCTGGTGGTGAGGACAAGTGAGAGCTGGTGGGCTGGCCAGCCCTGCAACAACACAAGCCCAGAACCAGGGTTATGTGTTGGCCCACCCCCATATCCATCCCATCTGTGATCTGTTGGAGCACATAAAGGGACCAGTCCTGCAGACCCAAAGCCCCAGGATCTCCACAACACAGGAAACAGCAAGATAACCAAGAGGAGTCCCAGTGAGGGCCCAGCATTGATAGTATAACAGAACCCAGAGGCCTCGAACCAGAGTAAAGACTCGCCATGAACACTTTCAAATAAAGATGCATGGATAAAAGCATTTGACTGTGTGACTCACTGTGTCACCCTACAGTTTCCATGGCGAGAGTTTTTCTTTTTTCTCTTTTCTCTTAAATTTTATTGGGGAGGGCTGCTAACTCAGGGGCAGAGGGTAGATATGCAAGGGCAGGGAACTAAATGGGATTGAGATCCATGATGTGAAAGACACAAAATTGAATTAAAAGAAAGTTTAAAAAATGTTAGAGGCTGGAGAGACGGTTCTGTGGTTAAGAGCACATGCTGCTCTTCCAGAGGGATTGGGTTCAATTCCCAGTGCCCAAACACAGAAAAAGAGAGAGAATATAAATAAATGTAAATTAAAAATTAAAAAGGAAAAGATGAGTATGATGATGTCCGTTCCAGTAAATTCACAGTGAGAGAAGATGCTGGACAGACTTTCCTGGAGATGTCATGCTAGCAGTTCACACTGGTGTATTGTCTAAAAGACAATAGCACTAATGCTCACACTTAGCTTTTATAGAATTTTCCAAGGGTTTGTCAATGGATTTGTTTATAAGATCTACATAGACAGAGCAACGGAGATTGGCAGACTAGCCCTCAGGTCTGTTTGTTTGCTTACTTGTTTTAGATTCTGTAAGAGACAATGAAGAGATATTGCATTAATTATCGTACACCATCCTATTATACATTCATGTTTGTCTGCATCTCAGTTTCTTCTGGGCAATAATTCATTCAATATGCTTTTTAAACTTGTGGCTACATAAGTAATAGAAATTCACAATGGAAATATATTGAGAAGCAATGCAAAATGATACAAGCATAGGAAATCATTTTTGATTGTGTACTTTAAAAATGGATGCCTTATGGATCTAACATTGGTACTCAAATATTTTTAATGTATAAAAATTATATGAGATAGTAAATAAAATATCCCTTGCAGTTGTCTTTCATAATCCTGAAGTGTAACAGAAGAGAAGAAAACACGCCTGCATGTGTTCTGCACGCTCAGCTAGGGGTCATTATATAACAACATATGGAAATGTATGCAGTTGGACAGACAGAACTCTGACTCCAAAGCAAGGACTGTAGGGACACATTTGGAATCTGACAGTATTCAGGACACAATTGAAGCCATGAGAATGGGTGGGATCACCAAGCGAAATCATGTAGAGTAAGAAGAAGAAGGCACATTCTAGCATGGGACACTTAAAAGGCAAAACTACTCAGGCATCCCAAGACTCCAGCATCCTGGGCCTCTCTGGAGGCATTCTACCTTCTCCTACCTCCTGTGGAAGTTTTTGATCAGAAAACAGGCATCAGCTCATGTTGGAGGGGGTTTGTTTGCTTCATTTCCATTCATGAGATAGCTGGGTCCTGAGAAATTTGACATCACTTAAAAACAAAATGAGAGAATTTAAACTTCTGGTCACAATGCGGAACCAGTGAAGCAGGCCTAAAGAAGGACCTGCTGTGGTGGTTTCCATGGAAATGGCCGCCCAGGCTCAACCACAGGCTCAGAGGGAGTGGCGTTGTTGGGATTAGGACCTGTGGCCTTTTGGAGTAGGTTTGGCTTCATTGGAGGACTTGTGTCACTGGGAATGGACATTGAGATTTCAGAAGCTCAAGCCAGGTCTAGTGGCTCCCTCTCCCTTTCTCTGCCTCCCAGCCCAGATATAGAACTCTCAGCTACCAGTCCAATGCCATGCTTCCCACCATGCTGACAATGTATTAAACCTCTCAACTGTAAGCCAGACCCAGTAAATTACCAGATCAGGAGTGGGAAATAGCATAAATATGCTAGCAAATTTATGGAAAACTAAAATGTAATATATTAAAAAATGGATTACTTTAAGAAAATAGGATTTAAAAAAAGGTATTATAGAACTGAGATAATGCATCTAAGTTATTAGTAGTTTTAAGAACAGGAACTGGAGTTGCAGAAGATTAGTAAATGTAAATAAAGGACAAGGAAAATTATTCATCCTAGGCTGGGGCAGGGGTGTGGATCATTTGGTAAATGACCCATGAAAAAAGACCACAGACACAATCCAACTATAATCAAAAGATTTATTGATCAGCTGGTAGCAGGACAACAGTCTCAGTGCCAGACTTGAGAAAGGCAGTGAGGGGAAGGATTTTTTAAATGTGAAAACCATAAGAAAACCGGTATCTGCACAAACAAGCATGAAGACCTGAGTTCAATCCCCAGGACCCACTTAAGGCATTATAGTGGTGCACACAAATGTAGCATTGGGTGGAAACAGAGAATCCCAGGGTCTTTCTGTTCAGTCAGTCTTGCCAAGTCGGTTAGACCTGGGTTCACTTGGAGATCTTGTCTCAAAAAATAAGATGCAGAGCAGTTTGGTACCCAACATTTACCTCTGGTATATATTTCTACACACACATGTAAACATATACAAAAATATACAAGTTAGGTGAAAAAGAAGACAATGAAAATACTATTTAAAACCATGGAATAATATTGAATTTATGACATGTATGCAATAGGAGTCCCAGGAATGGAGGAGATTGATGATTAGACAGTACTTGAAGGCTGCAGAGGCAGTTTGTTGCTTTTTTTTAAAGAACCGCAATTCAGTTCTAGGCATCCATGTTGCGTGGCTCACAACCACTGGAAACTCTAGTTACAGAGGATCGAACTCCCTCTTCTTCTCTCAGCACCCACACTTATATGGCTACACTCACACAGACACAGACACAAACAAACAAACAACCTTTTTTAGAATACTGATTCAAGCTTCCCAAGTTGATCAACCAATGGAGCTAGAAATTCACCAAACCCTATTTACTCTGAATAATGAGGAAAACAAATACATAACAGTAACATCAATGAAACATAAACAGAAAGAAATATCTTTAAAAGCAGACCTGAAAATAAATGGCTGATTTCTCACCAGAAACTCTACAAATAATAAAGGGGAGTTTCCCATAAGGGAAATAACCAGCAGCATAGACCTCAGTATCTGAGGGAATTTATTACAAGATGACCTGAATTATAGCAAACACTACCCATTATGCTTCAGTATAATGAGAAATGATCACACATAGAAATCTGGACTTGAAGGAAGGAAAAAATAGTCAGGAAAACAGCCAGTATCCAAGGACCTTAAAAGTTGTCTCCCTATCCTCCCAAGAAGAATCTGAGCAAACTCAACAACTTCTAGCTAATGTATCAGGGATGTGAGGGCACAGAGAAAACTGCCACTCCCCAAAATGAAAAGACAGATAAATACAGAACTATAGCTCATCAGAGTGGAAACTACCCCAGAAACCAATACCGATACTGTGAAAGGAAATCTGCAAAGCAATTGACCAAATGATGGGGACTCTTTGAACAACACAGTGTTAAAGACTCTAGAGAGAGACCCGTCACAGCAGGGATTCCATGCTTGTTTCCCTGGGGTGGGGTAGGTGGAGTGTGGGTAGGGTGTCTACCAGGTCCTCATAGTAGACATCAGAGCTGTTTCCCTGTTTCTGGCAGAGAAGGGAGGTGTGGAACTGTTTTGAACCATCCTAGAACACTGTTATTCAAAACAAGACCTGAGCAAAGTTTTTTTCTTAGCATCTTCTGTGTGAGTGCTTCATCAGAACCTAATCTACCTAGAAGAGAAATGGACATCTCCAGGCAGCTCTGGTCTTTTACAATGCGGAAGGGAAATGTTGGCTACCTATAGTCATGCTGTCTCCCATGATGTGAAGGGCCATGAAATGAAAAAGACAAACAGCATCAGAACCAGTCAGGAAGGCTGCTAGACATTGGATTGAGATGGCAGGTTCAATGCTAACTCTGAGTAATATGCAAAAGAAGAGTCAGGATCACAAAGAAAGGAGACTAAGAAACCACCAAGTGTTTCCAGACAACTGGAAAGTATAGAGAAAGAGGAAGAAACATATGGCTCCATCCTGGCTCTCCAGAAGCACCAACCAAAAGGATAGCCAGGTAGCTCCAGTGCAAACAGACTGGTAGTCTTACCCACAGGGCAAGTTCACAGTTCCCACAAGTGAACTGTCCAGTCAGGGGTTCTGGAACCTTCAGTGTGATGGGTCAACAGTGGAGAGATCAACTGTTTGGTTTGTTACTCCCCACATCCCAGAGGGCTGTGGGCTGGACACCACTTTGAGAAGGAACTTCAGTCATCTTAAGAGGTTAATAATAAGGCATAATCCTATCAGGAAGCCTGCTGATAACTTGCTATAGCTCCATGGTGGGAATCGGTAGAACACTTTCTGCAACTAAAGGTTGAGTTCACTACCTGAGAATAACTACAGCATCTGTTAGCCCCAAGCCCAAGGTCTACCAATTACCACAAATGAAGTTCACTGCCAAACAGAATAAGAATTTCCAAGGATTCAACTTCTGTAGCTCATCCCTCCATCCAGGAGTGTAATGCTGAGTGAATTTTGAAAGTATGGTCTACTTGTACAGTTCTCAGGCCTTGTCTTTCTTTTCCTACATCCAGTGCAATGGGACACATTCCCTGCATAAGCCACCTTGGGGTGATGATTCAGGCTAACAGATGTCTTGTGTACACAAAGAAGGAATGTTTCTGTAGGGAGGAAATGCTCCAATGAGCATGTGAATATTGACTGACCAAAGGTGAACAGCAGCCTAAACTATCAGAAAGACAAGAGTCTTCAGCTTTACCTGACTCTTCTCCTGGCAGACTCCGTCCAGTCCTAGCCACAAAGAAACTGCTTGGAAACATTTCCTTGCCATTGTGTTATCAATTTTGTTTCATTTTATTCTACTTTTAGTAGGTGTGTTGACTTGATTTTCTGAAAGCTTTCAGACTTTAATATTCTTTTTATTTTAAAAATGTTTTAATTTTCATTTCATACACCAACCCAAGTTCCCTATCCTTCCCCTTCTCTGGCCCTTTCTCATCCAGTCCTTAGAGGGAGTAAGGCATTCCTTGGGGAGTCAACAAAGTCTGACATACCAAGATGAGGCAGGATTAAGCCCCTCCTCTTGTATCAGGGCCAAGCAAAGTATCCAATCACGGGGAATGGGCTTCAAAAAGCCAGTTCATGCACCTGAGATAGATCCTGGTCCCACTGCCTGGGCCTCTTACAACAGATCACCCACATTCAGAGGGCCTAGTTGGGTCTCATGCAGGTTCACCAGCTGTCAGTCCATAGTCCATGAGCTCCCACTAGCTTAGGTCAGTTCTCTCTGAAGTTTTCTCCATCATGCTTGTGACCCCTTTGTTCATATGATCCTCTTCCCTCTCTTCAGCTGAACTCTAGGAGCTCATCCCAGTGCTTGTCTGTGGGTCACTGCATCTGGTTCCATCACTTACTGGATGTAGTTTCCAGATGGAAATTAGGGTAGTCACTAATCTGACTAAAGGTAAAGGCCCATCCAGACACCCTTTCCACTATTGCTATGAGTCTTAGTTGGGGTCATCCTTATGGCTTCCTAAGAATTTTTCTAAATCCAGGTTTCTCCCTAACCCCATAATGATTCCCTCTGTTAAGATATCTCTTTCATTGCTCACCCACTCCATCCCAATGCAAATCAAAATGACTCTGAAATACCATCTTACACCTCTCAGAATGGCTAAGATCAAAAACACTGATATCAGTTTATCCTGGACAGGATGTAGAGCAAGGGGAACACTCCTCCACTGCTGAAGGGAATGCAATTGTACAGCCACTTTGGAAATCAATATGGCAATTTCTCAGAATATTGGGAATCAATCTACCTCAAGACACAGCAATATCACTCTTAGGCATATTCCCAGAGGATGCTCAATCATACCACAAGGACATTTGCTCAATGTTTATAGCAGCCTTATTCATAATAGTCAGAACCTGGAAACAACCCAAATGCCCATCAACCAAAGAAGGAATAAAGATATTCACCATCATGGAGCCCTCATCTAGTACCTGTTGGAAACAGAAGCAAACACCCACAACTAAACACTGAGCCGAACTAGAACCCAGATGCAGAGAGGGAGGACAAGACCATGCTGCAGAAACACATAGAGACAGCAAGACCTGAACAAGGAGGAGCTAATGGGCCCCCAGACTGATAGCTAGAAATCCAGCATGGGACTGACTCAGACCCCCTGGATATGGGTCTCAGCCAGAAGGACTGAGCAGTCTAAGGGACCTCAGACAGTGGAGCCAGGATGTATTCCTGGTGAACAAAAGGACATGGCGGACACATCACCCATGGAGCAATACTCCCTTAACATAGAGACAGGAGAGAAGTCCTAGTCCCTACTTCAAATGACTTGACAGATTTAGATGACCCCTCCTGGAAGGCATCACCCTACATGTGGAGTGGAGGGGGGATGGGAGGGGAGGGTGAGAGGGGTGCATGTGAGGCAGGGACAGAGGGAAAGAGGGAGGGAGGGAGAACTGGGATCGATATGTAAAAAATAAATAAATTAATAAATAAATAAGTTAAAAAAAAGAAAGAAAATGTGGTACATTTTACACAATGGAGTACTACTCAGTGGGGGAAAAATGGAATCTTGAAATTTGCAGGCAAATGGATGGAACAAGAAGAAACCATCCAGAGTGAGGTAACCAGAAAGACAAACATGGTGTTTACATATTCATAAGTGGATATTAGATGTAAAACAAAGGATAACCAGGCTACAGTCTACACCCCAGAGAAGCTGGGTAAAAAAGGAAGACCCTAAGAGGGACACCCATGGAGGGCCCCAAGAAGGGAAAATAGTTAGGATCTCCTGGGTAAACTGGGAGGGGGTTAGAAGAGAGGAGGTAGAGGATGGGAACATGAGGGATCAAAAAGACCAAGCAGGTGTTACCCTCTTCCTAAATTTATCTACTTTTATTTATGTACATTTTCCTTATCAAATAATCAGATTTTTAATCTCTTTTTATAACATAATTTCTATTAATGTCTTTACTTAACCTTTTTCTTTTTCTTTTTTCCCTTTTCATGCCTCTTTAAATATATATATTTATACAAATAATTTATATATATTAAAATATTCTTTCTACTGAATAGGAAGAAGTATAGAATCAACCAAAGAGCAAAAGAAAGAATACATTTTATGAAAAGAGTAGATTAATAAAGGTTGAGAAAGAAGAAATTATGTCTAACTCAGCAAGCAAACCCCTAATTTGTACAAGGTAGAAAAAAAGAACTATTGAACCAACCAGGAAAATAATCAACAATATTGTGAGATTCATGAAATAGCTCTCAATAATAGCATCAAATGCAATGGTCTTAATTCTCTAGTTTAAAAATGCAGACTAACTGATTGCATTAAAACTAAGACCCAACTATTTATTGTTTACAAGAAATGCATCTCACTGGAAAAGACACCGTAAGCCTGAGAATGGAAAGATGGAAGTCAGTGTATCCAGCAAATAAAAGTCAAAAGTAAGGAGAAGGTATACTCATGTATGATAAACTATAATCCAAAACTGTAAATTTTCCAAAAGAGATAAAGTAACTACATATGGATAAAGGAATTAGTCTGTAAAGGATATGTGTGTGTGTGTGTGTGTGTGTGAATGTGCATATATATATATATGCACATTGAGTACTGGTGCCCCAATTTCATAAAAAAATACTGCATATAAAGGGATAGATAGATCCAAACACAATGATAAATAGCTTTAGTACCCTACTTTTGTCAAAATGTGGGTTGTCCAAATAAAAAGAATTATAAAGTTCAGGGTTAAATTGTGCCATAGACCTGCTGGAATTAAAAGACATTTACAGAATATTCAATTCAACAGCTGTAGAATATACATTTGTCTGGGTAGCTCATGGCACTTCCTATAAAATTAATCACATTTTATGCCACAGAAGTCTTATGTGGAGATCCCCAGAATGCGGCAACTTTGCATGGTGATGAGGGGTCAATGTTGAGCCATTGATCACAACAAGCATATTGCTGAGGTGTGGGACATTGACAGTGGGGTGTTGTAACAGGTGTTGGGACAAAGCATATAAGGGAATCCTTGTATATAAATTCCATTCAGCTTCTCGGGGAATCTACCACCATTTTTAAAAACAGGTACCTATAAAGAATAGTGAAGTTTTAATATTTTTTAAAATGAGTGTTTTTAAAGCTGAATTATGTAATTGTATTGTGGCATTTCTGACAACAGATTTTTTTTTAAAGACAATAACATCTCAAAATGAGTAGGAAAGATATTAATGAAAAGTAATATTTGGAGGATATATATTGAAATGATATATATGATGTGAACACATACTGTAGTTAGAAAAAGACAGAGAGAGAGAGCTCAAAAGCCAGTAGAAGACTTAAAAATTATCCAATTGGTTCAAAAGAAAACATGTGAATAAGAAAAAGGAATAAAGAGATTTTAAGCCAACTAAAGTTAACTGCTTTTAAGAAATGGTGGCAAACTCTTTGAGCACCCATGCCTTAAAAGGCAGCTCTGTAACCCTGACTTTGAGTCTGGATAGGCTGGTGAGAGCTCGGAACAACAGCTTCTGATGTTCCCCACAAAGGAGCTGTTGACATTGACCTTTACAGGGAACATTTGCTCAACCAGCATGAGTCCCAGTTGGGGAATTTCCCACTCTGTAGTTACTGACAAAGATGATACACATGTCATGGTGCTTCAGACAGTAGTTCAGGTGAGCCTGCCTTCCAAGGCATCTACTAAGAATGTAAAGTCCCTTGAAAGTGATCATCCAAGTGTGCATCTTCCAAACTTTGAGTCATCCCTCTGAGGCCCTTGACAGTGTAGAAAGAGGAAGAGCCACCCTGATCTTTCCTTTTGGAGTTGTAAATCACAGTACCAGAGCACACTGTAGTAGTTATTATGGACCACAAACCTTTGCCCTGATTCATCAAAGCAACAGATAGCCAAAGAATGGACCATGTCAACAATATTATATGTAAATCTGATAAACACTCCCAATCAGAGTAGAAAATAGCAGATGAGTTAAAATGTTTTTTTTTTCTCCAAATATATGCCATTTGCAAGAAAAATTCTTTAGATAAAAATGTAGACAGGGAGTAAAAGTAAATAATGGGAAAATGTGTTAATCATCAGATAGCAGTGTGAATAGCAGGCAAAGTGGATTTCAATACAAGAAGTATTACTAGCTACAAAAAAAGATATTTGAAAATGATAAACTGTCCAATACATTAAAGAATGCAAAACAAAGCCCAAATGGATAAAAACTAATGGAAGAAATGAAAATACAATTATATGTAGAAATGTTTAAATCATTAGTAATTAGCAGGACAATTGGATAAGAATCAGAACAAACATACAATATTTAATGGTGTTATCAACGAGCCTAAGCTAATTGATATTCACAGAACATGGGAGGCCAAGGCAGGAGGATCACAGATTCGGGTTAGCCTGGGCTATGCTATAAAGAAGAAGGGAAGGGGAGGGAAGAGAGCAGGAAATGGGAAAAGAAAGGGGTTTGAGAAGAAAAAAAGATCACTTAACCAAATAATTTAGAATACAAATTTTTCTTACAGCTATGGAGTATTTACTATGCTATATTGTATGTTGGCTATACAATAAATTTTAGTAAAACTAATAGCATTGAAAACCATAAGGTACACTATATCTAAAATCGGAACGTAATTAGAAATAAATCTAAATATATCTGGAGAACTTGCTACAGATTTGAGAATTAAGCAATGCATTTCCAAAGATGCCTCCAGGAGGGGATAAACCACTAAGGGAAAAAGTATCTTAACTCACAATAATGACATACAATTAATTACCTGATAGATGGGTATTTCAAAAGCGGTGCCCGGGAAAGCTTTTGTGGAGTAAAATGCTGTTTGAAAAATTTAGAGGTCAAAGTAAGTAAGGTAACCTAATTAGGATGCCAAAGAAGAGTAAATTAAATTGAAAATAAATGGAATAAAAGAATAGAAGCACATGGAAATCTAAGGAGATAGAAAATAGCTGTTAACATGTAAAAAAAATCAGAAAGTCAAAAAAGTTGGTTCTTCTGAGAGATTAATGACTTTGAAATTTGCAGCTCATCATACAATTAGCAGAGTATGATGGAAGTATTCATCCTCCAGCCTTTACTGAACCCCAGTCTAGTCCAATGGCAGCTCCCACACGTTGATTAAGGGATGGTAAAGTGGAACATACAGTTGGCTGAATTTTCCAAAGCTAAGTATGCTGCTATGTTTCACACAGCAATTCCAGACCTGAGTATTTATCAGAAGAAATGAAAACATTTATTTACTGAGGACACAGATAAGAGGGCTCACGTGGCTTTATTTACATAATCCCCCGGATGACACAGTCTAGTGTCCCACGATAGGAAAATGGAGAAACAAACTACAGCAGAGTCACAATATGGAATAAGACAGTGACAATCAAACTGAACTACTCAAACAGTCAATAATATTGAACAACTCCAAAATCTTTCATTTTTTTAAGTTTATTTATTTTATGTGTATGGATGTTTCCCTATACGCATGTATGTGCATCACATACTTGCCAGGTACCCTCAGAGGTCATAAAAGGGCATCAGATTCCCTGGATCTAGAGTTTTAGATGATTGTGAGCTACCATGTGGGTGTTGGTAACCAAATACAGGTCCTCCACAAGAGCAACAAGTGCTTTTAACTGCCGAGCCATTCCTCAAGCCCCTGCATAGGATGACTTTAAAAACATGACATAATTTTTTAAAAGGCTAGTAAGGAAGAGAACATATTACAGTATCACTTCTCCAGGACTCTAGAACTAGGAAAACTGATCCATGGTGGCTGGTTTTGGTGAGTTCAGGAACTGGCAGAGATTGATGGGAAGGACATAAACAACTTTCTGAGCTTTACAAGGCCACCCCGTTATCTTGAAAGTGACTTGAATCAAACAAGCACAAACGACTTTGTAAAGCAACGAGGGAAAGAATGAGTGGATGGGTAGAGGGATGAATGCATAGACAGTGACAGACGCTAGGGTGGCACACGGGTGTTCACTGAAAAAGTCTCAAGTATGATGTACTTTGAACTTTTCATATTTAAATTCTAAAAACGGTTTTAAGCCAAAGATTATCTAGGAGATGGGGGCAAGGACAGATGGACTGGGTGGCTGGTGGAGTGGGGAGAGGGAATGGGGTGGGGGCCGCTCTCTTTCTTTCTCTGAGTCTCAATTTATAGACAGAAGAACAGGCTCCTATAACAATCAAGTAAACACATGTGCAGGGAGAGTGGAATTTACAGGATATCTATATTAAGTGATTCCCAGTTCTCCCAGAATACGCCGGAAATGTACAGGATCCTGAAGGTGCAGTAGGCTTCCTTGCCGAAATTTGCCACGACCTGTCCATGCCTCGTGGCTTATTTAGAATTGAACTAGAGACAACCGCTTCCTCCCCCCCCCCCACTGGCAATACAGTAACCATTTGCTTCCCAAACCTCTTGAGATGGGAGACATCCCAAGAAGATAAGGTCTACAAATGGGATTCTGATAGGAGCTTTTTGTTCTAAGAGTTCAAGCAGAGCTGCCTGCAAAGCCCTAGATAGGGCTCAAGGGCACCAATCCCAGAAGAACTATAGCTGTGAAGCCAGAATCCTGCCCACGCATCTGTGTTGGTCCCCATTTTATGAGTATGTAGTTCAGCGTCTAGCATGAATCAAAGCTCTTTTAAGCATTTTGGAGGCAAATAAATAAATGTATGATCAATCCTTTCATTAAAAAAAGTAGTAATTTTCAGTTACATGATCCACCCCCCACCCCCATGCTTTCTACTCTGGATGTGTAGCAACACTTCCTGGCTTGATTAAATAAAGAATCTTGGTCATTTTTTGAAATGGTTAACATTTCTTCCTAATAAGACACACAAAGAATAACAATTGCTAGTGCTACCACCATTTGTTGAGAAAGCACTATTAATCTAGGGCAATGCTAGGACTCTTACCTTGTCACCAATCCCTACAAATCTCCCAAACAGGTAACGGTAAGATGTGACAACCAAGATGCTTCACCAAAGGGGGTCCTGTTATGAACTGCTTGATTTCAAAATCTGTGTGCTGCAAACATGTAGCAGAGCAGAAAGTATGTTGCTCAGTGGAATATGACACCTAATAGTTCAAGAAAGCAGTTATCGAGATAGGTAGCTTTTCCCCATGAGCATATATGGACAGGCTGCTCTTGGCAGTCACTTCCTACAGACCCTGGTGTGCAAGCGTGTGCAGCAACTGCTCAAACAATTACCAGGAGGAAGGAAACACATCCTCTGTGGCCCTTGACCTCCCTCTTCCTACCCTCTAGTCAATACAAGCCCATCCAAACCTGAAGGCTCTTTCTTCTTCTAGAAGAAATAGTGGCCCCAGGATTATTATTATTATTCCACTCGGCCAGTTTCATGGCTGTTTGTTTTTTTGGCTTTGTTTTGTTTCCATACCTCTACAATGAGGACAGCACTCCTGGAGTTTGTTGCTCCATGCCCTTCCTCGGTGGGCTCTCCAGACTGTTCCTCTTCCCAAGGAAGTTGTTTTTAAACATTGGACATCAGTGTCCCTGCCCTGATCATGACCATCCCTAAACAACAGCCCAAGAATAACACCCATGTGAGGATTTGGGGCCACAGTCCTGGGAGAAGGCTTTTCCTAAAGATCAGAGGTGACCTAAAACATGTCCCTCATCTGTGTCTCTCCTCCTCATATCAAAAACCTCCCAGCCAAATGGATGCATGAGCACAGCGGGCTGGGAAGATGACTGTGCACCTTCCAGACACAAGCCCTTCCTAGCCACAGCTGTAGACAACTGACACTTGCTATGGGCTGCTAATAAAACACAATGCACTACCTGAAAAGTGAAGGATCACTGTGGGAATGCAGTCAGGCCAGCACTTTTCCTGCCATTAAACAGCCAGTAAGTTAATAACTGCTGGTTTATCTCAGTGTCCCCTGCTGCCTCGTGCTTAACTCTACTGTAATGTTCATTAGCTTCTGCCAGTAGACAAGTGGGAGTCTTTATCAGAAAATGTAAAGATCACTTAGGGACGCTATTATGCTGAGTGGCAAGCTACCCTTAAGCTCCCCACACAGATTCTACAGGGACATTGTTTCTTGAGAGCTCTGAAAATGAGTGTCATGGCATTTAGACTTCTGTCCATACCTGTCTCACTCCCCTACATGTTTTTAAATTTTTAATACTGGGCTGTCTTAAATCACACAAAGTAACAATTGATAAGATATGAAGCTAACTGTCTTCTTCCAACATAGTATGGCTAAGCACCACAGGCCTCACTCCTGTCTGGTCTCTGCTGGCCTCTTGTTTCGTCATCCTATGTGTTAGATCAAGATGGCCATGCTATACCTTTGTGCAGACCCAAAGCCATATGGTTCAGAGCCTAATTCTCACTGGTTGACAATGTCAAGAGGTTTCAGAGGCCAGGAGGGGGCTGGGAGGAACCTTTAATTACCCAGTAGAAGAATCTCTCATCATTTGAGAAAGAAATCATTAAAGCTGCTTCTTAGAATGACTCAAGCTCTCCAAGTTTTCTGTCACATTCCAATGGCTAGACATTCCAGCTGGCCTCTGTGAGAGGGCTATGCTGTTCCAGTTTTCATCTGCGTACATACAAGCTAGATGTGAGGAGTGGTCTTTTTTTAGGGTTCATATTTCTGATTAGAGGATGCCAGAAGAAGCCCAGAAGAGAAAGAAAATGTCAGCTGGAGCAAAGCTCGTACACCAGCCGTCTACCAGGAAACGTGCTGCGCTGTGTAAGTTTGACTTCTCAGCCTTTCTACTGAAGAACGCACTGGCTCATGCCAAAGCAAAAGCTGTCAAAAGATGTGAATCAAACACCCCCAGTTTCACTTGTAACCATCTCTCTATCATCTCATTATAACTGTTGATAAGGGGCCAGAGGAAGGTTGGGAGTCAGAGGGGAACAAGGATATCATTAGATTTTGTTATACACGTACATGAAAAAGCCACAGCAATGGCGTCCGTTTATTAATACACAAATACATACTATCCTGACCTGATCAGAGAGAGGGGGGAGAGCGCACATCATAAAATAAATCAAAGATAGGATTACAAGCACTTCCCACCACTGGTTCTGTCTGCTGCCACCTCAAAAAGCTCCCAAGCAGGGTTGGAGAGATGGTTCAGTGCTGAAGGACACTTGCTACTCTGGATTTGGTTCACAGTAACCTCATAGCAGCTAGCAAACATCTGTGATGGCAGATCATACGTCCTCCCTGGCTTCCTTGGGCACTGCAGGCACATGATGCACAGACGTATGTATGTATGTATGTATGTATGTATGTATGTATGTATGCGTGTATGTATGCATATGTCTGTGCGTGCATGTGTGCATGTGTGTGTGTGTGTGTGTGTGTGTGTGTATCCCCGTGAGTTTCAAAAGATCAAGCTTGGGAAAGTAAATAGATTAGCTTTTGCAATCTCTGCCTAATGTCTTCACAGTTGATTCTTGTTGATCTTGATACCAGTGTGAACCTGAGGAACAGGAGATGTGACTAGTTCAACTAGTTTTATGAACATAAATTCTAAAATGGGTGTCTGGAGTCTAAACCTGGATCCAACACCTAGAAACTCTAAATTGGATGGATAATTAAACTGTCTAAACCTCTGTGTCCTTATCTGTGCATTAGCAATAACCAAGCTTATAGAGTTATTGTATGAAAGATCAGATGTAGACCCTTTAGAACTCAGTACAGAGCCCTCCTTGGATGCTTACTTCTATTCCTAGAACAGAGTGAGCTCCTACGAATACCGATTACTTTCATAGTTATTTATAGAAAAGTAATGGAAGTCATTTCAAAGCACCAATAGCATGTAACATGAGGGAGGGCCATCAAGTATCCTTCCTTCTGGCAGACTTTAATTGGCTTGTGAAACTACACCTTTAACTGGCTTGCTTATCACCCACTTGGCAGTTCTAGAGAAGAGGTACCCTTTACCAGGCTCACCTGGCCCTCCCAGTAAACCCACATCCTAATCAGACCCTGAAGTCCACAGAAAAGACACTGAGCCCCTCACCATATTTAGACATAGTACAACCTGCCAAAGCCTCCTCACTATGGAAACAAAAGGCCCAAACATGCTTGGACCTCCACAGCTGTGGCTCCGCCAGCCCTGCTTCCTTGAGAGCTTGGTGTGTGCTGGAACACTGCAAGATCAGCTGCCTAATCCATCATCAGGTGCCATTCTAACAATCAAGCAGGAAAAGATACCTGCCCTCCAGTTGGTGCCCCTGGGCAGACTCACGGTAATTTATGAGGCAGCAGAACACCCCCTTCCTCACGACTTAATATGCTTAACAGCTAATTACATCTGTGTAGGGATTACACTTTACATTGTCCAGCTTTATAGAAACAAACCCCAGCTTCCTCAGAGTCCCTGAAATGGCTCCTTATCTCGGGGAGTGAGATTGTTATCGGAGCCATATGTTTCAAGGCCTGGCCAGGTTCCCAATGACCCCAGGAAAGTCTCCTGGGGCCTAATCAGTCTCCAGACAGAGGGCCTAAACAGGGTCCCAACCTGAAATGAGGGAAAGAGGTCACAGCCAAGAGGGGAAGATACTTTCCTGCCTCCTATCCTCCATAAACCTGTCAGAGGCAGAGGGTCTGGACCAAGGGGACCACACATCAGCTCTCCCCCAAGTTGTCAGTCAGCTCCTTCCTAAGCCACCTTCATGCAACATGAAGCTTCCACATGAAACTCCAAGGGCTGTACGGGCACCTTTAACCAAATTCAAGTGAAGTCTTTGCTTTTCCAAGGCTCCATGAAAGGACTCTGGTAACCCTTGTGCTGGAAGAAGGTGGCTTTGGCTTTTTCTACCCAGAAGGAAACAAGTCGATGTTGCCAACCTCTTTTTGCCATGTTGGCTGGTGAACCAGCTCACCTCACACATATTTCCTCAAGCTTTGGGAGTTCCCCAGCCTTGGCAATCACTGAACATACTCCTTCCTTTGGATTATAGCAATTCAGCCAAATGACTTGCTTTAAGAAACTCTTGGGGTGGAGGCAGTGTGCAAAGAGCAGGAAATGTCCCCCTGTGTGAGGAGTCTGAATCTGAGGGACATCAGCACTGGGGCCTTCCAGGCTGTGACTCACAGATCCACTTCCCTGCTCTCCCCAGCCTGGATTCCAGCTCTTGGCCAGGGTGTCTCAGCTGCTCTTCCTGTCTCCATTCCACTCTGACCCCTAAACAAAGCCAAAGTCTGGAGTGAAGACTCAAGGGTTGTGTACATACTTGGGGGTCATGCGGGGAAGCAGCTATTTTGAAAACAAGCCCCTACTTCCCTGCCCTCGGGAGAACTCCATGCGCTCCTACAGGCATGCACTTTGAGCGTTCGAGAAATCTTGGTTATCGAGCATTGAGAAATGACAGGTAGACTTGGCACATTCCTTTTCATTGATGTGTTCACTGAGTGTGTATTGCGCATGAAGCCTGTAGTAAACAATTGAAAATGTATCTGTCCCTGCTTTGATCCTTACAACAGCCTTAGGAGGTGTGCACTGCTATCACCTGCACCAAAGCTAAGAGAATTTTCACGTGATTACACAGCTAATAAAGCACGGAGCCAGGATGCAAACACAGGCCTGTCTCCCTCAAGGCAGATTCTTGGTCTCTGAGATGCTGTGCTAAAAGGCAGCTTGGGGGACTCCTAATCCAACTCTAACTCCTAACTCCTGTCCAACAGCTTTCCTGAACAGTCACCTTTTACTCCAGGGAGTGAAGGATCCAAAAGGCACAAAGGAAATTGCATGTGGTGAGGAGTGAGATGGCTTGGGCACTGCCTCAGTCATGGTTTCTGTTATCTGCCTTTGCCGTTTGAGAAAACAAAAGAAAGCTGGAAGAGTTCCTCCATAGACCCTCTTAAGATATTAAAAGAGGACCCCTGCAGGGCCTTCTGATTTTCTCTGGTCATTTTCTACTTTCTCAGTCATTCATTATATTCCAAGGTCCCACTAGCCTTCTCTGACTTTGGCCCTACTGCAGCTCTAATTCTTCAATGTGGTAACAGTTACTGAGTATCACAGTCTAACTGGGTCTAATCAGCTTGGAGAGAGTAGGGCAACTCCTGTCTTGCTCCTTAAACCCATCTGGTGACATAGTGGTATGGTTTGCAGGTGACTTCCCAGGCGCTTGTGTTGGAACATGTGGTCCCAGTGGGGGCTCTGTTTTGGAAGGTTGTAGATCCTTTACAAGGTGGAGCTTAATTGGAGGAAATGGGGATCATCCTATTGACTTACAGCCTGGTTTTGCATCTGTCCTCTCTCCCTCCTGGTTTGCCAAGATGGGAACAAACAACTCCATGCTCTTCTGCAATAGACATGGATGGTTCCCACAACCACACCACCATGCCTTCCCTGCCGTGATGGACCCTCCATCTGTGAGCAAAGATAAGTCATTCCTTCCTTAAGTTGTCAAATTCTTTGTCACCAAAATGGGGAAAATGACTAATACATGTAGAATAAAAGTTCCCTCGCTCTCTTGGAAAAGCCATAATGACAGCCATACCCTAAGCACAATGAGCAAAAGCCTCTCTAAAGATTTCTTGTCCTTGGTAGTGCCAAGAAGAGCAGATTGGAATGATAAAAATCAATGTGATGAGGGCCAATTGGCTCCATTTCTAGTCACCAAAGGGCCAATTCTATCACTGATTTCTGTACATAGTTGTTGAGTGCCTGTTATTGTCACACACTATGCTGAGTGGCAGGGAGAAAACCCCAATCAACATAAGAAGCATCCTAGCATGTACAAATGCTGCAGCCACTTCTGAGTATTTTGCAGTTCTTGTGGCTGCTAGTTGAAATATGACAGACAATATTTGGGCATTCTTTCAAGATGTGTCAGGTATATAAGCCTGAATTTGGCACTTCTAGCAACTGATAAAGGAAAACAAATCAACCTTTAACATTGATGTGGTTAGTTTGGGCTTTCTATAGAATTTCTAAATTAATGAAAAATATCTATAATAATATTATGCTAAAATTATGCTTCAGTGACTCATTAAAATGATGAAACACATTTATAGAAAAGGTAAGTCCGTTCCTTCATCTTTGAGAAACTACTTCTGTCACAAAATTTTGTTATCAACTGTAGGAGTTCCCTGGTAGAGTTTATTGAAAAAAAAATTTTGCTATCAAAAAAGAATAAAAATTCAGACTTCCATTAATACTTCATAAAATCTCCCCAAGGACTAGCTTTCACGATGCCAGCTGTCATGCATTCTTCCCAGGAAGGGAACCAACCAATAGTCATACCCAACTCTGATGCCTGTAAACAACCAGTGTGCATAATATCAGTAAGAGTGTGGTTGTGGCACGTACGTCTTTGTGGTAACCAACAGCTCTCTAATTAAATTGAAGGCCCACAGAGCAAGAGAGAAAGTATGCCTGGGGGGGGAAAAAAGAAGAAAGTAAAAGCAACTTGTTACAACAGATGGAAATTCAGACACCCACAATTGATCAAAGTGCAGAAAAAGGGGGGTGCTCAGCCCCAATGATACATTTACAGCAAAATACCTGTACCTAAGGCTGCAGATCACGTCAGAAGAGGGAACAGAAAGAATGAAAGAGCTTGACGTTTTCTGTGAGATTGTGTCTGCAAGAAATGTCAGGAGAAGTCCGCCCATGAAGTCTTCTTATCAACATGCTGTCTGAACAAGGATGGCACCAACAGACATGCTAATATGGTACACAGACATACATGCAGGCAAAACAGCCATACATATAAAATTCAAACACAGAATAAAATATAGCAAAAGGAATATAAGAATATCTAACCTTTCCTAATTGTCATACAAAACAATGGGTTTGCTATCACACGTTCACATGTATGTGCTGTGTACTTTGCTCACATTCTATCCTATGTTCCCCTGTCATGTTCACTCCCCTTTCTCTAGAATATCTGTCCTCCTCTCAGTGTCCCTTATACTCTCATGTTGTAGGCTGTATTTTTAAATCTAGATCTTGCATATGAGAGTAAGCCATGCTATTTATATCTCTGAGTCTAGATTATGTTTCTTAACGTGATGATCTCCAGTTCCATCCATGTTCCTGCAAATGACAACATCATTCTTATCAGACAACTTCCACCTGTTAGTGGTGCACTGCAGGCTTCATGGGATTCCCATCTAACCCCACCCAGAAATTTAGGCTCAAATGGGTGAAGTAACTTATTCAAGACCACACATCTGGTTTGCAGCACATAGTCTTCCTTGGACATTAGATGTCTATTACAACACTGAGCTGAGCATCCATGCTTAGTCACACCTGGTGGATTTATCTTATAGATGAGGCTAACTTAAAGATAGTGATGTTGAAGCCAACACAAACTAACAGGATACTTCATGGTACCAGATCATCTTAACACATACCCATCATATGGTTAGTTGATTCATCATTATAGGGTAAGCCAGCTCACCATTTCCCATCAAAAGCAAAGGTCCTATCTTGGTTCTTTGTGCATCCCTGAGGTCTTCAGTAGACTGGATTCCTAGCATGGCTTTGCCTACTGAAGTTTAAATCTTAACTGCCAGTCTTCATTTGTAAGTTGATGATACACATAAGCAATATAGGGGCTCATTGCCAGGATTTAATGAGCTCGTACATGAGGTTTAATCCCTGGCATATATATGGTCAATGATCAACATTGGTTCTCTGCCTTTGGAACTGCTCAAATCTGAGTGACTACATAACTGCTTACATGACTATGAATTAAACTCAATGGAAGTTAAATCCATAACCTACAGTTATCCAAAAATTCTGTTACATCATGATTAAATTTTCTCTGACCATATATGCCCACTCAAAATTAATGCTACTTTCTATTTCTACTTATGTATTTTTGTGTGTTTGTATGTGGGTATGGGTATGAAAGTCACTTTGTGAGAGTCAGTTGTCTTCTTCCAACATGTGGTCCCAGGGATGGCATTCAAGGTCATCAGCTTTACCTGCTGGGCAATGTTGGCTCTGTTGCTGTCACGTTTCATGTAAGAGTTATTAACAAATTCTGAAAGATCTTATTTAGGAATGGATTATGGCATGACACCTTTATCTTGCTCCTCTCAGCTCTTTGCTAGCACAAAAGGCTACAGGCTCAGATGCTGGGCAGAGAGCTAACATTTGCTAAAAAATTGGGTGATAAGAAAAAAAACATCCTCTCTCTCTCTCTCTCTCTCTCTCTCTCTCTCTCTCTCTCTCTCTCTGGGACATATATAGTATGATCTATAACATTTAGACTGAAGAAAAACTCAAGTCCACTATGGATCCCAGGTGCCTACTGCCTAGAGCACTTCCAGAGTGATGCATACAAAAGTTTACATCATTTGGTGAAATAAATATATGCAGGGAATATTGCATGCTCCCTGAAAATGCTTTGAAGCAACCAAGGGGAAACTATTATATGAGACTTTGTCCTATTGAATTTCTAGCAAAATTAATAACAGCAGTAGAACCCATTTTCTCTGTATTCTAGATTTTCATCTTCTGGAAAGGTTTATAACGAAGAACAGTATATGAGAGGCAGTGCTGTCGTATCCTAACTTCAACAATTCCTACTGTGTTGCAATTCTGACAACATGGAATTCTTATAGTGTCATCTTACCTTACAAGTAATGCAAATTTGCAACAGAAGGTGAAGCAGACAAAAGGAAACCAAATTTTCTCAGCCTTCAGGGGGAAATCTCTTACCTTGTGTTTCCTTACTCAAAAATCACTTAAGGGAGCTGCAATGACTGAATTACAACCCCCAAGAAAACCCTCAACTCAGTCTAAAATGAGAACAAGGAACAATTGAACTGAAGATGAGACTCAAAGATGCACAGAGTTCAAAAATAATACTGGAGCTCTCTGTGGTGCTGTTCATAACCCCTAACTCATGCAACCAAGGAAACAATATGGGCCCTATCTGTAGTATGTCTGTTTGCACAGTCAGTACCCCCTACATGTAGGATGTGTCTGTTTGCACAGTCAGTACCCCCTACCTGTAGAGTGTTTTTGCACAGTCAGTCCCTCTACCTGTAGGATGTCTGTCTTTAGAGTTGATCCTTAGTAAACACTGTGGAAACCATTCATGGGGTTCTCTCTGTGTATCCTGCCCTGGATATCCTCCCATTAATGTTAGGATACTATGATGGCTAGTCTTCTCAACTTGGTGGAATTTAGAATCACCTAGGAGAACAGCCTCTGGAAAAGATCTAACTAGAGATTTTGACCATGAGTAACACCATCCATGAAGTCCCAGACTGAATAAAAGAGAAAAAAGTGAGCTGAGTACCAGTGTTCATCCCTCCCTGTTTCCCAACTGCAGACCCAGAGGCTTCACATGGCTGCTACTGCTTCTCTGTCCTCCCATTCACAAAGGCTCTATCATTAAACTCTGAGACAAAATCCATGTCCTTCCCTGACATACTTCTTACCAGGTAGTTCTTTCACAGCAGCATGTAAAACATTGATACAAGAAGCTGTTACTTTAATGAGTTATTAAATGTTCAGCAAGACTATCTGGCACACTGTAATCATTGTATGGATAGAGTTGAATATAAGCAAACCAACAAAAGATTGCTCGCTTAAAGTTTAATATTAAGGGCTGAGTTTGGAGCCCCTTTTATTTTGATAAGGAGCCTTGCTTTACGTCCATATATGTTATAGGATACTATGGACCAGTGTCCTTATTAACCTGGGAAATATTATGAGTTATTACTGCTTCTCTTCAATCTAGCCTCTTCTAGTAGCTTCCTGTTGATCTAGCCTTGTACTTGGGTTTTCATTTCCAGTTATTTCCTCCATGGAATGTGGAATGTTTTCACTCCTCTTTATCAGGATAAGATATATTAGCTTAGAGAGAGCTCCCATTCTCAGCACCAGGATCCTATTACTCTTCTGCTGGCCATACCAGCTCAGAGGACTCCTGAAATGTGAGTCTGTATTCCGTGTTCTGTGAGCTGCACACAGCCCCAGATTCAACACTGTAAGGGAATCCTCAACTGAAAAAATCCTGCACACCTTCCTGGATCCATTCCCCTACTATGGTTAGTATGCTCTCTTAATGTACATGTGTTAAAAACAATGAATAAATAACACCTAATCCCCAAAGTCATATGGTGATGATAATTGGAGGTGAGACCTTCAGAAGCAATTGGAATTAGGTGAAATCATGAAATTTGGGCTCCCAGATGGCACAAATGGATTAACAGGATGTGGGAGAGATGTGTGGTCTAGAATATTTGCTCCCCGTGGCCTGTGATACACTTCCATGACCTTACCATGCAGCAAAAAGGCCATCACCAGAGGACCACACTTTGGTATTAGGCTTTCCAACCCTTGTGTCTTGAAAAAAGTAAATGCCTCTTGTAAACCATGTCCATGGTATTTAACTGTAGCAACAGAAAATATATGGGAGGTACTCTAACATATCATCTACTATAAAAAGGGAAAAGACAACAAAATTGGAGCAAAACTAGAGAAGTGGCCAGTTTTCTTCTTCTCTACTCTTTTTCCTTAGCAAGGGCTCTCGAATTTAAGAAATCACAGAAATAACGTATAAGAGGACACGGTAGCCATCAAGTTCACCTACCCGATACTATAAATTACTTTCTATAAAAAAGAAATTGGAATAAAACATTAAGATGCATATTATCTCTGTATTCCTTTATATTTAAACTTAAAAGAAATAAAACAAAAAACAGTGAAACTGCTGAGGTTGATGCTTTTGAACTGCCAAGAAACTGAAAGTTCCATGCTCGAGAGAAGAATCTCAGGTATAACTTGATGTCTTCTTAGGACACTTTAAAACTTGATGTTGCTGACATTTTACTGCAACCTTTATGTTATCACTGGTTCTGGCCCGAACACTTTCTCCTAACTCCATGCCCTAAGTAATGGTGTGTCTACCACATCAGCTCAACCTGAATAGGAAAGAGCTCTCACCACTCCTCCCAGATTCCACCACTTTCAAAAAATAAACCATTTTATTTCACCTTATTAATTTCTTTATCATGTAGGGAAATTCTCCAACTTTTCCCACTAAAGGAGTTCAAGTTGCTCTCAAAAAATGTATACAAAATTTTGCTTATGTCTATCTCCTTCATGAAAGAGATTCATCTAAAAGTGCAATTTTAGTGTGTGTGTGTGTGTGTGTGTAGGTAAGTAGGTAGGAAAGTAGGTAAGTATAGGTGTATGTCATGTATGTTCAGGTGTCCTCAGAAGCCAGAAGCCATCATGTATCTATCTAGGATCTGAAGTTATCAGTAATGGGTGCTGTGTTATCAGACAATGAGTCCTTTTAATGATCAGCAAGCACTATTAGCCAGTCCAAAAGCATGGTTTTTAAAAAGTGGAATGTAAGCCCTTTAAAACTGTGCTCTCACTGCCTATCCAAGAATGAGGACATGCCCATTACTCCTTCGTGCAGATAGCTGTATAGGAAAAGGATCTTTTAACCCAAGTTTCTCTAGGCTTGCATAAATTTTACCACCAGAGGATACATGCCCCACTCGGAGGTAGAAAAGAAGATGCCAACGGAGATGGGAAAGTTGGGTTAAGTTAACTACTTAGAGGTAGTAGGCTATGACTTTTACTTTTCTCCGCTCTTTTCATTGCAAAGGACAGAAGAATGTGTGCATTGATGGGAAGCTGGCCAGGGATTAGAAACTTGAACCTCCCCCCAGCTCTCTTTCCTGTGATGCTATGGAGTAGAAATGTAATACAGGTGAAAAACAGGCAATAAAGGGACTGGCTGGCAGAGGAACGGAAGGTGGGCACACAGAGGACATTCGGAGGACATGAAGGAAGGAGGGCAGAAGCCCCTGGAGGTGTGGGCAAAGCCTCACTTCAACATATCAGATGCCTCCAATTAAAGTTTGGAACCTAAGACCAAGCAAGAAGCACTCTAAAATGCTACTGCTATTCCTTTAATGCAGGGGTAGGAAAGGGGAGAGAGAACAGCTAAGCAACAACATGTGGAAGACAGCCAGCAGGGAGGTAGAGGCCACTCCCTGCCTCTAATCATCCTTCACAGGGCGAGAAAAGCACTCTTCACAGGGCACAGAATTTCACTTGAATCCAGACTCCTGACATCAGAAACATGCCAGGAGCCATCTGTGAGAAAGAAAACCTTTTTACCCCCCAAAGTTCAGAAAGCTCTGTTTTTCTCTGTGGTCTTTCTGTCCTGAGTAGCCTAGGCTCTCTTTCCATTCATTTACTGGAAGAGGCCAGATTAAGGGAAGGGAGAGGAATTCCCCATAGGGTCCCGGGTTCACCCATCCCAGCCCATGTCCCTGGCTGTTAGGAATACACATACGCACAGCTACTTTCTTCATCATAAGGTTGGGGAGAAGATCTCAGTAAGATGGTAGGGGCTGAAAAGTAATGCACAAGACAGCTCTCCAGCTTCAGGAAGGAAGAGTTACAGCTCATAAATGGAACTGCCGCCATGTTTGACAATCTGCTTGCAAAAATATCACGGAAACTTAGACCTTATATGAACTTCATTCATGTATGAAAAGAAGATAAATGAAAATACAATCAAAGGGGGGGGGAAACCATGAATGAATTTTGGTGTTACTTTAGATTTCAGGAAAAGTGCTTATGATAACACAACCAGAAAAACCTAAAAGCCATTTTAAAAGATGGCCATATTTGATTAGATAGTATTTCAATATCTTATATTTACAAAAACACACCAATTAAACCAGGTATGGTGGTCCGCGGTCTGGAATCCCAGTAATGTGGAAGTAGAGGGAGGAGAATCATAAGTTCTAAACCATTCTTGGCTGCATAAGTTGGGGGCTAGCTTGGGCTAAAGACCCTGTCTTCAAAACACAAGCAAAGAACGGCATTCGGCATTACTGAAGGTGGAGATATGTACTGGTGCTGAGGATTTGTTTGCTCTCTGAATTTGAGTAAAAGCAGTCATTCAAAAATGCTAACAGTGGGTCTTACTACACACCCTTGCCTTAGGTAGACAGTGGAGCATCTGCTCCCTGCCCCCAGCTCTGCCACGCCATATGACTCCCCTGAGTTCTGAGGTTCAAGGCAAGGCCATGGAACTATTTGTCTCAGTCCATGTGTTAACAATGTCACCAGTGCTCGGGATGTGACAAGGCTGAGTTGCTGTATGAAATATGATTGGAATGACAACAAAGTGGTTAAGAGGGGCACGGAATAGTTGTGATAACATGATACACTGCATCTTTTTACTCGGAATACATTTATTGGTTTATAAAGCATTATAAACATTTGATGAAAATATTCTTTATAAGAATAGAGAACAAGGAAAAGTGGACTGCACTCACATTGTATCTGATTCCTCCTCCTCTGTTTGAGATGAGAAAAATGATAGGTATAGCTGCGCATCTCCTGTGAAAGGATTCCTTTGAGTTCGTCAATGGTTTTAATAAAACATTAGCTGCTGAGAGCATTATAACCCTTGTCATGCTACATAATACTGATACAAAATGTGAATAGTACAAGGTTCATTATATATAATATACAGTTTTAATATATTACATTTTTTCTACATAACAGACTATAAATATATGTGCCATAGCATGTTTTACAGTCATTGTTCCCAGCTTTTCACACTATGGTACCAAATGAAAAGTACAGTTTCTTCTTTGAAAACATAAGCACAAGGGCAAAAACCAGTAGACATAGCTTTATATGTTAAGATTCTAAGTGATACAGTAGATGTTATAACCTTGGCTATAAGGCAATTTTGAAATCTGGCTAACGATTATTTATCTGCAGAGTGAACAAACCAATTCAGAGTTTCTGCCATCAACAGGCCACAAAGCTAAAGTACTGAGAACTGGGGATGAGAGTGGAGTGGCTTTGTAGAGAGAACAAATGAATACATCCTGTCTGAGACTTTGCCACCACAGCTTGACACAGAACCCACTGTATATGGCCTCAGACACTGCCACCAGGGAGGCGCGTGGGTATCCATCCAGCAGAAACCCTGAGTTGCACTGTGCACTTCAACATGAAAGGGAGCCCTTACCAAATGGCCTCTCTTTGGGTGTTCTGAATTAAGGCACAGCCTGGGAGATGAGGAGCAAGCTGCATCATTTCCTTCCTGGGGCTAGGCCAGGAGACACGTAAGAGTCCGGAAGGAACTCTCATTAGGAGTAGGAAACAGCACAGGGAACTCGCCTATAGGCCAACTGCAAAGAGCACGCAACCTTCTAAAACCAGAAACCTTGCCGACTGCTTTTGCATTTCCTGACAGGCCACATGCCCACCTCCACCAGAGCCAGCACAATGCATCTGCAGGCTCCAGCCGCTCTCCAAGAGAGCCTGCGCCTTCCTTCCTATCAGTCCACATCCCACACTTGGCTCCTAGCCCACATCCTCAACAAAGCCTTTTAGGTAGACTCAGCCATTACACATCTCACCCATCTTTAACACACAAAGCACTAACATTGCCCATCTCACCCAATTCACAGAGGTGTCCACTGCCCTGGCATGGCTACTTCTTGGAGGACAGAGCCACTGTTCAAATGGCTTTTGTTTTAACTGGCAGTAAGATCCATAGCAGGGCACTTTATACACAATATTAAAATGAAAAGAAAATACAGTCAACACATTCTTGGGTCATGGGGTATCTTCTCTGTAGATGCCCTGAGGACTAGCTCCTTGCAGTCTGAGGTCCTTCTGAAATGAAAATCAAATGTGGCTACTTCCGGGTAATGGAAAGAACGACACTTGAAAATCTAAGCAGCACCTCTCACATGAATTCCAAGACTTAGGGAGTGGGGTGGAAGTGCCTCCTTTTACACAGGAGGTGAGCACAGCATGGTCCCAGAGTCAGGGTGCACTGCAGCCTCCATCAGCTTTAAAAGTTCTGCCTCCTCGCTGGAGTACACAGTGGTGTCTGTGTCATCTGAGTGGTACCCAGACTGGTAGCCACTGGTCTGGTTGGAGCCTTCTGAGGCCACTGACTCCCTGCTTTTGCTGGGTATCATCCCACTGTGGAAGAAATGGCGACCAGATGAGTTGAAAGGAAGAAGATGGCCCCTTGGCTTTTCACACTTACTCAGTCCCCTGAGGTGGAATCTCCTCCAGAAACACCAGCCCCTATCTCCCTTCCCTAATCAGCCTATCAGGTTCACTCAGACAAGGTCTACTTTCAGGTACTAACATGAGTTAGTAGTTGCAGATAAGTCCTCTTATTCAGGTCCAAGTCTTTCAAGCCTGAGATGAGATAAAAGGCAGTTCTGCTGAGGTATGCAGAGCCCCAACCAATGGAACAGTTTTACAGCCTTGATGATTGACAAGTTTGTATACAGTGATTGGAGCCAAAGGGTCTCTTTCATGATATTGAAGGAAGCTGGGATGGTCTAAAAGTTCATTTGTGTTTTTCCTGTTTGCTCATTTTGAAGACTACATGGCTTATGAAAGATGTTAATAAATTCGTAGAGAAAAAAAAAAAACCCCTGAGTGTGTGCGAATCAAGTCGGACATGTCAAAAACTGCTTTTTATTCATCAAAACCACATTCTTTGGACAAATTGGGGGTTCAGTCTCTCAGCAGCAACTGGAGAATGTTTCAATGACATAGCAATCATGTCAAAACTAACAAATGTAGGCTGTGTGGACTGAAAAGCTCAGGGTTTGCCCTTTTAGGGGCCTTAGCCTCATTATTCATAATAAAAACCACAAAAAAAGAGTTTATTTATTCTGTGTTAAGATATGGTTTAAAGTAGGTTCAAAGAACTAGAAATACATTTTTCCCCTTTCAATTCACTCCTCCCTCCCCACACCAAACTTAATTCATGTCTCAAACAATGGCATGAAGTTAGCCACTTTGTAGTTCTGGATAAGTATAGTTGGAATCAACAAAAGAAGCATATGATTGGCCCTCATGATTTCTCACTGAGCCTTAAAAGAAAAAGCAAAATTTACTGTTACCATTGTAAAGGCATTGCTCAAAAACCCATGGGGACTCCCATCTCATACAGCAGTCCTATTATAGGTAGATCGAATCTTTTGTATTCCTATCTAGAATGAACAACCTATAAGCAAATAAATGGCTACTATTATCTCATTATTCTCTTAACTATAGATTCTCACAAATTCTTATGTTTAAATCAGGTACACTTGATCAAAGCAACTACACATTCCTGTTGAACCATGAGAGACAAATGACTCAAGATCAAACAATACTTTTCCCACAACTGAAAAGGCAATGATTCAAATAATAATATTTAAGTATATTAAATAAGTGACTATGTATCTATTTCCATATCCTCTTAATTACAAATAAAGACAATTAAGTCCAGGTTTGAAAATCCTTCAGACTGCAAACTCATAACTCTTCAGGATCATGGTATCTGCTGATGTTTGCCCAGGACCACATAAACTACTGGTCACAGTCAATATGCTGACCCATATCAATATGCCCAGAAGGTATACAACCTTCATAAATTTGGTGATTAGAAATTGACTAAACCGTCTAACTCACTTCAGATTTTTTTCAGATGTATCAATTTCATTGTTTGGTTTATTTCAGTTCTTTATCAAATCGTTAATTTTGGGTATTAACAACATCAACATTCAAAGACATCCAAAGGGGAAATGTCATCTACACTGAATGTCTTTATTAGGTCCTTTGAGAAATTCCTATTGCAAAGGTCTTTCATATTTGGCTGATTCTTACCCAAAAGATGGAGATAATTTGTTCCTGTCTTCCAGGGTTTTCAGCTCTTCTGATGCAAGGACCATCCCACTGTCCGTCTGGCTGTCCTTTTTAGGAGACAATGAGACGACACAGTGAATATACAAAGGACCAGCTCCTTTAAATTCATTTCTCAATCCATCTAGTGTATAATATGATTCAGTGTCCTGCCAAGGAGGGTGAGGGTATGGCAACCAGAGACTGTGTAAGCCACAAAAGAAGCAAATGCTTCCAGGAAGTGGATTTAGGCCAAGGAAAGAGGGAAGACACACGGCAACCAAGGATGCTGGAGTTTCCTTCTCTCTGCACAGTGACACCGTGTGCAGTTATGTGAAGTTGGATATACAGTTGGACTATCTTGAACCTTGGTCCAGGTGCCTTTCCTACAGCAAAGCCAAAGATCCATCTCCATAATGACCCCATGGCATATGCCCTCAAGGAAAGCCTTAATGAGGTTCCAAGACTCAAACGCTTAGGCTAATATTTATCTAGCTAGTATTTCACCTTGAGTATTATTTCTATGACTATTTATAAAAGATGTACTTACATCTGGGATTACTTTTACTTGTGGTTCTTCCAGTGGGATATCTTCAAATGTTTTCACACTCACTGGCCGGCTCTTTCGCTTACTGTTCTGCAGATACTGACTGCAAGAGAGCACATATTTATTTGTGTTTGAGTGGTGGTATATTTGGCTGTGGATGCCTCAAGTGATACCTAAGTTCATTCTTGTTCAACCACAAGTTTAATAACAACCTTCAAAACATCCTTTGGAAAGAAGAAAAACAAAAATCATTCTTTGCTAGCACACACGAAAGGTTTAATTTCCTGTGAAGGTCCATTTAAAAGTATAATAGAACTGAGAAGAGTAAGGGAGACCCTGTGCTTGTGGTGAATCATGTTTCTGAGGCCCAGTGCTGAGCTAAGGTCAATGGCAGCTGACTCAACAGCAGCTACCTTCTCATGGCCCTGACTAGATGGGATTCCTCTAGTGAGCGCTGGATGTATTGTTGCATGCTTTCCATTTTTCTAGTCATCTTCAAAGAAAAGTGCTCTACACAGTGTTGACAGGGATGCCTGGGCATAGGAAACACCTTTGGTTTCTCTAAAGGATACTGTGCTAGGCAGTGATCTCAAGTCAACGTCTTCCTTCTCCATGAAATACAGATCTAGGGCACAGAGGGAGGTGGGCTGAGTCTTAACTCAGCAATGTTTCAGAGTCTCAAGACACTCTGCCTAGTTTTGAGTCTAACACCGACTATAGAAATAAAAGTCATGGCTCCATCCCTCTATTTTAAACACTTGTAGCTAATAGCTATTCTTTCTAGCTCACAAGGTTGTTGGGAAGGTGAATGACATGGCAAATGTCAAGTTTGGTGTTCTGAAGAAGCAACAAAACTATCAGCAAGCATTTGCTTTCTCTTTTGAATTCCAAAGACCTTCAAGGAGACTGGACAGACAACTCATCATCTCTCCCTGGAGGTTGTTCTTCCTTACCACTCGACATTGGGGGAGTCCAAAAACAAAACAAAACAAAACAAAAAACCTATCCAAACATCTTACAGCCCAAAGGGAGGTAAGAGAAGTCCTTTTTACAGGAAGGGTTCATGGTGACAATAAACATATTCTTCACTCTTGTCCCAGGACAAGCAGCCTGCTGGCACAGTGCACAGTTGGGTCAGAGTTGAAGACTGGAAGCTGAGTGCCTCTTCTCTTCCCCAAGAGGTCGTTTCCTCCCCACACAGAGGGGAGACTGAGCTTCCCAGTGACACTCCTGAGGGAGGCCTCAGGAGACTCCACAGGAAAGAGGACAAGCAATACACAGAACAAGCAAAGCCCATTTCCTACTGACTCCGGTCCTTGAAAGCAGTGACCGTCAAAGACGGCTGGGACCATGACTATTCCCTCAGTCAGGAAGACCTTTGGGGATCTACCACAGACAGGTCAGGCAATGAAGAGTATTTATACTCTTCAGATATCACCTCATGGCATCTTCATGACAACCCCTCCAAAATCCACTGGTCCAAAACTACACAGCTAGAATCTTACACTACAGTTGTGAGAGCCACTGAAAAATTTTAAGCACGGGATTGGCATGACCAGCTACAATTTTTTTTTTTTTTTTTTTTGAAAGTTGGCTGTGATTGAGAAGGATAAGACCAGAGGCAGGAAAGCCAGTTAGAAGACTTCACACTTATCTAGCAGGAAAGCAGGGAATCTGATTAAAGAAAGGGAATGCAAATGAGGTTTGAAGCAGTGACAAAATTCCATAGATATCTGAGGGGTGAACCCAGCAGAGTAACTAGGCATGGATAGCACATAGCTTCCTTAGAAGACTCAGACCCTTGAATTCTGAACCCAATGATTTTAAAACAATATGGTCCTCACAAATGACAAAGTATTTCTCAAGATCTCCTTGCATCTGCTCCCCACAGTCTCCCATACTGATCTCTCATTATTTCTCACTGGGAGATGAAAAAGCCAAGGTTTAATGAGAAAATGGCAGGTAAAGGCTAGAACCAGGACTGACACTCAAGTTTGCAGGCTCTAAAACCCACATGGGGTTGGTTTTTCTCACCCTATTCCACATGACTCCCTTGGAGTATCAGGATGGGAAAGAAAGAAGAGAGTCAAAGACATGTTGCTCAAATATTCATTAAATACCTACTGTGTTCACAGCACTGTTCTGGTTCCCACATGTGCACTGACCTTGTGGTGAATGGGTGGGTGGTGTCAGTATGGAGTGTTGAGTAGATGAAAGGTAGAGAAAGAACAGTCCTATTTCAAGTCATCTAACATGATGGCCAAATCAAGGAAAGGCTAGACAGCTAGCAGGCTCTCTCAGGCATCAATCCACCATGGGTATTTAATTACCACTAGCAAATACTCAGAGTGAGGAAAATAGTGTGTACCGAAGCCTTGCTCTGGAAGAGAACTGCAAAGAAATCTCTGTTAAACTGCTTGTAATGGGAGGTGAAACTCCCAGAGAAAATGACAAAGCAACCACAGTTGGTCCACATACTGCCCTCTAAGAGAGACGAGCCCAGGGAATATGGGTTTTCTTGCAGGAAGCATGCACATTTGGGGCCAGAGAGGATCCATGGGGAAAATTGGAGACAAAGCTAAGTCTAGACATAAGTGGTGTTCCCTGCCCCCACTCCTCTGCCTCTTCTCATAACTATTGAACAAATATTTTAAAAATAGTTTAAAGGGGCAACAAATCAAGAGACTGTCTCCCACAGTGATGTCCCTGCCCAACTCTATTTATAATGCAATAGAGTTGAAAAGTATAAGGAAGAAACAAAGCCAGAAAGGCTTGGCTTCTCTGATCGTCTGGAAGCATGGGAATAGATAGAACATGCCCTGGGAGGTGCCTTAGCCTGGGTGTATTTTCCCCAGAGAAGCTGGACAGCACGAGAGTCCTGCACTGTCACTGCCGTGTGCAGTGTGTGCTCATACCTCACACCTTCACTGTCTTTGTTTACATCACTGTGAGGTGACAGAGGGCTTTGTTGTTTAGAAAAAGACAAACAGGGGACTTGAGAGGAGATGCAAACAAAAGCTTCCAATTTCTGTTTAAGTTTTCAGTTTATGGATAGCTAAAAGAGAACCTAGTCTGGGAAGGCTCCTTCAAAACTCAGAGGCAGAAAATCTGAGCCACGCCTGGCTGGGCTGAAAGCATGGTGTCACATTGGTCCGCACTCTTGGGGATAAATGTTAGCAAGTCCTTTTTTAGCCCCAGCTCACACTGGTACTTCTGTCACCCAAACAGGACTTCATCTCCTGCTTATCACCACATTCCAAGAGCCCAGAAAGCCAAATGGTCAAGCCCTGAACTCTCCTCTGCCTGGTCACAGGGCATGAGGAGGACAGTGAGCCATCAGATGGCTCTCTGACTAAGGAGAAGGCAACAAACACACCATGGCGGCAACAGTGGTCAAGCCAAAATGGAGTAAGATTTTGCATACAGGGGAGTTTCACTTCAAGACTCTTCGTCTCTGAGATGCTCTCCTTGGAAGGTGGCCCTAAGTCTAGAATCAGAGGAGTTGGATTCATCTCCAAGGCAGGGTGGGAAGCCGTTCTCTTAACAGCTGTCCTCTATGAAGTGCCTTCAAGTGCCAGGAACTTAGAAATACATCGTAGCGTGCAATCCTCCAATTGGCCATTCACAAACAGTGGCCGTGCCTTCCTTAACAAAGAAACTGGGTTGGCGGAGGGAGTAAATAATATAGGACTTGCTACACAGCTACTAAAAGGCAGACCCTGGCATCATATCTGGTTTCACCAAGCTCTCATGTCTACATCTATAATCACAATATTTTGCCCTGCCTTAGGTGGTAGAACTAAGACCTGTGTTCAGCATCCAACCTAGGTGATAGTTTACCTTCTTGCCTAAATCTAGAGTTCCCACATAGGCAGAAATCTGATAATATTCAGAAAAAAATCTTCAGCAAATCTTGACTGCTCTTGTTATAAAAAGAATCTCTCTCTCTCTCTCTCTCTCTCTCTCTCTCTCTCTCTCTCTCTCTCTCTCTCTCTCTGTCTGTCTGTCTTGCACCTCCTTAAACTCCTTGCTGCATGACAGCTGGGCCACTGCCTCCCACAGGACACAGCTGTCCATTCCTCTTCCTGCAGCTTGGGCATACTCAGAAAAGCAGGCTGCGCCCGTGCTGTTATGCTTGCAGAAGGACGATACCCAAAGCAAAGTGAAGTTGCCTTGGGCTTAGGAAAGGCAACATTAACATCGTCGGATTGTGGGAAACCCCATGAGCATTTTCCTCATGCATAGGTATTAACTGAGAACATGGAAAGCTGCCTGCAGAACCCTGCACAGACCAAGCCTGCACTGCATGGTATTTGTTCTAAATAAACCCAGGCGCCCCGTTAGGTAAACACAATGGTGAAACCCAGACTGGGGACAAACTTCTGTCGTGTACATCCCCATTCAGGACACAGCCTGTGGCGTGCTGTGTCTTCACCAGAGAGCCCTCAGTATGTTTCCTATTTGCACAGAACTCTTCCTTCCTGAGTCTTTCCTAAGCCATTTAATTCACCTTAATGAAACTGTACACGGGGACAATTTTAATACAGATGTCTCTGAACCATGGCTTTCTTTTTCCCCTGGAGATTAACAAACTATGGCATTTTAGTTATTTGCTCCCACAAGGCTTAGAATTCTTAAAGGCAGAGCTGTGCCAGCAATATGGGCCACAGATGGGAGGTGGTTCAGCCCTCCAGACCTTCTTTAGGGAGCACTACTCTGGTGAGGGTTAGAATTCCAGTTAGCAAGAAGTAGTAAGTGACAGCCTATCCAAATGTCTTCCTCCCACCCCCATCTCCCGAGCCGGCCTTAAAGGCCCCCCCTCAGGGGATGCTGGCCATATACCTGATTCCTGCTGTGTTGTCATAATGGAATTTGGGGTCGCACACTTCCTCTTCCTCCATACAGGAAACAGGTGAGGTGGGCAGGGAGAGTCCAGAATCCTCTTCCATGCTCAGTGTCTCTGACATTGGAAGAACAATGTAGTCTTTGCCATCCTGAAACAATAAACACAGCATGCTATTGTTATGGCTGCTATCCTTCAAGGGCCTTTTCATGAGAAACAAAGGGCAGGGGGGCGTCTTGGCTGTGTGTGCCGCTTTCATATCTGAGCACAAGACTTGAAGACTGTGTTGGAAAAGGGTTGAAAGAAACAAAAAAGGGGCACTTGAAAGGGATGTGTGGAAGAAGGTTAATAAAGGGACTAAGTAAAAACCGGATTAGCAAAGGGACAAGAGGCCATGGTTGCCATGAAGACAAAGCAGGCAATGGCTGTGGACAAGATGTGAGAGCCCAGAGCCCAGAAATCAATTCTCCACAAAGACCTCCACAGGA
This sequence comes from Phodopus roborovskii, assembly GCF_943737965.1. Lineage (NCBI taxonomy): Eukaryota > Metazoa > Chordata > Mammalia > Rodentia > Cricetidae > Phodopus > Phodopus roborovskii. Next base: position 26,224,036 of record NW_026126525.1, on the reverse strand, counting down.
GCCAGACCTTCAAAGCATACTGCCTCCAGTCGAGCCTCCACATTCCAAGGCAATGGAAAATCAGAAGGCAGTGAGGAGAAAAGCAATAAACAGGGGGAGCATAGGAATTCTGGGTAATGCAGTCTCAAGAGAAAGAAATAACAAGATGATCCAGTACACTCAAATGTTTGGGAAGGTTTGTTGGTGAAAATAGATGTCACCAGCAAGTGTTCAGAAGGAAGAAGGAAGCAACTGGCCCCCACTGGAACAAGGGACACTGAGCAGCAAAAAAATCTAACAACAACAAAATTCCTTGTGGAACTGTCCCGACAGCTTGACATTTTACCAAGGGAGGCCAAAGTCATGGTTTTACATGTTTGTTTTGTTCTGGCTTTGCCTGAAGAATTGACTAAAAATTACTTGAAATTCTTTCCAGTTTTGATAATCAGCAAGTCAATCAGATTTGTTTTTTGTTATTGTTTGCTTCATTTTGTTTGTTTCTTTTGTTTTTTGAGGTAGTGATGCTATGCTGCCTAAGCTGGCCTCAAACTTGTGATTTTCTAGCCTCGGCTTTAAGAATTCCTGAATTACAGACATGCACCATCACACTCAGCAGTTTTTTTTTGTTTTTTTTTTTTTTTAACTTTAGAAGAACATTTGGAGACAAAACACAAAACCAAGTATGCAAGGACCAACAAGATGACTCAATAGGTAAGGGCATCATCAGGCAAGCCTTATGGCTTGAGTTCAATCCCTTGAACCTGCAAGGTAGAGGGAGAGAACAGGTTCCTCCAACTTATGAACAGACTAGAGTTATCTGTTCCCAGGCTACAAGTTAGGATCCTATTGGTCTAAAGAGCAATTGTGGCTTCAGGAAACATTACTACCCAGAACTGGAAGACAGAGGCTCCCTTATCAGCAGTCAAGAGGATAACATGGTGCCTTGTGAATGTTCAGGCAGCAGACCCTCAACCTGAGGACTCTTTGTAGAGGGCTACCAACCTGCTGAGCATTCGCTTGCAGAAGATTTCCCAAATGTTCCACCAGCTCTGAAAATGAAGGTCTCTGATTGGGGTCCTCATGCCAGCAGTCCAGCATGGTCTGGTACCTGGACAAGCAAGACAATGGCTTCATTAAGCATGCAGTTCTTCCAAGAGTGAATGGTCAAAATAATACTGGAGTGGGAAGCTAACCAGAGATAGAAAACTGTAGGAGACACAGATATCTGTGCTCAGACACCCAACTATCTGTAAAAGGGTCTTCTTTGTCAGGCATCTCTATCAACCATTAATAAAAGCTCTCTGGTGCAGACAATACGGTAATGTGATGATGGTACTTGAGGTAACCGAGGAAGGCATGGAAGAAAGAGCCGAGCACAAACTAGGCCATGACGTAGATGCTCACAATGGAAGGCCCTCTGGTCTTCTTAGTGGGAAGAATTTGTGAGAAAACAAAGAAACATGTTTTTCAGAGTCTTACATTTCTGGGGTGGTGTAGTCAGGGGCCCTCATTCTAGTTCCTTCTTTTAGTCTCCTACAAAAGTCTTCATCAATCTTGACCCCAGGGTATGGGGAAGCTCCTAGAATAAGGTAAGAGCATTGTGAGCTTTGAATTCATCACAAAAAGCCCTTAAGCCTGACTCTTGTACATTCTTATCACCTACAGAGCTTTTTTCTTCTTGATTTTTACCATCTAAATCTTCTAAGAAATTCTACTTGAGGAAAGGACTTGTCGACTATTATCATCTTTGCTCCTGGACCCCCACCCAGGAGAGGGTCAAAGAGAAGTGACTTACCTAAGGAAAATATTTCCCAGAGCAAAACGCCAAAAGACCACACATCACTCTGAATTGTGTATACTCTGTCAAAAATTGTTTCTGGAGCCATCCATTTTAAAGGGAGTCGGGCCTAAGTGGTGATAGATAGTAAGGCATCAGAACCCAAATTGGTGGATTTCTGAAGGAAAAAAAAATGCTTCCCTTGATTTTAAACACAGAGCCACAAAGTCTGAATTCTGCACCTGAATAGACCATGAAGTTCATGGATACTTACATCCCCTTTCCTGACATAATCTGGGTCTTTATAAATATCCCTGGCCAAGCCAAAGTCACAGATCTTCACCACATTCTTCTCTGATAGGAGAATATTCCGTGCTGCCAGATCCCTGTGGATACACTGTGAAAAGAACAGTATTGTGATAAGTCTCCACACAGCTAATCTCTTTTACATCTCTGGTGACTTCATGCTTTAAAAAAAAATCCAACACCAGAGAACCAACCAATTAACAAGGACTGGGGTGTTTTATACTAATAGGTCAGGAAAAGGGCTTGTGTGTTTCATTGAGACACATCTGCTTATTCCATAAACAGTCCTGTCCTTTGGAGTTCGATGATTAAGTTACAGTCTGATGATGGACACAGATTAAAAAATATGTGCTTCTGATCACATCCATACATCCTTTGGCTTGACACCCACTGAGGTTTAAACTGGGTTATTATAAGGAGATCTGAGAATAGATTCATGTGGAATCGATATGTAGAAAGCAGAAGCAAGGATTCTTCTCATTGGTTGGGCATACTTGGTTCTACTTCATTTGGTACTGAAGCTGGACTAGATCTGGAAGCCATACATAGTGGTACTCATCCCGCTTCAGAGTACTTGGTATTACAGTAAAGGTCAACCCAGGCAAGGCTAGCCATCACGAGCAGACTAGATTCTGTAGGGCACTGGAAAGTGTCCCAGAGCTTGGCCTTAAGCCTCCAGTGGCCTCTCATTTCTGTCCTCTAACTGGACCTGACTTTCAGCCATGAAGTAGCTATGTCACTCTATGATCATAGCCTTCAGACAAGTGCCTAAGCACCACCCGAGAGGAACTAAGAGCCTCGAAGAACTTTAGACATGAATGAAAGGCTTCCATGAGAGACCAGGATCAGCACAGGAGTGACCAGAGGAACTGGGAATCACTGCCTCTATCCTACCCGGCACCCCTGGTCCATACAGCATTCTCCCTTGCACCAGAATATTCAGGATGGCATTGCCTAGCGTGAGTAATAGAACTGGAAAGGCCACAAAGCAGACAGCACCTCTACTTGCTCTCAAGCAAAGAACTCCTTTTTCCAGCTGGAGATTTATGTATATAACAAACAAACAAACAAACAAACAAAAAACTATCTGGTGGTTATAAGAGAAAGGAAAGGATTCTAGCTGCCCACTCTCCAATCACTATATCAATTCTCTCTTCCAGTTGCCAAAAGGAATTACTTGGCCCAAGAGTTAGCTCTGGCCCTTGAAACAACCCTTGAAAAAGACTCAAAGACCTAGGACTCTGGTCCTCTCCCTTCTCGCTGGGAAATAAGAATATGAGAAGTATTCAGCAGAAACTGTTGAGAAACTTTAACTGCAGTAGGGGATAAGGGTAAGGGACCTTACAATGACAAAGAAAACAAAAGAAATATTAAAGCCTTTTGTTCTCCTAGGAACCTGCAGCAAATACACTTCACCAACTGAGAGCTTTTCCTGAATATAATATGAACCTTTCTTACCAAATGTGAGACTACACATCTCCCCCTTCCCAAGGTCACCAAGTGACTTCCACCAACCTCCCCCCCCCCACCTCAGTGGTGTTTACAACCTTTGGAATATTTGTCACTTGTCACGTCCCACCTCAGCCTTTGTTTGGCCTACTTTCTAATTTTAGCTGTTTTAATCGTCCCCATCTGAAGCCTGGCCTTCCTGGCTTCTAATTATACAAATAACAAATAACTTCTTGATGGATGGCGATGGATGTAAAATAAATTAAAAATAGACCCTGTTACACCAGGATATCTACAAGACGCTACTCACCTCTTCGAGGCTCAAATGTCATATCCTTAGTAAAGACTTCCTCATTTAGCTTGTATAACATTGTAGTACACACATGTTAACATGTGCACACACAAACACAGCATTTCTGTTCATTCTGCAAGTCCTTTCTGCTTTACCCCACAATATCTATTTCTACTTAATCTTCCTTCTCTGTTATTTGTTTATTGGTTCTTTCATCAGCCACCAGTGTTGTAAACACCAGGAAGCTGCAAAGCTGTCTTGGTTGGTTCACCATTATGGCACTTAGAAGTCTATCTAGTCACCTGGGCTGTGGTGGAGCACACCTTTAATCCCAGTACTTGGGAGGCAGAGGCAGGAGGATCTCTGTGAGTTAAAAGCCTGTCTGGTCTACAGAGCGAGTTTCAGGATAGCCAGGGCTACACAGAGAAACCTTGTCTTGAAAACAAAACAAAACAAAAACAAAATAAAAGAATCAAAAACAAAGCCTAGTTCTTAGTAGTTGGTCAATGAGAATTACAAGAATTATTTCATGAAACCTCTAGTCACCTTTCATTAGCAGTAGGAGAGCCTCCCCAAGGAAACACATTTAAGAATCCTGAAAGTGGTGCATGACTTTCCAAACAAGCAGATATCTTATTTCTAAGCCTGTGATCTGAAGAGAAAGCTTCCTCTCCCTTGACCTGTCATACCTTCCTTGATGCCAAGAACTCCATGCCCTTAGCCACTTGGAAGCTGTAGCAGATGAGATGCTCCAAGGTCAGAAAGTCCTTGTACAAGTCCTCAGCAGCTGTGATGAGGCAAGAGGACATGGTTGAGTATGATTGAGTATTCCCACCAGTCAGCAGCCCTGCTCTAAGTCAGCCCGAGTGGTATCTTCAAGACCTGTGAGCCAATTTCAGGAGACAGAAGCAGAGTACTTGCCCATTTGCTAAATCCCAAGTTATTAGCCTTTATCATACTTCTTGGGGAAAGAAATTTTTCTCTGTCGTAGTCAAATTGAGCCACTAAACCCAGAAGAATAGAGATGAGGTCGGTGCAGACAGCAAGGAGAGGAAAAAGACCTTTTAAAGTCTGCTATCTCAAGTTGTTGTTGTTTTCCCATGAACTCTGAGGGAAAAAACAATAGCTCATATTAAGAACTCTAAAAATAAAACAATAATATTGAGGGTCATCAAATCTTTTCTCTTCAGGCTTTAGTCTCCTGGGACAAAGACCAAAGTTCAACCCACAGTCTACAACAGATAACTAAAAATACCAGAAAGAGATTTATTTCTCTCACTTTCAAACTTAAGACATGCAGTAAGCATATGAAGTTTGGTCTGTAAAGGAGACTTTCCTCCAAGACTAGGAGTGAGGGACAACAACATGAAAGAAAGACCAGTTTACATAAGTTAGTAGTATTTATTATGACACAACTAATACACATAAACATTGAGGCACTCCTGGGTATTTTGAAATGCTTTCCTAACTTAGATCAGATAAGATATAGCTACTGTCTCTTTCCTGGACACAAGACTAGAGTAAGCACAAACTCAATTGCCATAACAGCCTTGTTACTATTAAGAAGGTTGAGACTTCTTCCTCAATTAATATGGCTAGGAATAGTGAAGTGCTCTTTATTTTCCAGATAAAGACAAAGAGACAAAACCCAGGCCTGCAATTCCACACCATTTACACCTCAACTCCCAGCCCTAACGCCTTGCATTTCCAGCTCACTGGCTACCATTTGTGAGCAAGAGGGTGCAGGGCCCACTTAATTGCAGACCTCAAGACAGCAAGCCTAGACAACTTCCCTATGCCCCTCTAGCACAAGCCCTAGCTACCAGCTGCCTATATAGCTTCCAAGAGAAAGAAGTTAGATTAAGTTCTGTCAGTTGGCTTATGGCAGGGAAAACAGAAGTGGGATTGGGTTTGTCTAAACTCACACTCCCAAGAGTACCAGGCCTCAGGCATTCCTGTCACTTTGACCACAGCTGTGCCCACTCCTCCTGATTAAAGCAGACATACAGTGTGTCCTGGAGCTAACTGAAGCATTTGAGTGAGGCTGGAGTCCAGCTCCACCTATACATACCACTAAAATATCATTGGGACCATAAAGCATGGCTAGAAGGGGGTGTGAGAAACCAGTTGGAGTGGAGTGAAAATGGCAGATATGTCCTAACCCATCTTGGAGAAGGTCAGGTAGAGATACCGAAGGATCTCTCTGTGCTGCTGAAGCACACTTCCTACTGGGTCTGAACCACTTATGGTAATGAAGTCTCTCCCTTCCCCTTTCCGAACACAGCCCTGAACCGCTATTGTCAATAAATTCTAATCCACTATTGGACCAAGTGTTGGTTTGATTGCTAGTGACAGTTTAGCCCACTTAGTTACCTAGACATCTCAGGATTCCATATTTTAGTCAAGTTTGACTGGATGCTACCTAGGAGTTTAGATTCCTTTCATATATGAAGCTTCCCCCATGGCCGAGTATCTTGTCATTATCTCTTTCTACACGAGTGTGCATTAGGCACAGACAGCAAGGACAGGTACCTTCTTCTTCCTCTACATCACTGAGGGATTTCTCCTCAACAAATCCAGAGCTGGCAGAGCTCTGGCTGCTGGTGATGCTGTCCAAGCGGCGTTTCAGATCCACAGGGAGCTCCCCAACGTAGTATTTCCCCTGACGGAACCGTGCCCCTTTGCTCTGGAAAAGAAGGGAATGTGTAAATTCCTCAAATACAAAATGGGTCTCTAATGCATTGCAAGGTCGCAAACAGTTGCATTATTAGAAACTAACAAGAAAGACAATCCTAGGATTAGAGTCTCTGAGTTGAAATGTGGGTGAGTTTTAGCACCGTTCCTGCTGTAACACCCAGCTCCTTCTCCTCAGTGTCAAGTGGTAAGTGTTTTGCTTCCAGAAATACTCAGACACACTGCCATTAGTGTTCTCTTTACAGAGAGATGTACCCTCCATAGAGCCAAATATGGCTGAGGTGACAGAATATAATCTAGAGCCAAAGCTCCCTTTGCCCTACCCTTTCCTTAATCAAATCTAGCACTATCATAATGGGCCAGGAGATTAAAGTCCTAAAAATAAAATATTAGAAGCATACAATCCCCAGAAGATAAAGCAGACGTTAAGACAACCAGGGAAACATGTGAAGAATTCCAACTAAAAGACACATGTGAGCCACTTTGAGTTTTGCTCTGCTTTCATGTATGACCATGCTCAGGCAGATGACAGTGACATACCTTATAGGGAACAAATTCATTTCTCTTGCCCCGTAAGTAAGTCGATAGGTTTCCAAACTTGCAGAATTCCACAATCACCATGAGAGGCCCTGCAAATAACATGGTGAGTTAAGAAAGGGAAAAAAATGCTTTTCATGAACACTTTTCACTATGTGCTTAGCATACTGACAAGCCCAAAACTTCTCTAGAAGGCTACATATAACTTTTCACTGGAACAGGATGGCAGACATCAGCTGACACCAATCCCTCCTATTGTAATTTTTCTTTTTCAAAGAGATGATTCTACATGAATAATCCAAACATCAGCAATCAACCGAGACAACTGCAGGATGGGAGGAAAGGGAGATGATATGAGTTTCTTTCCTTTCAAGGTCTAAGGAATGTTCGTTTTTCCCATCTAACAAACCATCTCCCCATGATGAGATCCTTCTTTAATTCGAAGGATGCTACAGAATCATTTGATTATAGTGTCCACTAAATTTCTATGAAGCATAGTACATTTAGGATTCTTCAAAGTATTGCTTCCTTCAAACGCCAATGGAGAATCGTGAGTCAAACTCAGGCGGGCAGAGCTATAGCAGTTACTCACCTCCCGGCTTGGTACAGGCGCCTAGAAGGTTGACCACATTGAGATGGTGGCCAATGTGGATGAGGATCTTGAGTTCAGACATGAGGGCTCGGTGCTCACTGTGTGTTGCTCCTTCTACAAATTCAGAATAAAGACAGAAACTGTTAAGTGTGGCCAATGCCACAGGATGATGGGTACACTTAACCATGCAGCATGCTCTCTCGGTAGAGTACAGCTGTGTGTTCCAAAAAGTCAAATATAAACTCATTTGCTAATTAGAAAGCAAGGCTTTACTTTAAGCAAACCCTGAATGATTGGTATTTGAAGGAATCTAAGGTGAGTTTCTTGTAAAGCTGGATACCTTTTTGCAGTGGAATCACAGCCAGATTCTCTTTCTTTACAAAACTGGACTGTTCTATTTCAGGTTTAGTAGACTGCTTAGAGGGCCTAATCATTTCAATGACTACTCATAGGGAAGGGTCCCATACATTAAATATTCTCAGATCTAGGGACCAGTGAGTTGGATGGGTGGGTAAAGATGCTTGCCACTGAGCCTAACAACCCCTAAATTCAAACCCCCTGGGATCCTGGGCCCTACATAGTTGAAAGAGAGAACTGACTCTCATAAGTTGTCCTCTAACAATGTATATATATTCTCTCTCCCCCTCCTCTCTCTCCCTCTCTCTCTCCCTTCTCTCTCCCTCTCCCACTCTCTGTCTCTCCCTTCTTCCCCCCACCTCTACACATACACAGTCACCCATGCACACACACATAAATGCATGTGGTAAATTTGCTCAGGTCTGTACTGATACTCCAATTGGTCTGCACCAAATAACTAAGTTAACAGGAGCAGCACATAAGCAAAGCTGCTTGCACATGAGCCTAGTGAGGATAAGACTGCATTTGATGCTGCTTGGGCAGCCTCACTTCTCTCTCACTCACAGCTATGGGTTTCACCTCAGGGCCTGATGGCCCCTCTACACACACACACACACACACACACACACACACACACACACACACACACACCTTAAGCCTTGAGATCTTGAGACAGAAAATGCAAATGGAGGAAGGGAGGCTTTGAAAGGCACAACACCTCCTGGCAAAGGACAAGCAGCAGCATGTCCCTCCATGGAAGCAGTCACAAATGGAGCAGACGCTTTACCTACATAGCCTTCTCTCATCAGAATGTCCGGGCTGTATCTCCATTACTATGAAAACATGCTATGTCTAAGAGAACACCCACATCCTCTTCTGTGTGCATAGACACTCTTACTTTGCAAAACACCTTCTCAGACAAAGTTCTTTGGCATGTTCGAATTATAAAGAACATGATGGTTTTGCTTCTGCTATTTTTACTGATAACAAACTTCTTTCCTCAATTCCAATTGTAATATATTGAGAAACAATTTTAATAGAACTAGATAGTCTCTCCCATATAACCAGGACCACTAAACAGAACTGTACAAGTTGATCCTAGCTCCCTGGACATGTGCCCTTACATGACACTTTTAAGGAGAAAACTGTTTCCAGTTTGTGCAAAGGCACTAAAAGCCAGGGGCCCCCTGGCCCACCTATGCACAACCTTATACCATGCTTAATGATGAACAAAACAGAGAGAGCTACATCACAATGTCATTTTGCTTTTTACCTTTCAACATTTTAACCGCCACTGTTTTGCAAGTCGCTGTCTTGTCAATTCCAAAGGCATCTGCCTCAATCACTTGGCCAAAGGCACCACGGCCAAGAGGTTTCCCTGGAACCAATGATAATGGCAATTACAAAATTTTGATTGTCATGTCACACTATCAGACGGCTATGTAAAGATTCTAACTGGTTAAGGTGATGTTGCATTCCACTTAAACCTACAGTTCACTTTAATTCCTCCTTCTGGCTTTTCCCTTCACCCTCCAATATGCCCTGCTTTGGATGATTGTGTGTGTTCCTTACATATAGTCTTGCTGGAAGACTATATGGATGATTACACAAAGTCTAGAACTAGAATTAATATTTATGAATCAGAATACAGCATCTGAATAGACTAGACATGTCATTGTCTTAAAGGAGAGTTAGGTGGACTGGTAAAACCAATATCAAGTTAATTCCAGTTGACAACTCACCTAGTTTCAGCCGGTCCCTGGGGAATTCCCATTTGCTAGCATCATAAGGCAAACGTTCACAGTGCTCATCCAAGGGAAGTTCATCTGGATCCATGACAATGGACAAGTAGCCCGTCTTCAGTTCCCCTTCATTGGCCTGGAAAGCATAAAAACCCTTCCACTCACACACAGATCCTGTTGTTTGGTTGTTGTTTTGTGTACTTGTTGCTGTTTCATAGGGGACCCATTCATGGTGTCTCATTTTCCAATAAAACTCGTGAAGTTTGAGAGGAGTCCTATTATAACCCTGCTTCTAGTGCCTCTTCAGTTTCCAAAATGAGCTCAGAATAAAGTTTCTAAATCTTAATTACAGTGGACAGTCCAGACCCTTTACCCCTCCAGTGGCTTCCATCAATTAATGCCCATAGTTCAGCCAAAGAAAATGGACAAGAATGTTATTGTATTGAAGTAAAAATGTGCCCACTGAGCCAATGACAATGGGAAGAAGCAGCTGAAAGAAACCCAGTCAGGTTCCATTAATCACAAAAAACCAACATGCAAGGGACAGGATGAACGTTAGGCTGTTACCCGCTTAACGGTCCGAAGAACGATGACAAGAAGTAGCCAGAAGAACATGGCAATCACTGCAGTGCCCACAAGAATAATGACTTCCAAGTTGGTCTTCTCCTGGGCACCTGGAAGACACACATTCGAGTGATCAGCAACTGGAAGCCCATGGTCTTTGGCAGAAGGGGATAAAAGCATGACATGGAAAGCAGAACCTCAGGCTCATCCTCTTTCAAGACCCCTAGAGACCAACAGCCAGACTCCTTAAGTTGGATGGAGTTCCCAGCATTCTTACATTTTTAGTTGTGAGCCTAGCCTCTAACGGCTGAGCTATCCATACTCCAGCCCAGTTCCCAGTATTCTTAAAAGACAGCAGACACATAGGCTTATGAAAACATCCAGCAATAAGTTTCTCAATGAACCATAGGTGCATTAAGAAATACTTACAGGATGTTTGGCAAGAGACCTCTTTTGAGGGGGAAAAAAAGGTACTTCTATAATTTGTGGGTAATACAGTCTCGGTTTGCGCTGATAGTCCATGTCTTCACTTGTGTGGCATGGGAAAAATGATTATTTAGAAAACCACACAAGGAAATAAGGGAAGCCCTTTGCCCAGACAGCTACTTATGACCACACGCCTGCCATGAACTTATTGCTTTAAATGTTATCCTCCTTCACTTTTTCAGTAAGTTTTCAGACTGAAGGAATAAGATTTGAAGGATTAAGCTACTTGTTTGAGAGACACGAGAAGTTGGTGGATTGTTCAAGGGTTATACTAGGTTCATCCAAATTGACCTGACCAATACTTAATCCTTTCCCTGTGTGGCAGAAGGGGGAGGGAGGAATGGAGAGAGAGAGAGAGAGAGAGAGAGAGAGAGAGAGAGAGAGAGAGAGAGAGAGAGAGAGAGAGAGAGAGAAGAACTGGCATAAGGGCACTGGCCCTTATGTGAAAGGAGAGGGGAAAGGCAAAGCTAAGCAGGGCATGGAAAGCTGTAGCCTCCTCTCCAGAGTGTGTTCCAAGAGGGGGATTACAGGCAGAAGGCTCTTAGCACCAAGTGATTAGGAGGGAGGTGATTAGAACACAATTATCACTTGGGGTCTCTGTCTCTTAACTCACACTATGTAGTGTGAGTTGAAATGAGCCCCCAAGCTGGCTGGGTGGGGGGAGTAGCCCAGAAGCCAGAAGCCAAGCAATTAATTAGTTGGCAAAATAAGAGTCACCAGTTGGGAGACAAGCTCTGAGTGTGTCAGAAAGTGGATTTGGTTTCTCTACGATTCCCAGGGAAATAATTCTCTATCTGTATGTAAAGATGCAGAAGCCTATTCACATGATACAGAAGAAAGATCAAAGGTTCAACTGTCTCTATCAGTTTCTGTTATGAATATTCTCATGTTAACCTCTGAGAGCTGAACATTCTGCTGTTGTCCCCAGGAAGTCTCCACAATACCCATGTCACTATGCCCACTTAGGCAGGGTAACCCTAATGCAGAAGGCTAATTGAGGGAGGTAGAGTACCAGAGAGAACTGATGGGTGCTGGGATCAGCATTAAGATATGAATGCCTTTGGAGATGATAAAACCACCATGCCTTTGGCATCTTCACTTGCAGATGCAGTTTATAGAATCCTAACATCCCTGCAGATTTGAGGACATGATAGTAGCTCTAAATGCAATATCTGACAATGTGAGTTTGACAGATTAAAGGGACCAAACCCACCTCTCTTACCTCCCTCAATCATCCCCCTTTCACACCACTCCTCTAGTCACACAATATAGTTGCACCGTTCTCTTGGTGGGTTACAAAAGAAAAAAAAAAAAGAAAAAAAAAAGGACTCAGGCACGCTCTTCATAAGTTGAAACATTTTGTCATAGAGTGCTGACTGAAAAGAAGGCAGTCTTCACGTCAATCCTGCACGCACGCACACACACACACAGTAGGAGAAAGAGGTTTCCTTTCATTTTTCAATAATAACCCTCAATTTTCCACGTCACAAAAGCAATCATCTATTGTTTATGAGTAAATCTAGCCTCAGCTCCAGTGAAAATTCTGAATCCTTGTCACTAATTGAATAGCAATGGCAACACCAATTCTAATTCTTTTTTCCCAAATAGATATGGGAGTGTCAATCCTTTAAGTTAACTTGGCCATTCAAAGTGATAACCAGGCAGGAGGTTATTCATCGCTCCTAAGTTTCCTCACAGTGAGAGCCAAGTGGATAGGAAATATGGTACAGGCAAGTACACCTCTAATTTTGTTTTCTGTTTAAAAGAACACAAGCCCATTGAAGACAGAGTATGAAGAACAGGGGGAGAATCTCTAACTCAGAACTCCCAGAGGACTAAGATTGGAAACTTTTTGAGTACTAACCCCTTACATCAGTCAAGGGCCACAGTCAAAGGGCAGATGCCACTGAAAATATTATGTAAAATTACCTCCTGGCTATGAGTATAAGGTTTATATGATGTCTAAATGAGTTTTATGTTTGGATGTAGGTCCTCTCTCCAAATATCTATTAAACTGGTGAAAAATGATAAAACCTGGGCTATATCTGTTCCTAAATATTTTAGATATGAGACACTTGACCACCGTGAAGAGTGCAGTCACCCACATTCCATTCCACTCAAAGTATTTGAGGCTATGAACAGCACAGACTAATCACAAACAACCATTTGTGGGGTCTATGACATCACACTGACCTTCGATTATGAAAAGTGTCTCCGCTCTTGCACATCCAAGGACATTGCAAGCCTGACAGGTGTAGAGGCCTTCATCCTCCTTCCTCACCCTTCGGATAGTTAGGTTCCGGTTCCCATCTTTCAGTACAATACCTACAAGAGGAAGGAATCACCTGTTTTGTTTCTGATAATGTGATGTATGCTTTATCAAGAAAATTTTCAGAATAGTTGCTGCTGCCCTTCATCTATGGCTCTTATCCAGCTCTACAGAGGCACACAGAATCGACTCCCGACTCTCCTATGGGATCTCCATGTGAAAACAACAGAGCTCCAACTATTCTGCTTCTGGCTCTGAAATGAACCAGATAGATAGACCCTTTACCCTTTACCACTTTGTGTGTTCATGTGTTCGTGTGTGTGTGTGTGTGTGTGTGTGTGTGTGTGTGTTGGGAGGAACATGTGCATAGAGACCAGAGGTCAATGTTGGGTGTCTTCTTTATTATTTTATACCTTCTTCTTTTGACACAGGGTCTCTCTCTGAATCTGGAGCTCTGTGATTCAGCTAGACAGGCTGGTAAATGGACTCCAAGGATGCACTTGTCTTGCATCACGCCCTCCACACATACACCCGGCCCCTTAGCACTGATACTACAGAAGGATGCTGAGTCTAGTTTCCTACATGGGTTCTAGGGATGTGAATGAAGGTCCTCACACTTGTATGGCAAGCATTTCACTAACTGAGCTGTCTCCCCAGTCCCATAAATATTACTTTCTTTCAACTTTGAAACAAACCTAGAAATGAGAGCAGTCTTACACAGTATCCTTGAAAATAAAATTCTACCACTAGAGAAATAGACAAGTTTCACTCACCCGAATCTTCCACGAGTGTCTCATTGTCTTTGAACCATGTGATGTTTGGAGTAGGGTTTCCAGATGCTGGGCAAGCAACTTCAATGGTTTCACCAATCATTGTTGTCTGATTCTCCAGATTTCCCATGATCATGGGTGCCATGCGTTCTACGAACATAAAAAGGAAATTATAGAGCCCATGCTTCCAACTATAACAATAGTCCTGTGACTATTGAACAGTCTAAACTTAAGAAGCTGAAGCTGTCTGGATGGTGACAAGAGCATTGATGGTGGATGAGTGGAGTGAAATATAATAAAGAAGGGCAGATCCAACAGACCAAGACATAGGGTTAAATATTCAAATTAATCACCCTACATGCAAATCACAATTCAGGAGTCCTGGGGGATTTTTTAAAAAGTTGTAGGGTTTTCCTCCTACAATTACACAAGGCTCTCCCCCAAGCACAACTCTTTTTCAGCAAGGTTGTAGCCACTAAGAGTGCATGCTTTCACTTGGAAGGGCAAAACTTCAGCACAAGTACATAGAGAGTAACTTACATTTGTTGCATGGCTTTATATAATTTCTAATATTTACTATCAGTCATATATGATGAGGGCCAGGCCATTAGCCTTATTTTTAGGTGAAACGATTGCAGTTTAGGGGTTCAAGTATCTCACCCAAGTCCCTATAACCAAGTAAATGGTTGTGTTAATAATAGAATGAGGAGAACCTGAAAGTTCAGTCTAATTTCCACTAAAACCCAAACAAACCAAACAACATCATGTGAAAAGTCACGGACCTGACATTTGTTTACATGTACAGCAAGACACGAGATTTGCCCTCCTCCTGTAAGTCATCCAACTGCTGTAGAAAGATCTTGTCCAAACCAAATCCACTTCAACACTTAGAAAATTGCCATTACCTCTAGGGCGCATTACATTAGAGTTTAAACAAAAATCCTGGGTCTGATCTTCTAAGAAGAGACTTCTGGAAACAGCACAGGAATCCTTATAGAAGCACACCTACTGACTATGATCTTGCACTTCCTGGTCATAGTTAAGACAAGAGCCCCCCTCATACCTATTTCTAAATTCTTCCACAGCTCGACCAGCTACTAATGTCCACAGAATATAACTGGGTCTATGTGCCATCAGTGTGATTTCCAGGGCCTTGGGAATGACTTAACTTGAAACATCTTTCCTTATGTCCCCAAGTCTTCATAAAAGAAAACATTACACTGGTGTCTATTAGGAGGGGCTTCCTGAAATAAGCCAAATCAGTAAAAAAAAGATGGTATTTGGTATAAAATTTTGGTGTAGATGTGTTAAGCTGGGAAGTTTCTCTGCCTTGCACTATAAAAGAGAGAAGATACACTTCACAAGAAGCTTGAAGGGCACAACAAAGAAAGGAGGAAATGAAAGGAAAGGGAAGTAAGAGAAATCCCCTAAAATCACCAGATTTCCTCAGAGACAGAGCAGAGAATGCCCAGGTTTTGTGCAAAGTACAAGGTTAAACAAGACATAGAGAACATCCCCACAGGGGATACCACAGAAATACAGGCAATGAATGTAGCATGCTTTCCATAGAGTCTTCTAGATCTTATAACTCACTCCCTCACCATAATGTTTGTGAAGCAAGTATCACACTGAGCACCTAGTATATGCCACTGTGTTCTATGGTCAAATTACACCCTAGTATTTGCCACTGTGTTCCATGGCTAACGTTACAGTAAGCAAGCATAGACCAATATTTGTCCTTATGAATTGGAGACCTCACAATGGTATGATCACCTAGTGCTTGTCTGTCATCTCATCCTGTCCTTCTAGGTCCATACTATGAGTTTCTGGCACTCTCTTTGCTCACAGTGCTACACAAACATTCTGATTTTAATCACTGAATGCCCAAAGATGCCACAGGAACTCACTGGTCTGAGCTAATCCCTTGCAGATACTGGTAGTGACTACATCATAAAGGCTACAAAGAGCCGAGCTGACTTCTAAGTTTAATGCATCACCTCACCATTATTAGCTTTGTTCTGCTTCTAGGAATGAACTAACCCTACTACAAAAGTTCCCAGAGGCCTATACTATTGACATAGCATCCAAACACACTGCATTTAAGGCTTTGTGGATCATCGCCCAAGAATGCCTTCATACCTAGGATGATGAGTTGTTTGACTAGGCAATGTTTTTTCTTTGTCTTCCTATCTTGAGCAGAGCAGACATAGTCTCCTTGGTCCTGCAGGGATGCATTCTGGAATGCTACAATCAAGATGTCACTTGTGTTATCAGGACGCCTGGTGGCATTCAGTTTCCAAAGAGGATCCAAATTCTTGCAGACTGGTGTGAGTGGTTCTCCCATGTGGACCGATGTTGCCTGTGAGCCAAGCTTGTACCAAGTGAGGTTCTCAAATGTATTTTTATCAGCAGTGCACAAGAGAGACACATTCTCCTGCTCAGTTGGCTGGATAGCAGGTTCCATAGTAATTTCTGGACACTCTGAAATGCAAATCCATAATTAGAGGATGGTGACTTGAATTGGTACATGACACTATTGTCATCTTGTTGCTACAAAGAACTTAGAGACAGGTCTTGCAGTCCCCAGCCATTACTACAAGGTCAGAGCCAACCCAGACAGTTCATTTCCCAAAATTTTATTTAGAAATGTGAATTAATTTTCCACAAGTATTTACTGTACTCCACTTTGAGTTCTGGACATGGTTTCCAAATTGAAAAAAAAAAAAAAAACCAAAGCAAGGCATTTATAACCATCATGTAGACACTTTAACAATGCCTTCTTATTAACACATGACAGTAAAACTACATATGAAATACTTGAGCCACAAAGCCAGCTATATAGAAAAAATCAGGAGTGTTGGAAGGCACAGTACAGTATGCTCATGCCATTCCACTCCCTCCCAAAGCCTCGGCCACACTGCTGTTCTAGAACACACCCACAGAAAACATCTCGAACCCCAGTGAGTCATGAGTCACACTAAGTGGTGAGCAAGACAAGTCACACACAGCATGGAGTTGGAGGCTTAAAGCTTGTGAAAGCATTCTCAGGCCAGTGATGGCGCACGAACTCTCATGCAGCTCAGCGGCTATCTGAGCAATTTTAACTTCTGTTACCTTCAAGTCCTAACTACACACCACACCACTCACACAAACTACAAGGACAACAGAGGACCTCACAGCTTAGCATGCATTTTCTGGGGGACAGCGCCTCCTCCCACCCTCCCCAAAGAGTTTACTCACTGATCACATGGAAGGAGATCACTCTCTCGCCTCGTCCAACTTTGTTCACAGCCTCACATTTGTACAACGCTGACACATTGGCAGCTATAACCAGAGTACTTACAGTCTGTGAACATACAAGTCCCAAGCCATGAATAATGCAGGTTGAATATGCACACACATCCTGAGTCTGAATACATCAGCCCCCCCCACACACACACACACCTGCTAAGACTGGCCTTTGCCATTCACGCTACACACTGCCCACCTTCCAAGTTAAGCGGCTCTAACTCGGTGTTATGCCCGGGATGCAGACGTGCTTTGGAAATCCTCAAGGATTGGCTTTAGTGGGTATTCTGAACAGTTTTCATTTTTCATGTGCACAGAATCAGAATTCCCTTTCAACAGGTGTGTATACTGGATGGCATTACATGATTTGTTTCTCTTCCATAAACTGCTAGTAAGCTGTGGGTACTGTGTTCTTTCTTCCCTTTTTAAATTAGTAGGTATTAATTGTATACAATAACAGGCTTCATTATGACATTTCTTGTACATAATATACTTAGATTATATTCTCTCCCAATTACCCTATCTGTTCCCTCTCCTCCATCCAAATGACCTCCCTCCTCTTCCCAAATAGTGCTCCTATCTTTGTGTCTTTTTTTTTTTTAAATCTTGATTTATATGAGGGAAAAACATCTGTACTTCTAAGTCTGGCTTATTTAGTTAAACACTATGATCCCGTTTTTCTGCAAATGGCATCAATTAGTTCTTCTTTAAAGATGAAAGCACCTGTGTGTGTGCATGAGTGTACGTGTGTGCATGCGCTCACGTGTATGTGTATGTGTGTGTGTGTGTGTGTGTGTGTAAAGCTCACACTTCCTTTATCTACCTAGGTTGACTCTATAACTTGGCTATTATGGATGGTATCACACAGGCTCTTTGATTAATAACCTTCAATATACCTTTGCAAGTTATTGTACCATCTTCTATGTAGAAGTGAGAACTAGAAATAGAGATACAAAATCAAGAATTTCAGACTCACTTTGTTTTTTCCTTCAATTAGAGCATATTGATTTTTTGTGACTTCGATCTTGTTTCCCCCCTGGAAATCCTCCACATGTCTCCATTCTTTGCAAGTATATGGGTTTGTGTGGCTGTATGAGGGAGAAAGCATAGCATGTCAAGACTTCTCTTTCTTTTGAATCAATAGTGCAGCAAAGGGTCAGACCTTGGTTATCATGTTCTCAGTGGTAACTTTCGATGCAGGCTAACACTTCACAGGACTTGGCACCAATTAAAAATAGATGTCAACGACAGTGGAAAGGTCCAAGGTGGTTGACTGAGGTTACAGGAGGGAAGCAGCTATTCTGGGAACACATCTCCATTCATAAGTTGGATCGACAAGACAATTCAAGTCAATTCAGTTCAAAGGAAGGTAGGGAAACTTGGGAGCCAATGGGCTTCTTAAAGTCGTCTCTCTGGGGCTGTGGCTTTTGTTTAGGAAATGACCAGCAGCTGAGGAAGAAACCAGTGTTTGCTATTTCAAAACAACAACAGGAAGTGGGGATGCTTGGGATGGTAGGTTGAAGGTGGTGGCTGTTGTTTTCCCTAAGGATGTCTGTCCTTGTGGTAGAACTTGATAAGCTGGGCCTAAGGCTCTTGAGGTCTGGGCTAGGTTTATCACCACCTCCCATCCATCAGCACTTCCTCTGAGAGATGGACCTTCCCACAGATAAAAATGAGCAATATGGTCCTCCCCAGCTCACAGATAGGAGGAGATCCAAAGACTGGCAATTAGCAAACTAAGCAAACAGTGTTCATTTGGAGAGGTGGACATCAGGGCTAACTAAGAATGCTGACTCACACAGTGGGATGCCCCAAGCCAGGACGTCTGTTAAAACTCAAGATACAGAGGAAAGTAGGAGAGTTCAAGTGCCATTCAAAGGGTAACATCTTTAGAGATAGCCTTGCGGGTTTAGAAGAAATATTGGCAGCATTGATTGGCAAGAAAGAATACAAGATGGCAAGCAAAACAAACTGCATGGCTCCGCTCACCTGGGCTTGTAAGAGCACGATTCTTCTAGCTGCCAGTACCAGCGGATGTGGTGTAGGGGAGGGTTAGCATAGACTGTGCATGTCAGTGTCTGCATGGTACCATACTGATAGAAATCCATGGGAGAGATCAAGGCTTTCTCACCAATCTGGGGTGGGACTGGACACAAAAAAGACAGCCTGTGAATTGTCTGATTGCTATGAGGCACAAGGAGATGATTTCAGCTACCAGATCTGCCCTTTGTACTCAGATGGTTTCACCTCTGCTTGCTTTCCCAAAGGAACAGCTAGACTTGGAACCTGAATTCTTAGGCTATCATAAAACTAAAACCCAATAAGCCGTGTGACTTTAAGCAAACTCTCCACGCCCATGCCTCATTCACTCACTCTACATTAAAAATGTTATTGACCTTGTCCTCCAGCCTAGCAAGAATGGGGCGAGGAGAGAGAAAACCTAACACAGCAAATACATTTCTTGTGCACCCGGTCTTACTGAGATGCTTCCCATTGACTTTTCAGTCCTCACAACCGTGGCTATGGCCCTCACACTACACACGAGAAGAAATGAGGCAAACATTAAAAGACTTGCCCAAGGGCATCAGTTAATATGTGGCAAAATTCAGGACAAAGGTAGACATTCTGGCTTCTGTTCAGAAGCCAGACCTCACGTCTGTATTTATTGCTCACGGTGGGGGAAATGCTAAGTAAGGTTCATTGCACGTGGTGACTACGGGAAGCAGAGCCATGGGGTTGCTCACTGTTTCTCTGTCTTTGAGGTCCAGTTATCTTCTTCCCATTGCACTTATCACCTCTTGTCTTCCTCCCCTCTCTTGCATCCCCTTTGCCCATGTTGCTTCTAAGCAACCATCCCAGAACTTGTATCTTTAAAATATTCCCTAAAGAAAAAATAAGTGAAGCCATGCTCAGCAGACACACAGAAGAGGACTGAGACATGTGGGAAGTACGTTACTGTCGTGAGACAGTTTTCATATGTGGGGTCAGCATGAAGAATTACACTAGAAGCATTTCTCCAACTGTATTTGGAGCAAAATAGTAATGCATTTACTGAGGGAGGAAAAGTGCCCTAGTCAAATAAGCTAGTTTATCCTCTGTCTCTCCCATTGGAAAAGACAATATTCATTAGCATAGTGAAATACTATAAGGAAAAAACAGGCTGGCAGTCAGCATGGTGGTACTTTCTACACTCGCTTGACCATAACACCTTCTTGCCCCTGACCTCAAATAATTATAACATTCACTTTGGGAATGAAAAGTTTAAATTATCCTTAAGTCAAAAACTCATAATCTTTTCTGGACAGACTCAAGATATGTCCTCTGAGAGGACAGCAAGTCAGCCAATAATGCTAGTCTCCACAGGGATCCTGTGTGGAGTTCTGCCATGTGTCTGGAGTGAAAAGGCTAAAACTTCAGACTAAAATGTCATACACAATACAAGGAGAATCTACCAAATCTTCACTCAATGTGTAGTTTTGTGGACAAGAACAATGGGAGCTCATGAACCTTAAAGAGACCCCAAAGGCATTTGTCTGGAGGGTACCATCAACTACTACCTTGCACTTGACCCCCAACAGCATATTTACATGACTTAGGAAGCATGGCCAGAATACGCCATCATACCACATCTCCTTTCAAGTTCACCTCCCTGGGTCATTTTTCATTTTTTATGCATTGGCTCAATTAATGATGTGGATGATGCAACAGGAGACAAAGGAATGATGGCTAGGAGATGTAGGAAGATTCAGTCTCTTTTTTCCTAGTAAATTTTGAGCAGAGGAAGCATTGAATGAACTCACCATTCACAACCAGGGAAACCACATGGCTCTGTTTCTCCATTGAAATGGGATTGGTGAGAACGATTGTGTAGTTTCCTGCGTCTCGTTCACTCACTTCCATGATTGTGAGCTCATCACCCACTATCATTGTGTAATTGGACTCAATGGGTCTTCCATTTCTGTACCTATGGAAGATAGTCCCAGGAATTAGCACAACAGAGGGATTTGATCTCATGCAGACCAATACTTTGCATTGCTTTCCAGTAGTTACCATTTGATATCAGGAGCAGGGTAACTCAGGTGTTTGACAGGGATTCGGACTTGGCTGCCCACCGTTGCTTCCACCAAAGATTCCATACTGCTATCAAAAGCAATAAAAGGTTTTGCTAGAAGAAAACAAAACAATGGCTCTCATGAATGCCAAGTTACTACAAATGCCTTTTTTGGTTTGGATTTTTAGTCAAGTGAAAAGTTAGATGTTGGGGTACACGTATAAAGTATCATTCTGAGAGTTGCCACACTGTCTGTTGCAGCCACATTCCAGCTCCCGTCTATCAGAATTCTGTCCTCACTAGTGCTTTCTCATGAGCCTTCAGCTTCCATCCTTCCACACAACCTTCTCTAGATCCCCCAGGGAACCACTGGGCATACCTTGCCCTCTGCTGCCATAACACCCTCTACCCACACTCTAGGTGTTGATTGCCCCAACACTCCCTCCTCAGACCTCTCTCTTCCCCTGCCCCCTCTGCTGTCTAGTACTAGATTTAAAGCATCTGTTACATAAACAAACTATCAACCCCTGCCTGACTTCTCTGTATTTCAGGTTTATATATCAAACATCTCCTCCTGGATGTTTAATGGGCATCTCCAAAAGGAACTCACTCAGTGCTGTTCTACAAATCCCATCCCACCCAACCCCTTTCACTTAGTAACACCACTCTTCCACTGCTTGTGTTAAAGCTCAAGCCTTTATCACAGCCAACGAGTCAACCAGCAAGTCTAGTTGACTATGCCTTCACAATAGACCCAGGATCTCGTGTCTTCTACTCTCTCCACAGATACCCTAGTCCACGTCCTCTATCTTCTCTCACCTGGATTTGAACAATCAGCTCCTAACTTCTCTCCACTCTTCTGCCTTCACCACCTTACAGTAGCACAATGATAGATCACTAACCTAACCTGTGCAAGACCCTGACATCACAAAACAAACTATTCCATGTAAGCTGCAAAATAACCCTGTAAAAGCATAAGCCAGATCTCCAGCAAGCATAAATTATCTAAGCTGAGACAGCATGCAAATGAGAGTGCACAACCGAGAATTTGGGTGATTTATCTAAAGCCACAGAGAAAGCAACTGAATCTGGGTTTCCCCAATTTGAGGGTGCATACTTCTTCAAGTAAGCCCTTAGCCTCCCTTACTGAAATCTTAAACAACATACCACCACATATACCAGCACTCTACTTCTAATAATATCTATACTCGCAGAAACAGCTCTAACAAGTAAGGCCTAGTGAGCACTTAGCATGCTTCATTTCAAAGTTGAGATTTTGAATCCAAGTCCCTGACTCCAAAGCTAAGCTGTTGACCTCTAGGCCTTGTGTCCTTGTTAACAAGAACTCAAAAGTATCTTCCAAATGAACAAGATAACTTGAACTGATGTAGGTCATCTCACTCTCACAGGTACAGTATATTAGCAAGAAAATGGTCGCTTACTATGAATTTGGACATATGTGCTGTTTCTCTTGGTTATCCGCCCACTGAATGCTGTGCAGATATATAGCCCTTGATCATTCCGGGTCACACTATCGATTATCAAGGTGCTCAAAAATTTCTTCGTCACAGTCCCAGGAAGGGGTTTCAAGTCCCGGTTTATAATCTTCTTATGCTGATGCTGAGAAGAAAAAAAAAGAATTTTGCAAATGTTCACAGCCCAGGAGAACAACTAACCATCCAATAGTCCTAGAGACCCACAGAATCAAGTCCTGTCCCTTGGTGAGCACTACCATTATTAATTAAGGCTTTAAGCACCACATCAACAACATATATATTGTGATTCAAGAGAAATGAGTGGAAGTTGAAATGCTTGGAACTGAGGTAGAACTATGAAGACTTCTTTAGCTAATGAGAATGAGATGTGTGCGGAGTGTAGATACAAATACAACTGTTTAAAGAGCAATGCAACTCAGGTCATCTCTTAAAGGGAAAAACAGATCAAGGGCTTTAGAGAATAGAGAAATAATGTAATGTCAACCTAGTGGAGGCCAATATGCACAGGCCAACTATAGCAGGGTGGGTTGAGATTCCTAGCAAGGTATCTTTTCATAGTTGCTATGTATTCTGCCGTACTTCTATATTAAAGTGTGAGTGCATTGGTGTGTGTGTGTGTGTGTGTGTGGGTGTGTGTGTGTGGGTGGGTGGGTAGAGAGAGAGAGAGAGAGAGAGAGAGAGAGAGACACACACACACACACACACACACACACACACAGAATATATACACGTTTTTAAGCCTTTATGATTTATCTGACCAGAGGGGACCCTATATCTCTTCAGCAAACTTCATTAGGGTGTATTATCAAAGTATTCAGAGGTCTGGCTCTGAGCTGTTTGTGTTACCTTCAAAGAAGGGAGCTGCCAGTTGATAACAAGTCCCACGTTGAGCTCAGTTCTTGCTGTACAATTTAAGACAAGCTTCTCTCCCGCAGATAGCTCGACTCTATGAGGGGGGCTCAGGGTCACATCATAAATCCTATATCCTGGAGAGAGTAAATGATAAAAACAGAAAGTAAGACGGAAAAGACATCCAGGACTTGGCACACGTCTTTTAAAGTGGTGCAAAGTGTGTGACATCACTTCTCTTTGGAGGACTCACTGCTTTTTGATGGCTTTCAGGAAAAAAGGTTTATAGTGATTTACAAATCACTATCTTCAGCGGTTCTGAAAATGTTGTAACCCAGTGAATAATAAAATCTAGGCTAATGGGGCCTACTTGAGTAAATTGCTGAACTTTCCATAAAATAGATACAATTAAAAGAACTGGTGCCAAGTGGTGATCTGAATATTGTATTTTTCATAACACAAGCTCCTGTGGTGATACTTTTTCATTCTTAGTCTTGGCCAGAAAGGAGGAGCCCCCCTCCCTCCACAGCGTCTGGTAGAAAAGAGTATCTATAAGGAGTTGACCACCTCTGTAGCCTGAGCTAATATCTTTTTCCACACCCCTTGCCCTTCACCCTACACCTTCCTCTCCAGGATCGTAGAAAAGCCACTCTTCATTAGATGGTATTAATGGCACAGAAAGAAAACACCCACTTACCTATAACCACAACTATGTACATGATAGACTGGTAGGTTTCATCATTGATCTTTGCCTCACAGAAGACCATGCCGGCATAGCTGATCATGTAACTGGGGATAGTAAAGCCTTTCTCACTGTCCCAGGAGATTCTGTTTCCATCAGGAACAAACCTCTTTTCTGGATATCTCTAGATAGCAACAAAGAAACAGTGAGCATTTAACTCAGTGCTTTCAGAACTTGATAACTCCTGAAGGCTCCATCTTACTATCAGGAACATAGTTTGGTTTTGTTTATTGTGCTGTTGACCCTCCCTAAGGGCCTTTACAGTTCACTATTGACCTGCTATTGGAAACAGGAAGCACATCGGCAAAGAGGCTTACAGCCTGGAAACTTAGGAAGTGACTGAAAAAAGAGGCAACTCACCGCACAGAGTGACACGTTGAGGCTTGAAACTGACCCTCGGCATGGAATCACCACGGTTTTGTTCTTGTTCTCAGTGATGTACACGATGTCATGCTGATCACTGACAGAAGCGATGAATGGTGACCTGTAATCTGGAAGAAAAGTGAAGTCTTCCAGTGAGTTATTAGCAGGACAGTTGGTATTCTTGGATCCATGAACCCTAACTGAATGAGTGAATGATTACCATTGACAACTTGCATGCCCATAGGTTAATCTGCATGTAGATATTTGGCTCCAAAGCTATGGCCAAGGAAGGGGAAAGAAGCATATACATATACAGACATACACACACACATGCACACACACACACACACACACACACACAGAGAGAGAGAGAGAGAGAGAGAGAAGATCTGAATGAAAACTACAAAAATGCGCTTAACTTCTGCACATGGAATAGTAGCAAGTATAATCTATTTTCGAAATTCCATGATTTAATAGATTATTATATTTTTTTAATAAAATAAGCATTTTAATTTAAATCCATACACTGAAACTATGAATTTTATGATGCTAAAACTTCATTTCTTTCAGTAGGCAAATAGTATAAATGACCTGAAAAGAAACTGAAATCTTTAAACTAAGAGCAAGTAGCAATTAGATGAGTCAGTCATTCAAAAGAATGATTTCTATAATACCTTAAGACTGTGAGCACTGAAGATGTAAGATTTTATGCAATAATGTTTAATAGCCAATACATCCAGTTCAAGCTTTAAACTTTATTAATATATCTCTGACAATAAATACTTAGAAAACCATAATGCCAAAAGATTGGACCAAAAGCCAGAGTCCTTTTGATAACCTTCAGAGAGAATTCACACTGCATTAATACATGGCTGGGAATTTACTCCATTCCCCAGAGATAGAGGACATGGTCTGGAGCCACCACTTGAAATCTCAGAGATAAAATCTCAGCTCCTACCCCCCACCCACCCCCATACACATCTGATCAAGCCTTTCCAGGGGTGAAAAAAAGAGTTAATGAAGCCAAAGGGAAGAAAAGTAGCTAATTCCTTTCAACAGCAAAAATCTGGTTTCCTCCCCAGCTGGAAAGCATAGAAATACAGCTAGCTTCACCCCCCCCCCCCATGCCATAGCTATTATCATAGGAGGCCAAGGCCAGCTTCCTGGCTCCATCCACTGCTAGATGGGTCAGAGGACAGAGGAAGTAAGGTGGGGACCATAGGGGGACATTAAGGACCTACCCATAGGGAATAACATTCAAAGCTTTCTTTCCTGTTGTTAAACTTCATTACCAACTTAAAATGCTAAGCTGAGGCAGGAGCAGAATTTCATGGTGGATCCAAAGGTGTTAGAGACCACCGCTTGTTGCTATTGCCTACCCTCCATGCACATGTTAATGGACTATTACTTGCTTCATTCGGAGCCTGGAGAAGATAAATTAATCTCTTGACTTAAGACTAAAGCTATTTGGCAAATCGATTCTATTTTGGTAGCCTTACAGGGGAAATAAACAAAAGAGCATTAAACAACCATGCATCCTCTCAAAATAAAATATTTACTGTAACTCAAGAAATGACTTTTTACATGTCTCCAGGTTTCCTGACTCAGGGAGAAGGAAGTCAGGAGATATTGTGGGAGAGTCTCATCTTGTAGTATTTCCAGACAGGCAGAGAGCAGGAAATCCTTGCAGTCTTCTGAGAGAGCCACATCTCCCAAGACTGCCAGATCAAAAGGAGCCAGACATTCCCCAAGGTCTGTCTCCCTTGATTCTGCAGAGTGAGGAGGAGAGTACAGAACCCCCTCTTAGCCTTTGCTTACCCTGGGCAAAAAGAATGCCCAACTACTGAGCAGCGCCAGCGCACATGGGTCATTGGGACAGTCTCCCACTGAAAGGGAAGGGCAGGTCTGCAAGGGTGCTGCCCTGATGAAGAGCCTTCCTGTCTGGTATTAGTGGCTTCTAGAAAAAAAATCTCAAAAGTCATTTCCACGGGTCTCAAATCGTCTGAGATGTAAGATTGCATACAGATGAATAAATAAATAAATAAATAAATAAATAAATAAATAAATAAATAAAATACCTTTAAAGACCTACCCTTCTCCAAAGGAAACACAGCCCTTGTCAAATATAATGTAACCAGACTTGGAGAGACAGTCCAGCACTTAGAAGTGCTGGCTGCTCCTGC
Organism: Phodopus roborovskii; assembly: GCF_943737965.1. Taxonomy (NCBI): domain Eukaryota; kingdom Metazoa; phylum Chordata; class Mammalia; order Rodentia; family Cricetidae; genus Phodopus; species Phodopus roborovskii. The sequence goes on along the minus strand of NW_026126525.1, from coordinate 26,197,250 downwards.
AGGCATTTGCATTCATTTCTTAGCACCCATGGTGGCTCAGAGTCATCTGTAACTCCAGGTCCAGGGGGGGGTCTAATGCCCTCTTATGACCCCCCCACAAATAGTAGACATGCACACAGTACACACACAAACATGAAAAACTCATTCACAAAATAAAAACTTGTAAATCTTTAACTATAATGCAGCCTTTATATTCCTGAGAAGTGCATATTACAGGCGTCTCACAAGTGAAGACAAGTTTTTCACAAGAAAAGGTGGTGTGCAATTTTTAAAATATAAAATAGATCATAATTCATACTCTAAATGTTGAATGCATGTTGTCTTGTAGTTTTTTGTTTTTAATTCTAAAGATGCTAAGTTACATGCCTTTGCTTATAGTGCTAAAGTAATCCTTTGATGTGAGACAAAAGCTAAGCTAATCCTTTGACATAAAATGAAAGGTCTTTCGTAAATCAGTCCTAAATCATTAGCTCTTAAAGGTGAACTATGCAAAGGAAGTCCACACAGCTACTCAGCCCCTTAAAATAAAATACTCTCTCTAACTATGAAGTGATTTTTTTATGTCTCTAGGCTGCATCTTCCTGGAATGGATTGCAAACTTCAAGCCCTCTCAAAGCACATAAGCAAAGACAAGAAATGCAGTCCTCCAAGGATTCTTTTGAGGTGGTGTTGTGCTTTGCACATGGGTATGTGGATTTTTTTTTAAATAAAGTGTGAGCCTGGAAAGGAAAGATCTTATGGGGGAGGGGGAAAAACACAACCTCCAGAGTCCTTGGCTATTTCACTATGCATTCCTGCAAAAAACCTCCTCCCTGCTACAGATAACCTATCTCACCACAGAAACCTCTCTATAATTCACCTCCAATCTCCCTCCATTTCTAAGATCTCAGGGTCTCAAACAGGAGAAAGCATTTTATGAGTCCCTATAGCCCATGGCAGGTCACAAAGAATCTCGGAGCACCATAGAGAAGGGACCAGGACTGACCTAACTGAAGAAGACAGATGCAGCTCAGACCAAAGCCCAGACTCAGTGTGTCCTTTCTCAAAAGAAGCCTGGGAGAGCAGATTTTATATTCCTTTTGGCAAACAGCCTTTCCATCAAGACTCCTGTTGGATTCAACTTTTCTTGTGCCTGTTGTGGTTTAGGCCTAGTAAGTGGATGTGGGAAGTACGTTCTTATCTACTGCTTACCTTGAACATGGACATAAATGCTGGAGGCCATGTCGACATCCTGATAGAAGCACTTGTAGGCTCCAGTATCATTTGAAACCACTTTTGGAATTGTGAGTGTCTTGCAGAAGACACTATCACTGCATTCAGTCACCAACACCCTTTCCTCAGAACGATGATTGTTGGGCCAAAGCCAACCCAGGTCCCTCTGTCCCCTGAAAAATGTATTCCAGGCAGGTATTAATGTGACACTCCGTGGCATGAGGCTATGACTCAGAGAAGGAAAGGTTTGGTTCTCACATGCACATAAAATGCACAACAGACACTTTAAAGTTGATAGACACCAATGGCAGACAGAATGCATGGCCATGCCACCAAAGATCACACACTATTTCAGAAATCACCCATGGGGTCATGTGTTTTCTGTTAGTCCACACATTCATTGTTTCAGTGAACACTTTTTAAGTACATATGATGGCTATGCAGTATTAAGGACAAAAAACACAGCTTTAAGGAACCAAACATAGGATGTTCACTGCTAGAGCACTTGCCCAGTGTACACCAAGAACACATAAATCAATGCCTTTATGAAAGCTCACTCTAATGAGGGAGAGACAAGTAGGACATACGAGTCATTGTATAAAAGGTGTTGATTTAGTGCTGTGAAGAAAAACATAAAAGAAGCAAAGAACAGGGAGGAACTTGGCCAAGCTGGCCCTATGCAAATGACAAGGAACAGCATTTCAAGCAAGAATGGTAGATGTGAAGGACAGGGACCAGTGAGCATCTGGAGTGTTGGGGGAGCAGCAGGGAAGCCAGAATCATCATGTAGGTATTGGGGGAGGAAAAAGAGAGGGTATCAAGAGAAGAGGCTCTTGGTACATCCTCGCAAGGGTCAAGTTAAATAGACAATACTTTCATTGCTCCATTCCTCCCCAAGACAAAGGAAGGTAGCCAATAGGAATAAAACAATGTGGCCCACTGAGCCTTCATTCAAAGAACTTGAATCTCCCAGGACATCACAGTTTTGACTGTGCCTGTTCACTCCCGGGTTTGCTCAGAACACAAGAAATGTTTCTGAAGTTTCCCTTAAAGGGAGGAGGGGAACCTTTGCAGATCTTAAGTGACCTTTGTATCTGAGGCTAGGTAGAGGGGGAAGTCTCTGGAAACACCATGACTTATCGAAGATAAACAGCTCCTGCTATGGCTTTCTGTTTTTGTTCCCCCCCCCCAAAGGCTGGGTATTGGTGACTTTGCAGCCCTTAGATAAGAGGCCTAGGGCCTCTCCACATGCAACAATCTAAAACAGACCTGAATTATGCTGTGGACCACTTGGTATTCTCCAAGTAAGAAGCAATGACCACAAGCTGCCAAGGTTCTTTGTGGCACCAAGCACTCTTAGATGGCATCATTATCTATCACCATCTCCACTAAAACCACACTGGTCTGCAGAGACCTCTGGGTCATTCATAAATGAGCACCACATCCACCTACACCTCTTCTAATCTATTCTATATTTACTTTCTTGTGTCTTGGTTGAAAAGCAAAATTCTAGAGGCCTCCTCTTGTCCAAAAGTTCTGTTTCCCTGCTTATCTAGCATCAGCAGCATGGCTTCTTGCTGGCAAGAGGGAAAGAGGCCCTGAACATCAAGCCACAGTATGAAGTTCATGATTTAAGCTGGTCAGGAACATTGTTGACTAGAGATTAAATTGCTACTACAGACAGAATTTCATTTGTAGAATACATTTCTTATAAAGATGTCCAAAAACCATTCAGACTGACATGAACATGGCTCAAACTTCAACTCTATTTCACAAGGATAAGTCCTTAACTTTACTGATTCATCAATAGTCATGAATGTCTATCACATGTCAGTTTTTGGCATGCATGTACATGTGTGCATGCTTGTGCGTATGCATGTGTGGGTGTTGCATTTGTGCAAAATGCTTGTACGTGTTGAAAAGGCCCAGAAAAACAGTTCAAAAGTTTGAAGAGACCTTTCTCATTGTTTCATTATTGCTTGAGTTCTTAGAAGCCTCATGACTTATAAACAATTACAACAATACAATTATAATTCTGCAGTAATGGAAATTGTTGTGACCTCAATAAACAATGGGTCTTTTCACACAGGAAATCTGAATCTAAAATGAACCCTTACCTGCAAGTAATCTGAAGGGTTGTATTTGCCAAAATTGTAAGTACATCTTTTTGTGTGCTGAGCTTGGGTGGATGGAGGGAATCATCCGGCAAACCTAGAAACAAATTAGATAAGAGTCAGACCCAATAGGAAATACCTTCCATAAACAATGCACACTCCAAGTTTTAAAAGGCCTCTTCAGCAATTCATCGTATAAAAGTGGAATCTGCTTTGCCCCATTCCCAGTAAAAGTTCACAGGCTCTGTCATAACAGGAAGAATGGGCAGATGGTCACAAACCAACACAACAGTTCTGCAATTCACGGCGCTAGGGTGGAGTTCCTGTTTTCCTGCACTGCCAACTTCAAGGTCTTACAAAAGGATATGGGACATTGAAATCCAGTGAGCCACCATCTGATGATCTCAGGCCCTTGGGAAAGCATAGGATGTACACATCTGACTAAATTGCTGATTAATGAAAACTCCCTGGAGAGAGCTCCTCTATACAGCTCATCTCCATACCCCTGAAAGGGGCAGGAGCCACTCTGACCTTGTCCCATTGTCTTTTATCATGCTGTGTAGCAGATTTCCTCTGGTAACCAAGCTGAGGTAGTGGCTCCTAAAGACAGTACATTTAAATGAAGGAAAAGGAATTGAGGAAGAGAAACATTTCTCAAGTTCATGCATACATGCATATTAATATACTTTTTCTCTGAGCAAAACTTAAAATAGTGTAACTCTAATGAGCTACAATGAGGGAGTCTCAACTGATAATTAATCAAAGCTCTGAGCTCATCTCAACACAAAACTCCAGACACAAGATACATGTTACCTAAAGAATTAAAATGCAGGAAAACATCATGAGAGGTACACTTCTCTACAGGTCATGTCACAGCAAGATGACTAGGTGTCAGTCACCTAAATGTAAAGCGTTACCACGCATGTTAAAAGCATGAGAAAAAGAGAAGTTGCCCACCATGCTAAGTGACATCAAAATGATCCAGCTCTCAGCTTGAAAACGTAACTGACCTGCCTAGCATGGCGGTACACACCTGGAAATCCAGCACTCAAATGAACCAAACAAGAGGACTGTAAGTTTGAGGCTAGCCTGGGCTGGCCTCACATAGTGAGACTGTCTCAAAAGAAAAAAAAATAACTAATTAATACCAGGCAGCCACCCAGGCTTTCGAATTCACACCAACTGAGAACAGATGACTCGTAGGGTCTCAGCTGCCATTGACCTCGTTGGGCAAATAAGTGAGCATGAACAAATACAGGGCCGTGTGAATAAAGAGAGTATGAGCAAATAGTCAGGGCAAATAGCCAGTGCTGTGACACTGTGGCCCCTATGTGAATAACTTGAGGCAGGTTGTTAACTGACAGCACAGGCTCTCACACACCTACACAGATGTACAAAACAATCTACAGCTATACCACCCCAAATACACCCAATCTAATCATATGCTTATATGCTGCTGATATAACCATAGGTTTATTGACTGCTGACATATTTTCAAACATTGGAAATGAAATGACATTAAATAGCCTCAGAAGCTAGTTGACATCATCAATGACTTGTGTTTGGACAGTGGTTCTGAACTTTATGTGGTGTTTGGATATTCCTAGGTCGGCAAATATGCGTTTTAAGTGGCATTTAAAGTAACTGTGTCACAGGTGCTCTGGAGGACAGCCTAAGACAGCTACAGAACTAATTAGTCATGTTCAATCAATCATTGTAACACTTTTCAATATGAAAGAAATCATTGCCCTTAATATAGGCAAGCAATTAAAATGTTCATAAATGGATCTTCCAATGATGGAATGCTATTTTGTTTGAGAAGTGAAAAATCAAACAATTTGCTTGACAAATAGATTTTAAACATGAATGAGAAAAATTAGTCCAAAAACAATAACTATATACCACTCATATGATGAGCCAAATGAAAAAGAAGCCACTAGTTGGGCAGATGTGTAAGGGAAAATGTGGTAGTAAATAACTAGCCATTCAATAAACTGTGTCCACGCCATCTCCACAGCAGATGACTTTTATTTTCCAGTGCTGGGAAGTGAACCCAGACCCTTAGTGTTCTACCTCTGATCTACATGCCACAGCCACTGAAAGCACCTTAACTGTCTCTGTAATAGAGTACAGCGAGAGATTATCTGAGACTGCAGGCACTTTAGCTGTATTCATTTTTAAGAGATGTCCCATTCACAAGACCATCTACAACACCATGCTATTCTAGGGATCTCTCCACAATCAAGTCTAGTCAGCAAGGTTATCGATAATAACTAGAGAGTTACATCAATGACTAACACTCCCCCACCCACCCACCCACTAAATCTCATTCATTTTTATTGACAAGTTTGGGTGCTCTCCCTTAGAAAGCTCATTCTGACTGTAAGAGGTACATATGCTACTACACAATAAAAGCCCTTTTATGTTCGAATCCCATAACCAACACTAATTAATTTGTGCACTGTTATCCTTCCCGCTCAAAGACAAGAAGGAAAAACAACAGCAGCTCTGTCTCTAGACTTCGATGGCACCAATTACAGTCCAATCCAATTAAGCAAGTCACACACTCCAAAAGGGCAACCTCCATTTTATTCAGGGAACCAGGCTACTGTTAAACTGCTGCTCTAGGAACACCCCAGGCTTCAAAGCAACTCACTTCTTTGTGGGACACAGGGCAAGCACATGTTCCAGACTGTCTTTCTCTTCCCAGAAGTGGGGGAGAGTGGGCATTTGTCAGGGACAAATGAGTACCCATGATGGAGCTAGCCTGATGAACCGAGTCATTATGAAGAAAACTCAATAACTGTAGACAGATGATCTTGATACTGTAAGTCAATGCCAGTGTTTTTAAGGCATACGGTTCTGATGCAAGGAATGTTTTTACAGAACTGACTTCTTTTTCTGACTCCCTCTGATCTCCAATGGGTGGAGATTGGGAAATCTGCAAACTGGCTACAAAAAGGAAATGAGAGAGAAATAAAGGAAGGGACGAGAGGGAAGGGAAGGGAAGGGAAGGGAAGAGAAGGGAAGGGAAGGGAAGGGAAGGGAAGGGAAGGGAAGGGAAGGGAAGGGAAGGGAAGGGAAGGGAAGGGAAGGGAAGGGAAGGGAAGGGAAGGGAAGGGAAGGGAAGGGATGTTGCAAGAGCCCAAGAGCATGAGTGCTACTAACTGTGTTGCAGAGAGCAATTTTAAGTGATATAAAAAGTGGCTCTACAACTAAGTGCCAAGCCCAAGAGATTTCTGAAACTCCGTTTCTAACTAGGAGTTTACCCCAGGACCAAACGTTTTGGAATATTAGATAGGTAGTTACTTTAAGACACTGGAGTAACTGTCACAGAAGAGTGGACTGTCTCTTCTTCTTTCTGCGAGGAAAGTAGCAGTCCGCACCAAAGAAAGTTGGAGGAGAAAAGTGTCACCCTATGAAAAGACCTCACCTCACATAGATGGTGTGCACAAGTGCTGGAGCTAAAGGGGAGCAGAGCAGAGGGCTGGTTCCCTGCTCCACTCCGCAAAGACAGCACCAAGGGCAGGATGCCACTCAGGGCGCCCCGCTTGTGCTTGCTTCCAGGCGTTTCACTGCCTGTTCTTGCCTGTGGGGGCATCTCCTGCCCCTGCTCAGAGCGTCTTCCCACTCCCGCCTCCCTAGAACCCGAAGCTGTGTCGAGTTCACTCTACAAGCTCCAACAGACGCCTGGAGAAGATTAGAGCTCTGGGAACCATGGACTGACTGGCTGGGTCGCTTAGGGCTAGTCTTTGGACCGGTTTCCCTGATGATAATGTAAGAACACCAAAGGGCAGGTCCCTAGTTCTCTCCGAGTTAGGTCTTCTCTCGCATCGCCCTCTCCGCCCGCACCCTACTTTGTCGCTTTACTTTCAGAGTGGGCTCCTTACCCACAGAGGCGGCCCGGGTCTCCACGCAGAGCCACAGAGCGACAGCTAGCAGTGCCTTGCTCTCCATCTTGCACCTCGCGCTGGGCACACACCTCGCGCTGGGCACAGAGCCCAGTTCTTAGGCACAGGCTCTTTTCGGTCCCTGGCTGGCAAAGAAGTCACAGAGGCGATACGCGCTCCGCAGCGCAGGACCCGGGAGAGCGCAGGGCAAGGACGCCCTGGCTCCGGCCACGACTGCAGCGGAATCTGCAGACACCAGCAAACCAGGTTATCCGGGCTGCGGGACGCAATCTGAGCTTTCTGTTGTACCAGGTAGCGTCCTGCGCAATCTAAGGAAACACAGCCTACTGCTCTCTTGGGGTCCCCAGGACTCCGTGCAGAGAGCGCTGGCTAAACTCTAGAGCATGGGGGCAGGGCCATTTCTGGGAGGGGCGGAGATTCCCCGCGTCCGGTCACGCCTCTCACTGGATACCAGGTTTGGATTTCCCGGTTTCCCACGCCCACTCCCCCACCAGCCCGGAACTGTGCCTAGCGGCAAGTCGCACCCGGGAGAAAATCTGGATGCAGTTTGGTTTCTGATGGAAGTAAAATGTAGCCAGTAACGGGGACACTTTTTGCCCCCACAACCTGGGAAGCATCACCAGAAGCACATGGCCCACTACGCCCTCTTTAGGCGCCTCAAAGTTCAGAACTCAATAAGATGCTGCAAGAACTCGCAGCAGGTTTGAGCTTATGAGCGAACATTGGACCTAGATGTATTTGGGGAATCAATTTACAGCGATTTAGCCAGTACTTGGGAGTTTTGCTTTATGGTGCTTTGGCCAACTGAGCCATAGTTTTAAAATTCCCGACTGAATGCCTAATAAGGCGCTTATCCAGATTGTCAAAGTCCGTACTGAGTTTTCGTCCCTCCAGCAACTTCAAATCTGAAGTTACAAGCCTAGTTCAAGAAGACCTTTCAGTTAGGGACTCCTGCCTGGCTCTGTCCAACAAACCTACAGTGCCAGTGCAAGATCCAGGGAGCTGGAGGTGATCAGGGCTTCCGGCACAGAGATGAGCACCAGCCCTTCTGAGACTGCTAGAGTAGTTTGGTCCACCCGATTCCATGACCACGGTCCCTTAGAGTGGCCAGACCTTTTCTAGAACTGACCTTTCAACCAAGAGACTCTTCAGAGGAAGAGAAAGGGGCATTTCTCTACCGGAGTTTCACTGCAGGACAAGCGGTCCCTGGGTGAACAGATCTCCTACATTCTCCATCCATATAGATTTCAAGCAGCCATTGAAGAACTGCGCTTCCTTCATAACCACTTTCCTCCCTAGTTTTCTTCTCATTCCTTCCACACCTAGGAAATGACAACGAATGTCCTGTAACATCTTTTACCCCTGACAATAACCAAATGCTTTTGTAATGACAGGTTAAAGGACAGTCTTTTAGCGGGATAAAGAGATAAGATTACTGCTTCTATATCTAATCCAAACGACGTTAATGTAACATTAATGTGCATTATGCACAATTAATGTAACAAGATGCGTTTCTTTTTTAAAGAGGGGGAAACAGTCACCCCTTCTTCAGGAATGTACATTAGCAGGAAGAATGGTGCCAGAAGCAGGTGCTAAGCCCTGGAGGTTTTTTCTTTTCTTTTCCCCAAGTTCACAGAAAAAAAAAATGTTTCAGTACATGGTGAATTTATGAGGTGAAATTATGCTAGAAAAATATGAAGATGCTCAGTGTGGCCATTTTGCTATGGTGGAGGCACACAAACTCTATGCACATTTAGGTCTGTGTGTATTCCGTTTTCTTCTCACAAATGGGAACTCCATATGAAGGCTGTGTGAGGCTTCACCCTTTTCTCTTTCCACTGTACCCAAGGAGAACACTCTGAGGTCCTGGCTCATTCTTCTTAATGGAGGTGTAGATGGACTTTTATCCGTGAGTAATTTATTTGTGAACAATGTAGAACACTTAAGGAAACTTCTCTTTCTGGAAAGTAAAGCAAATGAACTAAAACCTCAAAAAATGATCCAGGATTGTCTGTGTCAGATTTGGGTAAAGGGAGCAAAGATGAATCCTGGCTTGGACAAGGTGGGTTTTCTCCATCATGGTCCCCAAACAAGGCTTCTCCTAAAAGACTTATTTACAATTCTGGACACTTCCTCTTCCATGTTTTACTTAGAAGATAGTGTCTCCTCTAATACAAACCAGAACTGCAGGCCTGTGGTAATAGCCCCCTTAGAAGTCTTAGAGGAAATGGTGCATCTTTGACTGCTGTGGAACCCAAATTTGACAGAATCCAAATGAAACCAGTGGACCATATTCCCTCCCACACATACTGAGAAATGTTTTGCATTTGTAAGAAGAAGGTACAAAAGGGACAAGTTCTTTTCTTTATTTCTTTTTTAAAGGAAGAAGGAAAGAAAGAAGAGGAGACAGAAGGAAGGACAGGGTAATGGTTGTTGGTGAAGTTGCTGTGAGACCATGAAAACCTGAGTTGGAGCTTCCAGACTAATGTTTAAAATGTCAGGTGTGATGGTAGGCTTTATCCAAGTGCTGAGGAAGCCAGATATGAGGAACCCTGAGCCCCACCTGCACCCCAACTCCACCCCCCAAGCCCAGATGAATCAGCTAGTGATCCTCATGTCAATGAAAGACACTGTGAAAAAATGATACTCTGGCAGGATGAGCCATCCCATCAACATTTGGTCTCTACACATCGTGAGTGGGCATGCACACACACACACACACACACACACACACACACACACACACACACGTTCAATAACACTCCCAATTTGAATACAGACATAGATACACAGTAGGAAATATCAGAAGCAGTACCCAGAAAGATCACACTATGAAAATTCCAATTTAGGAAGTACTTGTTGCAAAGTAGGTGGGAGAGAAGAAATATTTGCTTCTTACATATTTTTTTTTTTAAAAAAATCACTTTCACAACTAAAATGTGACAAGCTATTCTTTTCTTGTGGCTGCTGTGGTTTTAAACAATGCCATTAACCAATTACACATTTGCATGACACTTCCTTATATTTACTTCATTTAATTGGTTTCCCTTGTTTTTGTGTGCTGGGACTTAGCAGAGCATATGACTGACTACCTTGCCAGATGTTGGCTCAGTTTCTGACCCATCCATGCTTGTAACTATTGTTCTTTGCAAGGTCTTCAGCATTGTTTTCTTCTTATTTTCAGACATCTTTCTGTTCCCAAGTTTATTTCACTCCATGTGTGGATCACCTTAAAGCACATACTTTATGTTCGAGCAAAAGAAGGCTCAGTTACCTGGAATTCAGACTTGCCTTGAAAATTTTATCATAGTTAAGGATATTCCATCCTTTCTGTTGAAGCAGGGTAAAATGTCTCTTCATCACTTGCTACCTGTAAAGGAAAGGTATTGATACTAGGGATATATGCATCCATGTGCCTGCCACCAGACACTTTCCTATAGTTACTTGGAACATTTTCAAAAAGAAAAAAAGATAAATTAAAAATGTTAAAGTAGAGATGGGGAAATGGCTCAGCATTAAGGATGCTTGCTACTCTTCTTTGAGATCTGAGTTTGGTTCCCAACACCCACAGCCCATGTGTAACTACAACTCCAGGGATTTTGTTGCCCTGGTTTCCATGAGAAAACACATACATACATACATACATACATACATACATACATACATACACACACATATAAAATAATAATATTAATAAATGTTTATTCAATATAGCATATAAAAGATACAGGGAGCTTAAACAGCTGAAAACCCACATAGCACCAGAGAAGAATGCCAGAAAATATAAAAGTAGCCAGCATTTGAGCAGATATGGAAAAAAAAACAGTTAAGGAAGCTGAACTTCATTCTTGCCTCATCCTTAAGACAACCCATGGGGGTAGCAAGCAGTCATGGGGGGGAAAGCAAATACATTATTCCTGATGTAAGAGCATGTCCCCCTCCCTTCTTAAGGCAGTGCAAAAGAAAAAAAAAGGTCACATCATCGGTTTTTCTAACATCTAGTGTGGGTTTTTTTCCTTTTTTCACAAATATTGTTGTAGATTTATTTATGTACTTTGCTTTCATGTATATATCCACACCACATGTGTGCCTGCTGTTTTCAGAGGTCAGAAAAGGGTGTTGGATCCCCAAGAACTAGAATTACAGATGTCAGCCACCACATGGGTGCTGGAAACTGAACTCAGGACCTCTGTGAAAACAAGTGTTCTTAACAACCATCTCTCCAGCTCCATCAAATTAGTGACAACGAAAGTCAAAAGACTGTGCATTTAAAGTTAATAACAAAATAAATACATTTAGGAACACTCTTTATGTGGCAAGTACTTTCCTTCATTTATCTTGTTTACTGTTCAAAATAACTGATTTTAAAATGTACTATATAATCTCATAGATGGGAGAAGGCATTTAGAAGGTTTAAGTAGCTTTCCAGTATCTCACTGTTCTAAGCTAGGGATAAGATTTTTTAAATAGCTCTTAAGTGTTCAAGATCTTTATCCTCATGGTTTCTTACAGATGACTTATCCACCCAAGGATATGGCTAAATGGACAAAATGAATTGAATCAATGCCTCTGGCTTCCTCTTGCCTCCCTGTAAGCGTTTCTGTTGTGATAAAGCAATGTGACCGAGGAAACCTATAGAGAAGACTTTACTTGTACTTACTGTTCCAGAGGCTTAAGAGTCTATCATGGTGGACAGACATGACAATACGAGCTGGAAGCATAAAGAGAATGAGGTAGGAGGTGAGGCTGTATAATCTCAAAGCCCCTGCCCTTCTTCCAGCAAGGCTTCACCTCCTAACCTCCCCTCCACCCACTGTAGACCAGGCATTAAATATCTGAGCCTATGGAAGACATTCACGTCCAAACCACTACATTTCCCTTAAATGATCCATTTCCCTAGAATGATGGTGAACTCAATGTGATTTAGGGGAGGAACTGAGATGCTGAACCAAGAATAATAATAATAATAATAATAATAAAAAGCAAATCCATCAGGCTGCTTCCACCCAGGGAAACAGACTCATGTTAGCTCTTCCTCTTCTACTTAACCATTAAATCTTCTCCACTAATGGAGGAGGGATTTCTAGAAAACTTTGTAAATATGTCTTTTGTCTTCCTGGACATATTTTAATACCCAGCTGAAATGTGAGATCCAAGTAATGTGCTTCCTTCCTTCTTTCTTTCTTTCTCTTTTTTCCTTCCTCCCTGCCTCCCTTTCTTCCCTCCTCCTCCTTTTACAATTTATCATTTTACTTCATATGTATGGATCAACCACTTGCTTGCATGTATGCCTGTGGACCAAGTGTGTTCTTGGTGCTCACAGAAGTCAAAAGAGGTCATCAGGTTCCCTGGAACTGGAATTACAGATGGTTGTGAGTAAGTATCCATGTAAGTACCAGGAGCTGAACCTAGGCTCTCTGGAAGAGCAGCCATTGCTCTTAATGGTTGAGTCATCTCTCCAGCTATCTTCCTGGAACTCTCCCATAAAATCAGCAAAGGAAGTAATTAAATTAAAAAGATGACTACTAATATACTCTAAAAAGGATAACAGGCATAATGATGAATGTTAATAAAATCTACTTTTGTATTTTATAAAACCTATCATGAATGTCTGATTAAATAGAGATATTATAAAGATTCTATAGAATTTGGGCTAGCAAGATGACTCAACAAATAAAACCAATAAATTAAGCCTGAAAACCTGAGTTAGATCCCAGGGACCCATGTGGTAGAAGGAGAGAATTGACTCCTACAATTTGTCCCTGATGTTCACCTGTGTGCAGGGTCATGCATGTGTGGACACACAAATAAAATAAGAAAATGGGAAAGGTGGCTGGTAACATGTCTCAGCAGTTAAGAGCACTCATTGCTCTTGAGAGGACCCAGGTTCAGTTCCCAGAATCCACAAGGTGGCTCATGACTGCAGTTCCATTTTGTAGAGTCACATGTAGAAGATAGTTATATACAATAGTTATAACCAATCACGTACTGAATTTATACTTTGTCTTAGGCAATTTGATACAGACTATTAGTCACAGACCTAGTGAATGACTTTCCCTTTCCTATACACCCTGCACTTGTGACAATGCAGCTATAGGTTTAGGCAAATTTTCTCTCTCGATAACAGAAATTAGGTCAGATTCATCATGTATTACTAGTACCCAAAACTTCTTGCTGCATTAGTAACACTGAGACTGTATTTGTTTCTCTCTTTCTTCTACCACTCAAAGTCATATCTCTGGTGCCGATCACAATTGTCTTCAATGACAACATCCTGTTGATGGATGTGAAACTATTTAATGTCAACAAAGATGCTGAGTCTTTGTAATTAGGGATAAGGGGTGATTGAAAGGCCTCTGTATTTTAATTGAGGAAAGACAGCCTTAAAATATGTGTATGGACTATATAAGAAATACGATTTGAATCTCATGTCTCTGCCATTAGCAGACTGCAACCATTTCCCAGTGTCTTATTCATCTTCCTTCATAAAGCTTATCAGGTCTTCAAAGGACTAAACGAACACAGAGATATTTTCTGTATTCTAGAGCAGTAACCAGTTATTAATCTTGGCCCAGAATGTCTTCAGCATCCTCTATCTCACTGTCAGCTGTAAGGACAGGATTTGCCAGATACACATAGCTCACATCCCTTGTAAGAACGTTATACATGATTCTAGATTAATTGCATGCTGTGATTTGAATGTGAAATGTCCCCGTTAGACTCCTGTGTTTGAACACTTGGTCCCCAGCTGGTGACACTATTTTGGAACACTGTAGAGTCTTTAGGAGGAAGAGCCTCGCTAAAGAAAGCAGATCACTAGCTGTGAGCCTTGGAGCTCCACGCCACCCCCCCCCCACTCCATATTCTTCATTCCTGATGCATTGTGTGCAGCCAGTGTTGTACCCCTGCTGCCGTGGCTTCCTTGCTACAAAGAACTGTGTCTCCTTGGAACTGTAAGTCCTAATAAACCCTGTCTCCCTCCCATAAGTTCATACAGGGGTATGTAAAAAGGTCATGAAAAGGTCCTGCAGGGATGTGTGAAGTAACTAAAACATTCTATTAGTTTGCAACAGTGCTCACGTTTTTTTACAGAATAAAGATGATGTTTTGCAATAATGTTGCTTCCCCAGTATTGACAGCTACTCAATGGCAGCAACAAGTTTTATGTTCCTTGTATATAGATTTAGTCTCAAGTTTCCAAAATGTTGGCACACAGTCCCTTGAGGCACAAATAAAAATTCTCTTTGAGCAGTGTTTCTGAACATTCATTTCTAACAAATCACTGCCTCCGTGCACATGATAAGCCAAACTATTCATCGAGGAATGCCTCACAGAAAGAGATGCTCAAATAAAGTGAAAAGCACAACTTTGGATGTACTTGATAAGCAGCCAAAAACAGGTCAGGCTGATGAACGGCCCCAGGGAGTCATTTCATGCATCTGACTTCATTACATAAATAGAAGTTCCAGATGTAGAATGAACAAACCTAGTCCGAAAATGCCTCTTCAAAAGTGCTGGACTGGAAAAATGGTCTTTTGCGAGCACACTACCTTCACCGCTACATGTCTTCCACCTGAGAAAACTTGTCCTTGCTTCCCCTGAAAGCCTTTTACTGCCTGAGGAAGGTTCTGAAGGAGAGGAGGTCATCCTTCAGCCTCTCTCCTAAGATTTAGCCACTTCCTCTCGGTCTTCACACAGCCCAACGTGTCCTTGGCATTCATCTCATTGACTTGGAGCTGCATCCTAGGTTGCACCCATCCAGCCAATGCCTCTTACTGGCTTTGGCTCTATAGCTCAACCATGAGGACAGGATTCACCAGATACATCCTGCTTACCCACCTTAAGCTCTTCTTGGGGATCCCCATTCCAGTGTCTTGATCCTCATTTTGCAGATAACATGCAAGCTAAGCTGGACAACTCTGAATCCTCCCTCCCATAGGCCCAGGTTCTAGTCTCTGATCCTTTCTGGACATCCTCCTGGGTATACCTCTCTAGCTGCTTAAACCTAGAATGTCCAAAGCAGAGCTATTTGTTTTTGTTTTGTTTTGTTTTTGTTTTTTGACCTTTGCTTTCTCCTTCAGACTTTTCTAGCTCAGCATTCTTCTATACAGCCTTCAGGGATTGAACTCAGATCACCAGGCTTGCAAGTGTACCTACAGAGGCATCCTACCATCCCCTAACTTACTCTTTGTTATTGTTTTGAGACAGGGTCTCACTATGTAGTTCTGGCTGTCCTGAAACTCACTCTGTAGACCAGGCTGGCCTCAAACTCTCAAAGATCTTCCTGCCTCTGCCTCCCAAGTGTAGGGATTAAAGGTGTGTGTCACCACACCAACCCTAGCTTACATTTTAACGGAAAAAAAATGGTGATTTATCTACACAGACAACAGAAATTTAGACTTTAAAAGTAATACTCAAGCAATAGATATACCATTACTGGTTTTATATAAATGCATTATATAGCTGTTGTTTTGTTTAATTTTAAGTGTATTCAGTTATTTATGATTTATTAGATGATCTATTAACATTAATCTAAAGGACCCCTATTCTGGCTATATGTCAAGATTTCTTAGGCAGAAGAGCTATGTAAAAACACCTGTTTCTGATACCTTTTTACATTTAAATGAAAATCTCAGGAAGAAAGTCATCTGAAGAGGTTTGTTTGGTTTTTGGCTTTTGATTTTTTGTTTGTTTGTTTGTTGTTTTGTTTTTGTTTTTTGCTTTCTAATACAATTCTATCACATAAATGTCTTGTTCCCAAGAACAAAAATAATCCATCTAAAACTTGGGTGTGGAAACCCAAGCCTTGCAGGTCAGTTTTACTCATTGGTGACAGAAGCTGAGAGTATCCTAACAAGTACCAAAAAAGATATGAGATGTTTTTAAAGTGTACTGCTTAAGAACAAAATCATTTATTCTTTGAATCAGACAAAATTATTGATTCTTTTAAATAGCGTTCAGCCCTGAAAATCTATTTGATGTGAGTTCCGAGTGAACTTAAATATGTCTGCAGTGACTCAGGGTAGATCTCCTTGCAATCGGGTCTGAAAGCATCTTCAAATACTTCACATTCCTACACAGTATTTGACAGCACAAAATGTTCCCAGATACCACTAAAAAAAATGTTAAGGAAGTACAAGCTGGAATCAACAGTCTGGAAACACCAATGCATTCTTGATAGAAAATTACAGCTTCGCTCAACACAGGAGGCAAAACTTCGGTGGTTATGAAAGTAACTCTTCAGCTTTTTTTTTTTTCCTGCTATGTTTCTTATTAAATTCTGTTATGACAGAAAGAACTGCTTGAGAGACTGCGTAGGAGGAAGACACTAAAACTGAGTCTCAAGAAAGATAAATCATGGAAATTGGTTTCTCTGATCCACAGACATCAGTGAACACAGTGTAATATGTGTGTGTTTCACCCTTCTGGGCTCTTAACCTCCAGAGTCAAATGCCAATAAAGTGGGGGCAGTATGTGGAGATAGCATTCATAGATAGTTAAAATTCTTCAGTGTCTAAAATAAGGAGTTCAAACTATAACCATCAGTAAATTCCCCATGAGCTTGCATTCGAAAAGATTAAAAGCCTATATGTTTGTTTGGGGGTAGAGATCTAACAGTAGTTATTTAGGTTACTACTGTTAGATTGGAATGGGAAAATATTTAATACACAATAAATATTTACCCATCCCAATCTAACAGTGGGTATTCTTCAGTGGAAAAAATATAGACAGCTTAAAATTTCTTCAAGAATTAATATGTTCAGTACATGTAAGAATAGAAAGAAAATTTTAGCAATCAAACATGAAACATTATTACCACTAAAAACCAGGATAGGAGATAAGAAAGTAGAAAGGATTTTGCTCATCTATACTATTTTATATTTTTTAAGTATTTTATGATAATTTAAAGTATAATGTATTAAACTTGTGCTAACAAAGTTTTGATTTTTTGAAAAGACATAAGAGGCCATCCAGTTCTCCCTAGAGGTGCATTTATGAGCCTCTCATTTACACAAAGGGATGAGGGAATATGGAGTGACAAGCTTGCTTGTCCTCTGCAGGTATGTTTGACCAACCCCCCACTCACAGATCTTGTGTCCACAGGTAACTAATAAAAAACAATAAACTTACAGTGTTATGAGGGTTTTTTCTTTTGCAATTTTCACTGTAACTAGAAAACCACTTTGTTCTCGAAGAACTTTATAGATAATCAATGTCATGTTACCATGTTAAAGGTTAGGCTAAAAGTAACACCCAAGGATGGTGGTGTGGTTCTGTTGCATGTTCTTGGCTTTGCCATAGATTTGACAAACCATAATCACCACCCCAGAGAAGTCCCAAATGTCTAAACCAACTCCCAACCCCCTCTCTCTTCCTTCCTTCCTTCCTTCCTTTCTTTTTTTAAGATGGTGTCTTCCAAAATTACCTTGGCCGGCCTAGAATGCTCTATGAAGACCAGGCTTGCCTGGAAATGACAAACATCCTCCTGTTGCTGCTTCCCAAGTGCTGGGATTAAAGGCACATATGTCAGCTCACCTGGCCCAGACTAATGCATTTCTAAAGCTAGAACATGATGCTCCTGCTGAAAAAAAAAAAAACCATTTATTATATATTTCTCATTTTCCTCACAAAGGCACTGTGGGGCTCAAAAACTTTAAGCATCTTTGACAGAATTTCAGTCCACATTTTCCTGCATTCACAAGCCTGAACCCTAAGTGGAAATAAAATTAATGTAACGATTGGGAAATCTGAACACTAGCTGGTTATCTGTCAGAGCTGGTGATATTCCTGCCTACATAATTCTTTGTAAAACTGTCATCCTATAATTAATTCCTCTTGAGATTTCACACAGTCAGATCCACATCTGCCAATCTCCTTGAGATAAATATTTCTCTGCCTTGGAGTTCTACTGACACTGATGCAGTACAATGGTCTCAAGTTTCTTAGGAGTTCTGTCATTTACTGAATGGTCCTCTAAGGAAATTTCCATTGTTTCTGCTACATTCTCTACCTCTATTGTCCAATATTTCCCAGAACTTAAACCCCCACTGGCAGCCTATCCAATGTTGTAGTTCTTTGGTTAACAATCTCTTCAATATTCTTTATGATTTCTCTAACTCACTCCCCAAAGCCGTAGCCTCTCCTAATCACCCCTATTAGAACGCCACGCCAACAGGCAAAAATACTTGCTATGAAAATGTCTCACTTGTAGGTTCCATATCAAAGCTAGCTCTCTATTACTGGTTAACAAATTACTCCCAGACTCGGTGGTTTCAACAGCAAGCATGTGTTCACTTGGCATTTCTGTGGAACAGTGGTGTGGAGCAGTTTCTTTGGGTGGCCCTGGTTTGGGAGTCACTTATGGGTTAGGCTGCTGTCAGCAAGCGATGCAGCCATGTGGTGGCACAACAGCATCTGAATGTACTTCTAGTGTGACTCACTCTGGGGATACCAGCTGGGCTCCATCCTCACTGGCTGCTGGGAGTGTCCATTGAGTTACTCATGCCCTCAGGACCTGAGAGTTGGCTTCGCTAGAGCAAGTGACCCAACATACCAAGGTGGAAGCTACAATGTCACTTGTGGCCTAGAAGGCCTCTTCTACAATATCCCCTTCTTCTTTAGAGCAGGAGAATACGAATAGCAGGGTGGGGACTGCCTGAACATTTTCTCATTAGTGTCTTATAGTTTTCCACATCCAAATGTTGACCCTGCTCTGAGCGATTCATTCTGAGGTATTTTTGTCCTTTGATGCCATTATTAAGAGTTCTATTTTTCTAAGCTTTGCTTACCAATTGTTGTTTATTATGATTTAGACATATAATGAAGTTGTATGTCCTTGCACCTGCGCTTTTGATAAAGTCATATATCAATTCTAGTTGTGTGGTTTTATTGATTTGCTGAGATTTTTCCATGTAGATAGTCAGAAATCAGAAAAAGTTTTATTCCTTTCCAATCTGTATGTCTTTCAATTGTTGATTTGTCGCATGTTTACCACTCTGGAGGTTGTGGGACCTGGGAGAACAAAACCAAAAACTAAAGTCTCATGCAAAAGTCAACTTTATTCAGAAAGTTAGACAAAGTACACTCTGTGGATTAAGAGTCACATGAGTAAAGTGTCCAGTCACAAGGACAAGCCACAGGTGGTAAAAAGATGCCTTTCCATAGAAGCATATAAACAAATAACAATATTCAGTTGTGATGAGTAAACTACTGGCCACTATACCTGGAAGGGGTAATAATTCTGTATTTTGAAGAAACTGAGTACAAAGAGTCTTGTTTTCTTAGTGTTTTCTCACAGCTCTCAGAATCCCTTTCACAGGACTCCACTCTTGGACTGTGCCCTGACAGTTGCGTAAGCTCTCTCTCTAGCACGATGGTGAATACCAGCGATAGGAATGTATATCCTTGAGAGAAGACACACAGCCTCTCTTTAGAAAGTGTGCACTTAGAGGTTTTCTTTTCTTTTCTTTCTTTTTTTTTTTTTTTTTTTTTTTTTTTTTCCTTCTTTTTTTGGTTTTCTGAGACAGACTTTCTCTGTATAACTGGCTGTTCTGGAACTCACTCAGTACACCAGGCTGTCCTTGAACTCACAGAGATCTGCTTGCCTCTGCCTACTGAATGCTGGGATTAAAGGTGTGAGCCACCACTACCTGGCTTCACAGATGCTTTTTACTAGACTGGAGAAGTTGACATCTAGTCCTCATTTATCAGGAGTTATGAATTCTCAATTATACCAAATGCTTTTTCTGCAAATATTAAAATAACCAAAAGTATTTTTACTTGCTCTTAGTCACTGTTGTATCATATTACACTTGTTAATATTTTAAAGACCTAACATTATCTTCCTGTTCTAAGTCACACTTAGATGTGATATGCTCTGTTTTCTACATAGGGATATATTCGATTTGTCAATATTTACTAAGAATATCTTTTAAATCTGTGTTTCTATGTGTATAGGATGTCATAGTTTGCTTTCTTTCTGATTCTGTGATAAAACACCATGACTACAAGTAGCTTGGGGAGAGAAGGGTTTATTTGGCTTTCCGGTTACACTGGATCATCAGGGGAAGCCAGGGCAGGAACACCGGGTGGGAAACTGCAGGCAGGACCTGAAGCTGAGACCATGGAGGAATCCTCTTTCTGGCTTGCTCTCCATGGCTTATTCAGCGGTGTTTTCCTTTACCACTCAAGACCACCTGCCCAGTGGCAGCACTCACCCGATGGGCGGGGCACTCCCACATCAATCATTAGTCACAGAAGTACCCTGCAGGCAATAGGGATGAAGGCATTTCATCAACTGAGGTTCCTATTTCTAGATAGCCTCGCTTGTGTCAAATTGACAAAACCAACCAAGACAAACAGCATGGGTGTCCGAATATTCACATGTATACATGAAAGTAAAAATGTGTCACAGAGCACATGTCACAAAAAACTTACTCGGGTATCGGTCCTCATGTTTCTGTTTGTCTAGGACACAGTTTCTTGTTGCTCATCACTGTGTGTGCCAGGCGATGGCCCACAGTCCCCTGGGGTTCTTTGGTCTCAGTCTCCCATACCGCCACTGTAGAGCCCCGGGGTTACAGATGCACACTGCAATGCCCAGCCTCACCTGGGTTCTGAAGACCAGAGATCAAGTCCTCCTGCTTTCACAGTAAGAACATTACCCACTGAGCTGCATCCTACCCCTTATTAAGAACTTAAAACCCGGAGTTCCAGTGGCCAAATCGGTTATACGGCTGATCTGAAAGAATTTAAAATCCCTTTTCACTACAGAAACAATGTGTTTCTTTCTATAGTTTTCTGTGTCAGTGTCTGTTTCTGTTATCGTGGTAATGATCACCTCATACAATCAGTTGGAGAGTACCCCACTTCTCTGCTTTCTGATTGCATGTGTTTACAGTGAAATTATACTATTACCTTACATTTGCTTCAAATGTAATTAAGGGGAAAGAATATATGTGAATGTATCTGGCTTTAGACAGTTGATAATTACCCAGGGTAAGTAATAGGTATATAAGGATTACCATTGTTTTCTCTATTCTTAATGTCTGGAATTTTCAATTTTAAAACGTTTTATTTAAAAACCAAACCAGTGTCCTTTGCAGACTCTGTCATGCTTTACAATTAGTCTGCTGGATGAGGAAGAAATCCCAAATTTTCACCAAGGGAAGGAGCAGCAGCTTAGACAGACTCCAGAAGTCTGTTTTTTCATTATAAGCCTACCTTTAAAAAATCATAAATCAATGCAGGAAATGGCTATAAAGTGGTTTTGTAAGAGTTTAGTTGAGATGTTGACCATGATGGCATTGAGTGATAACCCTGCAAATCTCTGAATGTGAACTCTTCCCTACCTGGACTCTGGTGCTAGCCTTTCTTTCCAGGTGAATAGAAATTGTCTTCTAGATATATTAGAGAATCATATATTGATAAACCGAGACTTTATGAATTACTATGAGTGCCCATGTGCAATATTTTCATGGATCTAAGCAAAAAGAGTTCATAAGACTTTTAGAAAATCATACTGCTCATTAGCACCCAAATGTATATTAAAAAGGAGTTGGGAGCCCTAACCCCAGAATTCAGAAGGCAGAGACCAGAGAATTGAAAGTTCAAGGTGAACCTAGCCTATCTAATAAGCTCAAGCCAGATTGAGATACCTTGTCTCAAAAACTAATGGCCAGAGATGTACCTCATTGGTTGCATGCTTACCTAGGATGTCAAGACTACCAATCCAGTTCCCAACATAAGAGAAGTAGGAAAAGAAGAATTAAAGGTATGTCCTTGATAGAGGTAGGCTTTGAGCTGATATTGATTTCTTGATATTTTTTCTTCAGTGTAGGTTTGATATTATCTGTCATGTGATGCAATGGTTGCCAGACTTCATTATGCATGAGAATCACTGGAGGGTTTTGGAAAACATAACTTGTTTAGTTATGTAAACTTAACATGGAGGAGCCATGTTCTTACACATCTATCAAAATCCTTACAGTGTACACTACTAATAGTGAAAGAATCCGAATGGACTCTCAGAAGCCATGCTGTTTTAACGTTGCATTGTTTGACCATGATGAGTGCACCAGTATGGAGGGAGTTGATGACAGCAGGGAGTAAAGTCTTTTATTTCACACTTACTTTTGCTGTGGATCTAAAATTCATCTGCAAATGCAAGCAAACAAAGACAGATTTTTATCTTCAATTGGTTTCTACTGGAGCCTGGGAATCTGTATTTTACTATGTAGAACAGTTGGTACTACATATAGCCTTAAGAGAACTTTCTTTGTCATAAAAATGTTCACAATTTCAGAAATGTCAAGCTTTCTCAAAATTAAAGCCCTGAAATCAATCCAAATTGAACAGTATTTACCCCATAAACTACACTGACTCTAAATTCTGGGTTATTTATTGCAGTCAACTTGGTGTTGGCACTTACTATGAGCCAGGACCTCTGCCAGCCTCTAAGGATGTCCTGTGGCATTGTCCTGGCCGTTGTGGATTTTATATTCTGATGTCCTATTTTAAGTTTGTTTTGGAAATTTTTGAAACTTATTTTCAATTCCAATCTAAGCTCTTTCACTTAACAAAAGACTTAGTTATAACCTCTTAGAAATGAGGCAGCAGCTGAGTTCACCTTGAAATAATAAAACATTGCAGGGTGTTTGTTGTTGTTTGCTTGATGGTGTGCACATGACCCAAATCATCTCAAGTTTCTACCAGAAGGTACCTGTGTACCAAGTCACTCATCCATAATCCCCATATAACAGCTAAAGAGACAGAGATACACTCAAAAGATGGGTGACTTTTCCAAAGCACCATGCCTACACCTAAATCAAGTTGTAGGGGTCTTCATATAATGCTTTGTTCATAGCATCAGGCTTTATGACTTAAATTCCAAGATTAAGGGAAATTATGGATCCTCTATTAGAGGATTTCACTAAATTCAATGGAATTTCACTAGTATGTTAGATTATCAATTTTTGTGAACTTTGTGAAAATCAGCAAGGTAAATTGAAGGTCTAGGATGGTGAAGTAATAACTTCCTGTAGGTATACACCATCACCGTCTTAGAACACTGACTCTTCTCAGGAAGTCTGTGAGCTATGTGCAGTTGCTATCCCCGTTTTAAGCATGGGAAACCTGAGGCACACAAAGATTGTTCAGGGAGACATGGAGTCTGCATTCAGTTCCATCTAATGGACTGAATATAATTGAGCCCCAGATGTAGCCAAGTTCTTATAGTTATTAGTTATATAAGATTTAAGTTTACAGAGTTTTTCAGAGAACCCAGTCATTTCTAAATAGCTTCGCGAATCTCACTGGAACAGTTGAAGATAGAAGGATATTTTAAATACTTCTATGCCTGTTAAAAGTTTACTTAACAATTGTGGTCTTTACACCAAGTCAAATATTAAATAAAAATTGTTCTTTCGCCAACTGGATTCATGAGTGGGTCACAAAGCTTCATCTCTGTGTAAGGTAAGCAAACAGGGTACACACACACACACACACACACGTACACGTACACATACACACAGAGCCTGGCACGTACATATGTTCAGACGTGTGTGCGCGCACACTCATTCAAAGCCATGGATAAACAAATATCACCGTACACCCCAGAGAATTATGTTCAATTATTTTTGGTCAAACTGGTTTCACTTGGCAAACTGTAACTCCCTACAGGTGGCACCTATTCTCTGTGAGGAGTTTCCTTTTCCCACATCTGAGATGCTGGCACAACATACCCCATTGCCCTTCTCAACATCTGCTTGTACTTGTGTGCCAGCTCAGACCACCTGACCTGTGAAAGGAAACAAAACAAAAGTTCACGGTCACTGCCTACCAAAATGTCATGTTCTGGTCTACCCAGACCCTGAGACACAGCTTGGGAAATTCATCTGGGATGCCAAGCATTGGCCTGTCATAGGAAAGAAGCCGTCCTTATTTGTCTGTTGGTGTTAATGGGAAAATAGGCACAGCATTAAAATCTAGAGACATTAGTTCTTAAAGTAACTAATTACTCATTTCATACCCAAAGCTTTCCAGGCTTAAAGCCTGCCCTGAAGAGGCTCCTAGGATTAGGAAACAAGAGAAGGTACTCGGAAAGTAGCTAAGCAAAGCTGCATACCTGATCTACAGGAAAAGTAGAAAGTGTCATAGACTCACATTAAAAAGAGCAAAATCCAGAAGTTGGGGAGATAGGAACCCCTCAAAATTGGTGAGATTTAAGGAAGAAAAACTGACCTTACGACAAATGAGCTTTCCTGTCAATCATTCATTAGGATAAAGTGTATCAGCTTTCAACTTGAAACTCTACCAAGAGCCGAGGAGAAAACAGGAGGAGAAAACAGGCCTTGCCTACAATTCCTAAAAGTATTTCTCTTCCACTTCTTTCTCTTGCCCAACCAATTTTCATTTACCAGTTGCAGCCAAAAATAGATAAGAGTCCCCTTTTCTCTTAGCATTTTGCTGGAGCTGAAAACTGGCCACTAAAACGTAATGCTGTGAAAACAGCTGTGCGAAGATGCCTACAACAGAAAGAGTCATTGCAAAACTAGATAATTGAAAACTTTAAAACTGGACACAGTCTTACTATCTACTAATAGAGGAGTTAAACACAGGAAAAGTAAGCCAGCAAGCAATAGTGTCTGGGATGATCCCAGTTAGTCAAGGCCAAAAGGACATCAGTACCCAGGGATGTAACTCAGGCACAATGCATCTCCAAGAGGCAACATGAGAAAGTGTTAATGATGCTGGGGTCTGCGAGACTGGCAGTTGACTTTCATTTCTTACTGTGTTATTTTCTGTGCTGGCAGAATACTTAAATACATATTACATTGATAACTTCAGAACATAGTACCGGTTGGATGTATCTGTATGTGTAGTTTTCACATTGGGTGGGGGCTTTGGATTATCTGTTTTACTGGCAGTCTCAGAGACTCAAAATGAGTCTATTATTCAAAGTCCCATAAAAATAAATGTAGAACGGTCATTGTGCAGCAATTATTTTCATTTACTGTCATGTAGCCATTGCGTCACAGGAGATCAACTTTTCCTCAAGCAAAAGATGGGTGACTATTTGACTTTTGATGCTAACAAATAGTTCACAGCCTCAGAATCTTCAATTTATAACCTGAAGCAGACACACAATTCATGGCAGTGTTTAAAGAGAAACTGCTGGACATTGTGGCATGCACCTTTAATCTCAACAGTCAAGAAGTAGAGGAAAATGGATCTCTGTGAGTTTAAGGCCAGGCTTGTCTATATATCAAGTCCAATCCACAGTGAGACCCAGTAAATCAACAAAATGATGAGAAGATATGTGCAGTGTCAAGAGGTTACTGTGAGGCGATTGTTCCATTCCGCGACCCTTCATGACTGCAGGCAAGATGGAGGAATTGTAGACATAGATGAGGCCTTTCTTCTTATACCCGAGGAACTCTGAGCAGGACAGCTGGTGGCCCGCAGATATGTGTTTGAGATCTGGAAGTGACTGAGTGCAGGTCATTTCCCTGATAACCCAGCTCAGAGAAAGTTTGTTGCCACAGGCCTTTGCCTTCCACATGACTGAAGAAAATTGGAAAAAGTTGTTTAAACTCTGTATTCTCTTTGCCCTCTTCAGGGTGCACATGTTTCCTGACAGCTGGCAGTCAAGGGCAGTCACCGGCCCATGAGTTTGGCTGACAGTTACACCCTGCTCATCTCCATGGCCCTGGACCATATCTGGGGCTCACTGGGCTGCTTAGGCCACCACTGTTGTCTGCGTGTCATTTTCTGAAGGTATTGTCTGGTCTGATTATGTTGCTTTTCATACTTAGCAGGGAAGGAGACCTTTGAAATAGAAAAGTTGGGGGAGCCAACTAGCTAACTTTACTTGTCAGCCTATGTCTAGGGAAATAAATTGGACCTGCCTAGTTTCCTTTGAGATTCTTGTTGGGGGAGGGAATAGCAGCCACATCTTTAAGACTGATAGGCAAAACGTTTGCTCAGCATTAGCTGTTCAGCATCCAATTTCCTTCTGGACAAGGATATAGGAATGTGGGGGTCAGCACTGAATGTCCATGTGTCTAGTCACCTCCTATAGGAAACAAATGCATGACACAGCTCTAAATCATGATGTGGCAGAAGAAGGGCTGACCCAAGAACCAGAAAATCTAATTTTAAGAACAATTCTGTCACTTATGTGTTTTTGGTCCTGAGTCTTCATTAGCAAATTAATGAGGCTCTCTAAAGTCTTGTGCTGAGCTTTGGTTCCCATGGCAAGCCAGGGACTGTAGCTCTTCTCTGTCTGGAGATCTACAGCTTGTCAAGCCCCACCTGGATCCTTGAAAAGGGCCACTTCCCTTACTCACGAGCCAAAAACAACTAGAACTCCAGTCTTTTGTGTCATTCTGTGCAAAAAAAAAAAAAAAAAAAAAGAGTGTGATTTCAGAAATTGTATTGTAAGTAAATGATGAAACTGAAAACTGGTTCCCCCACCATGTCAGCCTAAGAGCCTTAGTGAGGGGAAAGTTATAAATGTAGGAAGATGATAGATGACAGATAGCTAGATAGATAGTAGATAGATAATAGGTAAATAGATAATCCACGTGGATGGTTTCTAGAGATAGATTATACTGACTTAGATTAGATTATAAACACCTCAATTTTCTGACTCTATCATCTCAGACAAATCATTTCACCTACTTGTGACCCTGTTCACTTAATACCAGAATTCTAGTAATAATGTTTATAAGATGGTTGCCATTCTTAAACCCAGTATTTCACATGAAGCTCTTAACATGATGCTGGACATAGAGTAGGTGTTCCATAAATGTTAATGTGACTTTGTTATTATTTGTTTAGTGCATGCTATTCCTTCACTGCAACCTCCAGTCACTTCCAGGTGTACACATGCACCCAGAGTGTTCTGGTTAGTTTGGTGTCAACTTGACACAAGGTAAAGTCATCTGAGAGGAGGAAGCTTAAGTTAAGAACATGCCTCCATCAGTTGTTCTCTGTATCTTGACCAGTTGTGGTTTTCTGCAATGACCTCCATCTCCTGAAAAGAAAAGCTACTCTGAAGAAAGGTGAGAGCTGCACTTGCTTGTGGGGATTAGGACTGAGAATTCAGTGAGAACTTATGCTGGTTTAGGACGGCAGTAGCAATAGGCTCTTGTCTAAGATCCATGACCTCACTAGCCTCTGGTAGTCGGGTAGGTTCTCAGTTCCAGGCATTTTGCTTTCTTGTTGGGCAGGTGTTGAGCCCAGTTAGATAACTGTTGGTTGCCATGGTCAAGATCTGTCACTACTGCACTTTTAGGGTTGTTTCCGTGCTGGCCATCCTTGCGGTTCATAGATATCACATCTAGGAGGGGCTATTGGTTGCTTCCCTCTTTGGGCAGCTTGCATGGGAGCTTCTAGTCTCACGAAGGTGGCTTTCAGGACTCCCACTTGAGCCCTGTGGGTCCTGTGCCTGAAGTATATGGTGCTTAAGTAACAGGGACTTACCTTCATCGTATGAGAGGCCACCAAAGACACAAACAATAACCCATATTGTTTTGTGAGTCACTAGAACTCCAGTGACTAACAATTCAAAAGGAGATTTTTCATGCTTAGTGCTGTGATTTTTGTTAGAATGTCTAGGATTATGCACTGTCAACCAAGTATCATAATGATATATATATATATATATACATATATATATATATATTGTGTGTGTGTATTATATGTAATGTTAGGTAAATTAAAAATAATATAATTCCTTATAGCTTTTTCCCAACAATCTTAGTGTTATTTTTAACCACTTCCCTACCCCTTATTCTGTATTGACCTCCATTTCCTTCCCCAACTAAATCTCCCCTACCCATTTTTCTGACTTCCCCTTCATATCACTTGCATACTGCTATTCCTCTGTTTACTACTTGCTCTCCATAGTCCCTTTTTACTCTCCAGTTTCTGTGTGTAATCCAGGTTATATACACACATCTGAAGATTTAGAGCTAGGAATTGTAGATGAGAGAGAACATGCAGTACTTGTCTCTCTGGGTCTGGATCACCTAACTCAATATAATAGTTCTAATGCCATCCATCTACCTGCAAATTTCATTTTCATTTAAAGCTATGTCATTGTTTCTACCACATTTTTGCTCTCCATTCATCAGTTCAAAAAATATAGATCATTTCCATTTCCTAGCTCTTGTGGATACAGCTGCAGTAAATGTAACTGATGAACTATTGTCAGAGTAGGGTTACAGTACTTTGGGCATATGCCAAGAAGTGGTGTAGCTGGGTCGTGTGGTAGATTTAGTTTTATCTTTCAGAGACTTCTCCACACTGACTCACAGAGTGACTACACCACTTTACAAATCTCTTCTTGGTCTTTTGAATTTCTTTTTTGAAAAAACAAAGATTGTAACTTCCACTTTACCAGGACATTGCCCTGAGGTTTGCTATGGTTTCTAGTATTCAATCCGATTCTAAGAGTATTTGATGGTTATACTATAAGTTCATGCTTACCAAGCTGAACAGACCTTGGACATCCCAGGAGGTCTCCCTTCCTCATCCTCCAGGGAACCCTCCTCCAACCTTCCTTCAGACCTTAACCTCCATTATTGCACAAAAATAGAAAAACCACCAGCTGACTCTCAGGCAAGCCTCCTGCATCTGTTTTTGTCTTATTCTTTTTATTTTTTGTTTGTTTTATAATTACTCTACTTTTGGGCCTTGGGACCACTATCTGCCTCATTCCTAAATTCCAAGCACTAACAAAAATCTCTCCTTATATCAGTACCCTCTCAGTTTCATGCATCATCTTCCTGGCTTTCAGACATTGACATGTTTCAGGCTTGTCTTTTGTCCATAGCATGGCTGTACTTTTTGTGCATTATATTTATATAAACATATTTCTAAGCAAGCTACTAATATTATGTTTTACAAAACTTTTTTAAAAATAGCATCACAGAGTTAAGAAGTTCCTTTTTGCAGCCATATGATATTCTACATGAGGATATGATGTAATTGACTCAAATATTCCCTGAGAGCTATTTGGGTTGTCTAGAGTTCTTTGACAAATTCTTCAATGAACACAGTTGAAATAAAGCCCATGTGTCTGGTGGTTTTGTTTCTTTTGGCTAAATTTTTAGGCTTATTACATAAAAAAAAAAAACTACGTCAATTAAAAATTTTAATAAAAAAGTCATGTTTGGTATTTTCTAAAATCTCTGAGTAATTCATTTCTAATCACAATGTATAAGAACACTCCTTCCCACTTTTTTCTTGTCTGTATTAAATGTTATCAATAATTTAATCTTTAATCATCCTAATTGAAGGATTATTTCATCATTATTCATGTTTCTTGAACACAAGAGAAGTTTTGAAAATGTTGACACGGGCAAGACAATATCTCAAAAACTCTGCTTCCCATGGGCTCTTGCTAGTACAATTACATTCACCCTAAGCAGAATGAAAGACTCAAACCTCAGGCCAATGTGAAGAGCAGGAAGCCTTGAATGCTGCCTCATTTTCTTTCCCCCAAAGACTAGATAAGATGGTGGGCAGAAGGAAAAGCTGCAAATTGAGGGGTCAAAGATCCACTCTACTAGGAGCAGAAACAGTGACAGGAAGAGTGGACCACCAAGTGGGAGGGAGAAACACCTCCCACCAAGCAAACCAGGAAACAGAACCACAGGAAATCCTTTTGAGAGACACTTTGAAGCATGCTCAACCCCCCCCCCCAGCCACTGGCAAGCTTCCACCTATAGTCTGGACTTGTAAGGGCTCCAGAACTGGGCAAAAACTTCTATATCTTAAAAGAGGATGGAGATGAGAGATGGGGTAGGCTACCACTCCAGCTCAGTTCCCTTCTCAAGATGAAATTAAATAGGAAAGTTGGGAGTTCCTCCAAAAGTCCACTGGTGCCATGCATATTGCCACTATGCTCTTCTTGACATTGTCTGGATCTCTGGTGAAACGCTGGTTCTGGTGTATTTCCCATTTCTTAACGGAACTGTTCTTATGTCATTTTATAAACATTCTTTATCTGTTCCATGTTATAAAATTTATCAAATGTATCACAGATCCATTTTTCTTGCTTATTCATGGGACTTCTGACTTTGCTATTGTGGTGTGTCTGTCGGCAGAGATTTTGAAATTTTATGTCATTAAATCAAAGTTTTATTCTTTATGTCTTCTGGGATTCAGTCTTGCTTAAGGAAGTGTACATGAATGTTCCTGTAGGCTTTTATTAGTATAAATGTCACCACTTTCATAATGCAGATTTTTAATCCACCTGAAGTTAATTTTGTTTGTGGTATAAGTCAAATGTGATCTAGTTTTATTGCCTAGGTTCAATTTCTGTCTCTACCACTTATCAGCTGTTTAACTTTAGATCTGTTACTAAACCTTGCTGTGTCCCTGTATTTTCATCTGCTAATGAGTATGATAACAATGTCTATCTCAAGGGGGTGTTGTGAGAATTGAGTTAATGCATAAGAAGCTCCTGGGATCTGGTAGGTAGCAAGGGCTCATCAAGGCTAATGAAGCCAGTGGAACAGCACTGACATGCTTTGTTAAATATTCTCAGTCAAAATGTGGAGTTTAGTAGTAGAAAGTTTATATATAATGCATAATATATTTAAAGTATTTATCAATATATATGTATATGTTCATCTGTTTCAGGTTTTTTGCTTCCATTGAGCTACATATAAATGTTATAATTTTTGTTATTAGCATCATGATAAATCATAAAGTCTAGAAGGGAAATTCCCTCTTTCTAATCCTCTTTCAACAATCCTTTTCATTTTTTAAAATTATGTGAATGGGTGTTTTTTCCCCCTGCATGCCTATGTACCACATAGGTGTGGTGCCCACAGAGATCAGAAGAAGGCATCAGATACTCCTGAAATCGGAGTTACAGGCCGTTGTGAGCCACCACAGATGTGCTGGGAATCAAATTCCGGTCTTCTGGAAGAGCAGCCAGTGCGCTCTAACTGTTGAATCATCTTTACTTGTGTGTGTGTGTGTGTGTGTGTGTGTGTGTGTGTGTGTGTGCGCGCGCGCATATGTGTGCACATGCTTGTCAATCCCATGATGTGTTTATGGAGATCAGAGGACACTTTTCAAAAGTGGGTTCTCTCATTCCACAGCGTGAGCTCCAAGGGGTTAACTTGTCAGGGTTAGGGGCAAGAAGATTTGCTCATTTAGTTGTCTCCCTGTGCTTCTGTGAGCAATTGATTTTTGTGTTTATCTTGTAAGCTTTAAAGCAATCTGACCATACAATACTCATCTATGCAAACTTTCAATTATTTACAAATCACTTTTGATGAGCAGTGGAACTGAGCCAGCAACTCCAGCCTGTCTAGAAGAAAGCCACTGACATCAAACAATATCAAAACTAGAGACAGAGTATAGCGTGATCTTGTCCAACATTCACAACTGTTACCATGCAGACACCAAGTCAGAAAGCTCTGGGGAGAGCAGCTTCTGGCTCTCTCATTTGTTCATTTGAACAAATCCCACCATGTCACCGGGCACCCTTCCACTATGTGAACAGACAGCTCCGTGCTTCCTGGGTGTGTGTGCTTTCACCAAGGCGAGCACACTGCAAGCTACTCTGCAGACACTATATTACCAGACCTTCCCTAATGTGAAGCTCTCCCCACTTGCTACCTCGGGGGCACAGTGCAAAGATCCCCCTGTGCTTACTTTGAACTGTCTTTAGCCTGTATGCTTTCTAGGATAAAATAGTTTATCTGGATTTGCAAAATCATTTCCTGTCGTTCCAAGATCAAGCACCATCTTGATGTGTAAACATGTGCTCTTCTGTCCGCCCGAGCAGCTTAGAGGGCACCAATTCAGGTTTCCCTTCCGATGGTGACCAGGAAGAGGCCCAATAAATATTTCAAACATAAAAGGATTGTTATAACAAAGGGGTTTTAAAATCCCCCTGGGTTATCTGAACAGCTTTCCGTTTCATTTTGTTTTTACCTCTACCCTTCTCAAAGAGGAAGAGCCTTGTCCCCCCTTTTCTTTTCCCCCAAAAAACAGAACACAAATGTACACCAAAATGGGTTGAGATACAAAAAGAAAATGAAGACAATGGGAACAATACCAGCAAACAAAGACTCAATATCAAGTGGGAGAGACACCTCATGGTAAGGAGGCAATCTGAGCCCAGGCCAGCCTGGGTAATCCCTGTGGAGGACACTTGCCCTGATAGCAAGCAATTCTTGCCTCAATGACAACTCTATGTAGCTGTGTTATAAACACAAACCTATCAGAGCATGCATTACACACACCTTACTGTGACATGGCAAATGGTGCCTGGCTTCCTAGATAAGCTTTATGGAGAGTGAGGAGGCGTGGACAAAAGAAGGAGGTGAGAGATACCGAAAAAAAAAAAATTCCCCTTAATCCTTTGATGTTACCATAGTGACCAGCCAGGAAAGAAGCATTCTGCTTTCCCAATTTGCAGAGATTGGAACAGGAGGCCAAATATCAAAGAGCACTCCCTTGGAAGAGCTAGCTTCCTAGAAGCCTCAGACAAGGCAAATGGCAAGGGATGTTTTTAAATGCACATTTTCATTTGTACTTGAAATGGACTGAATGTACATGCTCGCACCACACAGCGTGACTTTTCAATACACGTATACAATGTTTGATGACCATCAGCTCATGGCAACTAGCCTGTCCACCTGCAGCATTTTTATGTGTCGAATACATTCAAAACTCACTGTACTAGCTGTTTTCAAATACACAGCTATTCGTTCACAAACCATAGCTATCCTATTTATTGTGTTATAGATCATAATAAGTTAGGGCCCAACTGTACTAAAAAGAAGTCATGTTGCCTGGGCATAAATTGCAAGGTTTCTTTAGCCAGTCTTCTTTTTTCCAGACATTTGCAATGAGTGTCATACTGAACTGCTTCCAAGAGACTTTCTTTTTTTTTTTTTTTTTTTTTTTTTTTTTTGACCAAAGAAAACGTTTGGTAACCCTTATGGGAAATTATTAGGGTAGCCAAGCAGGCCAACGTAACTTATTATAAGTTCAAACTTAGGAACGACACAGTTTCACAATGGAATATTTAGATAATACAGGGTTAATAGTATTTGATCCAAATGCAAAAAAAGACATTAGTATAATTGATAGAATCAAAAGTATCAGTTTTGTATGGTGATGGGACAGACTTCAGTCGACCTCCCAGGGGCAGAGTGGGGGAGACGCTCACCCTCTCTAAGGAGCAGTCAGGGGTGGAGGGCAGTTGGAGGGAGTGGAAGGAGGAGAAAGAAGGGCAACTGGGATTGGTATGTAATAAAAAAATGTAAAAGTATCAGTCATGAAAGACTTTGGCATCTGTTTGGTGACAGGTACTTGCTGGACAGTTACAAGAATGAACATATAACCTCGTCTGCCTGGTCCTTCCTTTTTAGTTTAGAATAATATATAATATACACGAATAAATTCAGGTGCTCCTGGGAAATGTTTGATTCCACTTTTAAAGCTACACAAAGACCAGGCACGCAATTAGGATTCTAGTGATTTCGTTAATGAGGTTGTAACAATGCAAAGCTCAGGCTAGATGGTCAGTCATTTTCACCTAGAAATGACTTTAGCTAAAGTACACTGCTTTTTCAGAAAATAACATTAGGCTGTTTCTTTCTCCAAGGCTTGTGATGTCATTGTTTCCATAGGAATTTTTATCTCTCTCTTTAGAGTACTTAAGTGCATGCACCTAGTCAATATCTTTAATTGTATTCAACTACGTGAAAACAACCTGACCTGGGAAGAACCAAGCAATAAAATTCTATTTTCCCTGCTGAGTAAAATTCATGTTGGCTTTCAAAGTAGCTAGTTGTACTTCTAAATAATAATAAATCAAGAGTAGAAAAGCACATGGAAATCAAGCCAATTTATCATTAAGACATGTGTTCTCCCACTCAAGTACTAACTGGATCCAGCCCTGCTTAGCTTCCAAGATCTCGAGGGGAGTGTTCAGGGACAGATGTGCTCTGTGTAGTTGAAAAAGAGAGAAAAGGAAGGCTGACAGGCAATCATGGGGAAAATGTAGTGCACGACTGAAGAGTGTCAAAAATGTATCTGCAAAGCTCCCAAAGCCATTGATAAGGTGCCGTGGGCTATTTCTGCTCCTCCCAGCAGCTCTCTGCACTGATGAAGTCCTAGTGGCCATGCCCTGTGACAACATGTGTCCAGTAGCTATTTACCAAATGAAGCTAGCTATTTAGTCAGTTCTCCATTTAAGCACGTTTTTGTCTAAATCATGAGACGAATTAGACATCGGGTCTAGTTAGGCTAGGAGTTCACTAATAGAGTTATAATGAACTTTTTCTCCTAGGGAATGTGAAGTGGAGAGGCAACTAAAGGTTGCTATTGCCTTCACCTTAAAGAGGAACAAACTGGGTCTCGCAGAGGTGAAAAGACCACTCACCTAATGTCTGACCTGCTTCCTGACATCCCATCATGGAGGACGTGCAAGAACTCTTAGGTCTCGTGCCTAGCCTGAGTGTCTTTCAGCGAAGCGCCTCGGTTCATGAGGGTGGGTTATGCATGAAATATAGGGACACTTTCGAAGAGTTGTTAGTTCAAGGCTGAGTGGATGAGCCCTCCTCCATTCCCAGCTAGAAATTGCCTCTCTTACCTACCATAGCTCACTTTTTAGCAAAGAAAAAGCCCATGTCCATTGGTTCTCTTCTCCGTGGAGCAGGCAGTCTAGGGCTTGGAGCTGGGAGTAGGGGGCAAGGTGCGATTCTTGCATGCACAGGAACATGATGCAGTATACAGTATACAGGACTGCAGGCTATTGTGACCTTGAAGGTCCCTCCCTCCCCTTCTCTCTCTTTTCTACACCTTTCCCTATAGTTTTTGTTGATAGATTTTTTTCACAACTCTCTAAGTTATGGAGCACTATAAATTGTGAGTTCAGAGGTATGTAAAGTCTTACTTTTGGCACTAGAGCTATTCAAACTTGTAAGCAATTACAATCAAAACCTTCCACACCCCCTCGTTCTTTTCACCAGACTGTGCTAGAAAGTCATAAAAAGTGTTGAGTACAGTGTATACTATCGCATTTAACTAGCCTTCTGATCACTTAAGAGAGCACCCTAGGCCCCCATTTTACAGATGTAAAGACTGAGGCCACAGGTTCATGATAGGAAGGGAACAGAATTTGATGAGAAGATTGGCATCCTTAACTATTACTGACTATTGTCTCTGCAGATGCTCCAGGAAAACACAAAAAGTAGTATCTTAGATGCATACCTTCAGTTTTCTTTGTAGGATTCCCAGTATTTACTATGGCTACTTGGTGACAATTAAGAGCAATTTGGATCCCTCCCCAACCTACGCTTTAATCATTAGTGGAACCCCACTGCCTGGACATGGACACTGCCACTCAACCACGTTATTGAGTGGCAAAGCCAACCCACAAATCCAGGTTACCTCAACACCAGAGCCTGCACTTTCAACACGTGGGATGCTGTTGCAAACTAAACTAGATCTGAACACAGCTCACTCTGCAGCCACGTGACACAATCATCCATGTCACTGCTGATTATCAGAGGCCACAGACTGATCTTTCTGGAAGCCTCTCTTTGAAGCACAGAGGATCTGGGGGGCACAGTCACAGCCCCTGTACTGTGTTTACATGTGTGGTGGGGGAACAGTGGCAATGTCCTTTCCACGTGCAGGGTCTCAGAACCCATTCTATCCTCTCCACTCAGCCGTTTCCTCAGCCTAGACTCTACTCTATAGATGGTTCCATGACCACTGAACATCGTTTATCTTGCAGTAAAGCCAGGCACGTGGAGTCAGGGGGGAGGGGTGTTTCCCACTGCGATGTTCTCTTGGCATTAGGCCAATTGTATTTTACGATCACTGACCTAAGGTTTGGCTTGTGATAACAGAAGTAACACTAGCCATGGCATCTGGGGGAAATGGGCCTTCTGACAGCTGGCTAACCTAACCTTTTTGCCATCTCTCCTGTCCTAGTCTCTCTCCTCTCTAGATTACCTCCACACCTCTTTCTTCATCTCCCTCAAGACCTAGGGGTTCCCAGCGATTCCCTGGGAGGTGAGTACAATCTACAAAGTCAGTGTGATTCATGGTAGGGGGTATGCTTTCCTGAAAGGAGAAATACAAGTCTACAGAGATGTAGATAGGGACTGGGACATCAGAGTCGAGACCAAAGGCAGAGAAAGGACACCTTGTCTCTGCAAACAGAGACAGGACTGTCTGTGACAAGGTGAGATAGACAGGGGATTTGCACGTGGACACTAGCTATCTGAGCATCATGTTCTTGTCAGAAACACATCTGGGAGGGAGAGAGAAAAATGTGATTTCTCATCCTGACAGTTTGGAGACCAGCCGATAGGGAGACAGTAGCATCGGTGAGGTGTTTTCCTTTGACACCATGACAGTTAGCAGGAAACTGTAACATTTTTCTTCTCTGGGCTATAAATGTGCATGTTGGTAGATTTTTTTCTAGCCATAGAGTATTTATATTTCCAAATTATTTGAAGTTTGAAAAAGCTAACAGCAGCTTAAACCAAAAGGGAAAGGAAGGAGAGAAGGAAGGAAGCAAAGAAAAAGAGAGTAAAAAAGATGATTTCTTTCAGCTAACACACATAGCTTCTAGAATGGCTGCATCCAGACACTCGCATGGTGTCATAGGGATTGGCATCTGTCTCTTGGCTCTTTTTCCCTTTGTGGTATGCTTTGTTTTCTGGCAGGGTTTCCTTCCATGGTGACAGGATATTGCCCATCTAGGTAAGAAATGATTTCTCACCCAAGAATTTAAGCAAGATCCTCAGGTTTGTCCTTTTTTTTTTTTATATGAGTTTGGTCAAGGACCCAGCCCAGAACAGTTACTGTGGCACGGGAATTCTGGGATATTCACTGATCAGACCTGAGTCTCCATCCATACAGTGGAGAGGTAGCAATCTCAGCATCCAAATCATGCAATCAGCACCAGGAGGAAGTGGCTCTTCAGAGAGAGAGAGATGAACCCGCCTGTAAAGGGGAAGTGAGCAGGCCAAACCACAGAGGATCATGAACTTTCTTCACTTGGATCTTGGAGCGAAGCTTTCATTAATTCATCTTTTTACTTGTCTTTTTTTTTTAGTAATTTTTTAAAGCTTCTGCATCCAAACCACAGAAAAAAAAATCCCAGAAAAATTTTAAAAAAATATTTTCTTTGAATGATAGCACCAAGTACAATAAAACAGGAGCCAATTTGCCAACAAAAGGCCATATTTTTTCTCCCTTTATAAATGAGATTTCCCAGCTAGCTGTAAAGACGCCATAGTTATCA
The DNA here is from genome assembly GCF_943737965.1 of Phodopus roborovskii. NCBI lineage: Eukaryota > Metazoa > Chordata > Mammalia > Rodentia > Cricetidae > Phodopus > Phodopus roborovskii. Next base: position 26,159,709 of record NW_026126525.1, on the reverse strand, counting down.
CCAGGTGGTAGTAAATAGCAGATAGTTAATTCGGAGGCTACATCACTGGCCTAGAGCCAAGTCTCAATTATTAGAGGACACAGAATATGAGAAACTAGGAATCATAACTAAGGCCCAGCTTTATCCACATTTTCGGCCCTTCCTAGATAAAACTTTGCCCAGCTGCCGTGAACAGTTGTGCTAATTTGACATTCACATCTGGTGAAACTGCACACCCACCCACCCCCATACCTAGATAGAGCTGTGGGTCATACTCTCCTCAGCACACTCACCCCAAATGCAAAAGGAGAGTATTTCATCACTTTGGGAGGTGGGGGATGGGGCAGGGTGGGGGAGGAGATTCAATAGACCCAAGATCTCAAAGAACCAACAGTGAAAACTGAGTCTGGGGTTGCTGCTTGAAAATGAATTGCTTCATGCCCTGCCCCCATCTCCAAATTAGCCGAAACTCCCAAGTGACTTCCCTATCAAAACATATTCCTCAAAGTATCCATTACTTGTTTTGTTGCTGCAGCAAAACATGTAAGAAAAGCAATTTGAAGAAGGGAGGGTTTATTTGTCCCATGATTCCAGGGTGCAGTCAGTCCATCGTGCCGATGAAATCAAGGCAGCAGGAGCTCAGGGCAGCTGGTCACAATGCATCCACAAGAATGCCACTGCTTAGCCAGCAATAGTGTCTCCCAATTGGGCCTTTCCACCCCAATTAACCTAATGCAGAACATCCCTTACAGGTGTGCCCCTAGAATCGTCCCCTAGGTGGCTGTCAGTCTAGGCAGGTTAACAATCAAATTAACCATTGCACTATCCTTAATCTTTCTGGTTTCTGTAATGGTAAGTAACGGCCTGGTAGAGACTGAAGATGAGAAAAGGGAATAGTAAAGCCTGGACTGTGAGGGAAACTCAGTAAAGTGAACCACAGTTTGTTCAAAGAAGTTGGAGGGGCGGGGAGAGGCAGCTTCACGATGGCGGCCAGTGTCAAAGGATCTCTACCTGGCAGTCAGTTTTGGGACTAGAGAGATGGCTTAGAGGTTAAGAGCACTGGCTCTTCTAGCAGAGTATCTGGGTTCAATTCCAATACTCATGTGGCAGGCAGCTCACAACTGTCTGTAAAACTCCAATTCTGGGGAATCAAATGCTCTCATACAGACAAAATAGGAATGTGCATAAAATAATAATAAATAAATTATGAAATTGTTTTAATTAAAACATTACATTTCCCCTTTCCTTTTCTCTCTCCAACCCCTCCCATGCGTGTTCCCTTCAACCTTTCCTATACTCCCCAGCTCCCTCTCAAATTCATGCCCTTTTTTCCTTTGATTACTATTGTTACATGCATTTATATGTAAGCATAAATTAATAAATAAATGGATACATTGAGGAAGAAGACATTTAATGTTTTGATAGGGAAGGTAGTTGTTGTTCCTTGTTTGTTTGTTTGTTTTTTCTGCTGACTTGAAGATGTGGACAGAGCAAGAAGGAATTCAGTTTCATCCAGCTGAGTCTGCTTAGTGTTGTCTGCCTGAACATGATTTCAGTACTTGGTACTGAAAAACCAATTAGGGGGCGCGTCCCTAGGAAGACTCACCCTCCCTCTCTCAGCTTCATTTTATCCTAGCTTCTCCTCAACCGCCTCATTTTGTTCCCTAGAAACCGAAACCATACTCTTTTTTTTTTTATTTATTTTTAATGTCTTTCTATGGATAGCACATTATACTCAGCTTGATTACAAACTACCTGTCCATCTCACAGTGGTCTGTTACCAGCAACATTTATTCTCCTGGGAACATTACAACCCGCTGGAACAAAGCCGTCTGCTTTCTGACCAGAAGACAAAGAAGCAAAGGAGAAGCATCTAGGGTCCCACAACCCTTCTCAAACGACACCTTTAAATCGGAAAGTCTCCCACTAAACTCCACTTCTTAAGTTTTCACTACCACCCAATAGCCCCAACTAGGGCCAAGTCTTCAACCTGTGGGCTCTCGGCAAACCAAAACTTACCCAAACCATAGCACCAGAAGTTAAGTATGTAGCCAAATATGCCTGTCACCCAGCAGATGTACAAAAAGGGAAATTTAGTTGAAATTTTATTTGATTTTGTTTGTTTTTCTTGCAGCGCTGATATCATATCCAGGACCTTGGTCACCAAAGGTGAGTATTCCATGGCCAAGCTACACACTCCGCCCTTAACTGAAATTTCAAATACGTCTGTTCTTTAACCCAGCAGTCCAGTCCCACTTCTGGAAAATCAGCTTTCTTCATGAAAAACACAAGCAAATGAGGAAATGTGCCCAATACCCATCAGGCATTGAAACAGGGAAGAGGAGAAAAACCAGAATGCCTACCTCACCTGCACCCATCCACGGCAGGAGGCTCTGAGCAAAGCTAAGTTGCCGGATAACGAATGCAGCTGCGGTTTGTGGACGATGGAAGGCACACAGCAATGACTCAGAATCCTGGTGCATTGTGTTGTGTGGTCCTGACCAAGTCACCTGTCCATGTTTGAAAGGTGGCAATGACAGAAGTGTTTATTTCATAAGTCACAGTGGCAATTAGGTTAATGCTTAGAACATGCTAGAAGACCCACATAATAAACTACTAAATTTCAACTATTTTACCACCCCCTTTTATTTTTGCTTCTATTTGTACAGTCAATCAACCCTATGGTGTTGAAAATTGTATGTATTTGGGTAATTTTATGAAATTGTGAAACTCCCAGCACAATCAAAACTGTTTTTCTTGTCATCCCTAAGAACTTGCACGTGTCCATCTAAACAGCATTCTTTCCTTCAGTCTCAGGGAACACTAAGCTCTGTGTGGTTAGGCTGCTTTCGAATAGCATCAAGATGGAATCCAAGCATCTACACTCCTGTGCCTCCTGTGTGTTCTGCCTCCTCAGGGAGCTTGTGTACGGCTGTGTGTTTTCACTTTTTCTGCTGAGCCATATGTCATAGCACAGATGCAGCAAATCTGTCCTTCCACTCACTAGCTGATGACGTTCCAGAGTCTCCCATCGTTCAGTTTCCATGAATAAAACTGCCGTGAATTTTAAACACAGGAGGTTACATGTCCATGCTTCCATATTTTCCCAAAAGTAAGATTTATGAATCATGGGCTCAGTGAGTTTAACTTTACAGTGAGCTACTGATGGCTTCCATAATTGTGTTATCATTTTACATTTGTGTATATCACATTATAGCTAGTTTCAAAGGAAATCTCTCTGGCTGTTGATTTGAAAACTCCGGGCAAACAAATGGCAATATCATTGCACTTTACTTAAGAGTGGGTAGAAGTATAATTGCACAGTTCAGGGCAAGACATACCCACTTTTTGTTTTTATTTATTTATTTACTAACAGCAGTTGCTTCTTGAGCACAGCATAAGAGAACCAAGGAGATGTTTTTTTGTGTTTGTCAAAATGGCAGGATTGTGATTTTCTTCTTTCTTCTTTAAAAATATTTTCAAGTAAATAAAACCATTAATTTTACTTGAAGATGATACTCAGTTGGAAAGAGACTCCCTCCTTTCCCAGGGAGCCATGCAAAACAGATGTTAAGGTTGGAAGATCTGGGAAGACTGATAAACAGCTGTGGGAAGGTTGCAACATCTCCAAGAACCCAGAAGGAACCAAGCACTGCTGGTTCTGGGTGCTGGGACCTGCTAAAGCAGGGTCTCTAATGCACAAAGTGACCCACTCACTCTGTGAGTTTTTCCACACTCCCGCTCGAAACACAGAAGGGAGGCTTCCTTCTTCATCTTTCCTTCTTGTTTTTGATTTACAACTTATAATCACCTTTTTGTTTGTTTGTTTGTTTTTGTTTTTCTAGACAGGGTTTCTCTGTATTGCTTTGCAGCCTGTCCTGGCACCCACTCTGTAGATCAGGCTGGCCTCGAACCCCCAGAGGTCTGCCTGCCTCTGCCTCCGGAGTGCGCCACCAACATCAGGCTATAATCACTTATTTTAAAGAGAGAAAATAATTCTTGAATCACTAAGTTCTGCTTAGGAATTCATAGTCACTCTAAACACTAACAAAGACTTCAGGCATATTCAAAGACATCCAAGATGTCAAACACCCATCAGCATCTGCTGCTGGTTCTGCCATTTTTTAAAGTTTCCCCAGACTTTTAGGATGAAGAACCAAACAAAGGAAGCACCTCTTGACTGTTCCTGTCTGGTACTTAGCAAATTTTCAAAGCTTTGGGTCAGGGAGCAGGGTCTGCCAATTACCAACTTGATGATCTCCAAGTCTAGTGTGATCACCCTGAGAAACCCTGTCACCAGGCAGACAGAGTAAATAATGTACTTGCCTGAACCTTCTTGTTGACTATCTCCAACTGCCTACCAGACTCCTTTCCTTGCCTATGGGGCCAGCGGTTTCTACCTAGCTTTGCCTTTCAGCCCAGCGTGTCTAGTCAGTTAGTCATTGCTTCAGAACCACTCTTCCAGGAAAAGCCTATTGTTCCTGCACTTCCGGATCACTTATTTCCTGTCATTTTTTTCTGCAGGGAAAGAAGAAAGACCATTCAAAAATCACAGGAGCCTCTGCTGCATTTCACAATTGCAGTTTATTGTAACTATGTGCTTGATTTGTTATGAGGGAGAGCAGGAGGCCTTACCTAGCCAGCCTAATAGAGCCCTTGAACACCAGGCCATCTCCACCTAGGTCTCCAGCACCATTGCCACCTGTGTGCACACACACACTCGGTGGCTCTCTAGGTGGGGGAGACAATGCTCAGCTCTATGGAGGTTGAGCATCTTCCCAGGCTGTGGAGGAGGGACAGACACTTGAATAGGTGGAAATATCTCCTCAGCATTCCTGCCCTTCCCCTAACTCATACCAAAATAAGAACTGGATGAGACAAACCAAGCCTTGGTGCCCAGGAGGGACTGAGTCACTAGGATGTAAAGATGACAGACAGGATGAGAACTCAGAAAATCAGAACCTGGGATGAGTCTTGGAATAGACAGACATGCACACATGTGTGCATATGCACACATGTGCTCACATGTGTATTCTGTGTGTTCACTACAGTCTTTGAGGGGACCTGGGTCTAGAGTCTGTGAATTGCTAGGTACATTCTCTACCACTAAGTTACACTCCCAGAATGATTCCCTGCATTCTACACATTGATATATACAAAGAACTTGGTTAAGTTCACACAGCTACTAAAATAATAACCACAGTTGACGTGTGCCAACCCAACAACAAAGTTAGGCCACTAATCTCCTATTCACTAGCTCTGTATTTTCTGGTGATTTACTTAGCTGTGTGGATTTCAGTACATTAATATGTTAAAACAAGACTAATAAAACCCACAGAATCTGTTTCCACATAGACTTCAGAATTAAATTAATTTACATGTATATTTTCTACACAGAAAAATTCTTTTTTTCCTCTCTACCTTAGTTTTAGTTTTTCATTGTAATACTATAATGAGGAATTTGGAAATGCTTTAGAAACCATCATTTGCTATATAAAAATTAATCTTTATTATTTTCAGACATTATTTAAACAGAAGTATATGACTCAGTAGTAAAGATTAATCTCATAGATGATAATGGTTATATAGGACAAGGGTTATCATTGCTAGAATGTGTCTATGGTCACATCCTCTAAGAAGTAAAACCTGACATCTGCCAAAGCTAAACCTGTGCACATTCTTTGAACCAGTTCCTCCCAGTATGTGAGTGTGAGAAATAAAGGTGGTTATTACATCATTGTCTATAAAAGAAATGATGATATACAAGGAGTTTTATACAACAGAATACCATGAATATTTATTGTTAAAGTTATCTTTAGATAATAATTTCCAAAGCCATTGCAAGTGGAAAGGAAAGATGTGAACAACATTCCTGTCTGTGCCCATACACAAATGTGCCTATGAACCCATTTATCCTTTAATAGACTGCCACTGTCCATTAGAAATACAATGTAAGTAGCAAGAGTAAGCCATATATGTGTCTTAAAATTTTCCAATAACCACACTTAGAAAAAATAAGAAACATACAAAATGTAATTCCTGATACCCCTAAGTACTATAGACATACAATAGATTTTATGAAATGGATTATATTACCTCATAAGTTTAAGTGTGTTTCAGTGTGTGTGTGTGTGTGTGTGTGTGTGTGTGTGTGTGTGTGTGTGGTTTTTTCCAGACAGGGTTTCCCTGTGTAGCTTTGTAGACCAGGCTGGCCTCGAACTCACAGAGATCCATCTGTCTCTGCCTCCTGCGTGCTGGGAGTAAAGGCATGTACCACCACCACCCAGCTTCTGACAGCCATTCTTTGCCATACTTATTATTCACTCTGGCTTACCATCAGGGTGGATGAGTCATGGCGTGTGAAGACGATTATCAGTAGTAAACGACTCCTTCCTGTTCCTTTTACTGCTTTCATAGTTTAATTATTTAAAGAATCAGTCCCAGAACAAGCGATCTTAGCATGGTGGTTTGCCACTGGGAAGGGTGTCTGACTGGGAAAATCATCCCAAGCAGCAGAAAGCCATTGATAGGGTTTCAGAGATGACTTATGGCAGAGTAAATGGAATCTAAAATGGCCCTGACTGTGGAGGGAGGCACCTCATCACACTCAGATCACAGGACTCAAAGCAGGAAGTTGTCTGGGGCACATGACAGGCAAGGGCAGGAAGAAGGAGACAGGTAAAACTGGTAAGGAAAGAGGAGCCTTCCATAAACAGGAAACAAGCCATGTCCTCTTTGCCTCTTAAATCTCAAGTGGTGACAAGTGGAGGATCCCATTGCCAGCCAGGAGACAGGAGACACAGATCTGCCTCCCCTGCTCTGCTCACCCCTGGCGTGCAGCTGGATTGAAGTGAGGGAAATGATCAGCTCTAATTCCTTCAAGGTGGGGCTCCTGCAGAGGATAAGGGAAAGATGGATTGGTGGCTTGAAGGAAAAAGGCCATTGATTGCACAGAAAGAAAGAAAATTGTAGAGAAGTGGGGAGACGTGAGATGGAGAGGAGTAGAAGAAAAGACAGAGTTGTGGCTGTGAACAGAGACTGGCAATCAGGACACTTGTCAAAGCAGAGTTCACCACTAGAAGTGTAGCCGACAGCATCAGCAGTTTTATTTGGGGACTTAGTTGTGGTATAACACAAGGGGGAAAGCAAATGTAAAACAATAGACTAACACAGCTCCACAATCCTGCACACACAGACACGCCCATGCGTGTGACCAGAGAGACAGTTATTAAGGTAAAAGGAGCAATGTCCGGACTATAGATATTAACTATTTGTTTTCCTTTTAGCTCACCTATATTTTACAGGTTTTTCAACAATGTGCAGTAACATGGGGAATGGATCACAAATCCACACAACTGTTGGATCATACAGGATGAGAAGTTTGATCTGTTATTAATCCAGTCTTTGTAAGCGGAAACGGTGTTTCACCCTACCCACATTAAAATGCAATTCAGTCAGTCAAATCCACTCAATAAAATCCGGCAATGTGCTCTACCTTGTGCGGGATCCATTAGGGTCTTCCTACCTTTGCTAACACTTGCAAATCAACTCCCACACTCATTCTACTCGACCCCCACCTTTCAACTCCTTAAAACAATTCTCAACAATAAATATGAGAGTTTGTTTCCACTGCCCTTAATTTAGAAAGACAGGTTTTCTTCCAAGACATGCTCAGAGGTGAACTAACTGAAAGATTTTTGTCTTGTGTATATATATATCCTATGATTTTAAAAACGCAGACACAAATGCACAGGAGGATGGGAACAAGTAACTATGTTAGGGTGTAAGGATTATGGGTGATATTTACATTTAAATTATTTTTTAATGTTTTTATAATGAAAAAATAATATTTGAAAAGCCAGTCAGCATCCTAATATGTAGGAGCCCTAGCCTTAACTGAGACGCCACTTAATTAGGGGAAGGAATTAAGGTGACCATGATCAAAATACAGGCTATGAAATTCTCCAAGAATTAAAACGTAAAAATAATGCTTGAAGTAGGGCAAAGGATATGAAACTAGAGTTACATGGGAGAAATGACGTCTATACTCTACTGCACAATACAGTGCCTATAGCTAACAATACCTTATTGTATATATCAAAATAGGTGGAAGAGAAGATTTTTCACTGTTCTCAAAACAAAGCAATAACCGATGCTTGAGGGTGAGGGCATGTGTGTGCTAGTTCCTCAGATTTGTTCATCACTCTTATATACATGTGTTGAAATATCATTCCAGCCCACAAATATGTCCAATCATTATGTATAAAATGCATTTTTAAAATAATGCCTGATATTGGAGGCGTCCAGTTTCTCAGTGTTCCTAGCTGTGTCCTGGTGTTTAACTGCCAGCTGTAGCTCAGGACTACCATCCATCCTGTATACAAAGAGCTTGTACATCATGGCCGCATCCCCTGACAACACTGCCCCAGGTGCAACTCTGCCTCCCTTCCCCCTCTCAAGGCCACCAGTTCTGGGGTAGGCTGAAGGATGGAGAAAGCAGTGCTGTTCCCTCTTTCTGGTTGATGGCAGATGCTGCCATCCAGGACTGGCCTTTAGGGACCTCAGGCTGCATCACCTCTGGGACCCTTTGGTAATCTTGGAGTATGCATACAAAAAGGGGGGATTTATAGCGACCCAATCTCTATCTGTCCCACTGATGCTGTTCATCAGAAAGCCTGATGGAATAATGGAGGGGAATTAACCTGTTCATGTGACTGTCTTCTGTGACTCACACTGCCATCTCTACCCACAGGACTCCAATCTCACCACACTGGAACACCAGGGTGCTGTGCTACCAGACACTTCCCATGATCAGCTCTGGCCTTAAGGGTCCCCAGTGCCTTGCTCATTGGAGGTTATTCAGGATAGAATATTAGGCAGTTAACTATAAGCAGTTCCCTCAGTCTCTTTGGCCCTCCCTTGGCATTCTCTTGGTAGAGACAGAAACAGGCTCGGGTACCCATTTCTCACCTCTCTGTACTCCTTTCCTCTCCTGCAGTTCTTCTCACACCATAAACACTACTCTATTCATATGCTTCCCCATGAGGTAAGACTTGGAAAAGCAGCAACCTCGGTATCCAGGCTTTCTCACCCTGCTTGAGAAAGAGGCCCCTTCCTTTGTATATTTTAGGGGAAATTAAAGAATTTAGAAAAAAATCACCCCCCGAAACAATAGCTGCCTCAGAAGACCATTGTCTTCAGGCAGAATGCAATTTGGTTTTTTGTTTTTTCTGAGTGTAGAAACCTTTGTCTTCCCATTCTATGTGTGAGATTTCTAATGTCCACACCCTCCCCTCATGTTTTCCCACCCCACCCATGCAGGCAGAGGCGTGTTCCGATCCCACCAGGCCATCCTCATTCCTTCAGAGTTACTAGGAAGAAAAATAAAAAGCACACATCAAATTTCAAGCCATCTTATCAACGACAATAAGAAAATAATGTTTTATTTTTAAAACAGACATTATAGTTGTTAGCTAGCCCAATTTTTTTAAAAAAAAAAAAATCTTTAGAGAGTGGATACTCTCGAAGTCACACATTCTAACATGACTTGGGAGAAGTCAGATGGATGCTAAGATGTTGGTTCCCAAACCTCTACTACCCTGGTAATGGGCCTTGGTTGCCTCATCGTTGAAATGGGAACAGCGTGTGCAGTTAAAATTAAGTGAAATTATGTGTGTTAAGCCAAGTGACTGGAACATAGCACTTGCTCAGGGAACATCCCTGATACTAGTATAGATGAGCTGCTGGTGACTAACGACAGAAAACAGAGGCAGTCCTGAAAGAAGGAACTGTACCTGCTACCAAGTGTTTGCCTTTAGGCCCAGGATTATGACTTTAAAATCATCATAAATATCGCCACTCAGTGGCTTCACCCCCACAGACTTTGAAAGTGTAACAGAGTCACAGGAGTGAAGGAAACCTTGCAGACCACCAGCCCACACCCCAAGCACCAGCTGTGTGTCGGGACAGCAATGGCAAGCTCCTCTCTGGCCTTCTCTTTGCCATCTCCAGAGATGAGTGTGCCGTTGCCCATGGGGACTGGCTCCTCCCTTTGAGTTCTGATGGCTCTTCCTAACATCACATTTTTTTTTTTTTTACAATTATGTCTCCTATATTCCTTACATATTTTTATGATGTATCAAACACAGCAATCCACAAAGTATTACAAATCTCTGTTAAATAAACGTTTAAAGTCCCCCACATATATACCCTACCAAATTCTCCCCAAAGGTAATCCCTTGTCACAATGATTTTTTCCTTTTTACACTTTTATACATTTTCTATCCATATACATACATAAATGTATACAGGCAGTTTTTAAAACATATTTCTCCTGACAGCTTTTTTTCTTCATTTTTATTGACTTGTAGGAATGACTCCATATCCTGACATATGGACAAATGACTGTTTATGGACAGGAAAAGGTAATGGAAATATGTGTCCTATCTATGGACTTCTCAATAGCTCTGGTTTGACCTTCTAGTGATTGTACAAAGTGTAGGATTGGGAGATAAGACGGATAGTAAAGTGCTTGTTTCCCAAGCAATAGGACCCGTGCTCAGTCTTAAGAATCCATATGAAAATACCACACGCCTCTGATCCCAGCACTGAAGAGGTATCGACAGAGGGATGCCCGAAGCCTGCTGACCAACCCTTGTAGCCTCAGTGGCTCCAGGCCAATGAACAATCCTGACTCTAAGGAAGGAGATAATGCTCATAAGGATGGAACACAAGATTCCATCCTTAGTTCTACATGCAAGCACACCCACACATATGCAAAAGAACATACACATTAAAATGTAGAAGATAGATAGATAGATAGATAGATAGATAGATAGATAGATAGATAGATAGATAGATTATGGATGGATAGATGTCACCATCTTATACAGAGATGGGTGGATGGATGGATGGATGGATGGATGTCACCATTATATCTAAGACAGTGGTTCTGGCCATTAAAATGTGTGAAAATTGTGCCTCAAGTTCTGGTGGAAGACCAAGGACACAACTCTACAGATAGGTGTACAGATCATTTCTAATTCCTCTGTTCACTTGAGAGTGAAAAGCATACCAACTGGATGAGAAACAGGACCATGCATCCAGGGGGAAACAGGACTTCTTTTATATATAAGTTAAAGACAATTAAATTTTAAGTTTTTTCTCCTTCTTAAAGACAAGAGTCCTATTATGTGTCCCAGGTTGGCCTAAAACTCACTATAAGGTGTTCTCAGATTTGTGCTCCCCTCAGGATACAGTAATGCATGTATCTATAATCCCAGCATGCCCAGGTGAGGACATGGGAGGCACAGACAGAAGAATCACCAAAAGTCACAAGCCAGCCATGAGTTAGGCTATCCTGGAATGCATAGTAGAGAACACCACCACCAGCAGTCCTCTCCCAATGAGGGAGGAGGGGACCAAAACGTGAAGCTGTCCTCCTATGTTAACACATACACACACACACACACATACTTGTGCCCACATACACACACACAAATCATTATGCCTCAAGTCTCCAGGGGACTATAGGCATAAACTATCATATCATAAGCAATATGTTTGGACTTTACATTTTGAAGACATGCTCTATAATGACAAAAATGACATCTGTTGCATTGATCTTTATTAAGACAGAAAAATATGAAAGACCAAATAATGTCATATTTTGAGCCTGATATTTATCTCACAACACAATTGTTTTATTCTTAGTCATGTTAGGGGAGGAAGTGTTGAAGGTTGTATTTGTCTTACAATTGCTACTTTGCTCTCTACTTCTGGTCCTCCATGGGATGAACAGCCTCATCTTTCCCAGGCTCCATCACTAAGGTGTTCTGCATCACCCCTGGGCTAGAATAAGTGTAACCAAGGACTATGGACTGAAACCCTTAAAACTGTGAGACAAAACAAATAACCACTTCCTGTAAGTTGTCTTTGGTATTTGGGGTACAATGAAAAGCTGACTAACTCAGCTATATTAACTTAAGCTGGGGGTGAATAAAAAGACTCGGTGGGGGAGGGGGACTCATTTAAGATCATTCAATGAACTGGTAACATCTTCCTTTATGGAAGAAAAAGTAATATGGATGGAAAGGAACAAAAACGTAAGCCAACAGCTGATATGTGCAGTCACTGTGCCAGGATTTTTTAAACACATATTTATCGGGGCTGGAGAGATGGCTCAGGGTTTAAGAGCACTGGCTGCTCTTCCAGAGGTCCTGACTTCAATTCCCAGCAACCCCGGGTGGCTCCAACTATCTGTAGTGAGATCTGTGCCCTCTTCTGGCCTGCAGACTTACATGCAAACAGAACACCGTATACATAATAAATAAATGAATCTTTAAAAAAAACACATATTTATTAAATCATAGATGTGTCACCTCCTCCCTCTCATACACTGAGACACAGGCTTGAGAGATAATCTCATATTCAACCAGTTTACCAACCTTCCAATTTACGGAATCTGTTGATAAACCAAGGATGGACGGAAATGTGATGGAAGAAAGCGTGTGCAAAGGGAGAATGGAGACTCGGAAAAGTGAACTCATTTTCCGAAGTCTCCTACAACTCAGGGCACAGCAGGGACCCCTTCCATTGGGACCCCAGCCTCACCCTGCTTTGCCCTAACATGAAGTCTGGCATGGGAAAACTAGGGAGAGTCTCTTAATGACACACACCTCCAGGAGCATATAGTGTCTGAGAGGAACAGTGGATGTGGCCAAGACCTCTACAAAAACCTGGCCACCCATGACTACCTCCTCATATAGGGACCATCAACTAAAGGGACAAGCCAGGGTTTTTTTTTTTTTTTTTTTTTTTTTTTTTTTTTTTTTTTTTTTTGTTTTTTGTTTTTTGTTTTTTGTTTTTTTTAACTCCACATGCTTCAGATTCCTGATGTAATTTTAAATAGAGAAAAGCATTGCATCCTATACAAAGACACATTTACCATACATGGTAGGGCAGCCACCAGCACTGCCCGAGGCACCATTGCAGCCTTCTGAGTCCTCCAGCATGCCTAAGTACATGGGATGGCTCAACACCGTCAGCAGGTGGGCAAGATGCATGGTCCTCCCTAGAAGATAAGAGAAGCAACCAGCAAGACCCTGTGTGTGCAGCCAACGCTCTTTCTCCTAGACAAGTTGGTTATCTCTAGTTATTTTATAAGCAAGCACAGGGTAGGAGGACACTTTTCCAAGTGCAGCATGGAAAACAGCCATGTGCTGTGGTTAGTTGAGTGTGTGGTGTAGGGATAGTGCTCTCAAGGTGCCTTTACGATGACTGAAACTCTAAGCCCTGTTCCATCCCTGGGGAGTCGCCACCACAGCCAACAGTCAGCCTGGCTCAGGTTTCCCTTCCTTGGTGTTTTCTTATCTGTCTCCCATGATGGCTTAGCCTCCATGGGTGAGTGGGGTCAGGAAGCAGCACACAGCCTCTGTTTTCAGTCTCTGTGTGGAAATTTTCTAATTATAGGTCACACCAAGAGTTTCCATTCTCCCCCACAGCACTTCACCTTGTTTATGTAACTTAATAAGCAAAGGCCTGGGGCCTCTCTTTAAATGACTTAAACTATGGAGCTTTTAATGAGGAATCAAACTCATTCTCTTATCTTTCTGACTAGTCAATAGCCGCCTGTTATCTGCTTTGTCTGTAGCCGAAATGACAATCTCCTCTCTGCTTAGGGTTTTACAGTCTGATTACGCCCCAGTTTCCTGTGCCAGCCATCAAAAGCAAAAAACAGTAACACACACACACACACACACACACACACACACACACACACACACACACACTAAATAGAGCTCTTTAGAACTCCAACCTCCATGCAAGAGAGGATATATCAGAGAACCAAGGAATAAGAGTTATAGACTCAAGATAGGTAAATCATGGCGTCAACTTAATAAAGGAGCCTATTGAGAGCATACAGGGAGGTTTTAGGCCACTGTTATTCCTTGGAGGCTGCAAACTGTGAGCTAACAGTTTTAAAAGACGTATTCTAATTGTGTCAATGTGTCTTCCCTAAATCAGGTGCTAAAGGAAAATTCAGAAGGCTATGTCATCTTCACCTGGGATCCACTAGAAATGGATTTAATTAATAAATATATTTTCAGCAAGCTTCAATAGTAGCAATAATTGGACCTAGAGAGAAAATGAAAACCTGGCTCTTTTGTTGTTTTGTTTATTTGATTGAGACAGTGGCTTGCTATATAGCTCAGACTGGCTTCAACTGTGAGCTCCTCCTGCCTCAGTCTCCAGAGTGCTGGGACTATATAGTTAGGCCACCACACCCACCTCTAAATAGTGTTACCATAAAAGGTAAAACCACATTTTTAAGCCATTTTTTTTCCAAATCGGAAATCAGCTGATCTTTTCTGCCAGGGTGTGTGAAGAGAAATCTCTTTAACAGATCAGCCGAACAATGAAGCCTGATGAGGAAATGCAGGGGAAAAGTAGGATTTTAGCAAAAGACCCTGACCCTGAGAGTTGGCAGTGAAGCTTTGCTGACTACTATAAAATAAACCCCTTGATTATCCTCTAGGGTCTGAGGGACATATCTATATGAAGGGAAATTAATTTAAGAATCAGGCTGCCAAGTGGGCTCAGGGAAGGTGTTTTCTCTCTGGGAGGCTTTAACAGGAGCACTGAAGCAGGAAGGCAGTGTTCAGAAAGAATGGAGTTGGGGACCCCAGAGAATCAATAGCTTTGTGTAGCAGGCACATGGAAGCTTCCTTTTCCATGTGAGGAAGACTTATTGAGGGGCCATGGGGGCACAGAACGGATACCATTGGACCATCATCACCATTATCTGGGAATTCCCAAGCAGCGTTCGTTTAGGGGACATTTGATACCACTTCAACAGACATTTTCCAGGCTGTAGGTTTCTTGAGTTCTTTTCAATTGGTGTTCCATTTTGATATGCAGAAAAGGCATACTCCGCTGTCTTACTGGACTTCAGTATGTTCCTCTGCGTGGGGATGTGTCCAAAACTCCCTGAGGAGTCTACCATCTTGTCAAGTTTAATGCTTTGTTGTTGATACTATGAAATATATATATATATATATATATATATATATATATATATATATATATATATATTATTTTTTGGCATAAGACAAATATCTCCTGCACATAGATAACATTCATTAAATGGTTTTATACCTACTATGTTATTATACTTTATTCTTCTGAAGCATCACATCTGTTCTCTCTTCAATACCCTTCCCCAAGTCCTTCATAAAACTCATTCTTTTAGGAGCTAACCTAAAAATCCTCCCAGGCTGATACATACTTCAGGGTGATTTGCTAAAGGAAATCTTAAGGAACTTGCTAAGCTCCTAGTAAGCAAAGTGAGAAAATATTAGGAACACGGGGCTAAAGTGGGGAAAGGAGGGGGTTAATAATGTGATTGTTAACAGACAGGTAGAAAGTAAAATAAACACTATGCTCTTTAACACTCCAATAAGGTCCCCGAGCCACTGGAGCCATCACACTGAGACCCCAAGCCCACTTAATGGGGACTCTAAGTCCACCACAGCCCAAACCATGTTTCTAGGCAAATTAGATAAAAAACACTCTTTCCCCAAGCACTTCCATTTTTCACCTTCTGAAAACTCCTTATAACCAGGTGGTAATTTCTCAGGGAAGCCTGTTTCCCTGGGACTGGAGTGATAGCTCAGCAGCTGAGCAGTTGCTCTTGAAAAGGGCTTAAGTTCAAGACCAGCACCCACTTTAGACGGCTCACAGCTGCCTGTAACTTCAGCTCCAAGGGATTCAGTGCTGCCTTCTGGACTCTGTGGGCACCTGCATCCTCTTACACACACACACACACACACACACACACACACACAATTCTCCTTGTTCAACCTGGGCATGGAACAAGATCTCTATTAGTAGAGAAGAGAAACTGGGTTTTATTTGTTTGTTTTTGCGTTTTTCTGCTTTGTTTTGTCACCTGTGAAGGTAACACTAAGGTTTATAATAGCATCTGAATTGTCCCAGCCACTAGATGGCACCGAAGCTCAAATGTCATAGCACTGTGGCCCACTTCTACCGTCTCGTAAATAAAATAATAACACTAACAATGACTAAGGTAGCTGTACTAACGAGTACTTACTACATGCCAGGAGCTCTCCCGAAGTCAGTGTGCACATCAGCTCCTTGAGTCCTTACACCTCCCAGGGGTAGATCTAATACCACACCCACTTTACAAAGAAATGGAGTCTGATGGTCAAGTATCTCAACCAAGATCACACAGCTAGTAAGAGGCAGAGCAGGGAAGCTGACACAGGGAGCCCGACTCCCAGCCCAGCACTCCTATGCCCCCACTGTTCCTTCTATTTCTTCCTTCACTATCATTAACCTTGCACTTAGCTACTGAGCACATGGGCAAGGGCCACAACAGATTATGTTTGAAACTCATTGTGGAAAAATCCTCCCTTCAAAGGGAATAATCAAAACTCAATTCGGGCCACATGAGCACATCAGGCACAAGCCAAGATTCAGCTGATCTCAAGTATTTACTCACAGGCACGGCCTCAAAAGGACATCACCCTGGTGCTGAAAAAAAAGCAAATGGGTCAAGCCTTCGGTGTCTAATCCGGCTGCAGCATCTGACGTGGTAGAGAGTGCTCCAGGAAGACCAGGAGACCTGGCTCTCCTCACCCATCCCAGGATGTAGAACAGTACATCTTGGCTCCCTGAGAATCCAGTACTATATTTGCTAAAAATAAAAAGTAGTGGGCAGGGGTATAGCTCACAAGTCTTAGGATGAACTAGACCCTGGGCTTGATTCCCAGGACAGCCAAAAATAAGTCTGTAAAATAGAGAATAGTATCTTTTCCTCTTTCTAAATATAAAGAAAATGTGTGGAGTGTCTGTCTGCTGTTGTCTCTCAATGGTGTGATATTTTAAGCTCCTCCCCCTTTTAACTAAGTAACTTCTTTGCTCTTCCTATCCCTTCTTTTCTTTTCTTTTCCAAAGGCTCTTTCCAGAGAACCATTCTTACAACACAGATCTTACCAGATCCGCTCTTCCCTGGCTCAGCCATTCACCACCATCAGTTCCAAACTCAGTGGGCAAGGCCTTTCTTCACTCACATCCAACCTGCACCTTCTGCCTCAACTCCAACAGCTTAGCCCTCTCCTTCACCTCATGCAGCCAGAGCAGATTCCTACCCCTGAGCTCTCCTTATTTCTTGGGTCTCTGTGCAGCTAATCCCCCCACCTGGTGGGCTTCTGCTGCCCACCATGGAAGCCACTGGCCATTCTTGGTGTGGTGTCTTCCTTTAGAGAATGGTCCCCCAATATCATCCTGCAGAGAGATGAGAACATCACCCAAATCAGGCCTCTCAGTCCCTCTCCCCTTGAACTTTGACCCTAGAGTGTTGGGGCTGACTCTACTCGGAAGCCCTCATTCTGAAGACCACTTACCACCAGTCCCTCACTAACCTGTTTCCTTATAGGTGCAGCTTTTACTCCAGTCCTCCTCCATTTCCTGCTCTTCTACCAGACAGAGCCCATCTCTGCTGCATATCACATTGAGCAACTTTTTAAGGTCCAGTTCAAATAGCAACTCCTCCATGAAGCCTCCTTCAGGTTCATTTGTATACATCCAACTCCTTCTAGATGGTTAGCCCATTAGAGATGGGTCACTTCTGTATCTCCGGTAATTCATAGCAGAAAGCCAAATATTCAGTCTTTAAAAAGAAAATGAATATTTCTTGACTTGTTGGTAAACTATTTCATAGGCATAGTTCTAAGTTAATTATAGGGCTTAAAAGTGCTTAATTTTCTAATCCAAGCTGGGTCTGGTGTCATAAGCCTGCAGTGCCAGAGACCCAGGAGATTGAAACAGAAGGGCCATGAGCCTAGGCTACAGAGGGAGTTTAAAAGAGGCCTGAGCAACTTACTGAGAACCTGACTAAACATAGACATTTAAAGGGGGGGAAAGTTATGTGACTCAGATAGAACACTCACCCAAGATACCTGAGGGTCTAAATGAAATTGCCAGTACTTGGGTGTGTGTGGTGGAGATCTACGTTCTGTGGTGTCCACACATGTTGTTATCTAATTGAATTTCTCTTTAAACTAGAGGGACTTCTACGCAAGCCCTATAATTACCACACATTTACAGTGTGCCCTCCTGCTCTCAGCGACAATGAAGGACTGGAGACACAGATCAGTGGGAGAATGCACAGAACCCCGCTACCAAGACCAAGGACTACAGGGGTTTTAGAGTTGGTGACGAGCCAGAGACTCCCAACTCTGGCCCTGCTCTTTACCTCTGCTGAAATGTTAGGCCTCTGGCAGCTGCCACTGCAGATCCCAAACTGGCCCCTGACAAACAATGGGAAGTGTGACAGTTCCCCTGCTTACCTCCTCCCCCCCTTAAGGCTTCAACAGGAAAAGCTTGACTATGGCTGAATCTATGTTTAGACTGTTGTCTTTTGTATTTGGTTTAGTAAACTGCATTTCAAGGCCCCCGGGATGCAAGCTATACTCATTATCTGCACAATTTCCCCTCCAATACGATTTTCACATCAGAATGATAAAGGGTGATAAAGAGGAAGAATCTTGGCCATGTGGAGCCAGCTGCCCCTCATGGAAACCTCAAGTGAGCACAACAACCATTTTTGCTGACTGAAGGGCATATGCGCATACCATAGTTTTCTTATCTCTGTCTTGAAAATATGGTACTTTTCTGCAAATTTGAAATCAATTTGAAATGAGGAAAAGGGAAAGGATAAGAGAGGAAGAAAGGAACTGACATGCGGGCCTCTGATTTTACTCCATCCTCCTCTCCCCACAAGAAGGGTGCCAACTGGGGGATTGCCACCTCATGGAATCAGAGGAGAGGTGTTAGACATTTTGCATAGCTGCTGATTAGGGCCCACTGGTACAGGCAGAATAAGTGCCCTCCCAATAAAGGCTAACAGGGCATCCATTTGTACCAATCATGAGAACAAGCTGCTTCACAGCAGAGGGAGCCTGGGAATGCTCTCCCTCCACAGCCCAGCTCCCATCTGTTGTAGATTGAACTTGGCCCCTCTCTAACAGTGAGGGTCCACACACAGAAAGCGAAAGGCCCAGGGAGGGAAGATGGAGTAGAAACACTTTTTTCAGACCCTTCCTGACTATAATCAACTTCCAAAATGGTGTGCGAAACAAACACAAAAAGACAGGAAAAGGTAGACCCATCAGAAATCTTGGATCAAAGGAATTTGACTCAGGATTGAGTTCCTGAAATGTATCATAGATGGGGATAAAGAGTTTGGCGAAGCAAACATACCAATGGGTACAGACTTTAAAAAGAAAATCAAGACACAAACTTTCAGAGAACACTCATTCTTCTTCAGCCAAACACTACAACCAACATTGCTCCCAGCTAGCACCCAGCAAAGGCTGGTAGAATAGCCCTGACTTTACTCTCCAGTGACTGCTGTCCCTTGAACATTGGTTTATTCTCTCCCCAACTCATGTTGAAACGTGATACGCACTGCCACAGTATTAAGAGATGGGATTCTGTGTGGTGACAAGGACATCTTAGGAGAACTGGCAAAGTTGTCAGCAGACACCAAACTGCCAGTGCCCTGATCTTAGATTTCCAACCTCCAGTTCTATGGTTTCTGTGCTTAAGAAGTTACATAGACATGATAATTTGTTTTAGCATCATAAATGGGCTGAGATAGTAGCTTAACAACCCCACTGGGGTGACATTAGAAAATCATATAAGAAGCCAGAACCTTACCTCCACCAACTGATAACAATTACTCCTCACCCCCACCACTTGCCAACCTGCACCCAGCATCAGTGGAGACCAGATTGGAGCTTGGGTGTCCTCTGTGACCCATCAGTATGATCAGTATGGAGGAAGTTCTCTCCCTCCCTGCCAGGCTGGATCAGACAGTGCCTAGGCAAGAGTTAGAATTTCAACCCTCACCAAACAGCAAGAGCAATCCCCCTGCACAATCAGTGCAGACCATATAGGAAGGCAAAATTTGTCTCCTTGCACAGAAGTTGTGAGGAACTCCCAATTTGGATGTCACAAAAGATTAATGGGAAACACACACTTCCACCTGGGAATAAACAAAGCCTTTCCTCCCCACCTCTCCCAGGAGCTGCCCAAGTAAAAGCCAGGCTACAACAAAAGGTCAAAAGAAGGCCTAAAGTCTCCTCCAACACCACACAAATGTCTAAGAACTCCACACTAATTCACACTGTGAATAAATCTCTGAAAGCTTGGATAACCACAGCCCGAGAGATGAAATAAATGACTAGGACTTCTCTCTCTCACCAGAGCCACAGAGGCCAGATGAAACTGGCCCTGTATGTCTCATGTTTTGAAACACTTACCAACCCAGAACTGTATATACAGAGAAAGTACCCCAAGGAATGAAGGGGAAAAGAAAGACATTTATGGAGAATAGTAAGCCAAGAGAATGTGTCACCAGCAGGCCTAGCCTAAAAGGTCAGCTGGTGTCCTACACAGAAAAGAACCAATCAAGGAATAGAAGGCCTGGAGAGCCAAAAAAGGGTGAACTCCTCTTGAATCTTCTAAATTATGTTTTCAAAAGACTCAAATTAAAAGGCATCAGAAAGGAATGAAAACAGGATCTCAAAACCTGTGAGACAAGGCTAACTCAGGGCTAAAAAGTTGACAGTGCCCATAGTTCGTGAAAAGTCTCACATCAATCAACTTAAGCATCAGCCTCAAAAGTGTGAAAAAGAACAGGGTAAATAAACCCCACAGTTAATAGAGTGGAATAAGAAAGATGACTGGAAATCAAGGAACTGAAGGAGCAATAATAACATAGAAAAACAAACCAACAATGCTTCAGAAATACCAGACATTCACAAACGAGTGAAAAGGAGCTATGACATAAATTGGCGATGTATCAGAATCATAAAGCAGGGGTATGAATACAGACTTTGCCCAAAGCCAAGGGACAACAAGAGAACAATACAAAATGTTCTACCCAAGTGTTTATCAACTTCCACAAAATCAGCCAACTTCAGAAGTTTAGGTCTCCCCGAATAGAGATCGCCAGGCTCATGTGGTTTCACTAAAGAATTCTTATTATCCAAAGAAGAATTAATATCAAGTCTATCTGAACCTTTGCAGAAAATCTAAAAACAGAGGGTATTTCTCAATTCACTTAAAATGTGAGCATACTCTGTTATCAAATTTTCAAAGACAATCCATAGATAGGAAATACAGGTCAATATTCCTGAATAAGTGCAAAATTACTCAGTAAAACAGTAGCAAACAAAAATAATTCAGATATATATACATATATATATGTATATATATATATATAGAGAGAGAGAGAGAGAGGGAGGGAGGGAGAGAGAATGAATATATATATATATATATATATATATACACACACACATAAATATATATATATGAGACTGTATCATGACCAAATGTGGTGAAGTCTAGATCAATATTAAATAACTCATTATTGTACTCTATAATATTTGCAAACTAAGGAATAAAGATAATATGGCCATATCAAGTAATCTACAAAGAAGAGTTGACAGCATTCAATATATTCACGCTAAACACTATCAAAATAAATAAGAATTCAAGGGTATTTCTGAAGTTTGATAATGAACACATAACAAAATTTACAAGTAATGTTATATCTCAAGAAAAAAAATGTTGTTGTTCACCTAAGATAAGGAATAAAGTATAGTGTATACTCTCACCACTCCTATTGAATAATATTGAAAATCCATTCCATAGCAATAAGATAAGAAAAGGAAAGAAAAGCCATACATTAAAGAAAGGAAGAACAAAAAGTGGGTGGGGGGAAGCTTTCTGAAAGTAAACAGGTAAGTTGACCAGTGAACTAATTCATATTTCTATATACTGGACATGAATGTTAAAACTAATAGTATAATCTATAACCATCCAAATCAACTGGTATGTACACATTTTATAAATGTACAAAATTGTGAGGTGCAAACTATACAACACTGATGACAAAAATCAAAGAAAACTTAAGTAACTGGATTTCTTTTGCTGCTTCATTCCAGACATTTTCTTCTGTTCTATCTTCTAATTCCATAATTTTTGACTATATCTAATATGCTTGCTCTTCAACCTTCCATTGAGTTTTTTTTTTTTTTTTTTTTTTTTTGATTGATTATTTGGGAATCTCCCATCATGTACCCTGGTCATGCTCACCTCCCATGCTTACCCCCTTCCCATGACTCCTCCCCCCCCATAAAAAAAAGTCCATATACTCACTGGAGCATGGTGAGTTCCTGGTATCTAGACCCCCATGGAAGGATGAATCTTTCTCTTCCTGCATCAGCACCAGAGCTATCAGCTGAGGAGAGCCATGCAGTGCTGGAGTGGTGCAGGGCTAGTTCTCCCATGTCCATGCCACCACCTTCACCTTAGTGCTGTGGGCTGGTGAGGGGAGGGGACAGCTCTCCAGCAAGGGACAGGGATAATATCCCCCTTCCACACACAGCACCCCTGCTGGTGTCACTGTCAACTGGAGAGGAGTAGGGCCAGCTCTCCCACACCCACAGACATTAGCATTTCTTTAGAGCATGGGCTTCCATTCTAACACAGGCTGCAGACATCAAAATGGCTCTTGGCCTCTCAGAATTACTGACCCAATCATGTTCCTCATAGGCTGCATGGACCACAATTCCCAACATGGTCTCTGGTGGTTACACATGCTACTCACATCAGCGTGGCTTGTTTGAGTGGCTTCCATGGCTGAGGGACCCTATCTCTGTTGAGTTGTTTTTATTTCAATTACTCTTGCAAAATGTTTAGTTTTCTTTCATAGTTTATAGTTCTCTGCTGTGGTCTCTATCTTGCCATCAAATCTCTTGAACACAGTATGGAATTTTTAAAACTAGGCCTGCTGCTTGGATACTTAGTTGGTTTGTATCTGTATCTATTGTCCCTTTTTTTTTTTTTTTCTGAAACAGAACCTTAATCCTAGACTTAGTCTGCTGGTGTGCCTGGTAAATTTTTATTACATGCCAAATATTGAGAAAAAATGCTATAAAAATAACATGAGGCTTTGTATGATATGATAGCCAGAGAGTATTACTTCTGGCCAGGATTTAAAGTAAACAGATAACCCCCTTTTATGAGTTTTAATCTGAGTTGAGCTGTCATAAGAAGGGTTTTATTTTGGTTTTATCTATATTTATTCTCACTCCTAGAATGTCATCCTTTGAAGATCTAAAATGAGGCCTAGGAACCCCTTCTCTTTGGAGGGTTCTAAACACTAGAAATTAATATTATTTTTTTATCTATACACTAGACTTGCACACCCATGCTCCCAGCCTCCCTTTTCTGTTTAGCTTCTTTGTATTTCATCCTCCACTTATGTATCATCCATGACTTTCAAGAAGAAAGCCAACAAAGATTGGCTTCATTTTTCTACTTCTATTATCTTTGGGATTTTGACTTTTCAACTTCTGTTTGGTAACTTCCAGGTGTCTTCGAGGATTTGAAGAGTTTCTTGTTTTAGTAGCCTTCATTCCCTACCATTGTCAGCTGAAGACATGATGGACAGCTCAGCATTACCCAAAGTATTCTGGGTGGTGATTTTTGAAGAATTCTCTTGGGTTAATTACATCTCTTGTAACTTTTATTTTCCAGATTGGCCCACTAACCCTTAGAGTCCCATCTTATGCTATGTCAGTAACCTGTCCTGAATGCTTCATGATGCTTAAGACATTGATGTGTTTTTTGAATTAAGAGAAAGGTAAAGTAGTACATATGTGTGACACTATTACAGTTCATTGACCACCTAAGCTCATTTTTGCATAATTTCATCCTAAATCTGAATTTAAATCTTCATTTTAGTCTGAGAACTCCATTTTGTTCCAGAAGTAGAAATAGAGCCTCATGAACTTTCACAAGGAGTGAAATACACGGCTGACCGACACTTCCAAATAAGCACTCAGATTACATTATTTATCGAGCCTTTTTCAGATTTAAGGTGTTGTGATCATGATTGTAGGTGGTGCATGAGATGCAAAGATCACAGAAACACAGATTTGGAACTTGATAATCTTAGAGATGATCTAGATAGACTTGATGATCTAATTAGACTTGAGAACATTAGAGATGCTCTAACTAGATTCATCATTGTACAGAAACAGCATTTTCTCTAAAACAAGAACTTGGGTCTCTTAAAATCTGCTCAGTGCTCTTGTCATGTGAAATGCCAGTGTTGGTTCCTTTATATCTCTCTATCCTCTCTTCAACTACAGAGAACCCAAACTCCCATAAGCCTCTACTACATAAAATGAACACGTGAAATGAGTTTCTCCTAACAGTGAATCATAATTTCCATCCAGACTTAAAAAAAAAAACAATTAACATAAGGCAGAAAAAGGCAGGAGAGCAGAGACTAGAGAAAACGGCATCTGGATTGCTGTGTGAAAGAAGCCATTTGGAAGAAAATGAAACCCTTTCCTGCCTGGGCTATATGTAAAAAATAGTACATGTGCAAAAGGAGAGGCTGGTGTTGTGTAAATAACCTATCCAGGGTCATGAGCCTCTTAGCCCAGAACTTTTGGGGCATATGTCTTTCCCCAGCTAACCACCCCTCTGCCATTCTCAGAGAGGGACACTATCTTTCAGTCTTGCTCTTTGATACTGCTTCTGTTTCCACTTCTAACCATGGTGCCATCCTTTGTCCTGGAGCACAAGAACATGGGATCATCAGGCACTCTCTAAAGGAAAGACCCACTACTACCTTTAGGAAGTTAAATTCAGTAGAAATTGCCCTTCCTCACTGAAAGCTTATGGTCTCTATGTAGAAACTCAAGTGAATGAATGATCACACTCTAAGATGGTACAGTATATATTACATTAGATAAATGATGGGACATATATGTGGCATTATGATGTATTCATGTGTGTGACATATATAGTTGGAATGGCCTTGTCACAACCAGTACCCTGACTAATGGAAGCTCCTTAGGAACAGGAATGAAGCTTTCCCTCACCAGCTTCAACTGAGAGTTTGAATCATAGCCACTAAATTAATAAGGGCCTCTGAGATAATAAATTACCTAGGAATTCATAGAAAAAAAGTTCTCAACTGACATCCACAAGTGGCAACATCCCAAATATGTGGGTTGAGAAGGACTTCCAATAAAATATGAACTCAAGTGGATAAGATTTAGGCAGTCTGCAGTGTGAATTATGTTCATTTCTTTATGTTCATTTCCTATGGCCACTGTAACAATGACATAGTATCTCAAAAACAACCCTTAAGTCAGAAATCTGAACTTAACACTCGGGAGACAGAAACAGGTGGATCTCTGTGAGTTTGAGGCCAGCCTGGCTACAGAGCGAGTTCCAGGACAGGCTCCAACCCCACAGAGAAACCCTGCCTCAAAAAAACAACAAAAGAGAAAGAAAGAAAGAAAGAAAGAAAGAAAGGAAGGAAGGAAGGAAGGAAGGAAGGAAGGAAGGAAGGAAGGAAGAAAGAAAGCCTCATAAGACTAAAAAGCAAGGTGCTGGTAGAACTTTGTTCTTGTGGATTCAATGGAAGAATCTTTTTCTTCACCCTGTCTTTTAGAGGATTCCTGAATTTCTTGTTTTGTGAAATTTTTCTTCAGTTTCAAAGTGCACCACTCCAGACTCTGTAGTTGTCACCTTTTGCCTTTGATCCATTTGTTTCCATCCCTTTGTGATTAGCCTGGGCCCATGCAAGCAACCCAGAATCATCTCCCCTCCTCAAGACCCATCATGCAATCATCTCCTAAATCAATTCTGCCATGAGCCTAACATAATCCTAGATTCGGAGTTTGGGGGTGTGGATATTGGAATGTCATTAATTTGTCTGCCACAGATGCTTCAGACATAGCTTTCATGTGTTGTTCTTCAAAGTGTGAGTCCTGAGTTAGGAGAAGCCCACCAGAGATGACCACTCAGACACAGTTCATAGCCAGTTAAGAAGACTTTATTCAAGTGTAGTGCTGAGTGATTAGGTTAAGGGCTTTTTAAAGGCAAAAACCACACCCTGATATCTGCCTCAGCAGCTATGGGAGAGGTTTTGCACAAGCAAGCAGTTTAACAGAAGCTATGATAAGTTAGTTAGCTGGGCCATCTTGACCTTAGGTTCCTAGAATTGAGTTGGGTAATCTTCTATGGGGTTCTCTAGCAAGGAGAACAAATTCTAGTTAAACCTAAAATGGTCCCAGCAAGTACAAAATGGAGGAGCCACTGCACTGTCTTCCCCTGTCACACCTGGACCAGAGGCATCACCATCACGTTTTGTTACCATCATAACCATCACTATTGTTTTTGTTGGAGTGGATGTACATATGTCTGCCACAGAGCATGTGTGGAATCAAAGGTCAACTTTGTGGAATTGATTCTCTCCTCCCAATTTTATGAAGCTTCCCAAGATCAAATTTGGCAAACGCCTTTGCCCTCCAAGCCTTTTTGCCTGCCTAATTTCTTAAACTGAGAACTCTCAGGCTTCCCTCAGACCTACCGAAAAACAAACTCAGCCTTCAAGTGATTCTGATATGGACAAGTTTGAGGAAAAAAATAAGCCAGGCCCAGAAGACTGTGGGTAGATGGAATTCACAGGACAGAGGATTTCCAGGCCCTCAGAGTGCTGGGACAAGGCTGATGCCAATCAAGGCAGAGAGTGCCTGATTCTCAGCCTCACATTGCAGTTTAGTGCATCACTCCCAAAACAAATTTAGTGGCTCTCTTACACATCCCATGGAAACAATTCCTTAACTGCAAATGTACTTTGAGTTCATGAGGCTGTAACCTTAACTTATTCAAATTCACCAATTTAACAGAGTGAGCTAGAGAAATGATTTCTCTCTTAAATCTATAAATCAAAACCTTATCATCAGGATTTCCAGATTAACATAGTTCAAACATACAGACTATAAAAATACTCAAGATATTTGAATTTCCAAACATAGTCGTCAAAGTAACTAAGACACAATTTTACTATTTATTTTGCTTTTCCTTCTAGTGGGGTGAGAGCCTAGCAGGGTTATCTCCAGGCTCACACTCCAAAGAAAAGCACTGCAGGTGACTTCCCTTGAGGTTTGATTTAGGGCAGAGGACAATGGCCTTTCCAAAGGCAGAGAAATGGGGCCATTTAGAATTGTACCTCCCAGAGGCAAACAGGAAACAGGAAGCTCTCTGTCAGCCATTCTAACCCTGCCCCCACAAGCAGGAAAAGCCTTAGGAGAGAGAGGCTAGCTGTAGTACTTTTGACTCAGCTCAGGAAATAAGATGGCTTATTCAGTCTGGAGACCCTGTTGTTGAGGAGTGCACAGGCAGCCTCTGCCATCCCCCTAGCTCTGACAACACGGTAACATCCATGCAGTTGTAATGCAGAACACTGAGGAAATGAAGAGGAATGTATACTCAAGACACATCAATTAGCTTTTAAACAAAAGAGAGATAACGTTTCTGTCAGGCAGCAGTAAACAAGCTACCTTCTATCTCCAAAACTTCTCCACAGGGCTATCACTTTAAGTCACCATGTCACCCAAGGAGCAAAGCAGAATAGTGCTCTGCAGCGCCCCCTGGCAAACACAGCAGTAATAGGAAGAGCTAGCCCACACCCTCCTGAACTTGATAGCAGATGTTGCCCTGCTTGGAAATTTGTACTACAGTGGCTTCACAACATTAACTGTACTATAATAAAAATTAGTTTGGAAAAGGCAAAAAATCAACTGAAGTCCTGGATTTTGATCCCTTGGAAGAAGGCAAGAGGTAGACACCAAAACATACCAATATAAATGTCATCACAATTAAACAGTTTAGAAACTCCCTTCGGAAACTGGAAAAATATCTACAAAACAGTCCTGCCGTGCAGATGCAGAGCCAGGAATCACACTTGTGAAACAAAATCAGTCAGGATTTTGCTCGCAGGTGGAGTGTGACTGAATTCATCCTAATGTAGATCCTTCCTCCTGCACTTTTTAAAAGCACCCACACTGGCAACCTAGTCACCTGGAGAGAAACACATAGTCATTTGTGTCTTCATAAGTCAACTTTTCCCTCTTCAACTACTGTGATGCTTACCGATGGTTGTCGACTTGATCGGATTGAGAGCTGTGGAAGAAACCAGTAAACCACACCTCTGCTCATGTCTGTGAAAGTGGGAAAGATAATTGACATATAGGTTAAGGAACTAAGGGAAAAGACCTCAAAATCCCAAAGCTATAAGTGGGGAGCCCAAATGAAACAAGAAGAGTAAAGGAGGAAACCAAGCCTGGAAGCTCCATTCTTCTTGAGTGAATGCTCCATTCTTCCTGAGTACTCCATTCTTTCTGAATGAGTGCTCCTTTATTCCTGAGTGAGTGCTCCATTCTTCCTGAGTGAGTGCTCTATTCTTGGGCAGGTACAGCTTTCTTTCCAATGTCATCATCACCTACATATGTTAGACTCCTGATTGAGCCATCTTTGAATGTGGGTTGGAATCAGTGCCAACCGATTTTAGACCTTCCAGTCCAGATGGTGCTGCATCATTGGTCTCTCTTGTTTTGAGACCTCCAGCATCCTAACTGACCAATTATTGTTTTCCCTAGCTCACCTAGCCTCTGGCCATTGTAAGCCAATTTGATAACATATATATATATATATATATATATGTGTGTGTGTGTGTGTGTGTGTGTGTGTGTGTGTGTGTGTATGTATGTATGCATGCATGCATGTATATGTATATGTTCCATTCCTATAGAGAACCTTGACTAACCACTTCTTCACACTCAGCTTTGGACACTTAACACATTGATTCATTTTTTCCCTCTGAAACATTCTTATCTCTGCCCCTCTGCATTCTTACTGACCAATTCCTGGCCTCAATCAAGTCTCTGCCTTGACTACAAACACTGTCTTTTGACTGAAGTACAAATACTCAGGCGGAAGCCCCAGGTCTCTTCAGTTCACAAGGTCAATGGCCCTCGTGTGTATATCTCATTCTCCCTAGAAAAGAGATTCTCTCATCTGTGTGACCACATTACTTTAATTTAACACAGTTACTGTTTGCAATGACTTTAGTAAGACATAACTTCCATAACATACAGGGGCCACAGACATACAACTCTTTATACATATTTACACTGTGTATACTGGAAGTCAAGTCTGGATCAAGATATCAAACAGTTCTAGCATCTCAGTGGACTCTTTTGTACCCCTTCCAATTAGAACTTTTTGCCACCCAAAGGTAACCACAATTATAACTTTCACTGTAGTAACTTCATTTGGTCTGTTTTAAAAACACATGAAATCACAGGGTAAGCATTCTTGCATATTTTTCCTCTTTGTGGATATACCATAGTTTATTTGTCCATTCTCCTACTATAAGACATTGGGTGCGTCCACCTAGAGATTACTATGTATAGAGATGAGGTAAACCTTGTTCTACATATCTTCTTTTACAGACACACATGCTCATTTCAGTTAGTTATATGTCAATTCATAGAACTACTAGGACCAGTATAAACAGATATTTTATTTACATTTTCATGTATTGCAAAGCAGTTTTCCAAAGTGGTTAAGGCATTTGCTAATCTCTGCATTATTCCAATAGTTATGCTGTTTTGATATTAATTTGCATGTCCCCATTCCCCATCCATGTTTAGCTGTTAGAACAAAGTTCCCCATCTTGTGCCCCCCCATATACTCAATATATAGAGTATAGATACAGTTGAACATTTATGTTGCATACAAGTAAAAGATTAAATGCATTCCTGAGCATTGTGGGAGAGGGGTTTGGACTACTATGCTTAATTAAAGGAAAATATATTCTCTTTGGATCCAGTCCAGGGACGACAAATGCCTAACCCAGCCCTCCAATACCTCAGTCATCCAAAGCGAAGTGGGGCATTCAGATCAGGTCACTGCATTCCCCAGTCTTCACTGAACTGCCCTCAACGCCAAGTCCCCTATATCTGCCTGGATTATTGGGTTTTAAATGTGTTTATAGTAATCTATTAAGCTGCTGGAAATGTGAATAGGCTATAAACCCTCCATGACTTTTTTCCTCCTCTAACTGTGCAGATTCATTCTAAGATGTGTTGAGGGACCCATGTTCAGTAACTGTCCATCCTGCCTCCAAAGGTGGAACCAATTAGTGCCCAAGTCAGCCACCTCCATCCATAGATAAAAAAAAAAAAAAACTCCTCCCAGACAACAGCCCAAAGACGCCTGTCCCTTGATCTGTTTGTGCAGATGGAGGGGATTAGTTACACAAACACGGGGAGAGAGATAGGATTTCCCGGAAGTACTCCAGCTCACCCCCGAAAGCGTGTCTGGTTCTTCCTGGTTTTGCTCCTAAGTGTGTTACATTTTTCACTGCTCTTACATTTTTTCAAGAGTCAGGGGCATGAACTTTTTCCTGCTGCTTTTTGTGGGGCCTTTTTTCTGCTTTTTGATTTTCCTCTTAAAAACACAGGCTCCAGATGCTTTCGGCCACCACATCCAAGGGAAGACTGCTGCAAATCTGAAACTCCTTGGGTTTTTTCCATGGCTTGATACTTAAAACTCCAAGACAAAGTTTTACAAAACTTTGCAAATGGACAATATGTACTGCTATTGTCTCCTTTTCACCCAGAGATATAAGTAAGATAAAATGTCCTTTTCGATCTAAACGCGAGTGTCCTTTTACTTAAGACATGTCCCCCACCTTTGTCAGTTACTCAAGGCCTCCTAACCAGTGGAAGGACCTGCAGGCAGCAGGCAGCAGGCAGCAATTCTGTGTTACTGAGGTAGTTCATCTTTTCATCTGTAGAGATACGTCAAAAACAGAGCTGTTGAATATTTGTATACATCCTAAGTCTTTTTACCAG
This sequence comes from Phodopus roborovskii, assembly GCF_943737965.1. Lineage (NCBI taxonomy): Eukaryota > Metazoa > Chordata > Mammalia > Rodentia > Cricetidae > Phodopus > Phodopus roborovskii. Next base: position 26,128,906 of record NW_026126525.1, on the reverse strand, counting down.
TCTACACCACACACTTCCCCTTGTCAAAGTCACAGCAAAATGATTGTGTAGAATGCCTTGAAAATTACAACTTAAAATTATCTGGCCTGTGACATTTTTACAAAAATTATATGAACACACACACATATACACATATGACACGCACTCACAAACAATAGTTAACATATCCGATGTGCAATTGTGAAAGCCAGAGCTCAGATCCCCAGCACCCACACAAATGTTGGTTGGGTATGGCAGCCAACCTGTAATTCCAGCCTCAGGAGGTGCAGGAAATACCCAGACAAAGCTGACTAGCTATATCAGTGAACTCTGAGTTAAATTGGGAGATGCTGCCTTCATGAATATGGGAGAAGAATAAGGATGAATTCAACCTTAAGCCTACACAAGTCCCCCACACACAATACACACAATACACACACACACACACACACACACACACACAGCTCCATGAGTGCCAAAATGCACACATAATTGCATGTACATCAGACACACATAAAATTCTTAATAAAAAATAATAACCAGATTCTCTTCCGTTGTTCTTTGCAGAGAAAAAAAAATGACTATCAGCTGTGAATACTATAGGACTCCTTTAGGATATTTTTAGTCTGAGTCACAGGATTCCCTAGTTCTGATATCAAATTAAAATAACCGTTTCATATGTAAGATATTATTGTGTCAGTAATTTTTAACACAAAATTGTGATGCTTATCTTTCAAAATATTGGAACACCATTAGTAAATGGCTTCCAGTTCTAATCAGCTAATACTAATTGAAAATGGATTATCTCACAACCAGGCCATGACTCAGCCAATGAACATACTTGACTCACACAAAAGGATTTGGGAAACCCAACTGACTTATTTAGTATAATGTGCTAAACACACACACACACACATATCTGAAGACTAAAAATCCACAAATTGGTACAAATTAAAACTATTCTGAAAGATTTGATTTGTATCCATTTGTCCACAAATGCATGCTAACACAAATAAGATGATACTTAGGGGGAAAAGTGCCTATAGGAAAACACTTGGAATGATTGATTGGGGCTAGAGACGTGGCTAAAAGGTCAAGGGTGTTCTCTGTTCTTCCCAGCACCCACTTCAATGGGTGCCTCACAACTGCCAGGAAATCCAGCTTCATGGGATCTGCTGCCTTCTTTTGGCCTCTGCAGACAAACACCCATCCACATATGGCATTGGCATACAGAAACACAGAAATAAAAATAAATCTTAAAAAGACTTACTTGTAGATAATGTAGAAATGATTTTCAGACTGCTGTTTCGAAGCACATTGGAAGAACTTCATCACAATGTGCCCGGAGCATGTTAGAAATCTTTATAGCATCTTATTTGGGGCTCTTGCCTTCTTGGGCAGTCTTAATAATCAAAAGTAAACTTTTATGAATCAATGGTGTTCAAATATATGAAAATATCTTCATTTTGCCTAAAATATCAGTCATTATGAGGCTTCTAGGTAATTTTGTGACTATCTTCTTAGATGTTCTTTGACATTGGTTCTAGTGACTTCTCCCTAGTAGGGCTCTTCTTTGGAATAAATTTATCTTCCTTTCATTTCCCTTAGTATTTATTTTGTCTTTCTTAGTACTTCTTCCTATGATTGCAATTTTCATTAAGTCATATAGCCAATTATCATTTATTTCATAATCTCACTAAAAAATATTTCCTATTTTATTATTTTATTATTTTTTATTTTATTATTATTATTCAAATATACCTTTAAGAGGTGTCTTATCTAGGAAAACCTGAAAGCATTTGTACATACTCACTTATTTCTTATAAGAACATTTAAGCTTTACAAGTCTAAGGAGATGGGTATGGTAGTTCAGGCCTGTATCCCAGCATTGAGAAGGGAGAAGCAAGAGGATCAGGAATTTAAGGTCATCCTTGTCTACACAGTGAATTCAAGGCCAACCTGGACTTTTTAAAGATATTGTCTCAAAAAACGAACAAACAAAATAGTCTAAAACATATTAATTTGCTATAGATATAAAGTTGAAAAACTAAATTTAAAAGCTCTAGGTTAACATTTTTCTCAGGTGAAGACTATACACCTTCCCTTAGTGTTCCTGTTCTTCTAGACGCCGATCCCTGTTCTCCCATTCTCCCCTAATTCTATCTTCCATTTCTTCTGAAAATTATTCTCTTCAATATTCAAGCCATAACTTCAGGGCTTTCATTGTTCTCCTCAATCCAACTCTCAGGTCTTCGTTTTTGCAATGGATGAATATGGGGCTAGAGAGATGGCTCAGCAGTTAAAAGCAACTATTGCTCTTGTAGAGGACCCAGATTTGGTTCCCAACACCCACATGGTAATACAAAACCATCCTTAACTCCAGTTAGACAGGATCCAACCACCTCCTCTGACCTCTGTGAACAGTATACATACAAGCATGCATGCAAAACACTGACACACATAAAACAAATAAAAAACAATAAAAGTTGGATTAATAATATTACTTATAATCTTCTAGAAGAAGCATATTCTACGTACTACTATGTAAATTAGATACAGCCATACCTAGACTGTATAGCACATAGTAGATGCTCAAAAATGAAAGGAGATACACAAGTGACATAGAGTTGGTTTGGCTTTTTTCTGGGTTCATCTCTTCATCTGTAAAAAGTCTGCTTCTTATAATTCAGAAGAGTTTGAAGTCCAATGTGTGGGGGATCACATCTTGTGAGGGCTTTGTTATGTGATCGTATAACAAAAATCTAATGGAAGACAACTCAAGGGAACAAGAAGAGGCCAAATTTATTTTTGTAACCAATCCACCATCTCCTTAGCTAACCCACTCCTAAGACAATAACATGCGTCCACTCTAGAGGATGAAGCCCTCATGATCTAGTCACCTCTCATTAGGCCCCAGCTTCCAACATTGTCATAGCCAGGGGTTCAGTTTCTAACACATGGGTTTTTGGAAACACATTCAAACCACAGCACACATTATTGATGAATAAATAAAGACCTCAAGTCCTTCATATAGAACAACAGGAATAAATAGATTTCTTTTTCCCAAGATTCACTTTCAATCCTGGAGATCTTCCCACCTCTTCAAGGCAAGAACACTATGCTCTTGGAGGCCAGAGAAACAGCTTCACTGGGATCACCTTCCAAATGCTGTCTCTGACCTGAGCTCTGCTCGGGAGGTGAGCTGCCTGTGAGCATTGACTATGAGCCCACTACAGAGTGGATGGTGAGGAGCGGTTCAGAGCATGGCCTGGCCTATTATCTCCAACCAGATGTGTAACAATACTCAACACAAATTGATCCATTCACGAAGCTGACTGGGGTAGGGCTTTTTGCAACAGACACTGAGGAAGATCTGATATCCTGATCAACCTCTCCCCACAGGACAGGAGATGACGAGCCTGGTGTAAGACATTACTTTGTTTCTTGAAATTAATGTGAAGCATTAAACTCCCATTTATAGAACGAGGAATACAGAGTTTTCAGTTATAACACAAAAGCTAAGTGGAAGCCTCTGTGTCCTACCAAAGTGAAAGATGACATATTTAATGTCAAAGAGTGGAGAAAAGACAAGACAGGAAAGCAAGCAAAGAAGGAAGAGGAGAAAGAGGTCAGCTCTGGGGAAGAGCAAGTGGGGTCTCCAAGGGAAATGTGATGTTTTGATGTGAAAGAATTAAATCCAACAGACAGAGAGAAGAGGGCCAGGTCACTAAGTACCAGAGTCCCTGGGCTGGATGCCTTTCACATCTGTAATTATTACCCTTCTATTCCAGGGAAGGAAAACAAACTGGACACAGTGATGGGAACCAAGAGTCAGCCAAGTCTCTAACAGCACAAGGAAAGCAACATGTGTACAGTAACTCACTCCCATGAGTTCTCTTAACCCTCGTGTGAGCTTGATCTCATCCGAAAGCACTACCTATGACCATGAGATTTCTAATCAAATGCTGATGGGGGAGTATATGCATCAGGTCTCCCTCTTGTGCCATTTTTCCCTCATCTTCACACTCTAGAACGGTGGCTGTGTGTAACAAGAGAAACCTCACAACTGCTTGATGGAACTGTGGAGGGCACACACTACTGCAAATGTTCCCATTCAATTCCAAATAGTCTCTGTGCAAAGATCCACTCTCCCGAAAGCCTCTGGCTTTTTGCCATGTGCTGTAGAAGCTACCAGACTAATAAATCTAACCAAGTTCTTCCTACTCCCACCAAAAAAAAAAAAAAAAAAAAAAAAAAAAAGGCGAAAGAAACACAGAGAGAGAGAGAGAATACAAGAAATCAAGTCCCCAGAATCTCTTATTATCTACACCCCTCATGATTATCATAGTGTCAGGCATCTTTGAGCCTTCCAGCTTAACTGTGCCTCATTAGATGGGGCCCTTTGTGTATCAAAACAAGCTTTACAAACTCTTAAGTGTTCATATGCTTCCTTGACACTAATCCCCAGAACTCAGAAATGCTCCAAAAATAAAAAATGAAATCATCACCTCCATGCTTCAAGTGCTTCTGGAAACCAGTCTTTTGTGAACTAAAAGGAAAGGCTGGATGGATGGATTACGTTGATAAAGCAACCCCCTGCCTTTTTAAAACCTACCACAGATCTGTTCACCACCCCTACTATTGTCCATTTAGATAGTGAATCTAGGTGGTCATGATTTGAAGATGGAGAAGGGATTGCTCAATTTTAGAAACAACAAAACTCTAGGTGACTCAGATTTTGATTTAAAAAGAATACTAATCTTGAGTCCCCCTTATTGTCCTAGTTACACTGTTCCCAGGGTGGTGTTTTTAAAATACAACTTGTTCCAGAACCTGCAATCTTGAAAAGCTCCCTGATTCTCTTTTGCCTGAATACTTATTGCACTGTTCATTGTGTTCAAAACCTTCAGCAGCCCACCTTTCCTGCCTCGACCCCTGGTAACTATTTGTACACACACATTCTAATGTCATCTTACTCTGAATGAGTCAGGCAACTTCAAGTCTTGGTCTCTCACTCTATTTCTTCACACTTAATTTTCCCCCAACCAAAATGTAATTCATCATGTGTAAGGCACAAATTAAATGTCACCCCCTAAAGAACTCCATGAAAATTTTCAAGGGAAATGAATTATCCCTTTTGTACAACTAATAACTGCCTGTTTTCTTTGTACATCTGCAATATCTGGTTGTTTCCAAGGACAATCCTGCTACTAGTCCGTAAGTTCCCTGAAAGTAGAGATCAAGAATTTGTTTCTGGCTAGGTAATAGTGGTGCATACATTTAACTTTAGCACTCGGGAGGCAGAGGCAGGCGGGATCTCTGTGAGTTCAAAGTCAACCTGGTCTACAGCCAAAGATACACAGAGAAACCCTGTCTTGAAAAAAGTTTTATGTTTCTGGGCTCAGTGGTTAGATGTACTGACTATTCTTACAAAGGACACAGATTTAGTATCCAACAAACACATAGTGTCCCACAGCAGTCCATAACTTCTATTCCAGGGCATCTAATGTCCTTTCTGGTCTCCAAAGGCACTGTATTCACATGGTACACATGTAGACAAAATACTCAAACACATAAAATAAAAATAAAATCTTTATTCTTCTTAAAGAATGTGTTTCTGTCACAGTGGTGAGTATGGGGTTTTGCATCTAGCAGGAGATCAACAGATCAATAATGAAACAATGTGTGAATTACCATAGCTTAACCTATATAGTGAGATACCAGAAGTTTATAAATTTGGAAACTTGTATAAACCTGATCAGAGCTAACAGAGCAAATAAATGACCTTCAACTAGCAATGTGCACTATCCACAGTCAAGAAATGGTCTTGCATAAAAGGGATAATAGATGGTATATTCCCTACAACTGGACTGCTTAAAGGGTTGTGTTTGTCAAGGTTCTCTAGAGGAACAGAACCTATGGAATGAATGAATAATATATGGAATTTATTAGAATGGCTTACAGGATGTGATCTGGCTGGCCAGTCCAACAATGGCTGACTACCAAAGAGAGGTCCAAGAATTCAGTAGTTTTCAGCCCACAAGGCTGGATATCTCAGCTGGTCTTCAGTATATGTCAGTAAACTGAAGAAGTAGGCTCTAATGCCAGTGAAGGAATGGACTTGCCAGCAAGAGCAAGCAGGCACAAAGAGCTAGCCTCCTTCTTCCACGTCCTTTATGTAGGCTGCCAGCAGAAGGTGTGGCCCACATTAAAAGTTGATCTTCCCACCTAAGAAGATCTGGATTAAAGGAGGGTCTTTCCACCTAAAATGATTTAATTAAGATAATAAATAAAAAATTATTAAGATAATAATAAAACTCCTTCACAGGTGTACCCTTGCCACCTGGGTTTTAGTTCATTCTAGATGCAGTCCAATTGACAATGGAGAACAGCCTCACAAGGGTTAATGACAGAAAGCTGCTTCTCCTCCTTTTGCCTCCACCTTATACTACAGCTAGCCTGATCCCATTTGATCAGTGCCCAATATATGAAAGTGTTTAACAGGCTTTTGCCCAAAGACCAGTCAATAGTGACTTTCATACCACAATGTTCTGTGCTCAGGACTCAGGGTGTTCCAGCATATGTCAGGATCTCAGTGCCAGATACCAAGGAAGGATACCATGAGAAACACCTGTGCCTACAAGGGCTGGGCAGAAATGAAACCTTGAGAACGGTGGTGGAGTACACTGGAGACTGACATGATTGAGTCATGTGGAGCGTAGCCCAGCAGACATTCCTGTGAGGGTTACAGGCTACGGAATCTTCCACTTGGAGGTTGACTCTGTGCTTGGCTCTGCAATGATGGCTTGAGAGTGAATTTGACCTCTGGTGACTCCCTGCAAGCCAAGAAGCTTGAATTCCAGCTTCAGCTAAGCTGTGCCTTGAAAGTCATGAGAGGGAGTTGGTTTTCAAACCATCCATCATGCCTTGCTGGTGACAATCCTGAGCAACAAGAAGACTGAGGGGATGTTTGGAGACGAGGTATGCCTTGTCTCTGTTTGTGCCTGTGAGCTACTTAAACTGATTATAGTCATCAAAATTGGCAGAAAACAAAAGATCTCAAAGACAATGCCAAGTGAAAGTGAGATTGTATGAAGATCAGAATGACAGGGGAGGCCCATCTGGTGTGCACCATGCATTCGAAGCTTGGTTTCTTTGCCTCGTGCACCTAAAAGGAGTGTAAAAAGTCAGGAGGTGGTCCTGCTTGAGACTGCAGAATTTTGTAAGCAACAGAATTCACAAGAAAAAGGAAAAAATACTCTGGAAGTCAGTCCCGTGGCTCCCTGGTTATGGAGGAGTGGCTACTCCAGCTTCTTCTAAATTCTTCTGGGAAACAGAACCACAGGGGATGTCATAAAGGAAGATACTTAATATAACTAATGTGCAAAGCCTCTGCTGCCCATTTGGGGAGCTCTCCAGGTCATCTTTACCAACCCCTTGCCTCTCTTCCTCTTAAGCAAAGAAGAAAAAAACAGTAGAATCCTGAAGGGCATTTCCGAAAACCTCCCAAGCAAATTACAGGGCTATGATCCAGGGTGATGAGAACTATAGGAACAATGGGCTAAGATGGGTGCTGACATTCAAGCCCGGAAATGTCACGGCCAACCCCACAGCGGAAGGAGACAGGAAGCATAGATCTCTTAAACATTTTGACTAAATTTCCCCCCAAGATCTTTCAGCATAATAATTATATATTTAGATTTGTATTTTCTCTCGTTAAGGAAAACAGTCATCTATAAAAGTAACTGTAGGAGACAACGGGGAAGATAAGTTCTCTAAGATTTATATGCAATCCCTGTTTGATGTACATGAAAGGAGAAGTCTTCCTGTCTGGGGGAGTGGAGACAGCTTCATCCAGGAGAAGGCACGTGGACTGTGTCTCTGAGGGTTTTGACAAGCAAAGATGAGGAAAAGGGCATTTGAAGGAGACAGCAGTGTGAGCATGGAGGCGGTTTAGTTTGGCTGACAGGCAAGTACGTAAATGATGAAGGCCATTTAAAAAAACAAAGACAAACAAAACAAAACAAAAGTCCCCAAATATTCCTACACAGAAACCAAGAAGCTCAGATTGTCCAAAAAAGCATGGAAGTCATTGAAAGTATGCGGGTGGTACTGGGTCCATGCTGTGGGGATTTCCATGTGTTTTTTCCGGCAGAGAAGGTGTGTAATATATCAGGCCTAAAAGGAGACTGAAGACGCAAGACCATTTGGGAGGTCTCTGTGATAAACTTGGGGATGCTAGTTTGAACCAGTGGAAAAGACACATCACCCCCATGTGTATCTGCTCCATTGATGGTCTAGCATACAATAAGCCAAGACTTTAAATACCAGGCTAAGAAATGAACACCCCCCTTTTTTTTCTTTCCCATTTTCTTCCCACTTCAGGAAACAAAAAGCAAAGTGTACAATGGTTGGTTTTTCTACAAGGCTGACACAGTCAATGATGGAGAGGCCAAGCATCTATTCCTTGTCTGGAAAACCACAACTCTGGAAGATGTAGACCTGGTAATGGATCTTCAATTATAAAGTACAATATAAATCATGTATGTATATTGTATAGTATACAAATATTATATATAAAGTAAATTATAATCATTACGTACAAGAGTCCCTAGAGAAAATAGTGAATTCTCCATTTTTCTTGTTGCTGAACAAAATGGCTCAAACAGCTCAACAAAGGGTGAATTTTGGCTCACAGTTTGAGGGGATACTGACAATCATGGTGACCAAAACATTAGACAGCTAGCCATATTATTTCCACAGTCCAAACACAGAGAAAGATGAATGCTGGTACTCATGCTGTGGCCCCTTTTCACATTTACTGTATTGAGGAACCCAGGCAGTCCATGGGACTGTTCAAAGCAGGTCTTCTCTCTGCAATTAAACATCTCTGGAAACAATCACAGACACACCCAGAGGTGTGTCTCCTAAGTAATTCCAAATCCAGTTAAACTGACAATATTCACCACCAAAAACAAGTCTAAAAAGCAAATGACTTCCTTTTTTAAATATCTGGATAGTTCAGAGGTTAAAAGCACTTACCTCTCTTTCACAGTCTATGTTTTGTGCTCATTTAATAGTCAGTCAAAAGCAGGAGAGATGAGCATTTTCTGGAAGAATTCCTTCAACTGAAAATGACAACATCCCATTCCAAAAGCTAGGGAGACAGCAGGTTTGAGAGTTCATGGGACTGAAGTCCGTAAGTGACTGATTTCACAACTACATCATTTGATGAGATATTGGTCCTTAATGTCTCTGAAATCAAGATGGTTGTCAACAACTCCAGACCTAAATCTGGTGACCCCAACAATGCCAGCAGAAATCCAGGGGCACTTTCTTTTTCTTTCCAATGCTTAAAAATGTAATAAGAGTATGTATAGGAAGAGAGGGGACAGGAAAGATGGAGGAAAGGAAGATGAGGAGGAGGAAAGTAAGGGAGGGGAGGAGGGTACAACAGCAAGAATTAATCCCAACCTCCTCCATGACTGAGGCAAACGATGCTTTGATCAACAGACCCAAGACCTCAAGGCTTCGTTGAATATGAATCAAAAGTGGAGAAGAGCTATTTCCCCACAGAACATCCTAACACTCCTCCAAAAAGAATAGGGAATGGATGCTGAGATTGGAAACACAGATGTCCACTGAGGTCATATCACCAAAGCAGAGAAGCAACACAAACAAGTTGGAGATCTGGCTTCAAGCAAGAAACTTCACACTTTTTAAAAAGCCGCACTTTTGAAGCTATTTTACTGAAGCATGTGATGCACCAGCAAGCAGGCTTCTCCTTAGTTGAGTTGCAGGTATATTACACATTACAAGTGCACAGTGAATTAATTAGGTGAGCATTCTGTTCCTTGTCAGCTGAGGTAAGGGAATGCTGGAGAGCACACATAGGCTATAAGGCTGGCCCTCCTCTTGTCCTCTGTACCTGAGGACTCTCCACGACTCCAACCAGCTATAAACCCCTCAGGCGTTTAAGGTTTCATTGTGAATGAAGTCCACTTGAACATACCAGCTCATAAACACCTCATTTTTGTTCTGGCTCAAGATGAAATGGTTTTCCACAAGAATAGCTGGCTAATTAGCAGCATATGTCCTCCATTTATCCCCAAGGCTTATTTTAAGTAATATCTCCCTTCTCGATTATTTTTCTTAAGTATTTTAATATTTCAAATCTCACACTTGATACGAAGTAGCTAAACTTGCCAAATATACTAATTGAACATCTGCCATTCTGAACTTTATTCCAGCTTCTGCTAACCTACCTCATCTGTGCATAACTAGAGCGTTTTGTTAGTTTTTCTTCCCAGTTTACACATGCATATACAATTACATGCACATGTAGTTCTCACAGGCCTAGTCCAACAACTTGAACTTGCAACAACATATTTACCTGCAGCTCTATGTAGAAAAATGTGGGACTGGAGTCAGTGGGAAGGAAGCTGTGACCAATTAATGATGTCTGCCATGTGGACAGGAGGAGAACATGGTATGTGTTCTATAGTCCCAAACCCATCCTACAGTCAACCCTAATCAGGAAAGACTCTAGGAGCGCCATCTAAGAAAACGCAGGACTCAGTCTCTTTTCCAGGCTGCTGCTAGCCAAGGGGAATTACATGGCCTTAGTATGTACAGGGGATAGGATAGGCAGAGGCAGAACAGCTAAGGGTTACAGAGAATATTGTTAAAGTGAGGCAAGACAGACAAGCTAGTTACCAACCCAAAGGGAATAGGGATGGGGGGAAATCCAAACCCAAGGAAGCAGGAAGGAACCAGGGAAACCAGTTCAAAACAATAGGGTTCAAATGAAAGAATAGGGGGTGGAACCTGGAGGAAGTCCCCAGGCTGTGGAATCACAGACACAGCTGTTTATGGGGGCTTTAACCAAGTGCACAGGTGGGAAGGAAGCCATTGAGGGCAAGGCTTAGCTCTTTCACCAAGCATCAAATCATCTTGCTAGTAGCCAAATTCTGATCTGAGCCCCGATGTTAATTACTACATCTTGAGCTATTCCCCAAACCCAGGTCCTGCCGTGTGCCCATGTCCTAGTTGCTCCCAGTGCTAGATTCCCTATTCCTCTCTGCTTTTGCCAACTCCTTACCCTTCACCATTGTTGAACAGAAATTATACCTGTTGAATGGAAATTTGTGTCTGGAGCCCGTGGTATACCAGTTAGCCGCCTACAGACTTCACTGGTGTTTTTCATTTGTTCTACAAATAGTTACTGAGGCTGCCCGTGATGAAAGGGATCACTGGCAAGTGGTTCCTATCTTCATAGAACTTTTTAATCTGGTGAGAAAATTGACATGCATAGAAAAACCAGACAAATAAATGCAAAATTGTAGCTGTGGTAAATGTTATAAAAGGAAAGCATATTCCTTTAATAGAGCTGTCTAATAGTCAGAGAGGTCAGGGGAGCCCTGCTTGAGGAAATGAAGGCAAACTAAGCATCCATTCATCTACCTGCTTATCCATTCATTTCACAGGCAGTAAGTAGTAAGTGTTCCTCTTCCCCATGCTGGCTTCTGGTTTCAGTCTTGGGGATCTGGCAAGGAACAAAACAACATCTCAGCTATCACAAAGTTTGTATTCTAAGTAGAGAATACAGTGAACGAATATTTAAACAATTAAATGAAATAATAAGTTATTAACCAAATTAAGGTTACCATAACAAAAATAAAACAAGGCAACATGAATTCTGGTGAGGTTAGGAACATCTATGAAGGGATATAGGTGGCATGAAGGAGTCTAACTTCATATTTGGTGGTTTGGGGAGTTTTGACCCAGAAGGGACGGTCATTAGAAAGGCTGAGGTAGAAATGATCTCAGCATCGTCTAGGAATGCTAGAAAACCATCTAGAGCCCAGAAACAAAGCCGTCCTCATCAAATAAAAAACTTGTGTTAAACATGAAAGCGTACTCAGGCAGGCAGCTAGCTTTATGCTCTGTGGTTCTTCCTTCCCTGCTCAATAGAACTGTGATGTGAGACTCGCTGCACGTGCCTGTTTGAGCACCAAGCTTACTAGCAGTTATGGTAAATGAATGTGGGACCAGTTGCGGCCTCCCTAACACCTATCACAAGTGTGAATGTGACCTCTGATAACATTGTTTTGTCACTTTTCACTCCCATAAGCAATAAAGACAAATAAGTTGCTTCCTGACAAATGGCCCCTGGAGCTCTGAAGGATGAAGACGGGAGTCTTGGGACACATCCACACTGAACTCCTCCACGGGTTCATGGCCCTAAGCTTCCTAGAGGCTTTCCTGTCACCCCTCCTCCTGAAAAGTAAGTTTTCCTTCTAGTCCATTAAAATTTCAAAAGGCCCATGGGTTCAAGACTGCTTTGTGTTATTGCACCTTCAGGAATGGACAGCTGATTTCAGACAGCGCTCAGAATGAAGTTGAGAAGCATCTATGCTTCGTCTGTGTCTGAGACCCTCAAAAGGTTATCATATGTTCTTTCAGAATGATTTCTCACTGAAGTGAAATGTTTCCCAGGGATAACAATTGCATAGTGTCTTCTCAACTTCACAGCCACCCAGATACTCAGAATATTATAATCCAATTGGTCTAAAAAGTCTTTGTATGTTAGTAGTTTGGATGAGATCCTATTGAACTGAGATGGTCCATAAATCCAATGACTGTCATCTTTATAGGAGGAAAGAGAAAGAGACTCAGCAGCAATACTACACAGGCAAGATGGTATCAGGGAGAGGACCAATGGACCTACCAGCCTAGGAACATTGGAAGCAACCATTGGATGCTAAGAAGACACAAGAAAGGATTTCCCCCCCAGAGCTTCCAGAAGAGGGATGGCTTGAATAACTTGATGTCGTATTTGGGACCCGCAGAACTGCAAGGGAATAAAATGTTGGTGTTTTAAGTCCCACTCCTCATGCACATCTCACCCAGTGCTTGTGACAATTCATTGTTGCAGCCCTAGGAAATGAACACAAGTATGGAAATCTGTGTCCTGACATAAGAAGAGAAGGGGGTGGGTGGTATACTATACTTATATTAGCAGAGAGGGAAGCTGAGTAGCTATTTGAAGAGTCTGGCTACCAAAGCCTGGGTAAGAAACCTGTGTTGCTTAGTAATTGAAAGTTGGGCATTGCTAAGGAGAAAGGAGAGAAAATAAGAGAGGGTGATGGGATGTGTGTGACAGGAAAGCAAGGAGGGACTATTGAGGGGAAGATGGAAACCAGCAAGGTGGCCAGCAGTGGGGTGCGGAATGGAGATTGGGGAGAATAGAGTAATAGCAAAGAACAATGAGAGATATGTACGAGAAGTCACAGTGAGACCCATTGCTTTTTCTGCTAACTGCAAATTTTTAAGAAAGTGTTTAGCCTTATAGTTAGTCTAAGTCAGGTCCTAATCCTGTCATTTACCATGTGCAAGTTATTCAGCCCCTCCAAATGGGGGCTTACCTTATAAGGTGTTTGTGAGAGTTAGGAGGGGAGGCCACTTGAGGGCTGAGTAAGTACTCCCAAGTTGTAAGGTCCCAGTCAGGGGAGAATGTTGGAGGCGCTCATCTCTGCAAACACCCAGCTTCCCAAAAGACAGAGTGCAGTGTGGTTGTCCAATGATGCCCTGTGGTATTTGTTAGAGGACCCCATGAATACAATTTCCTCAAAATGCTTATACTCCTGGGATACACAAGCCCCACTTACAGGATAGTGTAGCACTTACATCCAGACTATTGTGCTCTGAGACTGAGATATCTACTAGAGTGGAAATGCTCTGAAAATAGCTGCTAGCCTGTATTGATTAGAGTGTGATAAGAAAAACAGTCTATCCGAACTAGTTATGGTGGTATACATGTGTAACCCCAGTACTTGGGCTGGGGCAGGAAGAGGCATTTGCGGTCCACCAAGGCTACCTAGTGAGACCTGTCTCAAAATAATAAATAAAAGGATGGAGAGATGGCTCAGTGGTTAAGAACACTGGCTGCTCTTCCAGAGGTCCTGAGTTCAATTCCCAGCAACCACATGGTTGCTCACAACCATCTGTAATGAGATCTAGTGCCCTCTTCTGGTCTGCAGGCATACATGCAGGCAAAACACTGTATACTTAAATAATTTTTTAAAGCATATTTTTTAAAATAATAATAATAAAATACTTTTAGTGTGTGTGTATGTATAATACAGACAACACTTTTTGTTTAATGTTTTTGAGCCTTTAATTGAATCCTTGGATGCAGAAGCCACAGTTGTTCAGAACCAATTACACATTCGGGAGACAGGCACAGTCTGACATTACCTTGTCCCCTTTCATCCCTCTCTGGGCCTCAGTGTCCTGCTTATGAAGCAAGACCAAATTATCTGGTGTTTTCAGACCTAGAACTTAATATGTAGCTTAACCATTTTCAGCCTTTCTGGTGTTGTAGTCTTATGTGTTTTTGTTTGTTTATTTTGTTTTTAGATAGGATCTCATTCTATTGACCAGGCTGACCTCAAACTCAGAATTCCACCTGCCTCTGTCTCCCTAGTGCTGAAATTAAAGGTGTGCGGCACCAGCTTCATTCTTAGTGTTTTGAGGTGATTTCATGTGAAGAGAAGAGTAAAGGCACTATGGAAATTTCAAAATGAACCCATAGTACCTACAAACCAGAATTACAATTTTGACTTTGATAAAACTTATGTGTACATTCTTTTATTTCTGCAATTGCTGCATATCAAAACAAAAGTTGCACTTTCACTAAAATATTGGGTTTTTTTTTTCTTTTTAGATAGGAAAATCTGAGAAATAACACAAATTAAAAACAGTAATGTCTCATGTTTGCACAATATCTCTGATCTGAGGCCTTCCTGTACAGTATTTTTATAGACTTATGTGTTTCTAATTTTTGGCAGGTCACTTGAAAGTACTAAGCTGTCTAGGCCACTGGCATTATGAGAGCTCTTCCAAGTGGCATGTGGAATGCAATAATAAACTCTGCTTTTTGTCTCAAATGTGTGTCACATGCAGGAAGTCCTAGGTGTTTAGCCTTAAAGATGTTGCAGCATCACCGCATCGTGCATCAAATATGAAAAGTGAATCAAGGCAGAATCTAGAGTCAAGTCCATGTGTGGTAAGTGTGGCGCTCATTAGGATATGCAGCAAATGTGTGTTAGAGGTCTTCTCTGCCTGGACATGGCTTCAAGCTTTAAGTCACATAAGCCTCACAGCCTACGAGCTTTGCAAGTAAGTAAACTGAGAAGGGGAATATGTTGATTCAAAAGCTGAGTGCTAGTCATGGCGGAATGATATTCAACTCCAGTAGTCTGATGGAGTCCACTGCCACTGCCACCCCACTCAGGGCGGGGGAGGCGAGGGCAGCAAGGAGTGAAGCTCAGAACACTTTCACATAACTCACTGTGCTCACTGTTCCTGGCTTGTGTCCTATGCATTCCTACTCCATGCCAACATTCACCATGCCTCAACCTTAGGAAGATGTCTCTACGCCACATCAAATGTTAGCAAGTGCCTCAACCTTAGGAAGATGTCTCTATGCCACACCAAATGTTAGCAAGTGCCTCAACCTTAGGAAGATGTCTCTATGCCACACCAAATGTTAGCAAGTGCCTCAACCTTAGGAAGATGTCTCTATGCCACACCAAATGTTAGCAAGTGCTTTGGTTGTTAGATACCTGGTATAGTGATTGATGCATGCTTGGGCATGAAAGACCAAGTTTATGTTAATCTTTGTTTGGGGGCAGTAAGTTTCAAGTCAAATATTTCATCTTCTTCCAATACATACACTACGCACTACATAATCCAATCTCTTTCTCTCCTTTTTTTTTTAGGTCTATGGTATTATTTTCCTTGTGCATTCACACATTGTAAGAAGGAATGTGTGTATATTTTAAAACACCCAAAAAGCCCTAAGAATTGGATCAAGTCCATTTTGAACCATTTATTGTTATTTCTTATTCTCGGAATTATTTGAAATTTAAGTGGCTAAAAGTGCAATCACCTGTAAAACATTTGAAAGTCTCATTGTAGGGCACACTGGTCAAAGGTGATTTTTCCATGACTTCTGTGCATCTCCTTATGCCTATGATGTCCCTTCTAGCTGTTGAGAAACAGACTCATTTTATCTCAAGAGAAAACGGAACAAACTTCAAGGCTGCTGTGTTGCCAGTAGAACACTTCATCTGCTGCTCTTGAGCTCTGGTTAGAGCATTCAGGTCTTTGTCCTATGCTCCCTCCACAGAAGACTCAAGAGCCATGCTGTTTATGAAGAGTGCTGGTCTTTTAAGTGCCATGCCATTAGTGGCTACAGGTAATATTTTTCCCGGCATTGTAAAGTTTCTCCATGTTTGCGTCATGTGAAGTCTTAGATCCAGCAAGACTGGTATTGTTCCCAAAAAGAATCCTCTCCTCCACCCTGTTTGTTTTATTTTTGTTTTGTCTTTAGCAGTCTCTTTAAAGGAGGCCAGAAATTAATTTAGAACTTACAGGCATAAACAGAAAACAAAAACATAAACAAAACACAAGAAGTTGGTCATTTGTTCTGTGGAAGCAGGTCTTATCTTGCATCCATTTGTTTCTATAATTTAGGAACCCGTGATCTCAAGTGCGTGCCCATATGTCACAAAGGGTTGACTTCTTGACAGTTATCAAGGGACACAAGCAAGGAGGGGCGCCAGGGTGGGCGTGGACGTGCAGACAGAACCTGCGTGTGCAAGCGTTCTTTCCAGAGGAAACCTGGCTAAAAGGCTGATAAACCCCAATCTCTTCTCACAGCTTGCTTTCAGGGCGCCTTAATGCACTCCTTCACTTGTTCATCAGCGCTTTATGAGAAAACAAACAAAAACATGGCTGCTCCCCATTGTTGCCCCTCAGGGCACTTCCTGCTCAGAGGCCCTGCCTTCCACCAGCAGAGTCAGGGGCAAGGCCTCTGTTTTGCCTGGCTTTTTAATGGCTCTTTTTCAAGCTGAATTCCAAGAGCCTAATCAAATCTGAAGTCCTTTTGGGTGGATTAGATGTCTCAGACCCCTCCCCCCATGCTCTGCAGGGCATGGTGCTCAGGCCCATTGCTCTAGAAGAATCAGGGCATAAACTCCCTGAAATGAAATGGTTGAGGCTGCTGCTTCTCTCTCTCTCTCTCTCTCTCTCTCTCTCTCTCTCTCTCTCTCTTTCTCTCTCTCCCCTCCTTGGAAAGAAAAGAAAAAGTGACTCTCGTATAACACACACACACACACACACACACACACACACACTTAAAACTGCCTTTTTGCCAATTCTATGATACCCTAAACTGCATGTTTTTAGAAGATTTTCAAGTCAATCCAGTTCTCCGTGGCTTTTCACTAAATATGATGCTCTCACCAAAACAGAAAATAGAACCATAGCAAATATGAGAGCTGGTGAGTTCATGACCCTTGAGTTTAAACTCCCAGGCAGGAGCTCAAGATGGCTTTGGTGTGAGGATCTCTCCTATCAAGAAGCTGAGCATGTTTGAAGAGTGAGCTGTGGGCAGAGTCTAGCTGCTGAACACAGTCTTAACTCTGATGAGTGTTGTCATATTTCAGTGACTCAGGGTTGCTGGGCACCCACCAAGCTGATTTTAAGTGGCACGGACCTTCAGTTAGGAACACAGGCTCTGGCACTTGCTGTTTTTGAGACTTTAGATGGGGTGCTTAGTGTTTTTCTCCTAGGTGGTAGATGGAGAACAAAAGCCAGTCATGCCAGGAGCAAGATGTGTTGCATACACATCACACATTTATTACACTTTGTAGATTGTGGGTGAGAACCCAAAAGGCTCATCTTGGTGGTAGTTGGGTTGTCTTGAGAGAAAAACACAACAACAGATGTACAATGGAAACTGATATAAGGAGTAGAATTCAGTACAAGATGCATCTCTCTGAGAACCTGTGCAACAGGAGTTTATTCTCACTGACCACAAATAAAGTAAGCTGTTGGCACCAGCCTGGAACTTCAGAATGCTTTAGAGCCAAAGGCCTGAGGAGAGGGTGAATATTGTCATCTGTGATTTGTGACCTCAGACATAGCCTGTCCGTGTCCTTATTTAAAAAGCAAAAGAGTAAAACTAAAATGTATCAAATATTTCCAAACACTCTTATTTTGCCCAAAGACCCTATGATTTTACTTAATGCCATGTAGTATTTGAAGTTAAATGAAACCAGCAATGAGTAATATTCCCCACAGTGATGATAGACAATTCAATACTGTAGTATTTAGACTCTGTAAATATACTACTGTTCAAAAGTCTCTTAGTCCCATTTCTTTAATTAGATCTAAAACTCTTTGCAGATCGCTGTATGCATCATTCTCACTCCACACCATCCATAGCAGAGCATTTAATACATGGTACACATCTTTCTTATGCTAAGTGGAACTTAATTCCATACCCTGGGTAAAGGGAACCAGCTTTGTCATCATGTTGGGAGCTCACCACCATGACAACCCTGAAAGGCCACATGCATGCAACAAGTTCCAGCGAAGCCTCACTAAACATTACCTTGTGCTGAGAACTTTTCTTCTCTAACTGGGGGGCTCTGCAGGTCTTTAGAGTTTTGTTAATATTCTCTCATGGTGACAAGTGCAATATTGCTCAGCTTAAAATTGGCAACAGTGGATTCTGCCCAACACACCCTGCTCTTATCACCTTGGTAGGACACTTGTGGCAGGCTGGATGCTACATCCAGAACTCCCAGATCTGAGAGGAAGCAGTGAGGGGTGCCCTGAAGTCTGAGCTAAAGCAAATGGGAGATTTCTGGCAGTGTCATAAAACCTGTGAAAGAGAAGGAGGAGTAGTTACCTCTGACTAAAGCATGAACTGCTAGATCTTCAGGGTGAAGACATGTGGGTACCTGTTACAGCAGATTGAAATCAACCCCACCTCCTGGTCACAACATTTTGTTGATGAGTTGATGCTGCCAACAAATTGACATGGTCCACTCAAACAACCACAAAAACAAAATTAACAAAAGCAGTATGTTTAGATTTATGCAGAGTTAAATCCTAAGCCTTTATCAAATAATCTTTGAGCCTTTTTTTTTTTTCTTTCAAGCAGACATATTCTGCAGTAGACTGCTGACGCCTACTGCTAGGAGTCCTCTACACGCCTTAGCCTTTCCTGTGGCTCTGTTTCTGGTCTTAAGTACGTTTCAAAACACTCTGGGATCTGTCAATATTATCTGTAAACCAACTGACAGGTATCCAGTGCAGACCACAAGCAGACACCTCTTCATGCTCGTAGCTGCTCTCGGATGATACTGCAAAAAGTAAAAGTTCATCATCTGTGGATGAGTGCCCGAGAGAGGGCTGCTCTGTGATTCCTGGGGCCAAAGGGCTGTTTGAGATTTATCACTCCAGCTCTTATCAGCCATGAAGTGGCTTTCCTCTGCTCAAACAGCAGCCTGGTTCCCTCCTATGGCTCCATCCGCTATTGCCAAGCTTCTCTGAATGCTAATCAGGAGACAGAGGACACTCTGATCTTGTAAAGTGCCCCCACAGCACAATCTGACAAAGGTAGTGGGCAAACATCAGGCCTGGGTTTGGACATCCCCTCAGTTAAGGTTCAGTACAGAAATGGCCACCACCCACATTGCATCTGTCTCTGAAAAGAGACATGGAGCAGGCAAGCTTGGAGGTTTTAGCTTCTGTAGAAATTCTAGATGTTAAAAATAATAATAAAGGCAATACACATATCCATGGCTATTAAAAAAATGTGATTGAAATGTCAATATCAGAAGCCTAGGGATAATATGCATGGGCAAAACGTGATTCTTTGAAAAGCATTTGAGATCGAAAATATATGAACATTTGTAGCCAGTGTGAATAATGACACGGGGGTGTTTATTCAGCAAATGAGACAATCAGCAACACTCTCTCTGGCAGCTTTTATAGCGAAGCAACTGTGCTTTACTGGGCAGGAAAAGTAAATTTGGAATTAACAAGTTTTTGCTGAATTTGCTGTTTACTGAAGCCCTTCCCAGCTTCGCCCTATAATAAACAAATGTCACACAGTAAGATCAGACATGCTCCCTAAACTCCACTTCTTAAAGTTTTAAACAGAAAAAAATAATCTGTTTTCCCTCTCCTTCTAAGACTCTAAACCATCGGTAGTATTTACAGGAGCCATAAAAGACAATCAAACAACAGATTGTTTTACTTGAACCAGCTCTCTGACCTGCGGCTTCTAAGAAAATGAAAGTTACCCACCAACTTCGGTGTCACAGAATCTCAGAGCCAGAAGCACCCTCAAGAGGTCACAAAGGAAAGGAAATTTGGGAAATGTTCATATACGTGCAAATGAACCTCAAGAGAACAATTCATGGTCCATATCAGTCAAGTAGGGATTCAGAAGGGACCTGATGCTGGGCAGCAATCAGATACGATAGCTCCCAGAAGGGAACAAAGATAAGAGTTTGAGCCAGGCTTAAAAAATCAAAGCTGAACTCAGACCCTTTGTGGAAAGCTAGCCTCCTGGGAACGCTGGTCGTTTCAACTCAGCATGCCTGCATTAGAATTCTTACTCATTAGCACGAATCTGCTTTTAATATTAATTGCTAAGGGCCAAGTTCAGACACAAAAAGCATAGGTATGTGGGTAGATACAACCTGATGTGTTTATCTCCACAGCACACACTTTGTGCTGCAGGCACGCACCCGATGTCGCAGCAGCTGTAGGAAGTTGTTTATCTAGCCTCTTGACCTCTGCGGAGTGTGAGGAGATGGTAAAAATCACAGTTTTAAATTATAGGAATCCTCCAGTCATGCCAGCGTCTTCTTAGCATGATGGAGGCATCAGAAGGTCAAGAATGAGTGACTGAGCCCGGATGGCATCTGTGAAAACAGTCTCCGGCCCTGACTCACAGTACTTGGTCCCAGACGCATGTCACCCATTCAACAGGCAGAACAGACTTCCTGGGTTCCTAGAGTGTGGGGACACAGTGCGGAAGGCATTAGACAAAGGAATTCTAATACAGCATCTGGCTCTCCTAACCTTTTCCAAGCACCAGGCAATCTTTGCAAATTTATTCTTCACATTTTTCAAAATATATTAATGTGCCAGAATGAGAGATGGTTCAAAATCTTCAGGGTTTTTTTTTTTTTTTTTTAACTAAGAAAACATTATGTGGCAGGAGTCTAAGACAAATAAAAAATGTAAAGGAAGATGACAGTTTTCACAGAGAAGAAAGCTGTAACCAAGCTTGAGGATCCTACCATTTCTACTCTGGTGGGTTCTCTACTCCTGCCTGCAGGGACTGTACTAACTTGCAAGTGGGACTGATCTATCAACCTAATCACTCATGAGAAATAATAACAGTGTCATTAGGGAAGTTTCCAAAACAACCCGGTTCCTGCTTGAAAGTCAATCCCTAAGAAGCATGCTAAGCGTTACTTTTGTTATGACATTTGGATGAAGTCACAAAAGGTCTTTTGGTCTTTCTCTGTCAACGTCAATGTCCTCTGGGGACCCAGTGTAGTGATCTCAAAAGACAAAAGGAAACAAGTCAGGGTCTCCAAAGAGGAGGACGCAGGCAATAATAATTTTTAAGAAACCCAGATAGCTTCTCCTTTGGGCCCAGAATAATTAGAAAATATTGTGTTTCTTCCTCCAAAGAATAGGCCTGCAACCAAAATCTCTGAATCACGTTAATTGATCTGGCATATCCCTAACCTGATAAAATATCTGTAAACTCAGCTATTCACCTTAAACTATATCTAGCTATGCAGACTACATGTATATAATACAGTTATACAGAGATGGGTTCTGAGGAATCCGAGGTAGAGGGGCTGTAATATAATTCTATTTCTACTTGACATTACTCATTCGTTGTGTGTACGTACATATGTACAGATGCACATATATTTGTATGTGCATGTCCTGTTGCCAGGAATACCAAGACTGACGTATATGGATGGCCCTTGCCTTCAAGGACCACTTTATCTGATTTAGGTTTTAGAGGTAGCTCATTTGACATGGTTTTCAGCAGTGATTTGGGTATAATAAGAGGTCGTTTGTCTACCAGGCAGTGGTATATGGTAGGAGATTTAAAATCTGAAATGTCTCTCATTCTTTGGTTTAAAAGTACTGAAGTTGGGCATACAACACTGGACCTCAATGTTTCACTATCATGTTGACTTGCCTTGGAGAGCTGACATGAGAGTCTTCCAAAATACTAACAACAACAACCACAAATTCTATTGCAACAACAAGCTGTTAGGCTGATTTCTCTGGCCATGGAAATTACAGATGTACAGAGTTCGAAGGAATTTCTACAGCAGGACTAAAGGAAATGTGAAAGTAGTTACAGATGCTAAAGAAGGAAGACGTTTACTTAAGCATGTAAAAACTATGCTCACCGTGGTAGAATTTTGCTTCCAAATGTCCCCCTCACCCACTTAGAGCCACAGCAGGTCACAGTGGACAAGACATGCTCACAGTCAGAGGCAAAAAACCAAAATCACTTTCTGGAAACAGTTAAGGTTTCTGTGAGAGTGAATTTATGGAAATGTGTGTTACTGAAGGCCAGAATTGCAGCACCATAGCCATCACATATAGATGTCCATAAGTGCAGTAAGTATACTGGGTGCGGCATTAAAGAGACAAAGTCCAGTGGAGTTGACACCTTAAGTGGAACATCACAGGTAGGAGATTTTCTTTTCAGCGAACTGTTATGGCTTAGATACTGCCTGAGAGTTTCTCGGGGTTCACTACTTGATGCTTGGTATTCAGAGGCGGGATCTTTAAGAAAGGGAGCCCAGTCAGAGGTCTTTAGGTCATTGAAGGCACTGGCTCTTTAGGACTCCTGAGGTGACTCCCATGAGATAAGTTGTTCTGAACACCTGAGTTCAACCCCTGAATTACTCTCCAGCTTCTGTCTGGCAAGTGTGCTCTCCCTGTTGTATACTCTTGGGACTGTGATGCATTCTGCTGTAAGGCCTTCAGCAATGTCCAGAACTGGACATTAAATATGTCTCTCTTTTGACTTAAGCTCTGGGCCACTCTGAGCTACATAGTCAGAGTATACCTCAAAAACCAAATAAAGAAATAGTTGTTTTGTTTTGTTGTGTTTCTCTTTAAAAAGTTAGCCAGCCTCGGGTATTTTGTTTGAGTAACAGAAAATGGACTAACATATAAACAGATTTATGGCAATAGACATGAGTTTCCTAATTTCAAGTCCTTGCCATGTAAAGTTCTGTACTATTCCATGGGTGTTTTCTTTGATTTCATACAAGATCCACAGAGCGCTCTATAAAGAAGAGAACCTTCCCACCTTTCAGAAATAGCCAGAATGCTAACCACCTAATCACACCAATAAAAGACATTGGAGACAGTTTAAAGTCAAATTCATTTCCCCCGAAGTTGAAACTAGCCCACCTTAAAGACTTTCTTAAAGAACATGTCACTGGAAGCCACCACAAGTGAGCTGTTTCACGAACACTTCCAAGTATTCCAAGTATCACTGTCTTTAACCTCCCCAAAGGTAAAATCTCCAAAAAGCTATCCACTTCCTTCTAGATGTAAAAGTGAAGGTTGTTGATAGTTCATCCTCAGAACCAAGTGACAAGCCCAAGGTGGTGGAGGTGACTTGACATGAAAGAGCATTACAGTGAAAAATTCAATGACGTGTTTACCACAGGGGAAAACAGCTAGTAAAATCTGGTGAAATAAGTTACGGTATTAATTGAGAATACTGAATAGCTTCGTACAATGGTGTAAGCAGAGGCAGGAAACAAGTGGTCACTTCCTAAAATCTCATGCAGCATTTTGAGTGTGCTAGTTCACTTCTCTAATGGAGACCATGACTTCGGTAAAGTATGTTGAAACTCAACAAAAAAAAAAAAAAAAAAGAAAAAGAAAAAAGAAAAAAAAAGAAAGAAAGAAAGAAAGAAAAAGAAAAAAGAATGAAAGACGAAGTCGAAGAAGTCATCGTTACAATAAATAATTCAATGGGAAGATGTTAAAGTTATATTTCCAAATGAAGAGGTCCACTGTTAAAAGACAAGCACATGCACTCTGCTTAATGTACCTCTGTGTATATATGCAATCATGTATGCAGGAGTGCTCTCTGAGCCCTGCGATTAAATGTAACTGTTTCATTGTTGATATTCTGCTTTGTCTGGACTTTCACCACTTTCTAGAATGTCTGTGCTCTTTTTACAAAAGAGAAAAGAGTAAGGAAAGTTGAAGTTGCAAGTACAACATTGTAGAAGGGTTTGTTAATCCATCCTCAGCAGAATTTAGAATACAAAGGTTCTAACTCAAGTCAATTGGTCTGTTTGTTTTTAATAGCTGCTAGCACCGTAACTAGAATGATGCTAACCAGAAACTGCTCAGTGGTAATGGAACCTGCCTGCTAAACTGGTGACCAGAGCTCCAGCCCCAGAACACATGGTACAGGCCGGTAATCCCAGCACTTGAGAAGTGAAGGCCAGAAAATCCTGAATTCAAGGCCAGCTTGAGCTACATAATGAATTCCAGGCCAATCAGGGTCTGCAAAGTGAGACCTTCCCTGAAAAGTACACACACACACACACACACACACACACACACACACAGAGGTAGAGAGAGAGAGCTTAAATATAAATGCATATATCTATAAATACATGTTCTAATCACAAAGATTAATTCAAACAAAAATCTTTTAGCGAATTATCAAGTCAAAAATCTATTGTTAAAAAAATTATACTTTCAGAGATTTTATTTAAAATTTATAATCTTATACCATCTCAGCTCCCCGAGAGTTCAAAACTACCAATTACTCACGGCAAAGACACGACTGAAGTACACTGACACCCACAGAAAGACTCTGAGAGCGAAGATTCAGGGTCTGCTTACATCTAGGCTTCTGTCCAAGAAACTTGACTTCTTTGGCCCTTTCTCTCAGATATGAAAGTAAACCTGTAAGATGAGAGGCTTTATCCCTCAGAGGTAGAGAGGGAAGGGAGAGAAGTCAAAACCATGGAAGCTAAGTTGACTTTTAATACATAGGCAAGCAGAACTTCTGGAAGGCCTCCATCTGATGGTCTGAAGAGGACAAAAAGGGTTTAAGCAACCAGAGGATTTACAAAAGCCTTCCCTTTCGTCATCAAGCAGAGAGAGAGAGAGAGGAAGAGAGAGAGAAAAAGGCTGTCAGTGTGTGAGAAGCATGTGGATATATATGTTGTGTGAGAGGGAGAGAGAATGTCAGTGTGTGAAAATGTGTGGGTGTGCATGTGTGTGCATGGGAGTAAGAGTGAGTGTACATGGGTGTGTGAATGTGTTTGTGTCTGAGTGTTGGTCAGAATAGAGTATGTGTCTGAATGTGTGTGTATGAAAATGTATGTATGTTAATGTGTCTGAGTGGGTGTGAATGTGAGTCTTGTGGGAGTGTTAGCAGTGCAAGTGTGTGTTTGAGTGTATATATCTGTGTGTAGAAGGAATGCATTTGTGAATGTGTGTTGGTGTGTGTAAATATCTACATGTAAGTGTGAGTGTGAATCTGGATGTGTGTGAATGAGTATATTGAAGTGTCTGAGTGTTTGAGAGTTTGTGTGGGAGGGTATGGGTATGAATGTGAGTTTGTGTGTCTGTCAATGTGTAAATGTATTGTGTGCAGATGAGTGTATGGAGTAACTCTTCCTGTGTATGTGTTTGTGTGTGAGTGTTTCAGAGTATGGGTATATGTGCTCAGTGTGTGTGAGTATCTAAGTATATGGGTATGTGTGCTTGAGTGTGTTTGAGTGTATGTAGAAAAGCGGCAGCAAGACTGTGAATGTGTGTTGTGAAAGTGTGTCTAACCATGTGTGTACATCTAAGTATGTGAGTATGAGTATTCTTTGTATGTGCCTAAGAATGTGCATAAGTGTGTATGTGTCCAAGTGTTGTGTAAATATATATGAGTGTTAAACATCCTGAAAAAATTCTGCCACAAGCACTAATTTCAGACTTGATTCCTAATAACTGAGATCCAATATGAAAATACAACTTTTCTGCTCTAAATTAACTCACAATGTGTCACCCTGATGGGTTAGATGGCAAAATTCACTTCTAGATTACTATGATTTAGATTTCTTTCATGTACAAAATAATGACCTAAACTAGATATTCTCCAGTGTCTTTAAAAGAAAGAAAAATAGGAAAGATCAAGCAATCAAAATCCAAAGGAAAAATGCAAGATTTCCAGCTGTAGCCCTCACTCCTGCCTCATTCCCAGGCATAGAAGAACTCCAAACATGTTGGGCATGGTGGTGCATCCTGTAACCAAGAGTCAAGACCAGAAGATAGAGTTCCAGGCTGGCATGAGCTGTATAGCAAGACTGGGTCTCAAAAAAGTCAAAATGAGTGTTGGGATAGAGCACTTGCCTAGAAAGCTCAAGTCCCTGGGTTTGTTCCTCATCTCCTGCAGAAAAAATAAAAATCCAAATACACGTTGCTTAACCGCCTCCCCCCAACTCTGTCCTGGATGACAGAAAAAAACACAAGTATCGAGACAGATGAGGTGTGCTGGGCACCACTCTGAACACAGGTTTTCAGGCCATGTCTTTTAAGTGTGAGCATCAGCACAGAGGAGGTAAGGTTGGAGTTGGTCCCAGTACATTTCAGTCCCAGTTCACTGTCCCCAGCATTAACATGACCACAGGAGTCAGAAAGAGAAGAAAACACTGTTCAGAACAGCTCCATTCTGCCTAGCACACCGACAACCCCCAAACGGCTTCCTTTTATGAAAAAACAGCAGAGTATCCTGACCGCAACAAGTCATTAAGAAACCACAGAGGACAACTGAAGAGTCGGCTTTCATTTTCATCCCAGTGACCCCCATGCTTGTCATCATTATTAAGACATCAATTTCCTGTTCGCTTCCCTCTGCCCTTTAAGTAAGGGAAAACCAACTCCCTGGAGGAGACTAGAGGGAAAACAACACGGATAAGGCATTTGAAGCAGAAACAAAAATGGGTGAATAGAGGCTCGTATTTCTCTCCCCTGCCCCTAGCCCCAGTGACAATCACCTCAATGGAGAAACCGAAAAGCTGTGGCACTTAGAACAAGGCAGGTCTGCCACAAACTATGCATGACTCAGCTTCAGGGACCTGGTAGATAAGGACTTGTTGAAGAATGTAAAACAAAAATCAAGAAAGAATGAGAATAATTGATATTTTAGGAGAAACTGAGCTTGATTTCACTAAACCACTAATTTCAATAATTATCATTGTAGCCAACATTTAATCACTGCTTAGTAAATAAATGCCAGTCCCCAAACTAGGCTCTAGCTGCTGATCACCGTATTTAATTCTCACAAGAACCCTCGGAGGGCTGAGGGGGGGTGGTCGTGTCCTTCTGACAGTTGAAGACACCTTGATACCTCATGACTTCAGTGGCCAGGAAGTCCCAGGGTCCAGTAGCAGAGTACTGCTGCCCCCCTGGAGTCTGTGGGTCTAGCCTCTTGTCTCGGAAAGACTGTTCCAGTTGTGTATATGGCTGTGTGAAATCTGTCCTAAAACTCAGTGGCTCAGGGCTTTCATTTGTTCTCTTATGCTACTGCCATTCGTGCTCATGATCTCTCTGTTGATTTAAGTCAGGTGATTTACGAGCCAAAAGTTATCTGGGACCTGATTGGTCTGGATGTCTAAGCAGGTACCCCCATAGAACCCCCAGGAAATTCTGGCTGTCAGCTATGGATCAGACATGCATGTGACCTGGGCCTCTCACAGCACGATACCTGGATTCCAAGAGGGAGCTTTCTGAGGACACAAGCACCGTAAGAGCAAGCATCCCGGGAGACCCAGGTAGATGTGGCAAGGCTTCTTAGACGCAATCTAAACATTCTGACCATCGAATTCCACCTGGGCAACAGTGTACACAAGTATAGCCTGAGTCAAGAGGAGGGATATACACAGAGTCTGATATCGAAGGAATTGGGGGATTCATCTTTAGATACTAATTATACAGTCATTTCTATCAAGTAAAAATATTTATATGCCACTCTGGGAAAAAGCAGGGGAAAAGAGGAAAGAGCTACAGAAATGTAGATAGAGGGGGAAGCTGGGGGAGACTAACAAACCACATTGGGTGACAGATCTAAAAACAGTGTCAAAAAAAGCAAACCCAGGTCTTAAACATACGTTTAAACTTTGTTCCAGCTTTTCAGCGTCAGTCCAGAAGACCTCTGCACCCTCCTCAAATCCCTGCCCTGGAAACAAGTCCTCTACTGGTCCTCTAGAGTCCTCCAAGATGTGGTGCAGGTGACTTCTTTTTCTCGTGCTTCATTGAGGCGTGACTGGGAAGATGGTGGGAGGCTTTGGACTCCAACTGGCTGAAATTTGAACTCAGAGTCTAACAGACTCTGACATTTTGTCTAACAGACAACATTTTAAAAATCTTTTAAAATTTTTAAAATTTTAAAATTTTAAAAAGTTTTAAAATTACTTTTAAGTTAGCACACTGTGTCACTGTGGCATTCTCATTAGTATGCATCATTATACATTTTGTCCCAAATGACTCAGTACTCAACTTCTATAACATTCTATTTCCTCATCTGAATTACATGAACAATTAAAATAGCTGCATTTAAAACAGTGCATATGCAACTGTCCATGTCACTGACACACAATCACAATGTATTTAATTCAAGCCATATTCTCTAATGTTCCCATACTGAAACTAAAGTTCCTTTTATTTTTTATAAAAAGATTCTCTCTCTCTCTCTCTCTCTCTCTCTCTCTCTCTCTCTCTCTCTCTCTGTGGGGGGGGGGGGGGTAAATACCCATGGAGGCCAGAAGAGGGCATCAGATAACCTGAAGCTGGAGTTGCAGGTGATTGTGAGTAATTCAACAGGAGTGCTGGGGACTGAGACCTGGTTCTCTGCAAGAGCAGCAAACGCCTTACTGGGCCATCTCTCCACCATCACCCTCTCTTCAAAGGAGTAACCCAAGAAGAAATGAAATTACTTGCTAAGAATGTCAGGAGGGCTGGGCGGTGGTGGCACACACCTTTAATCCTAGCACTGGGGAGGCAGAGGCAGCTGGATCTCTGTGGGTTCAAGGCCAGCCTGGTCTATAGGAGTTCCAGAACAATCAGAACTGTCTTGAAAAACAAAAGAAAAGAAAAGAAAAGAAAAGAAAAGAAAAGAAAAGAAAAAAGACAAAGAATGTCAGGAGATCCCTAATCCCAAAGCTCTAGAACATAAATATGAGTTGAAACCACTAGAAGAAAGTATGAGGGAAACCTTTCTATACATTGGTATGGACAAACAAATGTTTCTTCTGAGATTCTGAAAACACAAACAATAAAAGACCCAGACAAGAGGTGGCAGAGCAAGTTCAGAAGTGTCTACATAGTAATGGGAAATAGAGGTGAAAGCCACCCTGTAGTCTGGGAAAAAATAATCTAATCTAAAATCTAAAGCTATCATCCCTCATTTCCCACCCCAACCCCAGCAGCTTACTCTGTGCTCAGCTCTTTGCCCAGGAGGTGCTGCGTCCTGGAACACAGCCTAACAATTCTGTACTTTGAAAGGCAAATCATGCGAGGGAAGGCAGGAAGGAGGGATGTAATATCACACAGTCATTTTTCCTTGTGCAGACTTTCTCAGTTTTATACACAGTAATTGCTACTGGGTGGGTGGGTGAGTGGTCACATTTTACCGGTTCTTGTTTTCCTTCATGAGGGTCTTAAACATGGCCTCTGGCTTCCACTGGATGATGTCCCTGGCCTTACTCCAGCAGACTCCGTTTCTCCTTCTCCTGCACTGTTCCTTCCAGGAGTCTGATCTCTTCACTCACTATTCTTTCTTCTTCGACCTGTGACGTGATATTAAAAGGAAGAAATCTATAGCCAAGGGAGACGGTCTGGAGCCCTCAGGCAGTGTAGAAAACTTAGCGCTTTTCTTGCCTGTGTCTTAAACTGTGTAGTACAACTTCTTCAGGAAAGGGAATTAAGAATCCTGGCTGAGGGGGCTGGAGAGATGGCTCAGAGGTTAAGAGCACTGGCTGCTCTTCCAGAGGTCCTGAGGTCAATTCCCAGCAACCATAGGATGGCTCACAACCATCCGTAATGAGATCTGGTACCCTCTTCTGGCCTGCAGGCATACATGCAGGCAGAACACTGTATACATAACACATAAATCTTAAAAGGGGGGGGTGTCCTGGCTGAGGCAAATCGGACCTAAATGCCTGTCATTCTGCGGGGAGCCCTAATGAAGAATGCTCTCAAGGGGCTTTCCAAAGACAAAGAGAACACCTCTACCACCTGTCTCCCCCCCCCCACCTGTCTGCTGTTCTTTATAATTAAGGAAAGATGGAGAAGAATAGAAACTTGGAACTTAAAGCCTTTGAGAGACAGAGCAGGTGTGACCCTCCACTCTTCAGGAAGCCAAGGTGAGGCCAGCTTGCCGCATGCTGTAAGGTGTAAGGAGAAAGGGGAGAAACAGCATCCCAGCCTTGATAGATACACACTCTGAAGTCCCAAACTGAAACGGCTCCCCAAGAGGTAGTGAGATGCTCCCTAAGATAGTTTGGCCAGATCTCATAGTGTAGGAACATTCACGATTCCTGCTGGTGCCTGTGGCTCTTCTGGAGACAATTCCCAGGAAGGAGGTGATAGATGCGGGCATCTATGTTTCCACCATCTCCACTCTTGATTTGGTAATTCCATGCAAATCCCTTCTCTAAAGTGAGTGGTCTAGCCCTCCAGGACCCAGAGGAGAATGAATGGTTGCCTAGGCTTCTCACCACGTGATCTACACAGATTATCTAGCACAGCAATGTAGAAAAGCAGACGAAACCAGGCCCAACAGAAGAACAACCAGGGTTTCCTTCTCACTCTCAGCTCAGGCCCAGAAATGCATAACCTTGTGTTTCCAACCCTTCTTTCTGATTCTGCCCAGGAAGTTTGCAGAATTTCTCAACCAGAGCAAAATGGCATCCCATGAGGACCTGGGACAGTGGGAGGGTATTTGGCAAACAATGATGGGAACGATGAGGACTTGTTTAATGGTGTTCTAAAATGTGCACAAGAGTTCCACCCTCAGAGCTGCTCAGCCTCCCAGAAAGGCTCTGGGCAAGAGACCGTCTTCAGGGTTGATTCACCCTCCAGGCCATCATGGCCTTCTCTGTCTCATGATGCTAGACCAGCAGAGCCCAGAGGGAGAGGCAGGATCCATATTCCAGCCACAGATCTCCAGGGCCTCCTTCCCATCTGCCTCCAAAGAGGGAAATGAGACTCAGCCTGCCCGGGGCCTTAGATTCACGCCATAAACTCAAATGGGCTGACGTTTTTTTTTTTGTAACTGAGAGAGCGCAGAAAATTATAGGAACTGCCAAAGAGATTAAATAGCTGGAAAGGGAATTTAACTGAACACTATAGAAATAAGCAATTGGAAAAGAAAAATACAAGCATTTTATGGAGCCAGGTCATGGCTTTCAAACACGCCAAGGAAGGAAGGTCACAAAGACCATTTCTGTCTCCCTTACTGACCACCACAGATAAGCAGCCTCTGGTGGCTCAGCTTGGAGACTTATATCCTGTTTCCGCCCAGGGCCGGGGTGGAGCCCCAGTGCCTGCCAGCGGGGCTCCTGTGATTGGACAGGAAGCCTAACGGGGGACCAGTGCGGTGGGCACAGATGCATCCCTGCCAAAGAGGAACAATGGACAAGTAATAAAGGAGAGGTGGATTCTCCTCTTTCCCTCACTACAGGTGCTTGCTACTAGAACCCACTGCAAATGGGCCACGAAGGGGAAACTCCCAGAACAGAGCAGGCCAGAAGGAGAGGACCTACCTGGGAAGCACCTGGCCTGTTGCTCCCTCCTTCCCTCCCTCCCTGAAGCAAGGCTTACTGCTCACACTAATGGTAGCACTTAAAGCCCACTTTTCCTTGGTATGCTCCCTCTCTCCCCTTTCCTAATCCTTTCAACATCACTTAGACAAATAATTGGGGGGGGGGGTAGCCCAACTTTTAAAAATGCCTCTTAATTTAAAATGCCATTTGATACAGACTTTTAATCTGGGGATTTTTTTCCCCAGATATATTAATCTCCTGAACCAGCCATTCTGCTGAGAGTGTAAGCTTACAGCTTTTTATTCTTCATAACTGCTAAAAACACAAGCAATCATGGCATACTTGAGTAGATGAGTGGATGAGTTGTGTTGCACACCGACAATGAAATACTGTTCAGCAATGGAAAGGATGAACTATGATGGCATGGTAGGCACATCAGTGCATCCTCAGTGGAAGTTGGGAAGGGCTGCCTATGCCACCTGCCTCCAGCAGACTGACATCTAGGAAAAGGGAAACTATGGAAACTGTGCAAGGATAAGTGGTTGCTAGGAAGTAGGGAGAGGAGAGGATCAGGTAGAGAGCAGGGAATTTTTAGGGCAATGGAAATGATTCATGTCATAGTACAATTGTGCTTGGGTATCATTACGAATTTCTCTGAATCCTCAGCATGTGTGGCATCCAAGAGTGAACCCCGATGCAAACTGTGGTATTTGGGTGGCAAGGCAGGTTCATTAATTTCACAGCCTGCTGTGGGCATTGATAATGGAGAAAGCTGTGAATGTGACAGGGCAGAGGGTATTTGGGGAATATCTGAAGGGCCCCCTTAATTTTGCTTTGAAACTGAAACTGCTTTTGTGTTTAAAAACCCCTAAAGAGAAATAACAAGTGACATAGATTTATAGATGACAATTGGCAGTCTTTATCAAAATTTTATGGGCCAGCAAGATGACTCAGGGGGTTAGAGCACTTGCCTCCAAGCCTGATGACCTGAGTTCAGTCCCTAGAACTTATGAAGTTGAAGAACCAATTCCTACAGGCTGTTCCCTCTCTCTCTCTCTCTCTCTCTCTCTCTCTCTCTCTCTCTCTCTCTCTCTCACACACACACACACACACACACACACACTGTGGCACATATGTGCCCTCACATATGCACAACAAAATAAATAGATGCAAAATAAATTGCTCTTAAATGTTTTGGTGTAGTGGCTCCTACCTATTAACTGTTCTAATTGTTGTTCTTTGTATCTGTCGTCCACAGCTGAATTTGGAGGCTACAGCTGTGGAATTATACCAGAGACACAGTGGGTGCTCAATAAAAAAGGTCACATTCTTAAAGTAACAAATATGCAATTTTAAAAGTGAATTAGTATATAAAGTATTCAGTCTGGGCTTATGAAAACCATGGATTTTCTCTGCTGCTTAAACATCCATAACCCTTTCCATTTACAACATGCTGCTGGAGACAGGAAATCAGCACCATCTAGACAAGATACCTTCTTACTCGACTCCCTTATACCTCTCTTTGCTTTGCATATTTTGCATGCCCCCCTTCCAGTTCCTTCCCCATTCTGTTTATAACATAAATCGTTATGTCTATATGTAATGGTGAAAGATCACATTTTGTGCGTTTTCCTTTATATAAGTGATATTGGGTACAACCCCATGCATCTAGTTTCTTGCTCTTTGGAGTATGATTTTAAGATCAATCTCTGTCAAACAGGGAGTACAACTAGTTTATTCAGTTATTACTTTTGTGCCGTTTCCTACACTCCTTCACCACCGTGGTTCACTTAGCCAGTCTCATCATAGACAAGTCCCTTGAAACTGCTACAGCAAATGATGTCAGAAAAAAATAAAGTTCCTTTATGTGATCTCTTATAGAAATGTGTAAGAGTGTGGGTCTGAAGGAATATGCATCCTATGCATTATTCTCCATTTCTCTGAGAAATTACGGGCTATTCACTGGATAGGCACACAAGCTCACATGCCTGCCAGCAACACACAAGAGCTTTGCATTATCTGGAAGATAAACTCTAAATTGAAAAAACCACAATGGATCTAGCACCTCATACGGTCTCCCCCATGATTTTATTAACTCAAACTAATGGTACATGATCTACTCATCTGATATGTGGATTACCTGACTGACACTTGTAATTATCAAACCCTGCAATTTTGTTTTTAGTTTCATTGCTATAAACTGATATCTTTGTGGTTTATTTCGAAGTTCAGATTTCAGCAGTATTCATTTTCTTTTGTATGTGAGCCTTTTCTTTCCACTATATTTTTGAACTTTTCATCTTTGTTTTTGAGGTTTTTTTGAGAAAAATAAGGATTTTCCATCACAAAAGATTTATGAGAGTACTATTCTAGATGATCCTGAGGAGTGACTAAGTGTCTGAGATTGTCTATAAATTTACAATGACGAATGAACCGGATTAAGTCATTTGTCTTCCATTTGGATCTTTCATGTAATGACAAAATCTCTTATACAGTATCTTTGTCCTGCATTAATCCAGTCCTTGCTTTAAAAATACCCAGTCTGAGCAGTCTAAGGGACCTCAGACAGTGGAGCCAGGATGTATCCCTGGTGCACAAAAGGACCTTGCGAACACATCCCCCATGGAAGGATACTGCCTTAACCTAGAGACAGGAGAGAAGCCCTAGTCCCTACTTCAAATGACCTGACAGGTTTACATGACCCCACCTGGATGGCATTCCCCTACATATGGAATTGGGGTGGGGGGATGGGAGGAGAGGGTGGTTAGGGCACATGTGAGAGGGCAGAGAGGGTAAAAGTGAGGGAGGGAGGGGGAACTGGGATCGACATGTAAAATAATAAATTAAATTAAAAAAAAAAATCACACATAGCCACAGGCTATCGTGTGACTCATTAAGTTTCCACAGCAAAAAAAAAAAAAAAAAAACAAAAAAAAAAAAACAGTCTGGGGCCTGCAAGATGGCTCAGTGGCTAAAGGTGCTCTAGCAAGTTATCCTTCATCCTCCACATTTACACTGTGGCTGCATGCCCACACATACAACACACACACACACACACACACAGAGAGAGAGAGAGAGAGAGAGAGAGAGAGAGAGAGAGAGAGAGAGTAAATAAATTAAAATTTTAAAACATCCAGTTCCGACTCCATATTCTGGTCACAGGATGTAGCAAAATCAAACTGTAATTGGGCGGACACTACACCCTGTTGGCTAGTCCTCCTAGTGTCACACAGTGCTCTGAGGCTGTTGTTGAAGAAACAAAATCAACAGTCTCCAGAAGATGTACATCCTGTGCAAAACACGACTGATAAGCCGGGCAAGGTATGCTCAGCAGTGCAACGGTGGCAAGTCTGTTACAGGGGTAACCAAACTCGGATTAGAACTGAAGCCTGCTCACTGGAAGCATCTTCATCTGGTACTTCACCTGGCCCTAAACTCAATGGCTGGGGGTGTTATAGGCCCTAGCAGGAAAGCACTAATGTTATCAAATTGCCTTCTGAAAACTATGTTTATAGCATAAATAATGGCTTTTGTTTGCTGGTTTGTTGAAGGTTTTTTTCTGCTTTTTTCAAAGAAGTTTGTTTTTGCAGTCATCAGCAGTAACTGCAGAGGCTCATAACTGCTCAGTGTGATAAGAATGAGTGACAATTAAATATTGAATCATACACTGGACATCTATTCCCACCCCTACCTCCAAAGGCTCAGAGGACATGACAGAAGACAAAGACGAAAGAATGTAAGAACCAGGGGATTAATATGGAAGACCAGCTGCTGGGAATGATGCAGACATTGCCCTCTTGAATGCATAGCATCTGTGATTACCTGCACAAGACCAGCCCACCAACATCCTGTCATGGAGGAGGGAGGAGCTCGTGAGGACCCACCTCTTCCTCAGGATTTATATGCAGTTAATGGATGCTAAGGATGGGAGGGACATTTTCTTCACTTGGTGTGGACACTGGTAAGACACCCATGCTCCTGTAAGCAACCTTAATGCAATTCATCAAGTTATCAAAGAAGAGAGAGAGAGAAAGGAGGGAGGGACGGAGGGAGGGGGGGAGGGAGGGGGGAGGGAGGGAAAAAGGAAGGAAGAAAGAGAGAAAGAAAGAAAGAAAGAAAGAAAGAAAGGAGGAAGGGGAGAAAGAAAAAGAAAGGAGAGAAAAGAAGGAAGGAAGAGAAAGAAAGAAAGAAAGAAAGAAAGAAAGAAAGAAAGAAAGAAAGAAAGGAGGAAGGGGAGAAAGAGCTAGGGAGCTGAGCTGGGGAGGGGAAGGGGATCAGTGAGGGTGTGAGGGGAAGATAAGAAAGGATAGAAGAGTACACATAATTAATACATTCTAATTAAAACAACCAGTTTCTTATTTTAAGAGAACTCATTTCATCTCATTCCGCACAGATGTAATATCAGCATCTTATATCAACATCACATGCTTATTCTCAACATGGCAGCTGACACACAATAAGTAGGTCAGGGGGACTAAGTATCGTTCTACTTCCTGTCCTTTCTGGTTCCATTCCCTTTCTTCATTAAGTATCTGACAACAGTGCCTTAGCTGAAATAGCTCAGTTGGGAGAGCGTTAGACTGAAGTATCTGAAAACATCTCCCATGTCTCTGACAGCTTTCCCTTTCTTGCCTTGGTAGCTCTAGTCCACAACATACTCCTTATAGCAAATATTCTAACCCATGCAAGTTCCTATAGATTGTTTGAGCAAGCACTTCACCTGGAAGTCTTATCATGTCCCATAAGTAAAACTAGGGCCTCCAGACAAACTGCAAACAAAAGACCATGGGTCTACTGCCTTCTATGGTTGCCCATGACTCTACGGATATCAACTAAGGATGCCCCCACCCCTTTAGCTGCAGCCACTGCTAGTTCACTGAATGAGTGACCAGCTAAATCCCCAGGGCCTTTTCCACATGAATGGTTGCTTAAAACTTGGGGTTAAAATGAGACCAAGAACCCTACCTCAATATGCCCATCAAATGGGTTTTTGAAACTTAAGTAACTGAACTTAAAAATTATTCTCCCTCCTTTGCACCATCCTGCTGCTATCTGAGCCCACCTGATTGCAGAACTGGTTATATCTGGGTTCAAATCCTGCATTTGCCTAACTATAACCCTAGGAAATTATCTTTGAACGTTGCTTGATTTGAATGTTTTGAGAATACTAGCATTTACTTCATAGGACTGTGGAGAAGTGCAACATAGATTCAACAAGATGCAATGTGAGGCCATGCCTGACAAATAAAACTGAACATGCAGCATGCTGGGTCCCTTCTCTGGACTCCTTACTCTCCCTTCCAAGTCCTCAAATGGCAAAATAATCCAATTTTCCCCTCAAATCTATCCATTTCCTTTAATTATTCCTCAACTTTGCTCTCTAGTTCAAGACATGCTAACTGATCCAAGACAGGACCATAAAGAACATCACATGATGTTCTTTTCCTGGGTGACTGACAGAGCTTCGTGGAAAACTCCCAGATTCCCAATGCTTACATGCCTGTAATCAAAGGCAAGGTGCAGAGTCTGATAAAGGTGACTCACTCTGTCTCAATGGTTTGATGTTGGCACAGTGCATCCATGATAGGCAGTGGTAAGAATGTCAGAAATATGTAAGTGCACCATGTGCATATCTAGTGCCCTTGGAGTTCAGAAAAGGGTATTAGATCCCCAGAACTGGACTTACAGATGTTTATAAAGCCATTGTGTGAGTGCTAGGGCTTGAACTCAGTTCCTCTGCAAGAAAAACAAGTGTACTTAACTGTTGAGCCATCTCTCCAGCCTGGCTGTTTCTGTATCTTGGGTATTGTGAATAAATACACAACACAGGCATTCCTTCAAGCTCTTGATTTCCCCTCCTTCTGATCTTGCACAGAGGTGAGAATTCTGTGTCACATAGTCATTCTGTTTTGAAGTTTGTGGAGAGAGTAAATTCTGTTTTCCATAATGGTTCTAACAATTCCCATTTCCACCCAAAGCTTACAAGCTTTTTTCTTTTCCTGCATCCTTTGTCTTCCTCTACAACTGTTCCAACAAGGATGGTGTTTTGCTTTCACGAGTATTTCTCTAATGATTAGTCATGTCATAGGCCTTTTCATAACACATGTTGGACATTTGTATGTCTTCTTTAGAGAAATTTTTATTCAAGCCTTTTGTCCAAGTTTTAATCGGATTGTTTTGTGGGTTTATTATTGTTTGTTGTGGGTTTCTTAATTTTTTTTTTTTTTTGCCACTGGTTTGCTTCATTTGCTTTTATAGTTTGAATTCTAATCCCTTATCATGCAAATATTTTCTTTGAATCTTAAGTTTTCTTTCTTTGCAGTTCAGAAGCCTTTGAGTTTGACATAATCCCATGCATTCCTTTTGCTTCAGTTGCCTTTGCTTGGGGGTCATTAAAACACATACACAGATACACAGACACAGATAGACAGGCAGGCAGACACACACACACACACACACACACACACACACACACACACACACACCGCTTCCTACATCAATGCCATGGAGTTTTTCCTATGCATTTTTCTAGTTTTACACTTTCAGGAGTCACACCAGAATCTTTTATCAACTTGTGGGGTTTTTTTGTTTGTTTGTTTTGTTTTGTTTTGTTTTTATGCACAATTAGTTACAGATCTAAGTTCATTCTTCTGCCTATGCATACTCATTTTTCCATATTGTTTATTAAAGAAAATGTCCTTTCTCCAACAAGAAGCACTGGTATGCTTGTCAAAGATCAGTGTATTTCTAGGCTCTCTGTTCTGTTCCGTTGCAGGGACCTCTGCAAAGTACTGCTCACTACAGCTCTGTGACAGTACTTTTTACAACAGCAATGCCATCAGCTCTGTCCTTTCTCAGTGTTGCTTTGGCTGTTGGGAGCCTTTCATAGTTTCATAAGAATTTAAGATTTCTTTTATAAATCTGTGAAAAATACTATCAATTTCATAGAAATAGTATTGAATCTGTAGATGACTTTAGATAACATGGACATTTTAAACAATTTTAATCTGAGGGTATTTATTGCTCCATTTCCCAGTATCCACATGGCAACTCACAATTGCCTGTATCTCTAGTTTCAGGAGTTCAGATGCCTTCTTCTGGCCTCTGCCAGCACCAAGCACTCAAACAGTGCATATATGCATGCAAGCCAAACACACATAAAATGAGAAAAAAATGAATTTTTATTTAAAATATTAATTCTTCCTATCTATGGGCATGGGTTATTTTTCCCATTGTTGCTTTTTCAATTCCATCAATATCTTCACTTTTTCAGCTCACAGAGCTGTCACCTTCTTCACTACATTTTTTCTGAATGTGTCTCTCCCTCCCTTCCCTGCTCTGTCCCCCCTCCCTCCTGCTGTCCCCATGCTATCACAGATGGAATTGTTTTCCTAGTTTCCTTCTGGGGTTGCTTATTGTTTGTGTCAAGAACACAACTGAAAGTTGCATATTGATTTTTTGTATCTGAAATTTGCTGAGTTCATTTAAATTCTAATACTTTCTGGTTTACGTCTTCCTTTTATTTATTTCCCTTCTAGGCATTGGCATTTGCTTCCTTCTTCTGACTGTTTTCCCTGTCCGGATCTGAGGTGGAAAGTCAGTAGGTTCTCTGAGGTCTTTGTAGAGAGGTCACAGCACACTTCCCTCTTAGAGCTGTCTTTTGCTGCACCTATCTTTCCATTATTTTCATTTCAGCTTACTTTCCACTGCTCTTCAGATTTCTTCCTCGGCACATTGGTTCTTCACAAGCTTTATTTTCTGTACATTTATTAATGTCTAAATTCTTATTACCAATTTTTACATTTATTATCCTCCAATCTGAAAAATAAATCCCAATATATCCAAATATTGCTGAATGTGTTAATACTTGTCTTGTGGTCCATCATGATCTATCATCAAGCAGGCTCCATACACACAAAAGATGTGTATTCTGCTACTGGTAATGGAGATGCTCTTTGTGTAGGTATGAGGTTTATTTGACATATAGAGTTATTCCTGTCGCTTGATTTTTCTGCCTGGGTGATTCATCTGTCATTGAGAGTAGGATACTGAAGTCCTCTACTACCCTTAAGTTGCTTTCTAGTTCTCTCTTCAACTCTCCTGATATTTTCTGTACAGATTTGTAAGTTTCAAGGTTGGGCACTATAGTGGTTTGAGTGAGAATGTTGTCCCCGCAACAGGCTCAGATATGTAAACATTTGATCCCCAACTGGTGGCACTGCTTGGGTGTGTTTAATAGATGTGGCTTGCCTGTATGGGGCCAGGCTTTGAGTTTTTATAGTCTCACCCCACATCTAGCTCACTCTCTGCTTCATGCCTCCTTGCCAATGGACTATTATCCCTCTGGAACCACAGGCCCAAACCAACTCTTTATACCTTAAGTTGTTTGATACATACATTATAACTAACATATTCTCTTGAAGAATATACCCCTTTATCATTATATAACAACCTTATTGTTCTGTGTCAGATATTTACAGTACATTTCCTTGAAAGTAAGCATGGTCATTCACGCTCTCTTTCAGTTACCATTTGCACAGACCATCCTTTTATCTTCATCCTATATGTGTCTTTGGAGCTAAAGGATGTCTGTCACAGACAGCATACTGTTGAACCTTGTTTGATTGCTTTTTTAAAAATTCATTCACCCACTCTATATCTTTTATTAGATAACTTCACTTGGTTACATTTAAAACAATTATTGATAGGCAAGGACTTACTGTTGTCATGATGCTTCTTTCTGACTGTGTATCCTCAGTTTCAGTTCCTTATCTTCCTATCCTACACTGTGACAGAAATTCCTGCTAGGAATTTCTGCTTTGTGGGTACCATGAAGATTGTGCAAATTGTTTCATAGTAGTAATAGTCTATTCTAAGTTCATAGAACTTAACCTCATTGCAAATACAAGCTGAAAACATTATTAATTCACACATGTTGCTAGAGATATCACAATTTATATCTTCTTATCTTGTATACCCATTAGCAAATTTGTAACATTCAACAACACATGCATGTTCTGATAGATGTGTCATTTCAATGTACTGGGCTGTGAAATCATCATAAAGTGTATTTACACAAGCTAAGATGGCTACAGTGTCCTAGGCGGTACAATCTTATGCAACCACGGTGGTAAATGTATTCACTACTAACTAGAATGCCATTAGATAGCCTATGAAATTTTTTTTCTCTTTTAACTTTTAAATTAGACTTAAAATTGATTTATATACCTCCACTACTGGGTATGAGTATTCTAAGTCTCCTTGCATGTGTATCTTTAGCAGTTATTCTAGACTGTTGTTTATTTTTCAATGATGGCCAGCTTATGGGGTACATCCTACATGTCTGGACAATTCAGGTACTCACTATCCTCTTACTTAGAACAGCATGCCAGTAAAGCCTTCACCGTGGCTCAGGTAGTAAAAGCATTTGCTGTACAAGCCAACCTGAGTTGGATCCCATGTAGAGAGTCAGCTATGGTGGGGAACATCTGCAGTACCAGCATTCTTACTGCAAGATGGTAGCTGGCTGTAGGAGAATTAGGAGGAAGCTTGCGGGTCTGCCAACCTGGAGTATGTGTACAGTGGCAAGAAATAAAGGACCTTGCTCCAACAATCTGGAAGGCTAGAAGCAACATCTGAAAATTTCCCTCTGATCTCAATGTATCTAGTACACACACACACACACACACACACACACACACACACACACACACACACAAGCATGCCTATGATTAGTAATCATAGGCAGGAAAAAATGACACACATTTCAGATGTGTCTGTGCCTTGGACCAAACCCTTACAGTTAAAGTATTCACTGCTCACAACAAACCCTTCCTGGATCTATATTTGATCAAAAAGGTAAACAAGATTCAGAGAAATAATATAACGTGTCCAAGTTTAAGCAACTGGTATGTGGTAAAGCAGAGATTTGAACTCGTAACTACAAAGTCAGTTTTCTTTCTTACCAGACCTTCCAGGTTGTCAAAAAGACCTCCAACACTTTCCAGAGTATCCTGGAATGGTTGGGGAATCTGGAGCCAAGGTTTTAATTCCTGACCACTGAGTAATTTAGGCCAATTTACCTTTTAAGGGTTTTAATTACTCCACTCAAAATACAACTGTACTTAGACCAAAAAGAATGAATTAATTTTTATAAAGTTCTATACAGAGATTAAACAT
This sequence comes from Phodopus roborovskii, assembly GCF_943737965.1. NCBI lineage: Eukaryota > Metazoa > Chordata > Mammalia > Rodentia > Cricetidae > Phodopus > Phodopus roborovskii. The sequence continues at coordinate 26,087,033 of NW_026126525.1, read as the reverse complement.
ACTTTTATTTCTTAAATATTCTCATGTACAGATAAAATTATAGTCACAAAAAGGATTTAAAGTAAGATCGGATTTCTATGTTTCCATTTCCTGGCTAAGCAAACACCAACTGATGTTTTCCAACTAGCATAGATAGTGTTTTCTTGGATCCCAAAGAGTAAATGTCAATATTTGTGGTAGTTTCTGAGAATTTACAAGCACTAACCCCAAGTAAATACGTTCTATGAGAAAGCCAATGTACCCAGACTGATAAATATTCACTAACACTCCCCATGCAGAAACCATGTGGGAATAGGAGTGTGTTGATTCAGAAGTAACCCAATATTGAGATGGGGCGAGTCCGAACTTTAATTTTAGGCTTGCCTGGATGCCTATGACATGCCTGTTCACTTGGACTGGGCCAGGGTTAGGCAGAGGGCGTACATGCTCCTTGTGAGGTGTGAATGTATTCCACACAGATAAGGTGGCTTCCTTGTACTCCAGAGACAAATCAGAAACTACTTGATGAATATGGGCATTTAATTGTATGTATTTCATTTTCTTAGAAATGTTAAATATTCTCTGAGAAGCTACAATCAACCAAAAGGTTCTCCCACCAAATAAGTTGGAGCCAAACCATTACTAAATGTGTTGTTCTTGGTGCCAATGAGCCAAACCTAAAACTCAAGATTTACCAAGAGGTGAGATAAGAATCACTCTTCAGCAAAAGTTTCCTGCAGCATATGCCCACTCATTGGCACAAACCCTCTCTTTTGAGCCTTGGGGTGAGGGTTCATTTATATGATATGTTGATCAGACTAGGCTAATGTACCCAAAAATGTATTCAAGCATGATTCTAGATGTTCCCATGAAAGTGTTCTATAGCATATATAAATCAGTAAACTGAAAAAGCATCCAACACTTCATACTGTAGGTGGGTCACATCAATCAGTTGAAGGTAGTAACAGACAGACTGGCTTCTCTGGAAGAACGCAGACTTTAAAAAAACACAGTTAGTTCTCCAGCCTGCAGCCCATCCTCAGGATCTGGAGCTTGCCAGTTTCCTCGATTATATGAACTAATTCTCTAAATAACTGTATCCCATTCTCTCCTGAAGGATGGGTAGGCCACCTACTTCTGACAACAATACCACAGGATCTGAAGATTTACAAGGCATCATGTGAACTACCTTCCTATGCCATCTTGGTCTCAGGTGCTTCAAACAGGACAAGAGGCCATAGCCAAAATTCTGACTATGACACTGTTTGACTGTGTGACCTCAGGAAGTTGTATCACCATTCTCTACCTCAATACCTCTATTCTTCAAAGAATAGAGTATGTGTTGCATGAAATTGTCATGAGGATAAAGTACATGACCACAGTGAGGCATTTAGAAGCATATTGGACTTAGACCAGGGCTCCACTGGATTCTGTCACAATCTCCTCTCAGATGACACCTATTTCTGCCATCCCTTCTACCCCCATGGGAGCAGTCCACCATGGATACATGGTGCTCAAACCTGATCTCATTGCTGTCTCCTGCCTCCCATACACCATCCCACATATCTCCATCTAAACTTGGTTTGCTCGCTTGATCTGTGTGCTTACCACTGTGTGCTTGGCACTGAATCTGAATACAAAAATAAATACACAAAGACCAAATTCTGCCTATTCAGAGGACTGTGCCATCTTCAGCTCTTTTCCCTTGGATTACTGATGATACGTGATCTATCTTCAAACACCTCCCACCCTATGCTAGCCTTCACAGTGACAGTGAGTCCCCAAACTCAGGCACTGCTTCTCTTAGCCTGTAGGACAAAGTTCATAACTCTCTGTCTTCATCTTCACCTCCCATATTATCTCCACAGAGGGCTTTCTGAGTGCTTCCTCCCTCTGAAGCCTGCCCTCCCTAGTGCTCCCTGACTCTCACCTCTCATTCCCATCACCTACTCAATGGCTTCCTTAATCTTTGACCAAGAAACTCACCTTCTCCTCATAGTCCTCTTTCCAATTTTATGTTCAGCTGTCCATGTCTGGAGTTCAGGTACTCTTCACAAACCAGATGGGAGCCTGGCCAGGCTGGAGGTAACAGGAGGGTCTGCCAAGATGCTGCTTACAAGAGGGTCTGAGAAGCCCCATGGGAGATGAACTCATTCTGAGGAAGAAAGGGCCAAGTCACACAAGTGTGTTCCAAGGATAGTCTGGAAGGGATAACTTTGAGTATAGCACGGTGTCTGCCACTCAAATTGTCCTTGGCCAAGTTCACAAACATGCATACTTAAACCATGTGTCATCCACTTGTACTCACCACATAGTTCTCCAGCGCCTACATGGGTCAGGCTTGGTTCTGAGCACTGGGGTATGAGAATCAGCAAGACGCATCCACACCCTAGCCTTAAGACTGGGAACTATGGTCTCAATGTGGTTTTTGTTCCCTTTGTTTACGATTTTACATTTTTTTTTCTCCAGTAGAATTTACAATTTGCAAATTTAAACATCCCTTGTAAGAGAGGGCGAGCCCAAAAAAACTTGACTTTGGGGTCCTCATATGAGAGCAGATAGAATTAGAATGAAAGCTTTTCCATCTTCATAATGATGCTACTGTCAGTTACGGTATGTCAGGAAAGAGCTAGGCTAGCAGGATCTCAGAGGATGGATCACTGTCCACAGTGTCAGGGAGCAGCAGGAGCAGAGGCAGCAGGCACCATGGGGACTTGTGAGTGCCACTGTGGCTGTGTGTGCAGGATGCTGTGTTTGTGTGTCCAGACCCTATATCTAACTCCAGAGCCTGTCTTGGAGATATCGGCATTATTTCATTTCTCATCCACAAATTTGCTGACTCTTTTGAGGGTACACACAGTATCTTAAAATTTAGATAATCAAATCAGAAGCAAGCAAAATATAAACATACAATAAACTTTTGTTAAATTAAAATGAATATAAAAAATTATTTAAGTAAAATAATCACAGTCCATAAATGCATACAGGACAGAAGTGTTAAGGAAATTTAGAGTTACATGGGACACACACACATACACACACACACACACACACACACACACACACACACACCTCTTAGCACAAATAGGTGTCATTCTTTCTTCATCTTACTTTAAAAGCTTGAATTAGGATTAAAGCAGAGTTGATTTTTGGTGACCTCTTCACATACAATAATAGATTATCATGATAGAAAAAGAGCAGGAATCTGGTGTGAGACTGTGAAAAGAGTGTGCACCACACATACACACAGTGGAGTGTTCAACAGTGGGATGAAATCAGATTCCATCACTGGGAATTTCTTGCACAGTTTTCTTCTGCTTCCAGTACAATAATTGCCCCCATAACATCAGCCGAGACGGGGACAGGAATAAACCAGGAGGTGCCTTCTCAGGTTGCCCACACTAATTATCTTTGATAATCTGAATTAGTCTGGGAGATGTTGGGAGCTGACCCATTAGATAAAGCCTGACAACTGAGTCCAATCCTCAGGATCCACTTAATGGCAGGTTAGAACCGTCTCCCAAAAGGTATACTCTGACCTCCACCCATAGGCTTGAAGCCCTTGCCCACACAAAATAAGTCAATAAATAGTCATGATTTTCTTTTGAGAGTTAGCCAGTTTCTAGACAACCCATTTTAATTACTGGTTGAGCAGCCACAGCTTTGTCCCCTCTGACATGACTCATCGTGCTCACCCTTGGTCACACGCTGGGAAAGCAGTAGCAATAACTAAGAAGCCAACAGGCCCTCCAAGTTCATTCTCATTCACTGATTTCCCAGGCAGCCATAAAAACACAGAAACGACACAGGCATAGTGTGTCTGCTTTTATTCATTGTCTGCTTGTATGGAAAGAGAGACAGCTGTAGTGGAAGACAGAGGCTGAAGCCTGAGGCTGTTTTCTGTCACTCAGAGCTGGAGATTAGGAGCAGTCATGTTCTGAGCTGTTCGCCATAAGAGAAACCAAACTCCCTCTCATGCATTGCCGCCTCATGAAAATATAAAGATACATCAGTTCCACCTTTTATAGAGTGGCTGCTCTAGGATGCTATGCCCAGGATCCAGGGTCACTCAGCACAAGGTCAATAGCTGACTGGCAGCAAGAGAGAAAGGCAGATTGGAGAAATGAAGGCTTCATGCAAGAATACTTACAGCATCCACATAAGGGCAAGTGCAATGTTCAAAAAGCAAAAACAAAAAATAAAAAGAAATGGTCTATTGTAGCCAGGGTGGTAGGGGATGCTAGTGTCATGCCCAGAAGGAAAGTGGCCCTTAAAAAATCAAGGCGAGTGTCCCTGAAGCCAGAGTCACTTCACAGTTAAATGTTGTTAAGCAAATCAGAGTTGCTTTTTCAGGTTCACCATCCGAAAAAGGAAATTTTGACATCCTACTTCTCGGGAGCCAATGAATGAATATGGTGGAACACTCATCATAGCAGCTGGGCTGCTAATTTAGACTCAGTGCTGCTGGAAAGGTGGTGGTGAGGGCGGGGATGATGTGGTTGGGGAAGATGGTGAAGGTGGTAACACAGGTGATGGTGATAGTGGCTGTGACAGTGGTTATGGCAGGCGGTAACAGTAGTGATTGGATGATGATAGAGGTGGGGATGGCAGTGATGATAGTTGTAGTTACAGTGATGGGGATGGTACTAGCAACGGTGATGGTGAGCGGTGATGATGGTAGTAGAGATGGTGATGAGGGGAAGATGGCAGATGTGGCGGCTGTGGTGAAGGTGGTTGTGAGAGTGATGGTGGTGGCGGTGATGGTGGCAGGGATGATAATGATAATGATAGTCATCCTCAGAGTGGTGGTGGAGGTGGTGCTGATATTGGTAAATGTGGTAGTAATTTTATTTCCTGTACTTTCTTTCCAGTAAAGCTAAGAGAGAACACAGCAAGAGATGGCATAGGAACTCTGCTTTTGGCAGGTAGTATACTGAAGGGGACCAACCTTTTTCAAGACTAAGCAAGAAACAGGTAGGCAGGTCTCAATGGCAGCAAATCCAGTTTACCCAAGTCAGGTGAATTTTGTGTAAAAAGTTACAGATGGACCAAAAAGTCCCACAAATTACTGCCAAAACTCTGATGAATAAAGATCAGTTTATCACAGGGCTCAGAGAACTGGGGATAGAGTGAGTCTCTGAAACAATGTAAGGGCCAGAGCCAGGAAGGAAAGTGAGCTGAGGCAGAGTGAATCCCGCCTCTCACATCAGAGAAGAGAACCCAGCAAATGCCAGACCCAGGTGTTTTGCACACTTCTCATGTGGGCTTTTGTTTTAAGCTAAGTGTAAAGTATGCATGGCTCTCCCTGTTATCTTGGGTTCAACAATGAACTGTTTTAATTTATTCATTAATTTGTCAGACATGTGTAGACTTCTTTAGAATCACACACTATGCACAGGAATAAGCCCAGAGCTAACTCAGAGTGATACAGATAGAATGATGAGCCACTCACTGCTAACCTTCAGACTGAGTTGTACATGATTATTGAGCAATCAGAGCCTAAGGAGTACCAGATCCTTAGAAGGATAGGTCAAAATTGGCCTTAAGATGTTATGAAGAAGTGTGACCTTTGTTCTAAAGGTAATGGGAGCTGGTGGAGGACAAATACTCTACCTACAATATTACAAACATTCAGTGTAAACCTCCCAAAATTTTATCTAGACCCTATGACCCATAATGAACTAAATTCAAAGTTCTTTGCAAGCTCGCCCCCCATACACACACACACACACACACACACACACACACACACACACACACACACACACTTCCTTTTATGGGAAGCTCTAAGATACATTGTCTCCTCCTAACAGCAATACAAAGTTAAGCAATGGCTACCTTGCTGCCACAGAAAAAGGTAAACAGGGACCCAGACACCTTTTGTTTGAAAGACAGAATTGTACTAGGACAAGCCACACTTTCATTTAGTCACATTTGAAAGACTTTCCAAGGCCAGTGCTTTGCCAGGTCCACTATTAGAATCTCAAAGGCAGAAGGAAGGACTGTGAGTCACTGCCGAGGTAAAAAATAGTGCACTGGATAGGGACCAGCCATCCACTGTCACAGCTAAGACACAGCTATTTCCATGTTTGAGGAATAATGTCAGAATCCACACTAGAAATGCTTCTTTAAATGTCTCTGCTTTTGGAAACTCTTCTGGGAAGGTTTTTGTGAAAGCAGTTACAGAGTTTCTAGAGAGATTTGGTATAAAGATAACAATCTGATGGAAGAAATTCACCATGAAGTTGAACTTGCGGACTAGTACACTTCTTATCAAGCTCCAGTGTTTGTGATGGCTTGGAGATTGACGAAAGGACTAAGACCATCATAAACTACCCTTTGGCCATACCAGCACTGCCCAACAGCAAATGCAATCACACCTGAGGCATTTTGCCCATCAACACTCTATTCTTGCTCTATGGAAAGATTTCTGCGCCATGGGATGAAAGGCGAGAAGAAATGTTCTTACCTGTCATGATGACATTTAGTCTAAACTAAATCTGAAATGCAGTGTAGAGAACATGAGAGACCTCGCTTCAACCCTCTCTTCCCCCTCCCCCTTCCTCTCCCTTCCCATCCCTTCCCCGAAAGCATGGCCAGGCTTCCCAAATTCACACCTCTAAATAAGTTTAAGACATCAAAGCTCCATTGAAATGAATACTTTATAATGGATAGCACAGTGAGTCATTTATACGAACAATTACTGGAATGACGCCATTGAGTCATCTGGCCAGTCACTGGGCAGTTTCTATGGTACTAGTGAAGACGCTTTGGGTCTTGGGGAGAAAGCTAGAGGATGAGTTCTGGGTGTGGGCCCAGGAAGACTAAAAAGAGCCTTGCTATCCCACTTCCCAATTTGCTGGAACTGGCCTGGCCTTATTGTTTGAGTAGTTTGGCCTGAGATCATGGGAATTACTCTGACTATAGTTAATTGCTTTATTGTGAGAGTCAGCCTATGGAAAGAGAATGGCATGAACCTGTGTTGCATGCTCCTCCTCTTTGTGAATTTTAATGTTTTACTTAAAGCCTAGGAAGCTCAGCTTTACTTCTGTGAAGTGGGGAGAATAATACGTGCCTAATCTCAGAGAGCTCCCATGGAGCCAAGTCAGCTCATGAATGGGGAAATGCTCCACAAATAAGGCGGAAATTCCAAGGACCATGTTTGGTTCAGAAACCACACCTTTTGGTATTTACCCAAAATGTTCAAAGGTTATATATGTATACATATACACACATACACACACACACACACACACACACACACACACACACACGTGTGTGTGTGCGTACGCAAGCACACACTTCACTCCAAAAGAAAAAAAAACCTGTATATAGATGTTTAAATCAGTTTTTCTTTTATAATTTCTAAGGTGTGGTGAACCCAAGATGCCTTTCAAAAGGTGAAATAATAAATAGACACATGCATATGAGATAATACTACTCAGAATAAAAAGCAATAAGCTATTGAGACCATGAGCCCAGAAAAGTCACAAAAGAATCATAAATGAATATCACAGCATGAAAGAAGCCAGCCAGAAAGAAACAACATTATGATATGATTCCCAGTCACATGGCTTTGTGGGAAAGGAGGAAACTGAAGTGAAAATAAAAGGGCCAGTGGATGCCAAGGCTCTGGAAGGATGGTCAGAGTGACGTGGAGTACAGAGAGATTTTGGGCAGTGAAACAATTCTGTATGAAACTCTCACAGTAGGTATAGGACGTGATCCACTTGTCAATATCCATAGAATGTACAGCACAGGGTGGCCCCTAATGTAAACACTAGAGTGGTCCAGAGCCCTGCATGAAGTCCATCAATAAACTCCATTCCCCCTACATGGAAGCATCCCAAGCTTACCCTCATCTGAGAGAGCTAGAGATAGCAGCTTCAGGCTTTTTTGTCTCAGGCCAGATGCCATTGTTAACATCCACAGACAGCACACCCCATACCTCAAGCTCTAGACAGCCTTCCTTGAGCAACCAGCCAGCCATTGATGCTGAGCTTCAGTAGCCTTAGCCCTTTCCTCATCTTCCTTTGCCCTACCACAGACTTTCCTCCTTCTTGCTCACTCATTGTTTCTCCTCACATCTGCTTTGACCTAAGGTGACCTTTCTCTGACCACAGCTAGGAATGACCTGCAGTCATCTGCTAACCTTACCTTCTTATGGTCATCCCTGACCCAATACTCAGATCCACCTTCAGAAGGCTGTACTCCAAGAACACTTCATCCTCCCTTGAGAACACTGCCAAAATGACAAGCAAAATAAGACCTTTCACAGAGTCATGCAGAAGCTAGCTTGTAACCTATGCAACCCATCCATGCACTGATTGGTCCAGATTGACCAAGGAACCATTCATCACCTCAAGCCAAGGAACAAAAATTTCAAGTCAAGGCATCATTACTTCAGGCCCGAAATCCAGTGCACTAATTGGACTTTCAATATGAGCCAGTGTTGGGAAATAAGTCTTAATAGTTAACATATGTTAAGCAAAATAAGCCAGTCACAAAAGGGCAGCAATTTCATGATCCTTACTCATGTGAGGTATCTTAATCAAATTCACAGAAGCAGAGAATAGAGTGGTATGAGAATGAGTGGGGAGCTGCTACTTGGAAGTAAGGGGTGGTGGTTTAAATAAGAATGCACATGCCCAGCTCATATATTTGTATGCTTAGTCCCCAGTTGTTAAACTGTTTGGAAAGAATTAGGGGGTGTGGCCTTGTTGGAGAAGGTGTGCCACTGAGAATAGGCTTTGCCTATGTCAGGTCCTTTCTCCCTCTCTTCCTTCTCTGTCTGCTGCCTACAGAACAAAGTGTAAAGCTCTCAGCTACTTCTCCAGCTCCATGCCTACCCATGTGTCGACACACTCCCTGCCATGATGATAATGGATTGACTTTCTGAAACCGTAAGCATGGCCCAGTTAAATGCTTTCTTTTGTAAGAGTTGCCTTGGTCACGGTGTCTCTTTACAGCAATAGAACAGTGACTAAGACAAGGCAGATACATTTTGAGCCATGCAACACAAATATGTTCTAGAGACCTGTTGTACAGCATTGTTCCTCTGATTAATAATACTGTATTCATTAAAAGCATGATATTAAATGTTTTTATTGTAACAAAGTTTAAACAAATAATAATGCCAGGAACCTCAGGGGTCCAGCTAACAAAGCATGGGATTTCAGAATTTTTTTGTTTTGTTTTGTTTTGTTTTTTGTTTTTGGTTTTGTTTTTTGTTTTTGTTTGGTTTTTTGAGACAGGGTTTCTCTGTGTAGCTGTTTTGTTTTTTGTTTGTTTGGTTTGGTTTGGGGTTTTTTTATTGTTGTTTTGTCCAAGAGAGTGAAGCCATCTGATTGGATGCAAACCACTGCAGTCACCTAATGTTAGAGTCCATTAAATAAACCACAGGTCCAAAAAGGAAATAAGTAGCAACCAATGGGTCACTTTCACAATAAAACTGAAATGATCTGGAATCATAATTCACCGTTCTTCTCAAACAATTGTGAAAACACTTTGTAGCCTGTGTCTTCCTCTTTAGCCACAATAAACAACCTTCTTTTCCATTTATGAAAGGAAAGGTTTCTCTATGAAGGTGGTGTGCAAAACAAAGAGTCCACCGATTCTCCCCTTGGCTGTGTTGTGGACTAGAAGGCCATAAATATCTATGTCTTCCCAGCTGGACAGATCCAGGGTGCTGGGGCTGGACACTGGGAAGCAAGGGCTCAGGTGTTACTTGACCATACTTTCTTTTTGTCCCCCAATGTGCCCTGTACATTCACAAGTGACTGAGACAGGCCTGTGTTCCCCAGAATCATCAGTATTGAAGGCCCAGTCTCTTTCCTTTTGAGGTTGCTTGTCCTTGTCAAATCATGTTCTCCAGGGATTCCTCTGGGAAAATCTAGGTGGCTTTGCTGTCCCAAGGATATGCAGGATCCCAGAATCTAACACATAGATCCTGAGGGTCTGAAGTCCCACACAATAATGACAACCTTACCAACAAATGAAGTTTTTAGTAAACATAAGAAAATAAACACATTCTATTAGGTTTGTATGGTATAAGAGTAGAGATTCACTGGGCAGTGGTGGTGCATGCCTTTAATCCCAGCATGCTGGAGGCGGAAGCAGAAGCAAACTCTGTGAGTTTGAGGCTAGCCTGGTCTACAAAACAACAGGACAGTTTTGGCTGTTACACAGAGAAAGCCTGTCTCAAACAACAACAACAAAAAGAGTATAGATACATATTCCAATAAGTATTGTGCAAGCACACTCACATGCAAAATACTAAAAGAAATAAAACTATTATCTCTCTAGGTGGTTATAAAAAGGAATATAAGGAGTATATAAGCAGACATCCTAAAAACCTGAAGAGAATTTGGGTCCCAGGTAAAGGGAAGTGGCTGCTGTGTGTGTGGCACATGCAGGGCCCTAGACCCCATCCCAGCACTGCCACCTGCCACACACACCCCAAAGTTAAGTATAGTCGCTAAAAGCAAAACCTAAAGGGAAAGAATTGTTTTGTCATGTGCCTGAAAACTCTTTAATACATCTTTTCCTTTTTAAAAAAAAATTATCTTAATTTTCCATGTGTGAGTGTCTGCATGTGTGTTTGTGTACCACATGTGCACTGTTAAATTTCAGGCCAGAGACAGACTGCTGAGGTGCCTATTTACCATTTCAAAGGGAACCTGGCCTACCAGTCCAGCATCCCCCAGTCCCTACCTGTCACAGGGCATGGCTGGCATACCACACCACCTACCCTGAACTCTCCAGCCCAGGTGCCGTTCTGCCCTCCCCCAGAGTCTCTTTCCTGTACAATCTATTTTGGTTTCCTGCCCCTTTTGTACCTTTAACCTCCTGGCTGCTGTGCCTGCCTCCGCTCCCCCCCCCACACACACACACACGGCTCAGCTCAGTCTGATCATGTGTCCAGGTATGGGGATGTCTCTAATCTCATAACAAGATACACAATTGGATACAAGTTTTAAAACAAATTCTTTAAAGTAAAAATTACATATATTTATTTTTTGCTCTATATAAACATGCCATCCATTTATTTTGAAACATGTCTCAAAAGCCAAGGCTAGCAGACAAAAACCAAGGCTAGCCCCAGATTCACTATGCAGACAAAAATGGCCCTGAACTTTGATCTTTTTGCCTTTACCTCCTGAGTGATGGAACTGCACGTGCATGCCACTGTGCCTGGCATGAATCAATTTTTAGAATACCAAAAAACACATATACCAAAATGTTAGAAATAATTATTTCTGAGGAAGAAGCTGGGATAGAGTGGGTCAAAAGAAACTCTAGCCTTATATACCATGTGTTAGGAATAAAGTGTAACAGATTGGGACCTCATGTGGCAGGTCCCCAGTCCCATGGTGCTGGGGATGATGGACATAAGGCAGATGGGGAACAGAGACCTGTAGACATGACTCAATGAAAGCTTAATTGAGAGGGAGTTAAGAAAATAAGGGAAGGAAAAAAGAAAAGAGGTGAAGAGACAGAGAGAGAGGACAAAAGAGAAAGGAGAGAGAGAGAGAGACAGAGAGAGAGAGAGAGAGAGAGAGAGAGAGAGAGAGAGAGAGAGAGAGAGAGAGATGATCAAGGTCTGCAGCCAGGCAGTGTTGGCGCATGCCTTTAATCTCAGCACTTGGGTGGTAGAGGCAGGTTGACCTCTATGAGTTGGAGGCAGCCTGGTCTACAAAGTGAGTTTCAGGATAGCCGGTATTGTTACACAGAGAAACCCTGTCTTGAAAAATAAAACAAACAACCTTCGCCTGTGCCTTCAAGCTGCAAGTGTCCATGAAAACTCATTGGCCATCGGCATTACACTGGATGTTATGCTTGCTGCACTTGAGAATTCCATTACCTCATGTGATCTCAGAATTCTGTCAGGTTATCACCACAGATGGTATTTATGTTTCCAGATGAGGAAATCAAGGTTAAGAAGCTAAGGGACTTGCCAGTGTCACTGAGGAGCAGGTCAGGAGTTCAGATTAGTTTCCAGTGGTTATAGAGTCCCTGCTTCCTCCACAGTGCCTCTGGAACTGTGACCGAGTAAGTCCAGGTAGAGAGGACATGGGGCAGGTGAGGAAGGTGGGGAGTGGAGGATGTCCTAATTCACAGCAAACACAATCTGGCGCCTGCCTACTCTATTAAAAGGAAATCGAGTACCTATTCCTATTGTAAAAATGTTCCTTCTCAATTAAGCCCTGCATATAACTCAAAAGCATTGGGCTTGTACCAGCCTTGTCCACAAGGCAAAGGTACTCAAGCCGTTGTCTGCTCTTTTCCCCGAAGAAGTTGGCCCCTTCCCAGCTCACCTCTTCTTCTCCAAGCACGCCATACAGGAAGACTGTTCTCCATATTTGTCTGGCTCTGTTGAGTATGAAAAGAATATTCTGAGATTGTGTTCCACCTGTAAACCTATCAAAATAGATTTTTCCCTCTCCATTTAAGTGAGGTAAACCATGACCTTCCAACCTCAGTGGCTTTGTCTCTAGCCAACAACAACGGAAGAACTTTGGTAAGGAAAAGTTGTTCAGGCTGTTTTTCAAGACCGTACAGTGCAAAGATCTCAAGGTTTGCATGTCCTCAAATGAAGTTACACTCTATTTTAAAAAAGGGGGAAAGTGGAGGAGGGTAGAAGGGCACAGTCTATAAGAAAATGTTAACTTTTTTAAAACAACTTTTTTTCCACCTGTGAACATCTTCACCTGTCACACACACACACACACACACACACACACACACACACACACACACACACACGGTTTTCTGCTTACAGAAGTCTCAGCTGTCCCTGACACCACACCTGGTGCATGCTGCCTACCGTAATGGTGATGGACTCTTAAGAACTCTGGAACCCTATGCCCAAAATAAACTCTCCCATCTATAAGTTGCCTTGGCCGAGGTGTTTTATCACAGCAATAGAAAACTAACTAAGACGCTTTGAGTCATTAGATAATCAACTGAGAAATGCAACCAAAAGCATTTTGCTCTTGGGCCTTGGTCTAAGCAAGTTTGGCTTATGTTATAAAAAGACATCTTTGCTTCGTTGCGAATACTGTAGACTTTAAAACTGTAGACTCCAGTTTTGGTTAAACATTTTGTTGACTGTCAAGTTAAAGGAGAGGGAGTTTTCTCAGCACAATGTAGTAGATAAGAGAATTGCCTTCAGGGTTGGGCAGACTGGGTGCAAAGGCATGCTCTGCCTCTTAATAGACATGTCCAGGAAAATCCAGTTACTCCACACACATCTATTTCATCTTTGAAAGAGGAGGTGGGGGAAGGATCTACCCCATCACTTTACTGTGTTACTCTTACCTCACATTGGCCCCTTGGGCACAACAGCTAATGTACTTTCTAACCTATATTGGTTCTCACTAGAGGATTACTCCCACAAAAGAATAACAACCGCTTTTAAGAAACTGGACCCTAGAGGTGGGAGTGGTGACACCTGCTCATTATCCAGACACAGGAGTGACAGTGGCAGAAGGCTTGACAAGCATTTGAAGTTAGCTTAGTCTATAGAGAGTTTGAGCCTGCTTGAACTGCATAGCCAGATTCCATTCCAAAAACAAAATCCAATAGGTGTTGGACACATCTTCTTAGAACTACATTTTGATGTTAAAACTTATCCTCCCAGAAAATTCAGTCTCTTGGATATAATGTGGCTGGAGTGTGGATGAAGTGAGTGAGGGGAAGTTGAGGTTAATTATTGCACTCATCAGTTCCCCTTCAGAAAATTCAACATGAGCCTCACAAAATTGATAAAAGCTGTTACCAAGTTATCTGAGCCTGACAGACAGAAGCTCGGGGGTAGTTTCCCTGCCTCCACTGTTACTCCACTCAACATCTGGTTGTCAAACTCTGTCCAAGGAGATTATATAATCAGATCAATTTTACACCCTCCCCTCAAAAGACTAGTTAACAATGACTTCTAGTATTCTTTCTATTGGTCAAAAATACAGAGAACATATGATCTATAGATCATGAAAATGAAAATTACTAAATGAAAACAATCAAGAAGGGTATTAATAGGTCATATGTTAAGTGGTCATATGTTAAGTTTGCTCATCCATCTAAAAGCAAGTTTATGGGAACTAAACATAGAACATTAGCACCACCTACAGGCAGAAGTCCATTTGAAATGTGAGGTAGATGAGTCAAGATAAAGGATGCTGGTAGAAGTGACAGATGTCCCCCAGCCCTGCATCCTCCAATTGTACCCATGTGGCTACTGAGTGCCTTTGTTGTGTGTCATTTCATTTTGTTTTCCTTGAAACACAATCTTAAGAAGCCCAGCCTGAAGCTCTTGACTTGGATTCCTGATCCCCCTGCCTCCACCCCCTGACCATGGAGTTAACAGGCTTGAGTTTCCATGCCTGGCTCTATTAAGAACTTGGAACTAAGCAAGTTCAAACTGAGTTGTTCTGTGAACACGAATACACACCAGATTTAGAAAGTTTAAAGTAGAGAAAAGGCTATAAAATGTCTTGAGTAGAATGTTTATATTGATGTGTTAAAATGATATTTGTGGCTAGGTGGTGGTGGCACACGTCTTTAATCCCAGCACTCAGGAGGCAAAGGCAGGCAGAGCTCTGTGAGTTTGAAGCCAGCTTGGTCTACAAGAGCTAGCTCCAGGACAGCTAGGGCCACACAGAGAAACCATCTCAAACAAAATACCAAACAAATAAACAAAAAAATTGTGATTATGGTTCATAAAGCTACTTCAATATTGATTGTTACAACTATTATTTTTACCTATTTATTGTGACTACTAGAAATGTGGAAGTTCACTAATACCCATAAACACACTAAATAAATAAATATTTCAAAAGTTGAAAGAGTTTGTAAGATAGCTCAGCAATAAGGGCATTTGCCAGCAAAGCCTGACTTCCTGAGGTCAATCGGGACCCATGTGATAGAAGGAGAGAATTAATTCCTGCAAGTTGTCTTTTAACACACACACACACACACACACACACACACTAATAAATGTACAAATGTGAAAGTCAATACATAGCTCACATCATCTGTCTACTGGGTAACGCTGACGTCACCCCTACTTTTCATAAGGAAAGCCACGGACAGTGCTGCAGACTCTCATTCAGTCCCTAGGAGCTGGTTAGAAGCACAGACTCTCAAGCACCACCTCTAGCCTACTGGCGCAGAATTTACAGTTAAGGAAAAGCCATGTGTGTTTCATTTGAGACTGACTAACATCCAACCTCCTGGAGACTCAGAGTGATGGTTTGTCTGTGGTCGTCCAGCTGCCTCCCCTAAAACCTAGTTCCCCAGTGGTCTTTAAAGTACTGTATACCCCACCCCACACTGCCTTGCCTAGTGGACCCATTGATCTCCTCAAGGGAAACACACACATGCACAAACACACACACAAAATTGCTACTGCTTCACTAGGTTGGGGAAGAGGGCACTGAAAAAGGAAAAAAAAAAGTATTTTTAGATGTATAAGAAGTTATCACATCCTGGGGAATTTTCATAACATGTTGGCTGAATATTTCTTTACCCTGTGTGAAGACGTGTCTCTGTGGTTGGTTTAATAAAGAGCAATAATGGTCAGTAGCTAGGCAGAAGCAGGCTAGGCAGAACTTCTGGGGACAGAAGAAAGGTGGGATTGGATGCAGAGGAAGCAGAGCATACAGGAGGAGAGGTAAAAGCCATGAGCCACACAACAGGTAGATAAATAGAAATGGGTTGATTTAAGTTATAAGAGCTAATTAGAAACAAGCCCAAGCTAGGGCCAAGCTTTCATAATTAATACATCTCTGTATCAATATTTAGGAGCTGGCAGAACAAAGAAAGACTTGCTACAATAGCACATTCTGCATTTGTGCAAACCAGCCATGGCATTTATATAATGCCAAGGTTTATATAATGAACCTGTGCTTTCTAAGCTTATTGCTACAATAACTTACTTCAAGCAAGAAAAAATAAAAGTGAGTCTGGAGGAAGACTCCTATCCTAGCCAGTGAGTGAGTGGAGACCTGTTCACACTGATTCTTCCACACTAGGTAGAAAAGAGGAGTCGCCATTTTGACATGGGGCTCATTGCAGGAGTGTCACAAGACTGTTACCACATACAAAGCTCTGAGGCAATATTTGTCAGATGAAATTTTGTTCTGCTAATAAGGTTCTATGCCTCGGGAAACATGCCAGCAGACAAACTCAAGAAAACGCCACAGCTAAAATTAACACTGCACTTATGCCAAAAGTCCATTGTATCTGAGAATATTGTTGTTGAAAAAAATTAAGACACTATCCTTGATGGTGAAAATACAACACTGCACAGAAAGATGAGGTTTCACTTGAAATAATGTTGGCAAATAATTCTAAGGAGTGGAGGAAAGCTTGGAAATCATTCATTTTGTGGAGATCTTTTATGGCCTTGATCAAGCCTAATAAATTTCCAGTGCACAATGTATCTAACCCACAGCTTTCTCTCATAAAAGATCACTTTTTTGCATGCCAAATGGAAAATGTAGGTTTCACTGAGGAAGTGAACTCCTGTGTTATATGAATTGATTTTACCACAGAGGATAGGAGGTGCGCTCACGATCTGGTGTTCGAAATGATGTAAGGCAGGGAGGAAGGAAGGCTTGCCTCCCACTCTCTTCCTTACAATTGTCCCATTTCCTCATGTTTTAGCCATTACTCATGTCATGTTTTGTCATTAACCTAAATAAAATAACGGGACTCAATTCTATTTGTTATATAAAATAATGAACTCGTGATGAACTAATGCAGGATGGCAGCCACAAAGCATTATTAAACTAGTAATAACAACAAAAGTAATAGGCTTGAAGTTTCATTTATATGTATCATTAATTTGGAGTGAACATACTCTGCCAGCTCACTCTTTGACAACCCATGTCCTAACACTAGGCACTGTCATGGGTGCCAGAAATACAGGTGGGAATAAAGCAGCCCTTGCCTTGCTGGAACATTTGTCTTAGTGAAAAAAGACAAGCAGTAAGCACACGTATGACTAAATACAAGGTAAATCAGAACGTAACAAGACACAGGAAGAACAAACAGAGAAACACAAAGGACATGGGGTGCTGTTTCGTGGAGACTTTGAGCATAGACACAGGAAAAGAAGGAAGAAACTGCGTAGATCCTGGGGGGGGGGGGGCAGAGAAGCAGCACTGAGTCAGAGTACAGCAGCCGCATCACTTGAAAGTTGAGTGATGTAGAGCCAGGATATGAAGAATGAAGCAGACACTATCAAGAGTAGGAGGGAGTTGAGCATGGTGAGCTAATGATGCACATCTCTAGTCCTAGCACTCAGGAGGCCGAGGCAAGAGGATTGCAAGTACAAAGACAGCCTGGGCTACTAAGCAAGACTATTAAATAAATAAAAAGGAGTAGGAAGATGTCAGAGAGGTAACACCATGGGGATGATGCTAACTATGAGAAAAAGCCATTCATTTGTGATCTGATCATCACTGTTGCAGGGAATCATTTAACTGCTACACTGGAAATCAAAGCATTGGAGTGTTTCATTGTGCTAATCCTAGCCAGAGATACTCATGCTTGGACCAGGATGTTGGAGATGTTGCTGAAGATAATGAAAAAGCAGCAAAGCAAATACGTTTGTGAAAGTGAAACTAACATGACTTGCAGATAGATTGGATATGGTGTTTGAGAAATGATGAGCAGAACTCGAGCTTTCTAAATAATCTGATGACTTTTGATGCCACTTTCTGGTTGGGGGGGAATAGAAGACATGAGTATAGTTGAGTTAGTGAGAACAGAAGGATCAGTTTGGTTTTAGAATTTTCTTTAAGTCTTGGGCATTGAACATGTTAGGCAAACACTCTACCACTAAGTTACATTTCCATCCTAGTAATACATTTTAAATGTTCAAATGTATTTATTCTTTTAAATTGGGTAGATAAGAATAGAGTTCAAAGGAAGGTTAAGGTGAGAGTCTCTGGCTCAGTGCTGGTCTCCAGAACTCCATGAGACCACCAAAGGTCAAGTACAGATGGAGAGAAACAGAGTTTGGGAAGCTGAGCCGCCCCTGAAGATGGCTTAGTTTTGTTTAACCACCCAGATGTTTAGAATTGTCACCCAACTAAAATGGCTATCCCTTTATCCTACATGCCAAGTGCCTGCACCCATCACTAGACACTGTTCTGGCAGGTTCTCAATAAATATTTGATGGATGAATGATGAGAGAGTGAGTGGGGGCCCAGGCAATATGTGGATGTGTTACTAAGACAGAGGCAGGAAAGAATGGAGGACCACACCCTGGGAACCTTCTCCAGTGCCTGTCAACCACTGTTCTGGCGGCTTTAAACAAAGAGTTTTGGAGGGAAATGAGCTACAAGGCTCACCAACTCAGGGCTCTTAAGTAAAATTGTCACTTGAGGCTGGAAAATGGACAGTGGAGTGATTAACTCCCTGAGACCTCAAAATTGTTATTACATGGTCTTTTATGGCCGCTTTCTGACCCTTGGCATGTAATCAAGGAGCATCTGTGTTGTGCTGTGTCTTGGTCTGTATTTCACATGGCTGAGCATTCCATTGTATGCATATACTGTTTTTAAGATCTAGCCATGTGTAAAGCCCTCTGAAATGTTAGATTTTCATGAATAATGCTACTATGAACACTTGTATGTTTTTGTGTAGACGGATGTTTTCTGTTCTACTGGGCTTAAGCTTAGGAGTAGAGTATTAGAGCCAGTAGCTACACTGCCTTACTTTGCAAAGGCCTTTCAGACTGTTTTCCAGGTTCACAATGTTCCCACCAATGTGTGGAGCTTTAGACTTTCCCACATTTTAGCTAACACTGGTTTTTGTTTTGTTTTTCTTACTCTAGTCTCCTTGATGACCATAAAGTAGCCTGTCCTTTATGTTTTCATTAGAGCTCCCAGACACATGAAAGTCCTGGAATCTTTTGATGAGCCATTGATGTGTGTTTTCATTATTCCATCATGGCAAATAGACTGCTTGAGATCCCATTTCTATCATTTGGTTGGGCTTCTATTTTTAACATCAAGTTAGACTGGTAGTTTTTATACTTCTCCATGACACAAGATCTTCAGAGTCAAATACTCTGTCCTAGTACTTGTTATCCAGTATTTTATTTCAACTTTATTTTTCATACTTCTAAAGAAGGTCATGACTAAGTTTTTACTAAGTCAGTGTTTACTTAGAAATGTAAGTAAACACATTCACAATTTCTATTTTTTTCCATCACTCTCTGAACCTCGATCATTCCCTCTGGAACATGATTTTCTTTTTCCTGAGGGTAAGCTGAAATATTTGAAAATAAAAACAAAAATGAGAAGAAGCTATGCATGGTTTAATGGTGTACACCCTGAATCCCAACACTCAGGAGATAGAGGCCGGTGGATCTCTGTTAGTTTTAGGCCAGCCAGGGCTACATAATGGGACCCTGCCCCAAAAGACAGAAACAAAACAAAAGGAACTAATAAGGGCTAAGTTGCATTTCCTCTTTTTTTTTTTTCTGCTTTTGTTCTTGAATATTTTCTCTTGTATAAAGTTTTATTAACAGTCCCTTGGCTTTAGTATTTTGCAAATGTAATCCATTGGCTTTGTGCTTCTTGTTTTGCCGTTGTTAATCTAAGGTTTGTGCCGCTGAGTGATTTATCTTTCTTCTTTGGCTACATTTATGATTTAAGTGTTGTTGCTGATACCCCGTTTCATTCCTAGATAACTATTTTTATCTATTCTGTTCTTTTTGTTATGTTTCTTAAATATTGATTCACTTTTTTTTTTTTTTTTTTTTTTTGAGATAAGGGCAGGGTGTCTCTAGGAGGCCGGAAAGAGAGAAGATGTGAAACAGACAAAATTTGAGAAAGAAGTATCTAAGAATGTTTCCAAATTGATTAAAAATGTGATTTTTAGCTTAGCATGATGGCATACATCTTGACTCCTAGCACTCAGGAGGCAGAGACAGGTTAATCTTCGGGAATTTGAGGCCAGCTTGGTCTACACAGTGAGTACCAGGACAGCCAGGATTACATAGTGAGTTCAAAGCCAGCCTGGAATACATGAGACCCAGTTTGTTCCTAGCTCCTTCTCCATCCCTCCCTGTAAAACAAACCTTGCCTGGTCTTTTCCTGAACAGTGTATTCTTTTCTAGGGTTTTAATTCCGTCTATGACTTTGGTCATTTTAAACATTCTCACTGTGTTTCCTTTCAGGGTTTAATTCTATTATCTCAGTTCCAGTGTGGAGCGTTGCTAAGTGTGTAGCTTGGAGAAGACTGTGAATTCTGTTATAAACACCTCACCTTTAGCTCCGACAGTGTCTTCCAAGTGGCATTTGCTCAAGACAGACAGGAGTGTCAACAGCTTAAACTAATGTTTATGATGTAGTTTTCACCTAGGAGGAACGTTAAAGAGTGAGGCTCATACCAGAACCAGTAGAGGAAGAAAATAAATACTGCTTCTGCTAGCAAATATAGTTTACCTGGCAGCCTTTGCCCCAGCCTTTTATGGAAAGAGGGGCTTCATTCCTATTGTCCATCAGAGGGGTTCAACTCCTCCTCTTAAACTAGGTCACCAATGAAATCCAGTTGACGACATCCTGAGCATCCTTGGGTCCTTCTCCCACCCTGATGAGCTCTTCTGAGTATTCATCAATCAACCTTCCCAGAGTTTCAGTTAATTCCAAATGCTCAGCTTAAATCAAATATTGGCGCTGAAGGTCTTTTGTGATACTTCTCAAGCATACTCACCTGCCATCCTGTTGTCTAGTCTTTTATTCCAATAGAAACTGTCCTGGGATTCGTAGTTAGAGGGAACAGTAAGACAACACACTTTCTCCTTGAATCACACTTGATTCAATGCAGTTGAAAGGCAAAAATAGAAAGATGTACCTGATATAGGGTTTTAAGCACATGGATCTTCTTTTCCTAGGCATTCTGCTAGCTTGTTAAAACCTTCTGGGTGAGTAGCTGTTACCTGCCTAAGCATGGGAAAATAGGCAGAAGCAAGAGGCAGTGGAAAAGAAGATATAGCATGCATTCACCAGAGTGGCTAAAACTGAAGGATCTAGGGCAAAGGTCAGGACAGTGTTTAAAACCTTCAGCCACACAGGAATGGGGCTTTCCAGAGCCTGGAAAGACAGATGGGGCCTCCCTGTAGGCATGTAAGAGCAGTGCATCGGGGAATAAACTGGAACCATCCAGTGTGTACTGCTCTTATCCAGGAAGAAAACTCCTAAGGCAAAACACGTATGAATTCGAACAACTGACTATTACACAGAAATAAAAGGAAACATAGTGTCAAGCCATGCAATGACATAGCAGAACTTTAAATGTGTGTCCAAAGGCCAAAGAAGATAACCTGAAAGGATCACGTACTCCATGACCCAACTCTGTGACAATTTGGAGTAAAAGGGGGGAGGGGGCGGGCGTGGATAGGAAGACTATCACTTGGGAACTAGATAGGAAGTATATCATTGGTTTCCAGGGTAGCAGAGTCGGAGAACAGGCAGAACACAGAAATGTTCTAGGTCAGTGAGAGCATTCTCTCTGCTGTTCTAATAGTGATTGCATGATAACTTGCCCAAACCATTCAAAAGGACAACACTAAATGGACAAGCCAGTGAGACATGCTGACACATGCCTGTAATTCCAGCACTCCGAGGGCAGAAGCAGAAAGATCACTGCAAGTTTGACGTCAGCCTGTCTATATAGCAAGTTCCAGGACAGCTAAAGGCTATATACTGATATCCTATCTAAATAATAATAACAATGTAAGTAACCTACAGTATAAACTCTGGCTTATAGCTAATAGTATTAACTGTTAATTATAATATCTACTGTAACTAGCTTTAAGCTATAGACTATAAATAATTATATCAAATTTACTCAATAATTACATCAAACCACTTATGATGGTTCATTTCTGTTGCCAACTGGACACAATCTAGAATCACCAGGAAAAAGAACATCAGTGAAACATTGTCTACACATTAAGTGATGCAGAAGGACCCATCCCACTATGGGTGGCACCATTCCCTGCGCTTAGGATTCTGGATTGTGTAAGAGTAGGAAGAGCAAGCTAAACACTACAGACAAGCTTGTATTCATTTCGCTCTTGGCTGTGAATGTGACCTCAAGTTCTTGTCTAGACTGTAACCTGGAACTGTGAGGTTTTTTTTTTTTTTTTTTTTTTTGTTCTTTTTTTTTTTTAACATCTCTATCCCAATTCCCTCTCCCTCTCTCCCTTCCTTTCTCCCTCCCTCCTTCCATCTCTTCCCCCCTCGCATGTACCCTGACCACCCTCCTCTCCCATTCCCCTCACCCCCATTCCACATGTAGGGCAATGCCATCCTGGTGGGGTTATGTAAATCTGTCAAGTCATTTGAAGTAGGGACTAGGACTTCTCTCCTGTCTCTAGGTTAAGGGAGTATACCTCCATGGAAGATGTGTCCACGAGGTCCTTTTGTGCACCAGGGATACATGCTGGTTCCACTGTATGAGGTCCCTTAGACAACTCAGCCATTCTAACTGAGACCCATATCCAGGGGGTCTGAGTCAGGCCAATGCTGGATTCCCAGCTATCAGTCTGGGGTCCCGTTAGCTCCTCCTTGTTCAGGTCAGCTGCCTCTATATGTTTCTGCAGCATGGTCTTGTCCTCCCTCTCTATATCTGAATTCTAGTTCGGATCAGTGCTTAGTTGTGGGTGTTTGCTTCTGTTTCCATCAGCTTTTAGATGAGGGCTCCATGATGGTGGACAAGTTAGTCGTTGATCTCATTATTAGGGAAGGGCATTTATGGTAGCCTTTCCACTGTTGCTCAAATTGTTAGTTGGAGTCAGTATTGTAGTCTCTGGACATTTCTTTAGGTTCAGTTTTCTCTTCAATCCTACAATGGCTCCCTCTTTTATGTTCTCTCTCTCTCTCTCTCTCTCTCTCTCTCTCTCTCTCTCTCTCTTTCTCTCTCTCTCTCTCTCCTGTCTTCTATTCCTCCCCTGACTCAATCTTCCTAGTCCCACGTGCTTTCCTCTCCTCCCCTTCTTTCTCCTAGTTCCCTCTCCACTCACTGACCCCCCACTCCCCATGTGCTCTGGAGAACTTGTCCCTTCCCCCTTCTGTGAGGGACCTTATATGAATCTCTTAGAATCCACCTTGTATCCTAGTTCCTCTGGCAATGTGAATTATTGGCTGGTGATCCTTTGCTCTAGGTCTAAAATCCATATATGAGTGAGTACATACCATGTTCCTCTTTTTGTGACTGGTTTACCTCATTCAGGATGGTTTCTTCAAATTTCATCCACTTGCCTGCAAATTTCAAGATTCCATTGCCCCCCCCCCCCACAGAGTAGTATTCCATTGTGTAGATGTGCCTCATTTTCTTTATCCATTCTTCAGGTTGCTTCCAGGTTCTTGCTATTACAAATAATGCTCCTATGAACATAGTTGAGCACATGTCTTTCTTGCATGGATGTGGATCATTTGGGTATATGCCTAAGAGGGGGGTTGCTGGGTCCTGTGGTAAACTGATTCCCATTTTCCTGAGGAACCACAATACTGATCTCCAAAATGGCTGTACAAATTTGCACTCCCACCAGCAGTGGAGGAGTGTTCCCCTTTCTCCACATCCTCTCCAGCATAAGTTGTCATTGGTGTTTCTAATTTTGCCATTCTGGCAGGAGTAAGATGATATCTCAAAGTTGTTTGATTTGCATTTCCCTGATAGCTAAGGATGTGGAGCATTTTATTAAGTGTCTTTCAGCCTTTTTGATTTCCTCTATTGAGAATTCCCTCTTCAGTTCTGTACCCCATTTTCTAATAGGGTTATTTGGTGTTTTGTTGTCTAGTTTCTTGAGTTCTTTGTATATTTTGGAGATCAGCCGTTTGTTAGATATAGGATTGGTGAAAATCTTTTCCCAGTCTGTGGGCTGCCGTTTGGTCTTGTCCACTGTGTCCTTTGCCTTACAGAAGCTTCTAAGTTTGAAGAGGTCCCATTTATTAATTGTTGCTCTCAGTGTCTGTGCTCCTGGAGTTATGGTCAGGAAGCTGTATCCTATACCAATTTTTTCAAGAGTACATCCTACTTTCTCTTCTAAGAGGTTCAGTGTGGCTGGATTTATGTTCAGGTCTTTGATCCATTTGTACTTGAGTTTTGTGCATGGCTATAGACATGGGTCTAACTGCAGTCTTCTACACACCATCATCCAATTGTGCCAGCACCATTTGTTGAAGATGCTTTCCTCCCCATATTGTATACTTTTAGCTGTTTTGTCAAAAATCAGGTGTTCTTAGGTGTGTGGGTTGATATCAGGATTTTCAATTCGATTCCATTGGTCTACTTATCTATTTTTGGGCCAATACCAACATGTTTTCAGGACTATAGCTCTGTAGTAGAGCTTAAAGTCAGGGATGGTGATGCCTCCTGAAGTTCTTTTATTGTACAGGGTGGTTTTAGCTATCCTGGGTCTTTTGTTTTTCCATAAAAAGTTGATTATTATCCTTTTAAGGTCAGTGAAGAATTGTAGTGGGATTTTAATGGGGATTGCATTGAATCTGTAGATTGCTTTTGGCAAGACTGCCATTTTTACTATGTTTATCCTACCTATCCAAGAGCATGGGAGATCTTTCCATTTTCTGATATCTTCTTTAATTCCTTTCTTTTAAGACACAAAGTTCTTATTATATAGTTCTTTCACTTGTTTGGTAAGCGTTACTCCAAGATACTTTATGTTGTTTGTGGCTGTTGTAAAGGGTGATGTTTCTCTGATTTCTTTCTCAGCCCCTTTGTCCTCTGAATAAAGTAGGGCTACTGATTTTTGTGAGTTTATCTTGTATCCTGCTAGTTTGCTGAAGGTGTTTATCAGCTGTAGGAGTTCCCTGGTAGAGTTCTTTTGGGTCACTTATGTAAACTATCATATCATCTGCAAATAGAGAAAGTTTGACTTCTTCCTTTCCAATTTGGATCCCCTTGATCTCCTTTTGTTGTCTTATAGCTTTAGCTAGAACTTCAAGTAAGATATTGAAGAGATATGGAGAGAGAGAACAGCCTTGTCTTGTTCCTGACTTTAGAGGAACCGCCTTAAGCTTCTCTCCATTCAGTTTGATGTTGGTTGTTAGTTTCCTTTATATTGCTTTTATTATGGTTAGGTGTGTTCCTGTTATCCCTGATCTCTCTAAGACCTTTATCATGAAAGAGTGTTGAATTTTGTTGAAGGCTTTTTCAGCATCTAGGGAGATGATCATGTGGTTTTTCTTTTTCACTTTGTTTATATGGTGGGTCACACTGATATATTTTCATATGTTAAACCATCCCTGCAACCCAGGGATGAAGCCTACTTGGTCATGGTGGATGATTTCCTGATGTATTCTTAGATTTGGTTTGCCAGTATTTTATTGAGTATTTTTGCATCAATGTTCATCAGGGATATTGGTCTGTAGTTTTCTTTCTTAGTTGTGTCTTTGTGTGGCTTGGGTACCAAGGTGATTGTGGCCTTGTAAAAAGAGTTTGGTGATGAACCTTCTGTTTGTATTGTATGGAACAATTTAAAGAGTATTGGTATTAGCTCTTCCTTGAATATCTGGTAGAATTATGCATGGGAGCCATCTGGCCCTGGGCTTACTTTGGTTGGAAGGCTTTCGATGACTGCTTCTATTTTGTTAGGGGTTTTAGGTCTATTCTTGATTTAATTTTGGTAAGTGATAGTTATCCAGAAATCTGTCCATTTCCTTTGAATTTTCAAATTTTGTGGAGTACAAGTTTTCAAAGTATGACCTAAAAAATTGTCTGGATTTCCTCTGTGTCCGTTGTTATATCCCCCTTTTTGTTTCTGATTTTGTTAATTTGCATGTTCTCTCTCTCTGCTTTTTCATTAGTTTGGATAAAGGTTTGTCTATCTTGTTGATTTTCTCAAAAAAAAAAAAAAAAAAAACCCAACTCTTTGTTGCATTGATTTTTTTGTATTGTATTCCTGGTTTCTATTTTATTGATTTGAGCACTCAAATTGATTATTTCCTGGCGTCTACTCCTCCAGGGTGAGTTTGCTTCTTTTTGTTCTAAGGCTTTTAGTTGTGCTGTTAATTCTCTAATGAGACTATCCTCTGTTTTCTTCATATGGGCACTTAGTGCAATGAACTTCCCTGGTAACACTGCTTTCAAGGTGTCCCATAAGTTCAGGTATGTTGTGTCCTCATTCTCGTTGAACTTTAGGAAGTCCTTGATTTCTTTTTTATTTCTTCTTTGACCCAGGTATGGTGCAATTGTACATTGTTCAGTTTCCATGATTTTTAGGGTTTCTGTGATTTGTGTTGTTGTTGAATTCCAATTTTAAAGCATGGTGGTCTGATAAGATACAGGGGACTATTCCAATTTTTTGTATCTGTTGAGGTTTGTTGAGGTTTGTATCTGTTGAAGTTTGTTGAGGCTTGTTATGTCACCTAGAGAAGGTTCCATGTGGAGCAGAGAAGAAGGTATATTCTTTTGTGTTTGGATGGAATGTTCTATGGATGTCTGTTAAACCCAACTGAGACATAACTTCTGTTAGTTCTTTTGTTTGTTAAGTTTCTGACTGGTGGTCCTGTCTAGTGGTGAAAGTGGCATGTTGAAGTCTCCCACTATAAGTGTGTGAGGTTTTATGTGAGGTTTGAGTTTTAGTAGTGTTTCTTTTATGAATGTGGATGCCTTTATATTTGGGGCATAGGTGTTCAGAATTGAGACTTTGTGCTGATGGATTTCTCCTGTAATGAATGCGAAATGACCTTCTTCATCTCTTGTGATTAATTTTGGTTTGAAGTCTACCTTGTTAGATGTTGGGATAGCCACACCTGCTTGCTCCTTGGGTCCATTTGATTGGAAGATCTTTTCCCAGCACTTTACCCTGAGGTAATGTCTATCTTTGAAGCTTAAATGTGTTTCTTGTATGCAGCAGAAGGATGGATTCTGTCTTCGTATCTATTCTGTTAGACTGTGTCTTTTTATAGGCGAGTTAAGACCATTAATGTTGAGGGAGAGTAAGGACCATTGATTGTTAATGCTTGTTTGTTTTAGATTTGTTGTTGCCAGTGGTATTGTGAATATATTTGTCCTGCTTTACCCTTGGGTTCTGGTGAAGTGGGATTATCTATTGCCTATGTCTTTGTGAGCGTAGGTAACTTCCTTGGGTTGGAGTTTTCCTTCCAGAACTTTCTGTAGGGCTGGATTTGTAGATACGTATTGTGAAAATCTGGCTTTGTCATTAAATATCTTGTTTTCTCCATCTATAGTGATTGAGAGTTTTGTTGGGTATAGTAGTCTGGGCTCTTAGTACTTGTAGAACATCTATCCAGGATCTTCTGGCCTTGAGGGTTTCCATGGAGAAGTCAGGTGTAATTTTGATAGGTCTGCCTTTATATGTTACCTGTCCTTTTTCCTTCGCTGCTCTTAATATTCTTTCTTTATTCTGTATGTTAGGTGTTTTGATTATTATGTGTCGAGGGGTCTGTTTTCTTTGGTCCAGTCTATTTGGTGTTCAGTATGCTTCTTGTACTTTCATGGGCATGTCCTTCTTCAAATTGGGAAAGTTTTCCTCAATGATTTTGTTGAATATATTTTCTGCACCTTTGAGCTGGGCTTCTTTGCCTTTGTCTATGCCTATTATTCTTAGGTTTGGCCTTTTCACAGTGTCCCACATTTCCTAGATGTTTTGTGTTAAGGATTTGTTGGGTTTATGATTTTCTTTGGTCAATGAGTCTATTTCCTCTAGTTTATCTTCCATTCCTGAGATTCTCTCTTCCATCTCTTGAATTCTGTTGGTTATGCTCGTGTCCGTAGTTCCTGATCATTTGCCCATTCTTTCTATTTCCAGCATTCCTTCGATTTGTGTTTTGTTTATTGTCTCTATTTTAGTTTTCGAGTCTTGAACCATTTCCTTCACCTGCTTGTGTTTTCTTGGATTTCTGTACTTTCTTTAAGAAATTTGTTCATTTCTTCCAATTTTTTGTTTGTTTTTTCTTCCATTTCTTTAAGAGATTTTCTCATATCATCTTTGAGGGCCTCCATCATTTTTATGATGATAATTTTCAAGTCATTCTCTTCTGCTTCATCTGCTTTGGGGTGTCCAGGTCTAGTTGATATAGAGTCCCTAGATTCTGGTGGTGTTATGCTTGTCTTTCTATTGTTAGGTGTTTTCTTGTATTGCAGTCTTCCCATTGCTTATTCCTGTAGGTGTAGGTGGGGGCTCTCTCTCGCTCTTTCTCTCTCTCTCACTGGTACTCCCCAGGTGGGCTTAGGTGGGTCATAGGCTCGATATCTATACCTCTGGGTGGTCCAAGCTCTCTAGGAGGTCTCTCCTCAGGCAGGGGCCCAGGGATGGGGGTCTAAAATCAGGCTCCAGCAGAAGACTTGCAATGGAGGTCAAAGATTCAGAAGGCTGGGACTCAGGTTGGTCTGTGTGCTGATAGGGGATCTAGCCTGGGCCTAGCACTCTCCAGCTTGGGGGGGGGGCTCTTTAGCAGAAGCCAGGTGATTGGGGTCAAGGATCTAGCCTGCAGGGGCTCAGGATGGCCCCGAGGGGATAGGCGGATCTCTGGGAGGGGCCCCAAACTTCCAGTAGAGGACAGGTGGTGGGGGTCAGAGACCAGAGATGGGGGTCAGAGCCAGGTAGGGATTCCAGGTGGTCCCACGTGGATAGGCAGGTCTAGTGTGCTCAGAAAAGCTCCAGGAAGTTCTCAGAAGGTGACAGGATTGTTGGCTCCACCCTCTGTCTCAGTGCTCAACCAGAGAAGTGGGACAGTGGGCAGGGTAGGGTACAAGGTAGAAGGAGGGCAGGCTCTTGGTGGGGGTGGGTGGGAGTATATCAGAACACCAGGAGTGCTCTCGATGGGGACAGGACACGGGGGGAGCGAGATCGGGGCCAATCCAGGGAGTTCCCAGGGAAGGGTGTGAAGGGGGATTCCACCCGAATTGGTCCCCGACTCACCTCTAGCAGAGACCTGGCGATGGGCAGAACTGTGAGATTTTTAAATCTCAGTTTTAAGCCACATATTAGGTAAGTACTCTGATATTGAGCTACATCTCTGTGTCCTTGGGTTGATCTATCTATCTATCTATCATCTATCTATCTCCTTCCTATCTGTGCATCTATCTGTCCATCATCTATCTTATCTATTTATCATCTATCCCCCCCATCTTGCTCTTATTTATTGTGTGTGTGAGTGAGTATGTGTGTGAGATCAAAGGACCACTTGTTGGATTCTATTTACTCCTCCACCATGTGGGTCCTGGAGAAGACACTCGAACTCAGGCTACCAGGCTTGATGGCAAGCACCATTACCCTCTGAGTCATCTCACTGACTCCTAGCTCTCTTTTAACTGCATTTTGAGGCATGAACATGGGTTCATGTTGCTACTGAAATCACTCTGTAGCACAAGTAGGCTTAGAGTTTGTGATCCTTCTGCCTCAGTGTCTCAAGTAGCTGGGATGGGAGGCCTAGACTCTCAGGGCTAGTATGTGTACATTTCTCTGTTCCACTATGGAATGGGCTCACTAGGCATACAGTTTGATGTTCTCAGCTTTTCCAATCAATGCAGAACTGTCCTTCCAAATGGGTTCAATAAGTCCTTCTTTTCAGCAGCATTCAACAGAACCTTTATATTTGGGGCTTCAGTTAGTTTAAAGTTCAGTCATATGGCTGTATTTCATCATGGTTTTGATTGGCAATTCCCTGATTGTTAATGTGATAGGTTCCCTTTTCATATACCTACTAATAAGTTGTATACCTCTTGAGGAAGTTCTGGCTAAGGCTTTTGTCCATTTTCCTATTGGTTTGTCTGTCTTTTCAAAATAAATTTACAGAATATGATTCTATTTTGTGGTATTCTTGTAGCAAACACTTTCTCCCTGCTCTGTGCCTGTATTTCATCCTATAGTATCTTCTTATACAGTGAAGACTTTAATTTTAATGGTTCTGAATGTATTCATATTTTTCATTAACCTGATTTCTAAATCTTGAATAAGAACCCTCCTGACCTCAAAAATATTCCTCTAGATCGCCTTCTACAAGATTATTTTTTCCAAGACTCAGAATTGAACCTGGGTCCTTAAGAACACTGGACAAGTGTTCTGCTGCCTTGTATTCCCAGGCCAGTCCTCATCTCCACAGGCAGACCAGGCTGGCTTCTAACTGCATCAGCTTGCCTTAGCCTTCCGACTGTTGGGGTTACAGGCATGTGCCCCATGCCTGGCTATCCTTCCGGAAGTCTTCAGTTCACCTTTCAAACTAGGTCTCTAATTCTCCTGGAAATGATTTTTATGAGTGACCCACTTCTTTATACCTTCAGCTCTCCCTCCACCTCGGTTTCTGTCTCTACCCTAGCTCCACTTTCTGTTGAGTTCATCCTTCCTCCTCTGACAAACCGTACCATCTCAGGCATCTACCAAGTGTCCACATGGGTGGGGCCTAAATCTGAGCACTCTGTGTTTGTCCCTTTGCCGTTTCCCTATACATCTGTTCCACACCAACACAATTAACTACTCAGTATTGGTCCAGGCATCTCAGGAAGCAAGTTGTCCAAACTTACTTCATCTGCAAGAGTTTCTTGGCTCCATTTTGCCTTTCCCACGTCTGTACATTTTATGATCAGCTTATTAAGTTTCAGCAGACAACTAGAGTCCAATTTTATTAGATTCATTTCATGATCCAGTTTGGAGGGAATTATCATCTTAACCATATTTCACCTTCCAATCTATAAGCTTCCAGCTTCTTTTGAACACATTTACCTTTAGTGTCACTTATGTTTCATTATATCTTAGTGAAGTTTTATGAACTTTTTATTAGAATTATTCCTAGACACTTATTTTATGACACTATAAACTGTACCTTTGAAACTTTGTTTTCTGTTTGTTGCTTGGAAAATAAGAAAGGCAATATTTAAAACTTGATTTTTGTATTTGTTGTATAACATCTTCAAATGGTATGAATTTTCTTTCTTACATTTCTTTTTCCCATTTGTTAAGATGCCTTAAGGGCTTCAATAAAACACTGCATGTGATTGGATTTGAATACATATTTTGAAGGTCCAATATGATGGCTATTTTATGTTAACAAGACACAAGCTATAGTCATCTAAGAGGAGGGAATCTCCATTGAGAAATTGCCTCCATAAGATTGGACTGTAGGCAAGCCTGCAGAGAATTTTCTTAATTAGTGATCAGCTGGAGCTAGCCCAACCCAAAAACTGTGGATGGTGCCATCCTGGGCTGGTGGTCCAGCCCAGATGAGTAAGCCACAAGGAGCAAGCCAGTAAGCAGCTCCCCTCCATGGCCTCTATATCTGCCCCTGCCTCCAGGTTCCTGCCCTGTTTGAGCTCCTGTCCTGACTTCTTTCAATAATGAACAATGATATGAAATCTTAAGCCAAATAACCTGTTTCCTTCCCAAGCAGCATAGTCATGGTGTTTCATTGCAGCAGCAGTGACCCTAAGACATGAAGACAACAGGATTTGCTAATAGATTGTATTTGAAATGTGAGGAAAAGCCTGGAATCAAGATTAAGTTCAAAGTGTGGGGCCTGAGTAACTGAAAGCACACCATGGCTATGCTGCAGTGGCTAAACATGACAATGCTGCTAGTCATGTGGTCAGTGGCTAAGAGAAGAAAGACCAAGGTATTGACCAGTACTGTTTGCAGTGATCATCCCCAAGTATCTCCTGAAAAGAGCAGTTTTTCACTCTTGAGATCACTCTTTTGTGAGGATTTAAACATACACAAATGTTCAACAACAAAACCAGAGCCGTCCAGTTCAGTCACTGAACTCTACAGGAGGCTTTTCCAATCATAAACTTCATTCTCCATAAAAATTAACCCCAAAACTATGGGGTAGTTTTTCCTCCAGATTCAACCATCTTCCTGTTCCTACTACACACACACACACACACACACACACACACACACACACACACACACACAATTTTGAATCTTTCCCCAGGTCAGATAGCTAAGGAAGAAACTCCTACCAGGAAACTTAGTCCCTGCAACATACAAATGGCCTTTCTGGAAGATGCCATAGAATGGTCAACTATGTGTTCCTGTTTTAGGGTTTCTAATGCTGTGAAGAGACACCATGACCATGTCAAAGCTTTTATAAAGGAAAACATTTAATTGGGGTGGCTTACACTTTCAGAGGTTTGTACATTTTGATCATGGTGCAGTATGGTGGTGTGCAGGCAGACATGGTGCTGGAGAAGTAGCCAGAGTGTCCTACATCTTGATTTGTAGGCAACAGGAAGTGGTCTGAGAAAGTGGGTGTGGCTTGAGCATAATTGAGACCTCAAAACCTGCCTCCACAGTGACACACTTCCTCCAACAAGTGCCACGCCCATCCTCGACCAGCAAGGAAAAAAACGCGACTCAGGAGAAGATCTTCTTCTAGCAGTTTAATCAGGATCCTTGAACATGCTTCTTCTGGGGAAACGCCCGCACAGGCTTAAATCCCCTTGCGCTGACCAACCCCAGTGAGCTACATGGACCCTGCAGATAGGCTGCTCTTATACAGAAGCAAGCAAGCTGAACAGGCTTAGCCAAATAAGGACTTGTTTACAACAGAGAGTGCTCACTATGGGCAAGGTGGAAGGCGGAAGCCAGTGCCATCTTTAAGGCGCGGCACTCTACAAACAAGGCCATACCTACTCCAAGAAAGCCACACCTCCCAATAGTGCCACTCCCTTTGGAGGCCATTTTCTTTCAAACCACCACAATCTCTATTGAGTCAACCTTAGGACAAACAAAACAAAATGAAAAATACCAACGGACTATGACTACTGCAGAAGGGACCCTGATCCTACAGAAAGGCCTCATTTGTTCCAGCTGGAACGGCCATGTGACCATCCCTTCTCACCTAGCAACAAACCTTTGAATGTCCTAGCGCGAAGAAAAGTATAAACACTGTGTATTTATTTATTTATTTATTTATTGATTTTTATTCTTCTCTCATATATTATATCCTGACCACAGTTTCCCCTCCCTCCACTCCTCCAAATCCCCGCCTTCACCTCACCTCTGCCCCAGATCCATTCCTCCTTCGTTTCTTCCCCTTCAGAAAACAGAAAGCCTTGGGACTCTTTTCCTCCTAGTGGGTTGCCTCATCCATCCTTGATGTGAAGGTAGGCACCTAGTCTTATTGCAGCTTGTTATGCCATGCTCGGTTTATATTCCTGCTCTTTTCTGAAAAGCTGTGACTTTAAGTCCAGAGGGCTGTTGAAGTCCCGTTGACCTGCCCTCCAGTTCCCTGACATTTATTCATTTCAGGTGCCGGTGTTCTGAGGCCAGGGTGAGCAACTGCCTACTGTCCTCTGTCCATTCCTCAACCATCGCCACCTTCCAAAACTGTAAGATACAGTGATCTAAATGAGAAGAGAAACCCTACTGTACTCGGTGTCCATGCCCATGCATGCCTGTAATGACACAACTCATACACTAATTTTTGGAATAATTAACATCTTGAAGGCTTCTTTTAAAATACCTAAAAAGGCTAACTTTCCATCTATGGTAATGCAAAGGGATATTTGTCTAAAAACTGATTTGAGAACTGGCATTTGCAGCAAGTGTAAGTTCATATGAGAACAGGTGATGGGACTTAAAACTTGAGTCTTGGGGCTGAAACTCTAGTGAGGAGGTCTACTGATTTCAAGTTTGTTTGTTTGCTTTTAAAGATTTTGTTTTGCTACTTTTTACTACATATGTGTATAGGTCTGTGTGTGAGTATATGCATGTGAATGCCTGTGCCTGAGGAGGCCCGAGGCTCTGAGTTCTCCTGTGGTTGATGCTGAGGATTGTACACAGGTCCTTGGTAGGAACAGTATTGCACTAAATTGCTGAGCCATCTCTCCAGCCCGTGGAATTTTTTAAAAGTGGTTTTTTTTAAGGTGTGTGTGTGTGTGTGTAACCTCTCCCTAGCTTTTTATGTAGAATTAATGCCATTGATTCTTTACATGCTTAGTTTTATACATATTATCAATATCCTAAGAAAACTACTCATTTGTGTATGTGGTTCTGCCCTTTTTATCAATATACACACTTACTCATGTTTTCATAGTTGTTTGTTATCCTAGGTATTTTAAAGCCAGCTTCCTTCTGCCTTTCAGATACCATTTTGAGACAGATGATGGGAATGCACCTCACCCTGGGCAGCTATTGGCACCATGTCAGCATGCTAGAATATGTGAAAATAGCTGTCACTGTGGATCTGTTTCTTATATAGTGAACATAATTCATGATGTTCATGTTTCTGAAAGTCAAGGATTCTTATACTACGTGTGCTGTGATCTCTTTACATCTGAGAAGTTTTTGTACAACCCCAGAAATTTTCATAGTTATAAAAATCTAATGCTTAGTGATAATGAATTTTAATTTAATTTAAAAATTCTTTTGTATAAATATACCTTTATCATTAATCAAAGATGAGTGTAAGACTGAAGAGATGACTCAGTGGTTAGGAACACTGGTTGCTCTTCTAGAGGACCCTGGCTCAATTCCCAGCACCCATATGCAGCTCACGACTGTCTACAACTTCAGTTCCAGGGAATCTGATGCCCTCATACAGACATACATGTAGATAAAACACCAATGCACATAAAACAAATAAATAAATAAACACTTTTTAAAAAGGTAAGCACAAATGTGCATATTAATGAGATAGATTTGCTTATTTATTTTTCCATAATGAATCAAACCTTGGGTTGGAGGGAGGGCTCAGCAGTTAAGAGCACTGGCTGTTCTTCCGAGGACCCTGTTTGATTGCCAGCACTCACATGGAACCATCTATAACACCAATTCTAGAGGATTGAATGCCTTCTTCTGGTGTCCACAGGCACCAGGCACACATATGGTTCACAGAAATATATGCAGGCAAAACACCCATACACATAAAATTAGATGAAAAACAGAATTAATCTTGGCTGAATATTTGCTACTGTGGGCCAGAGAGCAACATTTTTCAGAGTTGATAAACAGTTCTGTTTTATAATAATCAATATTGAGAATACTGCTTTGCATAGTGAAAAAATAGCAATAAAATAGTAACAAAAATGGCAGAAGCAAGTTTAGGGCTGTTTCAGAGATTTTGGAAATTTTGTTCTAATCTCAAGCCAAAATTCATTTAATGATTTTTATTAAATGAAATCAAGCCAATAATTTTTAAAAGCAAACTTTCTAATATAACACAATTCAAAGATACAGGAATTTGCTGTTTATATTCTGAGTAATAACAAATATAAAAGCTAAATTCCCTGTAATTTTTAAGCCTCTCTCTCTCTCTCTCTCTCTCTCTCTCTCTGTGTGTGTGTGTGTGTGTGTGTGTGTGTGTGTGTGTGTGTGTGTGTATGCCTGCCCATAAGGTTGGGTGCCCAAGGAGGCCAGAGGCAGGAGGGTCTCTTGGAACTGGAGTTACAGGAGGCTGTGAGCTGCCCTCAGTGGGTGCTGGGAACCAAACTTGGATCATCTGGGAAAGCAGGAAGAGTTTCTAACTGCTGAGCATTTCTTCAGCCCCAGAGTCTTTGTTTTCCATAGTTAAACCACATGTTTCCACAAGAACAGCCAATAACTCTATCCAATAAAAATTCTGTGATTTACAGTGTGTACCAGTGTCTGCACAGTGGTGTAGGCAACAGTCATTAGCATCGTGAGAGAGACAGCATAAACAGTACAAAGTGTGTTCAGAACCAGGGCAGCGGTGAAGTCAAACTATACAGTGTGGGCAAACACAGCCAGAAACACCTGAGTCATGGAGAATTTGGTGTGTTACATTAATCTTTGGTAAATGCACACTCAGAAACCCTACAAAGGCAAGTAGTACCCCAAGTCATCCCAGCTGCAGCCACCAACAACAGGAGGGGTAACTAATAGAACCTCTCTGTGGTGGCTAAAGGGGTTTGAGAAGGCTGTCAAGTCTTCAGGACCAGGAGTCTGAGACAGACATCACAACGAGAGCATTAACACTGCTGCAGCCAAGGAACAAGGGGCCTCCATAGCCAAGACCCCGCATAAGATTGTCCTATAGAGTGCCACTTGCCACTGTTTCTGCTTGTCTGCTGCCACCGCTCCTTTATGAGACACTGAGGTAAACAGAAAGCTGCTAGACATCTGAACTAAAAGGGCTTCTTGCCTACCAAGGAATGCTTCCCAGGTAGAGGAACAGACTCCTCAGTCAGCTGTCAGTGGCAATTTTAAGTACTTATTGTGCAACAGTTTCCTCTAAGATTAAACATTCCCTTCTGCAGACAGCTTCTTAAGCAGAAAGGCAAATAACTCAGGATAGCTTTAGGAAGTCCCTGAAACTGAACAGATTCACTAGGCCCCTTCCTGCGAGAGTAAGCAATAAAAGCTGAGAGTCCCAGCTCAGAATAGACTTTCAGAAGAGAGAAACTGAAAGACTAAGGCCAGACCAGCTGCCCGGAAGAAGCAGAAACTAGCTGAGGTCCCCAGAAAAGTTTTAGACCAACTGAGGCACCTGGAAAGGACACTCACCAACCTGTTGAGCTGCCTGTAGGCTGTGCAGTAGGTGATGGGAGATGTCATTCTGTATATATGTTTCTCATACTGGTTTAATGAATAAAGCGCTGTTGACCAATAGGAAAGCAAGATAGGCAGGACTAAGAGACAAGGAGGAAAGAGGAAGTAGTAAGGAGGAGTCAAGATGGAGAGACTGGGGGAGAACAGAACCGCTGCCCCCCCCCCCAGCTCTCTGGTAAGAAGACCACATGGAAATACTTAAATTAACAGAAATGGGTTAATACTTAAGACAGAGCTAGCAGATAAGAAACAAGTAACTGGCCAACAGAATTATATCTAATACAGAGTCCCAGTGTGTTAATTGGGGCTGGCGCAGTGGTGGGACAAGACCAGCGGTGGGCGGAAAAACCTTACTCGTTACAAGTAGGCTCCAGGTTCCCAGCTTTGTGAGCTGTCACCCACACTGGGGCAGGCATTATTGATGCAGCTGTCTTTGAGTCATTTTGCTCCTGTAAGTAATCCCTCACCCATATTCCTGTAAACAACCCAATAAAACTCATTGGTCCACCAAATTGGACTTTGATGGTATCCATACATTGGTTCATCATGAATTCCTTATCTGGGGTGAGCACACTGTGCTGTGTCTTCCCACACTGAAGGGGCGGACTCTAGCCAGCCTGAACACAGCAAATATGGCTCCGTCAGGCCTTGTCTTTCTCCTCATTTTCTCTGCCTTGCTGAAAACATTAGATTACTTTCCTAAAGCTGGTCACCAAGTTCTATTCCCTTATTGGGCCACTTCCTCCCCCTGAGGATGACAACCAAGTTCCAGCAAGCAAAGTATTGAAGTCCAGCAATCAAATGGCCAACTTTGGTTCAACTAATTAACATGCTCAATTAAAACTGAACACCTCACTCATCCTAACACAGGGTTTCTCCCTTTATTTTTAAAAATCGCCATTTTCATATGGGCCACACCTACCTCCTCTCTATCCAGAGGCAGTTCTTTGTCCTTCCTGAACAAATATCCCTGCCTCCTCCTTTGTCCCCCCCCCTTCTCCCTTGTCCTCTATCTCCTGTCTCTATCTCTTGTTCCCTACCATCAGTCCCTCAGGGGCAAGTAAACCTCCTTTTGGCTGAGAACTTGGTCTTGTGGGTCCTGAGTTGATACCAATCTCTTCAAACACTATCAACAGCTTCCTGTGTGTTTGCCTTCATAATTATCATGCCAACAGCTACATGGCATGTTATTGATACCATGTTAGTGAGGGCTGGAGGGATGGCTCGATGGTTAAGATAAACACAGCTCTTCCCAAGGATGAGAATTTGATTCTCGTATTGGTAGCACTACTTTTTTGTTGTGGTGGTAAAATACAATGATCAAAATCAACTTATGAAAGAAACCATTCAGCTCATGGTTCCAGAAGGAGAGTCCATAATGTCAGGGAGGCTTGGCAGCAGGTGGCTGGAGCAGGAAGCTCAGTGTTATGGTTGTGTTTGTCTGTTTTGTTGACACAAGCTAGAGTAATATACCTAGGAGGAGGAAACTCAACTAATAAAAACTAATAAAATCTCTCTAACATATTGCATATATGGCATTTTCTTGATTAATAATTATTGATGTGGGTCACCCCAGCACACAGGGGGACTCCTGGTCAGGGGTCCTGAGTTGTATATGAAAGTATGAGCAGGTCAGAAGGAGCAAGCCAGTAGCAGCAATCATACATGGCTCCTGCTTTAGCTCCTGCCACCAGTTTCCTGCCTTGAGTCCCTGCCTTGACGTCCCTCCATAATGGACTGTGATGTGGAAATAGAGCTGAAATAAACCCTTTCTGCCCCAGTTGCTTGGGGCAGTTAAGGTGTTTTATCTCAGTAATAGAAAGCTAAGACACCAAGGGGTCACTTCTTCAACTACAAACACAAAGCAGAAGGTGAGAACTGGAAACAGGGTAAGACTATAACTCTCGGAAGACTGCCTGCGGTGACACACTTCTTCCAGTGAGGCTCCATGGTCTAAAGGTCCTATGACCTCTCCCAGACAGCACCACCAACCAGGGGCCAACTGTTCAAACACGTAAGTCCAGGAGGAACATTTCATTCAAACCACCACAGGCCCACCCCTCACAAATGCCTGAAATTCCAGCTCCAGAGGATCTAACTTCTATTGGGAACTTTGAGTACACATGTACTCACAGGCACACACAGGCACACACACACACACACCTAAAAATAATAGAAATTTTTTAAGAGAAAAAAAATGTGAGTGTACCATAATTTGGCTAAATGATCAAAGTGTATTCAAGGTGTCTCCTTTTCTGTTTTTATTGGAAATAAGGCTAGTCTGTGCTATCCAAGGACCCAATGGCCTGAAATACCACTAAGCACCTGTTAATAGGGAACCAGGCCTTCATCCAAAGTGATAGTGTTTTCCATTGATAACTGAAAGATACTATAGGGTAAGAGCCTCATCCTTGGAGAGAGGGGTGTGGAAATCTGTTGTCACCTTTCCTTTGGGCTCAAGCCAATGAATCCTCCATTTTCACTTGCAACACTAAAGTCAGCGGGCTCAGTAGGTGTCCTGTCAACCATAGTTAAATACCTAGAACGGAACAGCATCATGAAGCAGATAAGTGAAAAACTCACATCCATGGAGGGCAATACTGTGCTTTTCTTCTCCAAGGTCCAGAGTTTGCTGGGGCAGCTTCAGCCCACAGTTGCCAATGCCTAGAATTTTTTCACCAAGGCCCTTCCAGAGGTCAGCCCTGAATTTGCACAGTGACCCCCATCTGTAGCACACTAATGATTCTGGGTGCTACTTGCAGTGTGGTACTAAGATCCTTCAGCTCCTAGCTCTTGGGGGACCCCATGGGGATCCATCCAAGAATCCAGCTTGGACTTCAACCAAAAATTCTCTTTACACCTTTTCGCAGCAGTAACCCCACAGTCCAAGTTTGGGCTGGTGAGAACTGACCGCCAGAGTTGGAGTTCCATGCACCACATCGTCAATGGAGAGAACCACTTGCCCCAAAGCTTTTTTAAGCTTCCAACCACACATTTTGGTATGTTTCCACTCCACTAAATAAATAAGTGTAATTTATTTGTCTTTTAAGAGTTAAAGCAGGTGTTTGTTCTTGCATGTTTCTGCAGAATTTCAAACTGGAGTTGCATCTAGGAATGTCTATTTAGAATTAGATGGGCAGGCTCCGGGAGTGGAGAGCCCGGGGCGGAGCGCGGGTCCCGCCCAACTGCTGCGTCACCGCCAAGCGCGCCGCCGAGGTGGCGCGGTGGCGCGCGTGCATAGCCCGCTCCCGGGCCATGGCTAGCTGGGCCGGGGCCGTGCTCTCGGTGCTGAACCCGCTGCGCACACTGTGGCTGGCGCTGGCCGCCGCCTTCCTGCTCGCACTGCTCCTGCAGCTGGCACCCGCCGGACTGCTGCCGAGCTGCGCGCTCTTCCAGGACCTCATCCGCTACGGGAAGACCAAGCTGCCCGGCCCGCGGCGCCCCGCCGTCTGCAGGGCCTTCGACGTCCCCAAGAGGTAACCGCGGTGGCGAGGCGCGCCCGGCAGGGGGCAGCAGAGGCGGCGCGGGCACGGGAGCCTGTGGCTTCCCAGAGCCGTCCCGGAAATGACTGAGCATCCCAAGGTTGGCCTGGTCCCCCGGGGTCCGGTCCGCCCAAGCGTCTTTATTCCAAATTCTCCCGCTTCCCCTTCCCAGAACTCTTAACTTGAGGTCGTGGAAGTTCGTGACCGTGGAGGCTGGGTCTTCCTCTATTTCCCCAGTTGTCGCCCCAACCTGTCACAGTCAGGAAAGAGGTCCAGGGGGTACACTTCTCGGGCTGCGCTGACATCCCTGGCCTGCATCTCAGCAGGTGCACCGGCAAGCTGGCCCTTTTTGCTCTGCATTGACAGTGTGTAGATGGAGAAGTCAGCTTAACACTATTCTAGATAGTAAAGGTGTATCTTTTCTTTGAAGTTCATTATACAATTACATTCGGAATTGAATTTGAAGGAATGTGATGGGTTCATCCATGTTATTTTCAAAGTCTATAGACAGCGCCCACTTCTGCAGATGATGCCCAACTATCAAGAAACACAGAAAAGTGGGCAGCTCTCTTGACTGTTGGAGAGTGATCTACCTGGGGTTCAGTCTGAGTGTGGACATCTAAATCATTGTGAAGAATGAATGGTAAAGAGATAAGACCCCAAAGAACTGTTCTTAGAGGTTCGGTTTTTAAAAGCATGAGCATACCCTGTCATCCTATTGCAATCAGGTTTGATTGGCCTACATTCCTTTCTATTATATAGTAATTTATCTTCTGACTTTTGAGAAAGGTCCTAGTGTCCCTGGATTTAAAAGCACACTTAAAAGCCGCTTCTGCCCTGTCTGCCTCTGGCTGGGGCTCATCAGTTCCTATACTCAAGCCTGTCATTATGTAACATCCAAGAAAGAGGTGGGCCTTCCTTGTATTCATCCCTGCGACAATTGGTACTCTGGGCCTCTTGTAATTCCTGCACTATTGTGAAATAACTATTCTTTCCTTCTTCCAGAATTCTAGTGCAGAGCCTTCCATGGTGTCCAACTGTCCTGAGGGGATGGTGGATATTGTTGTTTTCCCCTAAATTGTACTTTAATTTTTCAGTACTGGGGAATGTCCAACAATGCCAGGCCAATAAGGAAAGCCATTCTTAATTGAGGCAAAGAAAAACCAGGGGAGCATTTGCATCAAAAGTGACAAGGTCCTCAGAAGAACACATGCCAACAGAAACCCTTCCACACTCCTTCTTGCTTATCAATTCCTTTTTAATTGCCATCTTCCCACTTACATGAAAAGGTGCTAGTTAGAGTTGGGTAAAGTAACCATCTATTGCTACCTTTACGCCTCTCTCTGTATCTGCAGTGACATTGTGCTCATCACTTTCATGGCTTTTATGGCTTTGTGCTTAGCAGTTTCTTGGGCAAACCAACGCCCCCCCCACACACACACAATAGTGGATTAGAAGCCATTGCTGAATTGTCCTTGTGCCATGTACACAAGACTCCTAGCACTAAACGTCTTTCTTCATTTAGTCCTCAAGACAGACATGTGAGGGACAGGCTGTTGTCAGCATTTCCACCCGTGAATGTAAAAATTCAGGCTTGTTGCACTAGTGAGTGTGGCAGCTAAACCTGAAGTTCCGCCTGTGAGCAGACAGTCCTAAACTCCTAACCCCCAGCATGCCTCACTGGCAAGCTCTTGCACCATGCAAATCTGAGTCACGTCTGAAAGAGATCAAATGGCAGTGGATTTACCCCCAGAGGGTGGCATTTTGTAATATGTTGGTTAATCCAGACCTTATAATATTTGGTCATCTTAGCCAATGTGCTTATTACTTAAATATTTTGAATAGTTTTTCCTTGTGCAAAATGTAATGTCATCTTTAGGAATAAAAATAAAAAATAAGCCCATAACTTCTACACTTACAAAGAGGCAGCTATAAAGCACGTTTCTTCTGCACATGTGGTAGTACTTAGGTCATTTAGTTTGTAATTATTTTCTCCTAAGAAAGCAAGAATATAACCTAAGTTCCTGGAATGTTGTTTTCTCTTCTCCAGCCTGGTACTGGCTGTTTGTTTGAGTTTTGGGGTCTTTGGGGTTTTTTGTTTGTTTGTTGTTTGTTTTTCAAGACAGAGTTTCTCTTTGTAGCCCAGGCTGTCCTGGAATCACTCTGTAAAACAATCTGGCCTGGAAATCACAGAGATCAGCCTGCCTCTGTCTCCAGAGTTCTGGAACTAAAGGCATGCGCCTCCACCACCCAGCTTTTTTTTTTTTTTTTTTTTTTTTTTTTTAATCAAAGCAACAACTGATTTTCTTGTTTTGATTGAATCCCCAGAAAGTCTGCATAAATAAATGACAGGCCCTAAAAGTCATGTTGCTCTTGGCTTCCACAGTCAATGGAAACACGTCTGTTTCTAACATTTCAAAATAGCTCCAAGGAACATGGAAACTTAGCACTGAACTGGGCTCTGCAAGTCAGATGCTGCCCAGTTTTCTGCCTTAGAATCCAGGAGCAGTTGGGGTTTGTGAATTAGATACACATTTCATCTTTATCTTCATCAGCGATTGCTGAAAAATTAGCATTTCCTTAATTATGAATGTCATCAACAAACCACAGGACAATAGCAGTGTCTCCAAGTTTTTGATAGAATATAATACATTAAAAATAGTGAGGACCCCTCAAAATAGCATTGTTTCAATAACCACAAAAAAACATAGTTATTCACCACTAGAGCTAATTATTCAATATATAACAAATGCATGGATTCCTTATGGCATAAACTTGACTTTTAATAATTGGATTACCTACATGTCCATATTATTGATTTTCTTAGTCTCCCCCATGTATCTTATGCTTATGGTGACATTTTGAGAAGGGCCTAGAGCCTTTGTCAAGCAGCATTTACATTTGTCATCAGCTATAGGAGCCTTAGCTCATGCCTGGAGGCAAAAAAGGCCCTCCTACCAGAATGTTTGAAAGGATGAAGGGCTGGGCGCTCAGTTGGTTAGGGGTTAGACTAGATTCTTCCGTGAACTAATTACCATGTCCTTGATGCATTTAGCATACCTTTCCCATAGGGCCTGCTGTTAATCTTAAAGCTAGCCTAGGCTCCATGAAGCTTGTAGGCAAACAAAAAAGTATGTCAACAAATTTCAGAGAAGCAAAACCTTTTTTGAGGCCATCAAGTGTTCCCTAGGAGACCCAGCAAGGTTGTTTGAGCAGGGCTAAGAGTTTTAAGGAGGGACTCTGTAGGGAAGATGGGTGAGGTGGGGAAAGAGGCTCTTGTCAGAGCCTTGTGGGCCAGGATGGACCAGGAACTTATCCAGAGGAATGGAAGCTGCTGAGGGCTTTGTGGTGGAAGGGAAAACATTGCACTGTAGCACATAAAAGATGGCGCCATTGTGTGAGAAAGACTGGGCAAGAGGCTGCTGTGTTAGTCCAGGAGAAAGATGGTGGTACTCGAGTGGATTGCAGCTGAAGCATCATGGTATCCTGAGGTGTCAAAGGTGGGAGTGGCATTCAAATACATAGCACAGGCCCAGTCACCTGAAGATTAGTTCCCCTTCCCTAGTTATCCCACAGCTCCCTGGCTTAACTAGAGGGCCAGGGCCAACACTCAGTGCACATGTATGTTAAATAAGATTGTGTTTCCTGGGCTTCAGACCATGGAGGAGTTCCAGCCCTGTGCAGTCCTGTCTCCCTTCTGACTTTGCACCCTGTAACTTCCTGCTATTGGCCCTATTCCAGTTCAGGGCTTCCCTGTAGTAGTTCTCATCCTACCTCAGGGCCTTGGCATTACCTGAAAATTTTCCCTCTCACCTGGTCCCTGGGTTAAAGCTTAGCTATTTTATTTTCAGTGAGGCCTTCCATACCTGCCTTACTTAAAATGATGATTGCACACTCCCCAACAGACCTTCTCCCTGCAGTCAGCCAAAGCCCATAATAGTCATCCAAGTGGCTGTTAGTCAAAGGAGTACCCACACCAAACCTTGTGCTGTCAGGAAGATCGCTGTGTCCCTATTCCCAGGACTTGGAAAACAGCACTTCTAGGAAGCAAGTTACTAAAGGAGGAAGTCCTAGAGTGTCTTTACCCAGAAGGCAGTGGGGATTGGAGATCTGTAGTTTGAGTCATTACTGTCTCTTTAAATACAGGCAAGAGACAGGACCTCCTGTAAAGACTAGGAAGTGTTTCCTAGTCTTTAGAGAGCAGAATAAAATGTGAGACTGAAAAATAATTCAGTGTGTATTTAAACCAAAGGTGCCAGGAGCAAGGAGAGCCATAAGGCATAGCCCAGTAATTCATTCGCAACTACTGATTCACTTGCCTACAGGTGTCACATAAACAGGCTCTGCGCGATATAGGGCTAAGAAAACAGGTTCAAGCAAGGTCTGCAGGCAAGAGTGCAACAATGTGATATAAACACCAGTCATTCTAGCCGCATCTGGAGCCAACTGCAGCCTCTGCTGTGGCCTTGGATAAGGAACTTATCCTCTCAGAGTCTTGGCATTCCGTC
Organism: Phodopus roborovskii; assembly: GCF_943737965.1. NCBI lineage: Eukaryota > Metazoa > Chordata > Mammalia > Rodentia > Cricetidae > Phodopus > Phodopus roborovskii. The sequence goes on along the minus strand of NW_026126525.1, from coordinate 26,042,550 downwards.
TGCCATGTGAAGAGAACAAACTATGGAATTGTTGAAAAGATGAAAGTTCATGGTCGCGCCTTTTCTCCCAGGTCCCAGTCTACATCCTTTATCTCAAGGCTAGATAGTCTCTATGCCATCAACAGATGGGTGTTTTGTTATTATTATTAATTTTTGTTTAGGGGTGTTTTGCCTGCATATATGACTGGGCATTGTGTGCATGCCTGGTGCTCCTGGAGGCTAGAAGAGGGAGTTGTATCCCTGGGTGGTTGGTGATGGTTGTGAATTGCCACGTGGTGCTGGGAGTGGGACCTTGATCTGTTGGAAGAGCAGCAAGCTCCCTTAGCTGCCTTTTTCTCTAGCTCCCAGGTGGATGCTTGGAAACTTTGGAAAGGATTGAATAACGATTTTCTTTTTAAAATGTTTTACTTTGGTATGCCTAAATGGGTCTCCATTACAAAAGCCTGCATCCTTACAGGGCCCTGTGCCCCCTGCCCTCTTCTCCAGGTCCTGCCACACAGCCACAGAGGAACCACAGATGGCGCACACCCAATGTGCAGTGCACCTCTCTCCGTGCCTTGCAGCCTTTCCTCTGCTTGGAAAGTGTGCTAGGTGACCTCACTTAGTATTACACATTCTAAGTCCGTCCATTTCCTGCAAAACTTTTAACTTCATGTTGAATGTTTAGGCTTGGAATGCATAATAAGTGAGGTCATAGAACCCCAGAAAAATGAAAGAAAGAAAGAACATGTGTTCTCTCCTATGCAGAATCTAGCCAGTGATATATGTATATACTAACATACATACATATGGGTACATTATAACATGAAGAAAAGAAAAGAAAAAAGGGTAAATATGCAGGGTGAGGAAGGACTGAATGTAGGTGATGGATGCAAGTTATGAGAGAGGATATAGAGCTAATTGATTTCTGGTTTAAATCTGCCATGATTTTTTTTTTTTTTTTGGGTGGCAGAGAAGTGCATACAATATATTAGATACTGAGAGTGTAAAATCTAACGTGCAGCCCCACAGCTTCCATTCTGAATGCACACTCCAACAATGTAGAAGTTTGTTGAGTTGTGTAGGCCTTGGGTCTATTTAATTTTGGTTTTTGATATTTGTATTTATTTGTAAGTTTTTTAAAATAAAGTTTATACAATTTTTTTAAAAAAAGGGAAGTGTGCAAGAATTACATGTTCTATGCAGATGTCCCTTCTAGAAAGCCATCCCAGCCACCCAGCCAGGAGCGCATCCCTACTGCTATGTTCCCTGATCAGATGTTAGGCTAGATGCGGGGAGAAAGAAGATGGATCAGGTAATGAAGTGCCTGCCACACATGCATGAGGACCTGAGTTCAATCCCTAGCACACAGACATGGTACAAGTGTAATCTTGGTGCTGGGAGGGTTAGAATCACTGACCATCTAGTTTAACTGAGGTTATAGGCAGTTATGAGCTGCCCAGTGTGGATGCTGGAAATCAAACTTGGGTCTTTGGCAACAGCAGCGCGTGCGCGCTCACACGCACACACACACACACACACACACACACACATTACAAAAAGTTTTCAAAATGTTTAAAGTATATGAAACTGGAAAGGTGGGCTAGCCATTAAGAACATGGGCTGCTGTTTCAGAGGTCCAAATTCAATTTCCAGCATCCACATTGGAAATGTTCTTCCATCTCCTACTCGGTTGCATGATGCTTGCGTGGCGGTTGTGTGGATGTCCAGTTTGGGATCTAAAGGACTCCTGCGTTGCTATGGCCTAGATCATTCTGTGCAGGGAGCTGCGGCTCCTTCTGAGAACTCGGTGACCACTCTTGTTACCCAGAGAGGAGAGACTATTAACTGATCCTTTCACAGTCCAATTAGTGAGTCTCATGATATGGAAGTGCACTTTGAAACTAAATTCTCCCACCTGAAGAATTTAGGTTCTGTTTAAAACCTACTGCATTTTGGGTTACAGGCGGGGTGAGTGGAAGGGTAGACTCTTCCTGGGATTTTTGGAGGTTCTAGCTGCTGGTTACCTAACTCTTCCTCCCATTGCAGGTATTTTTCTCACTTTTATATCGTCTCGGTGTTGTGGAATGGCTTCCTGCTCTGGTTCCTTTCCCAGTCTCTCTTCCTGGGAGCACCTTTTCCAAACTGGCTTCGTGCTTTGCTCAGAACTCTTGGGGCCACACACTTCCGAGGTAATTTGGCTCTCTAGCCTGTTTCTGGTTCCTGCCTGCAGTTCTCACTAATCAGGCCCCTCTGTGGGGCATGGAAAGTGGAGGGCGGACAAGGTTTGCATGATTCATTGGTCCCAAGTCCTCATTGAGCTGTGGCAGAGCCCAGGATGAATCCCTAGTCTGCTGCCTTGCAAGCCTGTGTTGAATGCAGGACAGGCTGTTCTCGCTCTGATACCATCAGTGGGCTGATAAGCTTACAAAGAAGGCCTTACATGTGCTGGGGATGCTTTGGAAATCCTTGCATTTGCACTGAAACATTTATCATTTACACAGCTGCAGCCAGAACCATGCCCGGGGCCCACAGAAGTTTGTATTTTAAATACTGCTCTTTGGCAAACATTTAGAAAAATCTGGGGACTGGTGAGATGGATAAATGGATAAAGGCGTTTGCCACCAGGCATGATAATCTAGCGTCCATCTGCAGGACCCACATTTGGGAAATAGGAAACAGACTCCTACAAGTTGTCCCCTTGACGTCTTCACAACACACACACAACACACACACACACACACACAGAGAGAGAGAGAGAGAGAGAGAGAGAGAGAGAATAAATTAGTTAATTAAAATTAACCCGAAAAGGTTTATTATGTTGTACATCTTAAGTTAAGTAAACTGTGAATAGTTGTTGGCCAGGTCATTACAAAAGAGCATTTAAACATGCCATAGCAGCATATAAGGGCTCAGTAGAAGAGGCTGGGAGACCTAATGCATGGGCTTTGTTGCTTACCATGTTCATGTGTTTGCAGGTTAGATTGATTTGAGGAGTTTTCTTTGTTTTAACATGTCCATAAAGAATTTTTTAAAAACTGGGTTTTAGGTTACCTAAAATACAAAAAGAGCAAAGCAGAGGCTGGTAGACCTTTTAGAATAGAGTCCTTGGGTCAGCCTACAGCAGGGTCATGCATAGAAAGGAACACTAGGGGGCGCTGGCCAAGTCCTAGTTCTCTATCTGGGCACTAGTAAAATGTGGGAGTTAGTAAAAATTCACCAAGCTCTGTCCCTGTGATTGTATCTGTATCCCTCTTTTTAAAAGACAGACTGGGTTTTGTGACATTTTAAAAATGAGCTTTCTTCACAGTGCCTTGGAGCATGTGATGAAGGGCCTGTGGGAAGGTGGATCTTGGGACCCACTGTCTCTCTAAAAGTGTAATTTCTCCTTTTCTTTTTCTTTTGGCAGCACTGGAGATGGAGTCCAAGGCTTCCCAAATGATAGGTAGTGCTTCATCATTCAGTCCTTCTCCCACTCTTTATTTTTTAAGTCTGAAAAGAAATACTCACCTGTTGGATCACCACCTCTATCTCTGCCTTTGTGGGTGGGTGTGGCCCCGGGGTCCCCTCACATAGCATTTCTAACATCAGCGTGGACCTCTCCCTGTCCGTCTGCATCTAGCAGTTGGCATAGGGAGTAGAGACCCACGGCCCTTCATCATGACATCCATGTGGCCTGGAAGGCTCTTACTGATAGAGTCAGAGATGAGCTCTGTCCCCTCCTCCCACGACCCTGCCACTAACTGACCGCATGGCTGTCATCCAGCCTGGGTCCTCAAAGCTTGAGAGAGGAAGAGGTTAGTTTGAGTGGTCGGTCTCTCCGCCCTCTGACCCTGATCTTGTGAAAGGCTGTTTCAAGTGGGCCAACTGAACACTTGGCTTAATGCTGGAGGAGGCACCAACTGTGTCGCCTTCTGCATTGCAGTGGGTCAGCTGGCTCTGTCTGCCTTCTTGGTGCTGACGTCCCTCTGGGTCCATAGCCTTCGGAGGCTCTTCGAGTGTTTCTACATCAGCGTGTTCTCTAACGCCGTGATTCACATCGTGCAGTACTGTTTCGGGCTTGTCTACTATGTCCTAGTTGGCCTAACTGTACTGAGCCAAGTGCCCATGGACGACAAGAGTGGTGAGTGGCTCTTGCAGTGCATTCAATATCATCTTGTCAAAAGGTAGATATGTCTGCTGAAACCTGAAAAACACCAGCATGAGCAGCTGTGACTTCAGTGACGATGGTAAGGGACAAAGCATTCTTGAGTCTGTTTAAGGACGATAAAGTTAAGCTGTGTGAGATTAGCCTGTAGCGAGGTAGGAAATGTAGCTAAGCTCTGAGCAGAAGCCATGAGACCTCCAAAGGAAGTGGCCTCACCAGAGCCCAGTTATCTGCAGGGGAGGGGGTGCATGGGTGAGGTAGGGAAGTCACTATATGAGATTAAATCACAGAAAATGGGATGGGAGAAGAGCTTGAGGTGAGTGGGTCTCTTCTGGAGGAGGAGGCACAACCATGCTCTTGCCATTAGTTCTTGGGATGGCTGCCCTCCTAACAAAGCCTTTCTTCATGTGGGACAGCCCAAAGGGAGAGGAAGACCGAGTCTGGCAGTAAATGGAAAAGGCCTTAAGGTTTCTGCATTCTTTTTGGCCAGGAAGAGGAAAGCAAACCTTTGTATGTGAGCAGGAGATGAGGTAGCTTGCTATTTTATTTGGAAGCTACATAACCTATATGACTGTCAGATTCATAAAAAACAACCTGTGTGGATAGCATAGAACTTCTAATCCTTTTGGGTGATTGGAATGACTTAGTGCTGAGGTTAACTTGACCTTGATGCCATGGACCATCATCCTAGCTCTTGCATGACCCTTTGCTCCATGTCCTATATCATGAGTTGAGACCAAGATCTGTGTTTCCACCTATCAGTAACTGAGACTTGCCTTGTTTGGTTTTGGTTTCTGAGTGCTGCAGAGTTCACTGTGTCGCTGTAATACACCTCCTAAGGCTATAAGAATTCTTTGAAAGGCAGGCTTACCGACCAGATAGCTTCTCAATTTGTGAATTGTTTGCCGGTTCCAGCCTTTCAGCCAGCATCTCTTCTAAGTCCTCTGGACTTAGTTGTTAGTTACTTTCCTGTTGCCGTGGTAATGTACTATGACCAAGGTAACTCCCAGGAAGAAGATCATATTTTGGCTTACAGGTATAGAGGGTTTCGTCCATCACAGTGGGGAGCGGGAAGCTGAGAGATCACACCTCAGTCATAAGTGTGAAGCAGAGAGAGAGAACTGGAAGTGGGGAGAGGGTCTATAGCCTCAAGTCCCACTTTTAGTAATGTACTGCTTCCATCCGCACTACACCCCCTAAACCTCTGCAGATAGTGTCACCAGCTAGAGACCAGTAGTTCAAGGCCCTGAGCCTGTGGAGAACATTTCTCATTCATACTACCAACCATGTCATTGATTAAGTCAGCTTTTCTTCCCATGTCTTCCCACTGTGGCATTCAGATGCTAAGCCAGATACCATGGCTTTTTGCCCAGAGGAGCTTTCCAGAACTCTTGGTTGCCCACTAGCTTCTCTCCCCCCCCCCTCTCTTTCTCAAGGCTGGGTATCTTGTAGTCCAAGTTGGCCTTGGCTGGCCTTGAACTCATGATCCTGTTGCCTCAGCTTCCCAAGTACTAGGATGGCAGGCATGTAACCGCTGTGCATTGGTTAGCTCGGCTTTCTGCATTCGGGATTCAGGGTCCCTTACAGGGCTTTGGATGGCAGCTTAGGGAGATGTTTCTCTGCGGATTTTTTTTTTTTCCCCCCTTCGGAGAGTGTGGGCAAGAAGACTTAAAACGAGACTCTGTCATAGAAGCACAGGACATCTCACCACGCAGTAAGTCACTCGGGGATGGGCTGAGTTCCTGCCAGGATCATTGAAAGGATGCTCCAGAGAAGATGTCGCTCAGTCTTGGCCTGTGACTGCTGGAGCTGTGGAGACTGAGAAGCAGCTCTCACTGTCCAGAGGTGGTATTATTATAATACAAGAGCCCTGGGATCTGCAGCATTGGCTAATAGGGCAATTCCTGTTCCATAGTCTATGTGCTGGGGAAGAATCTGCTGGCACAAGCTCGGTGGTTCCACGTCCTTGGAATGCTGATGTTTCTCTGGTCATCTGCCCATCAGTATGAGTGCCATGTCATTCTCAGCAACCTCAGGAGAAACAAAAAAGGTGAGGTCTCTTCTGGCACCTCTCGGATGGGCTCAGGCTCTCAGGGGACGGCTTTCTCTGTACCTTCATTCCTTTCTTCCATGCCCTTGTCCATATCAAATGCTCAATTTTGACAGGACCACTTTCTGAATTGTGATCCTCCCATTGGTAAAATGAGGGGGCAGATGCAGCTCTAACAGTCTATAATTCTATCATGGACCAGCCTATGGGACAGCACCCTGCACATTTCTGATCAGCATATGGAAAACGTGTTAGTGTGGAGTAGTGTGGGCCAGCAGAAGGGAAGAAACTTGACTTCTGGGTTAGCCTGGACTTACTCATTATGGGTGCAGTTTACAGTATTCTTGTTTTATAGACAAAGAAACTGGGTGAAACAAGATTAAGTAATTTATATCAAGTTACACAGGTATCAAGTGGAAGAGTCAGGATTTGAACTCATGCATCCTGAGTTCTGGCATCTGAGCTCTTGCGTGCTTGTGAGTGAAGGACCTACTCATAACATGTGAGAACTGATGGGAAACCTGAGCAGAGGCTTTTTCAGATTTTTATTTTATTTTTATTGTTGTTGTTGTTTTAAGACAGGGTCACTAGTCTATCCTGAACTCACTTTGTAGACCAGGCTGGCCTCAAACTCACTGAGATCTGCCTGTTTCTGCATCCCATGTGCTGGGACTAAAGAAGTGCTCCACCCTGCCCAGCAGGCCTTTTCTTTTCCTGAGACAGTTTCACTTTGCAGCACTAGCTGGCCTTCACCTCACAGAGATCCACCTGCCTGTGCCTCCCGATTGCTGGGATTAAAGCTGCGTACCACCATGCCTGGCTTTATGGTTGATAGCCAGTGGAAGTGTGACAGGATGGTGGCTTTCCGCACCGGCTGTGATACTTGGTAGAGTTTCCGTCAGTGGTTTCAGCAGCAGGGTGGTAACACAGCATCATTGTTCCCTTTCAGGTGTGATAGTTCACTGCCAGCACAGGATCCCCTTCGGAGACTGGTTCGAATACGTGTCTTCGGCTAACTACCTAGCAGAGCTGATGATCTACTTCTCCATGGCTGTCACCTTTGGGTTCCACAATTTAACTTGGTGGCTGGTGGTGACGTACGTCTTCTTCAGCCAAGCCTTGTCCGCCTTCTTTAACCACAAATTCTACAAGAGCACATTCGTCTCCTACCCAAAGCATAGGAAAGCGTTCCTCCCATTTTTGTTTTAAGGCAGCCTTTCTTTAGAGGAGTGCAAGCCAGGTGACAGATTCCATTCCTGTAGACACAGAGACAGCAACGGGAGCAGACATGCAGCAGGGATGTTGGACATTCCGTTCTACTGTAATGCTGCAGTGTTCACTGGGCGAGGCAGATGCTCTTGGAGAAGACATTCCTGGCAGACCTGGGCCTGAGGAATCTGCTTTCTGCCGAGCTTTACAGAGACAAGGGAAAACCAGTAAATGGGCATCTCCAAGCTGATCTGTGGTCACACTAACCAGGCATATAAATAGCTTTGCATGCATACATGCATGCTTGAGTCAGTCCTGTCATGCCCTCCAACCCCCTTCTCTCTCTCTCTCTTTCCCTCTCTCCCTCTCTCTCTCTCTCTCTCCCTCTCTCTCTCTCTCTCTCTCTCTCTCTCTCTCTCTCTCTCTCTCTCTCTCTCTCTCTCTTTCTCTCGTGCAGGAAGAAAAATGACCCTCTGTGTCTGGGAACAGTGAGCTGGACTGAGTACTGTGGGCTAGCACAGTTTTTTTAAATACATGTTACAGGTCAATAAAAACAGAAACCTCTGAAAATAATATGAATGTATAATTGAATGTATAATATCACACCAGTGGTTCCAATGAAGAAAGAAGTTTGTTGGCATTAATTAATATTCCAAATTTATCACCAATATCTTGTTACATAACTATTGCCTTGCCTGCCCGGCAAACCAGCCTAACAATAAGTTTGGGAACTGTTCTTGATTGAATTCTCTTTTTGACATTTGTACTGAAAAGATCAGGAAATAAAATATTTTTATACTTATGAATACAGACATGCCCTGGACTACATAGTATTGAAATGGGCAGCCTCACTCTATCATTACTCAGTGTTCACATATGCCCGGGTCTATTTCAGCTAGTAGAGCAAAACCAAAATATGCTAGGAATAATGGCACACCTTACTCAACTAGCTTATGTTAAAGGAAATATCCAGTTGAAGTAGAGGCATGGGATGAAAGACAGAAGTGTGACAAAGAATACCATTGCCCTGGCAACAGGAAAGCCTCCACATTCCTATGGTGGAACGTAGTCTGGGCTGGGATGTAGTCAGGTAGTTGAGTGCTTGCCTACAGTAAGTATGTGAGGCACTGCATTCAGCTCCCAGCACTGAGAAAAATCTTGGGCATACTGCTTACCAGCTGAGGTCCTTTTTTGGGGAGGGGGGATTATTTTGTTTGCTGAGTCAGGGCCTCACATAGTCCAGGCTGCCTTGTGAAGCCCTTATATACTAGAGAATGACCTTGTGCTTCAGACTCTGCTGACTCAATCTCCCAGAAGCTGGAATTGCAGGCTCGTTCAGTCCAGTGCTGTGGATCTAAACCAGTGCTTCATGCATCCCGCACACTCCAAGTCTACAGCCCCAGCTTCCTCAGTCAATGCAGATGTCATGTACTCTACTGAGAAAGATCCCTGGAGTTCTGAACTGAGGCTATTTAACTGATGCATCTTAAACTAATAGATTTTTAAAACTTAACTTACATACTCATTTTTCAGTGATGGAGATTTGAGCCCAAGGCCTCTCAAATGTTTGTCACACCCACATATCACTGAGCTACACCCTAAGTCTTTTAATCTAGTTTCAAACACATTATTGTATGACATTACCCAGGGCGAAGTGTTTTGTTGTTTTGGGTTTTTTGTTTGCTTACTTGTTTGTTTTGGTACATGATCTTTCTGTGTAACACCACTGGCTGTCTTGGAACTTGCTATGTATGTAGACCAGGCTGGTCTCAAACTCATAAAGATCCAACCACCTGTGCCTCCCAAATGCTGGGATTAAAGGCATGTGCCACCACACCTACCTCTGGATAGAGAATCTATGATTGACAGAAGTAAGGATAGCACCAAAATCCGACTTGGTGAGCTAATCAGTTTTGTTGGGTTACTTACAGGAGTATGGGTGAGGGGTTACTTACAAGAGCAGAAATGACTAAAAGACAGCTGCATCGCCAAAGCCCATCCCAGCCTAAGTGACAGCTCACAAAGCTGGGAAAACTGTAGCCTGCAGGCAGTTCAGTGGGTTGGACAGTGTCCTCTCCAGACAGCTCAGCTGGTTTCTGTTTCTCCAGTGAGTTTACCTTGTTAGAGTGTTTCTCAGAAATCCTTTCATGTTATATATTCCTGAGAAGGGGCCTACTGAATCTGCTCACTTCCAAGGACTTCTGAAGCCATTGAAGTGTTCTTTCCTGAGTTTAATGAACTTCCCTGCAGGATGGAATGTTCCAGCTCCTCTCAGACCATCCTGTTCACCCCACCTTTAATATCTTGTGTTAATGACCTTCCCTTAAAATAGAAGGTTTAACACTCAGGGTCCACTGCTGTCTTGCACACATGCTAACCCGAATCCACCCTGAAGCTCCCATGTGAGTCCTCATGCTGTGTTTTCTCAACCATCAATCAACTCCCCATTTACTCAAGACTAATTGTTTGTCTATCTGTTCAAATAAATGAGGTTTATCATTTAGAATTTGTTATCTTTGGACCCAGGGCTCAGGGTCAAAACTCTTCCAGCATAGGAGATGTATGTAAATCATATGGCAGTTCGTTTTTAATGCCCATACAAATGATATACATGATTTTAAATAAATAGTTTAAAGGAAAGCTGCATTTTCTTTAGGATGAAATTTTACACCTAAGTTCAGCTGAGGATTTGGAGTGAAATGGGAGCATGTTTGTTGAAGGCCTGGCAGTCTATGAGAAAGCTCCATGCCCTACTGTCCTTTGCTATCCCTTGAACACTGTCCTCTATTTTCTTTTTCTTTCTCTTCTTCCTTGTCTAAATAAGTCACTTCTAGGTAAAGAGGAAAGAGGAAATAGAGAATTGTTCAAAGGGCTCAGAACAGGGCTGGGGTGTAGCTCAGTTCCTAGAGCACTTGTTTAGCACGAATGAGTTTCTGAGTTTGTTCCCCAGTGCTATATAAAGTCAGGTATGGTAGTGAATGTCTGTCATCCCAGGACTTGGAAAATGAGGAGGATCAGAAGTTCAATGTCCTTCTTGGCTACATGGCAAGTTTAAGGCCAGTTTGGGCTACAGGAGACCCTCCTTCAGAAAAGAAGGACCGGGTGTGGGAGGGAGAAGGAAGGAAGGAAGGAGAGGGGGGTGAGTGTTGGGTAGGGCTTGAGCAGTGCAGCACACCTGAAAACCATGTGCTTTGCTTGTTTGCAGGGACAGAATCATCACTGTGTTTTGTGTTTGTGAAAATATTCCAAAGGGAAGAGTATATACAGATTTGTAAATTCTTCACAAGGATGACTCAGAAATAGACTGAGGAGGAAATTCCTGGGATGTAATGGCAACACTGTCAAGTTAGTCAGAAATGATGCTAAGCTATCTCCATGGAACTCTCTGGCTACTGCAGTGTGCTAACAGTGGCCTTTATTTTCATTGTAGCTCATCCTGCACACTAACATGTTCTTATAGTGAGCATGAATTATTTGTTTCCACGGTGTTGTGTTTTGTATTGTATTTTTAATGCAAAGAGTGGTTATCCTTTGCACAACTGCAGTCTGTTGTGGATAGAATATACAAGTATCTCCCAAAGGTTTGTGCATTAGAGGGTTGGTTGCAGCTAATGGGTCTTTAAATGATGGCTGGAAAGCTGGAGAGATGGGCTCAGCAGTTAAGAGCACTAACTGCTCTGTCAGAGGATCCCAATTCAGTTCCCAGCAGTCATATAGTGGCTCACAACTGTCTTAACTCCAGTTCTGGGACATACGACACCCTCTTCTGAACTCTGTGGATACCAGGCATTTTGTAGGATGAACAAACATACATTCAGGCAAACACCTGTAGGGCACATGAGCCAGTCAAAGATGACACTGAGGGGAAATCAAGAGCCTAGATTGAACCAGATGATGTCACTGCATGAACAGCTCGTGTTCACTAGGTAAAGCTAGGGCAGCTAGGCATGTGATAGACTGATCTTTAAAACCATTGGCTGGCTGTTCACCTGCTCTGCAATTTTTTTCCTTTAAAAGATGCCTGCTATGAGACAACAGATGAGTTCCTGCTTGGCTAGACTCCCTGCTGCGTCTGATTGTCTCTGGGATCCTGAGAGGCTGCGGAACAGGCCAGCAGTGTACTTACCTTTCCTCAGACCCAGCTCAGCTTTCTGTGTCTGGGCTAAGACCCCTGCAAACACCGACACATATATTTATTTAAGAGATGATTGGCTCATAAGTTAATACACTGATTAAATCACTAGCAAAATGAACTTTTAATGGGTGGGGCCTGGTTGAAGTTAATGGCTCTCTAGACGCAAGTCTGTCTTGTCCCTTGACAATTTCTCAACTCTCTCTGCTTCCTGACTGCTCTAAAGTGAGCAGTTTTCCTCTGGTTTGCCCTCCCATTGTGATGTTTCTGGCTAGCTGTCATGGGACTTAGGAAGATATAAAGAAAAATTTAACCACCCCAGATAGAGACAGTACCCACATACTAAAAACTTCCATCTAAATCTAATTTTGTGAACTATTTGGTTGGGGGCTAGTGTTTACAGGTACATGGGTGGCTCAAAGACAGCTAGACCACCAGGAAGTCCCTTGGGCAGCTTGCAGACAATGCCACTGCATTGCACCATAAAAAAGTCCCCAGGACAGCTTATGAGTGACAATACTACTAAGAGTTTCCCTCCCTTAAGCAGCTATTTAACCTTTATATAACCTTGGGGAAGTGGGGGATGGGTATTAGCCTCATGAGTCCAGGGAGCCTCCATCTGACCTCCATGAGGGAATATTTCTAGGCCTTATCTGATAAAGACCTCATATGGGTGATTACAATTGTTCTCATTCAAAATGGTGGTGAGCACATCCAACCTGCAGAATAAAGCTTTACAACACCTTTACTTCTTGCTCCTACATTCTGTCCACTCCTTCTGATGCTTAATGTTTCTTGAAGACATTAAGTGGCAAATAAGGTGTATGAGTTTTTCTTCCATTGAGGACTGAACATTGATCTACTCTACCATTGTAACAGTCATCTATTCTAGATAACGTTTTCATAGTAGTTTCCATAGTAACTGCTACCCTGGTCAAGGCCAACAGCAGTCATAATCAGTGGCATAAATATAGATGTTTAGAAGGCCACAGACACCACACATCTATTTAACAAGACAATAGTAGTAACCTCCCCATTAAGCCTTTGACCTTCCTTAGCCACAAGTTTTTATGGTTTATAGTATCAAACCTGGATACCCTCTGTGGAGTATGTTGGAAATCCAACTGGAAATTGGTTGTGCCCAGACATTTGTGCCACTATTGCTGCTAGGTGGTGCATCTCACCTGGCATGCTAGTGGTGTTAACACATGGGACCAGTCCACAGATGATCAGGACCATTGTTTCCCTCAGCAGCTAACGTAGTATCCATGAGAGCCATCCATTAGTGAGGAAGCTTCCATTTCAGTCCCAGGTGAATTTATGTAGAACCCTCAACCAGAGGGTGTAAGGTTTTCAGCAATAGAGACTTATTGTCTAGTTCTGTCATGCAAACAACAGCAATGGCAATAGCCTGTGTTATGTGTAGGAGCAGATGACCCTCAGAAGCCTCCCTTGCTAATAACTGTAGTTAAGCAACCTGCACCTGGCACTGAGGTCATTCAGTCACCCTATAGCATTTGGGTGCCCCTTGCATCCAGGCAGAGTGCTTCCTTTTAACTGCAGTTTTAATTGTTCTTTCAAATGCCCTTCCAAATTTGCAAGACACTTATGAGGTTAGCATTGTATAATGAAATCTTTTCACACAGGTGGAGCAGTTATTTCTGAAGATCCATGGCCTTCTGTTCCAAGGAAGTGTAAATTGGTCTTGGAATTCAGCAGCTAAGGGGATATTTACAAAACTTTAACAGGGTCCAGTAAAGCATGGAAAGATCCCATCATGAGTGCCCTTTGTTCTTTCAAAAGAGTGATATTGGGCAATCAGCCCAGATGGAGTCATCACCCATTTAACCCTTCACAACCCAGTTTCTATAAGCTGTCGCACCTCACTGGCTACCCTTCGCCATTAGGACTTTAGGTTGGGCAAATAATCTCTCAACTTTACAGACTCATTTTGCCCAACCATGTGACCCTCCCTATAGTTTGCACACCAAGGCAAAACTCTTGATGAATGTTATGTGAAATATGAAACATCGGCTTAGCTGTCTTATATTTCCTCATAATGGTTGGCTCACAGTTTGAAGGGAGAGGAAGACGTAGTATCAGGTGGCTCTATGATGGCAGAAACATGCAGATACTTGCTCACCACTTAGCAGACGGGGAAACACAGGGAAGACAGGAAGCAGGCCTGACAACCTCAAAGCCTGCCCCAATCATCTACTTCTTCCTGTGAGGCCCTATGACTCTAACTTTCTACAGTCCCCAAAACAGCAGCCACTGAGAACCAAATGTTCAAACCCGTGAGCCTCTGGGGGATGCTTGACATTGAAAACATAAGGCGCTCTAAATTACCTTCTTCCAGGAAGAAATGGACTCAGGACACTCCAGGGAGGAGCAATAGTTGTCTACACCTGAGACGGGTGTAATCCTTTTCATCTATTATCCATCCACTGATACCCATACTCCCTGTGCTTTGGAGAGTTGCTCCAACATCCTTTCTAAAGGGCTCTGAACACTAGCAGGGGACCAATAAAGCTGTGGTGCAACTTGGGGTGTCTAATTGCCCTGAACTTCCTTCCCTACTACTGACAACTTTGTCCACACTGTTGGACTAGTAATTCTCATCCTGCAAGATCATCTTGCCTCACTGAACAGACAACTCAACCTCAGCTAGACATCTTTTTAAGTTTCTTATTGTAGTTTACATATACGTGGCCACAAGAGTGTGCATGCACATGGAGTGTTTTTGGCAGCTGCTTCCCAAATAACCAACATAGAGGCTTAATATTAATTATATATGACTGGCAAATAGCTCAGTCTTATTACTAGCTAACTGTTACAATTCAAATTAACCCATATGTTTTATCTATACTTTGCTTGGTACTTTTCTTCTCCTGTATCTCTCGACCTCTCAGATTCCTATGACTCTACCCTTCTCCCCCGCCCCCCAATTTCCAGCATCCTCTCAGTCTGGTTGTCCTGTCTGTACTTCCTGCCTGGTTACTAGACAATCAGTTTTTTATTAACAATGAGAGCAACACATTTTTGAAGTGTACAGGATTATTCCACAGCAGAAGAAATCTACAATGTTTTTCTAAATAACTTATTTGCCTACTGTAAGCTTACCAAAATCACCCTAAGTGCTTTGTAATGTTGGTTATCAGCATATCTGGTAAGCCTGTTCTAAGTTCATTGCACAGCTTCGTTCTTCAGATCTTCCCCTTTCATCCTCCAGGCATGTTCTCTTTGTGTCCTAGAATTGCAAAGCACATTGAACAAGACAGAATTCCCTCTACCCACAGTTAGGGTTTAATGTGGCTTAGTATTTTTCCCTACTCAGAACAACTTCATATTGTCAAGTTTCGTTTCTGTTTTGTTCAAGGAAGGAGAACATGAGGTTTTAAAAAGCTATTAATTTTCTTCTACTCCCTAGATTGCATCTCCTGCAATGTCTGTCATAGAATATGACCGTTTAAAAGCAGAAGTGTCCGAGAGTGTGTCATAATGAATAAGTAACATTCTGTTTGCTATACATAATTTTTCTGACTCCATGGCATCAGTACACACACAGTACACAAACATACATGAAAGCATATGCATATACACACAAATAAAATTTTAAAAATTACTCTAATGAACTTTATAGTAGAGACAAAATCACAATAAAGAGGACTCATTTTTGAAAATGAGGTAACAGAGGAAAAAACTTCAAGAAGATAAATCAAATTTGCTTCCTATGGAGTTAATACAGATGTATTGAAATTATGCTTGTTTTTTGTCTGATGGTTAGCATATAAACCAGTTTATTATAAGAATTTATGCTTACTCAAAGATATTGGACAAGGCAACTGATCATATTTTATCTTCTCAACTTTTAATAAAATTACAGATTCCTAAGTGATGTAGTTTTTGTGTTGGTGCCTCTCCTGGGCTTGTTTTAGTCCTTTATTACTTAAACTGCTCAAACTGGCTCAGAAAACATGCAAGTGTGTGCAGTATTACAACAGAAGATTTCATACAGGAATCTCTAAAATTAGGGAAGGCAGTTACAACACATTCAAGACACAGAAAAGGTATTTGTAATTGATAAAGCCTGCTTCCTGATCAGTGACAAAAACAGCTCTGACCAGGCCTCCACATTGCAGGGTGTTTCAAGGTCAACTTTGAAGGACAACTGAGAACTGTATGGAAGTCATATTCCTCTGTAGAGTGGGACAGAAGGCATGCATGGCTGGTAATTACAGGTTGAAAAGGCCATGGGCTTTTTGTGGGCCCCAGTTAATTATCTCCTCCTTCCTTCTACCAATTTTCTAAATCATTAGATAGCAACAGAAGTTTGACTTTTACAAAGAAAAGAATTTAGGGGGTAATGGAGAAAATTGTTTTGTTTTTAAGGTAGTTTCCCATTGGCAGGTGCTCAGAAATCAAAAACTAAAATAACACAACTCAAACATAACCAGGGCTGTCTCTTTGGGATCCCAGTTCTATGCAAGGTGTAAAGTTACATGATTTTCACACTGTAAGGCTATCAGGGGCTACTGCTTGGGCAACCATGTAGAAAAAGATTACAAACAGGCAGAATGCCAGACAAATGCAGACAGGTACTGTTTGCCACAAAGTTTTAAATTTTTGAATTGGGCTGTAGAGATGGTTCCATGGTTAAGGGTACGTACTGTTCTTAAAGAGGACCTGAATTTGGTTCCTAGCACCCACACCAGGCAGCTCACAACTGCCTATTGCTCCAGTTGTGGGGGGATCTGGTATCCTCTTCTGGCCTCTGTAGGCACTGCACACACATGGTGCACAAACATTCAGGCACATATATACACACATAAAATAAAATGACTAAGTGAATCTCTTCGAAAATTAACAAATTAAAAATTTGGACTACTGCTATGCTGATTTTATGTGTCATCTTGCCCTTCCTTCCTTCTTTCCTTCCTTTCTTCCTTCCTTTCTCTTTCTCTTTTTCTTTTTTGTTTAACCACTAATCTAGCTAGCTCTTAAAATATCTTATAGATGTAACATCTACAGCATCTACAGTCAGTCTAATGTGGATGGGTTCAAATGGATGTTTTCATCAAATAGGTTGAATATCTTGAGAGCAAAATCTGAGATCTTTTGGAAGAAAGAATTCTCCTTCAGGATTGAAATAGAAAAGTCCTGTTTTCGTTAACAGCCTTAAAAAGGTCAGATTTGTTCTAGGCATACTGCTGTGGAGAACCCTGACTGGACACTATTCCTTTGACATAGACTATTAATTTCTGACCCCAATGGGTTTACTCCCCTCAGTTTCTGTACTAAAAGCTCCTGACAGAAAGACTACATCTCCCATCTTCCCTTGCAGCTATCAGTAGCCATAGTTTAAAATCTAGTCAATAAGATGTAAGCAGATGCACATTGTGGAAACTTCATAAAATATGCCCGATGGCTTCCTTGTGTCCCCATTTTAACAGTCAGACATGCATCCTGCAGCTTGAGACTTAGAAGCTAGAGTCTAGAGGACATACTGAGTCATGAAGGTAAGTGCCACATCCCAACAATGACAACACAAAGATAGAAGGAACCTTGATCCCTGATTTCCATGAGTCTGCTGGATTGGTTCTAAGCCACCGTTACTGAAAGAAACCCTTCTAATTGATGCTATTGTTGCTTGATATTTTATGGTGGGACTATATACATGTAGTTCTAGTTTGATACGATTACCAGAGTTTTTTCTTTTTAATGGAAATTTTACATAAGAATTTGGATCTCTGAATTCTCCCCTGAACATGTGTAGTGTTTGATCAACTTGAGGTCGTGCTCTCTATTATAGTACAGAATAATGAAAACTTGCATCAGGTGGAACTGAAGGGCCTACCAAGTCTATGTCCTTCCTTTAAGTTCCTATAAGCAAGACAAAATTAAGCTCTAAAAATAGAAACAGCAAGTTCAAAGGTCCTGAGGTGGAAGTAAGTTTGATTGGGCATGGTCCATGTGGTGGAGAAAGGTAAAAGATGAGCTCATGCAAGGAGGCAGGGGTTAGATAATCTATCTTCTGGAGGCAGGGACTTTGGTCTTTATCCTAAGTATATTTAGATGTCATTCGAGAATTTTTATTTATTCATTTGTATATGTGTGGTGTGGATGTGTGAACATGTCTGGGTGTGAACTTACCACATTGTACATGAGGAGGTCACAGGACAGATGCTTATTGTTGATTGCCACTGTGACTCCAGGCTAGATGACCTGTGAGCTTCCGAGAGACTCTTGTCTTTGCCTCTCATCTCACTGTAAGAGAGCTGAAAGTACATACTATATGTCCTGCCTTTACCTTGATTCTAGGGATCTTAACTCAGGATGTGTAGCAATCACATTACCAGCTGACCCAGTTCCCTAGATCTCGTTAGAGAATTTTAAGCAGGTGAATGAAATTACTTATTTCACCTTTAAAACTCATTCTGGCTGCTGGTTAGATTGTAGATGTGCAAGAGCTGAGTGTATCGGCATACGTCTTCCTCCCTAAGAAGTAAAAGCAGAAGGGACAGGAATTTGAGGCCAGCCTCAACCCTATCTCAAAACCAAACCAAAACAAACCTAAAGAACCACAAAAAAGGCAGAAAGGAGGCCAATTAAAAGTTATTTTACAGTCCCATAAGAAATGACACTTGTTTTGGAAAACAAAGAGATTTAGGATTTGTTTTAGAGGTGGAGACAGCCAAACTTGCTAGCAGATTGGCTGTGTAGTTTGAGAACATGACAGGTACTTAGTGGCATGCATGCTGGTTCACTCATATGAAAGCCTAAAGGAAAAACTGATTTGGACAGGCAAGCAGAAGGTCTGCTTTGCTCCCACTTTGAAATATCTGTGAAACATCCCAAGACAGAGGATGAGCAAATAGTTGCATAAGTGAGTGGCATTATTTAGCATTCTTTTTTAATGTTCTGCCTTTCAACCTGGTTTCTTAGGTAGAAACCCAAGAAATTCCATGACTTACTTCTGAATTGCATTTAACCCATGGAACATTTCTAACTTACACTCAGTCTTGTTTGAACTTTCCCTGAACCAACTGGACTTATCCATTAGGTTCTAGATCCCCAGGGTTTCCAGGCACTTAGAATGCATACCAGGTTTGATTTCTCATACGAGGTATGCATGGAAGAGCTGAGGTCAAGTATTTTACAGTGCTGTTATGTCATCCACTTACCATTCAATTTGTCATGTGTCTCTTTTTAATTTTGGATGATCTTTAGCTGACTCAGAGTGACATTTCCAGTTTCTTCCCCTTCTTCTTCTTCTTTTTTTTTTTTTTTTTTTTTTTTTTCATTTTTGCCTACCTGGTGTCTTCTCTAGCCAGTCTTTATTCCATGAAGTGTTTAAAGAAACAAGCAAACAAAATTACTTTTAATTTATTTGGGGGGCTGATTCTGGGTTGCTGGGGCAGTGCTATTTCTCTTACTTCAAGAAACTTCAGCATGAAACCAAAGAGTCAGACAGATAGGTAGGATGGAGAGAGTGCCTGTTGTTGATTTTATTGCATTTATTATATGTGTGTGTGAGGAGGGGGACAAATTTGGATAATACAGATTCTGGGTATTGAATTTAACTTGTCTGTCTTGTTGTCACTGACCTTTATTTACTGTGTCAGAATCATCTACACTTTTTTTTTCTTTCTCTTTTTACATGTGTGGTCAGATGGACTGGGCTAATAGTGGCATGCAGATTCAATAGCTTTATCACTCAGTAGAAGACAGCACTCAGGACAGCAGCAACTCTGCGGGCTGCAACTCTCAAGAGGAACAATACAGTGGGAGGAGTTAATATGCCCAGTTTCCTGTCCCAATTTATTCCCCATCACCAGAGATGCAGATTAGGAGGTGAGGAAATAGCTCTTCCCATAAAACCCAGGGTGGAGGGAGGTCATCCTCTTGACAGGTAATAGAAACATGCACTGTGGACTAATTAGCTGGTATCATGGTTGGATTTTCATAAATTGGATTTTCAGTAAGTAGGGCACCAACAAACATCCAGCAAAAGTCTATCATTTGTAAACATTGTGAATATTCTTGCTCTAAACTTCTCACTGGTGAAAACATTAAAGAGAGGTTAGTGCCCACCTTGTGAGAGAACTCATGGCTGTTCCGCCTGGCTCAGAATAAACAGTTGATAAAGATTTGCTGCCAGCAGAATGACAATAAGTGCACCATTGCCCCCTTAGGTAATGTTTTGGGGCTATACACACAGAAGGTTTAATCTCAGCACATGGAAGCCTCCAGGGCCTGTTAAGAGGTAAGCTATATAGCTTGGACCTTAAGTGTTGTTCAAAGATCCATGTGCCAAAGGCTTGGTCCCCAGCTTAGTGCCATTGGGAGGGGCTCAGAGCTGGGGCACACAGAGAAGTCTCTAGTGGCTGGGAGCATGTGTTCAAAAGGGGTTAGTATGAGAAGAGTCTTTCTGTCATTTAGTGTCTTCTTTAATTTAGTTCTTCAGAGTCATAACGTTTTCATTGAAAAAGTCTGTCATTTCCTTGGTTAGGTTTACTGCAGGTGTGTGTGTGTGTGTGTGTGTGTGTGTGTGTGTTCTGTAGGATTGCTTCCCTGATTTCTTTTTCTTCATGTCATTGGCATATAAAAAAAGGCTAGTGATTTTTGTG
Source organism: Phodopus roborovskii (assembly GCF_943737965.1). Classification (NCBI taxonomy): domain Eukaryota; kingdom Metazoa; phylum Chordata; class Mammalia; order Rodentia; family Cricetidae; genus Phodopus; species Phodopus roborovskii. The sequence continues at coordinate 26,022,403 of NW_026126525.1, read as the reverse complement.
CATTTTGTATCTTGCCACTTTGTTGAATATATTCACCAGCTCTTATGAGTTCGTTGGTGAAGTCTCTAAGATCTCTTATGTATAGAATCATATCATCTACAAGTAAAGAGCCTCCCCCCATCATTTGGTCATGTGTATCCCTTTGGTTTCTTTCTCTTGCCTTATTGCTCTGGCTAAGACTTAAAACACTATATTGTCTAGGGATAGGGAGAGTGGACAGCCTTGTCCTGGTTTTCATGAGGGATACTTTTGAGTTTCCCCCTATTAGTATGATGCTAGTTATAGGACTGTCATATATAGGTAGCTGCTGGTATATTACTCACACCTCAGTGGATGGCTTCATATCCATGTGCTAAACTAACTGGACGAAGTGAATTACTTTTAAGAAGGAAAACAAAGGAAAGAAAATGAAGTTCAGAGGTAGACGTGTTGGAAGGCAATCTAGAGAGAGTGGAGGAGTAGAGAGGGATATCATTAAGAAACACTGTATACATTTACAAAAATAAACAAAGATATTTTTAATAGGAGATTGAGGAACCCTGCCCACCCCCAGCCAAGAGGTGAGTCCCACTTTCTATACCACCTGCCTCACCATCTCGTGCTGCCTCACCACAGGTCCCCAGACAACAGGACCAACTGAGTATGGTCTGAAATTTCCAAAATTGTGAGCAGACATAAACGGTTCCTTTTAATAAATTGTCTTTGGTGTTTGTTACACTAATGGGAAGCAAATACAATACAGAAATAAAAACCATCTTACAAGGCTGAATGGAGTGCTCACTCAGTACACACTTGGTCCTTGGTTTTATCCCAGCCCACTAACTACACATGCTGCTAGGTTCCAGCAGTAGTATTCCTTGCTATTTCAGAGAGACCAAAAAGCTGATCATGGAATTGCTAGGCCTCCTACACCCTTAGTGTGTAGGGTCAAATGAACATCTTCAGTTGTTCTTTGGTGAAGGATGCCAACTGGGTGGTGATGTAGCTCAGTGGTACAGCACAGGCCTGCCAGGATTCACTCACTACCGCTTTAAAAAAAAAAAAAAAATTTTTTTTTTTTTTAAATTTAGCTTCTCCCTCCCCCCCCCCTTTTTTTTTTGTTTCCCCAAAGGAACTTAGTCACTATTGAAGACTAGGATAACAGTTCTGAGTCTTCCAGGAGTTAAAGCTATATCTAGCCTTGCTTTGGAGCAAAGCACAGGCCTGGGAGATGTATCTGTGTGTGGAACACAAAGAGCTTCTCACTTGGGACTCTTAACACCTAGAGCTTACCTGGCAGAGCCCCAGTGAGGCCAGGGAGTGAGCTGATGAGTGGGGTAACACTGAGAGGCTGGGAAAATCCCACACTCCTCAAACAAGGCCACTATAACCCTGCCATGCTAGCTCCCTCTGGGAACAAAGCTCCTTGTCTGACAGCTTCTGTTGAACATATTTCCTGTCTTACTTCAGAGCTTTGTGACCAGCATCTCAGCACCTTGCAGCCTTAGGCCATGAGTTTATTTGCTTTACCTCTGAGTATATGAGGTATCTAGAATTTATCCAGAAGCCCTTCTTCCTCTGAGGCAGTCATAGATTGTGGGCGTGGGTGGTGGTGGTGGTGGCAGCTAACTTCAGAAAAATAAACCTAGCCCCTAGCAGGAATCAAGGGCCTGTGGCACTTAACCCTTTATCTATTGGGCTGTTCCTTTCATTCTTTTCCACTTAGTCCCTCCAGTCTTCTTGCAGGCCTTTTTGAGCAAGGTAAAGGAGGTGGCTGAGGAGTCTGGATTTCTCTGTTACAATTGTATTATGTGTGCTCAGAACATTTGCGCTCCAGGAATGAACTGGGAGATACAACAGCTGCGCCCCAAACTTTGTGTCGAAGCATGCACAAGCTGTGGCTTGAAGGGCCAAGTGGCATTCTGTAATGAGTAATGGAAAGCTAAGGACAGGTTACAGAAATGGCTTGTGGAAATAGGGGTAGAATTTAGACTAGTGCCTGGCTCGAAGTTAGCACTTTGTGGGGTGTGTGTGTGTGTAACTCTGGTAATTAGGTAGCTCAGCCTTTCTTTTTTAAAAATGCAGCCATATTCTAGAGCATAAGTAACCATTCTTTCCTGTCTTTTTCTAGTCTTGCCTATCCTAGAGCCTTCTTTTCACTAAAGTCCTAAACAACACTCAACTTTTTAAAAGCAAAAGAGTAAGACATTCTGGGCCAGAGCAATGTTAGATCCGTTTTTTTTTTTTTTTTTTTTTTTTTGGTATGCGGATATTCAACAAGGCCTCAAAACAAAGCTTGGATGTTTTCATCTTTTACTTATGAATCCCACTTCAGAGCCTTTAAAAACCAGCACGTGGATCCCCCCGAAGAACATTTTATGCTTGTGGCACTGGGACGTGGTGAGGGTGGGTGGAACGCCACTTTAAGGTGTGGCAATTCCTGCCAGGGAGTGCCACGTAAGTAGCAGGGCTGGGCTCGCTTGACATTTAATAGAAGTGGGGGTGGCGGTGGCTTTGGCTCTAGTTGCCTAAGGCTCTTGAGGAAGTGCTGGTAGGAGCCCTACAGCCTGGTCGCTGCAGGGCCCTGAGACCAGGGAGTCGCTGATGGGGCCCAGAAGGATGCAAGGCGCGTCAATCACCCAACGCGCCAGGTCCAATGGGAGGAGCGCACGAGCCGCACCTCAATCTGCCGGAAACGTCACGACGTCGAGGCTGACGTCGGGCCAATGGGAGGCCTTCCTGCCCAGGGGGGCGGGGCCGGAGGAGTTGGGCCGCGGAGGCAGTTGAAAGAGTGTGTGGGTTCTCCTTCCCGGCGGCTTCGGAGCGTCCGCGGCTGGTCTGTCCCGGTCGCCCCGTCCCGCGTGGTGCTGGCTGCCCGCTGAGCGGCGGCGGGACCTGACGGACCCGCCTCCCGGCACGCCCGGCTCGACAATTCCCTTCGTTCGCACTTCCTCCTGCCGCAGCGCGGTGCCGGCTGGGCGGGCGGGATGGCGGCCCGGGGGAGCTGCCGGGCGCCGACGCGATGGCTGCTCGTGCTCCTGCTGCTTCCGCTGCTCTGGGCCCCGGCCTGGGTCCACGCCGGCCCCGACGAAGACCTGAGCCATCGGAACCAGGAGCCGCCGGCGCCCGCCCAGCAGCTGCAGCCGCAGCCCGCGGCAGTGCAGGGACTCGAGCCGGCCCGGGCCGAGGTGAGGGCCGCGGCTGGAGGGGATGGGGCGGGCGAGGCTCGGATGATTCCATCGGAGTCGGCCACCGGGTACCAGGCGGCGCCGCCCTCTTTCCGAGGCGGCTGGGGGAGGGGAGCAGGCCCCTGCTAGCCTATCCCGGGGAGGAGGGTGAGCGACTGCTTTCCCAGGCGCGGTCTGGCCTCGCCTGGCTGCTTGGGGGAAGGGAGACGGAAAGCCCAGCCAGGGTTCCTCTAGATCCCCAGAACCGATGTGCTTGCTCCGGAGTCTACATCCTGCTGGTCAGATGTTCCGTACTGGAAAGACTGGAAATACTCATCCCAAGTAGAAAGTTGTGTTTTGTTTTTTAAATTTTCTTTCTTTTTTTTTTTAAAACAGAGCAGCTGGGAGACTTTGGCTTCTCGAAGGGTCATCACATTGTTGAAGCAATCCATCCAGGGATGCTCACCCGAATTCAGCTTGTTTTTTTGCCACATACAGTGGCTAGAGATCTTGCATTGCAGCCCTCCCTTTTAAAAAGTGTGCTTTGGCTTGAGGAAAGTGCCCCTTAAGAATTCAGAGACCTGTGTCTGATGGTAGTCTTCTATACCAAAACTACATTTATAAGTAAACCAAAATATCGTAATTTGTTTAACTTTCACTAAATTTATAAAAATTAATGTTTCAATCTATGTTCGTAGAATTTCTCCTTTCTAAGCCACTTTCTTCTGTCTCGGCCCTATTATTTCTGGAGTTTTTTAGTCTGTTAGGGCCCATTTTGGCATTAAATTTTCTGCCCGCATCCCAGTCTGTGCTCCCTAATGAATTGAAGTCAGAACTCTTCAGAGAATGGCTCTGTGCTGATGTCAGTCATATATGGCAGGATGGATATTCATGTTTCTTCATCACCCAGTTCCAGCCAGTCTAGGTCTTTTAGGGACCCACCATCCCTGACTGTGAGACCTGACATGTGCTCTCTTGCCAGTCTTTACTAAACAAAGACTTTAAACGGAATTCAAGCTTGAAGCCTGTGGGTCAGAACCCTTCCCATCTTCAAGAGCCAACAGAAACCTCTGTAGCCTATCCCGAGCTGCTCTTTGTAGATGTAATCATTGAGTGATGGAGGTTTTCATTTCCTCCCCGTTCGCATTACATACACTGCCTGGCCTTTCCCATATTCTGTTTCCCTACGAAGTACCAGAAGGTGGGAATTTCTGCGATTCTGAGTTTGGTTTTACACAACAAGTGCTTTCTAAGAATCACCTATCCGGAATGTAGTACTGGGTCTTGAGAAATAAGGAAAAAACTCCCTTACTGGAAGTGTTCAGGAAGAAGTTAAATAAAGAGCCACCTGTTAGGGATTTCATTCTCCTGACCTTAAGGTTTGGTGAACTGATTTCAGCCATAACTTTGCTGCTAAGCAGGTTGGGCAAAGTGACATTTCCTGTTTGAGGATGGGCAGCCTGGATTTGGGTGGTTTAATGTCTAACTCCTACATCTTAACAGAAACAGTTAGAAACCAAAGCCTGCTTCTCATCTACCAGGTGCCCTTAGCAGTCCTTGCATTCTGCTAGAGCCCTTAGCCATTTGTTTCGTTGTAATGGGTTTTAGTGGTTAATGGATTATATATTGAAGTCAAACCTTTTATCTTGATGTGTTTTTTCCCCCTTTGCTCCCCCACCCCACCCCCACCCCATCCCCCACTTTAATATTTTATCTATTAAACTCTCAATTCTGACTTAGTTTCTTAAAACTTGTGTACATGTTCTACCTGCTCTTGCAGCGGATTGATGTCTTGAGAGCATTCTTATACTTATTCCTCTTTGTTTCCTAAGCTTTTCCATTTCAGTGCCTATTGGGTTTTAAATACCTTTATGGAAAAACTTTATGAACTCAAGCAGGAAAAAAAACTATCTTAATAGTGTATATCCAGGCTTCTTGTACTTGCTAAAGGATTTACTAGATGAAGTTAAGAAAACTCAGCTTTTATCATATACTATCTGTGATTTTTTGTTCATTGATGGACTGGTTTTAGCAATAGATTAAATAAACAACATCCCCCCATCCCCCCCCCCCAGATGCACACCTAATAGTAGTACAGATGAGGTGGCAGGTGGAAGTGGCATCACTGGCTCTCAGAAGCCAGGGGCTCCGTGTGTGCGTGCATGTGTGTATGTGTCAGGGGGCTCTGCTGTCCTGTCCTCTGCCTGCTGTACCTACTTCAGCAGTAGATCAGCAGCATCTGTGCCATTCAGATGGCTGTGCATTCATGGTCTGGCTGGTCTGTCCCTGCTCTGAACATCTCCAGCTCTGGGATGCTGAGTCATGAACTTTAGTCTTGGTGTTCGCCATTGAGCCTGCTGCTACATACTCCAGCATCAGAAGCTTCCTTTAAAACAGTAGCCCTTGAGGGCAAAGTAACTAAATGCTAGAGTGCAGTTTATGAATGTATAACTTCCTAGGCATTTCAAGGAAAACGTAATCATCTTACAATTTTTAAGACGAATAATGGTGGGCACAGCTATAGTTACTGCAGTCCTTTTAGGATGCTGGAGATAATCTTACTATGTTAAGTAAAGTTCACAATCTGTTGGCCTCACTTAAGTGATCTTATGGATGCCTGACTTTACAACTAAGGGGTTGGAATGAAAGTACAGACACTGTTTTCTTTTGTTTGTTTTAATATTTTCATATATTTTGGTGTTCTTTTCCATTAGGAATTGATTTACACTTAATAGCAAAATAGTCTCATCTTAATTATGTTTTTATATAACTTTGTAGCTCAAATATTTCTTAACAGTACTGGAATACATGAATTTTTTTTCTTCCTTGTTTCTTAAACTTTTTAATAAAAGTACCAGTTGCTTCTATGTGACATAATAACCAAAGTACGTTTTAACAGCCATATAAGCCAGGATTCAGACTTTTTGTGTTTCAGCTGACTTTACAACTATATGCAGTGGATGTTTACAAAGGATGGGATATTTAAATTTAACTATGAGGCCACTGCCTCAAGTTGAGAGTGGACTGTGAGAATCCTGTCTTCATTGTCAGGCATTCGGGTGGAAGAGACAGTATCAACGATTGACTGTATTTTACAGGGTGCAGTGAGGTGCCTGAACTTTCAGACTGGGGTGTGGGGAGGGGGACTCTCTTGTGTTGAGTGTTTTCTTTGTAATCTGGTTAAAAGGGCCAGAGGTGATGTACATTTATCTTAGCCCTTGGGAGGTCAAGGTAGGAGCAGAGAGGGTGGGGAGTTCTCTTTGAACATACAGTTATAAATAAGCCACAGTTTTTGTGCTCCAGTAACCTTAGTTTGCCCTGTGTTTTCCTCTTTCTTCCCTGGGCAGAGTATAGATCATAGGGTGAAGAAACTGTTTTGTCTGGGTAGCACTACAAAATCTTGTTAGCTGATCCTGTCCTGGTTTTGTTTTCAGTCCACTTCTTGATTTTTTTTTTTCCCTTATTTACTGTAAGAACACCTCCACAGGATCCTTGTTTTCACATTTGCATTAAACAGCATTCCTTCTCCATGCTGCTCAGATCAGTCTCTGCATGGTTGTGACTGACACTTTCAGTTGTCAAGACTGAGTTTCCCATAGTGCCCTCTGCCTGAAATGATGCTTTTGGTACTCGGCTTATTTGGCGTTGTGTCAGTAGAATGGTAATATTCATCAGCAAAATTGCTAAATGTTAGTAAAAATTAACTTTTATGAAAATATAATTGTTAGAATGTATACTCTAATAGGAGTCAAATGTAACATTAGTAAAAATAAAATATTTTAGATCAACAAATGAAACCATCCAGAACGACTTAGACATTGTAATGAACTTGCAGTTAGGTGCCTTTATCTAGTCATGGTGGCACACACCTGTAACATTACAACTGAGTTTTAGATTAGCCAGGCTCTGTTGGTACATAGAGCTCTGTTATAGATCCAGCTGCATAGCAAGATGCTGCTCCTGACCCAGTCTAATTGTGATCTTTGGAAACTGGCTTTGTCTGCAGGGTTATTGTTTAAGTTCCATTTTGTGTGTGTATTTGTGTGTGTGTGTGATTGTTTTAAGTTCCATTTTGTTTGTGTATTTGTGTGTGTGTGTGTGTGTGTTTGCCCACTGATCTTTTCTAGAAAAGCCTGTTCTACTGTTCTGACTTTAGTTAGTAGTGTTAAGGCTGAGCTAGTCCTAAGTGTTGTCCCACATTCTGATATCTTCACATGATGTCACCTCTTACTTGATAACTTCTTAAGTTATATAACACACGCGCGCGCGCGCGCGCGCACACACACACACACACACACACACACACACGTGCACATGAGCATGCACACATGAAGGATGTGGAATCAGTGTTTTGGTTGCAAGCTGTAGATCTTGTTTTCATGTAAGCATCCTTCCTGGTTTCATCATGAATAAAAGGAGAATTCAGCATAGTCATATTTGTGTTCATTAAACTATATGGTTAGAATGAGAATTATATCTTTCTTTGTCATTTTCTCTTGGGGATAATGCTATGGTGACACATACCTATAATCTCAGCACTTGGGAAGCTACAATAAGAGGCTGTGTAGTGAGACTGGTTCTCCAAAAAATCAAAAGTTTCTTAAATGAGGATAGTACTGCACAAGTTTTATTCTGTGTATGTGTGTAATATGAGAGAGTGGGCACAAGTGTACCACGCTATATATAAGGAGGTTAAGAGGATGACCACTGGTATTTGCCCTGGATTTCCACCCTGTTTGAGACAGGGTCTCCTGTTTTATGCTGTGTATGTCCTGCAAGCTTCTGGGATTCTCTCTACTTCCCATCCTGGAGGGGCACTGAGGTTCTAGGTCTATGCTACAGCACCTGGGTTTGCATGGATTCTGGGATCTGAACTCAAGTCCCCATGTTTTTTTGCAAACACTGGACTGATCCATCTCCTGGACCTCTCAGCAAACTTTGGTTTGGTTTGGTTTTTTTGTTTTTGGAGACAGGGTTTCAGCAAGATTTTCTTTTGTTTGTTTGTTTAAGAACAGGTTGCTGGTCCTGTTTTCACGATGCAGTTCATGTTTCACATATTAAAATACCGACATGCTGGTGTTTCAGGAATACTATGAGAAAACACCCTAGTTGTGATGAATTGTGTGACTAGTAATGAAGTGCCAGCATTGAGATTGCACTCCCTTCCAGCTGCTGTCCTGTGTATACACACTGCACTCCCTTCCAGCTGCTGTCCTGTGTATACACACTGCACTCCCTTCCAGCTGCTGTCCTGTGTATACACACTGCATGTCGGCTTCTGTGCTCATTCCATCTTTTCATGCTTTGGATCAAACTCATCCTTCCCATACCTCCTCCTTTGTTTTCCTAGGAAGGGCAGTGTTGTGGCTTGACCCCAGGTGCCTGTTAGAAAGTGCTCTACCATTCAGCCACATCCTAGCCCTTCATGCATTCTGCTCTTCTCTGACCTCCAGTGCGGCTTTCTTTGATTCTTTTCCTCCCTTCCTTTCCATTGTTTCCTTTAGTGCCACTTACATAGTCAGTTTCTCCTATTTTGAGAAAGGAGAGCAAATAATGAGGGACCTTTATTAGTGCAACTTGGCCCCACCCCTTTCTGTTCTGACGATTTAGAAACCACTTCTATTGGGGGATTAGCTATTAGCTAATCTTTGATCCAGGTTCCCTTCTTGCTTTTTTGTCCTTTTGAGATTTATCTTTATCTAAAGAATTCTCGAAGCAGCTAGTGCTCTTACCTGTGAGCCTTCTCTCCAGCCCTCCCCTCATCATACTGAAGCACACTTGTAACCTAGTAAATTAAGCCCAGTGGTCTTTTTCCTGTTCTCATTTGACATGGTTGTGTGCTTCCTTAAAATTTTAAGCCTAACACTATCATGGTGATATGATTGGAGAAAAACGAGTTAAGCCTATTGTGCCCCAGGTTAAATTGTAATCATGGCTTTTTTATTTTTGCTTATTACATGAAATGATGTGAAATTGAACTGGCACCAACTTAGTAACTTAGGGACTGATTAGTAACTAGTATTGCCGTACAGTAAGAAACAGCTCACTGTCCCAGCTAAGACAGCGTTTTCATTTGTTTGGTTTCTTTCCTTCTTCCTTTACTCCTACCCAAAATAGGTTTTCTGTGGTCTCCCCATACTCCAAGTTTCTGTTTTAAAGAGCTGTTTTATAAGGATTTGACAGTTGTGAAGACTGACCTGGCAAGTTAGTTAGCTATAGATTGGTTATCTAGCCAAGGTAATGTCTCCCAGGCATGACCCCAAGCTGCTTTGGCCTCTGGACTTTGTGCTTTGTTGGAAAACCTCTGTCTTGGCCTTACAGCCTTTTGAATGATTGAGTGTGCTGCTTATGTTATTTCAAATAATCTGTTACTTAAAACAGCTAGTTATGGATCATAACCACATCTGAAAATTGCCTGTGTTGTTACAGCACACTGAGTATGCACAGCTGGGAAGAGGAACCCAGCTAAGGACAGCCTTAAAACTGAACCTGACACGAACTGCTCAGCTGGAAGTAGGGAAAGCAGAACAACAGTGGTGTTTGGAATCCTGTGGAGACAGCAGCAATGGGGCCTCTGGTCTGTTTGTATGGAGCAGAGAACAGCTTCCCTAAGCAAAAGCAGTGCATGACCTGGGTAATTGAGAGAGGATCTGGAGATTTGGGAAATTAGTTTTACACTTCCATATTTCAAATGTGTGGTTTTTGGATGCAAATCTATAGATTAATGTTTGAATGTTCTGCAGCATCCTTTCTCTCCCCCTCTCCTCCTCTCTTCCCTCCCTCCCCATCTTCCTTCCTCTCTCTCTCTCTCTCTCCCTCCCTCCCTCCCTCCTTCCTCTCTCTCTCCCTCCCTCCCTCCTTCCTCCTCCCCCCTCTCTTCTTTTCCAGTATTCTCTTTCAAGTGTTGAAATGTAGCCAGTCCCAGAGCAACCATAGAAAAGCACTCAGGAAAAAAATGAAAAGAATGAAAAGGCAACTGTGTGCATGTACCAGGTGTGCACTGAGGAGGCAGAGGGAAGAACCCAGAACCTCGGAGTCAGGAGCATGAATTTTGAAAGGCAGAGCTAACCTGGGGATGGGGTGGCAGTTCAAGTTTCACCTGCACTCCCCCCATTTCTGGTGAGAAGATATAGTCTGGTTCATTTTTGGGAGCTTTAGCTATTTGCCTTCTCCCCTGGGAATCTCATCCCCTTGCAAACAGCTGGCTAATTTAGGCTACTGGTACCAGGTCTATACCTTGTCTGACCTAGCCTCATCTCGTGATTGGCTTTGGACAATCTCTTGGAAACTCTCATATGGAACTCTGTCCGTCACATTGAATGTGTCTAAACCACACCCCTTATTTTGATTCTTCTTTTCCCCATAGCTTTTAGGAGCATAACAATATCAGACGCCCCCTAATAGAAACAAAAAACATTACCACCATTCTCGATTGAACCCTGCCCTTCCTAAGACCTATTGACTATTTTGCTTCTTGTTTTGTGCATATTTTTCCCCTCTGGTTAGTTTCACCATTACTCTTAGGCAGTTTACTAACCCTTTGACAGGCCCAGCTGCAGGTATTCATCAGATTATTAAGTGCCTCACTCATGTTTGTCGCACATCAAAATCTAGGGTCTCTCCTCTTGCCTCTGAGTTTGGTTATCATTGTCACAGACACTTTTCTTGTGGGTGCAGTTTTTCAGACTGCAAACATTCGTACAATGGTTTAGTCTCTGCCCTTAGAACAAGCTTTCTTTTTTTCTCATTGGTGGTCGGGATCAGGCAGAACACACACCCTGCAGGACTTTCTAGTCAGCCATTCCAGAAGTCTAGTCCTGGATCCTATGGGACTTGAAAAAGAATCCCACAACCCACACTCTGTCAAAGGTTGTCTCAGGTATGCGCTCCCTGACCTTTGTGTAAATAAGGGCAGAGCATGTACTTTCTGGTGGGAGCTGCTTGAGGCCTTCTCCAGCTTATAAAGAGTTGATAATCTACTGCTGGAGGAACAGGTGGGGTTAAAGGTCTTGGAGGGGCTGGAGACATGGCTCAGCTATTGAGGGAAGGCATTGCCCTTGTGAAGGACTTTTTGGTTCCCAGCACCCATAAAAGGTGGGTTATAGCCACTTGTAACTTTAGTTCCAGGGGATCCAACACCTCCACATGTGTGTATACACACACACACACACACACACACACACACACACACACAGGGGTACACACAATTAAAAATACATATTTTCAAAGAGGTCTTTGAAATGATATATACAAGTATCCATACCTGGGTGCATGATGGCAAAAATCCAGAAGGTACAGATATGCCTTCTCATATCTATCTAAGTTTTTGTGGCTCAACACACTAGATTCCCACCAACTGGCTGATTTTTACAAGGAAAGTTCTGTTAGAACAGAGCCACGCTGTTTCATTTACAGCTGCTCTGAAGTTACAACTGCAGAGTTGAGCAATTACCTCAAAAACTGTATAACCCACAGAGCTGTAAAATACTTGGTTCTTTAAGGAAAAGGGCTCATCCATCCTGGTTCTGATTCCCCTCTCCAGAAATGCCCACTCTTTTTTGATCTGGGATGCATTTACAAGCATGTACATACCCCCCCCCCACACACACACATATTTATACGTTAACTTCATAATACTACATATTTACGTATTTAAAGCATCTTAACAGTTTTTTCAATATTTGTATTCTTATGCCTTCATAATCTTGAATTTTTAAAATCACATCTATTTATCTGTGTATGTTTATATGTATGTATGTGGGCACCAGTGTGCCACACCACACATGTGGAGGTCAGAGGACAACTTGTTCAGGTCAGTTCCCCCTCCTATAAGGGTCCCAGGGGTGGAACTCAGATGGGTAGGTTTAGAAGAAAGTTTCCTGCTTGGACCATCCTGCCAGTACCTTTTTTTTTTTTTTTTTTTTTTGGTTTTTCGAGACAGGGTTTCTGTGTGGCTTTGGAGTCTGTCTTGGAAGTAGCTCAATAGACCAGGTTGGCCTCAAATTCAGAGATTCGCCTGCCTCTGCCTCCCGAGCCACCAATGCCCAGCTTTTTATGTGGATTATTAAGCAACATTTAGTTGCTGTGTCGCTTTATTCTCAACATTTCAAAGTTGATAATATATTTCTGCTAGAGAAATGTCAGCCCCCCAGTGTTCTTTCCTCGACTTTGTGGCTCTCACCCCTTCTATGACACATTGTCATGGTATGTATGTATGGGGCTGGATTTTGGGGGCCTGGGATGCAAAGGGCTGGAGACCAGATCAACCTTGCTTAAGAGGATCACTTTGAGCTGGGTTTGAGGAACCTGGACGAATGGGGCAAAATGAAGAACACTGGGGAAGAAGTCTGACTGACTGAGGTTATGCTCAGCAGAGTCCCAATGAGCTGTCAAGCTGCATTCCATGACTGAGCCACAAGGGAGAGTCAGCGTATAACATACCACTTTAAAAGTACTATGAGAAAAATGTTAGAATACCTCATGGCAATTAAAAAAATATTACTTAGAAGTTTGGATGCATTGGGTTAAATTGATCTCTCAAATAATTTTACTTTGTAAGGTGGATAATTTAAACCAGAAAATATTAAAGTACAATTTGAGGCTAATTTTTCAGCTTATGTTTTGCATTTAGTGCTGCTATTTGGGAAAAAGGGTTATTTTGGGAACTGATGTGATTTGATAGGGAATATAAAATAGACACAGGTCAGAGTTTACGTGTTGTAGTCTAGGCATAATTTACAGTTGCATAGTGACATGGCATCATCTCAGGAAGGTTCATGATCTGGTCCTGTTGCATGGGTTAAGTGCTTGCTGTATACCAGGCACTGTCCTTCCTGAGGACTTCATTCACCTGAAGCTCAACAGTTCTGGGTCATGGCTGCCTGAGTTGGTAGACTCTGGTCATTTTGGTAATGCTTTGGATGTGAACCCAGGCACTTTGATTCCAGAGCTGTGGATTTTACTAAGTCACTGAGGTTGACTAGACAAGGAGCCAGTCCTTCCATATGCCAAGCAGTAGATAAAAGCTAATGGATTGTTTTCTGATCCAATTAATATTTAATTTTTTTTAAAGATTGTGGATTTCGCATAGGAATATATTGCATTTGCATGATTCCTACCTCTTTCTCTCCCCTCTCTGACTCTTCTCCTGTCCTTTCTCATCCTCTCTCAGATTCATATATTGTTGTGTATACATTAGGTATGTATGTGTATATGTATGAAGTATACACATATATGTATGCTTATACACATGTACTGAGTCCAATTGGAGTTGTTGATCTGTACTTCTCAATACTGACCCTTCCATCCATCCATAGGTTAAGTGTAGCGCGGCCCTCACCACAGAAACTTTTCCCAGCAGACAGAGACCACTACCAACCAGTCTGAGCTGGTCAGAATACAGTGAATAAGTGACTGGGTGGCCCACCCCCATGTGGGACATCTGTGATGCTTAAGTTTAAAAGGTTTTTTGTCTTCACAGCATCCTGATAGTTCATTTTTGGCCATCCAGGACTGGTTTAATAAACTTTTAATCTTTTGTATAGGAACGTTTTGAGAATATGGGAGGATTGTGTTTGTTTTACTTTTGTTTCATTGTTTGTTTTTTTTCATTATTTTCTCTGTGTGTGTGTGTGTACATGCACGTATACATAGAGATCAGAAGGTAGCTTGGAGGAGTTGGTTCTTTCCTTCCACCATGAGTCTTGTAATCAGGTCTGGCAGCAGGCACCTTTACTCACTGAGCCATCTGCTGGACTCTCCCTTAAAAGTATTTTTATTCAGTGTATGTGTGTGTGTGTTTGTGAATGTATGCCACATACATGCATATGGAAAGCCAGAAGAGGGCGTCTAATCCCTTGGAGTCGGAGTTTCAGGTGGTTTTGAGATGCCTTGTGTGGACACTGAGGACCGAACTTGTCTTCTTGATGATCATTGTGCTCTTCCTTCCCTTTATTGTATTCTTCAGGCAAAAACGTCATCCTTTATTTCACAAAACAAGCTAAATAGATAACTTGGCCAAGGATTTAAGGCTTAGAAAACTGTGAAAATATGAAGCATTTATCTCTACTGTGATTTGATTTAAAATGCAGATTTTCTACCAAGTGATCTTAGGTGCTATATATTTAATCCTGAAATTTTTCTTGGACTTAAGATGCTGAAATTCTGAAGTTTGTTCATATAAACAATTTAGCTATGTGTGGTGGGTAATGCTTATAATCAACCACAGGACTTAGGAGGATGAGGCAACACTTCCAGACCATCCTAGCAGAAGGATGGTAATGTGGGGAGGAGGGATGAGGTTCCAGCAGGAAAATAATGTCTAGGATGTCCTGATTGAAGTGTCTGTATCTTTTGGAATGCTTAATGCTCAAAGATTATTGGACCAGATAGAAGCTCATTTTGAAGGAATATCAGCATAGATAGAAGTAAAATGCTGATGGGGAGAACGCTTTTAAAATGGTACCTGCTTAATTAAGAGCTGGCTGCCTGGACCACAAACAAAGAGTTTCCTTGTTTTAGCTCAGAGGTCTAGTTCTGATGTGCCCTGTAGTATTTGAAGTCAGATTTATGTCATGCGTTAAGGACTAGTGTACACAATAAAAACTGAAAGTGTTACATAGATAGAGCTACATAATAATTTTCCCAATTACTGACACCTAGGCACCTTATCATTGCTGGCATTTCATCTGGTTACTTTAGAGTTGCAGCCAGTGAACTCTTAGTAATGAGCCAGGAACTAAATGTATTAGATTTCACAGGTCACATTAATGCTGCCCATATAAAATCTCTGTAGTATAATCTTCCTTTACAGTTTTCTCCCTTTTTTCCTCCCTCCTTTCCACTTCCCACCTTCATTTCTTAAACTCTTTTAAAATTGAGAACAGACTGGGTACCTCTGCTAGCTTGCTAATCCCAGGTTTTAGAATCTCTTCATTTGTGATGTTCTTCAGAGGTCAGTGCCTTCTTAAAGGGCAGGGCTTAGGAACTTTCCAGCCAACTAGGGAAGGCAATGGAATTTTTGTCATGTTTTCATGTTATTATCCACCAAGACTGCTTTGCCTTTTTCCAGATAACCTTCCAGGATATTCTTAGAGTCCATTATAGGACCATTTGCACATCTATCTATAGTCAAGCTTGTCTTAGCTATAGCCAGCTCTGGCTGTAGCCTCTGAGAGCTTCCTGGAGCCTACATGGTCCTTTACAGTGTCAGTGACATGTCTTGTGAGCTTCATGTCAATGAATGTTTGATAAACACACCTGTATCTTCACCCAAATTACTAGTGAAAACTCGAATGAGGCAGCAATGAACTGACTGTAACACATACTTAGAAAATAAGGTAATTATGGTGTCTAGACTTAATGTACTCTTCTGGATTGTTTTGTATAGAGAGCTGAATTGTGGGCTACTATTATTTCTAATAGCATTCAGAATTTTAAAGTAATAAATCAGTGGGATGACAGTAACAAACATAACATTTAAAAGGACATCAATTAAATGACAAACATTTTTTGTTTGTTTTTTAATTTTCAGAAAGGGTTTACACCAGCTGCCCCAGTTCATACCAACAGAGAAGATGCAGCTACCCAGACGAATTTGGGATTTATCCATGCATTTGTCGCTGCCATATCAGTCATCATAGTGTCTGAACTCGGTGACAAGACATTTTTCATAGCAGCCATCATGGCGATGCGTTATAACCGGTTGACTGTGCTGGCTGGTGCCATGCTTGCTTTGGCCTTGATGACATGCTTGTCAGGTAAGGGTGTTTTCCCAGGGAACACGATGAATTGGGGGAAAGCATATGTGTGTCTTGTCACCCTGTTACATTGGAATCTGCTTATCCCAGACTTTAGTAAACACCAAATGGTTTCAGTATATACATTATTAAGACCCAGATTTTACTTCTTAAATGGAATTTTCTAGCTATCCAGAGCCAAGATACATATGCCTGTCATTTATTTACTGGTGGTTTTTGTCCTTAATTTTTTTTTTTTTTCTTAGATTGATTTATTCTATGTGTACAAGTGTTTTGTGTGCATGTATTTTCCCCCCATGTGTGTGCCTGGTACCTGCAGAGTTGAGAAAGAGGGTATTAGATGGCGTTGAGCCGTCTTGTGGGTGTGAGGTACCGAACCTAATCTCTGCAAGAGCAACAAACACTCTTAAACACTGGGCCATCTCTAGCCATTATTATTAATCTCTTGGTTTTATTCTAGTTCAGTTTTTTTCTTTCTCTTCAGTCCGGATAAGCTCATTTCTATTTGTAGTTTTAGAAGAGGGATTCAGGAGGCCACAGCAGACCATGCTTTCTTCCCGAGGCGTACTCGGTGGTAGTGTTAAGCCGCCACTTCAGTTAGCCTGCTTATGTGGAACGAAGCATTCTTCCATGTTCCTGTTTTTGTTACTTTTTGATTTACTGCTTTATAGGTGTTAATTTTAACATGTTATACCACAAGAAAGTCAATTTAACACTCAGATAATTGAACATTATTTAGTTGCTACTTGAGAGCTACGTGGGGCCATCACAGTGTGCTAGATTGAACAGTTTTCCCTTTGAGCCACAGCTGGGTTTGAGACTGAATTTCCATGGCACACCCTAGTGAATTAAGTTGAGTGACCCCTAGATTTTAGCTTCCTCTCTGCAAAGTGCAGATAATAGCTTTTTACCTACCTTACGGTTTCTGTTCTATAGTGATATGATAATTTATTAGGATGGCTTTGCCATTTGCCTCTTTAAGCATTATGAAACTAATTTCTTAATGTAGAACAGTGTCCATTTCTGATTCTCTGGTGCATTGATGCATAATTAAAGCTTATGTTTTTATAAACACATGAGTATTTTAGATATTTAGAATAATTTGAATGCTATTTACAATTTGGAAATTAGTGTAGGTATTAATATTTTATAGTAGCAACTGACTGACTTTCTCTTCAGAAGTAATGTACCACAGCAGAGGGGGTTAAATATTGTAAGAGCCTGAGGTCAGGGAGGGCCATAGTGAAGTCGTCTTGTGGACTTGTGGACTGCACTGCACTCAGGACAGCTACAGTTCTGTGCACAGGACCTAGCTGGTATGCACTGTAGCTTGTGTGAATCGGGAAGGAGTTTAGGAGCCCCATCCCAGGCTCAGCAACTATGGCCAGCTAATGGTTTCTTGGGCAGGCAGGGTCACTTTTCTTTAAGAGTGTGGCCCTGGTAGGTTAACTATTCTTCCATGGAGAGCTACACACCCAGGATTATATGGTGTTGATTAATTCTTTAACTTAAAAAAGAAAGAGGGCACAAAGTTTAGGGCACAGAGATTAGACCTGGGAGGAGTTAGTGATAAATATGATAATATGATCTCTCTCTCTCTCCACACACACACACACACACACACACAACACACACTCACATGCACGCACACGTGTGTATAATATTATGTATGCATGTATGTATATGTATATTTTATATTCTGTAAGAAGTAATATTGATTGTAGGAAATAGGAGAGTTGGAGCTGTTGGCCGTGCTGTCGGATGTATGTTGCTGATGCTAGCAGTTCATTACTTTGTCTCTATGCACTGTGCTGTGCTGGTATATTGTATACAGCAAAATTGTGTGATTGTAAAATATGACCATTGCAGGGCTGGAGAGATGGCTCAGTGGGTAAGAGCACTTGCTGTGTAAGTATGAGGCCCTAAGTTTTAACTCCCAGCACCCACATAAAAGCCACATGTGTCTGCCTGCTGAGGCCTATAACCCCAGCTTTGTGGATGGAGACAGTGGCTCTCACTGGACAGCTGAAACTGTTGAGCTTCAGGGTCTTCCTGTGCACACACCTTTATACATGCATACATATCAAAAACTTTAGAAGAAAGATTAAAAAAATATAAAGCCATTAAAATAGTAAAATCTGAGGCTGGAGAGGTAGTTGAGCAGTTGAGAGCTCCTGCTGCCTGTGCAGACCCAGGTTTGGCTCCCAGCACCTATAGTACCTCATCCCTAACTCCAACAGCTACAGTAAATACCTCCTCACAGCCATCCCTAATTCCCACAGCTACAGTAAGTACCTCCTCACTGCCATCCCTAACTCTAGTTCCAGGGCATCCATCAGATATCCTCTTCTGACCACCTCACTTGCCAAGCATGTAAGCAGGCCAGGCCAAATACCCACTCACCACATACATACATACATAGGTAGGTAGGTAGGTAGGTAGGTAGGTATAGATAGATAGATCTGCCCACCCAGTGGACTCTTTCGTATGTGCTGTCACCTTCATTCCTTTAAGGAAAGTAGAAGCAGTTGGAAATCTGTGGGAAGTGTTTCTTTCTGTATTGTTTTCTTCATTGAGCTCTGCTCTAATGCCTGTTTGAAAGCTTTGTATGGATCATACTTGTTGATCATTTGATCTTCCTGTAAGAAAATCTGATACTAGATTTTAAAGGTTTTATTATTAAGTCTCTAAACATTTGATTTTATTGCTTGAATTATTATAGTCATTATATTAGTATTGAAGTGTTTCATAAACTTAATATTTAAAAATGAGAACTTGAATCTGGGCATTGGTGGTGCATGCCTTTAATCCCATAATCCCAGCACTGAGGAGGTGGAGGCGGGTGGATCTGTGAGTTTGAGGCCAGCCTGGTCTACAAAGCTAGTTCTAGGACAGGCTCCAAAGAAGCAATCCAGAGAAATCCTGTCTTAAAAAACCAAAAAAAAAAAAAAAAAAAAAAAAAAAAAACAAAGGGGTGGGGTGGGGGGTGAACTTGATCCCATTAGTTTGTGGATGAATATCTATTGCTAGAGTGAAGTGAGATAAGACAACAACACTGAAACCCAATGAGCTTTCCAAGGTTCAGTTAATAGAAAAAAGGAGAGTACTTCAGGTTATTACCTATTTGATATGTCTAATGTGAACCAGTTTCCCTTCAACCAAGTAAATTACAATTCTCTTGAGTTACTGTTCCTTTGGCCTGTTGTGGAAAACACCTGTTAATACTGTTGGTATTTCCTTACAGTTTTATTTGGCTATGCTACAACAGTCATCCCCAGAGTGTATACCTACTATGTTTCAACTGCACTCTTTGCCATTTTTGGCATTAGAATGCTTCGAGAAGGGTTGAAGATGAGCCCAGATGAGGGTCAGGAGGAACTGGAAGAAGTTCAAGCAGAGTTAAAGAAGAAGGATGAAGAAGTAAGTTGTCACTGGTACATGCCAAAGACACTCAGAGACAGCCTGCAGAGGGTTTTCAGTGCTCACATCTGTATATGTGGGTTAATTTGATTAGTTTCCATTCTTACAGCTTGGCTCTGATATGCTTTTGGGTCATTGAATGTGGCAGGGAGAGAATGTTCACCATATACAATGAGGCTGATGGCCCAGTGTCTGAATCTTGGGAACTGTTAGTTCTGTTTTTCTTAAGCATCTGCATGCTGTTTGGTTTTGTTGGGAGTGGGAAGACTGATACTATGTGAGGCTTGAGGCTAAAGGGCAGTGGGAGGATGCAGAAGTGTATTTGCTTTGGTGAATATGCCGTGTAATTTAAATGCATTAAAAGGATTGAGTGACTTTATGCTATTTTGATGTGCTTACTGGGGTTAATGGTGATTTTTATTTGTTTCAGTTCCAACGAACCAAACTCTTAAATGGACCAGATGTTGAAACTGGTACAAGCACAACAATACCTCAGAAAAAATGGTTGCATTTTATTTCACCCATTTTTGTTCAAGCTCTCACATTAACATTTTTGGCAGAATGGGGAGATCGCTCTCAACTCACTACTATTGTTCTGGCAGCTAGAGAGGTGAGTGGTATTTGATTGCTTCTGTATCAAGATTGCAGTTCACATTGCTCCACACCAGTGGGCAAAGCAGGCCACAGGGTGACTACCCGTGTTGGAAGTTTGGCACATGTAGTTCTTGAACTTTTTAATTGTTCTTTGCATTTAAAAGATAACCTGTTTGCTACTGGGGGGGGGGTAATGTCACCTCCTGTGAGGTGTCAGTTTCTGTTCACAGGGGCTGCTGATGCCCTGGGCCTCATGTTAACTTTGTATCAGTTACACTAGTTCATACTGAAACCTTTCAATCCTTGGAAATGTCTGTCATAAAAGATCAAGTTCCTAGGTTGATGGTGGTGCATGCCTTTAACCACAGCACCTGGGAGGCAGAGGCAGGTGGATCTCAATGAGTTCAAGGCCAGTCTGGTCTACAGAGAGAGACTACAAAGAGGCACCCAGAGCTGTAGCACAAACCTGTCTCAAAAACAAACAAAAACCCAAACAAAACAAAAGTTCCTTAACATAGTCCTTCAGCTTAAAATAGAAAGCATTTTCAGGCCAAGACTGAGATCACAGGGAAAGAAGACTAAACATGATTTATTTGGAGATGGAAAAAAATAAAAAAGGAACTCTTGTTCTCATAAAACAAACTCTAAGAGTGCTCCTTAATGACTATGTCCTGTCTTCATTTCTCTTAAAGCTCCAGAATCAGGCCTTCAAATGAGCTTGGGGTGGAGGCACTGCCAGGGCACCTTGTGGGTTTCTGTCTGTAGGTGGAACCAGCAGTACATGGGTTGTTTGCAGCCCCCAACCAGCACTTAACACTACTCTGCTCCTTTGTATGCTTCATGCTTCTTTGCTTTTGAAGGGTCCATTAGTACAGGTTAACAGCATCTTTTCAGTATTTGTTAAACAAAACAAAACAGTGGGTTAAATAGTTATCTTAAAGTACCATTTTATTTTCACATGGAATTTGGTTGGTAGTCCATTCTCTAGTACATGCTCAGGCCATTTCCAATCCTGACTATACAGGCTGCCTTTTTTCGCACAGCAGCTGGCTGGCTGCTGACCTGTTGTCATTCAGCTTTCTTCATCCCTATCAACTACTGCACAGACTTGGACTCAAAGTCCCACCCTCCCTTAGAATGTAAATCTTTACCTTTCTCCCAGCTCAAGTTTTGGAGCATTTTCTGCATTACTCCCTACACTGTCTTTAGGGAGAAGTGAAGAAGCCTCTTTCCTTGGCCCTTCTTATTTTTACTTTCCCAAAGTTCAAAGGTCAAGATTAAGAGAACAGCTCTACCATCCAGCTGCTGACCTCACAGGGTGAGAAGGTTAACCTCAAGTCAATTTGAGATCTTAGTGTCACCTGAGATAGGGTAGAAGATCCCGTTTATGAGTGGAGCCACCATTCCCTGGCCTAGGACCATGGACAGCAGTAGTGTGAGGAGGAAGTGAGCTGAACACAAGCAGTCCTCACCACTGCTTCCTAATTGTGGATGCTAGTGACCAGCTGCCTCAAGTTCCTGCTCTCATGGCCTCCACTGTGATGGGTTCACATTCAAGTAAAGCCACCACCCTTATGTTGCCTTTTCTGGTTTCCCACAGACATCACAGATATTCACCGGTGCTGACTACCTGTTGATTACACCCTGGTTGACTTGTCCCTACTATTTTCCTATGAGTTTTTATACATGTCCTCTCAGGTGATGTTATTTACTATCAAATTTGGTCTTTTTAAAAGGCAATTCTCATTCTGTACTTCAGGCTGGCCTGGAGCTTGCATTAGCTAACAACCAAAGTAAATCTCAGGCAATCCTCTCATGAGTGTTACAATTATAAAGCAGTGCCAGCTTTCAACTGAATGCACTCTACTTTTAATTTGCCAGCAGCACTCATAATTCATTTCTGTGCTCCATTTAAAACATAGTTGTATGTGTGAGTTTGTGTATGCCATGAGTGTGTGGTTGCTTTCTAGAAGCCAGAAGGTATTGAATTCCCTGGAAACAGTTAAAGGTGAGCCACCTGACATGGTACTGGGAAAAATTCTGGTCTTCAAGAAGAGCAACAAGTATTTGATGCTGGAGGATACTGAATGTTCCTCCAGTCATTTTCATGTCTATTTAGTTATTTGTCATACCTGATTGCTTTTGTAGCATCCCACATGCCTTCCCATTCATCTGCTTTTCTCTTGTTGTCATCTCTTACCCCAATCCAGGTAGCACTGTTTCTTACCAGAGTCATCATGTCATGCCTCCTTGGTCTTAACTCCCTTTTAGCTCATTGTCTCCATTGAAAACAGAAATCTACTCGTGTTAACTAGCCAGTGTCTCAAGACCAGGGCTGACTTCAGAGTTTATAGGGATCCCTTGTAGACAGGGATTGAACCTTGACCTCTCAAACAGGAATCAGGGCTCCCACCCTTCCTGACAAACTCCTGTCAGGGGCCCCTCTCTGGCACCTCCTTGACTCTATAATGGATCCAGTGCTCTATTGTTCCTCTTCCACAAAAGGCACCCCTAAAGTAGGGAGAGTTCATTGCTCCAATTTGATACTTTCCAGTTCATTCTAGTAGGATTTCTGCTCTTAAGAACTACAGCAATACTGTACCAGACAGGATTTCTATATTCAGGTATAGCCTTGTACTGTTCATATTCCTTGAAATAGCTATTTTCTGTTTCAGAGTTAGAGTAAATCTGGATTTTGACAAGTGTTTGATTTTGACAAGTGTTTGTGATGCTATGTGGTTCATGACCCATTTCCAATTCTCCTTAAGTACCAATGTTCCTCAGACAGCATCTCCAACTCAACAAATTAATGCTAGCTACTTCTGCTTCCAGGATCCCTATGGTGTAGCAGTGGGTGGAACAGTGGGACACTGTTTATGCACTGGATTGGCAGTAATTGGAGGAAGGATGATAGCACAAAAAATATCTGTTAGAACAGGTAAGGTGTCATTTTTAAATTAAAATGCAAACAAGTTCTAATGTTTGAAAATCACAGAGATACAGTAGAAATGGCATGCTAGCTTGATCATCTCTCAGAGATGACTTGGTCTCCATGCTCATCACTTAGGTCTGAGTATTCATTACGTGTTCTAGCAAACTGCCTTCTTTTCCCATGTGTACAAATTAGTAATTACAAATTGATCTAAACCATGGCCAAACTCATCTTTTATGTAAGTGTCAAGTTTGGCCTGAAGTGTGTTTGATAGGCAGGCCTGTGTGAGACTTGAACATTTTCAACTTTTAAAGGTGGTTTGAGTTCTCATCTGTCAAGCTTGGCAGCAACACCTTCGTGCTAAGCTATCCCACTGTTTGTATAAATACTGAGTTTTTTTAAGATCACTTGCTGTAGTACAGCTGCTGCTTACCAACACATTATTTAACTTCATTCTTTGTCTAAGCAATGCCCA
This sequence comes from Phodopus roborovskii, assembly GCF_943737965.1. NCBI lineage: Eukaryota > Metazoa > Chordata > Mammalia > Rodentia > Cricetidae > Phodopus > Phodopus roborovskii. Next base: position 25,999,078 of record NW_026126525.1, on the reverse strand, counting down.
GACGAAGGTCTGGTTATCAAGTGAGAATGAGAGGAATGTTGTGCCACTGACAGTGTCTTCAAGAGTAGTTTGTGAGAGTGGAAAAATGGAAACTAGGGTTTTGTTTGCATAATGTGGAAGACATGCTGCCTTACTCATCTTCTCTCTCTTTTCCAGTGACAATCATAGGAGGCATCGTGTTTTTGGCGTTTGCATTTTCTGCACTATTTATAAGTCCCGATTCTGGTTTTTAAAAAGCCGTTCACCTGTATTCAACTTAAGATATGCAACTTTCTGTACATAGTGTATGTACATCACAACTAAAAATAATGGAAAATACTGTATTTTGTAGTATCAATTTGTAAGTTTGGCCCATTTAATGAAGTATTAGGTCCAAAACAGATAATCATTGATTCTATTTGTAAAAAAATTTTAAATGAAAGTCTGACTTGAAAGTATGGGTTTTTCTCTAGCCTAATTATGTTAACACTTCAGCCCCTACTTTGACATGTGTCATCCATTGCAGTGGGGCAGACTGCTTGAATATTCTTGCAGCATGACCCTTTTATAAATATATTTTCTCCCTGACCACTGGGGTGTTTATATGTATATCTTAAACATTTCCTGTGGGGGGGGGGAGAATGAATTATTTCTACTTTTAAAAACCGTAATCCTGAGCCAGTAATCAGTAGTTTTATCTTGTCTTTTGGGAATTAGGATTAAAGAGAGAAATAAGGTTTTACTGTTGGATTAATAACATGCCATAAGAGTTGTTGGCTAGGTCCGTTTTTCCCTTTATTTTTTTTTAATTGGGTGGGACACCCAATATAAAAATAGTCAATATTTGACAACGCGCGGACTTACCAAATTAAAAAGAGAATACTATAAATGTATTCCTATTTTTTCTATATTGAATAAACAATGTAATAGATACAATGTAAATAAAAGTGGTATGACTAGTACTTGTTTTTCCTTGTGTGTTATACAAAATACTTTGTAACTTACCAAGTAGTAGCAGTATTTCCTGTTTATTGTATTTATGTTCTGTTATTTCCTTCAAGGAACTAATATGCAGATTAGTCCAGAGCCCTTGTGCTAAGGTTGTCAACATATTCTTTAACTTCATTCTTTCTCTAAGCAATGCCCAGAGACAGGTCTGGTTGTCAAGTTTCCCTTGATGACAACACCCTCAGTAATCATTCGAGTGTATTCTGACTAAACTGTGCTCTCAGACAGCAGGGGCTCTTTTCTCTCAGCCTGTGTTCCAGTCTAACATGATAACACTGCCATTAATTAGTTAAGTAATTCCTCTAAAGAATGTTCAGGCATTCCCTGTGTGGAACATGATAGAACAATGTAGTTTACCGAGTATGGCAAATGTCCACAATGTAATCTGTAATTTGAGGAGATTGTGAAGAACCAGCTAAGACACCTAGTACTCTATTGGAATTTGAAAGTTACTTTTTAGTCATTAGCTGTTCTTCCAAATATTGTTAAGCAACAGAAATGTTGATGAAGTCTTTTCTGCAAACTTTTAAGGTGTTTTCCAACTCAGTAAAAACTAATACTGAGGGACAGAAAAACTTCCATGAATTAAAACAAAATACCTTAAAGAAATCCGAAGTCATGCCCCCCCCCCCAACTGCACCTTCTATACAGTTACAGAAAGTGGATTAGAATATAAGCTACAAGGTAAACACTGCTAAGACAATTAGGCTCTGGTGTTGAATAAAGAAAGGAAAATGTCAATGACAGATTTAAAAACATTTAATAGTCTTTCTATAAACCCAACGTGACTCTTCCACGTTCTGTGCCACATAAAGCAGGTGATACTGAGAAGCAGCACTGAGGTATTCTTTATTTTTTAAATTGAAGGAAACAAAGTTTGGATCTAACCATTTTTACATTAAAAAAAAAAAAAACACAAAAAAATCCCACTGCTACTGCTTGGCTCTTTTGCTGTAGTTCTGAATGCATTACAGGAGTCTCAAAGAATGTTATGATAGTACATGGAGATTTTAAGTAAAGCTGTGCACATCATATAGCAAGAGGCCTGAGTGAAGGCATGCTGGTAACACACTTTTATTTCTTAAAGGGGTAGCTTTGATAACCAAGTATAGCCAATTGTATCAGACTTGATGACAAGTATTCAGCTGGAAACAAGAGTCCACATTTCATTCAATGTTGTATTTCCAAACAAAGCTTTTGAAAACCAGGGGACCTAATATTAGCACCATTGAAACCATTCACTAGCCATCATGCTTCTGTGGAGTTTAGGATTTTAGCAAGAGGCCAATGCCTGAAAGAATGCCAGCCTTTTTAAAAATAAATTTATTTCAATTAAATGCTTGCTTTTTTTTTGGGGGGGGGGGGAGTACTCATATGTGGCTATCAGTAGCCACATGCCCTTCTCCCTTTGGAGCTGGAAAGGATAAGCTATGTCTATTCTTGCCTTAATTTAAACTCAGAACCAAGCAGTAAGGACAGCAATGTCAACAATAGCACAGCAGGAACCACATGGAACAGCAAAGACTGGTTCATGTTTACACAACCACTAACTAATCTAACAAAGTTTACAGAGAGAAAGACATAATTTTTGCACTAACTGGTTTTAGCACAGCACTAATTTAACTTGTCTTTGGGCTGCAGTCTACACAGGGTGAATATGAAAGTGTTATACTAGAGCCTTCTCCAGCTTAATCCACAGTAAAATAAATTTCAAAATAATTTTACAATTGTTTCAATTCCAGTCACTCTGGCTGACACATCCATTGCTTAATAAGGGAGTTTTTGGGGGCAATGTTTTTGCTCGAAGATGATTGTTTAGTCATACATCAACTTAAAGATAACAGTTTTTCCTGTATTTTAGCTTTGTAGTATTCTTAGAACCATTGTCAGTAATAAACTTGAACCAGTATAGGTTAACTCAAACACAAATCATTTGAATGTCATTTTTAAAGCAATGTCACAGTTTGTTTTCTCTCACGTAAAAGCATACATCTAAAAATGGTGTATTTTACCCTCCTCAGAGTCAAACACCTTTTGTGTAATTAAACTCCATTTGTGTCTGCTTCTACCTTAATTACTGTTCAAGGAGTCCCTGTGAGCTAGACCCTACCCGTCAGACTCCAAAGCCACGAGTGCTAAAGTGAGCAGGAAAGGTCCTCAACACCATGCTCAAGCACTGCTTTACTAGACAGTGCTGGCTATGGAGGCCTGGAAATTAACCGACTTTTTGAAGTGCATACATTGCCCAACTATATGTACTCGCTACATGGGTACAATGGTGACAGCTATTAAAAGACACTATTTTGCTAGCATTTCCCCACATAGGCAAAAAAAAAAAAAAAAAAAAAAAAAAAAGGCAGCATGCAACATGTGCCCTTGGTTTTGTCATACTGGCCTTTGTTCTTGGGAAGTAACTATACACAAAGTGCCCATGAAAAACAGAAGGCAACAAGTGACACTAGAAAAAGGTTAGAGTAAGGTAATAAAGCAGGGCTGAAAGGAGTTACCTTTTAACATTTTTTTCCTTAAATGAGTTCAGAGCAGGAGGGAAGTGCAGGGATGCTGAGGGTGACCCTCCACTGCCATCCTGATGTACAATGGATTCCAGTTACCTGTCAGAGGAGTCATTGGAGGAGGGAGCAGGATAACAATGGCCTCAAACAAAAGCCAGTTCTCAAGGACAAGATCAGATGCAAAACAAAACTGACCATAAATTAAACACAGACCAAATGCAGAGATACAAATATAAATAAATACACAGCCACTTACTATAATGATTGTCGCTTAGGTCAGCACCTCAGTGTTTGCTGGTGGTGTTGATGGGAATCTCAATAGCTTCCACAAACTATATACAACTACAATCTAGTTCACTGGATATTTCCTGGGGAAACCCAGGCAGCTTAGTATTGTTAAACACTCTTCTTTCAAAGTATTATTTGAGAAAAACAAGGAATGTAGTGCATGGCAACGGAAAAAAATATGCAAAACAGTCACGTGGAAAAAAAGAATTTTAATTTTTAAATATAAGTTTGCTTAATTTCTGGTGAGTTCTTCAACACTGTTTTAAATATCCTGAATTAGTAACTATACCAACAAAATTTACCTCCAGTGTTTCCACAGGAGACATTAAGACCAAATTATAGTTTTCTTCAACCAAAGCAATCTTTCTCAGTCCTTTTTGTGCAAAAATATTACAAGAGCAACTCAATGGAGACACTGAAATGACATGCCAACATTTCAGGACACATTTAAAACACTCAAATTCTTGAAATTACTGTATCCTAAAATATTACTACCAACCATTTATAGATTAGTTCTGTATGTCTACTCAGACAGATGCATATTCCTAGAGCTCTGAGAAGAAACAGGCTCATTGGTCTCTTTTGGTGTCCACACAATAGGCAAGATAGGTTTACAATAGTGTTTAAATGGAACTACGCATCTACAATCTCCCGACCCCACCACATTCAAAACAAAAGTCAGAGTTTATTTGGCTACCTTGAAATCACTCCCATAAACCTGCTACGGTTCACTGGCTCTATACATTTCTCAGAAATGTGTCATTTATAAATTCACCTAAGTGATGATTAGGGGATCCTTTAAAAACGGTTAATACCTAAGATACAAACTTTATCTAAATGGATAATTGCAATAAAGTGCTTATTACCTTTCAAATGATGCTTTTAAACTGTGGTATGTTGTTCTAAGTGTGTGCTATTCCTCCCATAAAGGATCCCCAGGCATGAGAGTCTCATCTCACCTGTCTCAAAAAGCAGCAGCTCTATCTTTTGGTAGGTAGGCTGACAATAGGCACATTACCCATGCGGATGAGGCTGTACTAGGGCTATGGCGGGGGGAGGGGGAGCTAGAAAAGTGGGAGGCAGGTGGAGGGTTCCTACTACACTCATAGTTATATACAAATATATTAAATATGCTATAAAAATAGTCAACTCTTTTCCTTTGCATTTTACTTCACAAGCTCCTCTTAGAATAAGAGTGTTCACTCAGTCCAGACATACTTAAAAGGTTTTTCTCTAATTACTATGAAAACGGCAAGTGCCTTTGTGCTGTTCCTTCTCCACCACTGAAAAATTCCAGTCAGCTCGTTCCTGGCAATATGCCCTCATCGATATTAATATCCAGTGTTTATACCTTCCAATATGGACTCCGTGGTGCTAAGAACAGGCCCACAGGTACTGGAAAGGTAGTAGGCTTGAACAATGTTTACCAACAAATCTTTAATCACCAAAGAAACAGAAAAACGAAATACTAAAAATGCTATCTCTGTTCCACTTAAAAAAAAAAAAAAAGCCTCAACATAGTGGAAACACTTTAACCCAGTAATATCTAAGTGAAGAGAATCTACCTCTGTAGACAACAGGATCCCTTTCTAAGGCCAGAACAAGGGCTCATCTCCCTCAACCCGATGCCCTTTATACAGCTGGACTGCTTCAGTGCTCCAAGGTTCAAGAGATTGCTTTAAGGCAATGACCAACCACAGCACACAGAACTCACTCACTCACTAATTTGCACATTGTTTTCTATCACAAACTACTCAGTCATTGGCATTCTTTTAGTAGTGCATTCCTAAGCCACGAGAAGCTGCTTATATTTAGGATGTAGCTTGGGGGAAGGACTGTAGTGCTTATTTGCATGCAGCTCCGCCTACCACATCCACTTCCCCTCCCCCCATAGTTACTGTTCTAAGGAAGGGAAGAGTACTTTTCCATGTCTGAGTTCTGGTTTGAAGCCATCCTCAAGAGCAGCTTTGCGATTTACTGTTCTTATCCCACATGATCAGCAACACCCCATGTGGAAGCAGCCCATAGCAAGGTACCTGCAGGGCAATGAGAACCTACTTGACCAGCACCCTAACAATTTCTTAACTAAAAAGTGCTGCCCAGAATTAAAATTTTAAAGAGCAGGGGACATTAGGGTTTATAAGAAACTGAGGAGTGTTTCTATTTGGTATCTTTTCATGATTTAGATTTGGGGTTTCAGTCAACAACTTTGGCTATAGAAAATGAAGAACAGGCAACAGGGGCAACAGGTGTATCTTCATCAGAATGGAAGCAGGCAAGAACAGTTTGCAATCCAAAGAAACAAAGAATTAAGGAGCTGAGAGGCAGCTGGTGTTGCCCAGTACAACTCTCCATGTGGACAGCAAAGTCAATGGCTAGGTGCTCCTTTATCAACTGCTTTTAAGCAGGAAGATGAACTATAAAGAATAGGAATTACATAATTAGTATGTTATATCTCCTGTTAGCTAAATCCTTATCACTAGGTATTGCCAAAAAATGGATGAGGCACAACTCAGATGGCATGGAATGGCATAAGATCAAGAAGGCAATTTGGAAGGGGAGAAAAGCAATTTCATCACATGTGTATAAGCTTGCATGTTTATGTATTCTCACAACTCTTCGGGGAATTCATATGAATGTCAGCCATTAGAACTCCATGATATGTTAGTTACTGACTGGTATCTAGCCACATTTCTTTTGCAGAAGGGCAGGTACCAATTTTCTTTGGTTGTTTTCTTTTTCACCACTAACTTTCTAACTTAACTGCATCCAGGTAAACAGGAAAACAGACACACTTAAGGATGACAACAAAGCTGAGGACAGATAACTGACTCCTCGTTCCCCAGAGTCCTTACCTAGCGAGTTTGCATTAGGTGACTTTCACTGCTGAAAACCTCTGTTGAGCAGCCTCACTCTTTACACACTTTCTTTTAAGGTCAATTCTAATTTGTCACACTTGTCCTCCCTTTTCTCAGTAATGTTTTATATCTATTTTCAATTTTTGTTCTACAATTGCAAATTTCATTATTAGTACCATAAAAATCTAAAAAAAAAATGCTTTTTAAAATCCATGTAACTTTGTTGGAGTTTATTACCTATAGAGTATGATATTGCCAGATGAAATCTTAATTCATGTTTAGAAAGCATGTGAGTTATACCATTCTAGTGTTTCGGTGAACGTTAAAGACAATTTCTACCCTCTTACTCTGAGCAAGTATTTACTGGTAATTCTTAAAGGACTGACTACTTTAAAGGAAGATACTAATTTGGAAACAATTCTGGGATCACATTAACAACTATGATAGTTGCAGCAGTCTTCTTGGGAGCTTGAGAGTAACACTGAGACCCACATGCTGCTAAAAATGTACTAAGGTTTCAAAACTGCTACTGAAACCAGACAATGAATTCAAGACGGTGAGTTATCACCTGAATTAAAATCAAGGCACTATGGGTTTTTTCCCCTCAAATAACCCTGAATCATTTTGACTAAAAGAAGCATTGAAATTTTTAAGGATAATAAAAAGATTCCAACAAATCCTAAAAGTTAAAATTCCCACCACTGAGAATGTTTAAAAAGTGCCTAAAATATTTGTGTGCAAATTTTACTCTTATAACTGAAACATTCTTGAAATCACTTTCAGGCTTGTTGAAAACCATTTACATAAATATTCCAACTACGAAATATATCAAAATATGTGATCAAACTTTCAACCAACCATCTAAAATAAAGCAGTGCAATTCTATTTTTTCAAACATAATTGAAAAATAATAAGGGATATTTCTGAGTAAGTGGAAATGTAGCAATAATTTAACTTGAAAAAAAAAAAGAAAAAGAAAATCCATCCCCAGCAGCACACTGTACCTCACTGAACAAACTGTGACATCACAGCCAAAGCACGAACAAAAGGTGCCCTGGAAAAAGTGACTAGAACACTATTATGTTGTAAACAAAATGAAAGAGAAGCTATTACCAGTTTGTACGTGGTGTCAAAATCTAATGAAATGTACTCACACCTGTAAGGGACAGATAATGCGTTCAAGCTGTGTACACAGTCTTTCTCTCCGTCTGTCCGTCCATCCATCCGTCCAGGCACATACATATCTATATAGCATCTATACAAAAAGAATTCAAACCTGCACAACATTCTGAAAGTAATCACTGTTCCATCATGATCTGAGCAGGGTGGAGTTGGGGGTGGGGACTACTAACTACTGGACTATCTTCATGGCAATCTAAGCAAACCCCTGGCAGTGGTGTGTCCTCTGTAACATTTGATACCAGGCACAGAACCACTAAAAGCTACCAACATTGTTAGTGCTTTTCTGATTCGGTAAAGGTCATGATAGTTGAGCTTGTTAACATTTGGCAATATACTCTTTATCCATCAAAAAAATATCTGGGCAAAGAAACTGTCAGAATTGGCCATGTCCCTACAATCATCTCCCACTGGCTGGTATTTAATGTACATCTGTAGCACTGGGCAGCATTTTCCTACCAACTAATCCAGGAACTGGAACACTCACTACCACCCTCACAGAACTACTAAACTTGTAACTGTTTGTCATCCAAGTAGCTTTCTGGCCATCCCCTTCCTCTCTAGTGTCAGAGAGGAAGTGTGTGTGCTACTGTGGCTGGACCTTGGAAGGGTCAGTCAGGCTGTCAGTCCTGTGCCGACTATGCTGCTGTTGCTGCTGAGGCTGGTGTTGCTGGTGATGTGGTGACGGAGGGAAAGGGCTCTGTTGTAGTGGGAAGGCAGCAGAGAGTATGAGCTGAGTTGAAGGATTCCCATGGAGCAACCGAGATGTCTAAAAAAAAAAAAAAAGAGTTATACAGCATGGTTCTGTGCCTTCCCATTGTTCATTCGCACGGCCTACTGTCCATAGGAACAAGAGTTTTAAATTCTCATTTTGTTTGCTAATCTAAAACTGTTTTTGGAAAACAGCAGCCTTACCTTCTTTCTGAAAGCTTAACAAAGTTTATTTTTTTTTTTTAAAGGAATTTGTGCTGAGACAAACCACATATTTTTACTTTATTTCCTATAGGCCCAATTTTTAAGCAGAAAACTGCAGCACAGTTATGTCTGTTAAGGCAGGAATACTCCCTGCTCAGACAGACAATGCCATCTGCACACAGGTCTGACTGCTGGTAAAGAATCAAGCAAATAGCTCCCTCCGTCTATAAAGTGCTTGTAATCCCAGTATGGGTGAAGTAGGGGCAGGAGAGTCCCTGGGGCTCACTAGTCAGCCAACCTAAGCTACTAAGTGAACCTCAGGTCCTTTTGAGAGCAGACTAAGGAAGAGAACCTGAGCTTGACTATTGACCTCCATACACTTGCACTTGCACACACTTGTGGACCCCCCCCCCCCACACACACACACCGGAGCAGTTTGAAAAGCAAGGCTTTTAGTAGTCTTGGGTTAACTTGAGCTAGTCCACCTGTAGATGTGTCTGCCAAACTGTGTACTCCCAGCCTCAGCCAGACACACAAGTGTCTACTATGCTGAGTTTGTACAGATATTATAGAAAAAGGCTAAAACTGAAGTCCTAGGTGGCTATGTGAGGTAACAAAATTCAAACAACAAAACAATCCCTCCCCAAACACAGAACGGTTTGCCATTACTAGTCTGACCCTGAAAGCCTCTGTTTTTTTTTTTTTTTTTTCCACCTCAGTTGACTTCTGGTTGCTTGTCTGTAACTCTGGTACAAAAAAGGGACTAGCTAAAAGAAAGGGAGAATGTTCAAGTAAAGCACTTCTGGAAAACAATGCACTTATTGCAAAATTAAGCTGAAGCTAGTATGGGTAAGTGACATTTGCACATGTGTATGAAGGAAACGTATGTACACAAACACAAGGACAGACCTAAACCTAAAGATGAGAAAACTTACCAAGGACCTTTACAATTTTCCTTCTTGATTTGTTACTTGAACAGTCTTTGCAAGACAAAGGGATTAGAACCCAAGTACTTTTTCAAACAGAGGTCCACTAGAAAAGCCAAGTTATGTATTTATTATCTAAATAAATATGTTATGAAAAGCACTGCCTATCTAATAATTTTATGGTTGTTCTTATGCTTTGGGGATGCATGTTTGTGGGGGGCAGGGAAGAAGAGGATGTCCGTTTTATAAATGTATTTATTGTGTATGGATGTGCACCTGCTAGATTTTACACGTGGAAGTCAGGGACCAACTTGTAGGAGTTAGTTCTCTACTTCCACCTTGTGGGAACTTGAGACTGAGCTCAGGGAATCAGGCTCAGGAGACTACACCTTCACTTACTGAGCCATCTCCCTGGTCCCAAATGTTGACTCTTTTTAAGGGCTTGTCTTCCTTGATATATTTAGAACACTGACAACTTAAGGCAAATCACATTTTTTTAAAGCTTTTGTCTAATTCTCACTGGTGATTTTATATGTTTCACCTAAATAATGGCCTAAGACTGGTGTTATTATTTGTAGTAATAACTGACCTAGTTATTAATTGTAGTAGTTCAGTCTTAAAGCCTGTGGGTCTGACTTAGCAATATTTAAGCAATGAGGCTGTTTTGTTATTCCACATTACCAAAATAAGTATTCCACCTAGCCCAGATGGGCCCTCATAGAGAAACCAAGGTCTTCCAATAGCAGAGTCTAGAAACCAATTCTGTTGGTTCTTTGTTGAGGACCCTGAGCCAGGAAACTTTCTTCTGGACCTACAGATAGGCAGATTCTGTACGATTTATCCACACGATATCTGTGTGAGTTTATCATGAATATGGATGTCTTATTATATTTGCTGGTATCATGGTGATCAATGATAGCTAGCTACATACTTTACAGTGTATTTAGCAATTTATATGCTTTAAAAAAAAGGCATGAAGTATGAACTATTATTACTTCTCAATTATCAATGAGGTTTGACAAGTTTAAGTTCTGTGCCAAAGGTCATGTGTATGTGGTATAGCAATTACTCAATTGAGGGCACCCTGACTTTAGTTCTAATCATAAACTATACTGCACCTACACTGAATTTCTCCTCTGACATTTATTTTTAACAAGAAAATTATGATAATCTGGCATAGTAGTACATAGTAGTACATGTAATCTCAGCATGCAGAGGCAGGAAGATCTCTGTGAGTTCCAGGCCAGGCAGGAACACATGACAAAACCACAATCTAATAAATTTAATCTGATGAATAAGGTAACTCCTAGGCTGACAAAGGGATCCTTTTTAATGTCCCTTCCCAATGAAGAGTACTGTTTGATGTATCTAAGAAAGAAGAACACAGGGCTTTTTACTACATTCTAGAAATACTAGCCTCAGAGAGAAAATAAGCTCAGTAAGTGACCTGATAGTCAGGAAGTAGGGCTGCTTACTCTAGCCAGAAGTTCAGATAACTAAGTGTGGCTAAGCAAGGCTTTAAAAGCTTTCCAAGACAAAGAAGATAAAACAGCCAATCAGGACAAGCTTTCTATTTCTGTAGATATTTAAACCCTACAATAAGCTTTTTACAGATTTTCAAAGTCCTTAACAAACAACTTACTTGGTTATGAAATAGGCTACCAGCTCAAGACAACTTCCTCACGGGGACATGTACCTGTAAAAACTGCTGTGGTGGCTGGGTCAGCTGAGCCTGAGATGGTTGCTGAACTGAAGGGAGCTGCTGTTCCTGGGAGCTCTGCTGCTGCTGCTGTTGCTGTTGCTGCTGCTGCTGCTGCTGCTGTTGCTGCTGCTGTTGCTGCTGCTGCTGCTGAGATACCGATAATGTCTGTGCCTGCTGTTGTTGTGTAGCAAAGGTAGGATAGGCAGTCACCACCTGACCCATAAGCATGGTACTTGGTACCATGACAGCCCCACAAGCTACAGGAGCAGTCACTAATTTGGTTACAAGTTGCTGACCTTGAGAAAATCTGTGAGAGAAAACAAAGAAATTGTGTCAAAAGGACAAAGCAAACTCAGTCAGCTAAATATTTATCTTAGATAATACCCAATGAAATAGTTTATTTCATAAAAGCATGTTCCTAGTTTCTGTTTTCAAAGAATCTCCTTGGAGGCTAGAAACATAGCTTAGTGGTAGAGTGCTTGCATAGCATATTGGGGTCAATCTCCAGCACCAAAAACAATTTTAAAGAACGTTTTCTTTGAGATATCAAAGAACAAACCATATATATATATCTGATTTTACAACAAAATGAGACACAGCAAACCTTTTTTTTTTCTTTCTTTTTTTCTTTTTTTTTTTTTTTTTTTTTTTTTTTTTTTTTTTGAGACAGGGTTTCTCTGTATTGTTTTGGAGGCTGTCCTGGAACTCACTCTGTAGACCAGGCCGGCTTTGAATTCACAGAGATCCACCTGCCTCTGCTTCCTGAGTGTTGAGATTAAAGGTGTGTGCAATCAAGGTCCAGCTAGCAAAACAACTTTTAAAGATATTCATATTCAAGATAATGAAGGACCTTTCATATCACATATAAAAATTAGCAATCAAGGTCCAGCTAGCAAAACAACTTTTAAAGATATTCATATTCAAGATAATGAAGGACCTTTCATATCACATATAAAAATTAGCTGAGAATGAAGAAGATCTAAACATAAGATATAAACTACAAAGCTCTTAGGAAAAAAAAAAAAAACAGCACACAAGCTTCATGATATTGGAATTGGCAAACAATCTCACTGACAATACCAAAAGCACAGGTAGGTAACATTAAAAAAAAAAAAAAAAAAATCAACTGGATAACATTAAGTTTAACCAAACAATATTCAACACATTTAAAAACTGGACAAAAGTTAAACCTTTTACTTCCAAAAAAAAAAAAAAAAAAAAAAAAAAAAAACCAAACAGCCAAGAGACACATTAAAAAAAGTCCTCACTAAACCTGTCATTAGAGAAATAAAAATTCAAACAACAATGGAAAGTCACTGTATGGCAATCGGGACAAGTATTACAGAGTAGGAAAACTACTTCTTAATTTGCTTTCTATTGCTATAATAAAACACCACAACCAAACAGCAGCAACACGAGGAGGAAAGGGCTTATCTGGCTTACAATTCCAAGTCACAGGCCACTGAGGGAAGCCAAGGCAGGAAACTGAGGGAGTAACTCAAGATGAGACCACAGAGAAAGGGGCTTTCTTATACACCCCAGAACCAAATGCTGGGGGAACAGCACTGCCCATAATAGGCAGGGCCTTTCCATATTAGTTATTCATCAAGAAAATGCCCTTCAGATTTGCTTACAGACAATAGGATAGAGGTATTTTCTCAACTGAGGTTCTTCCCAAAACTCTAGCTTGTGTCAAGCTGAAAAAAACAACAAACAACAAAACAAAAAACTAATTGGGACAGCCCTGTGACAGTTCCTTAAATAATTACAAGAATTCCATTTTGAGCACTGAGCCCAAAGCAAAATGAAAGCAGGGGCTCAGACACAAGTATGCTATTGTGCATAGTTGTATTTATTCATAGTAGCCAAAGTATGGAAGCAACCCAGTATCCACTGACAGGCAGAATAGCTAAGGAAATGCTACATACAGACGAATACTTAGCATTAAAGTGGATCCTGTGTGTGAAAACACAGACGAGCCCCAGGAATATTATATTAAGTGAAATAAACCAGTTACAAAAAGACAAATTACTTGGTAATTAATTTATACGTAGTTATCTTCAGGCAGTCAAATTTATATAAACAGAAACAGAATGGTGGTTGCCAAAAGCAAAAGGCAGAGAAGTTAAGGAGTTGTTTGATGAGTTTCAATTTGGAAAGATGAAAATGTTCTGAACATGGTTGAGGGTAATAGACTCAAGGCCACAGTATAGACACTTGAAAATGGTTAATAAGGAAGTTCTTGTTGTTTTAAAAATTTTCTATCTATAAAGGTTAACTTATAAAAATGGCAAGGTAAAAAAAATAAAATGGCAAGGTACTTAGAAGTTAAATATATGGTGGACATGGTTCATTTACTACAATGGCAATAATTCATGAGGAAATTACAACTACTACAAAATAATTTTTAAAAAAACTTTACATTTGTAGAAAATTATACTCAAGGTTTTATTTTATAAATGTAAGAAAAATGACATTTTCAGGATAAATCAAAGTGAAATTTATCAACAGACTATTCCTTCTGGCTATAATTTACTCCTGTTTCTTCTCTTCCACTCTTCTCCCTTCTCTGCCTTTTCTGTGAGATGGAGGTCACTCCTAACACCAACTTAACACTAACATGAAGACATGGCTATTTCAGGCAGAGGACATAACTGCAGCACAAGTTCAAATTCAAAACAGCACTAAGTTTAGTGCACACATGCACTTTGTCATTAATATAATCAATGTGACCAAAACATTTACTTTTGTTTACTTATTTTTGCAGCACTAAGGATTGAACCCTTTGCTTACACTCTACCAACAATCAAATCCCCAGTCCTTTAAAAATAACGTATAACTAACTCATGTCAGATATTAAAAATTAAATTCTGTAGTATGTAGACTTCAGGACCAAATGCATGGGTGCCAAAGGAAAATAAACCAAAGAAATAAAACACAAACTCAAAATTTCTACACAAATAAAGTTCAAAGAAACAATGATTACAGTCTGTTTTGTCATGGATGTGCTAAGTGCCAACTTCTTTGTCATGGTGAATAAACCCAGCAACTCACCAACAGATGTGCAAGGATTACTCTAACCACCCCTGGACCACATACATTCTTTAATCTTCATCTGGTGTCCTCACCTGGACATGTAGTTATTTTCTCTGCTATAATGCCTCTCTGAACTCTCCACACACAAACCTCATGCCATGTTTCTTTAAGACATAAGCCAACAAGCATCTCCACAAAGGTTTCCCTGACTACACTTTTTATTTGCTTGCTTCAACCAATAAAATTCATCTGCTCCCCTATAAAGTCTGACAAATATTTATCACACCAAATATATGTGAGCTGGTTATTCTTTTGAAATACGATCCTTCTTCCCCTGCCTGCCCCCCCCCATATATTTACAAATGGTTGCTAAAATGCATCCTCCAAAATGCATGTCAGTATTCTAGTTTAATGCCTTTCTTCTCAGGCTTTAAAATCATTTCTGGCTGGAGATGTACATCAATGGCAGCACTGTGTATACCTAGCAGGCAGAGAGGGCTCTGGGTTCAATCATAAGCAACAAAAACAAAACATCCACCAACAAAAATCAACCCCCAGAGGGCATTCTGATAGTGCATTCATAAGACTTCCCCAAGAATGTGAACACTAAGGTTGGACTTTTTAAGTTGAGGAAGCTGAGCTCCAAGGAACAACAGATTCTCTGCTTTCACTGTCTATATAACCTTGTAGCATCCTCGGTCTGAACATTATTGTTATCTGAAAAATCATAATATTCACTACAACAGCAAAA
Organism: Phodopus roborovskii; assembly: GCF_943737965.1. Lineage (NCBI taxonomy): Eukaryota > Metazoa > Chordata > Mammalia > Rodentia > Cricetidae > Phodopus > Phodopus roborovskii. The sequence continues at coordinate 25,983,923 of NW_026126525.1, read as the reverse complement.
TATGTAAGCAGTAGCACACATGTAGTGAAGGCAATAAAAACATAAAATGATTTCAGATCATGTATTTACTCCACAGAGATCCTAGAGTTAAAAAACAGCTTCCAAGCAAACTTTATTTATGCAAGAAATTGTTTCTAATTCAGCTACTCAGACTTATCACTCAAGACACAGTTGCTTAGTTCAAAGCACCTAAGCTCTGAAACAAACTAAGTTCACAGCCATCTCCTCTGCCACAGCACTTAGCCAAACTATTAAGAACACGCATTTTTTCACCTGAGATAAGGGGAAATGAAGGAAGATACCCATGTTTATTTTCTTAAAATGGAACACTTTGAAAAGAAAAAATTATCTACTACCCCACTATTGCTCTCTCAGGATCTTTACTAACACCCAAGCTGCACTTGTAAAGAGCCTGTTAGAGCCTTGTTGACAGTCAGTACAAAATGTAGTTTTATATCTGACAGCCCAGTTTGGGGTGGAAAGTAAATTTTGATGTTATTCTGTTAAGTCTTTAATAATAGATATAGTATTCATTTCAAATCTTAAAAGAATGGGTAAAGGAAGCAATAAAGGATGTAAAAAATAAAATTATTGGTTTTGGAGAAGAAAGTTAATACTGAGGAATGAACTGAGGGTCTTGTCCATGCCAGGCAAGTTCTGTTCTCCTGAGCCGTATCGCTAGCCCATATATGTACATCTTTATATATTTGTTTTCATGATTTTCTTTTATTGTGTCTGCCACATGCATGGTGGCACAGAGGAGGCCAGAAGAAGCCATGAGAACCTCTGCAGCTGGAGTTAAGGTGTTGTGACCTGCTGACGGTGAGTTCTGGGAACTGAACTCCTATTTCTGGAAGAGTATCTTAATCACCGAGCCCATACAGGTTGTGAAAAATAATAAATGAAGAATGACAAGCACCTTATCTGTCTGTCCTGAGTGAACGTAGTTACTGTAGCACTCTGTGTACTGTTCTGGGGCAGACTGGATGGAATCTGGACCATGCTCCCAGCCGCAGGCTGAGAGATCACCATCGTATTGTACAATGGGGCTGGGAGAGTACTTGGCGTCTGGTTCGGAAGAGATGTCTGCTGACTGTGTCCACTCATGACACTCTGTTGACTCTGCTGGAGAGAAGGATTTATAGAGATTTCCTAACAGTTATAGGACAATGGCTGACAGAACAGAAAAGGACTAGCAAAATCTATTATTCTGATAGAAATAGAGCAAAGACTGATTTGGAGTAGTTGACTTAGTCTGGATTCTTTGATGGAAGGTTAAACTAAGACTTTAAAAAGAGCATGGTCTTAAAAGGGAAGTAGAAAATGTACAGAGAAGATGTCTATTAAATGCACAAAGCAAGTCAGAAATGCTCACACATCTGTATGTTTTTCAAATAAAATAACAGATGTACACAAATTAGTTACCAGAATTCTATGGAATGATTAAACTTCTTACTTCCCCAACATTCTATTCAGTATGCTTACTACTCAAGACTCTTTTGGAAATCAAAGACTTTCTACACACAGAAAGCCCACACACTATAAGAAGCTGACATAATTATTAAACTATGTCCTTAAACCACAAAACTGGTATCAAAATATTTAATAGTTAACATATTCTCCATAAAATATTTTAATGATCACTGTCAACATTAAATGTTCTAATTTTTATTAAAATTTAAAATCTGATCAACACAGAGCTTTAAATAGGTATTTTAGCCAGTTACCTGAGTTGAAGTACTTTGTAAAGTCTGTTGTTGTATCATGTGCTGGCTTGTGGTGATATGCCCAGTATTCATTCCACTTTGAATCTGGCTAGCAGAAACAACTTGGCCTTGCATATTTATAGGTGTGAGTTGCTGGATATTAGAATTCCCAGAGGAAAGTTGAACAGAACCAAAATTCAATCCAGAGTTTGATTGCTGCAAAAACATCTTTGAAAATAAAGGCTACATTTCAATGAAATTTCTTTGGCAGGAAGGATCACCTTGTTGTACAAGCCCGAAGCCTGAGTTTGCTCCCTGATCCCACAGTGGAAGAAAAGAGCATGGTCCCAAAAGTTATTTTCTGACTTTTGCATATATTCTTCGGTACAAAATGCACGTTCTTGCTCTCTTCCTCTCTCCCTCCCTCTCTCTCACACATACACCCCTTATTTTTTTAAAGATTAATTTATTTATTATGTATACAATGTTTGTCTGCACACCAGAAGAGGGTACCAGATCTCATGACAGATGATTGTGAGCCACCATGTGGTTGCTGGGAATTGAACTCAGGACCTTTGGAAGAGTAGCCAGTGTTCTTAACCTCTGAGCCATCTCTCTAGCCTACACACCCCTTATTTTTAATTACATTTTTTGCAGGGGTGCTGGGAATCAAACTTAGGGGCCTCAAGCATTTTAGGTAAACACTCTGTCAATAAGCTACATTCCCAGCCTAAATAAGCTTTATAGAAAAAAGACCAAGGAGCAAGGAGAACACCAAAAGAAATCAAGCAAAAAGAAGCTAACAGCTATCAGCGCATTTCAAGTGAACAATTAGCAATAATATGATGGTACACACTCACTCACCCACAAAATCAACTCAGTGCTTCTCAAAGGGCTGCTGGGGCAGCTTTGCATTATCTGTCACTCAAAGTTTCTGACAGTATGCAGGATTCACCTAGTTTCCCTTCAGCAAAGCCCTAGTGCCCTGGGTGGCCCTGCTAGTCAAAGTAATGAGTACAGTGTCTCAATCAAGTAATATGAATCATATCTATTGGCATTTTACTAAAACTATTATACACTCTCTACCTCAAAGGTTGTATGAAACTTTTATATATGTTTTTGAACTTAACTAAAATTTGGAGTTCACTAGTTTAAAAAATGCTGCTGATAGCAATGTTTTAGGAATGGGTATCTTTGGAGGCTCTATGCTATTAAACAGGTAGTAACCTGACTTTTCATTAAAAAAAAAAAAAAAAAAAAAAGCAGGGGGCAGTTTTTAGGAACCCAAAATATGAATGAGATTCTCTATGCTCAGAATAAGTTACCTGAAGCCCTTGACCATGGACCATTTGAAGCTGTTCTTGAATTTTCCTTAGTTCTTCTTGTTGCCGATGAATATTCGCCTCTATCATCCGTGTCCGCTGCTCCAGCTGGTCTTTTAGATGCTGCATGGCTCCTAACTGAGCTGAAAACTGAAACTGAAGCGGCACATGTAAACAAGGTATAGCACATCTTAGAATTCCTCGGTCCTATTAGTTGTGCAATGGTGTTTGCGTACAGACCCACAGGAACCTGCCTGCCACATACACCACTGGAGTGGGACTGCACAGGCAGGTGCTTATCTCCCTGATGCTGGTGGTGCTCCCCGTCTGTCAGAGGTGCCAGTGGGTACTGGTAGTCACCCTCCACCCACTCCCCAGTCTTATCCAGAAAGTCTCAATTTCCAAGCAGATGCCTTTTGGCCCTCTTTCATGGCAGCTCAGTGCACTTCTCTACTCAGGGACTCCAGCCAAGCAAAACCCATTTAGTGCAGGGGAAAAGGTGTTTAGGAGGGTGTGTCAGGATGTCCTCCCTTGGCTGTTCTCCCTCTGATTTATGTTATTGGTTGTTCTCACATACTTTCTTTAAAGTTACAATTCACTACCTGGGGAGGGGCACATGTCACAGAATGTGTGTAGGTCAGAGAACAACTTGAAGGAGTCAGCTCTCTCCCTTTACCATGTAGGTCTAGGGGACAAAACTCAGGCTGCAGGCTAGGCAGCAGGTGACTTTACCCACTTGACCATCTGGCTTATACTCATATTTTTTAGAGACTCTTCTTTTAGTTATTAGCTAATATATTTTTACATTACTTCTGCTTGAATTCTGGTATCCTTTTTTTTTACTTCCGACTCGATCTTGACTAATTACAAGAATAATCTGCAGTGAGATGTGAGTGTTTCCAGGTATGGTAACTCACACATTTGATCCCAGCACTTGAGAAGCAGAGGCAGATGGATCTCTGGGAGGTTGAGGCCAGCCTAGTGTACACAGAATGTGCTAGGCCAGCTAGGGCTATGCAGTGAGCCCCTCCTGCCTTGAGACAGAGAGAGAGAGAGAGAGAGAGAGAGAGAGAGAGACAGAGAGAGAGAGAGAGAGAGAGAGAGAGAGAGAGGGAGGGAGGGGGGAGGGAGGGAGGGAGGGAGAGGGAGACAGTGAGAGACAGAGAGAAGAGAGAATATCCAAGCTCATATTGTAGCTCTACAACTTAGTAGGACAAGTCCTTTAGTTCCTCACTTCATGTCTACATTTTACCACATGAGAATGTACCCCACACCCGGAGTCAATCCACAACATACTCTGTCATCTCTAGAGTTCCATCTCAAGTTAGGCAAGAGGATCACAAGTTCAAGACCTACCCAGGATAGTAAGCTCAAGGTTAGCCTGGGCAACATTTTAAGGCCCTGTCTCAAAATGAAAAGTAAAAAGAAAGGGCTTGAGGCCTCAGACACAGAGCATTTGCCTAGAATGCTCAAGATCCTGGATTCAGTTCTCAGTATCTTCCTTCTTCCCACACATACAAAAATCACTTAACTACCTGTGACAAACAACCAACAATTTCATTTGGACACTACTTTTAAAAAACGGTATTATTTTTTCAACAGATACTATCCTTACACCAGTTTAAAACATATTTTAAAGATTAAGGAATTCCAAGAAATTATGAATGAATACACACATGAATGAACAAAGTCATTCTACATTCATGGATTTCAATCTTCAGGTTTTTATATACAATTAACAAGCTGCTCCTACAGTTTAGACACACACGATGACTCAGTGCTCATTAAATTATTTCCATGAACATTTTGTACTCTATAATAGCAGAGCACGTTTCCACTTTATTGGAAATCTATCTTCACAGTCTCTTGCAGTGAACTCCATCTGAAAGTGGGAAATGTCCACCTTAATCTTTTATATCCTATCTTCAAAAAGGTTGTACTAAATTAATATGTTCTTAGTTTGTGCTAAAGATACTGAATATTATACTTTTATTTATTTTTTTTGAAATGGCCTCACTATGTAGCCTTGGCTGGTTTAGAACTCCATTTCATAGACCAGGTTGGCTTCAAACTTTTGATAATCCAACTGCCTCTGCCACTCAGGTATTGCACCATCATGTCTGCCTTCTGAATAATACTTTTTAAAGCATGAAGCATTCATTGCCTTTTGAAGGTGACAACAACCAACTGATATCATGTATTAGATTCTACTCGGCTTGAGAAAAATTATAAATTGAGTACCTCAGCTTTTTCATGCCTTAATTTAAAAAAATGTTAAAATATATTCACTTTTATGTCACACATACATATTTTACTGTGACTGAACTTACTGTTGTATTGTCACAATTTAAAATATTTCTATTAAATACAAACCAAAAACTAGAAACAAGCACAGAATATACAGGGAACAGGGACTAAATCCACAGAACAAAATGGCAAAGAACTGAGATTTACTCAGTCGATGGAAACATGAGAACCGAATGCTTAGTAGTATATATTTTTATATATATCATGAAAACACGCCTACAAAGACATTGACAGTGCTTTACTGATAACTTTAAAGAGCAAATAATATTGAAAGTATGTCTGCATATTACATAAAAATTCTGTCAATACTTCAAAGTAAGTAAGATTTGAACATTCAATTTGATGCTTTAAATAATAGAGTGCTGTTACACAGCTCTTACAGGGTAGTGTTGCTAGCAATCAAGTTTTTAGTGCAAAATAAAATAGAAGCTTTCCCAATATATTTATTGCTAGTCAGTAGTGTTGTTAATGTTTCTGAAACTCTGAATGAGTTATAAGTCACAAGTTAAGAAGGCACACAGCAGTGCTTTAGGAATTCCTTTCCTCTGGGGAATTCCTTTCCTCTGCTAACTTCAGTATTCACTCCTCCTCTGGACTCATACCCTCTCACATTTCCTTCAGTTTTGTTGTTATTTTGGTTTTGTTTTGGAGGTACATGCAGTTCAGGAAGGTTGCAAACTCACTATATAGTTATGAATTACTTTGAACACCTGACTTTCATGCTTCCTCCATGTTAGGATACAGGCATGTATCACCACACTTGGCACCTCACACTTGTTTAAGCTGCATTAAAGATCCAAGTCATGTGTGCAAACTAAATAACATGGTATTTTAGTTATATGTCATATCCTTAAGATCAAGTAGCTTGTTAATATAGGAATTACAAATACTGTCAGCATCCCTGATATATAAATGTCCCATGTTCAAACAAATGAATTAATATATAAATTACTCAAATCTTCCAATATCTACAGGAAGAACAAAATGAACTAGTATATTTCACATTTAAAATTATCATACCTACAGGCTGTTATCTGTAAGAAGTTATACCACAGTAACTAAGAAAATTCTTTGTTATATAAGACCATCAAGAATCTTGAAAAATATATGCACCCGTGAGTCTGTCTAGTAAGGGTCTAGTGGCACCCAAAATCATTGTAGGTATCTAAAATGTCACTACATATTCTAAATCCTTTCAATTAATATTTACTGCATTTATAATTATGTGTATTTATATATACATGTGAAATCATATTTGCTTAAATGTAATTATCATTTGTAAATGCTCAACTAAAATAAACAAAAATACCTGTGACATGCCTTGTGGAATTGGTAAATTTGCAGCTTGAGACATCACTGGCTGTGTTAATGATGGACCAACAGACTGGGAGTTTATGGACTAGAAGCAAAATAAAAAATGACAATGAAGTGATGCTCATACTCATCTATGAGAACTTCCACTACAAACACCAATACGCTGTGCTCATCATTCAATGACAGCCTTGTCTTGGTTGAGTATGAAGTATGTCACTCTTTTCACTCTCTGTATCTTTTCTTTCCCATGGCACTCAGCATAGATCCTTGGATGTACACGCAATCGAAAGTTGGGTGGACTGAACTGAAGGCAAATGGAACTTAACAATAGCTCTCAATTGGCACGTTTTCACAATTTCAAAATGAAAAACTAGCATTTTACCTGAAAAATGGGAAAGATTTTGAGTGTCATAGTCAGCAAAAATTTTGATCCTTATAGAAAGGGTATTTTAGACATCTGTGACTACATCAATGATTTGCTAAAGGGCTATGATATTAGCTAAAGAGCATACCTGACTGCTGAAGGATGACCTCCGTTGTGTCATCTTTTCATGAGTTGGCAAGTGCTGTCTGGGAGGAGTGCTAGTATCCGTAGGTATCTTCGTTGGTGTTGCTGAAGTGAGCCAACAGGGAACAGAATTAGAACTTACAGTTCTGAAGGGTTCATCTCCATATACACTTCATGAATAAAAATGACTGAGTTAGTTTTCTGTTATTAGACAAAAGCTAAGTCCATGTCTGTAAGATTAATTTTAATTACTTTTTTTTTTGGACAAAGAAAACATGTAGGAGAAAACTTTAAAAACAGTCCCTCCAGTCCTCCTCCACACACTCAAGGGGCAGGTGTCAGAGCTACCTGCAGGCATAAAAATTCATGCATATTACGGTCTCTTCCAAGAAATGGCACAGTATTTGCCTATCTGTAGAATTCCAATCAACTCCAGATTACTAACACGTAATACAATGGATACATGGTAAAACAGTTGTACTATTACTTAGGAAACAATGGCAAGGAAAGAAGCCTGTACATGTTCATTGTAAACATACCTGAGGAGGCATTTTCTATTATGTGGCTGTAGATACAGAGGACTAACGACAATTTAAAGACAATTATCCAAGTCATCATAAAGAGTCTAGCTAGGGCTAGACTCTAGCAACTAGAACTCAGTGGTTAACAGCCCTTATTATTGCATAGGACCATGGCTCTGTTCCCACCACTCACATGGCAGCTGATAATCACCCTTGAACTCCAGTTCCAGGGGATTAGATACCCTCTCTTGACCTCTACAGGGACCAAGCACACACAGTACACAGACAAACATGCAGACAAAACACTCAAACAAACATAATCACCTGGTTTTGTAATGAAAGATAGTTTTTTTTTCTTTTAATTTAAAAGTTAAGCAGAACATTACCATCTACATATCATCACTTGATGACCTTAACTTTTTTCTAAAGATAATTAGTTTGTTTCTTACTAGAAAGGTCACTGTATTTTAAAACTGAAAAAAAAAAAAAAATCAGAATTTGAAGAAGCTCTTGACAACAGTGCTGATGGTAGCAACAAGTAATTTAGACAAGCTCTTTTAAACACAAGTTTGTTTCTAGGCTAAGGCACTTACAGGAAGGGTCTGAGACTGCTGTGTGAGATGACTTTCTCGAGCTTCTAGAAGAGGCAGATGGAGTAGGGCTGTGATCAAACCTTTCCAGTGCTTCCTTGAGACTGACTGTATTTATACGATTGTCAGACCCAGAATCTTGGCTCTAAGGAGACAAGAGAAAATAAATGTTTTCTTATTGCACAGTGCAGAGATCTCAACACACTTTTACAAGGGGCTGGAGAGACAGCTAGTGTGTAAAGTATTTGCCATGCAAGCATGAGGACTGAAGCCTTGTAAAACAAGGCTTAAAAAGTGTGTGTGCGCACGCATGCTAGGTAAGAAAAAAAAAATCCTATTTTAATATTGCTAAAGTTTGACTTTATTCTCTATTTAGAAAAACTGACAAGACTCGGGTTAGACTCTTGTATTATGTCCAAAAATTAACTCAAAATTGATCAAAAACAAATATTACAAGCTAAAACTATAAAACCCTTGAAGAAAACATAAAGAAATGGTTTCATGATGTTAGATTTGCTGGTTAAACTGGAATTCAAAAAATTAAAAAATATTTATGCATCAAAAAATACTGCCAACAAAATAAAAATAATCTACAAAAGTGAGGAGATATTTATACATCATTATCTGATCAGGACTTATTATCTGGAGTATAGAACTCCCTACAATTCAACACAACTCAATTACAAAAGTGGACACAGAACACATGTGTGATGAGATGCACTTGTGTTTGTTGTCGAAACAACGTCTCATACTACTGGCTAGGACCCTGTGGCAATCCTCCTGCCTCAGTTTCCCAAAAGCTAAGATTATAGGAGTGAGCAATCGTACCTAATTGATATGTACCTTTAAACACAGCATCTGCAAAGGCCATTAAGAGGATCATTTGAGCCGGGCCTGTGCAACACAGCAAGATGCCCTGTCAAGAAACAAAACAACCCCAAACAAAAAGCGAGCAAGTTGGACATGGTGGCACACACAGAATGATCAGGAGTTCAAAGGTCATCCTTGGCTGCATAGCCTGCCAAAGGCAAGCCTTGACTACATGAGACCCTAGCTCTAAAACAAAACAAAACCCAAAATAAATGAGAAAAAGAAAAAAAAAAAAAAAAAAAAAAAAGGAAGGGAAATACATATTTCTCCAAAGAGAAAATAAACAATTACCTGATAAAACTGCTCAAACTTACTCATCAGGGAAATAGAAATCAAAACTAGTCATGCTATTTTATGTTCTATTAGAATGGCTAAAATCAAAAAACCCAAGTCAGACAGTTGGGTGGCAGATCTCCTCTTGTAAGCTCCTGGCCAGTCAACACTACGAAGTGAGACCTGACTCAAACAAAACAACACAAAAATAACAACAACAAAACCCTTATCAAACACAAACGCTTCTCAAAAATCAATCAGTATGATAAAGATGTGAAGGAAGTTGAGCTCTAATGGCTTGCTAAAGGGATTGAAAAAGGGCACAGGCTCTACGGAAAACAGTTTGGCAGTTTCCCTCAAATTTTATCAAAGAGTTACCTACTGTATGATCCAGTATTCTACTTGGCATACACCCAAAGGAAAGAAGTAGGGATCTAGGATCTTTCTGCATGCCTACCTATGTCCACATATTATTACAAATAAAAGGTGAAGGCAACCCACGATTCCACTGACTAGTAAGAGGATACACACATGATGGAACATTACCCAGCCCACAAAACAAAGGGAAATCTGATACATGCTATAATATAAGGGACCTTGAGAACATCATACCAAGTAAAATTACCTTAGTCACAAAGGAACAAACACTGTACGATTCTACTTATAGAAGGTACCCAGAGAAGCCAAATGAAAAAATAGAAAACCATAGCTAAAAAGAGCTGGAGGGAAGGGGTGAAAAGTTGTTTAACCAACTCAGTTTATGTTTAGGAGGATAAAAAGTTCTGGGCATGGATGCTGGTGACAACTGTACAACAGTGAGAATGTTACAATACTCAAGTATGTCCTTAAAATCATTAGAATTGTCACTTTATTACTTTTTAAAAACTAACTATAAAAAGTAAATAATAGAATGAAGACAGTGATTTTTTAAATATACAAAGTACTATAAAAAAAACTTTGGGATTCAATATTTGCTCAAAATCTTCAATTATGACCTTTCTCCCGGATTTTACTATGTGGATGAACCACTGCCATCCTAACCCTTTCCTATCATCTCTCTATGAAGCACAGTAACTGTTTCTTTTACTTACCTTAGTCATTCTGTCTGCCTTGTCATAGTAAACACTATAGTACCTATAAGCAGTACAAACTAAAATAGCAATTTAAACAATGCTTCCTGCTCCTAGCTCACAGGCTCAAGGGTCTGTGGAAACAATTGCAGGTGGCCTATGGTGGTCACTAACTTCAAGTGAAAGCACAATTCTAGTCAGCAGTTATCCCATGCCTTTCCCACTATTCCTTCATCTTTGTCTCCTCCTCTCAGCTGACAGCTTTGCCTTACACATATAAAAACACCACTAGCAAAAGCAGAACCCTACTACGGATATAGCATACGAACCAGTACTTCCTCCCCAATGCCATACTAAAAATAGCATCAGTGTCCCTTTAAAGTCTTTCCACATGCAGCAGTGAACAAGAAACAAGTGCTCATCCCTATTTTAGGGCTACATATGATTGCTGACATATATGCACATATGTAACTGCACAGTTACTCATTCTGGGGTAGAGAGCATGCCACTCACTGTCTTGTGTCCTCCTTCATTAACTTGCAGCTCTTTCCAGCCTAGAGTCCACTGCTCACTGCTTCTTAATCTCTGAAACCTTCCACCTACCTTCAAAGTCCATAATAAACAAACAACTCCATTTTCCATCTGAATATTTCTTCACTCATCTTTTCTAAAAACCAAACTTCACCAGTGTCCTTATAGCTCCCACCACAGGTGGGAGTTTCTGCCTTAGGACTCTCAAAACTGTAACTCCATAGGATGAAGAAATAGCCTCCTCCTTAAGCTCACATACTAGAACACATCGTTTCTTGTGGTCATGTACCAATCCTGTGCTGACTTCATAGCACATACCTGAATGACATTCAAACTTCTCACTCAGTGTTCCCCAGAATTAGTAAACCCAAATCATCTCTACTAAAGCCCAACACTGTGAACTCTCTTGCCCTTGGTGTCACCCCTACAAAATTTTTACCAGTCTTTATCCCCCAATTCTTGGTCATACCCCCCAAAGCTAATTATCTCAATTCAAGCATCCTCATTTTTTACCTAAACCTGCTGCATTACCTACGCATCCCTGTTAGGATCCTAATTCCAACAATCCTATGGCTTAAGTCACACCTACATTGACGATACAGCTCTCTGTCAGCTTCACTTTATGTCTTCTCTCTTTAAGACTCTTAAATTTGTGTTTACTATAACAACTGTGCACATGCATTCAATACCATAGCTCCTATCTCCTTTTATCATCACACTTCCTTGGCAAAATCCCAATTGTTAAACTTTTTGCTTATCCTACACAGCACAAGATGGCCAAGGAAACACAGCATAGTGACTGTTCTTACTTCAAATTAATGATCAAAAAACTTGTGAGGTATGTTTGACTGCCTGGCCCACAAGGAGTGGCACTATTAGGAAGTGTGGCCTTGTTGGAGGAAGTGTCACCATGGAAGAGGGCTTTGAGGTCTCATATATGTTCAAGTCACACCCAATGTGACAGTCTGTCCCTGCTGCCTGCTGATCAAGACAGAAAAACTCTCAGCGCCTCCAGCACCATGTCAGCCTGCCCGACACCCACTATGATGATAATGGAATAAAGCTCCGAAACTGTAAGCCCTCAATTAAATGCTTTCCTTTATGGTGGTGGGGGGGGGGGAGGAAGAAAGAAAGAAACAAACAAACAAACAAACTTGTGAGAGTTCTGAATCCACCTATAACCAGACAGTAAATGTCCACACAGCATTCCCTTTCCTACTTCCCTTTACAACCTCAAGACATCTGCAAACCCCTCTCCATAATCTAATTCCAGCTGGTACCTTTTGGTTCTTATTTCACTGAGAACATTGCCATAAGCTCTCACTATTCTAACAATCACTAACCATGAATACTGACTTTTCCTGAGTGGATCTTTCAGGATTTCTCAGCCATACAGTCCTTGTCACCACTACTCAATTACTGTAGCACAAATGCAGTCATGAACAAAATATGAACAACCGGGTGTGGCTGTGTTCTTTATGAGTACTGCAATTTGAATCTGACACTTGTCTCATGCAGTCCTATTATTAAAACATTATTATTATTTTGCTTTTTTTCAATAACTTAAGTATAGGAGGAAACACATTTATAGTTTACGGATGTTGTGAAATCAGTCAGAAGGCCGTATGTGGCCTACAAGTCATAGCTGCCAGCTGGATACAACTGAAAGTCTGCCCCTGATTAGCACTCTTTACACTTGTGCAAGGGATCAATGTTCTCATGTATACACCAAAAAACTGCTGTTGGATCTCTACTTCCTTCTCCATCAAATCAGGCAAGCGATATGCTGATTTCCACATGATATAACAACAACAAAGAAACCATAGTTCAGATTCTAACTATAATTTCCTAGTCATGTGTCTTTAGGTAAGGTTCCCTCTTAAATCTAGTCTTAGTATTTTCAAAGTGTGGGTTATCACCTCAGAAAAGGCTACCAAGGAGTAAATCACAGTTTGCAATGATTAAAGGAACACAGTCTAGACATCAAAGTCAACTATAATGATTGTTTCAGTCTTAGATTGGGTATGTCTCTCATCTAAGTTTTAAATGGCAAGATCTTCAATTCCTTTTTAAAAGCAAACAACATTTTAAAAAAGTAAATTCAAAATAAAAATTATAAAGGATAATCAACTCTCTCACAAATTATTAGGAAATGAAATATTTTAAAAAGAGGCTATGAAGAACATACTTTGTCAGCAGCTGTCTCAGGAAGAGATTCTTCAATGCCGAGTTCTCGTCGTCTTTCAGCCCTAACTTCTGCATAACTACAAATGGAAAGAATCTAATTTTAATGTTTGGTCACTTATTTAAAATATTGTAGAGATGCAACCAATTGGTGCTTGTTATGTATCTCACTCGATCACAGTAATTCTGTACAATTTTCTCTGTCTAAGCAAACCTAGCAAATATGTACAGTATACTGCCTATTTTCAATCCATATGAATTAGGTATTCCACAAATTATCTGTACAAACTAAGCAAGTATCTTAAGAGGAACCAAATGAAGGAAAGGTGATCAGCACAGTTACTCTGGTTTTTGCTTTGCATGACATACACTGACGCTTGAATGTTGGTACAACTTTGTAACAGAACAATATTCAAGTCAGGCCTTATATACCCATGCATTACCTATATCATATTTCTACCTATTAAGGAAGCTTAACATTCAAAAATATTAAAACTGGGAAAAGATCACTATTATTAACAAATCACATGTAAAATTATATTTAGGTATACTACACCTTACAATTTTCTAAAAGAGTATTACCTGACTACAGTGTGAGTACAAACAATGAACTCTGGCCTTGAATTCCACTGATGGTAAGTGATGTAATAGTGAGTTTGAAGCCAAATCCACTGTTGTCCTTTGGTCAAGAACCTATAATAGCATGATTTGCCTTTCCCATACTGCATTACTAAAAAGAAAAGAAACAGTATTTTTTTGTTTAATATATATTTACCTATGAAGAATCTGGATTTCTTTTAAACAAAAGCTGTCATTTTCATTTAACTCTATATAAAGATATAAGTATTTTGTGGATAACATTCAGAAATATGTAGCACTATAAAGATGGTTTTTAAAACTAATTTAAGGTCCCCCAAATAACTGCATCTTCCAGCTCCCAACTTTGCAATCTGTAACTGCTACTCTTACATATCTCCCTCATTCAACAGTGAATAATCACAGACAAGTGACACTTAGGGAAAACAGTTAATAACCACAGATATACGACACTTATCACATGAACTGCACTTTCTTCCAAAGACACTGTCATGAATTGGTATATCTCTGAGGCATTTAATTGTAAAGCTTTAATTAGCCAAAAATCAGAATAATGTCATTGTTTGAAATAAATGTTAAGTGAAAGATTCTCAGACTAGTTCAAATATGAGGTTCTAAAGCATTTTTGCTGGTGTTAAGCAAAAACTAAGTTTTGTGTTAAACTGATTTTGGGAAACTATGTACTTCTTTAACGTACTATAAGACTTCCTCTACATGTAAGATCAAGGTAAAGTATAAACTTGTTCCTTCTGTGTATATTTATAAAAATAGTTCTAAATCTTTTCTGTGTCTCTCATTAATAGAACAGAGTATCTGTGTGTTTTAAAATAGTTCTCAATAGAAATATAAAGATCTACTTACAGTGCTCATGACATTTTGCCAGATTTTCTAGGTCATCCACATGATAGTAATCATAGCCTGATGTTCCCAAAACTTCAAATGGCAAATAGCCTATTATTGGTGGTGCCCTAAATTATATAATAATAAAAATTAGTTTTACAACTTTTCTATAAGAGACATTATAGACAGAAATTAATTTGAGAAGTGGGCTTTACTTTTTCAAAAATGATAATGAATTTCAAAATCCTTACTAGAAAATTTGTCACTGAAGTCCAATAATATCCAGAATTACATAACTATCACCTTTCCCCCCTTTTTTGTGTATTCAAAGGTGATATTACCTGTGATCCAGAAATAGAAACTTCCATTCTAAACTGTGTCTAGATGTAAACTCTTCATTGGGTTCTTCAACAGTACACATTTCCTACAAACAAATTAACAAGTATAATTTAAAAGTACTTTTCTGTATCCTTGGAAATATTAAATATTGTTAGATACAAGTAATTATTAAATAACTTTCATCTAAACAAATTTACATATTTAGTTTTTAGTACTAGACACAAGGCTGGAGAGATGCAAAGTACTAGTCTAGAGTTTGAAAAGTCCTAAATTTAATCCTCAACAACTCTTACCGTCATTTCAGACAACAGATAAAGCAGCAGCAACTGCCAGCCTCAGTCAGCCATTACAGTGGTTCTCACTCACATGCCTAAGATCCTACTTCTAAATCCAGACCTGTCTTTTGATTTACCATTCCATGTCTTAGTGTCTGGACATGCCCCCAAACAGGCCAATTGCCTTACTCTCATATACACTTACCCAATTCCCCATCTCATTGGTGGTCTCCTTTCTGTATAACAGAGTCTAGAAATGAGCACTCTTTCATGTTCTAAGTGGCCATTACTAAATGTTTTCCTTTAATAAGCATGTTCTTATTTATGTGTATATATGTGGAGGTCAGATGAGGGTGATGTAAACCAGCTGGAGTTACAGCTGGTTATAAGCCAACATGCATGGATGTTGTGTAGTAAGTGCATTTACACTGAGCCATTTCTCCTGCCCCATACTTCTAATTTTACTTTCCAGGTATTTTAAAATCCATTCCATATCACTTGTCTTTAGTGACTAAGTTTAGATCCTTACCCTCACTGATTCACCTCACTAATATAGCATCTCATCAGCCTTCCCTTCCTTCAATTTGTCTTCTATTCAGAGGTCAGCCATTACCATTACCTTACCAATACTCAATATGTTTATACAACTTCCCACTTAAAACTCTTCTAAGGTTTCTCATACTCAAATCTCTTCAAGGAGAAAAACCACACAGAGAACAAATTTCACACCTGGCATCTACTTACTTTTCTGAAATAAGCTTTGACTATTCTCCCCTCACATACATGAAACCTAGATTCTGTTGTACAAAGCAAAAGCATTACAGCCTTCTTCTCCATCCTTACATAATCTTCTCTAACAGCTACGAGCTAGAGATTTGAAAAAAAAATAATTGCAATCAAGTCCCACTTACTAGATGAGAAATTTGGCAAGCAACATCCTAAGACTTAGTTTCCTTAAATATAAAATATGATAGCATCTATCTTACAGGTGTAAAAATTAATGAGATAAAGCATGCAACTGTCCTTCAATTGCCTAAGACCAAAGACTAGTTTAAGATCTTCTAGCTGTTACCTGTTCTTTGTCTTATACTACAGTGTCCCCTAAACTATAATGTCACCCTGGCTTCTTCAGTCTTTAGGAAATGAAGTAATTAACTTTTCTACTTCTCTACTAACCATCTGCTTATGGAATGCAAGAAATAAAAGCACACAATTTAAAATTCAAAAAGCAGGGATTGGTAAGACGGCTCAGCAGTTAAGAACACTGGCTGCTCTCCCAGAGGGCTTTGGTTCAATTTTCAGCACTCACATGGTAACTTACAACTTAAGTCTAGTTCCAGGGCATCCAATGCCCTTTTCCAGCACATGGTACACAAACATACATGCAGACAAAATACCCATACACATTTTTAAAAATAAAAAATACAAATAGCAAATTATAACTAGTAAAGCCACAAGTTTTTTTTGTTTGCTTGTTTGGTTTGGTTTGGTTTTTCAAGACAGGGTTTCTCTGTGTAACAGTTCTAGATGTCCTGGAACTCACTCTGTAGACCAGAATGGCCTCAAACTCACAGAAATCCACTTGCCTCTGCCTCCTGAGTACTAGGATTAAAACTATGCGCTACCAACGCCTATAAATATATATATATATATATATATATATATATATATATATATTACTTTCTTCTTTATGAATGATAGTGAACTACACAGACTAAATTCTGCACAAAAGCAGAGCAATGGTAATATACTACCTGCAAAAAATCCAATAAAAAAGTTACATAGTTAATGAGTGCTTGTATACTTTACTGTGTTAAAATACAAAGTTTGTGTATATTTAATAACTCATTAGCCATTACTATGCCAGCCTTCTGAAGACAACAAAAAAATCTAAGAACAATCCTCATATCCTGAACTGGAATGCACTAGAACAATTAAAATTAGAAACATACCTTGATGAACTGAGGTGTAGCTAACCTGACAGTAGCTACAAAACAAACTCTATCTTCGTAAGAAGGCCTATGTGTGCGTTGTATAGTTCCTTCAAAACCGTTGTGTGCTGAAGTTGATACTAAAAAGCAAGGAGACGTGTATCATTGGTTAGTCTAGTAACATATACTTGTTACTGATATTCAAGCATCTAAGAGCTTAGAAAAACAAAAACAGCCAGTTAAAATATACTATAAAAGAGGCATTTTAACTTACCACTGTTTAAAGATTTAAAATTTCCTATAAATCTCACATATTCATAGGTGGATGGCTCCTTTGGGTCTATTGTTCCTCGAAGCATGTGACAACAGAATTCTAACTGATTTTTTGCTGAAATAAGTGGTAAAAAGTTGGGTAAGTTCACAATCATTTTCTCCAACACAAGCGCTACATGTCATTTTTAGTGTACTACAGGAGATGACTGCAGGCAGCACTAGCAACAGCAATTTTCTCCATTTCACCTCTCCTCCGATCTACTCATCCCTCTATTCTCACAAAAAATACTTTGTTCTCCATTTGAAGCTAATGATCCCCCTTTATTTAAAGCCAATTCCTTTTCTGTTGCTTTCTAGCAGGGTTTCACCCAGTAACACAATCTGGCCTAGAATTTATAATTCCTTTGCTTCAGGCTCCCAAGTGTTAAAATTTTAGGCTTACTGTTCCCATCTCTACCTTCAAGAATCTTTCTCATCTTCTTTAGAACCAGTACCTTGCCACTTGGTATTCATCCCTTTAACAACTGCAAATTTTCTTTGGTTCCTTACTTCCTACAATTTTTAAATCTAATCAGGTCTTTGATCTTTTCAACGAAGTGTTTTTCATGGTAATCTATTTATAGCAACAGAGAACTCATTCAAATACATTCTGGTTTCTGTGTATTCATCTAACTTCCTTACACTTCTACCTCAATGACTTTCCCAAATATTGGCACTGCATTGTCGATCTCAAGTGATTTTTTCATTCTTTCCAGTTCATCTTAAAACTCGTTCTTCCTCATTCCCACAGCATGAACTTGTCTTCCTATACTACTGTATTCTGCTAATTGACTGGCACTAGATACTTTCACAAAGACTTTTTGAGCTTGACCTTTTATAACCCTTTCTATAGTCACTGCTCAATCTTAGGAGACTCTTATCTGTATCTTTCTGACCAATTCCTTGTTTTATGTAAGACAGTTTCATATCAGGAACATGTAACACCTTCTTCCTTTGCTCACTGCATCACACTTATACTCTCTTGTGCATCTGACTCTATCACCTAACTCAACAGGTTCAAAATCTAATTATCTAATTACCTTTTCAAAACCTTCCCAGATTTAAGTTGTACTGGATCTACCAACTTCTTATCGATCATGTTTTTTCTCCATCCTTACTTTTACTGCTAATTCTCTCTCTCTCTCTCTCTCTCTCTCTCTCTCTCTCTCTCTCTCTCTCTCTCTCTCTCTCTTTCTCTCTCTCTCTCTCTCTCTCATGGTCCTTTGCAAAATTCTCTACCTTTATTTTTTCCCCCTCCACTACAAACCACCCAAAAGGCCTCCACTAGTTTTCCATTGTATAAAGAATAAAAACTAAACTCCATAGGATGAAATACTATGTTCTTTACAATTCTGCTTCATTTTACAAACATCACATCATTTGTACCAACTCAGTCACTACAGCTAAAATAGCCTACTAAATTTTGTAAGCAAAGTACCTTGCATTTCAACTCAATGACTCTGGGGAAAGAACTCTGCATGTATACTACCTCTTTAGAAGGCCCTCAGCAAGCCACTGAGTTAAGACTTCTCTAATCTTGAGAGCACAAGGTCTATCTTGGCAGAAGCTTTTTATGCACTTTTCGGAACAGCCCTCTCCTCCCAGGGTCCCTGAAACCAGCTCCTTCTCCCTGTCCTCTTGGCACCTCAGAGTGCCTTCTTTCTACTTCTCTCCCTTCTCTATGCATTTGCCTCAAATAACACCTTTTGTTTTGTAACTTGAAATACTGCTTAAAGCCATATAATTGATTTCTATATTAAGTCCAGACCAAATGTTTCTTCTAAGTACCATATTAAAATGGTCTAATGACCAGCATGATACAAATATGACTATAAACAATAACTTATAGTAAATTTCCACTTCTTTTCATAACTCCTTTTGAAAGACAATCCATTATTGACATTGATTTACATACGCATGTAAGTACATGCATGGTAGTTCCTAATATTATAGAACCTGAAACCATAAATACAAAGAACTTTTTAAGTTGATTAATGTCACTATTACCAGATAAGATAAAATTTAAAACTAATAAAAAATGAGTAAGGAAGGTCTCTAATAGCTAATGGCTACGTGAATAAAATAATGTACTAAATGTAGACAGACAGACAGACAGACAGACAGACAGACAGACACACACACACACACACACACACACAGGAACTGAGCTCAGAGTCATATGCATTATAGGCAAGCACTTCACCACTGTCACATCCCCAGACTCACAGTCCTGATTTTACTCTTTACTCGGGGCATCTACTATATTTTGCACATTAACTGTCTGCACAAAGGGCTCACAGCTGGTAGTGCTACTGTGAGAGGATCTAGAGACTGTAGGAAGAAGGAAGCCTGGAGGAAGCATGCCATGGCAGGAAGCCCTTCCTTCCTTCCTCCCCTCCCTCCCTCCCTCTGCTTCTCAGCTGTCATGCTGTGAACAGCTGTGCTCCATCATGTCCTCCCCAGCATGTTAAGACATCTCTAAACCACAAGCTCAGATAAATGTGTCCCTTTTCAGTGTCTAGTATAAGAGGGTACCGTGTGAAGGTAACCACTACACCAAGAATGAAGGCAGTGATGGCTGCAGTCAACTGCTTGCCCAAGCAATCTACAGAAACACCTCACTATGCCAAAATACTTTGTGCTAGTGATGGCAGGGACTATTTTTCACTATATTTGGCACTTTAAAAATTTTATTCAACATATCCAGCAAAGATTATTTTATTAAATACTTTATGATTTCATTTAAAAATTAAAAACATGTAGCTGATTTCCATCTTTTTATCCACTACAGTTTGTGGCATAATTTGATCAATTTCTTATAACAAAAAAGATGAGACTTCAATATATAATGGAACAGATCTAACATCTTAAAATGAACACAATTCTTTCAGTTGTGTATAGACACCAATATTTTAAAAGCACTTAACAGAGTTCAATGAATAGTGCTATTCTAATTTAGTTAAACATTGTATCTCTCATAAACTTACAGGGCTAAACAATAATGCTGTCAAATATAAGGTCTGAGTATCTGCTTAGGAGGGCCTACTTACATTTTAAGTACTCAGGGGTTAGTGAGTCACTTTCCAGCAGATGAGTAGAGAGTATCTTATAAACCTCTGAATGTTCTCCCTCGGGGATAAAATTAAATATACTTTGATCCACAAGATCAGACTGAAAAATAAAAATAAAAAAAAATTAAAGTTATATAACAGTACTTTGAGAGGCACTTATTTCTAACACATTTAAAAGATATTAAATAACATAAGTGCATATTAATATTTGGTTATCCATGAAAATCAATAATGCCAAGCTACAAACTTTATATTAAAAAATGAAATTGAGAAGCTGGAGAAGGTTAACATACCAGAATCATCAGATCCATAACTGATGTAATCCTGAAAGCCAGATGCGTTATTTGAAAACCATAGTTTCAGCAAATTTAAACAGTGTAACATACAATGGGTCTGAGAAGTTAAGAAAATTATTTGCTCTAAGACACAGCCTTGTTATTTAATCAAATACCTGTTAAATAGTGGCATTATAGGTGAATACACAGAAACAGTAACAAGCTAAATGAAGCAATTTGACACTACACTACTATCATTGCAATAGTCCAACATGTCCTTTAATTTTACTTCATCTTTTCCAGGCATTTATTCTAGATCATGTTGCCAAAAACCTTGCCTAAAATGCATGTACAGTCAGCATGTAAAACATTCTAATTCTTCTTGCTTGCTAATATGTGTCTTTAGTCATCATCATAATCAACAGTAGTCTGACAAATGCTAGGGAACCTACAACAGGTGATGTTGTAGACTCAAATATGAATATGACAGTTCCTATCCTCAAGTACCAATGAAACAGTGAAACCTCAGCAACTTCACCTTCTACTGAGTCCAGCCCATCCTATTGTATTTCTCACTTTTTAAAATTTTCTAACTCTAGAAACAAGGTAATGATAGCTAAAGGAAGTGTGAGAGGAAGGAGAAGTAGAGGGGGCTGTGATGGCAAAGCTGTTGTACTTTCATTTTGTTTCCATTTTATATACCTATAATGGTTGTATCTGAAGAGTTCCACTGCTTCAAACAAAATAGTAAGAATAAAAGCAAATCATGGGAGAAAAGGAAGGATGATTTACTACTCCCCATAGTCACATGATTTCGTCTGGCTTTTCTCTAAGTGATCAAAGTCTTCTCTACTCCATCAAGTGGGATGTTTGGTAAACTCCACATCTCTAGCTCACATCTTTCAAAGACCAATTCAAATTACTCCCTTCACAAAAGCATGCTAGTGAGGTTAGGTTACACATCTTACAAGAGAACCTACTACAACCACTTTAGCAGACTACCATAATTCTTAACTGCATTCTAAAGTTATCCTTGCACATAATAAGTGTAGCTCTCATCCCCCACTAAAAAAGGTGTATTTTTGCAGCAGCAGAGACCATTAAAGAAAACAACTGGTCAAAATGCAGAGAACAATTCACTGTGATGTGCCCAACCCCAATGGATACCTCACAACACAACCCCTGCACCTAAGGCTCAGAGAACTCCTCAGAAGAAAGAGCATAAAGATTTTAAGAATAAGGACTACGAAGTCTGATGTGAGATTGTGTCTCCTAGAAATGACAAGCTCTGTACAATGACACCAATAGACATGCTGATATGGATAGGGGAAGTCTCATAAAGCCCTACCTCTAAAAAGAGAACTCCAAGCTACTAATGACTACTGAGAGAGTGAGAATTGGTCTTTCACAGGAATTAGCCCAATAACTGTAATTCAATACAAAATGTTCAGCCCTGAAATCATATATACATAAGCAACACCAAAGTGCATTTTTATATTTATATGTATGTGTACATACATGTGTTTAACAGTAGCGAAAGAAAAAGAAGTCATAAGTTTGAAATGAAGTAAGCTGGGACATGGGAGGGAAGAAAAGCAAAAATGATGTATTTTTATTTAAAAAAAAAAAAGTTAAAGCTTCACTTCCTTCAAAACAGCATTTACCCAAACCACAAATACAAATTCCTTTAGAACTTATATTTATGTCCTCTGATGAATAAAAAGGTTCTTTTACACCTTTATCCTCTTCCTTGCCCATCAAAGTATATTAAGCTCTGTGCCTTACATACAAGAGTTAATAGTACAAAAAAAATATTCTGGCACCAAGGAGTCATTTAATAGCTTAAGGGGTAACCACAACAAAAATACGTCTGTATTTTAACGAGGAATTTTTCTGGAAAACTAGAAAGTCATTAATGCTAAAAGAACAATGTAAATTTCAGGCATGAATAACAAAATGCTAGAAAACTGTCTTTCACCAACAAACTATAAAAAATTAAGCATTGATCGCATGCATAAAGTACTCTTGATTTTAAAAAAATGAATTTGAAATAAGAATTAAAATGTTAATTTTAAGAATTAGTTTTCTGTTTGTTCTTCACCAACAACCCTTTCTAGTATCATTTCATTTCATCATGATTCTATTTATTTTACCCTTATTTTCTTATCTATAAACTCATCAGCTGTGTCCACTGCAAGACAAGAGTACAGGTGAAGTAGAAAGCAAGAGTATAATCACAAGCGATGCTTCCCTACTGCTTCCCCCACTTCACACAGCACCTAACTTCCCATTAACCACTCAGTGGACACACGTATCATGTCCACTCAGTTACCAAGTACAACTCAAAATGGAAGAAAAGAAAATGCTAGCTCTCTGGATTCTTTCATCCCCTCAATTATTTTCGTAAGAAATACTTGCTGTCTTTCTCTATAAATCTAAAAATGGTTCTAAACTATAAAACTTAAAAAAAAAAGGAGAAAATGGCAAAGTGAGGTTTACTATTAAAAAGTCAAACAATTTGTATCAATTAGATCTGTCAGGCTGTCCATTTCAAGATGTAATTAAACTATCCCACACCAAAGATCATCCAGCATTGGATCAGAGACAGCTCAGGGGTTAACAGCACTGGTTATTCTTTAAGAGGACCCAGGTTCAATCCCCATGTGAACCCACATGGCAGCTCACAACTGTCTGTAACTCCAATTACAGGGAATCTGATGCCCTCTTCTCCATTAGCAAAGTATTTTTTTTTACCTTTATTTATTATTTATTTAATGGGTATGTATCTAAGTATAGGTATGAACACCGTGTGTGTGCACTTTTAATGGGTATGTGTACGTACCTAGTATAGGTATGAACACCATGTGTGTGCACTGACAGTTCCCCTAGAACTGTGAGCTGCCTGATGTGAATTCTAGAAACTAAACCGAGGTTCTCTGCAAGAACGGCAAGTGTTCTTAACTAATTAGCCATTTCTCAGGGCCCTAGGAAACATTTTAAAAGGTGTCACTATAATAGCCAACTAAGTAATTCATTTTATTCACCCAATAAATAATCACTGAGTGGCTCTAAAAACCAACCAGTATTCTTATGAATAAAGAGATAAAAATTGCTGGCATTAACATCATACAACTACCCTAACTGTAAAATAAATAACAGTAGAACAGTTAATTAAGTGGTAGGATTTATACAGTTAACAAAAAAAGAGAAGGACTTTGATTCTGCATGGAATCCAAAGGTAGTGCCAAGAAGCAGGATATGAAAAAGTGTGAACAAAAGCAAATGGTGCCTTGATTGTTACTAAGTCATATCCTTTCTATAAATGTAAAACTGAAAAAGTATAGTATATATGGCTAAAAACAAGTAATTTCTCATTTTCAATTAATCATATCTTAATCTTATAAAAGGATCATTCTTTGGGGTTTCCTGGTGTTTTGTTACACTGTACTTTACTGCTTTTGTTTTTATAGAGTTGGGAGGGAAACTCAGAGCTATGTATGTGCATGCCAGGGAAGTGATCTACCAAGGAACAACACCCCAGACTCCCAGTGGCCCCTCCCAGCTCAACCAGGTTTTTTCACTATGCAAATAAATCCCCCTCCCAAGAGAGAAAAATGGTAATTTATTCTGATGTCAAATTTAGGTGACTGTGGCCCTGGAATGAAGATTTAGTTTATCTCAAGTTCTGTTGTTTCAACATGAGAATCAGTTTTATGGAGTTTTATGATAGCAGAAAAAAAAGAAATTAATAAAGCAAGGCATCTTTAAAAATACACTGGTGGATGTAGTCATATTTTAATTTTAAAAATTGGATAAAACCATCAGACATGGGCAAGCCTAGCAGAGAAATCTCAACTATGGACCTCAGCTATTATCTGATAGCATCCTTAGCCAATTAATTGGTCGATAGACAATAATGTTTTGTGAAGTCAGCAAATTCCAATCATTTTGGCTCAGAGCAAATTATTAGAGGGGGTTAAGCAGAAATATCCACTTGATCTGATCTTCTGTCCATGGCAATCGACAAATATGTTACTGCAGTCTCATGTTTACTTTCAAATATTTTTTTAGATTTTGGATTTATCTGAACTTTTCAGAGTAAAGTCAAGCCACTTCTAGAAATTAGCACATAGGGCGATAGAGATGGCTCAGCAGTTAAGAGCACTTACTGCTCTTCCAGAGTCCACACCTAAGTTCAGTTCCCACCACCTACACCAGGCAGCTCACAACCACTCTTGCAACTCCAGCTCCTGGAATTCGACACCTCCTTCTGCCTATGTGGTCACCCATAGGTAAACCACATACAAACAAAGACACACATACACATCAATAAAAATTAAAAATAATAAAAGATTTAAAAATGAATACAATATTTAATGCCTGACCTCATACAGCCTGGCATTTTTAAGTGTAGAGTCCTTCCTCTGCACAAAATATTAAGTAACAGAGAAACCAGAAATTTATTATTATTATTATTATTTTAAGTTACTATTTACAACTGAACTATTTATATTGTATTATTGTAAATTTTCAAGCACATGTTATATAAAAATTTCAGTACATTTCCAAAACCATTAACTGTAGGTAGCACTTAACCTAGTGTTCGATATAGAATGGATGTTCAATAAATACAAGTTGAGTAAAAAAGCAAACACACAATTAAGATATTCATCATGTCAATCAAAATTATTCAATGTACTTTCATTCTTCACTATATTTTTCTTCATGGCCGAGGAAGCAGAGGAAACCCTCAGTTTGTGAAACCCTACATAAACGTGTATTTTGACATGGGCATGGCCTATAGAGAACTCCATGAGCAATTGGCTCATTGGAAACACTGAAAATCTGTTACTCTTATGGGCCAGGCTCAAGAGGAATGGCAGTTTTCCCTGGAGTCTGAGTATTTACAAGGGATGAATCCATGTCTGCAAAGACTAGCAACTTCAGCAGCTTCCTCCTCCTGGATGTTTACAGCCTGAGACCAATGGCTCCACCACAGAGATCAAGACTAGCTAACTGCTATCCTACACATCCTGAGGTCTGAATTATGGAGGGAGCAGCAGCAGAACCCACATGTTTATGTGTCTGTCCCTCCTCCATCGCCCCATGGCTCCTATTCAGGGTCTAACATGCCAAGTATCACCGAGCTGCATCTCCAGCCCAGTGCACCTTTTTGATGACATATTTTAAAATGGAATATCATCACTGTTACATTACCAGTCCAACTCATATTGCATACAAGTTCTGCACCTCCTAGTTTTATTTTTGGTAAGTTTTTAATCTTTTGAGAAATATCTCATTAGAAATGTGGCTGGAAGTTTTTAGTTTGTTTGATATAGTATTTTCATCAGGCTAAAAGGAAAACAATGCAAAGTTAGCATTAGAATGCAAAAGAAGAACAACAGAGGCTAAAGTACTGGATACTATGGATGAGGGCCGTAGGACTGGTCTGAGAAAATATAGCAATGCTAATACAAAGACATACCTGGAGTTTTTATCCCAATCACTCAACCACTGTTCAAATATTGCTATAAAGGTTTACTTTCTAGTGCATTCTATTCTTTAATGTAGACATTAAATAATACAGAGATTATAGGGTTTTTATACTTACTGGTAAATGTTCAAGTAATGAAGTTACACTCTCAGATACATATATTATACTTCCATCTGTCATGATCGCTAAAAAAAAACCATCAAGAGCCTGAAATTAAACATAATGGTCAGTTAAGGGAAAAGAAAAAAGCATTTTACTGGACAGAAACAAGAAAAATGACAGAGGACTTACTGTGGAAATCTTAGAGTACAGTCAAAATGGCAGCTATTCTGCTTTCAGTACCTTGGTATATTAATTTTTGTTCATCTTTAGATGTTTCTGAGGGGAAAATATCACTTTGGCTATCTAATGGAAGCTGGTTTGTACAGATAAGAAATCAATGTTTGTCTGTACAGTTGCATACATACATACACTGCATGATAAACTATGTAGTATATACAGTGCAGCTTATCTGGAGACGGGAGGAGCAGAGAATAATAAAGGGAGAAGAAGAAATCGAGCCACCCCAAACTAAGCTGATGCACAAACACGTAAAGCCCAAACTCCTAGTACAGGTATCTTTATTCTACACATAAAAGGAAGACAACACAGGCTTTGTATGGGTGGGAGGCTATGTTCCAATTCTAATAGTCTGGAAGAAATATATGACAGAGAATTGAATCAAGAAAACATGTCTTGGGATAACTGAGAAACAAATGATACTGAATGAAATGAGTAGCAATAGGAAAAGAGAAGGATTAACCAGGCGCTAAGACATACAAATGTCTTCAGGAGATATGTTAGAGAAGATACAAGACTCAGTGTGCTTTCATTTGATAACCACAGGAACAGTAGTGGCATTCAAGGTGAGACCTTCAATAAAGACACAGACCAAAGACACAGCTTGGAAGAAACACTGAAGTATGAGTTTAAAAAGAAAGAAAAGAGCCTGAGAAATAGCAGGGGCAGAATGTGGTGTGGAAAGCTTGACAAGGAAGATGGTACAGTGATATCCAAGGAACAAGAAAATTGAGTGATTTTCAAAGAGCAACATCAACAGGAAGGCAAGTCAGTCACAAAAAATTTAGAATAAGCTGACAAGAGGCTATCATAACTCATGCATAAACCTAGCAAGAAAATAAGGGAGGAAGGACAATTACTTAAAAGGTTCATGTACTAAAGGAACACACTGAAAACCAGAAGAATAAAGCAAATGGTGACAAGTACATTTGTAAACTAAAGGAGAGAAAGATCAGTAGGGGAGAAGTTGAATGTTATTTATTTAAACAGCTCTCTCAAAGGGTCACTGCCTCTGACAGGAATGTTTCGGTAACCGTGTCTGGGCACAGATGAAAATATTTGGTACAAGTGAAAAGAGTATGATAGTACATAAAGTATAAGATTAGGAGTGAAGAAAACCACTATTAGATGGATTTTATTTTTGTTATTTTGGTATGTGTTTTGGGGGTGGGGGTGTCTTGAGACAGTTGCCATAATTCACACTGGTCTTGAACTCAGGTAAGCCACCATGCCCAATTTATTATTATTACTGCTGTTTGCAGTGCTAGGAAATGAATGCAGAGCATAGTCAAGTGCCCTACCATGGCACTATATCCCCAGTCTCTAACTGTTGAAGATACAGAAAAAGGTACCCTTCTCCACCTCTCTCCTAGTAGGAGAGATGGGTCTCAGGGAAAGCTTATTTTGAATAGTTTCTTACTTCCTAGAACAAATCAAAACAAATATGCTTTTAGATAATGAGGAGGTTTGAAATCTTTAAGGCAACTCTTGCAGTATCCCCCATTATGATTTAACCAATAATTATTTGATTGCTTCTGTGAATAGAGTCAACTGGTGTAAAAAAATGAACCTATGCTTTCTCATGTGAGAAGACTGTCAGGGTTGAAAGCAAGTTATCTTTCACTGTAACGATGAGTTCACACTGTGAAGACACTGCTAGGAATTGCAGGCTTCTCTCTGAAGAGAATGAACTGAAATAAGGACGCTTAATCATTTAACCCCATTCCTAGAGATAAAGCCTGCTCTTTCCTCTTGCAGAGAAAAGTTTCAACAGTTTGCCAAGTCATGACAATCTTTGGAGTAGAGGAATAAAATTTCCTAGAGAAGTGTAATTAGAGAAATGTGGAAGAATAAGGCAGAGAACATCCATGTCATGATGGCCAACTGTGAGTTATCCCTGTCCCCTTACTGTATGAATAAAGGAAAACTGTTCATTACTTAGAACACCCTGCCTTTCATATGGATATCTCCTTGGTAACAGTGACTATTTAGTTTGTGCAAGATTAGAATGTCAGTTAGTTCTAGGGAAGGGAACAGAAATTCCTTGTGGATCTTCAGCAAAGATGAAGTTGACAAAGAGTGTGAGCCCTTGTCTGATAGACTATAAGGAAGGATATGAGCTGCCGAGGGGAAAACAGTGTACAATCAGAGATGACCTTAACAAGATGACTTTGTCCTGCCACCAGTCCTGCAGTAAATTACTCAGGCACTAGATGGGGGAGAGAGGGGACAGGTTCATTCAAAGAATGGAGAAAGGCATTATGCCATTTCTTAGCTTATTGGAGGGAAACAAGCTTCAACAACTTCCCTGGACATAAGTCAGTAATGAACAAGCTCGCCAATAATCTAAAGCTCCCTGTACCAGAAACACCATGTTAAGTAGATGGTCTAAACAAACTCCTGTACCAGCAACGCCAACATGTTAAGTAGACGGTCTAAATTCCTGTTATCAGCAACAGTAACATGTTAAGTAAATAGACTAAGCTCCTGTACAGCAATGCTAACATGTTAAGATAGTATACATCTGAAATTCAGCTGAAAACAGACAGGACCTAATACTCAGCTACAATCTTAATCAACATGATTACCTAAGAGTAACACAATTACAATCATAAGTCTTGCCAGTCAGATAAACTTTACTCAAAGAAAACCAGACTATTTTATGAATAAATCCAATTCTAAGTTATGGTTAAAATTTTCATACTCAATCAGAAAATTGAAGACA
The DNA here is from genome assembly GCF_943737965.1 of Phodopus roborovskii. NCBI lineage: Eukaryota > Metazoa > Chordata > Mammalia > Rodentia > Cricetidae > Phodopus > Phodopus roborovskii. The sequence goes on along the minus strand of NW_026126525.1, from coordinate 25,954,529 downwards.
GAAAGCATGTAAAATCACACGTGCAAGCATCTGGACTAAGGATATAAGATATCTATATACATACCCTTCACCTTGGCCTATTACTTTTTAAAAATACATTTACTTGGTACATACAAAAACTTTAAAATATTTGGGCTACCAATATAGCTCAATGGGTAAAAGTACTTGCTGTTGGGTCTGGCAATTTGAGGCTGAGCTTTATAATACACCTGGTAAAAGGAGAGAACCACCTCCCACAAGTTGTCCTTTGCCCTCTACATACATATAGGGTGAAAATGTAACCACGGACATACAATAAATAAAGTATTCTTTACATATTAAAAATACACATTGTTCAGTTAAAATCTGAGGACAATCATAAAGAACTTACATTTTCAAGTTTATAATATATTTTGTCTGTTTTTAATAATGTCATATCACTAGAATTTTTAGTTTGCTTTCCTTGATGTTTATTTGTGTACACAGTGTATGCACCTTGGCAAGTAATATAAAAGCTTCCCATTATGAAGAAAAAAAACTGAAGGTAAAACTTTCCTATTTAGCCTATTAGTAAAGCAGGTGCATTAAAATTTATTATAAATACATAAATTTTGAATTACAAGAAACATTTCATGCCAATAAAAGTAAGCAGTTTATAATGAATACAGAAAACCTTATTGAATGAAAAACTACAGTAGGATTATAAAACAATGATGAAAAAGCCATTTTCTTTCTTGTTATAGAGACTGGCTTGTGTATATCCTTTCACAAACATAAATTTAAAGCAACGCTTTCAATGTTAAATTTTCTTTTTTAAAAAAATTTTATTATGCATACATTGTTCTGCTGGCATGTATGCTTACATGCCAGAAGGGGGCACCAGATCTCATTATAGATGGTTATGAGCCGCCATGTGGTTGCTGGGAGTTGAACTCAAGAAGAAAAGCCAGTGTTCTTAACCTTAACCTCTGAGCCATCTCTGCAGTTCCCATGTTAAACTTCTTTTAAAAGGGAAAACACAAGTATATTAAGACTGTTCCTTGAGTTGTATGTCAACTGTACACTAATTTAATGAGCTAACTGCTCATTTCAGACCTTCTACACATAAAGTTGGCTGAGGGCACGGCATCCTTACATATCACAGAAGTACTGTCTAGCTATGTGACATGGGCAAGTTTCCCGACAACTCTGCTCTTGAACTTCCTTATCCATCTATTTATTTTACATCCTAGACAGCCTCCCCCCACTATCCTTCCCTCCAAGTCCCTTTCTCCCACCCCCACCCAAAAAAAAACAAAAAACTCCTCCTCTCCTGTTTCATCCAGGAAAGGGCAGGTCTCCTATGCCTATCAATAAGACTTGAGCTCCCAGTATGAGAAGGAGGGTGCCAGGGGCCATGTAAAGGAATTGGAGATAGCCCCTGTTCCCACTTCAAATACCTTCTTAAAGTGGGTCCCTTAGTTTTAAAGTATAGGTTTAAATATGTATGCTATACTTATACTCTAGCAAATTTTAATGATTTCTATACAGATAGAGTTCACTAATTGTTATACCCCATAGTATAATCAAATAAACAAAAAGCCCTCTTACTAAAAAATATTCTACCTTGCTGTAGACCCTAGAAACATAACTTCTTTACCTAACAATTTCACTTCTTACATCTACAATTTCTGCCCATGCTGCCCAGGCTAGCCACAACACCCCTGATCTACCCCAATCACTTTGCCATAGCCCCTTGAGTACTAGGACTAGTGGTTTTATGGTTTTCCTTATCACTGTTACCTACAAAGTAAACCTCCCATTTGCTATTTTAAGTTTTCACAAAACTTGGTACTAAATTCTGACTAGTTTCTGTGCACAAATGACAACTTCAATATTCTATGCAGGAAAAGATAAAAGGGTAGAAAAGTAAAACTATTAGGTATAAATGTTGCAAATTTTATACGTGTTATATTATCTGACTGGGAGAAGTTATGTTCTACATACAAGCAAAAACTGTTCTAAATTATGTTTAAAGCAATTCTGTGATAAAGCAATTCTGTGTTCACGTCCTTTTCAAAGTTTCTGCTTATAGAATGATTACCTTTTGACACAAATTTTCATTTGAAAAATTCACCATTTATTACCATTTGTGTTCATTTTAGGTGAATGTCTAGTCGGACTAAATGCTTTGTCCTACAAAATTTCTATTGAAACCTCATTTTTCATTTTGTTGTATTGGGGGGAGGTGGCTAGGAGGTGATTAGGTGATAAAGATGAAGGCCCCAAAATGAAATTAGGGTCCCCATAAAAGAGTCCCTGAGAGCTCCTGCATATCATGTCATCCATGAACTAGACTCAAGAGCTCTCACCACACAGCAAGCCCATTGGGGCCTCCTTACTGGACTGCCTGTCTCCAGGACTATGGAAAATAAACTTCTGTTGTTCACAAGCCCTACAATCCATGCTATTACGGCACAGTAGTTGAACTGGCATAAAACAGACATAACTGATAACAGTGTATGATGCTTTGTTAGATCGTAGTGGGAAGTCTCAGGTTGAAGACTCAGTAGCTATAGGTTTCTGAATTGTATGAAAGCGCCTCAAAATTTCAAATAACGGAAATAGGAGAACTTGGTATTACTCTACCACATGGCATTATTTTCTTACAATACTTGATCAATACACTGATCAATTTTAATTATATACAAACAGAGCTTATTACATTGACACTGAAAGAAGACTTTTCAATGTTAATACTGCTAAAACTATACTAAAATTATTAACTGTTAAAATTTTAGAAAAATAAAAAACTTTCAAAAATCAAATCTGGACATACCTCTAACATTAATTGTGTAAACTCTTCATTACTAAGGAATGTAGGTTTCCAGTCCTGTCGAATTTCACTAGCATCTGACTGTGCAGTGATTTCTGTAAACAGATTGACATATTAGCGGCATACTCTAACCACTAAAAGAGCACAAAAACCTACAAGTCGCCTTCTCTTCCTACTCAATGATAAGAACAGGCAATATTTATTGATCTACCTAACAGGAGGCCAGGGTTTGAAAATGTGAAATGTTATCTTCCAGAACTTGCCCTGGATAATTTAGTATCCATTTCTTTGGGGTTTTTACTGGGGGAAGATTGTATGGCTTTGATACGCTCTATTGCTGATCGGCCTAAGCCTGTTTCCAACTTGACATAATTAGCAAATAAAAACAAGCACATTACAAGATTATTGCAAACATTTTGAAGACATTTTTTTTTTTTTTTTTTTTTTTTTTTTTTTTAGCTCATCTTTTCCTTGCCATTCAAATGGTAATGTCTCAAGTGGAGATAAGGAGTCAGCACAAAGGAAGTCACCAATGGGGTCAGCCAGCCAGTCTGTTTTCAACAAAAAGGATCTATTTTTGCCAGGCAAAAAGATTCCACCTAATCTTAAGAGACTAAATGAAGATTTGGGGGCAGAATTTCACAGTAACATTGCTTACAGGGGTAACTCTTAGTGTCTTCTTAATAGTCCTAATGAATGGGGCTTGGCAAACCTCAGGGGTCTTGGGCATGGCACACATTTCACCACATTACTCCTTCATTTTGCTACAGCAAATAGAGTTAGTTATACGAATATTAGCATAAATAATGAAATATGAGCTATTTGCTATATAGCAAATACATTTTCTTTTCTTTTTAAACAAAGTATTACTATGTATTTCAGGCTGGCTTCAAACTTATGACCCTCCTGTCTTGGCTTCCAAAGGCTACACAGGCAAGCACCACCACACCTCAACATTTTTTTTTTCATTTTAAATGTAGACATACTACAACAACCACACAAATTAAAATCAATGTGATAGGCTGTACACTACCTTACTTTATAGTGAAAAGTATGGATTATATTATTTTAATATTCTGTTACCAGATATTTAAATATATCACATCTACATACCAAATTTGACTATTACAAATGACTACACTAAACTATGACAGGTAACTAAAAAGTATAGCTACTAATTCTGTGAAATACAGTCATGCTCTTTAAATGGTTATCAATTATATACACAATTATTTAATAAGTTTAGTTAATGCAGGTCTATGTTAGATGAATAAATATTTTTAAAGTTTCTCTGAAATTTATTACAAATTTCATTTTTGTGAGAATTATAAATTCAATTTTGGGGAAAAATCTAATTAATGCCAAAATTAATGCTTTATTGTCAGGTGGTGGAAATGTACTCATTTTCCTTGATTTCATTCAACAATCATTTACTGAGTGCTACAATGTTTAAGGGACTGATTTCTGAGTGAGCTCAAGTCAGCAAGGACACTATTTACAAAGAGGCTCAATGTTAAGTGACTGACACATTTACAAAAGACTCAGAAGAGAATGTGCCATGTGTAATATGATGCTAAGATAAATGAAAACATGTTTGAGCCCTGGAAACTTAATAAAATGTTATAAAAATGGAAAAAGCCAGTTTAGGAGAAACTGACCTAACAAAATGAAAATGAATTCCCTTTAAGAGGAACTGAGTTTGGAGACATGGAAAATGGGACCTAAGTCAGCTAGAATATGGATGAAAATTCTGCATCTGAAAACAAAGACTCATTAGTAACTTAATACAGATGCACAGCAGCTACAGTTATACCATGAGCTGTCCACAGGAAAGAAGGTTGAGAAAGTAAGAACACAAGGCTAAGCCTTGAGAAATACCCCATTTAGAGAGCAGAGAAGGGAAGAGGAGAGAGGGCCAGACAGGAAGGGGAGCAGCAACAGAGCATGGAAGCCATGGGAGAACAAAGTCAGTAGCGGGCAGATCAAGATCACCAGTTCTAACTCTACAGAGTAAAGAAGAAGAGAAAAGGTTTGCTGTACTGGGGATGGGTAGGTGATGTCACTAATAAAAATATTTCAGAGAGTAGTGGCGCACAAACCAGTCTTGCAATGAATTACAAAGGGCAGTAAAGAAAATGAAACAGAGGTAGTAGTTAGCATCTCTTTTCCTAAGAAGTTCTACAAGTTTTTACTTCATCTGAAAAAGCAAATAACCTTTTCTAGTTTTTACACAGTTTAATATCTCCACTACCTAAATATCAAACAACTTAAAAGATTTTTTTTCTCCATAACTGATTTAGTCAAGGTGATTTTCTGCTATAAGCAAATATTTTTAGGTGTATTATTTTATTTCCTAGATATACAGTGAACTGACCTTTTAACACAGCCTGGAACAGCCTTATGTGACCTTAGGTACACCAACAGCCTTCCAACACAAACATGCTCAGTGACATTCAAACCTCTTTATCCACTTTTGCACATAGTATCTCCTTTGTGTAAAACACACTCACTTACTTAACCTAAAAGATTTAGTTTTTTAAAAAAAAAAATTACCTTTTTGTATACCTTAAAACATTCTTTCCTATATGGTTAAAAAAATCATGAAAATCATGACAAAATCTGCTTCCCAAGCTTACAGTTTACAAAAACTATTCATTTGAATTTTAATTATGTGTTTACACATTTTTGTGCCTTGTCTTAAGTTGAGAATCAACACAGTCATACTAACTTCATAAGGACCTAGAATATAGAAACCATTAAATGCTTGTTGAATGAAAGAAAGAACATACAGGAATCTTTTTTAAAATCTTAAACATGATATAACTCATGTCCTAAGGGAGTCTGCTATAAAAACCATACCCATTTTACAAAGTCAGTAGTTTACCTTTATGTTTGCGTAAAAAGTCAATGCTCTTCTGCAGAACCGTGGACTTGTCCATTTTTCTAGCGTTACCAGGAAGCATAGATCCCAGCTCTTTAATGAGAACATTGAACTGATCTCTACGTTTCTTTTCAGATTTGTTTCTAGATACTCTATGAAAAAAGAAATTAAATATGTAGTTTTTAAGCAATCTATTTTAATTACACAAACAATTTAATACATACAATGTTCAATTAGGACATGACAAATTATATTGATCTTACTTTTCAAAAGGTCAGGAAATAATTTATAAACTGCATACTGATAGTCTAAGCTTTTCTACTTTGCTAATATATTAAATACATGTAGGTTATTATACATTTAGTTACTATTTTCTATTTCATAACTAACTACCTTTTTGCTTTGTCCTTGTCATCTTCTTCCACCAATCCATCAAAAATACTACTGTCATCTCTACAAAAGAAAACAAAGTGAAAAGGCCGAGTAAGGGGAACTCAGTAAGCAGCACCATCAAAGCACAGGTGCGTGCACTCACACTGACCTGTTTCCTAATTTATCTAGTTTAAATATCCTATTTCAAGGTTTTACTACTCACTGGAAACCTATCAAATGCCAGTATGAAATTATGTCAGTGTTAAACTACCCATCTGAGATTATATTAACTATAATATCATAGCTTAAAAACCTTTTGAGATAGTCACTTTAAAAACACCACTATTCATAAACGTCACAATAACCCATAAACTTAATATTTCTGACCCATTTAACAGATTAGTACTTGGGTATCAGGTTGTATCCTGGATGAACAGTTATCAGGACTCTAACAGCTATTCTCTTCTAGTTTATCTTCTAGTAGAAAGATAAACACATGAAATGTCTTCAGATGGTAGAATTGCTTGGTAAAGATTAGGAGGTGTGGTCATTTTAGAGGATGTAAATCCCTGGGGGTGGGCGCTGAGCTTTGAAAAGCCCACGCCATTCTTTTCTCTCCCCAACCTCCATGGTGGTTGTTTTAACATGGAAGCTTTCAGCTAGTGTTCCAGTGAGATGCCTGCCCACCTATTGTTATGCTCCCTGTTGTGATAGTTATGGTCTCTACTACCCTCTGGAACTGTGAGCCCCCAAATTAAATGCTTATAAGATGCCTTGGTCATGGTGTTTTATCATGGTAATAGAAAATCCTGGGTGGCTGCTTTAGGGAAGGGCTTGCAGAATTGGTCTAAATTGAGTAAGGATTTAAGTAGCAAAATGGGGACAGCTTGAGATCTGGGGCAAAGTCTAACAAGTTACATCAAGAACACTAGAAGTTGACTCTTAAAACTAAGGAGTGATATCGTTTCTGGTGGTTGGTGAAGCTTTGACCTGAATTCCTCAGTCACACCATCTAGTGAAATCCTGCTGTACCTGTGAAGATCAACAGCCTTTGAGGTGTCTATTAGCCTCACTTTGAGATTAGTTGCAAATTGTGCTTCATGGAGGCTCAAGAACAGACTTGAAGAACTCCATTTATGCCTAGAAACTTATTTTAAAACTCCTACATTTATATACATTTTTCTAATGAGAAAGTCTATAAATTTTACAATATTCAGATATAAGGAATCCATATTAATAATCACTACTTTATCTCTAAACACACAGATGTCATCCCAAATGTCCTGAGGAGTAGAAAAAGAATTGGACAACCACTCATCTGCAATCCTTTTAGATGACTGGCGTGTGTTTTCAAGGAGACTATACCTATAATCCAAAGCTACGGACATAATGAAGGCAAACCTCTCTAAGGACATTCCTTGTCCTTAAGTCTTATGCTCTGATACAAGATGTATCTTTATTTTTTAGTTCAAAAAAGAAAACCTGCCTTCAGATATCAACAGTCACTCTGTGTACAACTCTATTTGCAAAATCTTTAAAGAACTGGAATCATCATAAAGTCAATTATATGTAACCATAATTAAACAAGCTGGCTAAATCTCTGACCTATTATCTATAAAATCCCAAGGATCTAAGCAATTCAATGAATATGAAAGATTCTGTTCACCAGCTCTAGACACTATTCATCATGAATAGACAAGGAAGAAAGAAGGGAAGGAAGGAGGGAGAGAGGGAGGGAGGGAAGGAAAAAGCTACCAAATAAAATCTGAGAAGTGAATTTTAAGACCCATCAAATGTTAGAGGTGTGAAAATGAAAACAACTATAACAAAAGAGCCTTGAGAGTCTTAGAAACAAGGCTGGAGAAGAAGTCCAGTGGTAAAGCACCTGACTAGTATACTTTAGGCCTTGGTTGTTGACACCCAGAACCCCCACCCCCGCAAAAAAAAAAAAAAAAAAAAAAAAAAAGATTTTACAGATAAGCAAGTTTATCTTTCCCCCAAGACTCATATATAAAGATTAAAACTACCGATCCTAATTACAGTTATGTATTACCAGACACAAGAGCTAAGATGCTTGCAGAGATAGAGGAAGCACCAATAAACTCCACTCAAAGTCTAAAAGGGGCCAGGGAATATTCACAAACATTACTGTTTCTTTCAGAACAGAACAGTTGACTAAAACTCCCAAAATTAAGAATAAATACTCATTTGTAACATAAGCCCTAAGCTATTCACTTTGGCTTTTAAAACTACTAATGTATCCCCACTTGTTCCATGTAGAAATTGAATATAATGGCAATCATGTTTAAGCATAACACACCTATCAAGCTGATACAGAGCATTACTCTAACAGTGACTTTAAAACATACCTGTCAACAATTGAGCTCATTGTACTACAGCTTACGGTAAACAACATAACACATTACGTTTTCGTCTTGTGGTAGACATTTGTACTTCTCCTTGGGAGAAAAGAAAAAAGAAATGGTTATTCGTGTTCTAAAACACTTATACAAAGTAATCTTGAGAATACTGCAGTTACTGTGCAAAATTCAAACGAAGCTGGTGCATTCCTTTCAAGCAAATTATCTTTGGGTGGGGAATATTTGAGGCTTTTTTCTTGTAAAGGGAATATGGAAAAATTCAAATTCATAATTAATGTATTTCTCTAAAGTAACAGAAATGTCATTTTTAATATTCAGTATATATTGTTCAGTGGATCACCTAGACAAGAAGCAATCAAGTGTGTCTGTGAGAATTACAGAGGGAAGCCTGGGGCAACAAGTCTTGTCCTGGGTCAAGATTTGTTACTGAAAAGATGGTACAAGGAGGAAGCACAGTTGTCTGAGAAGCCACATCTCCACAAGAGCCTCGCTGACTGCTTTGACTACTCAAGTCAGAGAAGCAGACTACACATAAAATGTATGAATCAAAAACAGCCTAGACAACCAACCAAATTATTAAGCTATTCTCTACCACTGTCAACGATAATTTTCAAAAAAATTTACTCAGCTTAAGACTACGTTCACAGTTACATACTCAACTTGGACTACACTTGCTCACAGGGTAGCTCACACTCTTTAGTCTACTTTTCCAGCCAAGGGATAGATGTATTATTTAAGAGAAGAATAAAGGGAGAAAAATGAGTCAGATTAAATACCTCTAGAGAAAACCTTTCTAAAGAGTATCAAAGTAACAAAATAATGTGGTAATAAAGAAACACACCAAACACCTAATAACCCAAGCTTCTAATAGCTTCTAATGACCATCTCTATTCACACTTGCTCATCAGAAAGTCTCCATTTCAGACACCATACCATCTCCCTACACAAGCTCAAGAAGAACTCCAGGTATACAGTATACTCATATAGAATAATGCTTATTTGTTTTTATAAAGTACTGACATTAACAGACCAGAATGACAGGCAATGTGTCTTTAAAGGGACCAGTTGCAATTACTTAAACGCACAGTTCACCAAAATGTAAAAGGATCAAGTTAAAGTTAGTAATTAAATGTTCCTTTACATAAGCCCCTTGAACTCCAAGTCACAGATTTAGCAGATGAGCATGTATCACATTACTATTTCATGATAGCAGGGTACTGAGGGCACAAGTACTGGTGTGTAAACACTACTTTAAAACCAGCTTTAAATGCAAGGTTACCAGGGGCTGGGCACACAGCATTACACCAAAAAAAAAAAAAAAAAAAAAAAAAAAGTCTATGAACAATTTAAATGTGGTAAACACAGAAACAACAACTACTTGGCACACAGCGATGTACACAATTAGGGATGATCCCAGTGTCTGGCAGTGTATCTTTGGAAGAGAATCCTTCACATGAAAAGGATTCTGTTTTAAAAATAAACTGTGCAGTGTGTTATTAATGGCATTACACTACTGTCTTTCTGAATCCCATCTGCTGTCAACCATCACAGGCTTTTCTTTCCAAATGTTGTCACTGATCAATATTAACACTATTCATTAATTAGTATTTCTTAGCTTAAGAAGACCAATAAAATAAAATTGCACTTCTCCAATCCGCCAACCTTTTTTCTTCTCTTCTTTCTCCAGGAAAACAATTGTGATATCAATGCCCTTATTTCCATTCTTTTATTTTACAATTTAGTTTTTTTTCCACATGTACACATATGTATGAAATTTATACATTTGAGTGGTTTTAGGAAACTTACTACAAAATCAAAAGTCCTTTGTTCTCTGACCCTATTGCCTCTTCCTTTCAGTAACAAGCTCTGCTTCTGTGAACATCTTTTGTTACTTTTGATTATTTCATTTTCAAATAGAGTGTACAGACAGTCATAATTTACCGATTGTCCCAATGTGTTTAAACTAGCCTCTTCAGCTCTCAAAAATGGCTACATTTTTAGGCATATTTTACTTAATTCTACTGAGAGAAATTGTTTTTAGGGAGCAGGAAGATTTTTAAACTTTAATTCACTTATTTTTATGTGTATGGGTGTTTTGCCTGCTTGCATATTTGTGCACCACACAAACAAAGTGTCCTCAGAGGCCATGAGGAAAAGTAAGTCACCAATCAAAGCTGGGTACTGAACCTGGATCCTCTGGACAAGCAGGCAATTGTCTTAATTACTTTCCTGGCTAGTTTTAGTTTTTGTTTTCTTTGGTCAACTAGACAGGGAACCATAACTGAGAAAATGCCACTATAAGACTGGTCTGTACGTGAGCCTACAGGGGTATTTTCTTAATTAGTGATTGATTTGGGATGGCTCAGCTGATGCCACCCTTGGGCACATGGTCCTGTGGTGTATAAGAAAGCAGGCTGAGCAAGCCATGAGGAACAAACCAGAAGGCAGCACTCCTCTTTAGCCTCTGCTTCAGTTCCTGCCTTGACTTCCCTCCATGACGGACTGTGATATAGAACTGTAAGCTCAAGTAAATCCTTTTCTCTCCCAGTTGCTTTTGCTCATGTTTTTAATCACAGCAATGGAAACCCTAACAGACAATTGCTGAGCAATCTTTCAACCCTGAGGATTTTTTCCTTTTTGACATCATAAATATATACTTCCTCCCAACTTCCTGATATTGTAATTCTAAGTTCACATTTTTATAACTGTAAGTGCAATTCACAGATAAGCCTCAGCCCTCTAGCATATATTTAATTTCCCTCTCTGAATAGTTTTTCCTGTGGTTAGTTGCTGCAGTGGTTAAAAGAGATTGTCTACCACTGGTTCCCACATTTGAATACTTGTCTCCAGTTGGTACAACTATTTGGGAAGGATGAGATGTGGCCTTAGAGGAAGTTACCAAAGGGTTACACTTTGTGTCTTAAAAGCTTCCTGCCATTCCCAGTGTGCTGTCTCCTGACTGTGTAGATGGGAGCTCTCTCCTTTTCCTACAGCCATCATGGACTCTAACTCTCACAGCAGAAAAATAACTACTGTCTAGTTTTTCTCTATAGTTTATCTAGTTTTGAACGTACTTACTTATGATTTACTACAAAATCACAACTATCTAAATACACTTTCTGTATCTTATCTTCATATACAGTAAACATACTACCATTTTCCAACTGTTCCCCCCAGAACTTTCTAATCTGTTTCCATGACATCTGTTATGTACACCCAATAATAGTGCTGTTATCTTGGGATCAGCACGTACTATTATTCTGATGCTTCTCTAGGTCTCTAATTACTCTGTTTTCTCTACCCTAGGTGACATAGTTGGATCTCAAATGATGCCCTGCAACCAAATCATGTGATGAAGGCTTAGTTCCCAGCTAACAGGGCTACTGAGAAGTTGTAGGAATGTCAAAAGGTGAAATATTGGAGAAAGTAGGTTATCAGCACCCTAGTATTCTTCCTGGGTACCACGAGGTGAGCAGCTTTACCTAGTGTGTCCAGGTCCACCATAAGCAGTGACATCAAGTGGCTAGAAACTGAAGCCCCTAGACCTATGAGCTAAGCTAATCCTTTCCTCCTTTTAAAAAGTGTTTATCTTGGGTGTTTTGTCAGGGTAACTGAAAGCTGACCAACACATCACGATGTCACCATTTTTTATTTACTTAATTTTTGCTTGCCAAAAGAGAGATGGTAACAGGAGTTCAATGCCACTCTGATTATTAATCCTTTCTTCCGTGACTGACTTCTTTCATGCTGGAAGCATCTCTCTGTTCTAAAATTTAATGGTAATGTATTTCATTTTCCATTTATTTTTCTACCTGTATCAGTCATTCTGTAGGCTCTAACTTATACCCTCTCATTCAAGCAAGGGTTCTTAAATCATTCTCTATTGTTTTCCCCCTTTGTTTCCTTGATTTTCCTGGAAATCTTACTCGAATGTGGAGGACAGTTTCAAATCAGTTTATCTAATTTTTACTTTCCTCTCTACTTTTAACACATTGCTTTTACTTTCCAAGCCTTCCATTCAGCAGCTCTTACTTATTTTACACTTGCTAAATAGCCAGACTTCCGTGACCATCAGGAGCAACTGCAGCAGCTTCAGAGTCAGAAAGAAGAAATCTCTTAAGTGTATTTGTAACACATTACTCTGTTTTAGTACCAGCATTATTTCCATTTCCAGAAATAGGAGTGCTCTCAATTCATGACAATTTCAGAGGCTCTGTGGTGGCATGAAGTTTCTCAGACCTGCCACTGCTAGCTTAAGAAACTTAACACACTTCCTTTTGCTTTTCAAGGTCCAATTTTTTTTTCTCCCATTCTCTATGTCCTTATGAAGTTGGGTCAGATGCAAAACTTATTTTTCTTTATTTAACTGTGACTGGTTAATCTTGGCCCACTTTATTGGATTAAGAAACATCTAAGACAGTAATTCTCAACCTTCCTAATGCTGTGACCTTTTAGTACAGTTCTTCATGCTGTAGTGACTCCAACCATAAAAACTATTTTGCTACTTCTTAACTATAATTTTGTACTGTTATGAATCATAATGTAAATAGCTGTGTTTTCTGATGGTCTTAGGTGACCCCCCCATTTGAACCCCAAAGGGGCTGTAACCCACAGGTTTAGAGCCATTAATTTAAGAGATTAAACAAATCTGAGTGTTCCACAGTCAAATTAATCCTAAGCGTTCTGACATAATAAACAGACTTGATCCTTTGACTGATTCATGACATGAAAGCATTACTGAGAGGTGGTAAAAGGTAGATGAGGCCTAGTGAGAAGAGAGGTAGGTAAATGGTGGCCTCGTCTTGTATCTTGCCACCTCCTCTGCTTCATGTTCTTGTTGCCTTAATCATCAACTTCACATTGAACCTAGAACAAAAGCAAATAACCATGGTCTACTGAACCCAGAATCCAAAACAATAATCCAGAAGTCTACCTTAAAGTAGCTTATGCTGGGCACTGCACCACAGTCACTGGGGAGGTAACACACCAGCTATAAGGAGATTTCAAGACTGAAATTCAGCTGCAGTGTTTGCTGTCTCACCGCAGACGTCCTCACTATCTCATCTCTGACTGCTGCAATCCTGTAACCTCCACTGACTGCTTACCTGTCAGCATAAACAGTGCACTGCTATAAGCAGGGGCCGATTCCCTGGTTCCCTAGACTACTTGGTGGATGTGACATAGGCTATCCTTTCTGTACTAATCTAATTTCTTCTCTTGCAGAACATTTTCCAGCTTTTCTATTTGATGACCATAATCTCCTATGATAAATATTAGTCTGTAACTAAGGCTGACTACATACACTTCCTAGATAACTGAATGCACACTTTTAAGTACTTCTTTATGCCAGTAACTCCTAAACCAGAATTTCAACTTCCAAGCATTAAATACAGACTGCCCTTTCTCTCTTTCTCTGGTGACAGGGTAGCATACGGCCCAGGCTGGCCTCAAATTTTGGATCTTCTCCCTGCCTCCCAAACAGCTATGTGCCACCATATCTGGTATGTGTGTATGTATATTATGTAATGTATATGCATGTCTGCAGGCTGTGCCTATGTGTAAACCAGAGGATGACACCATATGTTTTCTTCTATGGTTCTTTGACCTGAAGCTCATCAATCTGGCCAAGGAGTTCTGGGAACACACCTTAGTGCTGAGGTTACAGGTAGACAATGCCACACAGCTTTTCTTATGTGAGAGCTAGGGTTCTCATGATTGCATAGCCAGCACTATGCCATGTAAGCTGTCTCCCCAGCTGCCATACTCTTCTACAGGTTTCCAAGGTATCCAAAATATAATAGAGTTTAATCAGAGCACCTGACTGTTTTCCAGTCATCTGCTTTACTCCTCATTTTCTTTTGCAAGCTGATCTTCACGTATGCTCTATAGTACCTAGGGCATATTCCAGCCACATTTATATTCTGTTCTTCAAGCACCCAGTCATTTTTGTTCCCACTGCTAATGTAGCTTCTTTTCTCTTTCAGAGTCACACATGGCTTAGCACCTGCCATTTCACTCACAACTAAACTGACTTTTCAACACAGCCTTCTCTGACTAACCTTATGAAAGCCAACACCCAATCTCTATCACCCATTGGTAGTACTAATTGTTTTGTTTACTGCTTGTCTTCCTTTAAAATGCAATCTTCATGAGACTGGGATAGCTTCAGTCTTATTAATCATCATGTAATCATTAATTAATGTAATATATAAACAGTAACTACTGTATGGTAAATATTCTGAGTTGGACTTAATTTTTTTGTTTTATTTTTTAATTTTTATTTTTTTTTTAATAATGCTTTCCTCAAATAAGTATGCCAAGTGATTTCAAGTTCTTTCACACAATGTTTTTTTTCTGGGAAAAAATACATACAATGGAACATTATAGATGCCTTTACCTTTTGTACTTTTTAGATCTTTAGAAGGGATTCTTCAAAACCCAGTGGCTCAAGGCTTTCCTTTGTATGACTGACCATCAGAACTGTATTTAAACAAGAAAGAAATCTTAAATTTATCCAACTTATATACAATTTTGACACAGAAAACATTTTAACTAATTCCTGAAAAGAAGATTTAGAACTTTGTTATAAAAATGATCAATAAAAATTATATTAAAATGATTTCATTCAAAGAAAATAGTTTTTAAAACTACAAATGAGGCCAGGAATCTAGGGAAAAAGCAAATACTACTGTTCTGCTAAAGGAACATATCCATAAAATGACTTCTAACAACATTCTGCTATACTCATAGATCAGTGTCTTTGCTTAGATATCATCAGAGAAGCTTCCTCCTGCAGTAGACAAAAAGAAATACAGAGACCCACAGGTAGACAACATGAGGAGAAAGAGAAAGATCTTCAAACACTCAGTCCTAAATGGGATGTCTCCATCAAATCCCTTCCCTCAAGGCTCAGGGAACTCTGGGGAAGAGGAGGTAGAAAGAGTACAAGCACCAGAGGGAATGGAGGACACCAAAGAGACAATGGCCGATGGAGATATGATCTCACAGAAGCATGCCTAGGGCCTGCACAATCTTCACCAGATGGGGTCCCAGATCTTGGAGAAGAAATGGACATAAGCCCCCATCCCTAACCCAGAAGTCAGTTGCTAACCACTTGAAAATGAAAAATCAGCTCTCTCCAATGGAGCCTGGGCATTCAAACCACACTTAAGGGCAGGCCAATACAGAATGAACTCAATGGCATTTTGAAGGTTCTCTGTCTCATAAGGTTTTGACAAGGCATTTTTTTTTTAACTGTTACAGGCCCTTTGATATTATGCCTTCTGGTTTTGTGTTTGTAGGGAATTCTTGTGTGTACAAACGTGTGTCTCTGCATCTTCAAGTGTATGTTGTACTTTTGCTTTGGCTATTTTTCTTCTGTTTGTTTTGGCCTTTGATGATGGTGATGATGAAGCATGTGAGTAGAAAGGCTATGGATTCCGATAGGAAGGAAGGTATGGAGAACCTCAGAGGAGCTGAGAGGGAAATAAGATTTAGAATCTATTGTATGAAAAAAATCTTCTTAATAAAGGGATAAAAACAAAAATTATAAGCAAGACAAGTCACTTAATTCTCTACAGAAATTGAACCACAGATATTTTTAAAAACTACATAAGGATCCTAATGAGTAAACAATATAAATAAATGTAAGGTGTGACATCAGTAAAAAAGCAGGGGGAAGAGAAAACAGCTTGAATTTCTGCATGCAGTTAAAGTTTTTAGCTTAAAGAGACTGTCACATTGTATGTAACATCCATGACAATTAACAGGCATCTCTACGGATACACAAAAAGAAAAGTGAGAACAGTAAAGGGCAATAATGTGAATGGAACATAATAAACACAGAGGAAACTAGCAAGAGATGAAAAGAGCTAGTGAGCTGGAAAACAAAGGATCACACTAATCTAGACAATTATGTCCTAAAGTGAGAGACAGAGAGTAGCTGAATGAACTCAAAATAAGACCCAACCATACAGTATCTTAAGACACATTTTAAATTTAAGTACACATAAGCTAGAACAAAAAAGACAGAAATATTCCACATAGGTCAGGACTTATGTGGCCATACTTGCACTACACAAAACAGACTTTAAGTAAAAAGCTGTCATGCGTGTGTGTGTATTTATATTATATATAAAATAAAAGTTTCACTTTACTCAAAAGTTACAGCAATTACAAATGTATATCCCCCAAAACAAAACATCCAAATATAAGCAGAGTGAAGGGAAATAAAACAATAGATTTAGATAATGGACAGACCATCCCACTGAAAAGTAAAAGCAGACTTACATTATAGACCAAACACATACAAAGAATATTTCATACAACAGCCACAGAATGTACACTCTTCTCAAATACACTGAGAAAATCTGTAGGACAGGTCACATGTCAGATCATAAAATACTTTTTAACAAATTTCAAGTTTGAAGTACCAAGTTTTCTAACCACAGTAGAATAAAAACAGAAACTTACAAACACACAAATTTGGTAACACACTATTAGAAAACCAAAGACCTAAAGACTAAATCAAGAGGGAAATTATCAAATATCCCGAGACAAAAAAACAAAAAAATGCATGGGTATAGCCTTTTTAGAGCAGTATTTAAATACCCACAATAAAAACTGCCACACCTATAGTGCAGCTCTGCAATGGGCATATGCATGATACTTTCACAGCCTTGGGTCCAACATATAGTTCTGAAAAAGGAAAATTAAGAAACTTCAATGAACCAGAAAGAAAAACACAAGTGGGTAGTCTGCAGAAGGAAGGAAATAAACATCAATCAGAAATAAGACCCAGCCCCATTTTAAAATATATCAAATGAACTGATGCAATTCTATTAAGTAGATTCAGATAGATCAAATCAGAAATAGGACAATTCAATTGAAACCACAGACACAGGACTGTAAGACATTACTCTAACAACAGCAAAACTAGACAAACAAAAAACTAAATAAATCCCTACACACATACACCCTATCAAGACTTAAACATTAATGGAATGTGAACAGATACATATACTGACCTAATAATCAAAACCTACTCACAAAGAAAAGCAACCAAATTGGCCTCACTGGTTCTATCAAACCTTGAATAAGTTAACACCTTTTCTCCTCAAACTCTCCCAAAGAACTTCAAGGATATTACAAAATGATTCTACAAAGCCAGCATGATCTTCTTAACAATAATCCAAATGAGAAAGTGTCAGAAGGACAGAAGAAAGTCATATGCCCCGATAGTTAGCACTCATTGTCCACAGGATGGAGGCTCACCTAGGCAGTAAGCCCAGATGTGTCTGGATGTACCTGTGAGGGACTCTCTAGATTCCAGTAACTGAGACCCCAAGACCCACTATGATGTGAGCAGCACCATCCCCTGGGCTGGGGTCCTGGATTGTACACAAAGTAAAAAGGGAGTTGAGCAAAAGAGCTTTCTTCCTCTATTTCCTGACTGTGGATTCCATGTGACCAGCTGCCTCCAGCTCTGGCTTACTGCTTACTCACTAACTGCTCTAGTAACTGAGTTACCCAGCCAGGAATTTGCTCTTCTTACTTAAGGGAAAACTTGTGGCTGAGTTGGTAGAGTGCTTGCCTATGAAGCATGAAGCCCTGGTTTGATGATACACCAAATAATCCAGGCATGATAATGCATGTTTGTAATTCTAGTACTCAGGAAGTGAAGGAAGAAGATTAGAAGTATAAAAGGAATTCTCCCTCAGCTACATAGTAAGTTCAAGGCTAGCTTGGGCTACACCAGACTCTGACTTTTAAAAAGGAGGAGGAAATTGAGATAAATAAATAGTCTGAAAATATACAGATCCTTTAACCCAATAATTTCATTTTGGGAAATAAACAGAGAGGCGCCCTAAGTTTTATATTCACTGAAATAATTAAAGTAAAGCTAGAAAAAAATGCATGCCCATTGTACTTATACTGGCAACTAAGCATAAAAACAAAGTTGCATCATATGATGGCTTCTTAGATATTTTATGGATAATGATTTTTACATTTTTGCAGTACATTCTAAAACTGCCTCCATAAAGATGCATTATTTTTATAACTGGAAAAATGAAGTATTCTTTTTATCTTTTTATATGAATTGGGTGTCTAATACTACAGTTCTGCCTACATGTAAGGAGGAAGATAAAATATGTGTTACTTATTCCATAAAACAAAAACTTAAGCAAAAAATTACTTTCCTATGTATTTACATCATTGGGGGGGTTCTTTTAACTTGATTTAATTATTGCTAAATACCAAAGGACAACTCAAAAACTTCAGTTAAAAACTAAAACTATGAGTTTTCTATAATTTATACAATTAAAACTGTAATTTTTTTCTAATCAAATAACCTACTGATTTCATAACTACTTTAGAATTTTGTCTGTCAAATTTGGTATCCCAAATTTTGTTTCCTGATACAACTGCTTTTGAGTGTGTGTGCACACACTCATGTGTGTATATGTGTGAGTATCTCATGAGCAACCTCTAAGCATTGTGTTTTAGTACCAAAACATAATTGCTACCAAAATCAGATTTCTTAACATTCCCTGAAAATTTGTGATACTATACTTCTTTTAGGTTGGTACAGTTTTTCTATCAAAAGCAGGCTACACTGGTGTGATACAAAACTCAAGCACTACTCTTTAAAACCACGCCCCAACCAAGTTTATGAATCAAGCCTTGTGGTGCTTCCCACATATGCTTCCTGCTCGGTCACTTATCAAATGTCAAAGAATGAATAACTTCTGAAACATTAAACAAAACCCAGAAAAGTAGCAAGTTCTCTTAGAAAAACGCAAGACCATCTCAACAATTCAATTGATTCATATCTACAAATATTACCTAAGTTTGCTGTTTTATAGTGTCCAAATAAATATGAGAACCTATTTTCTCTTCTAAAAACTACTTTCACTGCTATGCCATGTTAAAAAAAATGACATTAATTTTTAAACACACATTCAAAATTATGCAATGTGATTTCAAAGTGTGAAACAAAAAGAAATCCAAACTTAACTAAACCACAGATTTTGTAAGAATTAATTAATTTAAAAAGCCAAATATGTGTATTTCTTAGATGGGTCCTCAAAAATAAGATAGAAAAACTGTACCAACCTAAAAGAAGTATAGTCTTTCATTAGTACCACAAATTTTCAGGGAATGTTAAGAAATCTGATTTTGGTAGCAATTATGTTTTGGTACTAAAACACAATGCTTAGAGGTTGCTCATGAGACACCCACACATATACACACACGAGTGTGTGCACACACACTCAAAATACATTACATACTTGCATATAAATGGTCTTATGTAAGTAAATGCATAAGAAAACCACACATACACAACTCCATGATGTTACTGCTAGTGCAAACTAAAGAGAAACCACACCATCAGTCCTTTCCCCATGCTTGCTACAACAAATTAACAAACTTAATGAATATATATATACATTCGTTATATATTCATATCCATTTTATTAATGAGGCTATACTTAAAATATCACCCAAAGTAAATAAACCCTTTTGCAAGGCTTCAATAGTCCTCTAAATAATTTCACTAAAATGACAGTTGCTTTGATTTATTAAAACTTAGGTTAACTGCCAAATCACTTTTGTATAACCAATTAAGCCAAGCAAATTCACAGCCATCTGACTACTTCAAATAAACATTCTGAACCACAGATTATTTAGAAAATAATGGCCATAATATTTTCTCTTCACTAAAGTAATTACTATACTTATTTGTTCTTAAAACAAAATTAACACCTTTGAAGATATAAGATTTACAATCTGACTTACACACATTATCCGTGTGTGTGTGTATGAGTGTGTGCGTGTGTGCGTGTGCGTGTGCATGTGCGTGTGTGTGTGTGTGTGTGTGTATCCTAACTTACCTTCTAAGCTGTCACATTGTGTCTAATATGGGTTATACTTCCCAGGATAGAAAAAAAGCCTAAACCAGTCACTAAGAGCTGGTACTTGACCCTCATCTCCAGCTGTCAATCTTCCCCTACTCTAACATCGTATAAACAGTAGCAATTGACCTAAAAGCACTCCTACTACATTAAACAAGAGTTTAATGGTAAGTTTTCACTTTCAACTCGACTTGATTAAGAATAACTTAGGAAGGATAGTTGTGAGGGTGCCTACAGGGGTGTTTCCAGAGAGGGTTAACTGAAGAGGAAGATTAAAGATAGGTGGTACCATCCCATGCATTGAGCCCTAGACTAAATAAAAGAGACAAAGGGAAAAGTGAGCTGAGCACCAGCATTCATGTCTCTCTGACTCTTGACTTCAGACACAATGTGACAGCTGCCTCACAGTCCCAAGGCCATGCCATCGCCATCAAAATGATTTCTATCTCCTCAAACTATGAACCACACACACAAAAAAAAGTCTCCTTTCCTTCAGTAAGCTGCTTTTATCAATTTTTTTTGTTGCAGCAGTCAAAGGAGTAACTAATGCAAATGGTCAGATAACTTAATCTGTATGGGATTAGTCCACAGTTGAATGTGATGAAAGGCAAGGGCACCTGCTTAGAAGAATAGGTTACTGGAGTGTGTCTTTGAAAAGCAGGCCTTCTCCCCAGAGTCTGCATATCTAAGGAAATAAGCCACCTTCTCTACACCCTGCCGCCATGCTGTTCTGCCTCCCCACAGCCCCACAGCAACAGAAAAAGCCCACCAGGAACTAAAACCTCTAGAACTCTGAGCAGAAATAAAACTCTTCATTTAAAACTTGTTCTCAGTTCTTTTGTTACAGCAACTGGAAGCTGACTAACACACACTCCTTATAAAAAAGAAAATTCTAAAGACTTTTAAATAAAAGCTACAAAGACATTTATAATTCCTTGGTCTATGTTAACCAGGAGGACCCCAAAATCTCACCATATTACAATTAAGGAAAAGGAAAAAAAAAAAAAAAAAAAAAAAAGCCATACCTCTGGGCTCAAAGAGAAGGCTGAAGATTATTGAATGAAATTCATCAAATTCTAAAGACTGACCTAGAAGGATTGCAGAAATTTCCAAAGGCATCGCTTTTAACAACTGACAGATTCTGCTTCTGAGTTTATACCAACATGAAAAATAATCTACAAACAAGGCAGTTGCAACCAAATTCCAAGTATAACATTGACTCCATTATTACTATCTTAAAAATGTTGAACATTTGGAGGGGCACTCCTATTTTCCAGAAACTGGGAATGTGGCAGTGAATATTCCAGATCTCATTAATATGTAAATTTCAGTGTAGAGTAACTTCAAATGGATTAAAAAGCTTGAAGGACCTTTACAGTGTAGAGAGAAACCCATAAAAACCATAGGCAAATAAAGGAAACCTGATCGATCCCTGACCTGATCTTTACACTTTGTATACCATTAAAGGTATATTTTATGTGTGTTTGTGGGGGTATGTACACGTGCCAGGACAGAAGCTGCTGGAGCTGAAGATACAGACTGTTACCAGCCACTCAAAGTAAGTGCTGGGAATTGAATTCAGGTCCTTTGGAAGAAAAGGGAGTGCTCTTAGCCACTAAACCACCTTTCCAGCCCCTAGATATACATGCATTCAAATGCAGACTATGTAGTCTACTCTCCAGTTTTGTTACAACAACAAACAGATCAGGGCCAGCTTCCTAGCACAAGCTTTTGGAAGCCAATTGGACAAATGTCTTCTGCAAAAATGTCATCGAAACCCTCTGATTTCTACGAGTATATTTTAAACTGTCCGTTGGCTAACTTAAGTCTAACTTTTTTAAAAGTCACATAAGTTATCAAAAGCAAATGGATTTTAAGTGTGTGTGTGTGTGTGTGTGTGAGAGAGAGAGAGAGAGAGAGAGAGTGTGTGTGTGCGTGTGTACATAGTCTTTTTTTTTCTTACAAAGCTTTTATAAGCACTAGAAATTCTAATGAGACAAAAGGAGATGATCATGATATTAGGAAAGGGACATAAGAGAGGATGGGGAGGAGTTGGAAGGTGGAAATGGGGGTTAAATGGGGATTACTGTGTTCAATTTTTAGAGTTAACTTACTGACAAAGCCTGAAAGCTTTCATTCTCAAAAAATAAAATAAAAATAACAGGATGTGAATGTTATCAACTTGCTCAAAAACAAAAGGAAGAAAACTGAGGCAGAGAAGGGAAAGGGCAAGAATGGAAAAATGCACAGAAGATCCCACTACCTACCACCTTCTTATCAAACAGAAGACTCAAAAAATGCACTGCCTAAGAAATGCAAATGTTCTATTATTAGTGCATAGGCATCTTCAAAGAAGTAGATTGTTGCATGGCAGATGGTGATGATAAGAGCAGAGATTGACAGTATGAGATGAAGTTTTAGCTTTCTTAGTGGGAGGTGAACAGACATAATTTGACATTACTAAATCAAGAAATAAAAGCAGATTACAACACAAAAAAGGCCCAATACCAGATCACTTCTAAGAATCATCTACCAGTCCTCCTTAAATATTCAAAGTCCTGAAGGGGGAAGAACACTTAAAAATTCATTCTAGAAAATCAGAATTACCTATCAAAAGCAGACAAAGACATAAGAAAATCACAGGCCAATAAATTCATTAATGTTAGTGAAAAGTTAATATGGATAATTACTTTTTATAAAAAAAAGTAATTATTGAATGGATCCTATGGCCAGTTACTATTTTAGAAATTGAGTTGATCAGTATATAAAACCAAGCCCCTTATGACTGGCACAGTACTTCAATTTATTTTTATAACTACATAAAGCTTCTACTAACTTCTTTAGAATCTCAAAGCTTTTAACAAACAGTAGACCTAAAGACCTAAAGACTGGCCTCCTTCAGCCCACAAGAAGATGGGTGGTAAGAGTGCGGGTAAAGGAAGCCCTTGTATCCAGTGTGGGGCTGTTCCAATTAATTATGCTTCACTGGGCTCATCCAATATTAAACCATAATCATTAAAGCAAGTGACTGTTTTAATGCTCATAATCATACTGTAGATATAACTTGGGCTACATGTCAAACAATTACTATTAGACTTTTAAACCATATACTAATCCTTAGAGACACAAGCAACTGCAAAGTACCAAGAGTTTACTAAAAAAGCAAAGACTGACTTGAGTCAACTTCTGAAGAAGGTGACACTTGCAGAAGTTACAGGAGCTGCTGTTTTATATCATGGCTGCTTTTAAATTCTTTTGTTTATGGATCTGATAAAATCTAACCTCTAATATTTTTAAGCCCAAGCCCCTGGACACTGCAGCTCTTTTCAGTTTTTGTTTAAACACAATTTATTCTTTGCCTCAAATTAAGCTGAAGAAACCTGGGAATAAAGTTTGGAAAGGGGTTAATAAAATTCTTTGCCTGGGGGGGGGGGGGGAAATGACTAATATCAAAAAAGGCTAAAGATAACAAGTGCTGACAGAGATACAGAAGAAAAAAGGAACTCTTATATACTGCTAGCAGTAATGTAAACTAGTATGGCCTTTATAGGAAACAGTATATATATTCCTCAAGAACATTAATGATCCACCAATTCCACAACTGTATATAAAAGAACTGTAGCCAGGCCGGGAGGTGGTGGCACACACCTTTAATCCTAGCATTCAGGAGAAGCTGGTGGATGTCTCTAAGTTTGAGGCCAGTCTGTTCTACAGAGTGAGTTCCAGAACAGCCAAGGCCACACAGAGAAACCCTGTCTCAGAAAAACAAAACAAAACAAAACAAAAGAACTACAGCCAGTATGTTGTAGGAAAAAAAAAAAAATCTGTGTTTCTATGATCACTACATATATACATTAACCAATAAAGGAAAATAACTGTGTTCACCAAGAGATACACAAAATTTTTAAAGGAGGCGGCATACATATATGAAAGAATACTTCTCAGTCAAAAATAATAAAGAAATTCTTTCAACTGTTACGATATGGATGGTACTGGATTTAGCTAGGCACAAAAAGTACTACCTGTTTGTACTACATGATTTCACACTTCTATGGAATCTAAAAGAGTTGTGTTCATAGTTCAAACTACAAGTGGTTACCAGAGGCTGGGGTCAGTTAAGGAAGCAGGGAATGGAGAAAGGAAGATTTGTAGGGTACAGAAAGAAGCTCTGGGGTACTATAGAGCAGTATTCACCACTACAGATAGCAATTATGTACACTGACCCTAAAAGCTACGAAAAATATTTTTCAAGTCTCACCCTAAAGAAACAATAGAAGTTTGAAGTCACAATGTATCTAATCTGATTTAAATCTACATAATATATACATGTTTGCACATAACATGCCACTCAATTAATATGTACAACTTTGAGGTTTGCATATCAGGTAAAAAAAATAATGTATTAAAAATTCTGCACATTGAGTCTCTGCTATAAAAAGCAAGGATTCAGGTGACTCAGTCTTCTATTCGCTTTCTTCCTGGGTATTATAAAGGCAATCAATCTCAATTAAAATCTGAAAGTGACTAATAAAAGAAACATTGAGTCCTAAATTTTGTTTTAAATTTAAACACACATAGCTAACTGCTACTACATTAACATGGACAGCTGCATATTATTACTATTTTAGAATATACTTAAGTCTATTCTCTAGCAAAATGGACAATTTTTTATATTTTTCCCATGGAAGTTCAAAAATAACAATCTCTATTTTCAAAGTAAATTAATGTTACCCACCCAATTATGATTATAATTGGTATATTTGGCTCTTCTATGCAGCTTTCTTCCTTTTACTTGATACAGTATCATCTAATAGAAGTTCATGAAAATCTCCCACTAAGGATCCTAAAAACCTCTCCTTTGCTTCTTGAATATCAATGCTTTATTATTTTTGGAGAAATACTGTTTATTACCTACAAATTTAAATTTCACAATTATGAAATACAATCATGGTAACAACTGTGTATCTACATGTAAAGTTTTTAATATCAATCTTTTCCTCATACTTTATATAAAAATATACTTGAATCAGACAAATTTTTATAAACAAACCTTTAAAACTTATGTAACAAAACATGAGACAAAAATACCAGTTCTTAGCTAAGACACCAAAAAACACAAAGCACAAAATAAAAGAAATTGCCAGGCATTGTTGTGCACTTTTAACTCTAGCACTGGACTGGCAAGAGAAACAGATGTCAGTGAGTTTGAGGCCAGCCTAGTCTACCTAGCAAGTTCCAGGCTAGGCAGGGCTACATAATCAAACTCTGTCTCAGAAAAAAATCTGCAACAAAAAGAAGGGAAGGAGAAGAGGAAAAAGGGAAAGGAAGACAAAACTAATGAATAGGATATCCTCTTCAAAAATGGCAATAAACAGCCAGGAGGTGGTGTCACATGCCTTCAATCTCAGCACTTGGGAGGCAGATCTGTTGAGTTCAAGGCCAACCTGGTCTGCACATCGAGTTCCAGGACAGGCTCCAAAGCTACACAGAGAAAACCTGTCTCAAAATCCCCACCCAAAATACATAAATAAATAAACGAATGAAAAAAAGCCAATAAACATAAAAAAGAGAGTAAGTCACAGATTGGGAGATAATTTCTACAATTCTACTATGGAATAACTGACAAAACAAATATATTCTATTACAATTCTATTCCAATTAAGGCAAGGTAGATCTTTCAATCTCAGTAATAAGCAAATAACCTAATTTTGTAAGTGAACAAAGATTTGATCATACACTTCACAGAAGAAAATATACCAATGACATACGGTTGAAAGTGTATTTAATATCACTAATTATAGAAATACAAAGAAAGCCAGAACCAGACATCTAATCACACACATATATATTAAAATGGTTAAAATACAAACAGACTGGCATTACTGAGTGTGGGCCACCAAAATAGGGAGCAAATGAAACTGCCAATGATTGGCAGGAGAGATGTAAAGCTGCACACGCTCCTCAGAAAACAATTCTTCAGTATCTTAGAAAGTGCAGTATACTATTACTACAAAACCTAGTAATACCATTCTCAGACGTTTGCCCAAGCAAAATAAGAATATATGTGCACAAATGTTTGGCAGTTCTTCTAACAGTCCCTTACTAGAAGCAACCCAATGTCTAACAACTCATAATTGGACAAACAAATTGCATGAATATCCCACACAACAGAACAATATCAAGAATAAAAAAAAAAAAAAAAAAAAAAAAGAGGCAAACTAGTTGACCTGAGAATGAAAGGCAGAACAAAAGACTGACTGCATGGTCCCACTTCTGCATCACAGAAAAGGAAAATATGCAAACAGAAAATAGACCAGGGGCTGCCAGAGAACACAGAACTTTCAAGTATGAAAACAATTTTGTCTCTTGGTATTGGAAGTAGCTGCATTTATTTGAGTATACAAATTTATCACAACTCAATCACACCTAAATCAGTGAACTTTAAGACATAATTGCACTTCTTGATTTTTTTAAAGTGTTAAAGTTAAAATCTCTAACAGCATTATATCTAAACAGTAAGATAAAATGATTTCCCCAAATCGATCTTTCTATGCATTTTTTAAAATAACAGAAAAAAGTTTGTGTCTTGGTACAAAAGAGAGCTTGCAGTAGACCATTGCTCTCTCTGAGAACTAGAAAAGCCAATGAATTACAAAACCCATATTCACAAGCCAGAATGAGGACAAGACTTAAAACTCCAGAGGCAGGATGAGGGGTCTTTTAAAGGTTTCCCTTATATGTGACTTAGCTAGGGCATTTTCCAATTTGGACTCAGATCAGAGCCTAAGTTTCAACTCAGTCTGTGCCGAATATTGTTGATGAAGAACAGAGAAGCTAGGAGAACACTTGGGTGCTCATGTAAGGATAAGTAACAAAACTGTCAGAATGCAGAAATTCAGAGTTCTTCACTTCTATCTTTTCTAGGATACTCAACTGAATTTTAAAAATACAAAGGGCTCATGGTATGTTTTGTGATCCATCTTTTCAGCAGGCAAAGGCAGAAGCATCATGAATTCAAGGGCAACCTGGGCAATCTAACAATATCCTGTCTCTTAGCCTCCCCTTATTTTAAGATGCTTTTTTCCCTGCCTAGATGAATAGGTGAGCATTCTGGTATGGTCTGGATATGATGTACCTATTAAAAGGCTGGAGTGTTGAAGGCATGGTCTCTAACCAGTGGATCCAACCACAAAGAGGAAAACTGTTGTGGATGTGTTAAGATGTGTTACATTCATTTATGCTGTAGAATATTTGTTTAATGATGCAAAGGTGTGTTGCATTCTTTCATGATGCATTTAACTCTATAAAGCTATGTTACTTTGCCTACCTAAAACAGTTAACTGATCTAATAAAGAGCTGAGTGGCCAATATTTAGGCAGGAGAGAGAAATAGGCAGGGCTGCTAAGCAGAGATAATAAATGTGAGGAGAAATCTAGGCTCAGGAGAAGAGCATGGAGAAAAGGAGAAGAGCAGGAGAGGAGGATGCCAGCCACTTAGCCATGGAGTAAAAACGGAAGAAAGACATACAGAATAAAAGAAGGTTAAAAAGCCCAGAGACATAATGTAGATGAGAAATGAGTTAGTTTAAGTTAGAAAAGCTGACCAGAAACAAGTCAAGCTAAGGCCAGGTATTTATAAGTAAGAGTAAGTCTCCGTGTATTTATTTGACAGCTGGGTGGTAGGCTCCAAAAGAGAAAGGAAAAACAAAAAGCAAAAACTCCAACTACAGAGAATAGGTCAGTAGAGCTCTGTCCTAATCAATGAATCAATCCACTGAGAGATTCCTAATTTGGTAGCATTACTACAAGTGAGGAACTTCCAACACCACTGAGACTAACATCCTTTCAGACCTCTGCCAACCTAGCTGAGTGAGTGACTGCTCTATTACACCCTCTCCCATCAAGTTCTGTCTCACCTCAGAACAAAACAACCCAGCCAGCCCTTAAGTTGTTTCATTCAGGTATTTTGTCACAGCAATGAAAAAGTTAACATGTTCTCTGGCAGAAAATAGCAGGTCTGACATTCATTCAAAAGTAATACGGCATAAACAAAACAATAAACCCACTTGACCTAAGTGGTATTATTTATAGAACACTGAACCCAACAACATTGTTTTCAAATACATGGAAGACATTTACCAAGATCATACTTGGAGCTATAAAACAAATTTCAATGAGTTTAAAACAATCTCTTCTCACTGGAATTAAATCAACAGAAATCTCTCTGGAAAATCCCAATATCTGTAAACAAACTTCTCAGTAATTCCAGATCAAAGAGATACCTGAAGTGAGACACAGCTGCGCTTGCCTACAATCCCAGATACTTGTAAACATGACAAAAAAGGATTCCTTCAGCCCAGGGATTAGAGGTTAACCCGGCAAATAACAGAATCCCAAACCCCCCAAAATAGGAAAATCTGGAAACAAACAATTTAAGCAGTCGGAATTTCTAGTATGCTTAAAATGAAAAATCAAATGACCTCAGTTTCAAGCTTGGAAGATTAGAGAAAATAAATTACACCCAAAGAAAGCAAATAATAAGCAGCAGAGAAGAAACAAGGGGAATCAGTTAAACTAGAGGCTGGCAATGAAAATCCCAGTAAATTAGTAAATCTCTAGCTAGGCTGCTAAAGAAAAAAGAACATTCAAATTACTAGATCAGGAACGATGTGAATTGACAAAAAAAAAAAAAAACAAAAAAACAAAAAACAAACAAACAAAAAAAAAAAAAAAAAACGCTAGAATGGTGGTTCTCAGTATGTGGGTTCCGGCCTCAGTGGGGGTTGAAGGACCTTTTCACAGGGGTCCCCTAAGACCATCGGAAAACACTGATATTTACAATTCATAACAGCAGCAAAATTATGGTTATGAAGTAGCAAAGAAAAAAGCTTTTTGGTTGTGGTCACTACAACATGAGGAACTGTATTAAAGGGTCACAGCATTAGGAAAGTTGAGAACTAGGGCTCTAGAGGCTACAAAGATTAGATTCACTGTGTTTTCTACAGATACTAGAAGGATAAGAGATTATTACAACCAATTTTCTGCCGGTGACTTCAAGGAATCAAACAGCCAGCCACATGACCAATAACTAACAGAAAAACCAAACATAACACAGCAAGGAACAGCTGGGGAAGCAGCTCTGTAATAGAGCACTTTCCTAGCATGTGAAAGGCCCTGGGCTCATTCTTAGCACCAAATAGAAAACCAAATCCCCAACTGACCTATGCTCACAAAATGCAATGTGAAGTACATTTCAAAGCAAAACATAAATTTAGAAAGAAAATACACTACAAAAGTCTTGAGTTTACTCCATTATTGATCATTAGTATTAATTGATTACATAGACTGGCATATTTTTCCAACAAAATCTGTTGAATTTGGTTATCAACACAAATTCAGTATCATTTTACTTGTATTTTAATTCTGAAGACTATCAAAGTTTCCAAGTTGTAATTCTCCTTATTAACTTAAAAATTAAAAACTTATCCATAACAGTAAAAGTAAATTGAAACATGAATGAGAATGAACAGATTAAAACAGTAGCACTGCAGAGATATAATGACATGAAAACATGTTGATGAGCTGCTGTTGAAGACAGAACTGGGTTTACACTATTAATGTTAGAGGTCTATACAGTCAGGGGTCTGTAAGTGTACATAAACTCTCATAATGCTTAAGCAAAATGGAGGAAAAGGTACTCTAGAAGCCTAACAACAGCTTCTCTGGGTGGCAGGATTTTCAGTAGTGTTTTAAATTCTTAAACTATGCTTTTTGTTGTTGTTTCTATTTTCCCCAATTTTCTATACTGGGATGTGCTGCATTTATAACTGAGGGCTGAAAATTAAATTAAGTCAACTACTGAACATTAACCATATTTCCATACAAATGGTAAGTTCTTAGCTAAGCAATTGCCTTTGCCCAGGTACAACTTTATTTGAGCTTCTCATTTCCTAAATACAGAAACCTTTGAAGCTAGGTATGTCATACCCCTGTAATCTTAGTGCTAGAGAAGTTGGAGCAAGAGGATTCGGAATATGGACTACACAGCAAGACTGTCTCAAAAAAATCCAAACACCACCTACAACAAAAAGGAAATCAACTTGTGCTTTTATTTTCTACTACTTACAATGAAAATTAAAAATTAAATATCATCTTAAAAAGAACTCTTTTAAAAAGCAGAGCATTTGTTGGGCATGGTGGTGTCTACTTTTGATTTCAACACTTAACATGTAAAAATAAAAAGGATTTTTGTCCAAAAAAAATTAAACATTTAAAATATAGAGCATTAAAACAATTTTTTTTAATCTTTTAGGGAATGGAGAGGTGGCTCAGCAGTTAAGAACACTGGCTGCTCTTCCAGTGGATCTGAGTTCAATTCCCAGCACACACAAGGCACTCACAACCATCTGTAACTCCAGTTCCAGGGACCTGACATTCTTTTGGCCCCTAAGAGAGCCCACGCTCACCTAGTGCACAGAAATACATGCAGACAAAACAACCAAACACACAAAATAAAATTTTTAAATAGTCCTTTTTAAAAAAATCAAAAGCAATAATAAAAATTTACTCTTTATAAATGATTTCTCTTTTTAGAGTGACAGGACAGAATTAAAATAATAAGCAAAAGTATTTCTTCATGAATTATACAACCAACACAATAACTCAGAATTAAAATTGTAAGAATAGTTGTTTAGATAATTTAATATTTGTAGAGTCAAGCATGAAGAAAACAGAATGTCTTTATCCACTTAATTCATGGAAATTACATATATCAGGGCTATTAAAAATGGCTGTAAAGCAACTTATAAATACCATTATGTAATTAAGCCAATTAGTAAGAATTAAATTGTTCTTACATTTAAGAGTGTTAGGTTGATAATCCGTTCAACTCTACCAACAATTTAAAGCTCAAGCTAGCTGATGCACTGCCTCACTTTGAAAAAGATGCTCAATGTGCTGCAAGTACTTTAAGAAAACAGTCACAAAGACAGTTTTGCTATAAACTGTGAAACTTTTAAAAATAATTTGCTGCCTATAATGTTTTACTAAAATATTCAGAGCAAATAAAGTTTGCCTACCACAGCAGCATAAGTAAAAAGAGGGAGAGAAAGCATTTAATATAGTGCTCTAAGGGAAGAATGGGAAAAGAACAACTTTCTATTATTAACAATACCTTCTAGACATGTTTGACAATGGACAGCAGTTAACTGACAAATTATACTTCTTAGTTTCATATTTCAAACAACCTTCAAATCAATGTGTAAGTGATTTATAGTGATCAAATAAAGCAGTGAAAGGCTCTCTACACCAGGAAAGCTTAACTAAGTGAGACAAACAGATGGACAGCACCCATCTCAGAAACACCTGCTGTAGAGTGCAGTTGACTCCTTCACATGAGGGAAGTGAGCTTTCTGTTCTTTTGTTCTTCGTTCTTAACTAGTCAGAAGGCTGGGATGCCTATTTGCCCTCAAGGGGCCATACTAGAAAACCTACAATTTGAGCTCCTAAGAGTGATATAGGAAATGTTAAAATTTAAGTCTTTGTGCTAAATTCACATCAGTCTGACCTCCCTCCAAACTGCAAATGACTCCATACCAACTAGTACCTCAATATTGGGGAGGGGGAGTTCTAAGGTTTGTATCACATGTTGAAAATTTCTGACATATTCTAAGTCATTTCTATCCTGGGGGTGGGTGGTACAGTAGAGGAAAACTGGCAGATCATTCAAGAACTCAATAACTGGCCAAACAGAACCCCAACATTCAAAAGACCAAGTGAGGCAGGAGGCTCTCTTATCTCCTGACCGGTCTGGACTACATACACAACACCCCCACAAAAAGCTACCATAAAAAGTTCAACAATTAATTCAGTTTTTAAAGCTAAAATGGACATACTTATAACTCCACAGAAAAAGATGTAGACAGCTACTCATCCACTTGTTAATACTTACTTCTGGAGAGAAGTATGAGGTAAAAGTAGAAATGTATATCCAGTGTGTTGGCACACACCTAAAGTCCCAGTATTCATGAAGCTGCAGCAGGACTACCCTGAGTTCAAGGCCAGCCTAGAGCACACAGTAAGTTCCAAGAAAGCCTAGTTAAAAAACAGCATGAGACTCTGTCTCAACAACCACAAATATGGAAGACAGCCTTCACTTATATGACTGATCTAGCTAAAAGATTGGAAAGATCTACATACATAAAGTTCAAATGAAAAATAAATGTCATTTTGCAGTAGAGTGACTATCATACACCTGTAACAAATAGAAGCACACCAATATCCTGTCCTACAAAATAAAAAAAAACTACTAATATTAATAAAAGTGTCTATAGCAACAAGTTTCCAAACAATATTATTGTCACTAGAGGGAGTTTTTGAGTATTCCCTCCCTAAAATTATACCCACTCTCACAACACCCTTTCAACTTTAACCTTGCTTTAAAAAAAAAGCTGGGTTGGCAGAACTAGAAAAAAACATTAATATATGTTTATACAATCTGTAGTCATAAAAATGCTTAGTTTCTTACATTTGATTCTGAATTTTATTTTCCATAAGAAATTCTCTCTCCCTCTCACACACACACACACACACACACACACACACACACACACTTACTTCACTGGGGTTCATGTCTGACTTCCTTAAAGGAAATAACAGATTCCCACCAGAAAAGCACATTAAGCTAAACAATCTAGTGAAAAACTGTGAGGTAGGGACTGACAAAAGGAAAGGAAAAAAAATTTTTTATAAACTATAGTTTATAAAAGGGAGACACTACACTATCAAAGCAGCATGATCCAACTGTGACACAAAATGCAGTTATCACCAAGTGTCAGAAAGACAAATAACAACCTTTGTGGTTTTGAATTCATCTGTGACTTTGCCTTCTTAAAGTGGAAAGAGCTGGTAAATTCATCCTAACCTTTTCTTCGGTTTATTGTTTCAAATATTAAGAGAAGTAATACTGAAAATGATCATACAAAACAGGAAACCAATAGCACATAAACTATTTTAGGAAATTTTGTTGTTCATGAATCCATAAAACAATACGGATAATGCATATACATTTCATTTTTCCACCCTTTCTTTTTTAGAACACTTCTCCCTTTTCCATAATTATTGGTTTTCTAGTTTACTCTAGAAGACAAATACAAATTTTACAGTTATTACACTCTCCCTTAACACATAAAACAGCACCCAACTCACACCATTCTATTTCTTGTTTTCACTTTATTCCAAAGTTTTTTGTCATTCTTTTTTCGTAGGTCATCATGGCTAGTCCTGCAAACTAACCAATGGCACTCTCATCAGTAACTCCTTGGCACATACGGTTTCTTTCCCCTAAGATTTTAAAACAAACCAGATTTGAACTGTTGCATGGCATATAATTTAGAGACAGCCACTCTCTAAGTTATATCCTAAGAATTTCTTTTCAATCAGGTATGAAATGGATGTTCTACAATTTCTCTAATCTCTTAAAGCTATAAACAATGCAATCGATTGAAATTACCTTTCCTGTGATTTCGGGGATGGGGCCGTAGTCAAATCAACAATGTCTGTAAAAGTTTCTTCTTGTGCTTTTTTTCACTGAAAAAGAAATCACCGGGGCTTGTTGCTGTCGTTGTCTTAAAAGCATCTACAAACCCTTCAGTTTGTGGGGCACGGCATTCTAATATCAAAAACCCACAACCTGATCTGTCATCTGTCAGGGCAAAGGCCAAAGCTCTTCATTTTTTAGGATTCTGCTTACTACCCCGGACTTATAGGTGGCACAAAACACCCACAGGAACATAAACTTCGTGGCGCTGCGTACCGGTCGAGCCAGGACCACGTCCAAGGCGGTCAGCTCCGCAAGCAGAGAGCGGCCGGTCGGACGGCCGGGGCCCTGCACAACCCGCGGACCAAGCCCCGGAACCACGACCACTAACGGAACCAGCCCTGGGCGGCAGCGGCGGCCGCTCGGACCTCGGAGCGCAGCGCGCGCCGGCCGCCGCGAGGGCGGGGGCTCGGCGGAGGAGCTGGCCGCCCCATCGCCCCATTGGGCGCCGCTCCAAACGTGCCCGAGTGGTGACAGGAATAAAGTGGGTCACAAGGCCTAGCGGGTCCCGGGCGCGAGCCCTCTCGCCAGCCGACTCGGCCTGCCCCGGCGCCCAGCCTCGAGCGCGCTGCGGCCCCGGAGCCTCCCGGGTCGCAGGTCCCGCCGCGCCCCCCTGCCCCGCAGGTAACCCCGGCGGCCCCCGACACTTCACACAGGCCCAGCGGAGCGCGACTCCCGGGGGCTCTGCGCTCTGCCGGCCGCCCGACCCCGGCCGCGGCACCCGCCTCCCGGTCTGTCCGCAGCCGCCCCCACCCCCGGCCCTCACACCGCCCCTCGCGCCCGCCCGCCCGTGTCCTCACCGTGCGGCCGCCTGAGGCTCCGGCTTCCTCCCTCCCCCACTCGGGGCTCTGGCCGCGGAGACTCGCGACCGCCAGGCCGCAGCGACCGGGGAAACGCCGCGGCTGCGGGAGCCGGCAGCACCTAGGGCGGCCCGTGCGCGCCCCCAACCCACCCCTCCAAATTCACCGCTACTGGCGCGCTCCTCCCCCTCCCGGCCTTCCCCTCCTCCACCGGCTCCGGAAGCACGCATGCGCCGCCGAGGCCAGACGCCCGCCGCGCGCCCGACCAGGGCCCACCCTGTGGGGCGCACTCACCGGGAGCGCGCGCGCCGGCGGCCAGATTCCCTCCGCGCTCTCGCCGGCCCGGGTTTCCTCTCTCCAGCCGGTAGCCGCCGGCCGAGTCCGTGATTGAGCTCCCTCCCGGCGCATGCGTCGTGGACGCGGGGCTCCGCGGCCGGCCGGGCTCTGCACTCGCCCCTCCCCTCGCGGCCGCCTTCCCCGGCGTGTCCGGGCGCGCATGCGACTTTCCCCGTTAGGCAGCCCCGAGCCGCGTTGCGCCAAGCCGCGCCAGGGCATCCCGAGCGCCAGAGGAAACCCCGCTCCTGCGGGCCGCTGTGTGCTCGCTCTGAGGCCGCAGAGGGAAGCGGGGATGCCCCGGGGTCCCCTTTCCCCGCGCAGGCCGGGAGGCGGGGCCCGGCGGAGGGTGCGGCCGCCCGCAGCAGTTTGGGCGGCTCACGGCTCCCCGGGATGCGGCGCTGCTTGCCTGTGGGAGCCACCGGCCCGACAGGGGCCTGTCTCTTGAAAAGCAAAGAGCTTAGCTGCCGCCAAGTTAAAACGTCTCCAACCCGACTTGGGACAGGTCGGCTTCCTCTCCGGGAGGTGCGTGGACTGCCTGGGACTCGGTTTCCTGGCCGCTCCCCGGAGCTGGGCATGGGCAACCCAAGTGACCTCGCTGCAAAAGGTCGGGATGTGTTTGCTCCTTTTATAAAAAGGCAAGAGACACTGTAAAAGATGAGGATGCCTTCCTGGGATGAACCCTAGATTACACTGGTGTCGTGGCCCACTGCACCCGAATTATTGGCGGGGGAGGGGAGGGGAAATGCCTTTACACCCGTAATCTCTAGTAATTTCTTTTAATAATCAACTTGGACATGAAACAGAAGGCAATAAATAAACCTGTACTCTTTAGCTCCAAAATCCTCTATATAGGGGTATGTGCACCTCATTAAGAATTAAATTCTTATTTCAAAACTGGAGAATTTAGCTGCATACTCTCCAAGCAGTGTGAACGCTCAAAAAGGGGAATCCTCAAATTCCTGGCTAATCTGGATTGTGTATTCAGACCCTGTCCTGAGAACTTTTCCTGGTGCATGTTTTGTTCATTTCTCCATCGAAAGGCTCTTACTGCGCATTTCTGCTATTCCGAATCCATCTGCTGCTCTGGGTTAGTTTAGTTGAAGAATTTGCCTATTCTCCACTCAGTCCCTGTGGTCCAGGCAGGATACTGCTAAGGAGAAAAGCTTGAGTTCACTCTCAGCCTGGCAGTTACTACCAAGAACTCCTTTCCAATGGATTTGAATTTGGAAAATAAAGCCTTTGCTTGTGTGACTAATGAAAAAGAAGGTACCACGAAGGACAAAAACAAAAAGCAAGATTCAAAGAGGATAGTGTAGCCTAGATGCTTGATATCCGACTATGAGGGCTAGATTTCTCTGGAAGTTTCAGTTAATCAATACATTCCTGAATGTGTTTGTTTTATTGCTTAAACCATTGAGAGTTCTTTTGCCATAGACAAGTTAGCGTCTAGATCACTAGTCGGTAGTAAAAAAAGGAAGTAAGATAAATAATGCTCATGAAGTAGGTTGCAACCAGATGGAGAGAACCTGAATGCTTTTCCTGGCTTGAATGTTTCAGTTTTAGTCTAGAAGCAGTCCCATTTTATATTGTCTTCTTTAGTACATATATCTTCAAAATGACCTTTGCCCCTTTTAATGATTTCACTGTCCTCTTAGTCATCTATGACTCCTCCTTCTCACATTCTGTGTTTAATTATTTACCAAGATATGTTGATAATCCTTTGATTTTTCTGCTCAGTCCTCTGCCACTGTTTGAATATTTCCCACGGTTCAGTTTACAACTTTCTCCCCATATTCTCTCTAGGGAGGGAAGAAAAAACTTTCTCTCCAATTTTGAGATTCTTTGTCTCCATCAAACAAAAACTTTGCCTCATAGTTTCATAACTCCTAAATCTAGGTTCCCAGTTCTAAACTACCACCTTAAACGCCACACGTAGTAGTTATGTGTTCTGTAAACTCCCACGTGCCTTGCTATTGCCATCATTTAAACTGTTCCCAGTTGTCTTTTCAGCTGAGTTCCCCATGAAGTTCTTCATCTATAAAATAAGGATAACAGTCTCAGCTCATAGGACAATTAGAGGTAATTTGTGTATTAACACTACCTGCTATGTAAATTCCAAGTCAAGTATTGGCCACTTCAAATTCTTTTGAAATTAAAATTTAATTACACCATCCCCACTTCCCTTTCTTCCCTTCAGTCCTTTCCATGAACCTCACCTTGCTCTCTCTCAAACTCTTGGCCTCTATTTCTCTAATTTGAGTGTATGTGTACATTCCTAAACATATAAATACAGCCTACTTAGTTTGTAGAATGTTACCTGTATGGATTCAGGGCTGGACACTTGATATTGGATAACCAGTTTAGGGGCTCTTCTCTGGGGGAGACTGTCTTTCCCTGATTTTAGCATTCCTTAGTTGCCTGTTGTTTTTTGTCAACAGTTGAGACCCCATGAGATTTTCTCCTTCCACATTAGCATGTTTATTGGTGTCCTCCTTGTTTGGGTCTTCTTTAGGCAGCCATATTGTTGAGACTTCACAGGGGTAGCTTCTCTGGCACAGCAAACTTCCTCTTCCTGTTTCTTTCATCTTTCTGCTTCCTCTTCCACTAGATTCACTGAACCTTAAGTACATACTTGTAATCCTAGTCTCAGGGAGGCCAAGACAGAAGGATGGTGAGTTCAAGGTCAACCTAGGCTACCCAGCAGGACCCTGTCTTTAAAAAAATTAAAGTGAGAGAAATCACATTGTACTCCTTATTAAACTTCTATTTGCAGTTCATCTAAATGCTTAAAGCCACAATCCCCTATTGATCTGTCCCATTCCTGGCCTCCAACCTCATGGACTACCATTTGCTCTTGTGACCTTCCAGAAACATCTTTTCAATTCCTTGCTAATCACCACCCACTTTCAGGCTTTGACAGAGGTGTGTGCTGCTATGAGCCCTTG
The DNA here is from genome assembly GCF_943737965.1 of Phodopus roborovskii. Lineage (NCBI taxonomy): Eukaryota > Metazoa > Chordata > Mammalia > Rodentia > Cricetidae > Phodopus > Phodopus roborovskii. Next base: position 25,916,509 of record NW_026126525.1, on the reverse strand, counting down.
CCTGCTTGCTGCTGTACCTGTTCTTAAACCTGCCTCATCAAATGTCATGTGTCAAAAAGATCCCACCCACACAGTACCCACAGCTTCTCTATTTATTGTTTCTCCCATAATACTTCTTAGTTGCATATGTATTTGTTTAATGTTCAATGTCTCACTTATTAACCATCTCCCCTACAGATGATGTACTTCAAGAGGGAAGGAACCACATATTTTATTACCTATTTACTTATAGCATTTATTTCAATATCTAAGGTGAATAAGTGATTGAATGAGATTAGAGATGCTAGAAAGATCTTTATATCCCCAGCTATAACTGGAGGCAGAATGTCAAGAAGTAGCTCTAGAAATTCATATAACTATATAAAGGAGGAACAAACTGGAATTCATTGAGGAAGATCATATTACTAGTACTGTTGTCCTGTATTTGAGAATCCAGAAGAATGTGGAGCACTATTATAGAATTATCTGTATAAGAACATGAGAATATAATAAAATTACCATCTATATAAGAATGTGTGTCACTGTTAATAGGTAAAGCTACCACCTGTGTAGGAGTATTCAACTCTGGAATAGATAAGTTACTGTTTGTGTGAATGTGACCCTGATTGAGAAAGCTGCCACCCTGTAATAGAGGATGTTGTCACCAGTATATGATGCTAAGTGAAGTCCAAAGTAGGGAACAAATAGCATCAAGCATCTCGTCTTCTAAATGACTACTAATATTTGATGCCAGAAACCTGCTCCTTCAGCCGTGGTCAAAGTTGTGAAAAGTGGATCTTCGATGGCCATCTCTAAGTTCACACTCAAGTACAGCACTTAAGGAGAGAAATATTTGGAAGTTTAATTCATTGAAACCATGCTGCTGTGTCTGTCTCCTCTCTCGCTTGTGCGTGCGTGCATGCGTGTGTGTGGAGGATCAAAGCACTCTACCCCTCAACTATGTCTCCAATATCAATTACATCTCTAGCTATTGGCTCTTTTTAAGACAGGTCTCAATAATGTATGTAGCCCAGGCTGCCCTCAAACTTGTGTTCTTCCTCTATATCTTGAAGACATATCTGCTTGATTTTCTTTCTTCCCCTTTTCATTCCATGTTGTTACTAAGACTTCAATAGCATCAAATCAAAGTGTTCACTAAACTTTAAGAGTCTAAAGAGAGACTGAAATATCATCCCTAGGCAGATGTATCAATATCACCCAATACTTACCAAAACAGGAAGAAAGAGACTTAAAGAGAAACTGCTGGCCAGAGGTGGGTTGAACTAAATCAAAGCACATATCCCACCATTTCGATATGGTCAGGGTGTGATGTTTCTTGTGATTTGACTGGCTGAAAGTACTGTCTGGGCTTGAACCATTTTGACACATAGAGAGAAAGGAAATTTTAACAGTAAGAAGACTAGGTATACTTCTGCAGGAGGTGGGGTGCTCAGAGATCAGCAGAGATGGGACTAAACCAGGACTGTGCCATGGGAGGCTGACCCAGTTTCTAGGAGAACTCAGCATGCCTCATTAATGAACAAGTACTTGGATGCAATATGGATTTTAGACAATTTAAATGTATTCTTTTTTTCTAAGTTCCTTGGAGATGTACAAAGGACGGGAAGAAAACTATTAAGCTAAAACAGCCCTATTTGAGCCCATCCTTGGCTACATAGCTAGACCCCACCTTAAAGCATCATCTTCCTAGTTCCTTGAATTCAGTTCTGACTTGGAGCTGAAACTGGAGTTTCAACTCAGGTAGATTTAATGACCCAGTGTGGGGATAGCTTAACACACTCAAGCTTTAAGGGATTTGCTTCATAGTGCTCCTGGAATTTTAATGCACATGCCAGTCATCTAGGCATCTCATTAAAGTGAAAATTCAATCCAGTTAGTTTGGATAGGGCCAGAGTTCATGCACTTCTAATAAGTTTCCTGGAAATGCTCAAAACACTAGGAGGAAATTTGAATTAGACAATGTAAGTAGAGGAAGAGATTTCAGTTGTCAAGGATAACTAAAAATATGAGAATGAAATAGAAAGTGTCTATTTTTACAATTATTAGTAGGTGATTAAAAAATGTCAAGTTCACCTACAGCTAAACACTGAGCCAAACTGGAATCCATTTGCAGAGAGGGAGAAGTGATGAGCAGAGGGGTCAAGAACAGGCTGGAGAAACCCACAGAAACAGCTGACCTGAACAAAGGGGAGCTCATGGACACTAGACTGATAGCTGGAAACCAGCATCAGACCTACCCAGACCCCCTGAATGTGGGTCTCATTTAGGAGGCCTGGCCAGTCTATGAGACCTCTGATAGTGAAACCAGGATGTATCCCTAGCGCACAAAAGCACTTTGGGAGCACATTCCCCATGGAGGGAAACTCCCTTAGCCTAGAGACATGGGGGAAGGTCTAGGCTCTACCCCAAATGACTTGACAGATTTTGCTGTTCCCTCATGGAAGGCCTCACCCTCCCTGGGGAATGGATGGGGGATGGGATAGGGAGGCATGGAAGGATGGGAGGGAGAGGGAACTGGGATTGATATGTAAAATAAGAAAAAATATTAAATAATAAGAAAATTTAAAAACTGAAGTTTCTGCCCTATCAAGTCATTCAATAGTGAATATTTCATATTAATTTCTCACAAACTGACTAATACTTATATCCTATTGAAACGACAAATGTATTTATGAAATAGAGGCTTATAATCTTGGGTCTCTGCTAGAAGAATGTGTGTACATCTTGTGGAAGGGTGAGGCTGAACTCACAATCATCCTGTTCTAATATACTGCAATTGTATGGCTTTTACAAATGTTAGTCTTCAGAACTGTGTGTGAGGATAAACTGTCATTACTGGATGGATCAGAGTTAAGAAGGAAAAGTTTATCTTTTATTTTAGCTAATTTTAACAGTTAATTTTAACATTAAAAAGAGAGGGACAGCTACTTTAAAGGGAAAGGAAGAGGGGCTAGAGGAATAGTTCAGTGATTAAGATCACTGGCTGCTCTTTCAGAGTACTTGGGTTCAATTCTCAGCAGCATCATGGCAGCTCATAAGATACCCAGTTCCAGGGTATCTGATATCCTTTCTGTCCTCCTTGAGCACCAGCGCAGGTGATGTGCAGAGCAACAGTCAGGCAAAATACCCATACAGGTAAGTAAAATAAAAGGAAAAGAGCACATTGTGTAGGTGTTTTACATTTGTTTTCACTGGAAGGAAAACCAACGCTCATCTTTTCCTGTATTAGGTAACACAAGAATTGAATTGTGACTTTATGATAATATGGCTCTTCCTTTCGTCCCATGATTGTTGTATCCCAAACAAGAATTAATCCATCCCTTTCTCAAGGAGTTCAGGAATTAAATGAATTTAACTAGGTAGTCATTTCTTCTATAAGATTTTCCTAGAAAGTAGATTCTGTAGAGACGGCTCCCCTGCTAAACCACAGATGTGACCTTAGTCCAAGTCCTCAGCACCCAAATCAAAGCCAGGTATGGCATTGTGTGCCTGTGATGCAGCATTGGGGATCAGACTGCAAGGACCCAAGGATGAGGACAGGGGAGCTCCCTTTGCTCAACCAGTCCAGCTTTGCTATGAGAGGTTCTACCTCAGAAATTAAGGTGGAGAGCAGTTAAGAAAGAGACTGAAAACCAACCTCTCACCTCCACTTGCACATTCATGGGCATGCACAGCCATGTATACTGCATTAATTGTATTTATAAAGTTATATTTATTTCCTCTCATGGGTCTTTTGGAAGTGATTAGTCAACAGTATTTTTGGTTTTGTCCAACAGGAATTAGAAAAAATAAATCACATGATGTGGGATGCCCTTCTGTGTGCTACAAATATGTGTTGATTTTATTAGTTGATAAATAAAACTGTTTTGACCAATGGATAGGCAGAATATAGCTAGGCAGGAAATCCAAACAGAGTTATGGAAAGAAAGAAGGCAGAGTCAAGGAGAGATGCCATGTAACTGCCTGGGAAATGATGTGAGGTAACAAGCCACAAACCTTGTAGAAAGATATAGATTAGAAATGGGTTAATTTATATGTAGACCTAGAAGCCTGAGCCATTGGCCAAACAATTATAATTAATATTAAACCTTAGAGTGGTTATTTGGCAACCTGCAGGTGGGATGAAAAAGTGGCTGTGACCAGCAGATGGAAGAGAAACTGGTCCAGAGTGGATCGCGCCAGGCGAGACAGAACAAAACTTCCAACTATGGTCATAGTAAAACAATAAGGAGTAAAAATTCATATTTGCAAGAGACACTATTCCTAAATGAAAGTTTTTCAATTGACGTGTAGGCTATAATTCTTATATAAAGAAGAAAACAAGGTCTATATATTCAATCTAATTATAAAATCAATAGGAAATAAAGCATTGGATACATATACTTTAAAGCTATTTATTAACTAGTTCTACTTGGCATCATTATCACTGTTGGAGCTGTCACTATCATAAATGGCAATGTTTCTAATTGAAGACACCATCATATCCGTGATGCCCTTTTTGGGGTTTTCTTCCAAGTCAGTCTGTATTGCACCAACTTTCGATAGTTTCCATTCAAGTTCTACAATAGATAAAAAACCATCATTAAACTGGATGACAATCTTGGGAAAACGGAGATGAATTTCTCATCTACATGAAACAAAAGTTGACTTTGATAAAATGAGTGTGGAAACTGAGGCTGGTGAGAGGGCTCACCAGGTAAAGGGGCTTGCCACCAAATCTGACAGACACCCTGAGCCTGATCCCTGACACCCACATGGTGAAGGGAAGGAACTGACTTCTATAAGTTATCCTCTGACCATATGCACATGATGGAATTCTAGTACACACACACACACACACACACACACACACACACACACACACACAATAAAATGTAAAAAACTAATAGTATGGAAGTGAAGATCATTCAAACCTGAAGGACAAAGTGTTATTCTATCAGAATTACATTGAATAAAGTTATCCTTAACAGGGGAAATGAATAAAATGATCATCTTAAAAACATTAAAAATAAGAAGGTCAAAAGTGTACACCAGCTGGGCAGTGGTGCAGCATGCCTATAATCCCAGCACTTGGGAGGCAGAGGCAGGTAGATCTTTGGGAGTTGGAGGCCAGCCTGGTCTACAAGGCTACACAGAGAAACCCTGACTTGAAAAATCAAAACAACAACAAGAAAAATAATGTACACCAGGAAGCTAATAAGCCAGATGTGGTGCTGTAATCCCAGTATCTGGGAAGCTGAAGCAGGAGGACTGCCACAAATTCCACCCAACCCCAACTCCACGCAAAAAGAAGAGAAAAAGAAAAAGAAGGGAGAGAGAAAGAATGGGCATACGCTTAAAGAAAGGCAGAAAGAAAGGATATAATAAAAGATCTTGGTGGAAATGGGAAAACTAAAGCAATGGAGGTGACCAGGAAAGTTAAACTTGGATTTTTAGAAGCATATGGTGATTGGAAAGAAAATGGCCCCCAAAGGGAGTGGCACTATTAGGAGGCACTGCCTTGTTGGAGAAAGTGTCGCTGTGGAGTGGGCTTTGAGGGCCTCTTTGCTCAAGCTTCCCTCAGTGTGACACTCAATTCACTTCCTGCTGCCTGCTGATCAAAATGTAGGACTCTCGAATCATGTCTGCCTGCACACCACCATGTCCTGCCATGATGAAAATGGACTAAACCTCTGAACTGTAAATCAGTCACCCCATTAAATGTTTTTTCTTTTTTTTTTTTAAAGAGTTTCTGCGGTTATAGTGTCTCTTCACAGCAATAAAATCCTACCTAAGACAGAGCAATTAGTAGCTGAGTGCTGGGTGGAAATGCTTACAAGATAAGAAAGAAATCAAGTTAAGAATTTACATGGGTCATAACCAAACTGACGAGATACCATCATTCCCTGGGTATCAGATGGGCACACACAAAGTAAAACCCTAAACAAAAAATAAAACCAAAAAACCCAAAACTCTGGTAAAAGTGTGAATAACTGAGTAGTTCATAAAGATTAAAATTCAATATTTAAAGCCAACAGAACTGTTGGGAAGAGAAATACACCAACCAATACAACTGAAAATGATTTAGACTGTTAATGGTGCAAATTTTTGTTTTTGTTTGTTTTTAAGAAAAAATATGAACTACCAACACACAGCACTAACTGCAGTGTTCTACTAATACAGGGATAGAAAAATGAAAAAGCCCATGGTAGAGATCTCAAAAACAAGTTGACACATTTAAAAATTACAGCAGAAACAGAAAATACCTCATTTCCATGCACCAGGATGCTATTTTTGGAAGAAAAAAAAAAACCTAACCAGTGTTGAAAGGTTCAAAGAGAACGTGAGAGCTTTGAACACTGTTGGGTAGAGTACAATGTGGTGTAGCAGTTATGAAAAACTGTATGGCAATTCCTTTAAAAATGTATGAATTACTGTATGATCTGGAAATCACAGTTCTGGGCTTTGACAGAGGGATGGAGACAGGCACTGTATCAGGTGTCTGCAGACTCAGTTCCATGAAAGCAGCATTTATTATAGATAGAGACAGAAGAAACCTGACTGTCCATCCAACCTCAAAAAGGAAGGAAGCGGCAAGGCTGGGAAACACCTATTTATATTGCTGCTGCCAGGGATGCTAAAGCAGGAACATCACACTTTCAAGGGCACTTTGGACAAGATCCCATTTCAAAAGGAAATGTGCAAGACAAGTTGGGAAAATGATTAAGACTGTAAGAGTTCATATTATACATACTTTGCAGATTAAAAATAAATTTAAAAACAGTGGGAAATAAAATTTCAGTAAATGGCATTGGAGCAATAGAATAAAATTAGATCCATTCTTTATAATACGGCATTACAATGTTATTTATTACCTAAGCAAAAATAAAAATATTAAGAGAAAATATAGGGGAGATGTCTTTTTCATCTTGAAAAAGATATAATTGTTTTTAAAGGGAAGCATGGTAAGTAAAACTTTAAAAGATTAATAAGTTTAACTCTGCTAATATAAATTTTGCCTGACAATGAAATGAAACTAGACCCAGGCATGCGTACCTAGAGCCTCTGCTACTTGAGAGGTGAAGCGAAGATTGTTTGTGCCTAAGAGTCTGAAGCCAGACCTTGTATCAAGTAAAAGAAGAAGAAGGAGAATGGGAAGGAGAAAGCAAAGGAGAAGGAGGACAAGGAGGAGAAGGAGGGGAAGGAGGAGGAGGAGAAGAAGAAGCAGTAGCAGCACAGCAACATTGTTGGCTGAAGTGTAACTCAGTGGTGGAGAGCTACGAAGAACCTGTGTGTGATGCCATAGAGGCAGTGGACAAAACTTCACAACATCTGTGATTCAATGAAAAAATACACTGAAAAATGAACAAAGCAAATAGAAGATCTGGATAGGTAGTACAGAGAATGTACAGGACAAAAGCCCACAGAGAAAAGAAAGAGGCTTCATTAGTCTGGGAACTCGTGGTAGGATAAGTGGAAATGAGAACCTTATGAACAGAGTTTCGACCAGGAGAGTAAAAGTAGCGACTGTATGACAAAGTGTGAGTGCAAAGTTATGTATGGGATCTTCCGTGACTAAGCCCAGTCCAACTAAGGCAGCTACCACCCAGAACAGAGAAACATGGGTGTGGAGTTGGGCTGGATTCTAAACTAGATGGTTTACATTTTTAAAATTATTTTAGACAGACAGCATTAACATTTTTAAGCAAAAGGTGTTGTGATATTATAAGCATGACAACAGGAAAGCTGATCTGGAGGAGTTTAAGAGAGACTAAGTGGGGGCAGGAGAAATGGCTGCAGAGACGGATCCCAGCATCCACAGGGCAGACTGTGAGTGCCTGGAACTTCAGTGCCAGGGAATGCAACAACTATTTCTAGTTTCCATGAGCACCAGACATGCACATTGCACAGGGACACACACACACACTTTTCAAAATCTTAAAAAGCAAAAAATTAAGGGGAAAACTTTTTTCAAAGAAATAAGCTTTCATATTTGTTCATCTGGAGAACTTATTAACTTGTTACTTTTACAAACACTTAAAAAAAATCATTACCTTCCAACTTGAGATTTATCCCTCCACATTCTATAATTCCAATGAATTTGCCTTCTATCTGACCATTTTTATAAGCAAAAATTGTTGGTAAACAGTTGTCATGGTAGTGTTCAATACAGCTATTCACGACGGCTTTAAGGAATTTAGTCTCTGGGAACTTTCTTGCTAGGAAGCTAAGATGCTGGTTGACCAACAAGCACATGGGGACACTAAAAAAGAGAATGTACACAATGTGTTTCAAATACAGATTGTTCCTCTTAGTCTAGTCAAATAAGTGAAACCTATCTATTGTAAAAATAGTTCTTTACTTTTTATATAAAAGCATAGTTATGCCCCAGGAATGATGCTGGTACCCTGGGAAGCTGCATCCTAATTTATGTAAACTACATTCCACTTAGCATTACTTTAATCACTAGTACCCTAGGTGGAAGAATATAGGAACACAAAAAAAAAAAAAAAAAAAAAAAAAACAGGAATGTCTAGGGAATCTGGGGGCAGGCCTGAGCTGCAATAAAGGGATCCAACTCTTGTCACTCCTTGGTTTAATCTCACAGGTACACAAAATCCAGAGTGCCTCATCTCAGACTTCCTTGGCTTTCTTGATCCTAATACATTTCACCCAGTCTTCTGCATCCTGGATCCCAGTATCCAGAATTATTTCTCATCTAAAATTTAAAACTGATTGAAAGCAGGATCCTAAACTTCCAATTCTTCCCACTTCATCCATCACAGACCTCCCTACTACACACACTCTTCCATCCCTCCCTTCCTCCTAGTCTACCTGCTCCACACTTTAGCACATGAGTTCAGAGCTGACTCCCTGCCATCCTGCCCACACACACCTCTACTTTCTTCCATGCTCCTTGGTTTTCTTCTGTTTCTCTCCTGTGTTCTCACTTTCCCTCTCCAAAGAATTTCTCCACTTCAAATAAACCTATCAAAGCTCATAAATCTTAGGGTTTTTTTTTTTTTAAAAGAAAATCTCATAACGAATCCCTTTCTAATAATCACGTTCTTTCTTTATGAAAAGGTATGTGTGTGTGTTTGTGTGTGTGTGTGTTTGTGTGTGTGTGTGTGTGTGTGTGTGTGTGTGTGTGTGTGTAAACCAATGACAAAGCTGCCCTCTTGCATTTCGTTCACCTCTGTTGTTCTTGGGATACTCTCCTTTGGTTTCTGTCAAACGATGTTCTGTTAACTTTTTTTGACCTCTCTGAATTCCCTCTCCTGTTTCAATGTTAAATGTAAATGTTTCTTCAAACAGCTAATAGATTTCATTTCCCTTCCTTACCCAATCCCATGCCTAAAAAGAAACAAAAACAAACAGACCCTGATCTTTTTTTTTTTTTTTTTTTTTTTTTGATATTTCTTAAACTGGCTTAGACTAAAAATCTCTATATACTGTCCACTCAGTAATAAAGACACATCAACTCCACCTTCTTGTTTAATTATTCTCCTTGCCCATTGCTTCACTCGCTCCTTGGCGGAGCTATATTAAGTTATCCTAAATCTGTTTCCAGATGTTACCCATATTCATCCTTGGCCCTATTTACAAAGGGAACACAGCATGGAAGTCTTGTCGTATAACCCTCATGGAAGTGGCATCATATGATCCTGAGATTGCACAAGTGGCCCAAGCTTAAACACCTCCAGTGGCTACTCCTCGCTGGCATAAAATCTGAACTCCTTAATGTAGTTTCAGAAGGTCTTCATGATGTGGACATTGCTTTCCTGCCCAGCATGGTAGCCTGCCAGATATTGCATCACACTGTCTGACTGAGCCACATCCAATACTCCAAACTCTGCAGACACTGTGATGCTTTTGACTTCTGTACTTTCGTTCACATTGTGTAGCTCATCTAAAATACCCACTCAAGCCTGTCTACTTTCCCAACCTACGAAACATTTCATTTTTTTTTTCTTTTCTGATACCAACAACAAGAATGAGAACTTGCTGTGTAGTTATTTCCTCAGTTGAAACATTTCCCCTTGGAGGGAAGCAGGAGAACCATAAGACTCAGGAAGCTAAGGAAACTTAAGGGGCAGGAAACTCTAGAAATTTACAAGATTTAAAAAGCTGACAGTTTCGAGCCTACAAGATCCTGGGAATTGAGTTTGGCTGGTGCTTGCCTAACATGCAACAAGTTCTGGATTTGATCCCCAATATATGGTAAGACAAATATGAGGGTACACACTAATCTCAGAATTTGGAGGATGGAGGGAGGATCAAGACCATCATTTGAGTTTGAGTTCAGCTTAGTGTGTAGGGGGGTGATGTAGGAGGTTTAATTACCAAACAGTGATCACTTTTCTAACAAATCTGACAGTCTTCAGATTCCAGATGAAAATATTTTAGCAAACTTAATTTAATCCCTAGAGATAAAAATTCTAAAATGTATTCTCTTAAGTTATTCCTCATCATAGGCACCATGAAGCCTAAAGCTAAAAGTGTTTTTAAAGCATCATGGCACCAACATTCTGTGGTAATTACCTTGATCTGTATAGATGAATTATAACCCACAAATCTTTTTCTGCATTTGTAACTTCATTCACATACTGATTTCCAGAAATTTCTCTCAGTTCTCCAAATTTTTGTTTCTTCTTAAGTGCTTTCCATTCCTTTAACCGCTTTTCTCTAATTGAAACAAAAAATGTTAGGTAAGTGTTATATTCTTTTACTTATTATGTATTCATTCTCTGTGTGTGTGTGTCCATCCTTCCATCTGTCTGCATGTCTGTGAGTTTATGTGTTCCAGGCCTTGGATTTCCTGGCAGTGGAGTTATAGGCAGTTGTAAGCCTATTGGGGGGGGGGGTTCTTGAAACTGAATGTTTCAGCATATGCATATATGTTTTGCGTATGTGCACACAGGTGTATGTACATCCCTGTGCACACCAGTGCACATGTGTGGAGATAGGGAACATCTTGTAGAAGTTGGCTCTCTCCTTCCAGCAGGTGGGTCCCAGGGAACAAATTCAGGCCATGGGCTTGGTAGCAAGTACCTCTATCCACTGAGCCATCTCAGTGGTCCTCGTTTCCTACATTCTTGATGTCCTGGCACCTATAACCTTGCTAATCCTTTAGGGAATACTCATTTTAGAACTGGCTGGTTCTGAGAAAGAAAGAACCAACATGTGCCAGACAGCACATTCTTCAAAGGCAAACCAGCCAACTCAGAAAGCACATCCTTGGTCATTTTTTATTTCCTCTAATTTTTTTGAAGCAAGGTCTAGCTATGTCCCTGAGACTGGTCTTACACTCCTGGGCTCAGATAGTCCTTTCAAGTGTCTGGAGCTTTGAGCATGTACCACCATGCCTGATTTCAGTGGCCTTCCCCCCTACCCTTGTTGCTTGCCCTAGTCATTCCAGAACCTGTTACCAGATAACTAACAACAGACCTACCCCAGAGCCCACCAAAATGATTCAAACTAGCCAATCATAAGCCTGTTTACCCCTGTCTTACATGTTCTTTCCCACAGAAACCACATGAAAGGCTGGGTCAGAGATTTTTCTCCCTTGCTGCTTTTGATCCTGACCGGTTCAGGTGCTTTCCCTTTGTGGGCCCATGTGCCAGGGTGCACTCTCTCCTCTTGAGAATGGTAACTGTTCAGTGGCAGCCACCTCCCAATCATACTTGTGTCAAAGCAAACAACTCCCTCGCACACTTCAGAACACACTGGCCTCCTTTCATTTGGTAGAAGCATGCCAGATGAAAACTCGTTTTACGTAACAATGTAGCCAAACACAATGGCATCCAAAGAGAATAATAATGCAGACCTAGGTCTACTAGTGGTACAACTACCAACTTCTCTCTTCCCACTCATTTTCCCTCCCTAGTTCAATGGAAAGGTTAACATATGGGTTAATCCTGCCATCAGGAAGACACCATTTAGTGGCCTGCATTTTTCACTTTACAATCAAAGCCAGTTGGGGTTCATGAACACACACAGAAAGCCCTCTAGTGATTTTAAGCAGAAAGGAAATTAATTTGGGAAATTAAGCACTTTGCAAACTCACTGAAATGGTGGAAGGAGTAGACTACTAGGCTGGGCAACCAGGAATGACTCCCAGAACAACACTGCAAAACTGGTCTGCCAAGGCTTTCTTTGCCACGATCCAGAAACTGGGGAGTCTGGATTCCAATTGTTGGCCCAAGTATTACATTACTGTGAGATTCGAAGAGGCACAATGGCAACTGCTGGCATGAGGAACCAGTCTCCCTAGCAACAATCTGAGGATGAGAAACTGCTGCCAGAACAATGGCCCCTGAATTATGACGCAAATTCTAGGTTCACACCACTTAAATGGACACTTTAGGCTTTTTTTTTAAACCCCTGCTTTCTTCCTTTAATTTAGCTCTGAACCCAATACTCTGTGAGTATGTTAGCAGAACCTGAAACACATCTGCTGCAATAGAGTCTGAGACATGCAGCTTTAGCTTCTAGCTTCTGCTCTACTGTAACATGCGTCAAGAGAAAGAGGAACGTATGTCAAGGAAGACAGTTTAGCATTTGCCACAAAAAATATATATGCAGATATGTTCATGGCCACATTTATACATTTAGACATTTCTTCTTCCTTTTAGCTACAGGAGCCTCTGGGTTTAAGTCACTTGCTATTTCATAGCTGGTTACCTACCAATGCCATTTTGTCTCTAATTTCATGAATAAGATATTTTTCACTTCTTTATCTTACCCGGAGGCTTTGCTAGAACCTAACCATCATTATAGATTCCTCTTTGGTGGCTTGCAAGCTTCCTTCTGAGAGGAGATGGTAACCAACGAGAGGTGTAAAGTGGTATATTCCTCTCTGGTAAACAGTCCTAAAGCGTCTGTGCCATCTTCCACACTGATCCCTGACTCACATGGGAGGAGGTACAGGATTCTGAGGTGACATAGCCCTAAAGTGCCCAGGTCACAGTCACTGCTTGGGAAAGAGATGCTCAAGGGAGCTGTAGGAGATAGGATCAAAAAGTTCAGGCACCATCACCATGTTATCACTCAAACCTTTTAAATTTATTTTCATTTCATTCATGTGCATGAGTCTTCTGCCTACATATAGATCTGTGTACCACTTGCATGCATGGTACCCATGGATGACAGAAGAAGGGGTCAGAGGGTTGTGATCCTCCATATGCATGCTGGGAAACCAGACCCTCTGGAAGATTAGCTAGTGTTCTGAACACTGAGCCACCTATTTCCCCAAACAGCATCATCAAATAGAAACCAAATCTTCAACTATCTGAGCCCAAAAGAAAAAAAAAATCCTGCACATTACAAGTGCAACACTCCAGGAGAATCGAAAAGAAAATGTACTAAAATAAAAAACACACCAGAACCAAAAAAAAAAAATAAAAATCAGAAAATCAAAAGGCAGAACTATTGCTATTATTAACCCAGAAGAGCATAGATGTAAAAAAAAAAGAAGGAGGAGGAGGAGGAGGAAGAGGAGGAGGAGGAGGAAGAGGAGGAGGAGGAGAAGAAGAAGAAGAAAAAGAAAGTGAACAAGGCCTAAAGGACCTGTGGTCAACTGTCCAGCAGGTCAATATACTATTCTAGGAGCCCAAAAGGAGCAGACACGGAGAAAGAGAGCATTTTCAGAATTAATGGCACACATCTTCCCAAATGTGATCTAAGACAAAGGACATGAGTCTAAAATTCACTTCAAGTAGGACAAACCCAAAGATACCCACATTGTGACAGAGCAGAGTCAATGGTACAAGCACCAAGAAGAAATCAAGTTATGGCATAAAATATGTTCTTGACAAGGTTTAACAAGCCAATTTCTCAAGTATCAATCCCCCAGCAACACAATACTATACCTGTATGTTTCAATAGCTTTTATGTCTTCTTCATCAAATTCGTCCTCAGCTTCCTTCAATTGTGCAAGTGTCATCTTCTCATACGGTTTAACTAAAACATAAATTTCAGGTCTAAACATTATTTTTACTTTATAACCAACTTCTAGAAAACAAAACAAAAACACACAACCCTAACAGCTTAAGTAACAGAGATCAACAATATCTTCAACAAACATGTATCAAGCAGCTAAAACACGGTTACACATTGCAGAAATTGTAATACTAGCATGTTCGATTTCCTCAAAGTTCACAGAACTGAAAAGATACTTTCTAGAATAGCTGGGAAAATCAATTATATCCTTAAATTTAGGTTTCTCCCAAGTGTATTAATGAAGATCTCTATCGGATGAACAAAAGAGAAGGCAATCTCAAGGTAGAGGGACACGGCAAAAGGAATCTCACCAGGTTTTATGAGCACTTTTATTAACTGGCATGTGCCTTCCCACACACTAATTGGCTATTTTAGGCAGCAATCTTCTAATTTTGAGTGGACAGGCAGAGCTAAGATGAAATGATATCTAACTCTCTCTCTCATGTTCATGAAATGTATCTTACTACCTTTGTTGTATCACCCCTCAGTGCAGCCCGTCAAGTGCACACTATACCCATTGCCTCCTGCTGTAAGCGTAACACCATCTCTTCAATTTCATCTTTTGGTTCTTCTTTTGGAGGAAGAATGCCAAAATCTCTTAAAATTTCATTCCATTCTGTATCTTCATTTGGATCCTACACACACAAAGAGGATACTCTATTAGCAAAGTTGTGCATTGTAAAATGTGCTGGTAAAACTGACTGGTGGGTGGTGTGCTCAAATACAAAGCTGTTCATGGACTCTACAGCTAAGGTTTGAAGAACAGACCTACTTCTCCCACTAAGAGTGAGACCGCACACTTTGATTAATAGGACACAATTATCCTTGGTATTACAGAGAGGCTTGTAAAAAGATCAACTTAGGGGCTGGCCAGATGGCTTATCAGGTAAAGGCACTTGTCACAAAAGCCTGGTGACCTGGGTCAGTTTCCAGACCCTGCATAAAGGTAGAAAAACGACTATACAGGGTTGCCCTCTGACCTCTACTGTGACACATGTGCCCCACCCACATCATGCACACACATACAATAATAAATAAATTTCAAAAATCAATTACACCATATATATAAAATTCTAAGAAAGTAAACTTAGAAGAAGTCACAGAAAATATACTTCGACTACAGTAAACAAACCCAATTTATGATGTCCAAATGTGTGTTGCTCTCTGTGTTCCAGACTGTCAGGTGAACTTATTTCTATTTCAAGGTGCATAGATTCAAGAATTCTCATGCTTAAATATGAGAGGCTAGGCTTCCTGGCTTTTGTAACATGCAAAGATCCAGAGAATGATACTGAGGTTTAAGCTTCAAGCTGAAGATCAGAAAAGCAAAGCAGCCAAGGCACTACCTCTTACCTTTACCTCTGGCTGAAAGGACTGATTCTGTCTCCACAAGCTCTCACCAAGCTTCAGATGCTGCCTCTCCTCAGAGTACCTAGAGAATCCATCTCCGCATGAGACCCTTTGCTCTTTTTACCTCCCTAGTGCTGGGATTAAAGGTGTGTGTGAGCCATTTCTCTTTAGGACTGCATCTATTTTGTGTAGCTCAGTGTGGCTTTGAACTAACAGAGATCCATCTACCTCTTAAACCTGAGTCCTGAGGTTAAAGGTTTATACCACCACTGCCTAGCTTCTATAGCTAACTAGTATGGCTGCTTTGCTATTTTGATCTCCAGTGGCTTTAATAAATCATAAACAATATATCACCACAGGCCTTGATGAAGAAAGCTACCATATTCAGAAATATCCTACAGATAGAATCATATATCAAGAAAATGTGGCCTGGCATGGTGGGTGCATGCTGTTAATCCCAGCATTTAGGAGTCAGAAGCAGGCAGGCCTCTGTGAGTCCCAGGTCAGCTTGGTCTACACAGTGAGTTCTAGACTAGCGTGGCCTACATGGTGAGACACTATCACAGGGATGGGAAAAAGAGAATGTGGTTGCATGCAGTGATGAAATGCTGAGGTCTGGCTCACAGACTGATTTCAAGTTCCACCTTGGCTGCCAAATGAGTTCTATTCCAACATACACATGAGACCCAGTCTCAAAAGCAAAACAAAACTCAACAACAACCAAAAGTCAAAACAAGAAAGAAAGCAAAAAATAAAGAAAGAAGGCATGACTAAGAATAAGCTAGAAACTAAGTTCTAAAAGCAAAACAATTATAACTGGATCCTACCAACAGCTGTGTAGGTGTTCTTCTCTGCTTCAGTCAGTCAAATGGCAAGCTAAAAACTGTAAGATTTTGTCTATGCTTCCCCATGATGCATCAGATATGCATTTTACTTGTCTTGCCTAAACTCACTGGGAGTTCTGAAGCTGTGGAATATTATCTTCCAATAATTCTAGAAAATGCACAGAAAATTAGACCACCAGCTCCCAAATAATAACATGGAGACTTTTTATTATAGTATGAAAACTCAGCTTAGGTTTGTTCCCAACTAGCTCTTATAACTTAAATTAACCCATTTATATCAATCTACTTTCTGCCACATGGGTCATTACCTCTCCTCAGTCCTTTATGTCTGATTTCTTCTGAGTCTCCCTGGAGAATCCCCACCTCTTAGATTTTTCCCAGAGTTCCTATCTCTGCCCAGAAGTCCTGCCTATCCTCTCCTGCCTAGCTATTGGCTGTTCAGCTCTTTATTAAACCAGTCAGAAGGTGCCTTAGGCAAATGAAGTAAAACAGACACATCTTCACAGTGTGCAAAAAGATTATCCCACAACAGAAAATTTTTCTTCAAATATCCCTCCACTTCTTTTTTTAATATTTTCCTATTCCTATTTTATTGGCATTAAAAAAAAAAACTCATCCAAGGATATTTTTAATTTCACAAGTTCTAGTTAGCTTTTTAAGAGTATTTTTATTGCAAAAATGCTTTATTTCAATTTCAAAAGCAATGATGATTTTCTGACATGTCTGGAATTACTACTTATTAAGTACCAGCTTAAATTTTCATAAAATGAGGCTGGAGAGATAGCTTAGCATTTAAGAGTACTTGTTGCTCTTGCAGAGGACCTAGGTTAGGTTCCCAGCAACCACATGGTGGCTCACAGTTATCCCTAACTCCAGTTTCAAGGCATCTGACATTTTCTTCTGGCCTCTGAGAACACTGGCATGCACATGGGGCACAAACATACATGTTTGCTGTCCTAATTAGGTTTCTATTGATATTATAAACATGAAAATCATAAGCAACTTGGAAGATAAGTGTTTACCTCACCTTACAGCTTACAGTCTTTTGCTAACTGGGAAGTTAGTGATTCCCTAGTGTATTCATTTCCTTTTCTCCTTGGCGTTTGGAATTATACATTCATAATTTTTTTCTTATTTTACATATGGATCCCAGTTCCCTCTCCCTCCCTCCTTCCTTCCCTCTCTCCCTCCTACCCTCCCATGCCCCTCCCCCCATTTAGAATTTTTAAGACACTAAAAATGTAGAGAATAACATATATCAGGGTCTTATCAGCTTTTCTCAGTTTTATGGATTTTGAAAACAATATTGTCCTTGAAGTAACAGATGGCTTTACCCACAATATACACATCTTTTGTCTCCCTAAGATCATTTTTGAATTAACCTCTGATGGCAACAGTGCCATGTTTTCAATGAATCTGGTGTTGAGGTCTAAGACAGAAGAATGGCAAACCAGTGTCTTAGTAGCATCCAGGTTTCAACCCAAAGGAGCAGAACCTGGCTAGAGCTCATGAGCCTGAACAGAATGTACTAAAGTCATTTTATTTTTTTGTCTTCAAGATTATCTATTTATTTATTATTTATTTGTGTGTGTGTGTGTGTGTGTGTGTGTGTGTGTGTGTGCCTGTGCATGTGCATGTGCCTTGTAAATCTATGCCCACCATATGCATGCAGTGCCCCCAGAGGCAGGAGCCATCAGAATCCCTGAAATGGAGTCACATATGGTTGTAAGCCTCCTAATATGGGTGCTGGGAACCAATCCCATGATCTGTAGAAGAGTTGCAGGTATTCTTAACCACTGGGCCATCTCTCCAGCCCATTTTTATTTTTTTAATTGCAAGTATTTTTTTCATACAATATATTATGATCATGGTTTCCTCTCACTTAGATCCTCCCAGATTCTTCCAACCCATCAATTGTCACACCTTCAGAAAATAAACAGGCAAACAACAAAACCAAAAGAAAAGAAAAGAAAAAGCATGATATACACAAAAACATACACGAAAAATAAAACTCATAAAAAACACAAAATTGCTGGGTGGTGGTAGTGCATGCCTTTAATCCCAACACTCAGGAGGCAGAGGCAGGCTGATCTGTGTAGTTTGAGGCCAGCCTGGTCTACAGAGCGAGTGCCAGGATAGGCTCCAAAGCTACATAGAGAAACCCTGTCTCAACCCCCCAAAAACCAAAACAAACAAAAGCAACTAACAAACCAACCAACCAACCAAACAAACAAACAAAAACCCCAACCAAACAAACAAACAAAAAGCCACAAAATCAGAATCATAATATATAAGCAAAAGACCAATAAAGTTTCAAAGAAAACGCCTAAACAAAGCAATATGAGACAAAACTATCTCCAAAATTCCATTGAGTTTGTTTGTTTTTTGTTGATCATCCTCTAATGGGCATGGGGCCTTGAGTGCCTCATATACCCATTGAGACAACAGTGGAGAAAACCAGTCTTTCCTTTGCCAGTAGTTGTCAGTTGGAAATAGCTTCTTGGTTAGGGATGGGAGCTCCTGTCCACTTCCCCTTCTCAGCACCAGACCGCTTCTGGGTTGGACTTGTGCAGGTCCTGTGCATGCTGCCACAGCTTTGTGAGTGCATTTGTGCATCAGCCCTGCTGTGTCTGGAAGACACTTTGCCTTGGTATTTTCTATTCCTTGCCTTCATAGTCCTCTGCCTTCTCTTCCCAGAGCCCTCAAGGGAGGGTTTGATGGAGACATTCTGTTTAGGACTGAATATTTCAAGTCTCTCACTCTCTGTACATTGTCCAGCTGTGGATCTCTACTGCAGGAGGAAGCTTCTCTGATGATGACTGAGCAAGGCACAGATCCATGACTGGAATAGAACATTGTTAGGAGTCATTTTGTTGCTGTGGTCCTTTAGCAGAGCAACAGCATTTAGTTTTCCCCTACGCCCACAGCTTTTCCAGTTAGGTTTTTTGTTTGTTATTTTTGTTGTTGTTGTTTTTTCTGATATATATATATGGAGAGAGAGAGAGTCTCACTCTGTCACCTAAATTGGCCTACAAGCCACCATACCTGAATATTAAGTATTTATAATTTGGAAAAAATACACAATATGAAGATGATCATTTTAGGCGTTTATAAGCATACAGCACGACCTAATGGAAAACAGCCATAGTCATGTACACCCATCCCCACTGCCCTTACAGGGTTCTCCAATGTTTTTGTTCTTTTTGAGACTATCTGGAACCTGGAGATCCCACATACATTCTAAGGTAGATCTTCCTATTTCTGCAAAAATAATGCTAAAATTTGACAAAAAAAAAAAAAAAAAAAAAAAAAAAAAGAATCTATAGGTTGCTGTTAAATATGTTAAGTAGTATTGATCTTTTGACATCAATGATGTAAGAAGGACCCTGAAGAAGATAACATGACAGTAATGCAAAGGGTGGGGGGACCCAGAGAGCCCAAGGGCCAGGAGGAGAAAAGACATCACCCAGCAGAACCACCATGGTGACCCAGACACACAATTGAATCTACATGTATGTATTTCTTAGCTTTTATGTCATCTTGTAACATTGTTATGGGTGGGGCAAAGATAGATTGTGAATATATATCACTTCCATTTTATCCTAAGTTATTAGCAAACCC
The DNA here is from genome assembly GCF_943737965.1 of Phodopus roborovskii. Taxonomy (NCBI): domain Eukaryota; kingdom Metazoa; phylum Chordata; class Mammalia; order Rodentia; family Cricetidae; genus Phodopus; species Phodopus roborovskii. The sequence continues at coordinate 25,896,713 of NW_026126525.1, read as the reverse complement.
ATTACTCACCTTTAACTGATTTTATACCTTTTCCTCTTAATTAAGGCAAGCATTTGTTTCCAAGCTTTATACCTAAGTAACAGTCCATGTTCCCATCCACAAATATGGGGTATATTTCCACTTTTTATGTCATCTTCAGCTGTTTCCAACATTGTTTTATAGCTTTGTTCATATAAGTCTTCAGCCTTGTTAGTTTATCCCTTTGCATTCCATTCTTCCTGATGTTACGATAAATGGAAGTCTTTTATTGTTAGTACATAGAAAGATCTTAATAAAAACTTTATGGTCTTCAAGTACTTCCTGTAGACAGTTTTGGAAGACAATAAGCACAATTGTTTCATAACTGGCTTCTGTCCATTCTAGCACTGGAGAACCTCTGCAAGCTGACTCACTGGTTCAGGATTTCACCGCCCTTGTTCTTTGTGTGCTCTCTACACTGTTGGCTGGTTTCTGCTTGCTGTCTTTGCAATTTTATTGGTGGGATTTTGTTAAGACCACATGCAAAAATGTCTTCCTCTACAACAATGTTGTTGTAAATCCTCAGGTGTGTGCCATGGGTCACAACTACTTGAGGGGCAGCTTTGATTCCTGACCACTAAGCATCAAGATAACCTTCCCTGAATTCCCTAGGGAGAGAAAACCCTTCTGGTTGTCTCCCATTCTTGAGTGCACCATATTCTTCAATTCTTACTTACTCTGCAATTGTACCCAAGACCAAAATGCAAATTTGTAACCTACATTCCCAGGGTCAGGCAGCAAAGCACCTTTATCTACTGAGCCATCTCACCAGCTCCAGCAATCACCTTTATAGAACACACTCTGCACTACCAAATTCCCTGATGCTTTCTTTCCTTTAACATTGCTAAACTTCTTAAAAAGAGCTTGTTCTGCTTGGGTTACCTGCAAGTTTGTTGTTTGTTGTTGATTTAAAAGAACTGCCCTTAAACATTGAACTGGATCTGATGAGTTTTTCTTGATAGTGAGTGCAAAGAGAGGTCGATGTGCTGTTGTTCTCTGTTGGTTTCACTTCAGCAGGATTCCTGAAAAGCAGTTGCTGCAAAGCAGGATAGACTGCAATGCCAGGCTAATTGTACAAATGTACTTGCAAACAATGGTCCAACATGAAAGGATTTGATGACGCATGAACTCACTTTTAAAAAGCTTAATCAATTGTATGGTCTACAAAACCACCCAAACTAAGTATGGTAAACCAAGAAAATCCCAATGCATTTCACTAGGGAGCAAGCAAGAGTAGGCTCTTATTAAGTCAGTAAGTGAGGGTTTTACTCTGAGAAAGGAGAAAAGGAAAGGAAGAAGGGATGGATGGAAAAAGGGAGGGAGAAAGGGAAGGAAGGAAGGGAGGGAGGAGGGAAGGAGGGACCAAAGGAGGAGACTCTTTTTCTAAATTAAAATTTTATTATAAAGAACTCACAAATTAAAAAAATCACCATGTGACATTTTGGCAAAGACTTGAAATGTATAGCTGTAGTTTAACTTTTTCTATTCACAAAAAAATTTAAGAGAGAAGAGGAAGAGGAGGAGGAGGAGAAGACAACCTGCAGGAGTTGGTCCTCACTTCCCACCATTGAAGGTCCCAGGGATCGAAGTCAGGTTTTCAGGCTTGGCAGCAAGCACATAAACCCACTGAACCAACTCACAGGCCAATGGATTTCACTCCCCTACAGACTTTTTAAAAGCATGTAAAGGAGAGAGGACAAACTGAATCCACTTGGGCCAATGCTATTCCTTTCTTAACTCAAAAGTAGCACAGCATTTAAATGTCCAGGAGTCGGGGGTGAAAGGCAAGATTGGACAACAGAATGTCTCCTGCAGCCTCTCATGAAAACTAGCATTCACACAAAACTAGACAGAGAAGCACAAAATAGCACACCACCACGAACAAACGTAAGAATGTAACCATTGGAGGGCCCACACCACTCCATTTACGCCCCTCAACTTGGAGCTAGCTGGCTTATCACTCTCAGGGCTCCAAGGCTACCCACAGGCCTGCCCCTCACCTGCATGATGTTCCCTTGTGCCCCTTATTAGGGGTCAAGGTCCCAAACTTCCTCCAGACTGGCAGAAGGAGCCAGCCACCTCTGGCTAGCGTTTCTAACGCCCCAGGGGCAGGGCAAAAAGAAACAGAACTCTCTGCGCATGTGCAACGGTAAGATCAGTTGCCAGGTAACACAGAGGCCTGGTTCCCAGGTCTGTGGACCCTGGTGCATCAGGTCCTGGGGCTCTCCTGTTGGTCACATGGTGATTGTCTTGCTGCCATCCCACCCTCCTCTGTCATCGCCATGTTCAAGCCTACTCCTAAAGTTTGAATCCAATATTCATGGGAAAACAAAACAAAACAAAACAAAACAAAAAAAAAATCCCTTGCATGGAGAACCCCTTCAGAGGAATTCTTAACCTGGGCCGGTTGTCTCTTTGGAGATGGAATTTTAAGGGGCATCTAAGCACTTGCCTCAATTTGTGAGTATAATTTTTGTGTGTGCCCCACACCACCCCCCTTTTAACTTAGACCAAAATTTTTCATCACTTTCTCAATGAGACTATTGTAAGACCCTCAGAATGAGGAGTCTTCCAGGTTCAGTTGATACCCCAAGAACTCAATGTCCAGTCCAGTTGCTGCAAAACGCTTTAATGAACAGGAAAAGTTTGTGCAAACGGGCTCCTCCAGCACACAGGCTAGGGAGAAGCCCTCTCCCCTGGGCCCAGGTGTTTTTAAAGGCAAACCCACAAGCTTAGGGAGGGGGTGGGACCCTCTGTCCATTGAGTACATGACCCTTGGAGGCCAATGGTCTGCTATTAGGGTCAACAGACCTTAGGGCCTCAGGGTGTGCTAATTAATTTTGTCTGGGCAAACCAGAGTTACAGCTATCTCTTTGTTTCCTAAGGACCCTATTTACCACCTGCTGACTCACAGGAAAGGAGGGGCAGTGTGAATTCTTATCTCAGGGCCTTGTGAGAGGAAGCTAGCAAATTCCAAGGAACAGATATTGGTTTCCAGGTTAGTTCATCATTAGCATTACTTTTTTGGTCCTTCACTATAAGCCTCACCTGGCACCACGTGCTTGTGATACTAACCTGGTGGTTAAGGAAGGAGCATGGGAGCCAGAGGTCAACCCGGGCTACATACTGGGAACCTGTCTCAAACGAAAACAAAACAAAATCACTAGAAGAAAAGACCCCCCATCACCCTCCTTGAGTAACTCTGGCTTAGGTAGGAGACATAGACCGTTGGGTTTCTCTGTGTTTGCATCAGGGAAAGCATTTTACTAGGAAGAATTTACTAGGGGAACAATCATGCAAGTTTATGCACACGGTCCCAGAAATGTACTCGAGGATTTTAAGACACAAGAATAAATGTACTTAGTAACACATTTTTTTTTTTTTTAAATTTTTCAAGACAGAGATCTGCCTGCCTCTGCCTCCCGAGTGCTGGGATGAAAGGCATGTGCCACCAATGCCCGGCTAGTAACACAATACTAAATTTGAGTTCAGCAATGGAGCAATTCATCTGCAGTGACCAGTGCAGACTAATATAGGTTCCAATACAGCGTCTACACTCCAAGCATTCTATAGTGTTTGTGTGTGACACACTTGAGTGAAAACGTCAGTCTTTGTAACCAGGTCTTGGTATTTCTGCTTTTCACTCTTCCTCTCTTTTATGTGAAGTTCCTTAAAATACACAAGCAATTCATGTCCATCTGGATTTTTAAGGGACCCTCCTGCCTAATATTCAAAATTGGATCAAAGGAGATTGTAATGGGAGGGGCAATAAAAGATACTGCATGTTTTTTTTTTTTCCTCATATGCAGTATATAGATACAGCCAGGTAACATGAAACCAGAAGAGGGATTCTTTGGCAGGGAGAAGGGAAGGAAGCAGAGTAGCAGGAAGAGTGGGGGTAAACATGAACAAGAACTATTAATATGTATGAAAACACCATAAGATTTGATGTATGTTAACTAAAGAAATTATTCTAAAATCCAAGGTAAGAGAACTACAGTGTCCAGACACAGCCAATGCTGCCCTGAGCACTCGTGGCTTTAGAGCAGGGGCCCTCACTGCTCTAAGGCTAACCCTGCCTGCCGATGCAATATGCTTTTAAGGGAAGGACATGATGTGTTTTTTTTTTTTTTTTTCTCAGTTTTTTCTTAATTTATGTCCTTCTCAGGGCTTGGTAGGAAGAGTATTCAGGGACTTTCTTCATTAATTTCTTCATGAAACATGATATCTAAATTCCCCAGGTATGATTATCATCAACCCCCCTGGAAAGACTTTTTTTTTTTTTTTTTTTTTTTTCTGGTAATGAACAAGGTTGGCAGTCCTTCACAGATGTCAATGAGAAACAACTTCAGATAAACTAATTACTACCAGTTTCCAGGGAAAGGCCTATGATATATTTGTAACAATCTGAAATCTACTTTGCAATATGTAAATCATAGCTTGCCTACTGGGACTTTGAATAAGTCATCACGCATGTAATTTCCACTGGTTTTCTAAGATAGCTAGCACTGTATTTTGTTGTTGTTTCATTTGGTTTTGCTTTTTAGATAGAGCCTTGTTACACAGCCCAGGCTAGCTTTGAACTTGCCTGTCTCAGCATCCCAAATGCTGCAATTAAAGACATGGACCATCATGACAGTCTGCATTTAGATACTTATAAGAGCTGATAATTTTATCACTGATGTAACCCAAAAATTGAATAAACTAAATGTTCAGCCAACTCTCTATGAGTGTCTTTAGCAAATGCCTAAAATGCATGCAGGACTTATGGAGCATCTTTAGGTGCAGCTTTGCCATGAACACTTGATCATTGTAACACAACATGGATGGTTTTTAAGATGCTGTTTTATTTTCAACACATAAAACATTATAATCTCAACTATCACAGAGAATGTTACAATACAGGGGTTGTAACAGAGTAAATTTAGGAAAATGTGAGTACATTATATATCCCATCACACTATTTCAATGGAAAATTAGTTGACATCATTAAGGCAGAGCTAGCTGATAAGAAACAAGTAACCGGGCCAACAGCATTGTATCAAATACAGAGTCTCTGTGCATTATTTGGGGCTGGCGCGGCAGCGGGACAAGACCAGCAGCCACAGGCGGAAAAACCATACTCGTTACAGACATCCTGTAAAAAGAAAAAATAATTAGATTCACATATATGTGACTCTATAAACATGTACATACAAGCTTATATAGACATTTCTATAAATTTTTGTTATAGTATAATAACATTGGCAGTTGAGATTATTTCCCAACTGTTCTTTATCCCCCACCTCTACCCCATGTATATCTTACTATTTGCCACTTAATTACTCTCCGATGTCACATTTATTCTACTGCCGTGGAATAATTTCTTTGTACAACATGAAGATTTGTCTCTGTGACTGGTTTAATAAGCTGACTGTCCAGTACTGAACAGAATAAAGTTAGGTGGGAAAGTCAAAGAAGGGAGGAGTCGCTATCCAGCCAGAGAACAAGTATGGCACACAAAATGGGATAGGGGTAAAAGCCACGAGCCTCAGGGCACATCATAGATTAATAGAAATGGGTTAGGTTGTAAGAGCTAGTTAGTAACAAGCCTGAGCTATTGGCCAAGCATTTATAATTTCTATTAAGTCTAAGAGTCAGTTACTTGGGAAGTGGCTGCTGGTTATTTGAGAACATGAAAACTCCATTTATATTCTTCACATCTGTATGTCTCAATAGGTTATAATATTTAATAATATGAGAGTAGTTGACTAAAAGCTAATCAATTCCAATAAGAATTATAAGTGTTTCAAGTTTTCCCTACATCCACCTTAGACCAGTTCACCTATAGCCTCATGGAGAAGGCCCTGGAACTGCTGAATGCTGCTGTACTTAATCCAAACCTTAATTGGGCACATTTTGACTCTGTACCAAGGTTAAGTTAGTCCTCCAACTCCTGCTAAGCTCCTTACAACTATTCATATAGTGGGTAAAAAAATCTCAAGTGCTGAAACTTAGTTTCAAAGAGTTCATTGTTAAAGAAGCCATGCTGAATGGCTAAATTGCCACTGAGGTGTGGGTGAGATTTTTCTATCTGAGCTCATTAGCAAATGTGACATCACTGGCTACAGTCCCTGAAGTCTGACCTTTTATATATCTGATTTTATTTAAGTTCTCATTTGAATGTTCTTGGACCACATGTGATGAGACTGAGATCTGAATAAAATAAGAGCTATCAAAAAAGGTTTTCTTGTTAGTTTATTTTTATATCTGCCATGATATCATCTAGAGCTTATACTTATTTTCTTACTGTTATTAGGATAAAGCAAGAGATTAGGTACTCAGATGACAAAATCACGAGGGAAATGACTGTTGAATTACAATTCTATTTATAAATAAAATCCTGTGCAAAATAGACTAAGCAGACCAGATCACAAAGCTGTATGTTCTCAGCTTCAGAGAGAAGTTCATGCAAAATTGATCAAATTCTATTTCACTTTGTGAATTTGTGCAGTGTTCTTGGTGATTTCCACTTCTCTAGTTGTTTTAAGGTCTGTCTTTTCATTTCTGTTTTTGTACACTTATACTTTTGTCTTTTTCTAGAATAAGCTGGTGGAATAGCTTATTTTTTTCCCAATGACCCAGACTTCTATGCTTTAAGGAATTTCTGCTTTGCTCTCTTTTAGTTATTTTAAGAATTCATGTGTGAAGTATGGGGTACTTATGGAGGTCAGAGGAGAGTGTCAGATCCTTAGGAGCTAGAGTTAATTATGGGAAACTGAGAGCTTCTCAGTGTGGGCTGTGGAACCAAATTGAGGCCCTCTGCATTAACAGTTAGCACTCTCCCTCTCTGAGCCATCTCTCAGTGCCCCCGGCCCACCACTCTTTGAGGCAGGGTTCTCATGTAACTCCACCTGTGCTGAGACCAGCTGGGTGGCTTTGTGTATGCTGGGCCACCACTCTACTGATAAAGATTTCCTGAGAATAAGCTATTTGGAAGACAAGCACATGCCAGTGACTCCTGACCCCCTCCAGTGAACACAGACTAACAACAGGAATGAAATCCCTGACATATTATGATGTGCTCAATAAAAGATGATGCCGTCATTATCTCCAAAAATCTTTTGATGACAACTCTTGTGTCACAGACCAAGGAATACTAGGATCAAAGCAAATCCAGCCCTAAAATACCATTATTTCCCATTCCTAAAACCTGCATTACCCCTACAATTGTAGTATTTATGTATAATGTTAGTGTCCACATGCAATTGAACAATAGAAACATTTGAGTATAGTTTAGCTTGTAACAAACAGAAACTTATGACTTGAGTTCAGTTGTGAAATACATGCTGTTATTTATTTACTTATTTTTAACACATACCATTTTAAATGAAACCTGTTGACCTCTTCCCATTTCGTGGCTGCAAAATAATAAATTAGAAAGAAATCATTGTAACTAATGATGTGAAGTAATTGCCATTGAAAGAAGCCTAATGATATAAAGTGTCCTTAATTTGCATTGGGGTCACCTGACAAGCTTTGGCCAGAACAGAAAGGGCTAGTTGGTTCCCACAGCTGCAGTTTCTGATTTACCAAGTCTGAGATGGAACTTGGAAAAGTGTATTTCTACCAAGTTCTGAGACATTGCTAAAGCTACCAGAACCACAATAAATTAAAAACTACTCAATTTTGCTTATGGGGAACCAACATCTGATAACAAGTGTTCTCAAATTTCATCTTGATATGAACCAAAGTTAACTTTCTGAAATCATAGTAGTTCTGTTTTATATATTCCTATTGTTGGTCTAGTCCTGCAATTCAGTCCAGTCGATTATCCAATGTACATTCTCTGATGCAAATCTTTCCACAGGAATACCATCTGGGACTTCAGCATAAAGTTGAAATTTCTCAGCCAAATAATTTCATTGAGTACATCATCCTGCCTAATCTTCAGTCTTCACACATAAAGTCATCTCGGTGTCACTTCCAGTCTCCAGCTAAAGTGTTTGTCTCAATTCAGCTAAAGGTGACTTACATTGGATGTGGCAGGTTTTATGCAAATAAACTTCATATAATATAAAGGACTTGAGTATTCCCTGATTTTGGTTTCTTTAAACAATCCCCCATGGATACCAAGGGGTGACTATACTTAGCTGTTATTTATCTATTTGTTATATCAGGCTATATAAGTCTACGGTATCAAAGCTGAACTCTACCTTCTTTTAAAATATTTTATTTTACTATAAAGTATGTATGATGTGTGTATGTGTAGTGAGATAGTCCTTCTGTAGCACTGACCACGCCCATTGGGGGGTGGAGCGATGGGCGGAGGTGACCTGAGGAAGGAGGTCGGAGGGGGCCAGGAAGGCGCTCTCTCTTTCTGGCGTGACTTGGACAGGAGATGATCGGGTTGAATTTCCTGGTGTTCATCTGTCTAGGTTGTAAGTTATTTCTCCCTGAATAAACATCTATTCGGCCTATTTGTTTATCCTGATCCTTATTTACCGAAATATCTGGTGTCAGAAGTGGGATTTACCTGGGTTTTGCCCCAAGGCGGCAGAAGCCGCCCCCCTCCCACACCCCCCAATGGGCGTGGTCAGTGCTACAGAAGGACTATCTCACTACATGTATGGGTGCATGGATAGGAATGCAGGTGCCCACAGAAGTCAGGAGAGAGCTGCAGATGCCCTGGAGATGGAATTACACATTGTGACCTTCCTGAAGGAGATGCTGGGAACTGAACTCTGGTCCTCTGTAAAAGCAGTAGGGCTCTTACCCTTATCTTTTCACTCCCATCTACCGATACTGTCCCTAGCATCTATTTGAAGTCCAGTAAATAGTTGCTGAATACATTTATTAAATGTTTAATTTTCTGGTTATGTTAAGGAAGTACATATTGCACAAAACATGGCCATTTAGAAACAAATTTATACACAAATGCAAAATAATAAATGTGGTCACAGAGCTATCTCTACTTGGAGTTTTTATTAAGATTGAAGTTTGTCAGCATAGTTACAGCCCTTGCAACCTACTGAATCAAAACTTTAATATGAAATTCCTTGTACTTGTAAGATAGCTTTAAAAATATGTTTCCTTTACACAAAACATCATGAAATTAAACTGGGAAGTAGATGAATGTCATTGGAGAATTTGCACAAGGGATTAGTAAAAGGGAGATTAGAGATGATGCGGTTTAAAACAATAGGGTAGTGGCAGAAGTGAAATTGGGTTAAGACACTGGAAGTAGCCAGGCAGTGGTGGCACATGTGGGAGACAGAGGCAGGTCAATCTCTGTGAGTTTGAGGTCAGCCTGGTCTACAGAGAGAGTGCCAGGACAAGCTCCAAAGCTACACAGAGAAACCCTGTCTTGAAAAACAAAAACAAACAAACAAACAAACAAACAAAGACACTGGATGTCAAAAGTCTGTAGTTCACTGCAAAACATCACTAAAATGAGTTGGCTCAGTGAACATACATTAAAAATACTTGATCAATTTTCATATAAATTGATCATAAAATGCTTTATATACATACCCTGAATAAAAAATATCCCCTACTTTGGCCAGCAAAAGGACTTTGGAATTCCTCCTGGAAGAAATAAGGATGACATAACAAATTAAGCAACATTAAAACAAGTCCAAATCCCTCTTAAGAGTGTAGTGAAGTTCAATATTATTTTCAGTTATTCCAACTCAACAAAAGGTGCCAAAGGCTTGAGTGGAGAATTCATGTCATAAAGAGTGGTTATGTTTACATCTGAATCATTTCAACAACCACCAGAACCCCCAGAATGGTGCATTTAAAAATATCCTCATTATAGATTTTCTTTTAGGAATGTTGTCAGGTCAGTAAGTAGAAAGAAATGTCAGACACGATATATTTAAAAGTCTCTTTTTGACATTTTGTTGGAATAAACTAATCTCTTTAACATAAATGTTAGATGTGATCACATATAAACAGGAAAAATACAAGCTGGAATTCCTGTTAAAGCAAGAATATAATACTTCTACATGAAAACCGAGGGACAACTTTGGAAAATGTGTGTTTAGTCAATGCCTTGAAAGAGGTTGTCTTGATATAATTGTATGTGCAGAATGATAATGAAAACATACCAAGTAGGAACAACCATGTATTAATTACAGGCACATTATATAGTGTTACTTAAGGTTACAATTCTAAACTTAAGAATTATACACATTTAAGGTATCATTAAAACTGCTCTTAGATTTCCCTTTAAAGTTAGCGGCAAATAGCTGTATTCAACTGAAGCTAAAACTGTGAAGAATTTTTTGGAGGAAATAATGATCATAAAAAATAAATTCTGGGACATTTACTCACCTAACTGTATGCTTTTTAAAAATGTTCTTAATGAAGAGTTGAAAAAACACAGCATCAAAGCTAAGAAAACGCAGGCCTGAATTCATCTTTTAAAACTAATATATGTAATGGCAACCATATAATAATGAAGTAGCCTTCATTAAACCATTAAGGAAATATCACAATGAAAAGGCTCTTTATTTGTTCATTTGTTTATTTTTAGCCTAGACTAAGGGTCAGTGAACTGCATTGTCACCTCTCATATCAGACAGCTCATAGAAACTTATTTAACTACTGTGACTTTCCCTTTCATTAACTTGGCGTAGCAGAACCTGCGAAAGCCCAGCCAGGTTCCCAATAAATCAAAGGTGGTAATACTAGACCCAAAATGCAATGTCTCACTTCAAAACGCTACCTACGACTTTCAACACAAAAAAGCATTAGCAGTGTTCTTCACTGACCCTGGAAATTCACAATATCTAGTTAGCAATGTGTTAGCTTAGTTATATTTACCTTACATGTTGGTACTAGATTTAGGTCCTATTTTTGTTAGCCATGGGAAAAATGAAACACTGACATTTGTTTTATGCTGTGTATATTTATGACCCTTATTCTTATCAATGTTTTAACACTTGAACAAAAAAAAAATTATGCTACCCTAGCCATTTGTGAGCAAGGGTACAGGGGCAATAAATTGTCCTTGATCGGATTTCCCCTTCCTCCCTAAAGACCAAACACCCAGTAGTTCTCTTTCTTAAGCCAAGAAAACATCTGCTCAATGAGAGTGTCATGGAAGGGCGTGTATACACACTCCAGTTTTCCTCAATATCTGGGGCTGGAGCTAGAAAGGGCCAGAACACTAAGAGGGAGAAAGATTACATGATGCAATTATGCAGATGAACCAAGTATGTCTCCCAAAGACCTTGTGCTTGGTCAACAGCCTGTGGTCCCATTGAGAGGTAGGGGGAATCTTCCCATGGTGAGGCTGGTTGAAGGAAATTATGTCACTGTGTGCGTTCACTTGAAGAGAATAGGGCCACTAACCTCTTCCTAGTCACCACATAGTGAAGCTTTGTTCAGCTGAACACTCATCACCATGATTTTCTGTCTTACCACAGGTATAAAGCAATGGGGTTTGCCATGTTGACCAAAGATTGAAGCCTCTAATACTTGGTTTAAGTCATTTCCCCCATGACATGTTGTCATTGTGACAGAAAGCTAACACATAGTATGAATGTGAGGGCCTTGCCCTGAAGAAGGGTATTTTACAAAGGACCACAGCTGCAGTTTGCAGAAGGGGCTGCCCCACAGTGGCAAAGCCAGCATGCAGTTTGTGTTACGTACGGCTACCTTGAATCTCTTCATTCTTCTCTCATGCAGTTGAGGAACCAGCTGCAGCAACGGATGCACGACAGAAGACTGAGAGGACATGAACACACATGATGAGCACCAGGGCTCTTCAGCATTGGGCATTTAGATGGTTTTCTGTATGTCTATCTGTCTTTCTGTCTGTCTGTCTGCTTTTTACCCACTATGCTCACCTATCTAAGACAGCCAGTTGCAAGCCCTTTGTAGAACTGTGGCAAATAAACCAAGGCGTGGGATAGAATTTGCTAGTTCATAAACCAAAGGGACAAGTTACTAGTCCTACACTAAGATGTTTGTCATTATCTGAAGAAACATTTTTGCCAAGAGCCTCAGATCTGTTACAACTGCAACAGGTGTATCCCCAGGCTGCCTCTCTAGGAGGCAAAAAGCCATCTGTCATCTTCTACACTTACTCAAAATAATTTGTTCCAGACAAAGGCTACTTGCAAGTATCAGCTTTCCCTTACATTGTTATCTAGAATCTTGTAGCACACACACCTGGAAATCTCCTTCATCAGTTAACTGTTTAAAGTGGAACAAGAGCAAGACAACAGGGGTCACAAAGATGACAATGTGCTGTTGGTAGTGGAAAAGGTGACAATGATTCACTGTTTAAAGATGAAGAGATGTCACTCAGAAGGAAATGAAGGCACACCTGAGACACACAGCCACCTCACACAGCTGCACTTTCTTAAGGTCTGGGGAATTGAGTCTCCTCACTAACAACATTAAGTTCCTTTAACAAATGGATGCCTTTCAAAGCTAGGTAATTGATTATCCATTCATGAATGCAACTTGTGTTTGATATGTAGCTAGTCTAGCTTAAAACTTTCATCATCAGCTCAGGTTATTTGGTGTGGTATGAATTTAAAATGGAGTTCAATTCACATTTACCTTTCCACCATGTGTTTAAAATACATAGTCACTTCCATTCCATAAACTGCATAGTAGTGGATCCCAAGGTTAAGAAGAATATTATACTCAGATAATTTCTATTTATTTTTCCAGTGAAGAATATCAACCTCAGGCCATTATTTAGAGTCTACAACTATGGCACAGCCTTGATGTTTGCATTTTTTTAAATCCATGCAAAACTGAAACTAAAGAAAAATAACAAAAACAAACAAGCCAAAACCTACCACTGAAACCACATGAGTCTGATATGAAATGAATCTAGGTTACTCACTTCTGGTTACTCTGAGAATAAACTCTCACAATGAACACCTACCTAATGATAATGAAAAACCATGATTTTTACAGTTACCCATCAACACTTGTCTTTTGAAATAATTGTTTCTAAAAATGTCTTTGGATGACACTGCTTTTCTCTTGTATTAATATCACCCCAGACAATTTGTTTTGCTTATTAGTTTGTTCTTACACTTTTTTTGGCCACTAAATACAAATTGATGAAGGAGGGGTTTCTTTCTTTCTTTCTTTCTTTCTTCTTCTTCTTTTTTTTCTTACAACCATATTTCTAGCATTTAGAATTGTGTCTGACACATAATTGTGAATTAATGACTATAAGGCACATGTAGTTATTGACATGTAAAACATATACTAAATATTGATTTTTCATTCATTCATTCACTTATAAATTTAGTGGGCTTTTTCCCCCTTACGGTACTGAAGAAGGAAACACTGAGCACATCATCAGATCCATGCATAACTTTTTGAGTAAGAAATAAGAGTTTTGGTCTCATGGCATTCTAGGTAATTTTTAAAAATTGGTTTTCTCTTAAACACATGCTAGGACTACTTACCACAATATTTGAGTTTCCTGACTTCTCTGTCTTTGAATAATGAAATAAGAACTGTTAAAATAGAAAGAAGAGTTATGTATAAAACAGCTGTGGCTTTCTTTGTTCTTTTCAGGGTATATGTATTTAGGAAAATCACCTTACCCTCTTAGTATTATCTTTTTCATTTTGTTCCTAGTGAAGAGATATATATATCATTATAATATACATTATAAAGCTTTATTTTACATACTTTGAAATTATGAGATATGAAGAATTTTTAAATATGACACATTATATTTCAAACATAAAACTAAAATTGATTAACATCTATTGCTCCCCAAATAAATGAAAAATTGATTAAATATTACTTATAAAAAAGTAGACAGTGATTTTTACTACAAAATTACTTATAAGAATAACAAATTGGAAGCATGCTCAATGTTCAACAGTGGTAGAATAGGAAATTACAATATAGTCGCATATGGGGTATGCAGAGAAAACAAATAAACAGACGTCATCAACGTATTTTTAGTTGTCATCACTAAATAAAACCATGAGTTATTTTTTTTTCTGCCAAGCTTTCCTCTAGTCTTTTGTCTCTAAAATGTCTGTGCTTTAAGAGTCATATTTGTTTTTGTCTCATTTGCTCTTAGCACCAAAGAAAGATGATGGATAGATGTTACTGACACTTTTAATTACAAAAAATTACATTTTAATTAATTTGTGTGTGGGGGAACATCATAGAAAAAATAGAGTCATTTGCTGCTGAATGTGAAGTCTAGGAAAACAATGATGCCTTCAAACTATCAAAGTTTCTTTCCTTGAGTCATTGTTCGTGGAAGGTTTGGTGGCTGGAGTGTACCAACAATCAATCACAGGGTAGGTTTGAGATGTTGATGAATGTATCATTTGGTACCCAAGGCTTTCACCTTTAATACGGGAGTTTTAAAATTCGTTCAACCTAAAACACAAGCTAGAACCTTCTGGTTCATGGTATGCAGTTTCTCAGGCTTCCACCTGTCTTTACCTAGGACAAAACATTCTCCCAGAAAAATCAAATTCAAATCAGAAACCAGGACACAGAAGCAAACAGAATTTTCAAAATGACATTGACAATGCAGTTGTCTGGTTTGCTCTACCTTGATTTCGCTTGTTTGTTTTTCCCAATGCTGGTAAGAAAGCTGAGCCTTCACACATGCCAGCCAAATGTTTTTCCATTGTTAAGGTCCTGCACTATAACAATATTTAACAACTTAGATTCATTCTTGTCTCTCAATTGTACAAGTGGGTGAGAAAAAATAGTCTTTTATGTTTGAAGGAGACATGTGATTTCCTAATTAGTTGAATGTGAACTTTACCAACATTATCTTAAAACATCAGGTATCATAGAAACTGGAACATTTGTTTCTTATGCCAACTCAATGTGTGTTCTAACTCCTGCTGACACACTTCCTGAATTGGGCTTACTCTCTTGGAGGAGGAGGAATTTCAAGATGTTTGTTTAGTTAGTTGTTTGCCTACAGTACTTCAGTCTTACCTGAGGCTTCTGGATGATCTCCATCACCATATGGCAAAGCTCCCTCCATGCAGTGGATGCCTAAAGCAAACAAGAAGACATATGGGCTGTGCTTCACACTGCACCATATCTGCACAGAGGGTGAAACTTAAGATGTAGGAAGCATAAGCATATTCCATCTATGCTGCAAAGAGGGGCTTGCTGTGGTCCACTGAAACTCTGTAGGTGTCTCTCAATTTCTATTATAATAACCTTTTAGCCACTAAAACATCCTAGGGCCAGAGTGATGGCTCAGCAGGTAAGAGAGTTTGCTAGGCTAGCAGGAGGACTTGAGTTCAAATCCCTAACACCTACATAAAAGTCTTGCATAGCTGAGTGTGTCTGTAACCCTAGCATTGGTCACAGAGACAGGTAGAGTCCTGGGAGTTTGCTGGCCAGTCAGTCTAGACACAGTGACAAATTTCAGGTTCTATAAGATCCTCATGTCAAAAAACAAGGTGGACAATGGTGGTGGAAGATTCACCATGTCTTCTGGCCTCTGCTTAGGTGTACGTGGGCATGCATTCCCAAGTACACACACACTTGAGTGCACATTCGAGAAACAAACAAAAAGACCCTTCTTTTCTTCCAGCAGCTATGCACTGATGGAGGCTTTCACTGTGGTCCAGTTACATAGTTCTTGCCACTCGATGAGACATCATAGAACTCTATGACTAAGACATCCTGGGTAGTGCCAACTAGGGATTAGCCTTCCTAGCTTGTAGGGAAGTGCATGTGCATGCCAAAGCTGTGAGCCTCACTGAGCATTACTCATTACTGGCTAATTTGAAAATCCTGCAATTGCTCTCAAACAATGGGAATCAAAGGACAAGAAGCTGTGCATGGTGCACCTAATCTGAGTGCCACCCTTTCCAGGATGCTGACTGCACACCCCAGGATCAGGTTTGTCAAAGCATCAGAGCATAGAATTAGGGCAGGAATCCTGCAGTTGGCAGCCAGCTGGGCGTGGTAAGGAGTGGCACAAACGGACAAGCAGGGGCAAACCCTGTTTTGCACAGGACCTAGCACAGTCGTCCTGTGCACCACTGATCCTTAGTAGGTTCCTTTCTGAAGTCATGAGAAGCTGGGAGGTGAGGGGCCACGTAATAGTGGTTAAAGTGTGGGCTGTGAAGGTAAACAGCCTGGAACTAGACAGCAGTACAGATCCTGTTTCTACTCCACAGTGTGTTACTGTGTGTTACTGTAGGCCTGTTACTTAATCTCTCTAAACTTCAGTTTCTTCAGCCAGAAATCTGGGGTGATGTCACTGCAGGAAGTTCCTGGAAGGATTAAAGGCAGGAAAAGCTCTTTGGTTTAATTTACGACTGCAGGTATTCTCAACTTAGAACCCGAGAGAAAAGATGGCTCAGTGCTGTTTTCATTCTGACCCAGTGCACCTAATGTGGCTGCCTGTAGCTAGAGACACAATTGCAGCCACATTACAGTACCTGTCACATCTTTCCTACCTCCAGAGGTCTGTTTTTATCTTCTTCCTTCTGTCTGTCTGCTTCCCAGGCAAGTCGGTGGGGATATAGATTAATACTAAAAAATGGACCGTGTGTAGAATGGTGTTTCAATGTATTAGAAAATACTCCTCTGTACAAAATTCACATTCTGTTCTTGAAACACATGGACAAGGAACAGAGGACAGGAAATGGTACTCTTTTGTACAGAGGAAATGAGGTCCTACAAGGTGGTCATTTGTCCAGGCCCTTGTGCAATTGTAGTTGACTGTGTGGATAGATACACCTTAGTGGTCTCAGCAATGCCGGCTGTTCCTGTAGTTGGGAGTTGACTATTTTTCAGTTGTTTCATGGTGCTGGGGGTGTCACATAAATGCTGGGTTGGTGCCCTGCCACTGAGGCTTGTCCCCAACTATTGGGAGCTGAATGACAGAAGTCCTTCCTTACCTGTTCCCTTCAGGTCACTTCATGAAGTTCTGGCAATATAATCCCTAAAGTTCTTCTTTCAAATAACCCAAATAGAAATACAGTAAAACCCAAAGGAACACAAAGGAAATACTCAGCCACACCCCACGTCAAAGATGCATTTTACATGTGTAGGTTGTCTCTCCTTAGGAAACCATGTCTAGGCTCCATGGGATTTGGCAATAACACTGACCTTTCACTAGAAACATTTCAAAATAAATGCATTTTTCTCTAGTTCTTCTTTGTAAGAAGCCACTGTTCTCAACAATTCTTTAAGGCCTTTCAGGCATGGGATAGGTGATATTTTATCTTGTATTTGTGGACCTTTAATTTGGTGAAAATGGCTTGAAGCACTATTCAGATAACATAGTTAATAAAATAACAGTTAATGTGAAAATTAATATTTAAAGTATAAAGTGCATTGAAATGCATTATATACATTATAACTGTAAATGGCAGAAACAGTACATCTGTCAGGCTCTTCCTAACGGAAGGCCTGCCCCTTTCTGAATGGAGACAGAGGAGGAGTGGATGGAGGGGGAGGGGAGGGAATGAAAGGAGGACAGGGTGGGAAACTGTGTCAGGAATTAAAAATTGAATTCATTTTTTAAAAGGCACACAGAAATGAAGTCCAATAAAGAGTTAATTTGTGGAGCTGGGGCAATGGCCCAGTGCTTGCCTAACTGTGAGAACCAGAGTTTGCATCCCAGAAACCATATAAATGCAGGGTGGGTATATCAGCCCTACTTCAGACTCAGAAGATGGAGATGGGGACCCTTAGAACAAACTGGCTAACAAGACTGGCCATGTAGGCAAGGTTTGGCTTGATTGAGAGACCCTACTCCAACAAATAAGGTGGGAAAGGGATGGAAGATAATTCCTGACATTAATTTGGAGGCTTCACATGCGCCGAGTAACACAAATGCAGGTGTGCAGTATCCACATATAGTGCACACACACACACACACACACACACACACACACACACACACACACACACCATAAATAGAAAAAGATTTTTTTTAGGTTAGTGTATGTTGAAAGAGTTTAAACAAGTGATTAAAAACGTATACAGTGGGTACTGTGGATGTAAAACTGTTTCTGAATTTTAAGTTCAATACAAGGGCTTACATGCTAATACCCATCCTGTGTCACTAAAAATTAGCTTTTTAGATAAGTGTTCCAATAGGTTTCAAACTCATTTAGGAGCAAGACATTAGCTCTCTAGATAGAGCAGTAGGTACAGCATTTTTAAAAAACACAGTGCTTCTTGTGGTTTGAATTCGTCTCCCAGAGACTGACATGTATGAACACTAGGTCCCCAGTTTGTGAGACTTTGGAGGAGTCTGTGGAGCCATCGGGAGGTGGAGTTTTTGTTGGAAGAAGTGGGTCATGGAATATGGGCCTTGAGGCTTTATAGCCTGGAACCACTTCCTGTGGTTCCTGTGTACAGATGCAATGTGACCAGCCAGTGTGCTGCCCCTGCTACCTTACTTTCCCTGCCACGATAGACTATATTCCCCCAAACTGTGAGCCCGAGTAAAGCTTTCCACCCTTCAATTGCTTTGGTTGGGATGTTTTTTTCATAGCAGTGAGAAAGTAAGTAAGTAAGGCAAAAAAAAAAAATCTTGCTTCCCTTTCATGCAAACATCTCTAACTTCTGGCAGGGGAAATCTCTGAAGCTAGGAAATGTCATTACACAAGGCTGCTTCTCCACTCCTGCCAGGATCACCATATGGAGAACCTTATTAATAGTCACTTAGCCTGGGCACATTAGTTTCTGTCAAGGATCCTAGAGGTACTGAATATGAAAATAAAGTCAGTGAGGTGAACATGGGGTTCTTGCACTCAGACCTGCTGGTGGAAGTAGCAGCATCCACGTGGAGGAGGTAGGCTCGCACTTCCCTCACCCCTCCTCCCATGGGAAAAGAAGTGAGCTGCCTCCTGGGTAGCCTGGAAGCAGGAAAGTGGGCATGCACAGTTCAGCCTTTCATCTTCTGTGCCAGCGTGCTGGTCAGCTGTGTTCATTGATGTGATAGCTGCCTCAGCTCCCTCTGATCAGAGCCACTGCCTAAGCCCTTCCAGAGAGCTTGATTCTGGTACTAGATCTATAACAACAGCCAAATTAGCTTTTTTAGATAAGTGTTCCAATAGGTTTCAAACTCATTTAGGAGCAAGACATTAGCTCTCTAGATAGAGCAGTAGGTACAGCATTTTTAAAAAACACAATCTGATTTTGAAATTAGCATTTTGATAGTTCACAATTTCCATAATAAATTTATTATACTTAAAATAAAAGGTTAGCCTCTTAAAACAGAAGCCCACAGTACTGATGTTTCCTGAAGATAATGTAATAATATCTAATATGTGACAAATCTTTGTGAGTTCAGAGGGAGAAATGGAGATTTTTTTAAGCAGCAGGGAATGTCTATATTATTATGAAACACCTCCAGATGGAATTACCTGAGGCTGGGAATCAATAGTCAGAAAGGATGAACAAGCTTCTTGCACCTGTAGAAAGCAAAGACATCAGTTACACCCTAGACATAGAAAAGAGCCCCAAACAGAAAGCAGACTTCACCGAGTCATCACATACAGACAGCAACTCAAGATACATGACAACCTTGACCCCTAAGTTCAGAGAAGAGGCAACTCTAAAGCCTTATAAGAAAGTCCCAGGTGCTGAGCATGGTAGCATATGCCCTTGATTCCCATCTCTGAGGCAGGGGGATTGCTGTAAGTTAGATACCAGCTTGGGTTGCACAGTAGATTGAAGGCTGGGATGCACAGTACAAGCCTTTAGAAATGAAAGAAAAGAGGGAAAAGAAGAAGGAAGGAAGGCAGAGTATGAAAGAACAGAAGAACAGAAGAGAGTCCAAGAATCGGGAATTGTCCAAGATCCACTCCCGGCCATTGGAATATATATGTCCCCAATAACAGCTGATAAAGCCCACCAGAGTATATGAAGAGTCCTCAAACACTAATGTAAAGGTACGAGTTCTGAAATAATTCAGCCTGATGTCACAAATAAAATAAATGGCCTCAAAATGGAATGCCATTTGTTGCTGTACAGTTCTGTATTTGACATGACTCTAATTTCATTTCTCTTAGCCTGCTAACTGAATGAAACACAGCATACAGAAAAACTCTCAGGACAAATAAGCCATAGATCTCCATCTCGAAATGAATGCTTACTCAACTATGGCTAACCACTTGCTATTTTGAGAGGCTGAGGCAGGAGGATCACAAGTTCTAAGACAGCTTGGACTACCTGGTGAGATGGACATAAGCAGAATAAAATGCAAGCAGAGATTTATGGTAATCATGAGAAGCAAGGCTGGCAAGATAAACCCTAAGCTCTGTGTGTGTGTGTGTGTGTGTGTGTGTGTGTGTGTGTGTGTGTGTGCGCGCGTGCAGTATTTATAGCATGCATGTCTTTGGTGGCCTTTCAAAACAGGACCAGAAAAAGAAAACAATAGTACTACTGATGCTTGGGTGCTGGAGTGGTTTCAGTTAAATCTTCTTTATGGCAAAGCACCACAGAGGCCCTCCAGTGTCAGAATTCTTTATTGGTCTACTTAACTGAAATTGTATTCTCACACCAGACTAAGGAGCAGTTATGGTCCTCAATTGTAACTTCTTAAGCTCCTTGTTCCTTCCAAGTTGACAGCACCCTGAATATATGATTCTTGAGCTTAGAGGACAGAAACGGCATGAGCTGGTGCAAAGAAGCAGGATCTCACATCTGTCACAGCTCACAGAACACATCTTTACACACCACAGGTTTGTGAGTATTTGGAAATTGTGGCATGTACCTGCTCCCATGCGCGCACAAGCGCGCGCGCGCACACACACACACACACACACACACACACACACACACACACAAGGGGGTGGGTGAGAGGGAGGGAGAAAGACTTTTTGAGACAGTTATATTTAACTTGACTAGAATCGATGCTAAATAAAATTTCTTGAATTGAATTGAATTTTTGAAAAATAGAGAATGCAAAAAGAGAAGTTAACTGAATGATGAGCTGAAAAGATGTGAACACTAACAGATTGAAAATGCATCAAATCTGCAAATCCACGGTCTTGGCTTTGGTAGGCTGGGAGGAAATGGCTTCTACTCAAGTGTTCAGGGTGCAAGGAGGCTTGAAACCTTTGCACAACTGGGGGAACTGTTGGGTAATACTGGTCCAGCAACAGGATGCTACTGCACTTGGCTAGCATGGTAAGTTCTCTTCTCTTTCCTTTAAAAGAAGGCCAGTGTTTTCATAGCAACTGTCCTCTCTATAAACCAAGCTTTCGCATGTGAAGTTGCCTGTGCACAAAAACAGGGAAGCCTTGAACCACAGCGAACTGATTGGTGCATGGAGCTGCTTAAATAAAACATCGGAAACATCGCAAACCTAATTAACCCAATTAGGAGATCACTGTAAAGCTTCCGGATTCTGTTCACATTCACTGGAAAGGGGGCAGCAGCTCCATTCACATTTGGGTAAGCATTCACAGCTTACCTCAGTTCATGGCTCCGATGGTTTTTAGTGGCTTTTGAGACCTCTGAATCGTCCATTGATGAGTCTGTTTGAAAATGACAGATCTCTGCACATTGCTGGAAAAGCACATAACTTCTAGTGTCTGGGCCACTCTGTAACGTAAAAGCCTCCAGCAGGAAACAAAACAAGCAAACAAAAATCCCCAAGCAAGCAAACAAATAAAACAAAAAGCAACAACAACAACAAACCCCTGTCTTTTGTGTTCTTAACAGGTCACCCTCTGTGCACTGTTGTTGGGGTTTTTAATTTTGTTTGGGGGAAACGAAACAGGGTCTCACTGTGTAGCCCAAACTGGCTTTGAAATTGCCTCTTGAATACTGGTACTACAGTTGTATGCTACCACTCTTGGCTAGCATGGTAATTTCTTTAAATATCTTTTTCTATAAAAGGACAATGTTTTCATAGCAACCCTTCTTCTTAGCATTATGATCTACAATATTTTCCAAAGTTATTCACAGAAAGAGATCATTTAAAGCTAAAATAAATTTTTTATATTGTACCTTTGAGTGAATTATTGCAATCATTTATTTTGCTTTCTGTTTTTCCCATGTTCTTTGATGGGCTACTGGAGCACAGACCCTTCTATTAGGCTTTATGAATATCTGTACTGTTAAAGAATATCCATTATCTGGTACTTATCATCCAAAATCAATAGCCTTGCTGGTAATATTTCTCTTTATTATCCTCACTCCATCCTCTCATATACAGCTTTTCCAATGAATTTAATATGCACATTTCATTTGTATATATTCTTGTAAAATCTGTTTTGTCTGTATGCATGGTACTTCCTTAAGATTTTTCATTTATTTTCCACTTAACATACACTTGGAAAACTAGCCATGATGCTAAGTGTGTATCTAATATGTGGCTTCGACCCATTGTATAGCCCTCTAGACTACATGATAACATATTGCCTATCCATTTCCCAGGGATGGGCAGACAGCTGGGTCCCATTTAATTCTTTCTGGTGCAAACAGAGCTGCAGCCAGTCTCCTCATTCAGTTGCTCAGTCCTCTTCCTGTGAAAAACTTCCTGAGGGCGCTCTTCCTAGGGGAGGAAGTGCTGGAGAATTTGAAATTCTGTTTGAGAAGTTTTCCCTGATCCTCACAAAGGCACACTTCTCCTGTTCCTTTATGATTTATCTTTTATATATGTCTCTTTAATTCCCCTCATATCATCTTTATACAGAGTGTTGTTTTATGTCTCTCGACACAGTGAGTCAAGTTTCAACCCTGTTCTTTTTTTCTTTGACTTGTGGTGTTATGTGTGTGTGACTTCCTCCAGAAACAGGCGTTTTGGAAAATGATGTAGCTGGGGACATAACTCAGGAGTAGAGCACTTGTCTCATTCACATGCCTAACTCTCTGGGTTGAATCCCCAATACTGCAATAAATAAATCAGTAAACAGAAATGGGAGAAACTGGGCTTCTGTCTCTCAGGTGGTGTCTGGAAGAGAGTGTAGAATAGGTTGCCATCAGCCATGCTGAGGGAGTTAAGGGAGCAAAGGTCATTTCCCACCACCTCCTTTCCTGCACCATATGAATGTTGCCCTCCATGGTGGTGGTAAGGCCACTGTGGTTTCAACAACACTTGCAGGGCTGGCAGAGCAAGCAGCGCCACAGAGCGAGACTTGCCATGAGAAATTGCCTGGAGCACCTGGGATGACAACTGTCAAAGGTTGCATTTATTTTAGGGGTCTTGTCTGACTTTTCCAAGGTGTAGTTTTATTGTAGTCTTCATAAACAGGAACAGATAGTTACAGCCCTTAAGCTCCCTGTATTTCAAATGTCCTCAGGATTTGTAGATGTTTAGTTTCTCATGTCAATGTTAAACTTAGATGTTCCTTAATAAAACAAAAAGTAAGTGGAGTTATTCTAAGTAAAACCACACTGATGGTATGGGCTTTGCTTTGATTAATTTGAGGAAGATTGGGTATTTTTATCACAGTGAATGAATTATACTGAGTCCCGTGGGTAAAGCATTTGTCACAGAAGGGTTTAAGCTGGATCCCCAAAGACTCACACAAAAAGCCACTATGCTTTAAATCAGTTTGGGAAAGTTTGGGGTGCCATGGGGCTCAATCAGCAACTCCAGTCTAACTCGTGAACTCCAGATAACGCACACACACACACACACACATACACGACAGATAGCTCCTAAAAGCAACCCTCCCCCAACACCTAATTGTTCCATTGACAAAAAGATACCTCTCCTTCCAGTCACATGGTTATCTTTTATTATAATTTACTTTTTCCTCTATTAATGTACTGTGTACTTACTACTTATTGCTTTTTGTTGCCATTATAGATGATATACATTTGTTTCTAAATATCTGTAGGGATTGGCTCCAGAATCCCCGAGAATACTAAAATCCATAAGCACTCATGTTCCTTGTATGAAGCAGTGTAATACTTGAGTATAACCCACATCCTCCTGTATCCTTTAAGCCATCTCTAAATGATTTGTAATACTTAATACAATGTGAGTGCAATGTAGACCATGCTGGCCTCTGCCTTCCAAGTGCTGTAGGTAAAGGTGAGTGCCACCATGTGAATGCTATATGGGTAGTCATTATACTTAGTGTTTGGGAAATAACAACTGAAAGAGCCTGTATGCACTTAGGAAAGATACAGTTTTTCATCCCTAAGTATTTCCAACCCACAGTTGCTTGAGTCTGTAGATGGAAAGCCAATTATATTTTAAACTATACTATTACATTACCTTCTTCTAGTGAAAGGGAATGTTAATGATTCCTATATATTAGTATTGTGCCTCCAGATCTTGCGAACTCTTGTATTAATCCTTACATTTGAACAGCAAGAAACTTAATTAATGCAATTCTTCACCATCACAGAGAACAGGGACAAAAGGATGATTGCTGATCTCAAATGAACTCCAATAAAGTATTCAGCTAGAAGCTGAAGATTAACACACCTCTCAGTGAGACAGAAAAAGAAAAGTTCCTTAGCTAGGTAAGAGCAGAATGTGAACTTCAGAGAAAGGTTTTCTTTTATAGAGAGAAATGTATGACAGATTGACTGTGTAAGACAAACATGGGCTTTGGCCAATGACACAGGAAAGCAATGCATATTTCAGGCACTAAAAATCTTGTCACTTCACATCTGCATGTATAATGTGTTCCAATCAAAGCCACTGCACTCCCCACCACCATCTCATCATCACTTTTCCCTCCCACCCTCATGTGCTCTTGTTTCCTTTCTTTCCCAGACAGGGTTTCTCTGAATAACAGCTCTGACTGGCCTCGAACTCACAGAGAGCCACCTGCTTCTGCCTCCTGAGTGCTGGGATTAAAGGTATGGGGCACCATGGCCAGCTTTGTGTGCACTTAAAACAATAACAACAACAACAATAAAAAACTCCTGAGTCAGGGTCCAAGATCTAACTATAAGACACAAACTGACTTAGTTAAGCCTATTCTATATGAAGAAACACCTTGCTCAGCCTGGACACAAGGGTGTGTGGTGGGGGCAGAGGTGCTTTGGTCCTGCCTCAATGAGGTGATGGGACAGACTTAGTAGACTTCCTAGGGGAGGCATTACCCACTCTGAGGAGCAGACTGGGGGATGGAGGGGAGGTGTAAGGAGCAGAAAGAGAGGAGGGAGGGGGAACTGGGATTGGAATATAAAAAAATAAATTAATAAAAAAAATTTAAAAACCCTCTGAGTCCACTCAGTGCTGCTGGGATGCGAATGGGGTAGGACCATCTTCCAGAGCACAGGTAGCCTTGCGCACAGCTTATACTTTTGGGTTTTTATAATGAAGCAAAATATTCTCTGAAGTCTTAGCTATAGCCTACAATTTTTGATTTGTAATATTTTTGTCTTTCAACTCTAAGTTTAATTTCCTTTTGGTTCTAGAGTTATTCACCAAAATGCTGCTTATTTGGGATGTTTAAGTCATGGATTTGTTATTATTTTCTTATTGCATTGCATTATGATTGGAGAAATATTTGCTAGATCCTTTCTAATTCATGGAACTTTTCTTTCTAACCTAAGTCATTCTGTTTTTTTAGTGCCCAAGTTTTCCCATGGTTTTCTACCAGTTGTTAGACTGGTGGAATCTGATGCTGAGTTGTTGGAATGTGCTAAAGATGACAGCCACATCTTCTTGTCTATCTTATGTGAGCATATAAATGCCCTACTTATGTTTGACAGCTTGCTTATTTGATTTTATTTCATCAGCTATTAAGACTACTATACCAGTTGTCTTTCAGTCCATATTAGCTTTACATAACATTCTCATCCTTCTGTACTTAAGTGTGGCTCTTGTGTGTGGGAATGATGGAAGGCGTACACTGCTAGGCATTCAACCCAGGGCCTCACAAATGCCAGGCAAGCATTCAACCACTGAGCTGGATCTTCAGCCATTAGGTGTGACTCTTAAAAAAATATATTTGTTTATTTATGTGTATGAATTCCTTATTTGCCTATGTGCCTTCATGACCTAAGAGGGCATCAGATCCCATTATAGATGGTTGCAGCCACTATGTGGTTGCTGAGAATTGAACTCAGGACTTCTGGAAGAGTAATTGATGCTCTTTCTTAACTGCTGAGCCATCTCAAGATGTGATTCTTAAGAAACAACTATTCCTAGATATTTAACAAATAGAACACAAATCCAGTCTGAGAATTCATGTCCTTTAATGGCATAATTTACTATTTGCTGTATTACTTCCTTTTATCTTCCCCCTCTCTCTCAGTATTTTCTGAGTTAGACTTGAGATTCATATATCTACATATATGTATGAGTCTACAGATCAGGCTGGCGTTAAACTTACGTACCTCAATTTAGTCTCAAAGTGCTAGGATTGTAGGTATGTTTCTCCATACTGGCTCTTTTATTTTAATGAAACATTCTTAATTATCATAATGTCACAATGTTGGTAAAATTATAGTTGTTCCCAAAGATCAATTGTACTATCTCACTTTACCATAGTAATTATAAAGAAGAGTGAAATTTTCACTAATTGTTGCAAAGATAGTTTCTTACCTTATTCCACAATTGTAGTTCTTGTTTGGGCCATAATCTTTGAGGTGATATTGGAGCACCTAAAGATAAAGTTTTGAATGCACATTATTATTATTATTATTATTATTATTATTATTATTATTATTATAGTTCTTTTCAAAATAGTTATTTCTATGGAATTCCTTTTCAGGTTCCAGGTGTCATTTTTATTTGCTATAAATTGCTGCCAAGTCATTTCAACTAGATATACCAGCATAAAAATCCATAATTATCAAAGAAATCCCAATAACACAATGAAGATAGCTTAATACTCATTAGCAGCTGTTTTTATTTTCCTAAAAGAGGAAATAGTCTAATATATGCAAAGCTGTGATAAGCACTTCAAATACATTATGTCCTTAATCATATCAAACTTCTAGATAGGTATTATTATTATTATTGCTAATTCATGACAAGAAAACAGAAACAAGGGAATTTGCTTGAGGCTAACCTAAATCAATAGGTATCAAGAGGTGTGTATTTGATTTTGTTTTGTTTTGCAGGCAGGGTCACCATGTCTCCCAAACTACCAAACTACCCACAAATCACAATTCTCCTGCCCCAGTTTCCCGAGTGCTGGAATTACACATGTGTATGTTTTGGCTTCAATGCATTCTGCCAAACATCTCTGGCTGACATAAATCTGGTGAAATTCTATTTCCTCTAAATCTACTACTTTATACTCAATATTGCCTCAAGTTCTAGCATATTTTACTATTACTTAATTTAAGTTATAATAGTCACAATTAGCTACATTTTCTGTGTTATTGATCTGATTCTGATGTGTGTGTGTGTGTGTGTGTGTGTGTGTGTGTGTGTGCACGCGCGCGCGGGCATGCTGGGACTCATACCAAGGGCCATACGCATACGAGGCCTTTCACTAACAATGCCCAGTCCTTTCTGTGGTACTGAGTTTTAGTGGAGATTCAAAACCTGGTGGAACCCCCTTTCCTGGAAAAATCCTTCACACAGTGATTCATTTCTCACCATACCACAAACATCCACGCCAGGCATAGTTCCCTGATACACTCTGAACTCTTTCTGCCTGCCGGAAAGGATTAGCCTGTGATGTCAAATCCTTTTTAAAAATAGCTGGAGATCCTCCTGCGTGAGACTCTGTTTGAGTAGTTGTCTGCACATATGTATGTGTGTATCATGTGTCTGAGAAAAGAACATCGGATCCCATGGACAGAGGGCTTGGGAACAGAACCCAGGTCCTCTGCCTGAGCAGCATGGGTTTTAACCACCAAGCAGTCTCACCAACTCTAGCATTTCAGTTTAAAGAATGCTGCTTTCAGTTCCCAGCCCTTATCGTCCCAGGACAAAGTGAAGTTCTAACTCAGCTATCCTGCTTTACGCCAGACTTCTCTCAAAACCACTGGGAGTTTGACTCCTTCCAAACCCCAAGTTTTCATAAGCCACTTAGAAATTGCCATTGTGCTTAACAGTTCTAACCACTTATATCAAAATAGAAAAAGGGATGCTGTGTGGCCCTTCTGGAAGACACAATAAGACTGAGAGTAAGAAATCTTCAGAACCTAAATTAAAATGTTTTTCTATAGTCGTTAGAAATCCACTAATATCATCTGACTGAACTCAGACAGAGGAACATTGCTTTCCTCTCCCCTTTTCTAGAGTTGATATGTTCCCCTCAAGCCCCTTGGTGTGTTAGTCTGGTTTCTGCTAGGTAAACTGTAAAGAAAGGAGGTTATTTGGTTCACAGTTTTGGAAACCATACATCTAAGCTCCAGCCTCTGGTGAGGGTCTCAGGATGGATAAAGAACCTGCTAGATCAGTGATTTTCAACCCTCCTGATGCTGGGACCCTTTGATGAAGTTCCTCATGTTGTGGTGACTCCCTACCATAAAATTATTTTCATTGATATTTCATAACTGTAATTTTTTCTGTTGTTATGAATCGTATTGTAAATATTTTGGGAGATGGAGGTTTGTTGAAGGGGTTGTGACCCAAAGATTGGGAGCCATTGTGGTTGAGTGGTTGTGTAAGGAGAGAAAGCCAGAGGGCAGGGAGAAGCCTGTCTCAATCTTATAACAACCCACACTGCAATGACCCAGAGTCCCAAGGGAACTCCTTTAATCCCTTCTGAAGGTGGACTAACACACCCTTTTACCCACTAACCAGAGGAACACACCCAGTTACCTGCCGATGTCCCACTAACCCCGATTCACAAAGGCTCAACATGTCTCCCTGTTACCACACCAAGAACCAAGATTCCAAAGCTTGAACTCTGGAAGGTATACTCAATCCGTGTCACCTGGGATGTGGACCTTACACAGTACTGGCAGAAACTGGTACTTGCACTACTCTCCACATTTTTTTTTTTTTTCAAAACAACACCACTCTTTTCTTCTTGGTCGTAAAAAACGGCAGCTTTTGCTCATTTTTATTGAGGTATTTCTGTTTAAGCACTATGCAATTAAACAGACCTAATGACTTTATTTAAAGGTGGCAGCCTTGTCGTTCTTGCTAACACTTCCCCGCAGTTAGCAGGTGGGAAACATTTACTATTAACTGATCATTAAGAATTAGTTAATGAACGAGAGATCTGGGTTTCCTAGGAAAGACATTCATTTTAGTCTCGGCCATCATATCTCCTATTGCTGTAGGCATAATCAAGTGACTGGAAGATATTCCTCTTTATGAGAGAATTCCCTCTTCCAACGTGTTCTCTGAGTTAACTATTTCCACCCAGCATCTCACTAGCCCACTGCCCTTGTGTACTTTGCTCCTTTTATTTTTTTTTCATTTTCCCTAAGAATGCTACACTTATTGGCACTTATTTTCAACTGTTTTTATGGCATTTGTTTTGTCTCTGTTTTAGACATATCTAGTTACATTTAAGTAGTGATTGCTCCTGTTAGGTTACCTCCGACTCTTGCTTACATATGCTATGCATGTCCCTACTCCCATGTTTATGAGCTTGGGACTAACTGAAGATCACACTGGCGAGCGATTCATCCTGCCCACTCACCACCCCATTACATTTTAAAAGAAATGAAATTCATTTTTTCCTGTCTGAAAGGGAATGAAGGTAGAAAAAGTAGTCAGGGCACTTCCTGACTGTGCAGGAAGTCTTTTGCTTGAATAATACCAAAGCTATTTATGATGTGATAGGTCAACCAGCAGATTTGTTCTTTTGGAAACAAAGCCAAAGGCTCATCTGCTTTTTTAGGAACCTGCTGTCCATCCAGGTCCCCAAGACAGTCATCTCCCTCCCAAAGCTGCAGGAGCCATTGTAAGCACATGGCACACAACATGCATAGAAAGCATAGCTTTCCCCCTAACAAAACAAATTTTAAAAGTATAGTTATCAGGCCTGGCTCCATGGATAAGAGCACTGTGTATTCTTCCAACAGCCTGGGTTCAATTCTCAGAACCCTCATGGTAACTCACACTTATCTATATAACTCTAGTCCCAGGGGAGGCCACACCCTCTTCTGGCATCCCTGAACACCAGACACACATGTGTGGCACAGACATACATTCAGACAAAACACCCATACACATTAAATAAATACATATACAAATAAAGGTTATGACTATCTGGCCTCAGATACTTTATCTGCTATTGCCAGGCTACTAATCTCTTTGCAATGTATTAAGTAAACCTACTTTCTTTCTTAATAAACAAAACAAAAACACTATAATTATGTCTTTCCTTGAGAAGGCAAATGAAATTTTTGTTCTAATATTTCCAGTAAAATATTTAAAGGAGAAAAGGCTAATTTGCTTTCATATGCCATGATGAATTAGTACTGTGGAAGGCTAATCTGCTACCATGTGGTTGTTATCTGCCTTTTCTTTCAGAGGACAACTGGAGCCGGCTGGGGCTAGATCTCAGGTCTTCATGCTTGGCACAGGCACCTTTACCTGATAAGCCATCTCACTGCTCCTGTTACCTTGCTTTTCAAATGAGGAAGCCTGTTCTTCCTCAATGTCTCAGCAACAAAGATCAAAATAAGGAAATGAAGGCAATAAAAGCAGGTCAGGAAAAGATGTTTGTCTTTGTTCATCTCTGAGGCTAGGCTATGAGCTACCAAAGTGACCAGTAGCTGTGATGTTAAGTCCTCAACATTTCTGAAAAATTACCAGTCTGCTGACCTGGCCCCAGCTGGAGAATTCATGCTTACAACAATGCAGTATTTGGAATTTGCAGAGCCCTAATAATGCAGGAAGGAGTGATAGTTCCCCAGGTTACCTGGGAACTAGACTTTCTTTACAGAGTCAACAGACACGTTTTGCTCTGCCACTCACTCCTTCTGAGCATCAGACCTTCCTCCCTGATTTTGCTGATCTTCTGTTTCCTGGGAGCCAAGCTGGGAAAGTCCCTGTTGTCATCAGGTCCCATCTACCTTGCTGGTCTTAGGTACCCATCATTAGAAACCTGGGTAAGCCTTGCATGGTCGCTTCAACTTTCTGTGATCAGAACTCTTAATCCTTCTGCAAACCTGCAAGCCCCCGGCCCCTCCCCCACATTGTATATAACTCAATATCTAGCTTACCGGGAGGCGGAGCACACTCCAACTTTACCTCACCTTGGCAAGGGGAGCAGCAGACTTTTGTCCCTTCAATAACTGCGATGAAAGGGAAAGTGTTTTAATTTTTTTTTTTTTTTAACTCGCACTACTGAGTCTGCAGTTCGTTTCTGTTGCTTCCCCAGCTGGCTGCCCCTGTAGTCTTGGGCTAGACTATGGTTTCAGTGGAAGATGGGTTCTAGAAACTCAGAAAGGAGGCAAGGAAGATAGAGAGAAATCCGGGGAGCAACAGCCTGAGGGGCGCATGAAGCAGGAGGCAGAAGGTGGCATCTTACCTCTGCAGGCATTTGAGAAGCAGGCAAGGAGCAGCAGCAATGACAGGAGCGGGTATGCAGCCGCCACTTGTCCCCCAGACAGCCCTGGGCGGCTACCCGTTGCTCGAGACATCTCAGTCACTTCCAAGCAGCTCTGGACCGGGAGATCAGGGACCCTGGGCTGCTCTGGTATTCTGGCTGTCCTTCAGCGTCCCGTCTCCGGTGTGTCTCTTGCTGAATTCAGCCACCAAAGTGACCATCACCGTGCGCCACCAACTTTTAAATCTGGCGCACACGTGGGCTGGGCCGATGTGGTCTCTGCGCGCATGACCTCGCCGCCCCCTGTCTCCCTGTCGTCACCCGGACCTGCTGCTGCCCCCGCGGGACATGCTCTCCCCGGCGGGCCGGGTGTCTGACTCAGGGCACCACTCAATTGGCTCTGAGCTAGAGGGTGAAATTAAACCATGGCGGTCCACTCCCACCTGTGGTAGGACTTGAGTGGGAGGCAGAGGGGGCGGCAGTTTCCAGAACCTGAAATCAGGGTGGTCAAGTTGGCAGAGGTGACAACACTGTCCCCTGTGTCACCTGGGATGCCACAGTATGCCTATCCCTTTTGTGTGGGTAGGTCCCCTGGCCAGCAGCTACTAGAGCTCCAAATCCTCTGGCTGTCGAAGCGCCCTTTTTTTTTTTTCTTCCCTGGTTGAACTCCAATTTGGTACAGAGTGCCCAGAGCACTGGAGCCTTGCTGCTTCCAGCACAATGCAATGAGGACGATGCTGCCCAAAACTCCAAATAACTGCAAAGTCTGAAATCATTCCTGGAGATGCAGGTGTCAGTTTAAAAAGGTGATGCAGGAAGGCCAGAGCTTGGGCACCGTTGCAGGGGTGTAGAAGGTGCAGTTGTCTGAGGGGCACAAGGCTAAAGTGGCCTTTTCTAACCTCTAATGTCCTGCAGTACCTACTTCCGCTATCCACACACTCCAGGAACCAACCTCTAACAGGACACCAGGAATAACAATTCTCATTTCCTTCTGCAGGAGAAAGAGCGACTGATCTTATCTGACCTCTTTTTGAAAGGTGAGGAGATCCCAGGAAAGGGCAGGAAGGAAGCACAGTGCTGTTTCTTAACTGGGTATTTTGGGGTCATGCAGCCATAAACTTTCTCATGCAATTGCTTTTAATATTCATGACATATCTGTAGTGTAAAAATAAAAAAATAAAAAAGGAAGAAAAAGAAAAAAAAAACTATTGTAAAAGGCACTGTTAAAATGCATGTAAGAAAATTCTGAGTTACAGAGATTAAGCGACCTAGTCAAGCTTAGCATGGGAAAGATCATGGCCATTCTACTCTGTCCATTCTACTCTGCTCCTGGTTTAGACGTCTTCCTAAACCAGGAGCCTCCAGGAGCCCGGCATGAATGTGCAGCACACTGTAACCAAGGCAAGTCCTTGGAGGGAATCACAATTTAGTAGGAGGACCATTCCCTAAACTAGCCTTTGGTAAATAAAGCATTCCAAATCCATACCCATTAGCTGTGCCTTTCAAGGTTGAATGCAGCTGGGTCGCTAAAAATCCAAAGAGAAGTAGGAATGAAACCCTGATGGTCAGATATAAAATGAAATACTGGCTAATATTAAGACTAATCATGTACAAGAAACACATGAGAAAGGCAAGATTATAAAGGGGAGATGGATGAGAATTTATTTGAAGATTGCTTGCATTTTGATATAATCCCGAAGTAGTAATAAATGGATCAATGTACATGGTACAATGAAACTATGTGACCTAAGAAGGTAGCAGAGACCGGAGAGGCAGAGAAATTGTGGCTCTGGTCTTCCTCTCTCTTCCTCATGTCTCCCAGATGTCTCTGAAAAACCCCAGGTCTAAGCAGCCAGTGTGGTGTGAGTTAGCCATGACCACCCAGTGTTGTCTTTGCCAACCCTCTCTGTGCCAGGAACGGAGAAGAGAAGGCATGCATTACCTGAGCTGGGCTGCTCTGAGTGCTCTCACATGTGTCCCTAGTGCACATGTGTGACAGTTTTCTGAGGTGTATACCTAAGGATAGAATTCTGAGCTCAGTGGGGATGATCTAGTTAAATAAGTTTTCAAATGGCTGTACTGCCTTACACTCCCATTAACAATGAGTGAACTTTTCCATAAAAAAACCTTTACCAATGTGGCATTTCTCTGTCAATGTACTTTGAAGTTTCTAGTTATCAATGACACTGGCTACATTTTTGTAAGCATATCAACCATTATTGTTTCTTCATGAGTGAATATCCATTGATCTCCACTTCAGTTAGTTAGTTAGTTTGTGTTCTTACAGATCTATATAGAGGCTTTAAGTATTGTGGAACCTCTAGTGGTTAAAACGCAGCAGACATCTCCCTACTTGTGGCTCTTTTACTATATTGTATGAGTTTCCATTTTTGAAGATGTGTTTAAAGAAACATGGACTCAGAGGTCACATCATTCTGAGACACGGATAGCAAGACAAGGTAGATGGATGAATAGGGGAAGATTTATTTCCCTAGGAGCAAAGACTGAGAATAATGAAATGGAAGATGATTGTGTATATCCCTCTTTGTTCCAATATTTTTTTAAAGCTGAACTCTAGATCTGGATTATATCTCAATTTCTAACGAAGAAAGAGGTCAGTACTAAATATGATGACAGATTGGGTTGGACACTGGTAATCTTGCAATTTAGTGAGAGCTAAATGTGCCTATTTTGTTACAAAATGCATGTTTTGCTGTATATTGTCTTCTGTCTTCATCTATTTCTTCTAAATTTGTAGATATCAACCTCTCCCTTTCAAAGTCGAGTCTGTTTCTTGGAAGGATGTTTGGATGGACTCTTCTTACTGGAAATCATCTCCAGAGAAAGACTTTTCAGGAGACAACCAAAGGCACTATTTTTACAATGCATACACACTTCAAACAAAGCTGTCTCATGTGACTAAAGATCAGCTGGAGACTGAGTGCACAGGACAGCCAAATGAATAAGAGGAAGGAAAAAGGGGAGGGGGAGAGTAAGGGGTGGTGTTAAACACCTGTCAATCCAACACTTAGGAGACTAAGTCATAAGTTCCAGTGTGAGCCTAGACTATATAGCCAGACCCCCTCTCAGGAAACAGTAAACCACAGCAAGACAAAACACAATAAATACAAAAAAGAGAGGCATGCAAGCCAAGTAGGTCAATCCTGTTTAAGAATTACAACTTAGGGTAATTAATGTTGGTGAGACAGTGGGGCAAAGAACTGCTAGAAACACCACATCTTTTGCAAGAGGGAAGCTATGCTTGCTTTTTGCAATTACTGTTAATAGTCACCTAAAGCGTTTTCCAAAAATAATAAGCCATGCAAATCAAAAGCCTTCCCTGTGGAATCATTTTCAGTTTTATTCAATGTATGCAGTTATTGTGAGGCCGATTGATGGCAGGTGAAAGGCCAGAGCCATCTTGGCTACTGTTCTGCAGAACAGACTGGTTTGGGGACTCTTAAAGTAAATTGTCATTTGTAGGCAGGCTTCTAGCTACTGACTTCTCTACTGGAGGTCAGAGCAGGTTGAGAAGCAGCAGCACAAGGTTATCTCAGAGACGGCTTGGAGGCATAAAATCTCTTTCAAAAGATGTAATAAAAGGCGTGATGGTCCTATAATCTCAGCCAATGAAAGACTGAGGCATCAGGAGTTCAAAGCCAGCTTGGGTAACACAGCAGGCTTGAAGCCAGCCTGGGAGAAGGAAGGAAGGAAGGAAGGAAGGAAGGAAGGAAGGAAGGAAGGAAGGAAGGAAGGAAGGAAGGTATGAGAGCAGCAGGCAGGCAATAAGGATTTTTGAAAGAGCAAAGGCAGTAGTTGGTGCTTGGTTGATTGATGCTCAGAGGGTGAAGCCATTACACGAAGCTGCAGTGTATTGCTAGTCTGAGATGCCATATTAAGACATTCTGATCCATTGAAAGCAGCATCTTTTCTTTGTTCCTTACATTGCAATTAGAATATTAATATACACCAATAAAAGATTTATTAAATTTTCTTGACACATTTGTGAATCACATCCGGACAAAGTTGGCAGATAAACACATACTCATAGGTTTATGAGGTTTTATAAAAATAGGACCTAAAATTAAATGATAGCTATGAAAATACAAGGACAGAGTAACTTCTACATAGCATTGTAGTCATTTTAAATGACTACATTGATTTTTAATCCCCCTGAAATAAATGAAAATATTTCTATATTTCCTTGAAATGTTTATTATTTATGAAAATACATGGATTCCTTATATAGACATGTTCAGATCAATATTTTATTGTGTTTTAGACAAAAGCAATTGAAAAGGAAAAGTGGACATAATTTGACATTTTAAAGAAGTTAAAATACTCAAGAGACCTGGAATGTATTTCTAAATATAGAAAAGAGTGACATGTTAGTGAGTCTCATAAAAGGGGTCACTACCTACTTAACCTCAAGCGTTTCCGTTTTAGCTCTGGTTTTTAAAGTAGACTACAGAGCCATGGGTGCTGTAAGCTGTATAGTGTGTGTGTGTGTGTGTGTGTGTGTGTGTGTGTGTTCCCATACATATGTTGCTATTATTTTAAGATATTTTTCTTCTAATAACGATAAAATTAGCCAATTTTGAGCAGTTTAGTTTTTTCACCTATAGTCAAATCCTTTTTTTCTCAAAA
The DNA here is from genome assembly GCF_943737965.1 of Phodopus roborovskii. Lineage (NCBI taxonomy): Eukaryota > Metazoa > Chordata > Mammalia > Rodentia > Cricetidae > Phodopus > Phodopus roborovskii. Next base: position 25,860,726 of record NW_026126525.1, on the reverse strand, counting down.
ATCAATTTGTGCTTACCCCAGAACTCTGACAGTTAAGGCAAAAAGCCGTGAGTTTAGGGCCAGATTGTGCTGTATAGTGAATCTGAGCCTAGCCTGGCTGTTTTCTGTTTTTACACAGTAGTATGATTTCTGGTGGGTGCTAATTTCTGTGTAATTGAATCTTAGCCGTAATTTAAAACTTTGTGTACAAAAAGCCAGGTACACATGGGTCATCAAGACCGTGACCAAGGGCAACTTGGAAAAGAAGAGCCTGTTTCTTCTACATGTGTCAATTACAGCTGATCATTGAGGGAAGACAGGGCTGACACTGAAGCAGGGCAGGAACCTGGAGGCAGGACCTGATACAGAGGCCATGGAGGGATGCTGTTTACTGGCTTGCTCTCCATGGTCCACTCAGATTGTGACATCACCCACAGTGGACTAGGCCCTCATGCTTCAATCATTAATTAGGAAAATATCCCCTCCCCCCAGACATACTTTATGAAGTTTTTTTTTTTTTTCAGCTGAGGGTCCATCTGCTCAGATAACCCTCGTTTGAGTCAAGTTGCCAAAAGCCAACCAACACAGCCTCTCATATAGACCTTCAAAGAACGGTGTCAATATAGAGAAAGGGAAAAACACTCAAGGTAGGAGACATATTACCTTCTTGATGACATCCTCCTCCTCCATCTCCTGATAGTAAATAGTGCTCTCCTTCCACTCAGCATTTCCCATCTTCCTTGAGTTGCTTTCTTTGTTCTCCTAAAAACTACTGCCTTCTGCTACATGGTGATATGTATACGTGTGTGTGTGTGTGTGTGAATGCATATATGTTATGTGTGTTTAGTTGTCTCCTTCTAGTGGAAATAAAATCCAAATTCTGGCATTTAAATCTTTTTTTTAGCATTTGAAAAAACACTATTTTTATTTTTGCTTTCCTAGTGTTCCAATATCTCAAGTTTTATGCACTGTTGGAGCTTGGCTCATGGTGGACACCATGAAAATGAACAAGGGAAATAACGGGATTTGTGACATTTTAAATTAAATTGTATGTAGCTTTTAAGCACACACGTATAACACCATATAAGTGGTGATATATCCTTATTGTGTGGGAATGAGAAGCAAGCCGTTGCTCAGCATCTTCCTGGGTTCTATTTCCTAACTGTAGTCTAGTCTGTCTGGGAGACTTGGAATTGATAAAAAGTCTTACCAATCATATGATAGAAGGTAAAAACAAACAAAGAAGCCTTGTTAGGAACTGGGGGATTTAACCAGGAGTGGAGGAATTATTGGTGGCAGCCATTACATTCTTAGGGACTATGGTGAAGCTGCCTTTTCCCTGTGTACCCCACAAGTAAGGACAGTGATGGTTACATAGGACGAAGATTTCTTGGAATGACATCAAGTAGCAGTGAGAGACAGAGGTAGGGAGAGAGGAGACAAAGGGGAAGAGGGGAAGTGAGGAAGGAAAGGGGAGAGGAGGAGGAAAGCAAGAAGCAGAGGGAATAGAGGGAGGGTAGAGAAGAGAGAAGAAGGATGCTCCAGTCATCCCTGAAACTAATCCCATCTTTTGGCTTTTGGCTTTGGACAAACAAAAATTGCCCCTTTGGACAGAGGATGTAGTGTGGTTGACAGAGGGCTTACCTGTCATGTACAAAGCCCAGGGTTCAGTCCCTAGCACTACAGAAATGGTGGTGGCAAACCTGTAACCCGAGCACTAAGAGGTGGAAGCAGCAGATACAGAAGTTTAAGTTCATTGTTTGCTATGTAAGGTCATCCTTGGCTGCATAGCTAGTTCTAGGCCAGTACAAAACCCTACCAATTTTCTCTTTGGAGATCTGGAGTCCTCAACAGTGATTAGCACTCACTACATACCTAGTAACAATTAGAAGAGAGTGGTGTGAAAACACCTATTTTACTCCCTTTGGAACTATTTTATGATGAGGAGTTGAAATGTATAGAAGTAGAGGGTCATGGGAAGGGAGCTTGTTCTCTTCTATGACATTTTCTAAGTCCTGTATTTTCAGGAAGAAGGGGATGGAGGTAATAATCACAATTGTCTTTAAGCAGCCAGGCTTCTCAATGAACACATGACCAAGCTCTCAGAGTCTAATTGAGGATTAATTGAGACAAAGTCAGGTCATCTTGTCTGGTCTTGAATTCTAGGCTCAAATAATCTTCCTGCTTCAGCTTCTCAAGTAGCTGAAACGACAGGAGCATATCACTGTTCTCCTTTGCTTTTGTGGTGCCGATGGATCCAGGGTCTCCCTTGTGCCAGACTGGAGTGCTGCCACCTAGCTACACCTGTATCATCTTATTTAAAGTTTTTGTTTTCTTTTCTTTTCTTTTCTTTTCTTTTTTTCTAGACTCCAACTTCAGATCCTTTAGCCTCAGCTACCCAAGCACTGGGACTACAGTGGTGTACCAACACACCTGATTTATAAAATTTTAATTTTAATGTTATTACACAAAAAGTTGCAAAAATGTACAGAGAACTTCTAAATACATCTACATACATGGTGTGATGAAGCACCCTGACCAAATGCAACTTGGGGAGGAAAGGGTTTATTTCACTCACAGTTCCATAGAACGGTTCATCACCAAAAGCAGTTGAGGACAGGAACTCAAACAGGGCATGAACCTGGTGGCAGGAACTGATGCGAAAGCCTGTAGGGGAGTTGCTTACTGGCTTGTTCCTCATGGCTTGTTCAGCCTCTTTTCTAATAGAACCTAGGACCATCAGTTATTGGATGGCATCATCCAAAATGGGCCGGGTCCTCCCACATCAATCACTAATTTTAAAAAATGCCACATAGCTGGATTTTCTCCCTAGAGGTTCCCTCCTTATAAATAACTCTAGCTTGTGTCAAGTTGAGATAAAACTAGCCAGAACACCAATGAAACATCTTTTTTGTTTTATTATTGAAAGAGAATCTTAAATAGCTGAAACACAACATCAAAACCAGGCAATAGGTATTTTAGTACAAATCCTAAGGCTTGATCAGATTTTACATGTACACACATACTGTGTGCACTCTACACTTTCATCATATGTGTAGATGCTTACAACCACGTTTCTCTCCTAGCATGTGAGCAGATTCATCCAATGGAAGTCGACATTTCAAGACCTTCTAGTGAGTTTGCTAAAGTGTGAAACCACCACCATGATCCTGGTTTAGAATACCTTCATTATCCCAAAGAGAACCTACCATCCTCTCATTTTGAAAAAAAAAAGAAAAAGAAAAAAAAAAAAAAAAAGAAATCCCCATTCCCACTTCCAACCCAGACAAATAGTAATCTAATTTTCAGCTCCAGATATTTGTTTTTTTCTGAATATTTGATACAAATAAATTGAACAGTACATGATTTTAAAAATCAGGATCCCTTCATATTTCATGACATTTTTGTGGCTCATTTATGTGTGGCATAAATCTAGACTTCATTCCTTCTTATTGCTCAATAATATTCTATCATATGCATAGTTCATATTTTGCTTATGCATTCATCTGTTGATGAATATTTTAGTTGTTCTTTTTTAGTGACTGTAAATGACACTTCTCTGAACATTTGTATGTAAAACTTTGAGCATGTTTTCACTTTTCCTGGATAGATGACTAGGAAAGCAATTACTGGGACATAAGGTAAGTTTATGTGGTGCTTTAGAAGAAACTGTCACATCGTTTCCCAAAGTGGTTACATCATTTTACATTCATTACATCATTACATACACCAGCAATTGATGAGGGTTTTGATTTCTCCATTCCTTATAACATTTGTTACTGTGTTTTTAATCACAGCCATTATAGTGAGTATATATAAGAATGCTCTTTAGGCCCATCTATGTTGTGTATGTATTAGTAGTTCATTTTTACATATTTTCATTTTATTCTGTTGTGTGAATGTTCCACTTTAAAACACACACATACACACACACACATTTTTCTATCCATGAGTACTTGAATGCCTTGCCACCTGGGGGCCATTATAAGGGAGACATTATAAATATTATTGTACACTGAGTTTTATAGATATATGGTTTGTTCTTTGAGGCTAATCTGGGGGATTGAAATTGCTGATCACAGTAGATAAACATTTGATGTTGTAAGAAGCTAAAAAATCATTGTATTGTTTTATACTCCCAAAGAGAAGGCACAGGAGTTCTACGTGCCCATATCCTTAGGAACTGCTGGCATCAAACTTTTTAATTTATGATTTTCTAATATTATTGCTCTTTAAAAGTAGCATCATATGTATACTTTTCCCATGTGTCTTCCTTACTTAGATACAATGATAAATTTTGTACAGGTTAAGTCTAGTCGGGGACTAGATTAGGGTTGAAGTTTAAAGGAAATAATGGGCCACGAGTGGATGTTTGTGTATCTGGTGGATGGATGTTTGAAATAGTCATAATAAATAAAGGTTGAAAACACAGAGATATGAGACTGACGCGCTACCTACTGCGCTAACGAGGCTCCAGCAGGAAGTAGTTTGGAAAAAACGACGCCCAAACTCCCAAATATTGTGTATAAATGTTTGTTTTCATTAAAAAAAAAAAAAAAAAAAAAACCCTCTGCTTGAAAAAAAAAAAAAAAAAAGAAAACACAGAGATATGTATTTTTTTTGCAAATGAACCAAGCAATCTGTTAAGCCACTTAATATTCATTGTGGGACATGTATAACCTTAAATATCTGCTTCAGAACACAAGTATGTATTCGCGCCTTATACAGCACACAACCTGCCCTTCAAACCAGTCTTCTTAGAGATAATACTGCTGATCCATTCAGTAGTGTCATGTGATCTGGTAACTTTTGAGGGAGGTCTGAGAAATGAAGAAATGTTGTCCTTTAGAGATTTTTTTAACTTGAGTAAAAATGAAAACACCAGTTCCTGGGAGACTGACTTTACCAGTCATTCCATTTTTCTTTAGAAGAATATAAGGAAGTAAAATAATATTTATAAGTCACTCCACTGTTAGCATAGACCATTTCTTTTCTTTTTTCAACATGTTTTTATGATTCTTTGGGAATTTGAATTTCACATCACGAACCTCAAACGCACTCACTTCCCAGCCCTTCCATGCCCCCCGCCCTTGTGACCTCTCCAAAAATAAAAAAATAAATTAAAAATTAGAAAAGTAAATAACTACGACAAGTCCAATCTGTTTTGGCTATATGCTCACTGGAAAAGCATTGTAATTTAACATGAGTAATCATTGGCATTACTGTCAGTACCTGAAGAAGACTCACCTTCTGCGCCACAGATAAAGAAGCAATTGCTTGAGGATTGAAACTCTAGTATATATTTTTCTTCTTTTTTAGAAGTCAGTTTCTTACTAGTATAAGTGATATTCCACTTGCCTAACTTTAGCATTCTCATCTGTGATTATTGCTCATCTGAAACACTGCAATCAGAACACTGGCTAAGCCAGTCACCAAGGATAGTGGACCACCCTCACTCTGATGAGATCAGAAAAGAGTTCATTCTAAATGTCATTTCTAAAAATGTGCCCTCCTCATGGGCTGGAGACAAGAAGGCTCCGATTGCCCATGGTTTGGGCTTCAGATTTCTCTTTGAAGTGCATAAAGCCCTCATTTAAAACTTATAAAAAAGATATCAAGTGGATACTATCAAATTTGATTGATGATTTCATCCTGTCACCTTTGCCTGTGTGGGGATGTGATTTCCTGAAAGTTATTTTAATTCTCTAAGCTGTGGAGAGAACTTCAGTGTTCCTTCAGACTTCATTAATGGTAAAATCTTGCAATTCATTTTTATTCATTTTGGATCTTACACACACACACACACACACACACACACACACACACACACACACACACCCCTCCAGGCAGGCATTCTGAGTTCTTTATCTTCACTGTGATCAATTTAAGATTAAGATTTCTGCACTGCTCTTAACTTAAACCCAGTTGGACTGTAAAGTGAGTATGAGAAAAGTACATGGCTCCAGACAGTCCCTGAGTTCTGCATCTTCCCAAAGTGAAGGACTCTTAAAACATCAGAAAATTGTGCTCTTATGAATTATATTAAAATTGGATCAATGGAAGAGCTATTTCTACATGACTGTCTATACAGGAGCACAAGTAACTTGACAGGGAAATTTTACAGTTTATAGTTTGTCTGATGGATGAACATTCTGCACATTGACATATTAAATGTCTCTGCATCAGCAACCATCATGTAAATGTATTTACTATATTTCCTCAATATTCCAGAGGAAGACCAGACCAATCCTCCTCATATGTTATTTGCATACTTGGATATGCCATACCTAAGATAAAATTAGGCTAAATATTTACAAAGTTTGGGCCTCAAAGATGATAGTTTTTGAGACAACAAAGCAAACTGATCATGATTATTTTTATCCAAACTGTTCTTTTAAAAGTTCTGTAACTTTTATAAGTCAGCCCCACCATTCAGATGATGCCCACTCCTTGAGAGTCACTGAAGATGAACAACTAGACAAAGCAACTGGCCTCTCAGAAACCATCCATACAGCTGGGCAAGGGCAATTACTCTTCACGTGAAATCTGCCCTGTGTGACCCAAGCCCGATTATATAATGATAATGGTAATAAAGTTCACAAACCTGTATCTGCAATTTTGAAATAAAAAAGCTCTCGCCTAGCTTTCATAACTCATCTGGCAGTGAAACTTGACATGACCTGAATGCTGGTGGTAGAGCATAGCCTGAAACATAAAGACTATTCATGGCTTTTATTTATGCCAGCTAGTGGGAATGTTTGCACAACAGCTGCATAAATCTTAATGTGTCCATTACAGGGTTCTTCCCTATGCCAAACAAGGGTTATCATTATATAACACTATTAATGTGTGATATTAGTTATAGGACATATAGGATAAATATACATAATGTATATGTTTATATATTATATGTGTGTAACTTATTATATCTATGCACAAATGCCTATATATGTATATATGTGTGTATATATGTATATGTACATATATATTTCTGTATTTGGAAACACACTTAACTTGAGAGCTTTAAACAGGAAACTTACAGACCCAAAGAAGAAGAATTTTAGTAAAGACAATATTGAGGGTTTGGAGATGGCTCAGGGGTTAAGAGCACTCACTGCTCTTCCAGAGGACCTGGATTCAACTCCCAGCACCCATATGATTGCTCACAAGCATCTATAACTCCAGCTTTGGGGATCCAGTACCCTCTTCTGGCTGGAATAGGTGCTGTATACATGTGGTGCATAGACATGCACACAGATAAAACACTGATGCATATAAAATAAAATTTAAAATGAATAATCACTATGGCAAAATATGCATTCTACAGTTTCATCTCATCCATATGATTTAAGAATAGCTTAAAATTTATCTGACTATATTGCTATCATAACGTGAACACTTCCTAATTCTCTGGATATGTTTGCCCTGATTATCTATTTAGAGAGAGGGGGCGAAAAAGCAAGTCCTTTAGTGAGTTGTAGACCTGACCCCAAACTTCTTTTAACTTCCTTACCAGGATAAACCTAAATTTAAGTAACAGCTGTGGGTGTGCACGTGTGTGCGTGCGTGCGTGTGTGTGTGTGTGTGTGTGTGTGTGTGTAGGGGCGATGGGGGAGGGAATGGGAGGAGAGGAGGGAGGGGAAACTGTGACTGTAGTTGGGGTGTAAAATAAATAAAAACTAAATAAGAAAACTTATCAAAAACAAACAAAACAAAACTCTCTTTGTTCCCACCAGGGTAGTTACACCCCAGGCAATCAGCGACTACAGGTGAATACCAAGAGATTCAGTAATGTCCCAAGTCAGGTACAGGAGACCATATATAAAGCCACCCTTTCCCTCTGTGTATGCTCTGCTAAAAGCAGAGGGGACATCAAGAATAGCAACAGAGCTTCTGAGAACCACCTATGGCCTAGGCATTGTTCCCAGAACGTCAAATGAATGAACTCTTTTATATGAGTGCCTTGTGGGGTGTTGACACGAAATACTGTTTTAAATCAGCATTTCTCTAATGTAGCATGAGGCTTTGTGCAGATGAGATAAAGGGATGCATGATTAGCACACATCAAGCACTTCAAACAGTATGACGGTCCTAGATAAGTGTTAGTTGCTATTGCCACACAATTAGTGAGTGGTGGGGCTGGGAAGCAAGTGGAGATATTATCCCACATATTTGAGCAGTTCTACTGCTCTACGAGTATAAACTGCAGCAAAGCCTGTCTCTCTCTTTCTAGAGATGGAGTCCTGTGTCCCCTGAGAACCAGGTTCACCTCCCCTTGGTTTCTAAGTGCTTGGATGACAGGCCTGAGCCACCATGTCCAACCCAAATAGTAACCTTTGGCATGCTGAGGTTACTCCAGGTGACTGAGGAGCAAGCTTTTGTAGCGTAATGCCCATGTTGTGCCAATCTTTACTGAGGATCTTGGTCTGATGTCTCCCTATCTCCTGCTAGATGAGGTCATTTTCCTTGAAATGATCCTGAGGTTTCTCAGCCTCTCACCCAAGCTATTTCTTCCCCCCTCCATTGTTCTTGCCATGTCAACTTTCAGAACCATTCGCCCCTCCTCACCCCCCATCCGTTCATGCTCTTGATCAGATGTTCTTCACCAATCTCCCTCTCTAATGTTTGCTCATCAATTAAACTCCCCCAAACCCTCATCTACCCCACTCTTAGCCAGCAGAACTATTAGCTCATCTCAAACACCCACAGAAAATTTCTCCCACTTCTACTGTGACCCTCGCTATGCTGGATTAAAGTCTCAAGCAATGAATTCTAATTTCCCCCATTAGACTGCTCACTGCTGTACAAGTAATGGGACAAGCCCATGGTGGGGGGCTGTCCTTTTCTGAACAGAGATGGAGGAGTGGATGTGGAAGGGGAGGGGACAGGAGAAGAAAGAAGGGAGGGGAAACTGGTAGGTATGTAAAATAAATGAAAAAGTTATTTAAATAAGAAACAAATTTGAATAACACACACACACACACACAAAGGAAAGCAGTCATCTGTGAGTAGCATGTGTCATGGACTGTATGTTCATTACAGCTTAATAACTTGATTGACACTAGTGCTACAGGGTTTCCCCTTCTCCATCAGCTCACATCTTAGTCCTAGTCCCTCACAAGTAGATCCTGAGATAATAATATAAAAGGGGAGGAGTTTTCAATGGAAGGGTAGCACTGACAATGGCAGGGTGAGATGGGGTTGCAGGGCAGAGAGCAGTAAAGAATGTCTAACCCAGATGTAATGGCAAGCAGCTGAGAACCTGGGCAAGTGGTATAACACACTCTCGGAGTTGTTCAACATGGAGGAGAGGATGCTGGATGTTTGTATACAATGTCCTGTCATCCTGGGCTGAAAGTTCTCAGGGATATTAATTTCTCTTTTCCTTCCTTCTAGCCTGTCACTTCGTGTCTGCACAAAGCACATGCCCCTGGAAATGTTCTCAGGGAAAGTGACTGGAGCATGCTGGAGGGGCAGGAGGAGGCATGAGAGTGAGGGTGTCTTGCAGCAACTGCTGCATGTTGCTGCGGAACCTCCCAGGGTTGTGGCAAGGAAAGGGGAGTGGGGACATTAGAAGGCGTCAAGTCATTCTCACTTCATACCAGTTTCTTGACTCCTAGAACAGGAGTTTCATGTTTGAAGCTAAAGAACAGAGGTGGTTGTGAGGCAAGAAAGAAAGGCAGGGGAAATTATGAGGACCTGGGGAGGAAAAGGGCCCTTCATCCAGGCGTCTGGTTGAAGCCTCTGACGAGCCACAAATTTCAACACTATAATTAGACTTTTCTTTCCCTCCTGCCAGTTCCCAAATAACCAACATGAAGACACAACATTAACTATAAGTGGTTGGCTGATAGCTCAGGCTTATTACTAACTAGCTCTTACAATTTAAATCAACCCATTTATATTAATCTACATCCTTTCATCTTTTACCTCCTGTTTCCTCTGTGTCTCCCTGGTAACTCCTCTGATTCGGCTCTCCTTCTTCCTAGTATCCTTAGTCTGGTTTCCCAGCCTAACCTCATCCTGTCCAGCTATTGTACAGTCAGCTTCTTTATAAAACCAATCACAGTGTAATTTATACTTGTACAGAAGGATTTTCCCACAGAAAGGCTGGAGACCTTTCTGCCTCAGCAGCTGTAAGCTTACAGCTTTCTAGGAATCTCATCAGAAACCCCCTTTATAGTAAAAGGACATACCTAAACCCTGCTGTGTTACCCTAATGACTCATGGTTTTACTTGATTAGATTGTGATTCCATCCAAAGCACATGTGGAACCATCCTACAATCTCACTTACCAAGAGAAAGAGAGAAGGGGCGAAAGCTCCTTAGCTATGTTTTGAGGTGTCACCTTTGGGCCATAGGAGTGGAGTATATAGATAATACTAAGACAATACTTGCAATCCTCCTCTGAGAAGCCCATGCACAAGCAGCTATGTCTTGGGCTTACAGTCTCTGATAGTGTTTTGTTTTGTTTTTTTAAATAAACTGTGGCTCTTCTTGTGAAACCCACCACCAGGCTCATGGGTGTGCTTTATTATTCTGATCATGATTCTCTTTACTGGTCATAAAAAACCCAACTCTGTTTCATACTAGCAAGGCCTGAAATTCATCTTGTGTCAAACAAAAACAAAAACAAAAAACAAAACAAAAAAACCACGACTCCTGAGTTTGCCTGCGTTATAGTCTCTAAAAGGTTCAGGGAACTCCCCAGGCTTATGAAGGTGACAGTGTGGTGAAGCCACCTGTTGTGCTTCTGTTCCCTCACTGCTGGTGGTGAGAAGCTGTATGTACTGTGACACTGAGCCAATGGATAAACAGGGATTACTTTTGCATGATAGATGAAGTTATAACCTCAAGGAATAGATGAATATCCCTTAAAGATCGCTTATTCCTGCTATAAATCAATAATGGTATTTGCAAAGCAAAATGAGTACCCACAGCAAATGATGAGCAGGGCCTTTAGTCCTGGAAGTTAGGCAAATAAACATAATGGCAGTGACAGATATAGTTAATAAAGGAGTCAGCAGATGGGATTTCCAAGAGTACACCCCAAAGAAAAAATTGTATTAAAAACCCGAGTGGTCATTTGACATGACCATGCTGACTGTCTCAAGACCTCTTCTGGGCCTTGGTAAGGAACTTTTATGGAGAACAAACCAATATAAGAGCAAAATATAAATGGCCAGGGCCTTGATGATAGCTTGTGGGGATGCTGCTGTATTAGGTCTTTGATTTCCCCAGCAGCACCTTTACAGTTACTTCAGTAAGGAAGAGGCAAGCTTTAAAAATAACATCTTGCATGGAGCTGAACAAGCTGCAACTGAGCACAAAATAGAGGAAGGGGGCAAAGAACTGGTTTGAATGGAAGAAAATCAATACAAACATAAAATGTAGTAAAAGACTTAAAAGATAATTCAAGGGGTTCTGTACCAAGATGAGGAAGAGAGAATATTTAAATGACATTCATCTCTCTCTCTCTCTCTCTCCTCTTTTCTTCTATTCTCATCTGTTCGGTGGTGAGGAACAAATTCAAGGTCTTCTACATGAGTAGCAAGTGCTCTATCATTGAACTACAATCCTAATTCTTAATATTTCTTACTAGGATTGATGCAGGTGGTGTACATGAAAACACAGAAATGCAGGTAAGAACAACTTAAGTCAGCAGTGTCCCTACATGAACATTGCCAGGGAGAAGTCCCCGACTCTAAAGAAAACCAATGCCTCCTTGAGTGTCATACTCCACTCGATTGGACGGGATGATTTAGCTTTCTAAGATATCCCACCACACCCCCCTCTTCCTTTGTTCCATACTCATCCCCTTCCTCGATTCTGGAAGTGATTTCACAGAGTCACCTACTGATTTATTTCCATACACACTTTTAAGACACCTTGATACCAGGTAGTACCTGCTGGAAGGGAAATGTTACCATGCCTGTCATGGTAAAACTAAGTCTTAGAAAGTCAAGTTCTCAGGTCACAGAGTTCCCTTTGAGAGTGTTGAAGAGTCTATGAAGCCTTATCTCTAAAATTAGACAAGCAATGAGCACCCCATTGGCCCCTGCACCTTCAGATTAGATGATAGTACGCACATTAGTAGTGCATGTGTAAGACATGCCAAAGAAAACTTTCTCAAAGTTCACAGACAAAGTGGGCCAGCTAGGCTACAAAAAGTCCAGCCTCTGGAGGGAGGGTGGCCAAGACATTTTGTGCCCAATGTTAGTCTGCAAAATAGGAATAATTATAATATCTGGTCCTGTTGGAAATAAATATTGTCCTCCAAAATCAAACCAGGAATCCATATAACCTTTTTTTTTTTAAATCACTTTTAAAAACCAAACAGACTCAACTTTGGGAGGTCCCCCCCACCTCCATCACTTAATGAGTGTAAGTTTGCAGAAGTCACACAGCCTGTGGTATGCAGATGACTTGCTGAATCACGGGAGTGTGTTTGAGAGATGAATCATTTGGCAATGTCGTTATAGTGACAGAATTCGGAGTTGTATACCCATCTGTAGAGACCTGGGCTAGGTGATTTAAGTATGGTGTAGCCTAGGCTCCTCTGGCCAGGAAGAGCAACACAACCTGAGATCAAACTAGGCACAAGACAAAATTATGTGATTATAATTTGGGGAATGAAATGTAGTAGGTGGCTGCTGCTGTGACACACACAGCATGAATAACAATAAGATTCTGTTTTTCTTTTTAGTAAATAGGCAGCATTCACTCCAGAATAGTAAAAGCTGTCGTATAGTAAATACATAAATCAGTGTTGTGCTATCTGTTATTGTCCGGTATCGAACACTACATGAAATTGTGCTGCGCTTTAACACAGTAGACAGGCGGTGGATTTCTTTACTAACACATGAGTGACATGTTAGACTTTACAACAGTTATCATGCCACTAGACAAAAGGAATTTTCAGATCTGCATGAATAATGGGACCATTATCATGCATTTATCTGACATTGACTAAAATATAAGTATGCAATGAATTTTGTACTTGTCACAGCAGTCAGGACAGACTGAGACACACAGCTCCTCAGATCTCTGTCTCCTGGAGAGCAGGGAGGGTCCTGCTTTGACTTAGGCAAAGAAGGGGCTCAGAGAGGAGGCTTGCTGAGCCAAGGCATGACACTAAGACCTGTAAAGAATAGATGTTTTGCAAATTGACTCAAAACTATCTCCTAGACTTTTACCCCCTATACTAAGACACAATTTTCTAGCACCAGCGTTGAAGTCTGGACCTGATCTTCCTGTGGGAGGGCTCATCATCCTGCCCATTATTTCATTCAGGCATCCCTTTATAAAGTGAAAGATGCAAAAGGCCAGTCCATGACACAGGCTTTGAACTCGGTCATATTGCAGCATTGCAGAGCGGCTCCAGTACCGTGGGTGGTGCCCTTGTCAGGGCAGGCTAAATCCCCTAAAGGTTACTCCTTTCCTTTGCCATGGCCTACCAGTCTATCCCGCTAATGCTCCATCAGATCAGTAAGAAACACTCAGCAGAGTAGGAGTGGCTGCTATCTTTTCACTGTGAAACACTTTGAAGTATTCTTTCTCCATCATGTGGTGTTCATAGGGAAAACAACTTCCGGAATGTCGGATTCCTTTTTTTTTTTTTTTTTTTTTTTTTTTTACCATATTTAACTTAATTTTCTCCTTTGTGGCTCAGAGGGTAAGAGCACTTGATGCCAAGACAGAAAACCCAGACCCACACAGTGGAAGGAGATAACCAACTCCACAAGATAGTCTCCAAACTCCACATGTGCAGTGTGGCAAGCATGCATCCCCACAGATAGACATGTGTGTGCTCCCCCACTAAATAAAGACATAATAATTCATGTAATAAATTAAAATGTTCCTTTTTTTGTTAAAAATAATCAAAAGGAAAGTTGAGAGAAAAATAAAGCGAAAACTTAAGAACTATCAGCCACAAAGCAAGGAATTATTTCTTATTAATTGGAAGACTAGAAAAAGATAGGAGTTTGTGCCATCACATTTTAATTCATTACGACTTAAATAAGGCATATCTGGATGGACTTCAGCCTTCTCTGCTTTATTTCAATTGACTAAATTCCTTTCATCATTTATTTTTCCAGTTTGATCCTGACATTTTCATCCCAGAAAGTCATCCATTCTGTAGGCTAGGATGCACAGAAGCGGTCAAAAGTGCATAATAAGTTGTATGATAGTATAAATGTTTAGTGTCACAAAGTATTCAGAGAGTTTGGGAGTGATTCCTCTTGCTTTGCGATGGATAGCTGGGGGCAGAAGGCAAGGGAAAAGAGGAAGTTCAGGCAGGAGAAGGCAGGAGAGAGGAAAGAAGTTTAAGATGTGGCCAGGAAGTGCGGCTATGCAGGAGTGAACAGTAGTCTGGGAGAGCAGGCAGGGGAAGAGCTGGAGAGCCCCACGCATGCAAGGCAGGAGGGGCTGCTTCACTGTGCCAAGACGGAAGGGTTTCATTTGGAAGGGGTGAAGAGAAGCCATTGAGATTGTCAAGTGGGCAGCTGTCAGGGTAAGAACTGTTTTAGAAGGGTAGCGCTAATGCAGTGTAGGAGGCTGGGTGGAGAAGGGAGTGGGAGGTAGGATGCTGTGCATATTCAGGGCTGATTCAGGCCGTGGGCATGGAGAGGAGGAGGTAGACCTGAGAGCTGGCTCAGTGGCGATGGCCATGAGTTCATGGGAAAGAGGGGGAGTAGCACACAGTTTATCCGTTAGTCCGTGAGCGCTCGCCCTGAGAAACTGCATACACAAGTGGATTCGACTTGCCTGTTTCCAGATTACTCTTCATCTTAGACTAGTGCAGGATTTGTTTTAAGCAAAACAGTTGCTAGGTTCAAATTGACTTGGTGCCAGCAACCATTAAACAAGAATATATTTATTAAGAACATTTTAAATTTTTCTTCTGAAGATCACAACATTAAAAAAATATTTGAGTGTGGTGTTTATGCCAGGGCTAAAGGAGGGTGTTGGCTGGCTTCCTCTCTCTCTCTCTCTCTCTCTCTCTCTCTCTCTCTCTCTCTCTCTCTCTCTCTATTTCTTTGAGGCATTGTCTCTCTCTGAACTTGGGGCTTACATTCCTTCACTGTACTGGTAGCCAGTAAGCCCCAGCAATCCTTCTGTCTCCATCTTGCTTGGAGTTGAGGTTACTTTTGTATGGGTCATTCAGTTCTCAGGTGGATGGTGGGATCTGAATTCTGATCCCTCTCAAGCCTTGTAACTGCTGAGCCATCTCCAGGCCTTGAAGATAGGTTTGAACCTTTAGAGCGTCCCAAAGTCAGACTGGGGAGATAGGTAGCCCAGTGGTTAAAGTGCTTGCAATGAAAGTGTAAGGACCAGAGCCTGGATCTTCAGAATGTAGGCAAATGCCAGATGGCAGTGGGGGTCATCTCTGAAGGCAGAAGCTTGCTAGTGGGTTTGATCCAGAAACCCTGCCTCAGTGAATGATATGGAAGACCTATCAGGATGATCGCCCCCAACACTGGACTTCCACACATCTTGAGTGAGCACACACGAGAGAGAGAGAGAGAGAGAGAGAGAGAGAGAGAGAGAGAGAGAGAGAGAGTAGGAGACACATCACTACTTGTGTTTCCTCCTCTGACACTTTACCAAGACATTTCAATGGTTGCCAAAGAATCACCTGGAATAGTTACAGACATGCTAGAAAAAATGAGGCTGGAAGTGAGGAAAGCACAGAGAGGTGAGGAAAAGATAGTGTTGACAAGTAAGGCAGACTCAGAGAGCTCCCATCAGGACATCTGCATACTGTCTAATGCTCACTGCCTGGATCTTTGCATCTTCCTTTGTGCTCTAGGGAGAAACCCTGCAATTAGCAGTATTGGGAGTTGACGCATACATGTTAAACAAATCATATACTGTAAAAGCTCTGTGTCAAGTTAGCCCTTCTCAGACCTCTGTGAGTAGAGAAAGGTGCAAATCCTTCAAGGATTAAGAAGTTTACCACTGGAGGATCACAGAGAAGGAGACAGATTGGGAAAGAGGGGGGGGGAGAATGGAGGGAGGGAGGAAAAGAAGGAAGGAAGAGGCAGGCAGAAGCCAGAGCTCTGCTAGCCTCACACCTCAGATAAGACATTTTTTTTTCTCTACCTGTTCCCTTTGACACTTCCTCAATTATTGTTTCCAGGGCCCAAACCAGGATAAGTCCTATAAGAACAAACTGAGTTACTGTATCTCAAATACACTGTTCTACCCAGGCCAAGACTTAAATGCCACTTCCTAAGCTATCTGGTTAGGAAAAGGCTACTAAGATCCACAGAGCTAGTGTGAATACAAGCTCAAAAGACATCACTCATTCATTTTGTTCTTTTTAAATAAACTACTGTTTATTAAACTGACACATAGCAATTGTATCCAGTGACAAGGACATGTATACAGTATGTCATGATCAGTCAGAGGGAGCACACTTTGTAATTGCACTCCACATTTTGGAAAAGTCCCCTAATGCCTGTCCATGACTGAAGGTCTCTGGAGCTGCTTGTCTAATTTTTACTAGTTTAATTCCCTGAAAGAGCGTTGTGTTTAAAGTAGGACCACCTTCTCCATAGAATTGAATTACTTAAGTGACAAGCTTCTGTCACTATTCAGAGAAATTCTAATCCTGGCCCATGAGAGCATTTCATAACCTCATGAAATGAGGGAGTGGATTCTCTCCTTCTGCCACCCAGTGATCAAAACTATGTGGTCAGGTTTGGTGGAAGGGCTGTACTGATCCTCTGTGTTGTAATGGTATTGATTTATTGAACTTTTAAAGGTAAAACAATAATCTTTCAACACTACATTTTCTCTATCCCTGGAAGTCTGTTTATAGTATCCAAGTAAGGCCTTGGGTTCTACAGAAACTAGCAGTGATTTATAATTGGAGGTGAATGGTCATTATTCTGACCCCATATCTCAAGTTTATACTCTATGTCTGGATAAAGGAGTTATCTGTCACTTTCAATTGCCTCAAAAGAAGGTTATCTTCTGTCTCTGGTGTGCCCCCCTTTACAGAACACTAGGTTTGTAGGAAATGTTTCCAAAGACAGAAATACTCTGGAACAAATTTCTTTAACAAGTTCTGCTCGAGCTCTTCTTCTCTGTGCAGTTACCTAACATCCTGAAAACCAACATTAGCATTCATCCCATTGCTTTTCAATTATGAAGTAAGGAAAAGCTTCACATATTTCCAACTGAACTCATCCCGCAGTGGATGAAGGCCACACGGTTGTCTCTCATTAAAATTGAGTTGTAGATGCATCCCTGGGCTTTGGGTTAACTTCACACAGCATGAGTCCTTCTGTAATGGTTGACCTTGTCAACCTAAGGGGCGTAGAGTCACCATGGAAACAAATTTCCATTGTGTCTGTGAGGGAGTTTCTAGACTGGACTAATTGAAGTTGAGAAGACACAACCTGAATATGTGTGGTACCATCCCATGGGATTGAGCCCTGGACTGCATAAAAAGAAAGTGAGCTGAGCTTCAGGATTCATCACTCTCTCCTTCCTGACTGTAGATGCCATGTGACCAACCGTCTCACAGTCCTGCCACATGACTTCCACACTATGGTGCAACTTTGAACCATAAGACAAAATAAACTTTTCTTTACAGAAGTTTTTATCAGATCCTGTGTTGCAGCAAGAAGGAGGTGGCAGGCATACCTTTGTTGATATACTGATGGGTTGACAGAAGGCACCATGGTCACAGAAATGCCCTGCCAAAATCAGTCTTACAAACATTTTTTAAAAGCACAATAGAAAATGAAAGCTATCTGTCATTGTCATAAAATACCTAAGACAATGTAACATCAAAGAGAAAGGTGTCAGTTTTGGCTCTCAGCTGTATTTGAGTTTGACCTCATTGTTGTGAGCCTGTGGTAAACAGCATATTATGGCAGAAGTATGTGTGACAGGGAACCATTCACTTCCTCAATAGGTGAGAGCCAAAGGGACAGTGTAGATGAGGCCAGGTGCTGCAATCTCCTTCACGGGTCTTGTTTCAATGACCTATGATCTCTCCTTAGGCCTCAGCTCTTCATACCACCTTTCAATAATGTCACCTTGGAGCCTAAACCTTTAATTAAGTATGTTTCCTCATCTATAGAGTAATGATGACAACTCCCTCTGTCTTCTACATAGGGCTGCTGGGAAGCCCAAGAGATACATTGTTCCTAAATGTTCCTTTATTCACACAAATCATCACCAATTTGTGTGACCATTTCTATATATGACAGGTAACTGGTACCATTGACAAACTTTTCAAAGAGTGTATCAGAGACTCTACCATATGACCTTGCTGTGACATTAGTTGCTACAGAGTAGAGCTGTCTCTGAACCTCTCTAAGAAATGGCCTTTAGCTACTGGCGCCTTCCATGGAATTGTTAGTACTCAACTGATGCTATGCTATGGCATCATTCCAGCATACTGCATCTCTTTTCTAGAAGGGTTTCCAGGGCCATCCTTTGCAATTAGCTAATTAGTTAGGGACATGGAATTTACTCCTGCAGACCAATTAATACTGATTTTAACTGTAATGGGAAGTAAGCTGAAATCAACCTAAGGCCATTTTCAGTTATCATCCCAGGGACAAGGACATTATGCAGTGAATACTGAACATCTTCTCATTGTTTATGGGACCGGGTGTAGTCTCAGTCATATCACTGTGAACTAAACAAACTGAGAAATAATGAAGTATGGAGGTAAAGATAAAGTTGTTACTGTACTGGGGATAGGAGCTGGCAACAAAGGAATGACTGGATTGCCAGGGAATTGGGACCCAATACAGAACTCCATGAGATGACTGTGGGGATGTACAGCATGGATGAGGAGGGAGCTCAGGGTTCTGGTGGTCAGCTTCTCAAAGAGGTTGTTTGGCAGATCAGTAGATGTACCACAGCTGAAGTCAAGTGCATTTTAGTTTTTCTATTTTTACTCAATTTACATTTAAATGACAATCAATGAGCAAAAATAGGAGAGAGCTCTCATGATTTATTAATATTACACATGGAAAATCTGAGGACTTTAGTTGGTTTTGTTTATTTATTTTTACTTTTTGGGGATATGCCATCTAGCTCCCAAATAAATACACAGAGGCATATTCTTACTTATGAATGCCCAGCCTTAGCTTGGCTTGTTTCTAGCCAGCTTTTCTAACTTAACTCATTCCATTTCTCTTTAACTATGTTTTAACTACTACTTACTCTTTGCCTGGAAGCCCTTCCTTTCCTTTCTCTTGCCTAGCTATTGACCATTCAGCTCTTTATTAGATCGATCAGGTGTTTTAGACAGGCAAAGTAACCTAGCTTTACAGAGTTAAACAAATGCAACATAAAAGAATGTAACACATCTTTGCATTATCAAACAAACATTCCATAGCACAAACAAATATAATACATCTTAAACTAATATTTAATATATTAATAATATAATAAACAATAGAGGACAGGAGATTTTAGTTGGCAACAAATTTAATGTGAACCAGTCAGTGCCATTAGGATTCTATGACAGTGTCTAGATCATAAAGCATCCTGGGATTCTAAACTATTCTGGAGGATTATAACCAGGAGCCCCTAGTTCCTTTAACACCAGGGATCAGATTTATCAGGAAGATTGAGAATTCAGCAAGATCAGAAGAGTGTGAATTTGAGAAGTCCTCAGTGAAGGAAGACATGTGTCTCCATGCAGTTCTAGAATGAAGCAGAGCAGAGAATGATGGGAAAAAGCTGTATGGGGGCAGCTTAAGTCAATAGAAGTAAGAGCATATGCGTGCGCACACACACACACACAAACACACACACACATACACACACACACACACAAATAAGTGGGACATACATTTGGTCATGTTACTTCTTATCTAAAATTACTGACTGGCTCCATAGTAAGTCCCTGGTACTCAGCAGGCTTGTTTCCATCTCTTCAGAATGTGCATCCTGTGGTCTCTCCTCTCTCCATCAGTGAGCCCTTGCTCACCCTGAAGCTCTGTTTCCTGTTCACTGGGAAAGACTTCTGCCTGTGGAGAAGATGGTTCTTTGCACCATGTCTCTACATGTGCTACTCCTTGTTGGTTCATACTAGACCAACCCTCTGCCTTTTCTGACTGTTTTTTTACCATGGGGATAAATGTAACACACATGTAGTATATATACTGAAATATATAAAATTACAGACACTTTTGGATGTTATGCTCTGTCACTTAAATCCATTCATACATTGTGCAACCATCATCATTATCCATCCCTGAAATGTACTTTCAATTTGCCTCAACTTACTGTGTCCATGTACAAGTAGTACCTTGCTTCCTGTTCCCAGGCTTTGGCCACTACAGTCTATCCATGCTGATTCTGTAAATTTGACTATTCTGTTGTTGTTTTTTAACCCTTTGAGTGAGAGCAGGGAATGTGTTTTTACTCTCAATATTCAAAGCCTACTGCAAGGCCTGGCACCTAGTAAGGATTCAACACAGAGCCACTGAAGAAAGGAGGGGAGGGGTGGGAAAGAAGGGCCTATGGAACCCTGGAACTGGAAAGATTTAAGCAACAGATATGAAGAACTGTCTCAGAGGCTAGTGCCTGAACACATTCTGCATTAGATTGAAAGATTGGACAATAGTGTGCTCTTTGCTAAATATTGGCAAAATACTAGACACCAAACCAGGCTTTCTGGTGATATAAATAGGACTTTTAATTGTAAGAACTGGCAATTGAATAAATTTAAAATCATAAAACAAAAAAGCAAGAAATAGTGAGGCTATGTGTGTTCTGGACCAAGTTTCTATAACCAAACTATAGTCATCTGTAACTTCATTAAATGCACAGTGTTTACCTTGAATGTTGGACTTAATTTTCACAAGATATTGCTTTAATGTTCAGAGAATGGGACAAGGGTAATAGAATTACTATCTTGTGGGAAACAACCACGAGAACTGAAATGAGGAACCACCCCATGAGGTGACTCAGATTAACACTTCTTAGGAACCATTAATTATATAATCGAAGAAAGCCTGTCTGGGATGGCTTGCATTGCATTCCTCCAAAGTGTTCAAGTAAGGACAAGATGAAAAAAATTCACCCCCCTTTCAAGGATGTTGTCATCAATAATCTTTTATTTAACATCAATAGCTTCTTGATTGGCAACTTTAATAATCAAGCTTTATACCTGTGACAAAAGAATGAAGTCAGGCTTGTAACTCTTTAGATGAGGGTAGAGGCAGAAAAGAACATGAAGGGATAGGATGACCACGAAGGAATAAATCAGACTAGATTCTGGGTTAAAAGAGGACAAATGAACCATTTGCTGTGTTTTTAATTGTGTGCTGTTTTTTATTGTTTTATGGCTGGCCTGTTCAGAGTTGCTTGAGAGACTCAGTCTATCACTCAGTACATTTCTGCTCTTGTGTACCTTGTAACACTCTGCTTAGAGATGGCCAATGAGAAACTGTTTGCAGGTGGTATCAAGGTTTATGGCTTCTGACCTTGGGCCACTTGGTTTGAAGTCCACAGTTGCAGTCACTGTTCTCTCGTCCATATTCTCTTCATACCTACATCACAGAGCACATGTATTTATTGCTGTCTTGTACTTTATCAAGAGCTTTGCACACAGGAAGAGTTTTTATGCATTATTGTTTAAAAAAAAAACATACTGGCTATGACTACTCCTCACAGGAGAATGATCAAGAACACAGAGAGATAGAGAAGATGCAGTTGGAAGGAGAAACAATGACATAAGATTTTGGAGCAGACAAATTCCCTCATTCATCTGGAAAGTCATGTTGAGAGTAAGTTCCAGAAGGCTGCTGAAGAAAATTACCTTGAAAGCAATCCAAATTTATAATTCCATTCCTGCTTACATTTGTTCTTTTCTTATACATAAATTCTTACTGCTTATTGCATTTATTTATTGTGTGTGTAATGAGCATGGATGTGTGTGTCTGCCACAGAGCAACTTGCAAGAGTTGCTTCTCTCCTTCCATCTTGTGGGCCTGGGGATTGAAAATAGGTCATCAGAGGCTTGGCAACAGGTGCCTTTATTTGCTGAGACAATTCGCTGGCCTGGCCTTACCTTTGTTTTTCTAACTAAAACAATATAGTGAAATAAAAATTTAAGAGAATGTTGTTGTTTCACACTCAGAATACAGTTATTGAAGAATGAAATGTGGGTTACCTCACATCTACAGAACTATGACTCACTAAAGGATCTGTGGAAGAAGGGGATGCCTCATCTCCATTGTCAGCTTGATTGGATCTGGAGTTACCATGGAAACACACCTCTGGACATGTCTATAAGGGTGCTTAACTAAAGAGGAAAGACCCTCCCCTAACATGATTGGCACCAGCCCAGGAGCTGGGGTCACAGACTGGATAAAAAGGAGAAAGAACACCAGCTCAGTTTTCTTTGCTTCCCAACACCATGGAAACAATATGACCAGTGTTGGGAACAAAATCTCAGGCCGAGGTAAAGTTCACCTAGCTCTGTTTTATGTTTTCCAAAAATGCCACTAACAGTAGCTACTTATCTTCTTTTGGGATGTTGAGCGCTGACTAAGCTCAGTTGAGTGATTTCTGCTGTATGTAATGTCTTCAGACAAGTCCAGTGCCAGGTACCAGTGGGAGCTGTAGTTTTAGCACCTCGGTTCTCCACAAAAGGGTGGGGTGGGGAACTGCAAATGGGATTACCAGATGAAACAGAGAGGGTGTATTCAATTTCAATTTCAGGTGAAGAGATTTAAGTGTGTATAATTTTATTTAGAATCAAAATTCAATTAAACAATTAAAAGGAAACATCTGCTTTGAAAATACAGAAATACAAAAAGAAAAACTTAAAGACAGAAAGCTGTATCATTTACAGATTATCATTGCCAAAGCCCATTTTGTATGCTGTAAACTTCATGTCATTTTTATGGAAATCCTGTCATAGTTTTACAGGTTACTTTATTACTACACAAATGTATTGAGAATGTTTTCTGATATGATATGATTTAATGAATAAATCTTGAGCCTATCATTCAACAAAAAAGTAATACTAAAGTCTGTCAGGCTTCTCAATGAGTCAAAATGACTGGATAGAACTCTCAGCCAACTGCAATGGCACAGTTTTAGAAAGCAACACTAAATCAAAGGTGTTCATGACCTCTGTGGAGGGGGGCCTAGGGGAGTTAGAAACAGCCTTCTGCTCGTGGTTTCAGCCTCAAAAACAGTAAAAAATCATAAACAGTCAAAATGAGCCATATGCATGATCCTGTTCCTTGTCAGGAGCCCAGCCTATATTCACCCCATGCTTGCTGCCTGGCCAGGTACTTCCAAGTA
This sequence comes from Phodopus roborovskii, assembly GCF_943737965.1. Classification (NCBI taxonomy): domain Eukaryota; kingdom Metazoa; phylum Chordata; class Mammalia; order Rodentia; family Cricetidae; genus Phodopus; species Phodopus roborovskii. The sequence goes on along the minus strand of NW_026126525.1, from coordinate 25,837,446 downwards.
GCCTCCTCCTGAGGGGGGGGGGGTACACACTGACCATCTCTATGCAGCTCTCCTGGATTTGGGGCTGCCTTCTGCTAGGAATAAATGTTTGGAAACAAAAATGCAGCTTGTTCTTTCACTGATCTAGAAGAAAGAATATGGTGTAATTTCATGCATAAAGTATATATAGTGTAGGGTGGACCTGGGGAAATCAGCCTTCTATGGACCATGCCAGGCTCAAAGCAATCAACATACATGGACTGTGTAAAAGAGTACTACAGGCTGGTCCCAGTCTGGAAATAGGATGGAGACTGTGATTGACAGGTCCTTATACTCACAGCCTTCTCTGCACTGATACATTAAGAGACTCTGCATAAGAACTTAAATGAGTTTCTTTTAGAAAATATGAAGCCAAATAGACAGACCATACACCATTTACATATACGATATTTAGGTGACCGAGACTGTGGGTCTGCTAATTGTCCCTCAATAGGACACAACACTTCAGTCTAGAGCTTTCTCTTTTTTTCTTCCAGCTCTGTGTTTCTGAACTGTTCTGCACATTTATTCATTGTAGATGGGACCATGTAGGCTGGGAACATAGCTGTGAATTTGGAAATAATCACTTTCTCATATTGGACTCAGCAAATGGCTTTTGGAAGAATGGCTCAGAGACCCCCAAGGGAAAATGGATACAGACAATCATGTGACTTGTCCACTCTTTCTGCCAAGCCCTAAAATTCCAAGAGAACCCAAATCACTAAGCAACAAAGGTAACTGTTTATCAAGTAACGACCAGGGCAGAAAAGTCAAAGCAGAAATGTCGATTTTGGCTTCAGTGAATAGCACGGTGGAAAGAGAGAACCAACCCACACAAGTTGTCCTCTGATCTCCACATTCATTGTCATACACAACATACACATGCACACATACACATACAAAATAATGCAATAAAATACTTTAAAAGATAGGTGAATTTTTGTAATGAGCCTACACTCAGTTCTTGAGAAATGAAATCAAACGGAGTATAAACTGTTACAGTACTCTAACAGTTACATAAAGCTCTCTCCCCATCTCTCTCTCTCTCTCTCTCTCTCTCTCTCTCTCTCTCTCTCTCTCTCTCTCTCTCTCACACACACACACACACACACACACACACACACACGGATGAGTCATACCACCAAGTAAAACATCATTTACCATATCCAAGCAGAGGGATTGACTCTGCTCTTACTAAGCTTAAGAAAATTGTTCTAATAAAAGATTATTATTTGGGAGTACAGCTTTGTGTTAGCTGGAACATGCAGGACAAAGAAGTCCTTGCTCAGAGGGAAGATGGTCTGAATTAATTCCCAATAAGCATTACTCTTTCACCCCATACATGTTCTATTCATATTCTCTCCCCCACAAATATCAGGTTCTCACTATGCAGCCCTGATTGGACTAGAACTCACTATGTAGACTAAGCTAGTCTTGAATTCACAGTGATCCTCCTGCCTCAGCCTCCCCATGGTGGACCATCAATACTTATAACACAAATCTTCATACATTTTCTTCAGGTCATACAAAAGAACTGCTCACATATTGCAGTCATTCTGTGACAGCCATGGTAACTCAATTTTGAGATTTCTTCACAGGGTGTGAGCATCTGAATTAAGCAGAAACTATACTTGGAGGAGTGACACCCAGCACCCATGTGCCCCAATATCCTGTATCAAATGTTGGTAGAGGGGAAAATGGAGTTGTCCTAAGTCCATGTGCTAGAGATTATGAAACAATTTAATAAGCCTGATGGCCCAGTCATTAGTTAAATTATTATGTCTTTTTTGGCCCTTAAATTTTATCTTTAAAGTATTTACTGTGAGTAAATATAACCCCTGGGGTTCAGATGCAGAGAGGGAGGAGTGATACGCAAAGGGGTCAAGACCAGGCTACAGAAACCCACAGAGACAGTTGACCTGAACAAGGAGGACCTAATGGACTTCAGACTGATAGCTGGGAAACCAGCATTGGATTGACTCAGACACCCTGAACATGGTTCTCAGTTAGAAGGCCTGGATAGCCTAAGGGACCTCTGACAGTGGAACCAGGATGTATCTCTGGTACATGAAAGGATTTTGGGACACATTCCCCATGGTGGGATGCTCCCTTAACCTAGAGGCAGGAGGGAGGGCCTAGACCCTACTCCAAATGACTTGACAGATTCCGATGGTCCCTCATGGAAGGCACCACCCTCTCTATAGAGTGGGTGGGAGGAATGGGATGAGAAGGGGGTCAGGGGGGAATGGGAGGATGGGAGGATGAGGGAACAGGGATTAATATATAAAATAAGAAAATAATAATAAAAAAATAAGTTCTGCCAAAAGGAAAATTTTATAGTCATCATCTCTGCCACACAAAATGTTTCCAGTTTGTGCTGATAGGGTCATGAATTTGTTGTGTTGTTTTATTTTACCTGCACCTATGAAATACTTTGTTCAAATTTAAGCTCATAGACCTCACTACAGCTTACTGTATCCATATTTGTATGCTTTGAATTTTCATGGCAAAATGTTGATATCATTATAAGTGAGGGTTTGGGGCCTGAGACATGGCCAAGTGGTGGGGTGTTTGCTTTGTATGCACAAAGAGAAAAGGGAAGGAAAAGAGGAGGAAAGGAGATGGAAGGAAAGGGGGAGGGATGGGTGAGGAGAGGAAGGAGAGAGGAGGGAAGAGGGGAAGAGGGAAGGGAGGGAACAGAAAGGAAAAATGAAGTTGAATTAGATCCTTGGGCTACAGTTTAGAATGTTAAGAGAGTTAGGGCCAAACACTTAGTTTTGTGGGGCCTGTTATATTGTGACTGTTGTAAAATTTGTAAAATGGGGATAATCATTAACTCATGGAGTCACTGTGAAGACCCACCAGGGAGTCCTATGTTCTCTAGATTTCTGGTGTGGTTTCTCTTTGTCAGCTGCTCACATGGGAGGTCATCTTCTGTATGAAGCAGCACAGATACCCTTGACCTCAGAATTGATGGTTGTCTTATCTCTAGTATCACATGCAAAAACTTAGATGGCTGTTTTAATCACATATATGCAACTGAAAATTAAATGCTACATATATTGGATTTTAATAGCAGGCTCTGGGAAGACTATGTAATCGAGTCTAGAGTGTCCTTTCTCCAGAGATTATCAGGAATGGAGTCATTCTAATCTCAGCAGTTCTGAGATAGAACGGGCTTTATTTCTCATTCTCTGTCTGAGTCACATTCACAGACAAGGCACGCAGTGACAGCGTGCTGAGGCCATAATCAACTTCCTCATTTCCTTGGTGACAACCTGAAGTCCTAGGAGAGGGCATTTTTTGATTTGAAGTCTGTAAAAAATGACAAGCCACTACACATCATTGCAAAGTATCTTGTCAGTAAGTGCACATGCCTGGGGAAAGTGAGGAGCAATCAGGAAGCCCTTGGGATGGAAGGGGTCATGGAAAGGTTGAAGAGATCTCATCATTTTTGGTTTGTGAGACAAGACTTGTGCTTTGAGCTGATCTAATTGCACTGATGAACTTAAAGGGCCTTTTTGTGATGAAGTGAACTCACATGAGGAAGACCTGCTGTGTTTATCATGCCTACTATGTGCTGAACCTTGTGGGGGTAGAATCTCATATAGTGCTCAAACATTGCCAGGAAGGAGACACAATTGTGTTCCCTTTGTAGTTGAGGTGATGGCAGCTCCCACTGGTGCTGTTCCCAGAGGGGGCTAGAGAACTAGGTAAGGTGATATGAGGGAAGCAACACCTGGGTGGGGCCTCTGACTCCAATGTCCTGACATTTTCGTTACTGCTAAGATAGTAGCAGGGAGTGGAGGAAGAAATCTTTATAAAATGAACCCACTTTGAAGCAAATATTTTTTGTACCAACTTGGGTTTGGATGGTGCTAATATTAACATTTTATTAACACAACCAAAGATAGCTGTGACTAAATTTTAATGAGCCCTTTCATTATGGGACAAGGAGGGGACATAAGGAAGCAAAAAGTAGTTAAATGTATTGAAGGAAGGAATTATTTGTCTTTCCTATTTAAAAAAAATCAGCTTAATAACCTGAACAAACTATATTACTGTTATGCAATGTTTTCAAATTTGCCATTTTAGTTTTATTGTTATGTACTTAGGTATTATTTTGCAGTAACAGATATTGCATGTACTAGGTGAGTGCTCAGCCAATAAGCTGTGCCCCTAGAGCCAGTATTTTAAATTTAGAAGGCAGGACTACAGACAGTGCTAGTTCGGAAGATCTGGGTTTGAGTTGCTGTGAGGTTGTTTTTGACCTCCAATGCCCGGCTACACTGTCACATCTAATTGAGTAGAATTATTGATACCTATCCAGTCTGATTCCACTGTCCATTCACTTATACCCCTCACAAACATCTGTTCACTCATAGATTTATTCAACTTTTAATTCAGTATACACTTGAGACATGTCACAACTAACCTGACCTCCACTCCTGGGGAGCTCACAGCAGACGAGAGAGGTTCAAGAATAGAAAGCCATGCAGTAAGATATGGTGAGAGCTATGTTGAAATGCTACTGATTTCACTGCTCAGAAAGAAGAGGTTGTATATACTCAGTGGGAAGTGAGTAGACAGACAACACCTTGACATAACGGCAAAGAGGTAAGGTGTGCAACAAGAAATAAATGACATGGGTTAAGTCTTGGTAAAGGACAAGTAATTTTCTCCAGTGAATCTGAGGTGGTGATGGTATGGTGATGCATTATTTATGATTTATTAAAGCTTGTCTGAGGATTCAGAAAGCAAAGTCAGCCACAAGCTATAGAGGTCAGTAGGTGGTGGCACACATCATTAATCCCAGGATTCAGGAGATACAGGCAGATGGATCTCTTTGAGTTCAAGACCACCCAGGGATACATTAGAGTAAATCAGTCTAAAAGAGGATTAGAGCTCACACCTTTAACCCTAGGACTCACGAGAGGTATATAAAACAGGAGCAAGGTCTTGGAAAGCGTCCCGCCTACCTCGGCCAGCAAGGAAACACAACCATGATACTTCTTCAAGCTGTTTATTCAGGAACCTTGTACATCAGATTCCGCTTCCCCCAGCCTCAGCAAGCCCTTAAATGTGTGCTCATTGCCCAATCAGCTCATGCCACCTGGCGATCACGGATAGGCCACAGAAGGAGGAAGCACAACAGATCCATCAAGCACTTTCAAATAAGGCTTGTTTACAGCTAAACTCGGACTACCTGGCATCCAGCCAGGCGCCATCTTGGAGCTGTGGCTTCCCACAGGAAAGTAACAGTGTGTAATGAGGTTTGTCTGAAGCAGAGACGCATCTGGAAATGGAATACACAGGTTTTCCATGCTCAGGAGGTTCGATTACCTTTTGTGAGCATTAAGAAGATTGTAAAAAAAAGCCAAAGAGACAGGATGTCTGCTGTTAGATTGTGTCTTCTATATATGACAGGGAACCTGCACACAAGTGTGGTGGTTTGAAAGAAAATGGCCCCCAAAGGAAGTGACACTATTAGGAGGTGTGGCCTTGTTGGAGGAACTGTCACTGTGGGGGTGGGTTTTGAGGTCTCTTTTGCTCAAGCTTCCCACAGTGTGACAGTCAGTTGACTTCCTGTTGCCTCTGAGTCAAGATGAAGGACTCTCAGTTCCAGCGCCACATCTGCCTGCATGCCACCATGATCCTCACCATGATCATAATGCACTGAGCCTCTGAAGTGGTAAGCAAGCCACCTCAATGAAATGTTTTCCATGATAAGAGTTGTCATGGTCATGGTGTCTCTTCACAGCAATAAAAAACCCCAACTAAGACACCAAGGAATCCCAACAATATGGCTGCCTAAATAAGACATAAACAAAGACAACACTAATAGACATGTTAATGTGGATGGTGGAGAATATTATAAGGCCCATCACTAGATTAAGAGCTATGGGCAGCAGTCAATGGCTGTTGAGAGAGGGAGAATCTGTCTTCTCCAGGGATGAACTCCCTGATGGGCATTCAATCCCAAATAGCTAGCCCTAAACATATATACACATGAGAAACAGTAAGTGGACCCAGTGGGTTGTATTTCTGTATATGCATGTATGTATATATATACATTCATAAACAACAATAGTTAAAAAAGAGGTCATGAATTTGAGTGGGAATAGGGGGATATAAGAGGAGTTGGAGTTGGGGAAAATAATGAAGTTTTAAGAATGAAATAATAATCTTCTAAAGAGGAGGTTTGTGAAACCCATGAGACAATGTATGAAGATCTACGATGACCAACACTTCACTCTGTAGCTCACTCTTTAAATATCATTTATACTTACCTTGGTAGGTCATGGTTTGATTTATATATATATATATATATATATATATGTATGTATATATATATATATTCCTATTTGTTCTATGTATTTGTTCAAGCAGTATTAATCTCTATCACTGTCCTTGCCTCCACCCACAAAAAAGGAAAATAGAAAGGAAATGAACAAACAAAGGAACTTATGAATAGTCCACTTTTCTCAGAACTCTTACATCCACAAAACATGCTGCTGGTGAAGGTCCCTATAGGCACTGGCTATATCACTGTTGACAAATACAGCTTTTAATTAAATCTCCATTGTTCTATTTATCCATAAGACGTGGGAGGCAAATGTTCGGGCGAAAACCTGCTAGCTCAGAGAGGTTGAGTAGCAACTAGCTGACCTTCTCTCTTTGCTGGCATCTCAGAAAGAGAGGGTTCATCAAAAGAGCCCATGCTACACTAGGTCCCTCCCTGCTACTTCCTGTGTGTCTCTCTATCATCTTACAGACACCCTATCACTCTCTATCATTACTTTCTGTCAACGAGTTGCTAACTCAGCCTCCTGAACCAAGGTTGACTTTATTTAATGCAAACACAAACTTGGGGTTCACAGTGTGATCGCATATCCCCCAACAGTGGGAATTGCCAGGAGTTAGGGGAGGAAGAAATGGGAAGTTGCCATCTAATGAGCATAGACCAAGATTTATTCAATATGAAAATGTGAAATAGTCAACACTTCTTAACTTAAAATTGTTAAGATGCACCATAGTAGATTAAAAATTCATTCAAGGAATTATGAGCAATGGGCATCAGATAAGGGAATTTTAAAGCCAGGGTGTTGGTGTACACCTGTCATCCTAGTACTCAGAGACAAACAGGGGAGTTGTGAGTCTGAGGCCAGTGTGGGCTGAAAATGAGATCCTGTCTTTAAAAACAAAGGGTGGAGAACTCACACCGTTTAAAGCACTTCTTTAACACACATGGGGTAGTTAGATTTCATCTCAAGCAACACAGAAAGAAAGAAGAGAGACTAAGATTTAGTAAATTTGAAAGACCATACTTTCCAAGTTCTCTAAACATAAGATGCACCCAGCCCATATTACCAGTCAGTTCTTCTCAGACCCAAATGCCAGCTGACACGGGGACTTTAGAGCCTGGGTTGTCGTCCAATTTCCTGATACTGGAAGGTGAAGGGCCTGCCAAGCTCTTGTTTGTCTTAGACGAGTTTCCTAAAGGCTCAAGTTGAATTAAACATTTCTCCTGTAAGGAAGAGTCTATCATTGCTGCCCAGATGCTCTGTCCACTCAGAAAGAGTTCAGCTCACATTCTGTCTGGACATTCTAGGTCTCCCTGTTTAGTCCAAGTTTAGTCACAACACAGGCCTGCTTTACATATAGTTTTACTCACAAATTATGGCAAAAAGCTATAAACTACTCAAAGTAAAGAGCATGTCATAATCCTTTAGATTGTATTCTCCCAGCTTCTCATAGGGTGAAACCTAAATGTATATTTGTTAGAATGGATGTTAAAATCATGAGCTACATTTAAATAAATTAAACATATATATTTTCTTAGACAGTCAGTATAACTTTGGATATAATGATTTCTAACTAGTGTCTTTATTAAATTTAACTGGAAGGAAGTGGTTGCATTAACATGCTAACATATTTCCTTTGTGCTAGGCAATGTCTTAGGTAATTTGCATAAATAACATTACTCATTTAAATGGAATAGGATGAGTCATATGTAAACATTATCATACAGTTAGGATGTGCAAATCAGATATATTATGTTTATCAATTTAAAAATGGCCATTAATCTAATTTTGCTACCCAAGAGTTCATTTCTTGGAATCCCAAATTGATGTTTTGATCTACCCAATCACATTGAGAATATTAAACTTAGAATATTAAATACACTGACTGCACAAGTCACATATTCTCCAGTAAGTTATAGTGATATGATAATATTGTTTTAAATACGCCTACACAAATGCCCATTCTCAAAGCAATTTTCATCCATGAAGGGAATGAATTCCTCCAGAAGAATCATTCCCCACCCCACCCACCTTGGTATCTTCTTTTAGTTCCAAGAGTATGTCTTGCTTATGGTAGAGTCACATGGCTGTTAAAATATGCAATTTTGAGTACCAGAAATATTTTTAAATGAGGAAAAACAGTTCTATCTGGAAGCTTTTGACTGGGTTTTTTGTTGTCATTTTTGTTGCTCCTGCTGTTCATTTTTACTAAAGTCATTACTGGGAATTTTTCTTCTACAATACTCAAGGGCTGGGGAGATGTCTCAGTCAGTAAAATGCCTACTGTGTAAACAAAAGGACAGGCATACAAACCCAATATGTTTCTAAGATACATACAGAATGCATATATGCATCAGTACCAAATGTATTATACTCTAAAATTTAGATATTACCAAATATGTACAGTATAGAGTAACTATTGTATAATGTGTATACCATGTTTCTGTTAACATTTCTAATTTTAAGTAATAAATAGGACAGATTTGGTCAGGAAATAAGGAAACTTGAGATTTAGATTACTTGCTGGCATAGGACTCTTGGAAGGCCTGGAGAAGCTCCAGAAATACATTCACATGGATAAATCCTTTCTCTTTCTGTGATTACATTCCCTACTCACTGGAATGGCCGGAAGTGTCCTAAAGATCTGCCTTAGGTGACAGTGGACTCCGTGGGATACCCTGGTGTGGGTAACCATCTAATTTCCATGAGTAGTCCAGATGCCCAGGCTAGAATTTGTTCAGTTCTGTTGTGTGATGAATGTGAAGACAAACAGGGTTGAGATGCTCAGAACCAGGAGTTTCTGAACTCGCCAAGAAGTTTTCATAGGAGACATAAAATGCTAAGCTGAAGATTTGGCCTCATTTGTCTCCCAGATGAGATAGAATTGCTTTTCGGGTAAAAACATGTTTGATATTACATGCAAATAGGAGCACATTGTATTTTTCTAAAAGTGAGAATCCTAAAATGTTAAAATGTTCATAATTACTATGAGTTAATCTGTTTATGTATGTCTGTGTATATATAAGTACATGTATCTTCTGCTTCTCTGGAGAATTCCAAAGAGAGTAAGAATATTATGTGAAGCTATTATGCTTCACTAATCATGTCTACATATGTATACACACATATACATACACATATACACACACATACATATTTATGATTTGGACTTGTTTCTATTCAATATAGGTAAAACAAATAAAAAATCAGTTTTAGGAAACCCTGCATCCCTAAAAGAAATGGTTCTTCAGGATGCAAAGTATGCATTGTAAGTAGTAAAGGACACTAAAAATATTTACAAATTAAAATCAATCAAATTTCTCAAAACAAAATAGTATATGTGTATACTCAATTTCTCACACCTAGGAGACCAAGCTAACTGTGATCAAATTCTAATATAATGAGTATGGTGAGACACATCTGTAATCTCATCTACTGAAGAAGCTCAGATGAGAGTCTAGTCAAGACTCAGGAAAAAAGTAAAAAAAGATGAAGATGAGAGGAAAAGTTGAAACCCTGCATTTAACATTCATTATCATATAAGAAAGTCCCCAAAAGCAAGATATATGGCTTTTGTTCCTATTTTTTAATAAAGGAATATACTCATATGGCTTCCATTTCAATATAAAAATATTAAAGCTACAAATCACATTAAACATTAAACTTTATGTTTTTGAAAACTCTCATTTTCTCACTGGGCTTCTACCTGCTCGGCCCTCTCTCCACTGAAAGTTCCTCTACACAGGTAACTGTGATAAGCACCTTGAACAGTTTCTGTGTGTGCTATTAAAAATATGAACTTGTTGTTTGTCTTAGTTAATGTTCTTTAGCTGTGAAGAGACACCATGACCATGACACGCTTGCAAAGGAAAGAGTTTAGCTGAGGCTGGTCTGCAATTCAGAGGTTTAGTCCATTGTCATCATGGCAAAGAGCCTGTCAGGTCAGAGGCAGGCCTGGTGCTAAAAAAGTAGTTGAGAGTTCTAAATCTGGATCAGCAGGCAGCAGAAAGATAGAGCCATGCTGGGCCTACTATGGGCTTTTTAAACCCCAAAGCCCACTCCTAATGACTCACTTCCTCCGACAAGGCCACACCTCCTAATTCTTTCAAATAATGCCACTCCCAAACATTCAAATCTATCAGCCTATGAGGGCCATTCTTATCCAAACCATTACACTGTTCTCTTAAATAAGTATGGTCTCTTCCAGAAAGTTTAATTAATTAAAATATAAGTATCATAGTGTAAAATTCACCTCTTTAAAGTGTTCAAGTGTGCAGTTGTTGCTATATTCATAAAGTTGTGCAAACATTACCACCAGCTATTTAAAGGATAATTCCTGAGAAGTTGTCTGCCTTTTAGCTACGACCTTCCATAACCTCCAATTCACCTACTTCTAAGAAGCCAATGATCTACTTACTGTCTCTATAGATTTATCTATTCTGAACATTTTATACAGTTGAGTGTATACAGTAAGTGACATTTTTGTGGTTGTCTTCTTTCACTTAGTACAATATGTTATATGTTTACTCTTTTGTGGTATTTATCACTTCTTATATCCTTTCTGCAGTTGAAAATTCCAGTGTATGATATATACCACATTTTAATCTAACTGTTCACCAGTTGATAAATCTTTGGGTTGTAGCCATAAGTTTTGCTATTAGGAATAAGAGTGAATGTACAATGTGAGCCACGTGGTGGTGGCACACACCTTTAATCGCACTCAGGAGACAGAGACATATAGATCTCTGTGAGTTTGAGACCAGCCTGGTTTATAGAGAGAGTTCCAGGACAGGCTCAAACACTACAGAGAAACCATGTATTGAAAAACAAAACAAACAAATAAAATAATGCACAATGTATGTATAATCATGTGCAATTTTTTTATAAACAAGTATTTCTATTCTCATTAAGTACATCTGCACAGAACTTCTAGGTCCTATGATAAAACTACATTCAGCTTTGGAGGAATTGTGAGAGTTATGGTCATAAACAGCATCATTCTACTTTCCCTTCAACAATGAACATGTGTGAATTTCTCCAAATCTTACCAACAGTTACTTGTGAAAATTCCATATCCCCTTTTAAAGACAATGGGAAGGAGGTATGACTAACACACTCTGGCAATGACTATTTTACATATCTTGGAGTCTGTCCTAGATAGCTTTAGTTGTCAGTGTGGCACAGCCAGTCTAAACTGAGGGATTCCCTAGATCAGATTGATCTGTGGGCATTTTCTAAATTGTTACCTGATGTAACAGGGTTCAGCCCACTGTGGGAGGCACCATCCCTTGGCAGGTGGCTCTTTCCAGATGTTACAGTCACATTCTGCCAGTTTGAAACACACGAATTTTGGCAGAAGACAATTCAAATACGAACACACAGGGACACCTAGCTCTCCCTGAATTTCATGAGTGTCTTTATACCAAAGAGCCAAGTATATAAACATTTTCACTATTGATACCTCTAGTTAAAGACAAATCTCTCTATTCACCAAGAAAATTGGTGACATTTTGTAGCACTTAAAATAGAATTATTAATCTGCTACTACCCAATTGTGGGCATCAGTGAAGGCTACATTTATGTGTATTCAATGTTCTGATAGAAAAAGATGTGGGGAGGAGATCAAGAAATACAGCACTAAATCCTGACTTTGACACCCACCATATATTATCTGGGATCATTTATCACCTAGGTTGACACCACCCCTACTCATTGGAGTTAATGTGTGCTCTAAATTCTATGTAATTCTCTAATTTCTATTCCATGCTGTGTTATTGTTTGCTACTCCTGCCGCCACCACCAAAACAAACATGGGCAACAGAAAAACATGATATAATCATAGACTCGCGGACTCAGAAATTGAAGGTTTTCGTATAGAACCTCTTTTAACAAAGGCATGGACCTGGAGAGGTTAGGTGACTAGTTCTAAAACACATCCTCCCTAGATTGAGTAGCTTCAGTAGAGGGGGAAGGTCTCTAAAAGTGGTTTGCAACAAGGGGTGTTTGTGGGTGGATCCCAGAGAGAAGGCTACATGCTTCCTGAGAGTGAGCAAAAATAAGTCTGGGGTGAGGAAATATGTATAACCGTGTAGTTACTTTTCCTGTTGGAAGAAGTCCCTGGATTCCATCAAATTCTCAAAGAAGTTTATTTTTGTTCAGCTAAATACTCAGCTTCCAGCAAAATAAAACACATGGCTTATTAGAAATACTCTATAAACATTAGCCGGCTGACTGTGTTGAAGTAGCAACAAGAAAATGAGTTACTATTTCTACTGAAATAGAAGAAGGAGGAGTCACCCCTAGAGAGAAATCCTCTCAATTCCATGCTGCCGCAAACTCCATCTGTATGGAGCCATCCATCACCCTACTGCCCCAAGTCCTGGTGAAGTTCACAATGATGTGCTTGTCAAAGTCATTCCAAAGATGTTTGAGATCACAATTCCATTCCCTCTAGGAAATCACTCGTCTTTTTAATTTAACTTTACCATCTGATTTAATTAACAAGGGCTGAATGACAGTTAATAAATGACATACTAATTAAGTGATTCTTTCCTTTATTAATGTGATCCAAACTTTTAGACACTTGTAATTTTCTTTAGTTCAGTCAAGTAAGATGTTCCTTTGTCTAGTTCAACTAGATTTATCTTACTTTCCTGTTAGTTGAAGACCCAGGAAAATCTCTAGTACATCTGGAGCATTCAGAGGAAGTATCATTAAAAGCTGACCAAGGGGCAAAAGTGTAGCCAGTCAGTACAGCACTTGGCTAACCTGCACAGGCCCTGACCCCATCCCTAGCACCACCACACCACCTCCTCCACCATCTCTACCATCACCACCACCACCACCACCACTGCCACCACCTCCTCAAACACCTCTACCATCCCACAATTTCCACCATCTCCACCAGTACTGTTACCACCATCATAAAACAATTGGCTTTGAAAATAATAAGGACATACTTTGGACCCAACAAACATGACATAATCAGAAACCAGCTGCACCATAGAATGGGGGTGAAGCATTTAGACACAGAAGATCCATGTTTGTAAGACATTCAGACATGATGGTGCACATACACATAGGAGACCAACGCAGCAGTGGGAAGTTCCAGATCAGCTTGAGTTTCATAGCAAGGCCTTGTTGAAGAAGGAAGGAAGGAAAAAAAAGGAAGGGAAAGATTAAAAGAGAGGGGGAGGGAGGGAACAAGGGAAGGTTGCAAATTGGAACTTATTTGTATAAATACCAAATCCGTATCTCTTTCTATAGTAGTTATTAAATATTTAGTTTGGTAAGTTTTTAACAAAGACATTCAAATATGGCAACAGCCTAGAGTCCCAGTGATGGGCCCTTAGCAGTGAAAAGGTATTATTCCTCCAAGAATCAGGCCTGGCTATTCCACATACATCTAGGATAGCTAACACAGGTGTGAGTGCATTTCCAAAACACATAAATGTTACCTGGAAACAATTTGCCTTTCACAGAGTGTTTATAGTTAAGGATTCACTTTGCCAATGGAAATTCAAAACCACATTCCTTACAAAACTGGGTCTTACTTGTATTCTCCCACCCCCCCCCAGATCCAGCAAAGAAAAGCTGCCTAACAAGGGATTGTGGATTTAAATATATTCAAAAAAGAATATAGACAGTCTTGTCATTTGTCTTCTCTGTCTCGATGGGTGACTCTCATTCTGGAAGCTTCCTGACAACTAAGAATGCAAAGACCCACAAGCATAGGTACAGGAACTGAGAGTTCCCTTGGTGAGGCAGGACCAAAGGGACACGTCTCCTTCACTATTTGGCATCCCCTTGAACAATGAGCCTCAATATTTTAAAGACTTCAGTGAAACAGCAAGTTCAATCTTCCTCTTGCCTAGAGATGCTATTTCATCGTTCAGAGTTTTGTTTTTTTAGTAGCATAGGGAGAAATTAAACGCCTGAAGAAGCATGTGCTCTGTGGTTACAGATTTCGTTTTAAGCACATTCATGTTGTGATTGAGCTGTTAGGGGAGATAGTAAGCACTTGTGAGACTGAGGTATAGAAGGACAGCTAATGAAGTGCTCATCTTTCATCTCTCCTGCCATTATGGAAGTACATTTTCATTTTTCCTGCTTTTAAACATTGTACATTACTTTATATAATTAATAAAAAATAAATATAATCTGGCAGATACAAGGCCAGGAGCCACTTGGCTCCAATTCAGGAGTAATTTCCAGCAATCATGAGGTTTTATTACACAGAGATGCCCTTGCTCCAGATGATAGAACAGCTTTAGAAGACAAAACAAGATTTTCAGGAGAAACCATAAAGCAAATACTATAAAGACTAGATTTGAACAAGAAAGACCTCGTAAATAGAAGAGATGATAGTTCGTCAAACAGCATGATCATTCCACCTAAACTAATGTATAAAACTAACAAATGTTTTGCATTTGATCAGATATAACTTCCCAAAAGGAAACCTCCCCAAAGTTAGGGTTGGGGCAGGGTTTTGCTTTTGTCTTTTCAGGAGAATGAAGGCATCCAGCTAAGGGATCTGAAGGCCGCTGAACAAATGAGACAACTGAAGAAGAAGGACAAATCATACAGAAAACATTTCCCAAGAAAAAGGGTAAATTGTCCTATTAGTATGTCACATCTCCAACAATTTAAATGTTCATACATCTCCCTAAATGTTTGTTTCTACTATTCTCTACAGACATATAATGCAAATGGTCTTTTTGTAGTCAGTCCAATTAAAGATTAAAGCTGGCTTTGGATTTGAAATGTGACTCTCTCCTTCTGTAAACCCAAGTATAATTGTTAAAAAGAAAGTCCAAACTCTCCGTCTCATGTCAGAGGAGCCACCTGATATGGAATAGAAGAAAAGCCAAAATTAGGGACTGTTCTGTTGCCACTAATTTCATAATTCTTTGACATTATTTTAATTCTTTAAAACTTTTCTTAAGGTATAAATATTATAACAAATTGTATAAGATTAATATATACATTAAACTTTTTGTCATAATATTAATGGTCATACAGAGTGCTAACTAATTCTATAAAGAGGCTTCATCTAGTTTCCTGTATATGAATTTGTATAGCTCTAGCACTACGATCTGTTCCACTAATTGGGCAAAGGCCTAGAAATTGGAATAAGAAACAAGACAGCGGGTCATTCGTTTAACAGCAATGTTGGAATGCCCAATGTCAGATGCCATTTATTGAGGGGAAGGAGTGGGCTTATATACTGATTCTCACCACAGTGGAAAACAACAGGGTTTTCAGGATTAGCTCCTCCCCAGCAGGTGTGTATTTGCAAAACAGGAAGAGTATCAATAACAACTCCAGGGCAATATGTTCCAGCCAACAGCTTCAAGCTTGCTCAAAGTGCCTCAGGGGTCCATGCAGGGCCCTACAAATTCGGGTTTGAGTCTCTATCAGTCAACTAGTAATTAAGTTTTTGTACTCTGGATGTATATAACAAATTATGATCCTTTAACCTCTTTGAGATTTGCTGCATATGACATTTAAAATGTTTAAATTTTCTGCAGTGAACCATGCCCATGCCCAAACTGACCTTTGAAGTCTCCAAAAGGATGATAGGGCCCCTCAGTGACAATTCCACCTGGATTATGGTGACTCCACTAAGCTGAAAACAACACCCAAAGATCAGCTTTGGACTACAAACTTCTCAGGACAATTTCAAGGTGGCTAACTGATAGGTTCAGCCTCACTCACAGTCTGTTCTAGCCAGGACTTGAGATAAGCCTTTCACTTTCCCATCACACAGAGACTAGACAACAAATGATACAGCTAGCTCTCCCAGGACTTGACAATTATCCTTTTTTTTTTTTTTTTTTTTTTTTTTTTTTTTTTTCAGGATACATTGAAGATACTGTTGCCCCTGCACCAGAAAACAGGAAGTTATTTTAAGATCACAATGCCCACATTGCCAAGAGATGGGGTGGAAAAATGTTGGTTGTTCAATGGGTATAGGATATTTGCCATTTTTTAGGGGGTTGGTTACAAGTCCTTAATGGTAATGGTCAGGAAATAAAAAGCTGAACAAAGAAGATGGGCTTCAGAGATCTTGTTCTGAAAAGAAAAAGGGGGGATATAAATATCATAGGATAAAAAAGATAGATTATTGAATATACTTTTAAACCAAAAAAGCAACTACTAGTCTTAAATATTTTACATTGGTATGGATTTTTTTTTGTCTATTGATACAAATTTAAGGTTATTTTGATATACTTGATATGTTTCTACTCTTGTTTAAGATATTTTTGTATATTGATACAAATTTGAGGTTAGAACATACTGTATATACATTTCTATTCTTGTTCAAGGTTTTGTACCCATGCAGCTCATTTAAAAATGTAATGCAAATTTATAGTACTTCCAAGTTATTATTACAAATTATTTAGGATAATAAAGAAATGCAGATTATTAGTCACCTATTACAATAAAACTTGTAGTCATTAGACATGTGTTCAAGGTCAAACTGAAATATATTTTAGATAGTCTTCAAACACTTCAGAGATCTACAGAATGTGGCATTTAAGATGTTTTAATAATGTAAGGTTCTCTTTTTTAATGACATTGAGATATGTCTGCTCCTGGCAGCACCAATGTACTTCAGAGAAGATGATGGACATCAAAGAAACTCTATAGGGTGTTTACTTTCTTTGTGGTTAAAAATATAATACCCTTGCCTCAACTGCTGACAGTATGCTGTCCAAACTGGACAAGCAAGACACAAAAGAAAGTGACTGTTGAACTTTGCCAAGACAAGGTAGAAAAGCCCTTCAGAATATCCTGCATTACAGAAAAGTCTGTCTGATATTCTAGACCTGTAGGCCAAAGATGGGTGCCCCAATGGTACAGATGAAACCTGGGTGACTATCCAGACAGCCAGCTGTTTCTGTCATTTCTCACATTTTTGGAAGTCACTTGCTTGCACTTTCTGTCTACTCAGGAAATACTGTATCTTTCAAAGGTTTCTGTTGGTGTTGAAAACGAGATAGTTATTGTTTTACTTTTTAACAAATCCAGAAAAGACACTCATAAAGTGGTGTAAAGTGTATGTGGTTGAGAGACATAAAAAGATAGTTTTGGGTTGGTAATGCAAGTGAGGATAGGGAGTGAATTAGTTACACTTTGGACTTACCGAGATACAATATATAAGGGAAATTTTCTTTGAAGTTGTCAAATACTAATGGACTAGACATCATTAATGTAATTATTGCCTTAAATACTTGTATGTAGTTATTGTACTTATCATATACAGTCTTTCTATGTTAGTTATAACCTTCTCTTTTTATTTAGACAAAAAGGGGGAAATGTGATATTTCAGTGGGCAAAGCTAGCCACTATTTAACCATAGAGGTCTGGAGGTCTGTACAGAGAGGAGTCAGGAAATGACAACACAGGGTAAATACAGGAAGTGATAAGGTGGGACATATACAGGATCTTGACCCCTTTCAGTCTGGGGATTTGGAGGATAAGTAACTGTGGCTGCTCCTTTGCTTTTCTGATCTTTCATCTTTTACCCCAATATCTGACACCGTGTTTTTATTGATAAGACTAAATAGGATCATGTGTCATTGCTGCCTACACAGACCCTGTACCTAATGGGTATGAACCCTTTCTGACTGCACTGTGACAGATACCAAAGCTGGTGATGGAAGCTCAAGGTAGACATGAATGCATGAACCTGGCTTTTTAGAAGAATGGACCAATACCCTCTTTCTGTGTCAAAGTTTCCAATTCTTGGTACTGATTTCATTATACAATGGAGAAGAAGACCTAGAAAATTAAAATTTCTAAACATTCCTCAGAGTAAACTGCAATTCATAGAAGAGCCATCAAACCCTTAATCTTAAATTAGGAGCTTATTTTAATTTTTGTAAACAACGCATCAAAAATCCAGCAATTTTGAAAAAATAGATCCTATGAGAAAATTTTTATGATCCAAGTTTATTATTTGAGAAGATAGTTGTTGAAACAGAAAGAAATATGATTTTAAGAGGTTAATTTGGATGAGAATTAAACTCTAAAGTTTGTCTTATCCTTGTTCATACATAATGCAAAAATTAAAGTGAGAGTAAATGCATGTGATATTCAGCCTTCTTAGTAACTATGCTTTACTTTTAAAATGGCCTATAAGGGAATTTCCTCCATAATTATTTTTAGACAAAGTATAGAAATGAAGTAGTGATTTG
This sequence comes from Phodopus roborovskii, assembly GCF_943737965.1. NCBI lineage: Eukaryota > Metazoa > Chordata > Mammalia > Rodentia > Cricetidae > Phodopus > Phodopus roborovskii. The sequence continues at coordinate 25,818,920 of NW_026126525.1, read as the reverse complement.
GGTGGATCTGTGGCTTCTTATGGTGAGAACCTACAGTCCCACATTTCTATGTTCCCATAAAAGCCCACTCACACTTTGCCCGAGTCACAATGATGGTCAGCCAGTGCCACCAGTCACCCCCATATCATTTGGAAAGCAAGGACCATTTGCTCACCTCCTTTCCTGCCCATCAGCCAGTGTCCAGCAGAGGAGCTCTCTTTCACAGGGACAGTTGGAACTTGATGAAAAATCTTCCAGGGGTTCATTTGGCCAGCTACGGTGTATCAAGTATACCTAAGTGGGGAGCCAAAGGGACCTCCTGTCTCCCTAGCGCAGTTCTAGAAATGGCCTTCTTGGTTGTTAGAGAAGCTCATGAGACTTTAAAGGGGGTAGACAAGAGTTACCAAGGTATTCAACAAGTTTGGAGGAAAAATTACTTCAATGAAAATGCTACTGGTGTTATGTTCAGGAAGTGGTCTCTTGTACCAATTCGTTCAAGGGTACCTCCCACTTGAGAATACATTATTGTCTGATAACAGCGCCACTGGTGTAGTGATATCATGCAAGATTCCCATTATTGTCTGATAGATGTTACAATGAAGTACACCCAATGTTTTGCCCTTTGTGGCCTATCCTCAGGAAGGCCACAAAGGGCACACAAAGGTGGCGTGGACCTCAAAGACTGAAGAGATCACACAGAGGGAGGAGCCGGCAGAGGTTTTGTGGTGATTTCAAACATGCTGTGGTGGTTGTTCTTGGTTGTCACCTTGACTGCATCTGTAATTAACTGAAATCCAAGAGGCTGGCTACACATGAGAGAAACATTTTCTTAATTAAACCTCTTGAAGTAGGAAGATAAACTAATCTGGGTCTTTCTAGGTGGGGAGATCCACCTTCAATCTGGATCGCACCTTCTGCTGGAAGCCTATATAAAGGACATGGAAGAAGGAAGCTTTTACTCTTTGCCTGCTTACCCTTAATCTTGCTGGTAAGTCCATTCCTTCACTGGCATTAGAGTCTGTGGTGATAGATTATTCATGATTTATTAAAGCTTGCCTGAGAATTCAGAAAACAAAGCTAGCCACCAGCTATAGAGATCTGGCACCTTTAATCCCAGAACTCAGGAGATAAAAGTAGATGGATCTCTCTGAGTTCAAGGCCACCCAGGGCTACACAAGATTGAATCAATCAAAAAGAAAAAAACGATCTCACACTTATGGTGGGCAGGAGAGCTGGCTTCAGGGGCTTGAGAATGAAATCACTGGCCCTGCTGCTCACCAACCACATAATTAGAAGAATGGTACATCTGCACTGCATATGGACAAAACAGTAGACCTGGCCCTGGTGATGTGAGTTCTAGTGATCCAGACCCAAGAGCATGACAGAAGAACTGGCCCTGCTCCTCACTGCCTGCTGTATTGGGCAAGCTAGCTGGGACAGTTCTGGAGAGCTCACCCAGGTAGTGACTATGAGGGAAAGCTGTTGGGCTGACCAACCCAGCTACCAAAAGGCTCATCCCAACATCCACCTCATCTATGTTCTACTGGCGCATGCCAAGGGGCCAGTCCTATAGATCCAAAGCTGCAGGATCTCCACGACACCTGACAATAACAAGGGGAGTCCCAGTGAGGGCCCAGCATCTATAGTGTAGCAGAAGCCAGAGGCCTAGAACAAGACCAATGGCTCCTTGCAATGAACACTTACAAGTGTATATTGTGTGACTCACTGGGCCACACTACAGCGTTCACACTGAGATTTTGTTGTTGTTTGTTCTTGGTATTTGGTTTTGCATTTAAATGTTTTGCTATTGTGGGGGGATGTTGCAGGGGCAGAAGGTGGAAGTAAGTGTATAGTGAGATGAGGGCGACCCAGATGCCACAAAGAATCAATAAAACATTAATAAAACACACACGCACGCACAAAAGCACAGAAAATGAGTACAATCAGATAGGGATTAATGTATCATACAGGACATTCAGAGGAAAATAACTAACTGTGAGCATATCTCTGTGTTGTCATGTTTTTTACAAAGGCTAACAGTGCAGAATTGCAGAACTGAAGTCTTATTTCATGTTACTTTCTCAGATGCTTCTTCAAGAATCCTTGTGAGGCATCTGAGGATTTTGCAATGATCTAGAGATGCCTCAATTCTTTGTAGCTAAGTTTTTTTTCTAGGAATCTTTCTTGCTATCCAAAGGAATAATTCAGACTTAAATGTCACCCTCTCTACAGAAGTATGCACATATAGAGTACTGACCAGACTTGGAACTATTAATGGAAAATACTGCCCTGGATTCTGGTTTTATGGGGATAAAATGATTATGTTCCAGGAAGAGAAGATAGTGGGGAAGAAGAAAAGCAGGGCACAGTTGAACATCCTAGAGGAGCAGAGGAGACTGGGAGGAAGAGGCGGACAGGAGGGAAAAGAGAAGCGAACCCTGAAGGAAACATGGAAGTAGGGATGGTGGCCATGGTACAATGCTTGCCTAGAGAGCCTGAGACTGGAGGTTTGGTTTGCAACACTGCAAGACAAAAGCACTATGAAGCCATTGTTATGGAAACACACACACACACACACACTTCTTTGATTTTTTTAAATAACTGTTTTTGTTTGTTTGTTTGTTTGTTTGTTTTGGTTTTCAAGACAGGGCCTCTCTATGCAACAGTCTTCAATGTTGTGGAACTCACTATGTAGACCAGGCTGGCCTCAGACTCACAGAGATCTGCCTGCCTCTGCCTCCCAAGTACTGGGATTAAAGGTATACACCACCACTGCCTGGCCCTGAAAATAACTTATTTTTGAAATAGTTTCTCAAGAGGGATTGGAAAAAAAGCAATACAGAAGTTACCCTTTACCCAGATATTCTTGCTAATATAAAAACCCAGAACACAAAATCAAAACCAGAAAAATCCATGTTGCTAAATACTAACTAGGGGATAGATCCAATTCTGACTTGACAGTTTCATGTGAATGTCATTATTTTCATCTTCCTTTATTTGTCCATAGGTTTGTGGTGTTTACCACCTACATGTGTAAAGTAGAACAATTCTATCACTGTAAAGAAAGTTCAGTGTTGCTCTTTAGTAGTCCAGGCCTTGCCCAGTGCTGGCCCTGGGGCTCCATTGATATGCCCTCCAGGACTCACTAGTAGATCATAATTCTTGAAGTAAATAATTCTTGAAGACTGGCTTTACCCCATCTCTTTTCACGTGTTTGTGTATGTGCAAGTTTGCATGAGTATAGACATATTTGTTGGGTAAATGTACATGTGTGTGCGCACGTGCATGTATTGAGCATGCGCGCGCGCGCGTGTGTGTGTGTGTGTGTGTGTGTGTGTGTGTGTGTGTGTGTGTGTGTGTGTGTTGAGGTTTGAGGCCAATACTGGAATCTTGTTTGATCATTGTTCCACCTTATTTTGAGGCAGGATCTGTCAAACAAATTCAAAAGCTCACTGACCTTTCTAGTCTGGCTATCCAGCCTGCTCCAGGGACTTACCCCATCTTCATCCTCCAAGGCTGGGTTTATAGGTGTGTTGCCATGCCCACCTGGCATTTTATGTGGATTCTTGGGGTCCAAACTCAGGTCTTCTTGTTTGTGCAGTAAATGGCTGAGCCATCTCCCCAGCCCCAAGACTGACTTCTTAAATTTTCCCTCAGCATTAAGCCTTCTCATTGGTTTCCAAAGTTTTGACCAAGCAAAATTTTTCAAATAAAACTAACTTCCCTAAAAGTGGGGATTACTCCATTGTTAGGAGAGAACCCTGAAGTACAAAGATACCATCTATCTTTACCCAAATCACAAAGATGACATTCATAGCAGCCAGACCTGGAACTCGGGACAATTTGTCTCCAAAGATACGCCAACTGTACTCATGTGGCCACTGTTATAATTAGGATTTCTTTAATATCAAATCTTTCAGAACCCAGCCCCTAGTGCACTTCTCCTTCTGTTCTCTTTCCAGTGGACAGAGTGGGAAACAGTCACGCCTGCCTGGTAATACTGTTTCAAGGAGGGCAAGAAGAACTCAGGGTTCTGGATAAACAGGCTAGGTCACAGATTGGCAGCCTGGGAGGGACCCATGGAAGATGAAGCTGAGCCAAAAGCAGAGACCACAGCATAAGAGAATGGAGTGGAGCCAGGATGTTTGATGAGACCAGGCTAGCCAGTGTGATGGCTAACACTGTCAACCAGGCTAGCCAGTGTGATGGCAAACACTACTAACTTGACTTCATCTAGAACCACACAGAGACAGACCTTTGGGCATATCATCTATGAGGGAGCTTATAAGTTAGGGTGGGGATTCTCACCCCAAATGTGGACAGCACCATTCTGTGGGCTGGGGTCCTAGACTGGTTAAATGGGATGTGGGAGGCACCAGTCTCCTCTCCTTTCTCCTTGTCCCTCTCCTCTCCCTGTCCCCGGCCCTCCCCCTCTCCCTCTCCCATGCCTCCATGATGGACTATATCCCAAGAACGATGAGCTGAAGTCAACCAGTCCTCTTTTAAGCCACTTCCTGTGAGGTAAATCCAAACACTGTAACTAATGCATCCTCTGAATTTGTCATGGCACCCCAGGGTCTCATCCAAAACACACAGGAGAGTGAACTCAGACATGGACCAGCTAAGGCCCAAAGAATGTGGAAGGATGACAACAAATACAGATAGTCTTTGTACCAACAGCCACTGAGATCCCTTTAATTGTATACATACTGTAAGAAAACCAAAAGTAGTGTACCTCTGTTTTCATCCTAAAATGTTTATTGACATAGCTGATACAATTACATAACATAGCTGTTTTCAAATTAAGGGTGGCTGGCCATATCCCCTTCCCCGATTTGCTAATAGTAAATAGGTATTATCCCAGATCTTGCAAATTACGAAGTGAAGTCATTTGGTTTCAGAGCACCACCTGGTGGATTAATTACCAACAACAATCCAGAAATAAGGTGAATCTAGAGATGACCACAGCCATTGAAAGGATAATAAAGGAATATTATCTACAACTTAATATGCGCAATTTTTAAAATTACAGTGTGTGTGTGTGTGTGTGTGTGTGTGTGTGTGTGTGTGTGTGTGTGTGTTTCATGTGCCAGTGCATATGAAAGTCCAAAGAAAATTAGTGGGTGTCATCGTTTCTCTCTACTGTGTGGGTCTGGGGAATTGAATTCAGGTCTTCAGGCTTGGTAGCAAGCAACTTTAAAATACTCTTTCCAGTATCCACAAGTACAATAGATGATGAAAGGAACCTTTAAAGATATGATTTTGAGAACTCACACAAGAAGACATAGCAAACCTAATAAACCTAAGTCTGTAAGAAAGCAGATTTAAACTGAGTCCGTTACCAATAACCTTTCAAACACACACACACACACACACACACACACACACACACACACACACACGCCATCTTAGATAGTTTAGCTGGTGAACTCTAGAAAGCATTTCAGGAAAAACTCCTAGCTATTCTGAGTTTAAGAGACTATCCTCGGCCTCTACATTCCTAGTTTCCACATCTGAATTTAACTAATCACTGATCAAAAATACTTGGAAAAAACTTCCTTGTACCAAACATGCAGGCTACTTTTATTTATTGTTATTTCTTAAACAATTCAGCAATGACTCTTTGCATGCTCTATAGTATTTACTATATTATTTGTACCATATAGTATTTACATTGAATTAGGTATTATAAGTAATCTGGAGATGGCCTAGAGCATTGAAGAGGATGTAGAAAGATATATGTAAGTACTGTGTCAATCTACATGAGGACATGAGCACCTGCAGATTATAGTATCATGGGGAAGGTCCTAGAGCCCAGGGTTCCATGGACAACAGTAGCTATAATTTTGTTTATGAGGCCAGCATTACACTAATACAAAAACCAGACAACAATATAAGAACTGGTGCTTTGGTCTGAATGTTTTATCTCCCCAAAATTCAAATGGTGAAACCTAACCCCACCATTATAAGATTAAGGGTAGGCCTCCATGAAGACAGAGTCTCCAGGATGGGACTAGGGGCCCTTATGAAAGATGCCAGAGGGAGCTTATTTCCTGTCCTTCATTTCAGAGTAAAGGTACCATCTACAAACCAGGAAAAGGCAATTGATTGCCTGATGGAGAATGTGTTGCCAGCTTGATCTTAGGCTCTATACATTCCAGAGCTGTGAGAAATAAATACCCGTTGTTTACTAACTACCTGGTTCATAATACTGCTACAGGATCCCAAAATGGTGGAAAGTGAAACTACAGCCTGCTGTTGCTCATGTATAGGTGCAGAAATCCTGAACAAATATCATCAAATCAAACCACGCAGTGTATGAAAGCACTGCACATTATGCCAAGTGGGACTTGCCCCAGGTCTGCAAATCAGGTTCAACATCTGAAAACCAGTTAATGCAGTACAATAGGCTGAAGAAGAAAAATCACACATCAATAAGTCCATTGAAGCATTTAAAAGTCTCTTACCCATTCATGATAAGAAAAATATCTCACCATATACTAAGAATAGAGGAATGTCTTCTGCTTGATGAAAAACACCTACAGAAACCCACAGCTGACTCACACTCAATGATAAGAAACTTGCAGCTGTTCTGAGTTCAAGAATAAGGCAAAGACGATTCCCCTCAACATGGTTCTGAAAGTTTCAACTAATGCAGACAAGAAAAAGAAAATATAACAAATATTAACTGTGAAGGAAGACATTGGGAAATATGAGCTTTGAGTTAGCCAGGTGTGTACTGAATGAAATACATAAGAAGGCAGACCACTTTATAAAAGAATGGTTCATGAGAAGAGAACCTAACACAACAATGGAACAAAGTGGTTCCTCTGTTCATTTACAATTTGGGGTGTTCAAGGGCAGTGTGCTTGTATTGGTTCAGGATCAGTGAGGCATGCGTGGAGCAGTGATGGTGGGAACATGTGCTAGGGCAAGCAGCCACATCTTGAGCCAGGATTGGAGAGGAAGAGGAAGGCTGGCATGCCACACCCACTTCTTCTAGATAGTGTGATACAAAAGTCAGTCACTTTCCCATAAACCAGGAGCAAATAAGTGAAAAATCTTAATTTCAAATATATTACCATTTACATTAGTGTCTCTCAAAATTAAATTATTTGGTATCAAGCTAATAAAGTATGTATAAGATGTATATGAGGAAAAATTTAAAACTGATGAAAGATAACAAAGAATAAAATAAATGGAAAGAAAATTTGTGTTCACACTAATGAACTCACACATACTATTTCTTTTCACAATTGTCAGCTGTTCATGGTGTTTCAAAATAAATCTCTGGAATAGTTCTTTACTGTGAAATAACTTCTGAGACTCAGCTTTCCTCACACTTCCAAGCTCCAGTTTTCATATAAGCAGTGGGTGTGGCTTTTATCTGAATTTGCTTTGGACTTGGAGAAGTCATCGATTTGTAACTCCTCCTAGGAGCCGGGCATAACCTGATTCTAGATTTCAATTTTATTCTTTGCTCCTCAGTAAATGGCTACTTGACCAAATTTGTTTTGGACTCAAATAATTCATAATGCATGATTCTTTAAGAAGAACATATTTTCTGTTTTTGAGTTAATACTGAGAAATGCTCTGGTAAGGGGCATGGGTCCATTCTCCCATGCTTCTCACTTCCTTTCTATGCGCTCTGAGCAGTGTTGCTCTGTCCTCTGCCCCAACTGCGTAGTGGAGACACAGTAAGCCAATCCAAGTCTGGACTGAGCTGCCAGATTTCTTCTCCCCATGGAAATCTGGAATAAGGTCAGAGAAAAACTTATGACAGCAAGACATGGATTCAGAAATTGATGTTACTGTCACTTACGATGCCATTTGAGGACAGCATCAATGACCTACCCCAAGACAGTACAGGAAGTTGCTCTTCATATAAACACACACACACACACACACACACACACACACACACACACACACACGGGAAAAAGCAAAGCAAAACTAAGGGGCTTTGCAACTAGATACTTTCCTGGTAGTTCATACTTCTCATATTTCTGAGTTCCCACCATAGCTAAGAGGGCTTAGAAGAGACCAGTTTCTACATGCTTGAAAATATGGTGTAGTAATAAAAGATCTGAGGAAGAGTGAGACCGTGTTACAGGATGGTTGCTATGGAAAGATGGTTCTCAAGAAGAGAGGCTGTACCAGAAAGTATCCGAATCAGTCATAATACACACGGATGGGGCCTGAGGACAAAAGAGCTTTTCTTTAGGGAGGACTGATGGGGCAGGGGATAAATAGTGTTATCTTTGGCTAATTTGAATGTTTCCCACAGGCTGGAGACTATTAGGGCTGTCTTCAGATGTCCAGCACCGGACTCAGGGATCATTGAGGCTGATGCGCTGGGTTGGTTGGTCTGTATGAGAAAAGCTTGCTCCTGGGAGTGGGACACCTTCTAAAGGATGGGAGAGGCTGAGGCAAGGTGACCTAAGCATATTATTGAATTGTCTGGAACTAGGTGTGCCCAGCCCATGCATATAGGTCAGATATTAGGGTGTCAAGGCTGCAGAAGCTAGAAACAGTTTACATAGCTTAGAGTCAAACACACCCTTGTACAGCTTTGGGAACTTGTCCAAAGCTGCAGACCTAATGAATGCTAGAGTACTGAGGCTAAGTTCCCATCTAACCTACCATACTCCTTCCATCGCGTCTCCACAGCCTCTGCCTCTCTGTAGGAAAATGTAGGCCATGAGACCCAGACTCCAAAACCGCGAAAGCAAAAATCCCCATGAAGTGTTTATTAATCCTCCTAGGAAAGGACAGGAAATGCCAGAGCTTCAGCTTCGGTAACGCTGCTCAACCAATCACACGGAAGTCACTTCTGCCTACAACAGCACTGGCTAATTTTTCACTCATTTGTCACCTGGAATCGATACAGTATATCACAGTATGGTTATTCTTGGCAAAGGTGCTTGGGAGGGGCAGATTCCTGTTTCTAAGATGCCATTAGGCCTGTGACTTGAGTCTGCTACTCTTAAGATCAACAGTCCTTACTAGTAGGCAAGGCTCTAAGCCAAAGTGCTGCTCACCTTGATTCTCCACACCTTGACTTCCGGGCTAGATAGTCTTAGACATATTCATCTCCTCACTAACTATTCTCGTTCTTCCGGTGTATTGGGATACAGTGACTTTACACAGTGCATAAGTGGGTCAAACATTTTTGTGGTTTGTCTCTGTTCTTGGGTTAAGACTCCCTACTGGCAAAAATAGTCTGTTTCTTCACATTTCCATTCTCTGAAACTTTATTCTCCTTATTAAAAAAAAAGTTTATAATGTGGAAAAGAGGCCTAAGTATAAATTAACTCTATGAATACTGATGCATCTAAACCACAAAAAAGTAAAATAAAAATAAACTAAGCTATTTTTAAGCTGCTCGGTGAATCTTCTTAAAGGGTCTCTACTTCTCGCATCATAGTATAGTCAACTCCTGTACTCATAGGGAGATAGTGCTATATATAACTGACTTGAAATAAGTTTTGATGAGTGCATGAATCACACATAAATCAATACAAAAAGACATGAATGATGTATTAGCTACAGCACATATTTGTGTCATGAAATCTAAAAGCGAACCATCTCCTGAAGGACTCATGTGTATGTCCATGCACATGATGCTCTTGGCTTCTCACAGACTAAACCTAACCCTAGCCCTGACCCTAACCCTAAACCTAACCATAACCCTAACCCTAACCCTAGACCTAACCCTAACCCTAACCCTAACGCTAGACCTAACCCTAACTCTAACTCTAACCCTAACCCTAGACCTAGACCTAACCCTAACCCTAGACCTAACCCTAACCCTAGACCTAACCCTAGCCCTAGCCCTAGCCCTAGCCCTAACCCTAACCCTAACCCTAACCCTAACCCTAACCCTAGCCCTAGCCCTAACCCTAACCCTAACTCTAACCCTAACCCTAAACCTAGACCTAACCCTACTCTAGACCTAACCCTAACCCTAACCCTAACCCTAACCCTAACCTGAGCTGGTAGTGTACCAGGAACAGAATGAGTGGCAGAATAAGTGAAGCATCCAGAAATAGATGCAAGCTTATGGGCTTTATACATCAGTTTTAGTATTTTTATCTGCACTATTCTTTGCATCATTTATTCATTCTATAAATATTTATTGACTGTGCATTACCAGGGAATGTTCTAAGGTATCTGAAATAGAACAATGATAAATTTTTGTCTTGCTTTATTTAATCTACAGCACTTCAATGGAACATGCACTATTATTATAAGTCCATTTTATATATAGACAGCTAGCCTGAGAGAAGTGACTCATCTTCACCAAACATACTTTTCTAATAAGTGGAAATAGTGGATTTCAGACTGTGTGCTAAAGGCTCAAGGTATGATGCTAAAAAGTGCTTTTCACCACACTTACTGCCTCCAGCCACAGTACACACTTGTAACATAGTAGCCTGAAATTTAGATTAAAAAAAAAAAAAAAGACAGTCATTGTGGCACCTCTAATCCTAATATTTAAGGGGTAGAGGGAGGAGATAGTTTTCAATCCCATATTGGATTTGAGGTCATTTTGGCTTATATGGGATCCTGTCTCAAAAACCAGGGATTGGTGAAATTGAAATGGTTCAGCAGGTAAGTGTGCTTGTTACCACACTCAAGGTCAATCTCCCAGACCCACAAGGTAGGACAGACACACCCATTATCTTAGTTAGATTTTCTAGAGCTGTGATAAAACACCATGATGAACAGCTAACAGTTCTACATCACTGGGGGAAGTCAGGACAGGGATTCAGACAAGGCAGGAGCCTGAAGGAAACTCTACATGGCTTGCTCAGTCTGCTTTCTTATAGTACAGGGACACTTATAGTGCCCAGGGTTGGTAACACCCACAACTGGCTGGGGCATCCATATAAATGATTATTTAAGAAATCATACCACAGGCTTGCCCACAGGACAGTCTGATAAGGGCCACCATACTCATACACATAAAGTGAAAATAAAGCTTAAAAATTTTTTTTCTATAGGAAATGTGTGCCTTAAGAAGCTGCATGTGTCTGGATATTGTTCTTGGGCCTTCTGTGCAAAGGCACAGTTAAAATCCTAAATAACAAAGTAAAATATAATTAGTATTAGTGTGTTCAAAATCACACAACCTTGCAATTCATTCACTTTGGTTTTCTTTGGTTAAGTCACACTCCTATTTCATAAAGACTAGTCCAGAAAGTAGCTGTGTAACAAGTCTTCTTCTGTCCTACCAGTCAGCTCCCAAATACTGACATAGAGACTTCTTACTAATTATGAAAGCTCAGCCTATAGCTTAGGCTTGTTCATAACTAGCTCTTATAACTTAAATTAACCCATTTATAGTATCTATGTTCTATCAAGTGTCATTACATCTCTTCCATCTTGCACCTCCTGTTTCCTCTCCATGTCTCCTGGCATCTCCTGTACACCTAGATTCCCCTTCCCTTCCTTTCTCTCCCTGGAAATCCTGCTAATACCTCCTGCCTAGCTATTGGCCATCCAGCTTTTTATTACACCAATCACAGCAACACATATTCACACAGTGTACAAATATCCCACCACACAATTGAGTATCTATTTTATGAAATAAATAAATTTCAATAGCACCAATAATTTTCTTTTCTTTCTTTCTTTCTTTCTTTTTTTTTTTTTACATATTTTTATTTTCACTTAAACACAAAGACACACCCATGGCCATCTGAAGTGAGGGCGAAAAGCTACAGTGTACTTGTGTCTCTGGATAGTGGGAACATTTATAATGAGAATACAAGGTGTCTACTCAAGGTGAATTATTACTGGATAAATGATGATTACAAAAAAAACACAGCAACACAAACCATGACTGAACAGATCAGTGTTTGGGCTTCTTCATCACTGAAACTCAAACAGGCCTCTCTGATGGCTGACAGATTGTTCCTAACATAGCTGTCAACCTAGACCTCTGTTTCTGCCACATATTTAAATTCACATCACGTCACAATAGTCACATAGCACCTTTCTACCCTAAAGCAGCCAATATGCACCCAGTGGCAATTTGTAGACTGATCATCTCTGCTTCCTCCTTGGTTGTTGCCAGCTTCCTAGAGTCCGGGTGCTGAGATGCACTGTGTGGGAGCTGCAGTAAGAGAGGTCCTCTGTGTTATAGAGGGTCCCAGTGTCTCCCATCTGCATTCTTCACCCTCCCACTTTAGGCAGCACAGCTTAGTGATTGAGCCCTCTGCTGCCACCATTAGACAAACCTAGCCTTCAACCATCACTGCCCAGGTGACTATCCTTCAATAACTCCCAGCCCCTCGTTTAGCCCATTGCAAAAAAATGGAAATGGTAATGACAGTCGAGGCTGGGCAGGGTGGTTATTTGGATTAGATGAATGTGAGCAGTGGAGCAGTTTGAGGTCTGAATGCAGAAAGCCATCAATTTGGTTACCTGCAAGTGTCACAGTTACGATGACAATGATGAACAGTGACGATGTATTTGTGAGCTGAACAGAGGATCACTCCCATTGGGTCTGGGGCCCCATAAAGTGGTACCTGAATATCAATCCTCTCCCGTTCTCATTTAAAAAAAAAAAAAAAGAGGGCAATGAATTTAACTCCCTGGCATTCCATGAATCCAAGGACAAAGTGATCCCTAGGCCCACTCTCCATTTCAGTCCTATGCATCTGTTCCTTTCATCTTTCAAGCTCATTCTTCAGAGTCACCGACTATCTCACACGTGCCTGCCTTGCACTAGGCAAATTCACACCGGCTATGTTGCAATAGGAATAAAGGAAAAGCAAATTAGCTTCAAAGTACTTAGAAAATGGCTATCGAATTCAAACACTCACAAAACCTAAGCTATCTCAAGTCTTAGATCCTAACGCTATCTCAAGTTAATTCAAGCTATCTCAACTCATAAATTCTAAAGCTCCACTAAATGGCCTTTTTTCTTTTTTTTCTCATAGTTTTCTATCTACAACACAGTCCTCTTGAGCAGATGTAAAATAATTTATTTTTCATCTTTTGGCAAGTTTCACAGTATTAGAGAAAATAAAAGTTGTTTATTGATTCAACAGTGAATCTGAAAGGCTTTCAGATCTATCTTTGGGTCAATGAATGTTCTAAAAGTATAGATGTTTTAAAAAAGTAAAATGAAGGGCTGAATATAAGTGAAGGGAGGAAAGGAATGTTAGGACTGGGAAAGGTTTAAGTGGCCTCCTTAAACTAGCTTCATGATGTTTTTATCTGCGAGATAATTAGAACAAAAAGAATTTTAAAAAATTAATAAAGGGAAATTTTAATGGAAATGAAGAAATAGCTTTCACAGTACTGGATTCCCCTAGAAAAAAGTACTTTAGTGACAAAGCTAAGCATAAGTCGCCAGGAGAATGTCATGAGATGGCAGACGACTTTAAATAGGAAGAAGTTTGCTGTGTCCACAATAGACAGAGAAGTTCCCACACACTTACAAGACGTGGTAATGGCTATGGTGCTTGAGACATCCTGTAATGACTTATTGAATTACTACACCATTCTCTCTCTCTCTCTCTCTCTCTCTCTCTCTCTCTCTCTCTCTCTCTCTCTTTCTCTCTGTCTCTGCTCTTCCCCCATGAACTTTTCCTCTGTTGTTAGAATCCCAGCAGATATGACTTAACAAATGCACAGACTATCTTATGGTGTTCTTCCATGCCTCTTGGTGTCTGATCTCAAGAGCCAAATGAGAGGATGCAGACCAGCATATCCCCAAGACATCCTGCACCCAAAGCAAAGCTGCCCAGTGCACAGACCTTCTATCAGTCAGTACTCACCTACTCACAGCTCCATGGGCCAAACAGATAAGCAACCCCAAGAGAAAGAACTGTGACAAGCCATAATTTGCAAAGAATAGCTAATTGTAACTCTGTCTAATCAATACCAATTGTGGCCCAGTAGGGTTTGGATCTGAGCCTAACTATGGTGCCATTAACCAAAATGAAGAAGTTCTAGATAATCAGTTGTGTAGAAAATCAGAGCTTTCCTTGGCTGTGCCAGTTTTGAGGTACTAATGTGACAGACAGTTGGGGAATGTATATAGAAAGAAGGCTTGCAGTTGAAATCAAAGGCCCACTTGACCTTCACTTTTTTTTAAAGAAGTACAACTTTTTTTTTATTTTATATAACAAAGTCCATTTAAATGAAAACAAACATTTATACACAATATTTGGGAATTTGGGCATTGTTCTTTCCAAACTACTTCCTGCTGTTAAGGGGCGCTGTCATGGGGGATTCGAAGAAGATTCAGAAATCCTGGCTGTAGTCTGTAAGGCTGCTTTGTCCAGCTGTTTTGAATGTAGGATCACCTGGTACTCTGTTTCAGGTGGTCTGGCCTGATCAAACCACATTAGTCTGGAAGGAATCCACAGCTTTTCATTTTCTGTGGAAACAAAAATAGAAATCATTTTCCCCAGTAACTTGTCCTTGAACTTAAATTTTGGAGTCAAAGCATTTTTTTAATTTATTATTTTACATGTCGATCCCAGTTCCCTCTTCCTCCCTCCCTTCCTCCCTCCCCTCCAGCCCTCCCTCCCTCCTTCCCTCCCTTTTACCCTCTCTGCCCTCTCACATGCACTCTAACCACCCTCCCTCCCATCCCCCCACCCCAATTCCATATGTAGGGGAATGCCATCCAGTTGGGGTCATTAGGTCTGACATTGACCTTCACATTTTAAAGACAGCCACTAATGAGCCACATAGCATTGTGGCCAAGGATGCCTCCCACAGGACTTTTCAAGAGTGGCTCAGTTGCCACCTACAGCCCTCTTTCTTCTTCCTGCTGCCATAACCAAAGGACCATTGCGGGAGCAGACTGTCACCCTTGAAAAGAAATCATGGTAGAGGCAAGAAACTGCCCTTCGGGGTGTGGAAGAGAGTTTTCTAACTAGCAGAAGGCTCCAGGAAGAACTTGCAAAGGAGCCAATGAGCTGCCCTTGTGGGAAGGAGACAGATTTCTTGTTCCTGAACCGAATGCTCACCCTGGGCCCAGTAGGAGCTCTGAGTGGAGAAACATGTACTTTAGCAGAAAGGAGCAAAAAGGTCCGGGGGGGGGGGGAGGGGGAGGGGTGAGGGAGGGATGCCTAACAAGCCAGGAATAGTCAACCTGTTGAAGGGTAAGTGAGAGGCCAGGTAGTGTTTGCTCTTTAAAAGACCACAACCCTCCGATGCCTCATCTCTGTCTCTCTAAACTGAAGTGGGAATGGGAATCTCAAGACAGATCACAACCCCTCTCTTGTAGTGGCATCTTGCCTTGCCAGTGAACTTGTAGAAGTGGCCACACCCTTTGGGCGTGGTTTCAGGTGGTCTAGTGGTTAAGATTTGGCACTCTCACCACCGAGGTCTATTTTAGCTCTAGATTTTACAGGAACACAGGGAGAAGTCAAATTTAAGGACTGAAACGTTAGACTAGAGGGTATTAAGTTTTAACAATGGAAAATGACTGAATAATTAATTATAGAATTGGGCTTAGACCATGTTAAGGGTATTTCCAAGGCAGTTGAAAAATAAAAATTATTTCAAATTTCTATTTCTATGACCTGAGACTTTGCATCAAAACAGTTAAACCTATTAGTTCTTAACACAGAGACATCAAGTGAAGAACGCTATCTATCTCCAGCTATTTTTCTAGTTTCTCCATCAATTTCTTCTTTGACCCTTTGATTGTTGAAGGGCACACTGTTCAGTTCAGGTATATGGAGCTCAGGAGAACAGCAGAAATGAAGAGGCACATTTGGAAGCAGTGGGCTTGAGCTGGGACTTGAATTAAATGATGAGACTAGATGGCACCGTGTAAGGAGGGCTACACACACAGAGGAGACATGAAACAGTGCTGCTCATAATGATAGTGAGGAGAGGACCATGAGATAAGAGGAAATAGGACAAGGCTGTTCTTAGATGAGAAGAAAATGCTTCATGAAACAGACAGAGCAGAACCATGATTTCTTTGGGAGATGGGGTCTTTATGGTGACAAAACACCTCCTCTGAAGATGGCTGCAGGGAGAGTGGTGATTGTAGAAACACCCAGGCTTCAGGGAGATCCAGAAAAAGGGTTATCAGAGTGGCTGAGACCAGATGAGGACACAGGAAAGAGTGCTGTGACTCCAAAGGGTTCCAAAGGGCAAGGTGGGCAGGAAATTAGGAAATTAAAAAACAAAACAGGAAATAGGGTCAGATGAGAGAAAATACAGAATGACACAGAGGCACAAACAATATGGAATCTCTGGGGGTGTGGCCTTCCGGTAGGTTGTGAAGAATGATGTCATTTATTCTGAAAAGCTTTTGGGAGGCATAAGTGTCTAGGTCAGGCCATAAGTGTCTAGCATGCGGCCACTGGATATTAATTCTCTCATGCTGACCTCAAAGTAAGATGCTCTGTGTCAAAAGATTGAGTGTGAGGACCCTCTCTGCCTGTACTTATGCAGTACCAGCAGTGAAGGCATCACAGAGAGGAGAAACTGTATAACAAAGATTAAGCGCTGACTGCCTTGTGTAGGACAGACATTCAAGGGGCTATTAGCAAGGGTTTGCATCCCCCTTGTTCTTGATGGAAATTACAAAGTTGCAAATATCTAAGCATGCCTTTGAACTTAACTGGAGCTCTCAACTTCATTTGAGTATTAATAACTCAAATGAATTTAGAATTAAAACACACAAACAATCCACAGGGACAAAGAGGCATAAAAAAGACTTCTTTTAAAGGTCCTTTCTTACCGTCACCACTGAGTGGAGTCATCAGAGAAGAGAATAGTGGGAGTTGATGATGTGATATTGGTGAGTGCTCAGTTGTTATTCTGATATAAGCCCATACAGTGCTGCTTTTAAATTAATACTTTATTATCTAAATGGCTGAGTGGATGATTAGTTAAAAAAATTATATACACCATACCATGTGATGTGCCTGCTTAAAACAACGTGTGTGTGTGTGTGTGTGTGTGTGTGTGTGTGTGTGTATTCCTATGAGATATTATTAAGTGAAGTGATAGAATATGAGAATGGAAGATGAATGATGGGAACAGAAGATGCATGATAGAACATGCAAGATGGAAGAAGGAATAGACAGACAGACAGACAGACAAAGTGAGCTTGGGGGATAGAATCTGATCCTCTTCAAGAGCAAGTACTCTTAACTATTGAGCCATCTTTCCAGCAAGACAGAAACATGAATACATGTAGATGTATATGATAGATAGAAGGGTGGATAGATGCTAATAGTTCTATAGTTGTAAATATGATAGAGAGGTGATACATAGATGCTTCTTGATAGACATGGATAGAAGATGCTTCTCTAAGGTTACTTCTGGAAGGTAAATTCTGCATGTCCTACTTTAAGTTTTCTTCAGCCTTTCCTTTTCATAGAATCCAGTTGTAACTCAGAAGCATCAGAGACAGAGAAGTTTCTGTTTTCTGTGGTCAGGGGACAGTCTCAAAGCCTATTCCAGAAAGCTACTGCCACTGAGGTAGGTCCTATTCGGCCCTTCAGCTTGTCTTAAAACTTGTTTGCTTCTTCTCTGGAGTGTGTTTATTGTTTTTTTCAAGTAAAACTGCATCCACAGCAGGCTGCTGCAACTGTGGTAAAAGAGATTGTGATTTCAGGTTTGTAACCTCTTAATTCCAAGGAGCTGATCATGTACTTGATAGCTCATGGGCTTTTGACTGGAGAAGAACATTCCTATTCTGGTTTGGATAGAGAAACTGGGCACCAGGTGACAAATAGGAAAGGACAGTGCCCATATCTTTCACAATCCATGGTTTGATTCTCTCCCTCTTTCCTCCATCCTCGTGTGTTTATTGTGCGCGCACACAACCTTGGATTTTGTTCCTCAGGAGCCACCCATCTTGGTTATTACATTTTTCTTTCCTTTTTTCCCTTGTTCAGTGATAGAATTTCTCACTGGCGTCTGGGGCTTGCATATTATGCTAGTGTGGCTGCTCAGTGAGTCCCAAATAGCTGCTAGTCTCTGCTTCTCCAGCACTAGCAATGCTTGACTATATCACCATCGCCCAGGTTTCCACATGGGTCATTATAATTAAACTCAGGTCCGATGCAAGTACTTCACCAACTGAGCCATCTCCGCAGCCCCTCATTCTGCTTTTTAATCATGATGGAGAGCAAACCAGGCCTGATGAAAATTTTCAATTGACAAGTTCACTGGTTTTAGAATCTCCTAGAATTCTCTTAGTAGGTCTTTGAGGGCATTCCTAAAGAAATCTGAAGAAGGGATGAGGTTTGGGTTGTCCAATAAGTTGAGGGCCTGGACTGAATGAAAAGAAGAAAGGATGATGGAGAGCACCACCACCCCAGGCTCTGGACTTCTTCCCAGATGTGAGGAGTCAAAGCTGCATGCCCTGACCCTGTGAACCCTGCCACACCTTATCCACCATTGCGGTGTACCGTCTTAAATTCTTCCTTCCTTAAATTCCTTTTGTTGGGTATATTTTTCTTAGCAACAAAAAAGTAACTAGTACACAAGGCTCAAACAAAGAACTGGAGAACATGGAGAAGTTCACACCATCCCACAACAGATCACAACACCATACAGTGGAATTGACACTGCCCAGAGGCATTCTCGGGGAGGTGAAAGACCTGTGTCAAAAGAAGGAGCTGAACACGTTGAGTGGGTGTGCTTCTCAACACAAGTAACATCTTGAACAAGGAGGGACAAGGAGGGAGATCCTAGAGAACAAATCAACTGGTCACCAAGGACTAACATGGTTCAGATACTACTGTTTGTAAAGCAGCTTTGTCACTAAAGACCTGAGCAAGGCCACATGAGCCTCCCCATAGTCTTTCAAACATGGTATCAGCAGTTCATCTTGCCCAAGAGCATGAATCCATACCCTTTCTTGGTCCCTTGGAAAACTAAGCTTTTCTATGTGTATAGGAGTGTTGTCTATTTTGTGTTGCTGTAACAGAATACCCAGTACTAAGTAATTAAGACAAAAATAAGTTTATTTTTATAGTTCCAGAACTGTGCAAGTCAATATTGAGGTAAGGGCTTTTGTGCTGTGAGGAACATGGCAGTGGGCATCACATAGCAAGGGAAGTGCAGGTACCCATATACTCCTTCCTCTCCTTCTAAAGCCATCTGTCTCCTCATGCCCACCCCACCCATGGTCTATCTAATGACCTCAAATCAATTTGAGGGTTGAATTTCCACATGAAATTTGGTTCAAACCATAGCAACTTCATTTAAATTAAGGTCAGAGCTTCGTCAGCCTCTTGCTAGAGACTGTCAGAATACTTAGCTTGTCTTTCAAGCTCAAATTTCTCTGTGATAACATCATAGAAATTCATAAACTGTTCAATTTACATTTGAGCTTTTAATCAAATTTCATATGCCATAACTTCATTTGACATTGCAAAAAGAAATATGCCTTCTCTGAATATTTAATCACACACTGGTCATGTGAGGGTTCCTTCTCAAGGAACAAACCCCAGAACTGAGAATCATTGAACTTGTTCTTGATTTTAAGCTAAATGGCTAATTATTCCTAAATAGAACGGGCTTGGCCACATCTGACACATGTCTCCACTGAGGAATGAACCTGTACTTCTAGCAAACCTGAGTCTTTGATTTAAGAATATACTGTGGGCTCAGTTGGGAAACATAAATAATGAAAGCTGGAGACTGGAAAATGGCAAACTGGCACAATCTCATTCAATGGGTCCAGCTGCAAACACTGGAACTAATAAAAAATGCATGCAGGATTTCTTTTCAAGCCTTAACACACTACTGCTTTAAATGTTGGTTCTTCCTGAGAAATTCCTCTCAGCAGGTACTTTTTTACCCTCACAACCTTAGCACATTGCCAGGGCCTCTGGAGACTAAACAAATTGCTAACTTAAAAATTCATTACAGTATTTTCTCCCTTTCCAAGACATAAACTCCACTCTATAACATTTGTTCTTCTGAATCCCAAGATTGTAATCTTCAAAGCTCCATCTTACCCATTTTAAATCCACTAGATTTAGTTTAAAAACAACCACCCCCACTCCCGGAAGTCTCAAGTGGGAAGTGAAAACACCCCTAGCCAGCATATTCATTTCCTCCATATAAGCAACATCAATGATGATGATAAGGGTGACCCCAAAAGGCCTGGTTCTTGGAAAGGAAGTATGGAATGTTTCTAGTCTGCATGTAGGCTGCATGTAGTAAATAAACAATATGGTCCAGAGTCTGGAGTCACTGTTGGAAGTCCACGAGCAAAAGAAATTCAATTTCATGTAGCTATGTAAAAGCCAACACTACCCTGAGATGGTTAGATCTGTTTTAAGTTCCATATGACTTTGCCTCTCCAGAGTGGATGAAAGGGAAAGGGAAGAAGACAAACACTCAGAACCAAGGAGACAAACCCATCCAGAGCTAAGAGCAGCCACTGAGAGAGGGGGGAAAACTGGAGTGAATGATATCCCTTTATTTTTAAATAAACCTGTGAAGGTCGTCGGGTCATGAGTAAGAACTAGATTTTCTTTCTTTGGTTGCTTGAAACTAAATTCCCAACCAAACTCAGTTCCAATCACCTCTCTAAATTATAGTGCATATGGCAGAGATGGGTTTAGTAGATGAAGGAATAAGAAACCCAATTAAACCACAGATTACTAATAGATAATATTCTGCTCCAAAGAAATGTAATGCTTTTCTTGTTTTAATTTTTTCAGTGCTAGGGGTAGAATCCAGGGCTCCACAGTATCTAAGGAAAAGCTCTACCGCTGAGCCACACCCTTACCTCCCACCTCTTTTTTGGATGCAGTAAAAAAGATAAGTGGAGGCCAAGAGAACATTGTGATCAGGCAGTCTATGACCCTTGAGAGTGATCAATGGCCATAAGTCATTCCAGAGTACATGAGAGATAACGCCACTCCAAAGAGGCGGTATGATCTCACTTCAACTTGACTTTGATATTGTTATAGCTGATGAGAAATGTGTCACTCTGGAGAGTGACAGCCCAATTGGAAATGGGGACTCAGGAAAGTTAGCAGTGAATACCAGCGATGTCAATCACAACCAGATTACTTTTCTCTACAAAGGTCTTAAGATGCAGGACTTAGATGTGTCCTACTGTCCCCATAGCCAGGATAAAAAAGCCCTTGAAAGCATTTACAGAAGTTCACTTCAATCTTGTCTACACTTAGCCACTCTCTGACTGTGAATTCACTCTCTCCTGCACCTTAGAGCTGGAACGACTCATTAGGTGATAAAAATGAATATTTAATAACCCATTAAAATTAATAAACCAACAAGCAGATTTATCTACCATTCTCTCATAAGTTAATATGAGCCTGTCCTCTTCTCTTCCTGGGGATGCATCTCATGGGGTACTGGCACAGAGACTTCTAGAACTGTACATCTAAAACCAGACCCAGCTAATAGGAATTCTAGCTGACCTGCTTGAGTACCCTGTCCCTTGTGTTACAAAAGAAGAAGGAGGAGGAGGAGAAAGTGAATATGTGATTTTCTTATCATCCTTCACTAGATGATTATTTGAACCAACTCTGCAAGGTAAATCTGCCAAGCAAAAATCCAACATTAATCTCTGCAAGAACAAACCACATATCTGTCATGATTTCTGTGGGCACCAATACCATATTTTTCCTAATTTAAGAAATTAAGAAGTTAGAAAAGAGAAGCATTCAATTAATATTTACGTTTATTTTATTTAAATATTTATGTGTGTGAGTGTTCTGCCTGAATGTGTGTATGTGTGCCACCTGGTCCTAATGGAGGTCAGAAGAGGGCACTGGATTCCTTGGAACCAGCATGTGGATGGTTGTGAGCCACCATGTAAGTGTGTTTCAGATAAAATCTGGGTCCTCTGAACAAACTACAAATGCTCTTAACCAGTGGGTATTTCTCTAGCTCTTCAAGAAGTATTTTCAAATGAATAGAATTTTAAGAAAGGAAAGGAAACTATTTAAAGCCAATGTCTCTCCAGAAAATTAAACTACTGATGAGATGTGGAGAGTTTTTGTAAGATTATTAGGTCAAGTGGTTTCTTTCCCTTTGGAGCTACTCATAAAAGAGAAAAGAAAAGAGAACTATGTACATAGACCAGTCAGGTAATTGGACTGTTCATTAGCATACAAAAACTGTTAGGATGTAAGTTTTTCTTGTTTGTATCAGTCAACTTTTACTGCAATAAAAAAGCTGACATAAACAACTTGTAAAGACAAAGGGTATATTTTAGTTCCTAGCTTGGGAGGTTTCAGTCCATAGTCTGAGACAGTACATCCTAGAGGGAGCATGTGGAAGGCAAAGTTTTCTTTCTCATGGTCAGGGTGTGAAAAAGAGGAGGAAGGAGCTAAGATCTCATAAGCTCATGGTCTCAGTGACCAGATGAACTCCCAGTAGTTTCCATGACTCCAACAGCACCAAATTGGAAACTAACCCTTTTGTGTGAGTCACAGCTTTAATGGAAGTATAGATTGAGATCATCCTAAAATGATTCCTGTGAATTTATTGTCCTACTTGAGGAAGAGAGACATCTCAAAGTCCACAGCATGTCTCTATTACAGGATTCGGGATATGCATATGCAAATTGATGCTTCTGCAAAAACTATGCTGGGCCATAAGGAGATAGCAAACTACAGCTGGTCCTTCTGTGAGGAAACCTATAGTGTATAAGCAATATAGTCTAGAGGTCATAGACATGGAGACTCAGAAAGCTGTTCACACACAGTGTAGATGTTGCTGGGTCATGTGTGATTGGGAATGTCCTCCTGTATATATGTGTATCTTATTGGTTGATGAATAAAGCACTGATTGGCCAATAGCCAGGCAGGAAATATAGGTGGAGCTATGAGAAGAGGAGAATTCTGGGGAGAGGATGCAGAGAGAGGCTGCCATGCTGCTGAGGGAGTAACATGCCATATTACTGGTAAGCCACAACCCTGTGGCAATACATAGTTAATAAAAATGGGTTAATAATTAAGAGAGAGCTAGCCAATAAAAAAGCCTAAGTCATTGGCCAAACAGTTTAATAATTAATATGTCTCTGTGTGATTATTTGGGGCTGAAGGGTGGCATCAGCTATGTACGTACGTGCGTACGAGTGTGTGTGTGTGT
This sequence comes from Phodopus roborovskii, assembly GCF_943737965.1. Lineage (NCBI taxonomy): Eukaryota > Metazoa > Chordata > Mammalia > Rodentia > Cricetidae > Phodopus > Phodopus roborovskii. The sequence continues at coordinate 25,795,859 of NW_026126525.1, read as the reverse complement.
GTGTGATATAATACTCTTATCCTTTGAACACTTTATACAATGTATTTTAAACATATTCAATACCTCCCATTACTACCATCCCCACCCAACCATCCTTTCTCACCCGACTTTGAGATTTCTTCTCCTCCTCTTCTTTCCAATATCCTTCCATTTCCCTCCTTTTTTCTCACTAAGTCCAGGTTGTGTTTCCCACCTTATTTTGTGAGTCAGGCCTGCCCCAATGTATAATAAATCTATATCATCATTAAAGAAAACTGACTATCCTGTCTCTCAGCAACTATCAAAATGCCAGTAACACTTCTGTTAGTTGTGGGATCATGATGATGATGGTGGTGGTGATGATGATGATGATGGTGATGATGGTGGTGGTGGTGTGTGTGTAATTTTGTGTTCACCTTCCCCATCCATGCTGGGATTTTTGTCTGGCTGGGTCACTTTATTTGGTGGTCTGCTGCAATATTCTGAGCCTGTTGACATCTAAGCTGGCCCAAGTTCAAATGTCAGAGTATAGGGTTCCAAACATCTGTGCTATCACCATGTTCTTATAAGTCAATGCATGGAGTCCCAGAAGAAACTCTAACAAAGATTTTATGCTAGTCACAGAAGGACAACTACTGATGATTGCCACACAAGGCAGCTGGGGGAGTCAAATACAAAGACACGGAAAGCAGAGCAGAGGTCAACCTAGCTGGGGAGAATGAGGGAGAGTGGGTGTGTTAAGTACAGACCTGGTTAAGGTAGTAGACACCTTTTCTACAGATAGGCAGGGATGAAGGATGTGCAACAACATGAATGTACTTAACTGCATGCTTAAAGCATGCTTAGAGTCATCAATCTCACATGAATTTACTAAATAAACAACCACTTGGTCACTGGACTCTCTGGAGCCATTCAGTGAGCCTGGCAGCCAAGATGCCTCATCCTCTGTCTGCCCACACAGTGCCACATTACAGCTTTCTTCTAAGAGACCGTCTTCCCTGGTGACCCTTCAGCAGAAGAACAGTCTTCCTTCCAGGCCTATCTGGTGCTAAGAACCTGGGTATCTGTTGTTGAAAGCCATTGTCTGAGGTGTGCTGGGTGCTACCAGATTCCTGCACACAAGCCACTTCTTTGGAATAAAATCCAAGACTCTGATCTAGGTTTCTCACCCATCTGCCTCCTTCTTCAAGGCCACACCCTGTAAGGAGTACGGTTTTTCCACCTGCAGCCCGGTCTGGTCCCACCGCCGCATCAGCCCCAAATAATGCACAGAGACTCTGTATTTGATACAATGCTATTGGCCAGGTGCTGGTTTCTTATCGGCTAGCTCTGTCTTAATTATTAACCTATTTCTATGTATTTCCACGTGGTCTTACCGAGAGCGGAGGAATGACGGTTATGTTCTCTCCAGGCTCTCCATCTTGACTCTCCTTACTACTTCCTCTTTCCTCCTGGTCTCCTAGTCCCGCCTATCTTGCTTTCCTATTGGCCAACAGTGCTCTATTCATTATCCAGTATGAGAAACATATATACATAATGGCATCTCCCATCAACACACAACTGCTGTGTTCACTTCTACTCTACGAATGGAGAAATGGGGGCAAAGGAGAGAGGGAAGACAAGTCCTCCCATAAGAACATGAAGAGAGAGAGAGGCTTGTTCCATATTAGAATCACTTGGGAAACTTAGAAATTCTGATTAAGCTTGTGTGTGTAAAGACCAAAACAATATTGGTTCTTGTTGATTTTTGTTTTAAATTCTCAGGGAATCACTGAGTTCTTTATTTCATTCTTAAACACCAGAGTTCCCCTCACACTCCTTCCTGTCTCAGTCATTGGTTAGTTTGCTCCTTCCTTCTGAAGCTTACGTTTATAGTGATATCTATAAAGCATACTACAACACCTGGATCAAAGAAAGGGGCCTATTATGTGTAACAAGCTGTGTTCTTGCCTCTCACAAATGAGCAGCCAAGACTAGGAGAGGCTAAGGCACAACCCCAGAGCTGCACATCAAGATGTAGTGGGATTGGGATTCGAATCTAACTCTCTCCGCAAACCTTTCACTATAGTATAGTATATATACTGCTTCCCAGCTTGGATAAACTGCTTGGTAAGAAATGAAATGTTATTACCCAACACATTTGAAAGAAAAACAGACTGTAGACTGCACAGAGACCATGAATCAATGAGCAACACACACCCTGTGTTATTCCACTTCTTAGGGACTTTTTTAGATTACACAAAACCTTGTCAAAACCTCATAGGTCAGATTAACCAAAGGCAAGGCACTGCTGAGACTTAACCCGTGTTCTCAGAGGGGCATTCACTTCACAGGACTCCACATGGAAACAAAACAAGCAATCCGAAACAGTTTTAATTATCAAACATCAAAACAAAGCAGAAAGAGGACACCACAAACTAGAACGTCCCTTCTATCTTTCATCAGGACTGTTTGTGGCCAGCCATTCAGTTGTAGGAACAACCTGTAAATCGGGTACTCAAAATACAGAAAGAGCATTCCAAGTATTCCGGTGGTCACACTCATGTTCTGCATCGTTTCCTGCTGAAGGCAAACATAGCTGAAACCACTCTACAGCCTGGCTAGCTCTGAGCACCTGCCACAACAGACACACCTATGTGAAACTGCTTTGCAAACACAGAACTCTGTTGACATCTGAGGCTTGCTGATGTCCTCTGATGAACTTCCCTCACTGCTTAAGAGAGGAGCTCAGCTGCCAAGTCCCAGGTGACATGGGAGTGCCAACTGCTTTCTTCTTGGTACCCAACCCTACCTTTCATTATGAAAAACTTTTAAGTACCTACGATAGTGAGTAAATATCTCTGCCTGTACTTGAACTAGACAATAAGTTCAGAGTGTGTGAGTCTGTGATTAAAACAGTGAGTCAGGCCTCAAAGAGGTCTGCCCCAATATTCCAGTGCCATATTGTAGGTGGGGCCATTCCGTACTGAGTCTTGGTGATGATGAATCAAGACACCTCTTGTGTTAGCCTGGAATCTAGAAATTTCACTGTTGGCCTGCTAGTTACAGCAAGCTTGTCATATAACATGTTGGAACTTTGTGGGGAAACTTTCATGGAATTATCCAGTGTGAATAACCTAGCAGGCAGGAAACCTTAGTTTGGAGGGGCTTGAGTCTGGTGCCATGGGTGAGTTTCAGTTATATAGTTTATTGGTCTTTGGGCTTGAACAACTTACATCACATCTCTTAGTATGTTTTCTACTAATTTATATTAGAGAGATTTCTGAAGGGGTATCATGAGAATAAAATGGTAAAATGCAAGTAAAACCCTCAACCTCAGCATGGGCAGTTTGATTTTAAACTATTCAATTAATCAGTGTGTCACGCTGTGAGTCAGAACCATTAGTTCCTGTAACCTTCTCCCACTCCCAGCTCTATTGATGGGCTCCTACCCAGAAGCCAGTCCTCTAGGGTGTCACTGTGTCTCATGACCACCTCACTGAGACTCTGTGTCCTAATATTCTGAGTTTGTGGGTGGCGATGTGAGTTGTAAATTCAAATCTGCAGAGGACAGTAACATCTCTTGGGTGTGATCCTTCAAACCCAAAGTGTAAGGGCTTGTTGGGGCAGGATATAGAACTTTCAAAAATTTGATTGTTTAATTTATTTATATCTTACCTAACTCATAGATACCTATGGGATTTTTATTTTTTAGAGGCATGCTATATAATACAGAAAGGGAAACAGAGAAAGGTTGGCACCATCATTTTGCCAAATTGTGTCCCAGGCAACCTTGGAATGGAAACATAAATACAAGTAAATCAGGTTATAAATGTCCTGATACTGATTGAGAAAAGGAAAATGACCAACTATAACATCCACATATGCCAGCATATGTCTTGTATGGCAGACACCGTTACAAGCATTTATCTGTATCAACTCACTTGGTGGCCACTGTTAGTCCCCATTCCCTCTATTAACTGGAGTTGTTAGTACTTAGATGAATAGGAAAGTGAAGTACCAAAGGGTTAAACGAGCAGTGTGGTTTAATCACTTGGAAGCACTAAAATTTGAGCCCTGGTCACCTGAGTTCACAGCTCATGCTCTTAAGGATCCAGCAACACTGTTTTGATAGGCAAGGTCGCAAAGATGAATGACAGGCTGTGGCTGTGCAGGTCCCATTTCCTAACAGTGAGCCTTTATAGAGACAGACTCTTTTGACAGAACACACACCATGCAGATATCATAGCTTTCCAGATCAGTTCATTTTGTTTTTAAATGGGGGATATAGAGGTATATGGCATATTGATGGTAACCTCCTTTTGTTTGCTTGCATTGAGTGAGAATAATCACCAGAGAATTCCAACATCATAACACAAATGGCCTTCCACACGAAGAATAGAAAGGACATGATCCCCCAAAGCAAAGGATGCTATTTCTAAATAAGAATAAACGTAGCCTTGTGGGAGATGGACACTGTTCATATTATTCTCATTTGGCTCCTGCTAGGTGATGATCATCCAGACAACACCAGTGATGCAAGGACTACCATATGGGCATCACCAACAACCTCCCCTTTTGCTTTTTCTCTGTGACCTCAGAACACCCAAACTCTAGGAGCCACCTGACACTCCATTCTTCTCCTGCTGGATCCCAGGAAGTTTTAAACATAATCTCCCAGGAACCAGATGATGTATTTTGACCATAGAACTGAGAAGATGATAAATAGGGGGGGGGGTGAGTGGGCACCCATGAGCTTCACAGTAACCTAACTGTAACCCCACTGTAGTGGTTCAGATATCCCACAGTGATGCTTCTCAATCCACATTTAGTCTGGCCTGACTGGTGATTGTTACCTTTAAAAGGGTATGGTATGGGGCTGGCCTTGGTAGCACACACCTTAGAGGCAGAAACAGGTGGATAGCTGTGAGTTCAAGGCTACCCAGGGCTATGTGGTGGGAATATGTTCCTGGTGCTGAACCACGAGTGACATTTTTCTCTTCTCATTTGTAAAGAATTTTATACTGCTTGTAAATTTGTGTGATTTTCTACTGCTTGTAAAGTGGATGCCGAACTGAACTGCCTCATGTGTTGAGGGTGTTGTCTTAATACCTGCAGTCCCTATATTTCCATTAGAATGCTATTATCTTTTGAGAAAAATAATCAAGGTCACTGGGTTAATGCATCTCACCTTTCCTTCTTAGTCCATAAATAATAAATCAAATATAATATTTAAAAGGAAAACCACATCCTATGTACCACTGTGTTTCTGGTGTTTTCTTCATAGGACCTTTGAATAGTGGCCCTAACAATGATCCTAACAGTTGCAGTCATCCAGTTGCCTGGCTTGGTGAGAGAGTACACAGCACATGACTATTAGGTTGATGCACATCAATATTACAGCAGTCCAGAACTTTCTTCTGACATTTTCAAATCAGATTACCATACATCCTGCTCTAAGTTTGAGGAGGCTGTTCCAGGATGATTCATATACAGAAGACCTCACACACTTTATCCAATAAGTATTGACAAACATATCCACTTAAAAAATCTTCTAAATAGCATATAGACTCCAGTGTGTTCCTTTGCTCCCAGAGAAGCTCCTCGACAGTCCTTGTGAGTAGACAGAAGATGGAACCCCTGACCCAACCTCTACTAACTGTCTCCAGGTAAAGTTCTGCTGCCCCTAGTTTCTCTAATGAAGGAATTGAATTTCCTGGCAGCTAAATAGTTGAACAGGGCTCTCAGGCCAAAAGTGTCTAATCAATACTTTCATTTCAGGGTTCCCAGGGGATCAACTAAGCAATCACTCCATAGCTGGCACATCAAGATGTATAAGACAGAATGGGGATGCATGGCCCAAATAGCTGCAGAAACCCATTTGTCATGAGTAATAAACGACAAAAACCCCAGCTCACAGTAGCGTCCATTAGATCAGCATGAACCTCAAAACTAAAACTGTGGGCCCCGTGAGATTTAGAAGATATATTTTTAAATAAAAAGAGGATAACAGTGCACCTCTGAGCCTTCTATAAAAAAATTGTTAAACGCTTCTCTAATCACTCTCCCAAATAACACAAACAGACTCTGCTTTCTGCTTGATGCACTGTCCTTATCACATACCAGCCTGGCACATAGCTCAGTCACTGAGCTGCGGCAGCCTCTCAGCCCAGCCAGGGAATTGGCTGTATCACAGACAGTGACGAACCAGTAGCTGGGTTCCTAAGCAACACAGCTTTTATACTTACTTGACTTTTTTTTAAAAAATTAGAGTCATTACTAAATAAATAGATACTAAACATATACTAAGTGTTTTCTTAAAAGGCATATATTTGCCACCAATGGCAATTATTTTTATAGTCAACAACAACAACAATCACTGTTGTCTATTCCATTTTCTTCTGTTAGTTACTGGTGTAGTGAGCAGTTTTCATTTAGTCCCTAAGAACATTTTGTGGGCTGTGACAGTGTTACCTAATTGAGGCTGTCCTTTCTGTCAGCACACAGCATTAAGAGTTAACATTATTTATCCTGTAGGCATGATGTTCACAGTATTAATTTCTAGTGCCAGCATTTTTTTTTTTTGCTTTGAAATGTATCTAAGTTTCACAAGAAGGTTTTCATAAGACTTGAGAGTTTTATGTGTCACCAGGAATGCACACACCTCTTTACTTATTACCAGATGTTTTATATCTGCTTCATGTGGACAGAAGTAGACCAACTGGCATTTATCAAAAGTCATATTTCTTGACAGAAGTGGGTGCATTTCTCCAAGACTGATTTCAGCTCTGACATTATTCATGTGATAAAATTCTGGGAAACTGTAGAATTATAATCATATATAACTTCAAACAGATGGCTAAAAATTTTAAATCATTGGAGTAACTGTACATATTTGGGGGTATGGCATATTTTGATACATGTTACATAATGTATAAACCTAGGTAACTGGTATATCCATCTCTTATTACCATTCTTTATGTTAGGAACATTCCAAATCCTTTCTTCTAGATACTTGGAAGTATATCATGAATTACTGTAACTATAATCACCATACCATACTGTAGAACATGAGACCTTATTTCTCCTAAGCAAATGACCTTTTAAATGAACTTTGAGCTTACAAGAGTTAATAAATGAGGACTAACTCGAACCTTTCCATGTAACTCATGAGCCTCAAGAATTTGTGCAAAGTAGACTCACAGATTGAGGGGTTCCTTAGAATACAGTGTGAATCAAAACCGAAGCATGATCTGTGAACACATATATGGCTGCACCCTAACACACGCACTTTATTACTAAGGAGTTTAGTCTGATGTCAGTTTGAAGGGACATGCTGACATGGATCCACAATGCTCAGGGGTTGGCCCCATTCCTTTCTCTTGGTGCAAATGCAGTGTCTCCTTTGGTAATCAACAACAATAACGATCACTGTTACTAACTCCATTCCCTTCTGTTAGTCACACCAGTGTGTGGTCTAACTCGAAGTTTTCATTTAGTCCTTGAGAACATCCTGTGGGCTGTGACAGTGTGCTGCCGGTTGTGTGATAGGTTGTGCTATCTATCCATCAGCACTCAACAACGTTCACATAATTCATTCTGTAGGCACCCGCACCCTGCAGAGGTGGCCCAGGAAACACAGGAGAACTTCCTTCAGTGCTGAGCTTTTCCTTCAGTCTGGAAGCTCTTGTGTGGCCTGAACTAACTCCCTGGGCTGACCTGCAGTTTTGTTTGCTACTATTAGAAAGGCTTCACTTGGCTGCCCTGAGAGATGCAGTCAGCCTGACCCTACACAAGACCTTGGAGCCCACGGAGGATCACAATAAGCTTCTATGGTGCATCTAATGCAGCCCTAAATGGTAACTCCCAGAGAGCCACACACCTGCCCAATCCATCCAGAAATTTTGACCAAGCCATGATTTCCCCTGATTAAACAATGAGACTGTTGATTTTTTTTTATTTTATTTATTTATTTCATATAACCAAGTCCATTTAAATGAAAACAAACATTTATAGACAATATTTGGGAATTTGGGCATTGTTCTTTCCAAACTACTTCCTGCTGGTAAGGGGCGCTGTCATGGGGGATTCGAAGAAGATTCAGAAATCCTGGCTGTAGTCTGTAAGGCTGCTTTGTCCAGCTGTTTTGAATATAGGATCACCTGGTACTCTGTTTCAGGTGGTCTGGCTTGATCAAACCACATTAGTCTGGAAGGAATCCATATCTTTTCATTTTCTGTGGAAACAAAAATAAAAATCCTTTACCACAGGACCCAGCAACCCCCCTCTTAGGCATATACCCAAAGGATTTACATCCATTCAACAAAGACATCTGTTCAACTATGTTCATAGCAGCACTATTTGTAATAGCAAGAACCTGGAAGCAACCTAGATGCCCCTCAATTGAAGAATGGTTAATGAAGATGTGGCACATCTACACAATGGAATACTATTCTGCAGAAAAAAATAATGGTATCTTGAAATTCGCAGGCAAGTGGATGGCACTTGAAGAAACCATCCTGAATGAGGTAACCCAGTCACAAAAAGAGGAACACAGTATGTACTCACTCATATATATATGGATTTTAGACCTAGATCAAAGGATCACCAGCCTATAATTCACACCACCAGAGGAACTTGGATACAAGGTGTATTCTAACAGATTCATATAAAGTCCTTCACAGAACTAGGAAGGGACAAGTCCCCCAGAGTTCAGGGGAAGTGAGGGGGGCATCGAATGGAGAGAGACGTAGGAGAAAATGAGGGGGAGGAAAGGAAAACATGTGCGACCAGGAAGATTGAGCCTGGTTAGGAATAGAAGACAGGAAAGGGAGAGAGAGACAGAGACAGAGAGAGAGAACATAAAAGAGGGAGCCAATATTGGTTTGAAGATAAAATTGAACACAAAGAAAGGTCTAGAGAACTACAAGACTGCTCCCAACTAACAATTTGAGCTTCAGAGGAAAGGCTATCATAAATGTCCTTCCCGGAGAGTGAGATCAACAACTAACTTCTCCATGGAGCCCTCAACTAATGCCTGTTGAAAACAGGATCAAACACCCATACATAAACACTGAGTCAAACTAGAACCCAGATGCAGATGGAGAGGACAAGACCATTCGGCAGAAACACATACAGACAGCTTACCTGAACAAGGAGGAGCTAAGGGGCCACCAGTTTGATAGCTGGGAATCCAGCATGGGACTGACTCAGGCCCCCCTGAATATGGGTCTCAGCCAGAAGGACTGAGCAGTCTAAGGGACCTCAGACAGCAGAGCCAGGATGTATCCCTGGTGCACAAAAGGACTTTGCAAACACATCTCCCATGGAGGGATAACTGCCTTAATCTAGAGATAGGAGAGAAGCCCTAGTCCCTACTTCACATGACCTTTCAGATCTACATGACCCCAACTGGATGGCATTCCCCTACATATGGAATTGGGGTGGGGGGATGGGAGGGAGGGTGGTTAGAGTGCATGTGAGAGGGCAGAGAGGGTAAAAGGGAGGGAAGGAAGGAGGGAGAGGGAACTGGGATCGACATGTAAAATAATAAATTAAATTAAAAAAATGCTTTGACTCCAAAATTTAAGTTCAAGGACAAGTTACTGGGGAAAAGAGACTGTTGATTTTTAATTACTAGAAATACATGATTTCCCATTTTTATTCTCTATGAATATGAATTCGTTGTCAGTGAAGCTTATCTCTTCTTTGGCATTCCCCACAACCAACACTTAGCCCAGGGTCTGCAGATCAGTCACTCAAATGTTTTGCAAGTCTATTTTGTCTCTCCTCTACCAATATGATAGTTACATCCTCTCCAGTCATTGACCCAAATGGTATTCCAATCAACAGGTTTCTATTATAAAATCCTCAATGAGTTCCACCCCCTATAGAATTAAGCCAGATTTTACTGTGGTATCTGATACCAAATCTCACCTCAATGACATTTCTTTTCTTGTTTATTTTCAATCTATAATTTATTTATTTACTTTCATTGAACATACATTTTTTTCATATGGTATATTCTGATTATAGTTTTCCTGCCCTCCACTCTTCCTAGACACTCCCCACTTCCCAAATTGACACCTTTTCTTTCTCAATCATTAGAATATACACAGACATCTAAAATAACAACAATAAAAATATAATAAAATTTAAAACAAACAAGCCAGAATAGGACAAAACAACAGAATGAAAAAAGAGCTAAGGGAAAAATCACCAAAAAAACCCACAAATGCTCAGATACAAGTGTTCACACACACAGAAAACCCAGAAAACCAAAAATTAGAAACAGTAACATATAAGCAAAAGATCTATAAGGTGAAAGGAAAAATTGCCAACACAAAGCATTCAAAAATACCATTGAGTTCCTTTTATGTTGGCCATCTACTGCTGGGCATGGAGCCTGCCCCACAGTGTGTTTTGAATATCCAGGTTTGAATGCTCCATTGTAGAATACTAAATTTTCCTTTGTGACTAGTTATCAATTGGAGATAGCTTCTGGGTTAGGGACTGGGGCTGATGTCTACTTTCCCTCTCAGCAGGTCCCAGACTTATGCATGCCCTGTGTATGCTGCCACAGTCGCTGTGAGCTTATATGTGTATGAAGACATCTTATTGCCAAGGTGTCTTCTATCCCCATTGGCTCTTACATCTTTCCTCCTCTATTTCTGCAGAGTTCCCAGTACCCCGAGGGGAGGGATTTGATGGCCATATCCCATTTAGGAAGGAGTGTTCCAAGGTCTCTCACTCTCCACACATTGTCCAGGTGTGGGTCTCATTATTTGTTCCCATCTCCTACAGGAGGAAGTGTCTCTGATGATGACTGATTAAGACACTGTCATCTGAGTACAGCAGAATGTTGTAAGGAATCACTTTGCTGCTGTGTTCCTTTAGCCGAATGGCAGTATTTCCCCCCTAGATCCATGGTCTAGCTGGTCTCAGGTTCTTCACCACCTGGGCAGTGGCTGGCATGGGTTCCATCTCTTGGAGTGGGCCTTAATTAAACAAGCAATAATTTGTATGCTCACTCTTGTGCTGATTTTGCACCAGCTCATCTAGCAGGCAGTCCACCACTGTAGATTGCAGAGTTTGCAGCTGGTGATATTGATGATTACCTTTCCTCTCTGGTAGTGTGCACAGTATCTTCCAGTACCACATGCGCTAGTCAGTAGGGATGAAGGCTCTAGGTAGGCACCAGCTTGACATCTCCATGTTCAGTGAGTTGTGTAGGTGTTATCTTCAGCAGTAGGGCTTTGCTAACAGGTTTTGGAGAACAGCTCCATAGCCTTGGCAATAGCCTTGGTTGTTTGGGGGGGTTACTTTGGGGCCCCTTGGGCCAACAACTTGTTTAAATGTAACCCATTCCTGGTATTAGGGGTTTCATTTCATGGCAAGAGATTTGTTTAGTTGGTACTTTGTCTCATCCATTATCTAATTGCCCCATTATTTATATTTATTTCATATATGCATATATTATAAGAAGCTTCTACTGTATTTCTTTTTTCTGTGAATAAAACTTTAATGATGTACAGCAGAAATTGGACAGGTTCTTATATTAAAACAAAAAATGTCCTATATTACAACATATTTACATTTGCATACTGAAGAGGTAAAGTGTCTAAGTGGCTATTTTACAATCCTTTCTAATAAATTGTATATAAAACAAACAGAAGTACCAAGAATGCCGTTCAGGATCCTTGATAGCGGCGACCTAAGAACAGGCTTGGACTTGGTCTGTGAATCCAGAATCCAGAGGTGCAGGTAACCCTGTGGATCAGGGTAGCCTCAGGTAGCCAAAACACAGCTTCTGTTTCTCTCACCTCTCAGCTTAATGTAAAGAATAGTGGGATAGGGGTGGAGTTTCCCCCAAACCTGCTCAAGTCTTCCTGAGAGGCAGACGAGCTGGACTACACACTGGGGGCAGAAGGGCCCCCAGGAGTAGGATGGTGGCACGGGAGTCGCTGTGTGGGTGTATGCTGGAGGACAGCAGAGGACTCTACAGTTCCATTGTCACCTGTAATCACGAAGGTGCAGCTGCAGGGTGGGGGTAGGACGTCAGCAGTGGTGGGTTAAGAGGTTCCCCCAAAGAATTAAAGGAAGAGCCCCTTTAATGCACGGAAAGAAGTTATACATCAGGAAATAAATAGAAAGGCTAAGAACATGGGGAGAACAAGAGCTGGACTGCAGGCAGTTTTCCTACAGATATACACTCATGTCTCCCCTGGGGCAGAAAGGGGCACACATCCAAGGCAGTGCTTTGGGGGTCTCACCTGGGTTTCTGAACTCCAGGCCTCATTGCTCACCAACGGGTCTCTCTCCCCTCAGTGGTCTCAAGAACAGTAACCCTAAGCTCATAAAGGCTCTTCTGCTCTCAAAGCGGGTGCTCATCCACTTACATGATTCCATTCCTCCTTCCATGCTCCCGGCATAGCACCCAAGCCTGTCCCATTCACAGAGGTCCTCCCAGCTCCAGCATTCAGCAGCACTCAACCCAAATACGCTGAGCAAATGTCTGGAAAGGGAGCAACCACATGGACAATGCACAAGAGGCTGAGGGTGCTCAGGGATGGGGGTGTGCATGGAATACAAGACACCACGTCCCCAGGGGGAGGAGGAACTCACTGATGAGTGGAAACAGGCTCAGGTGCAAAGACAAAAGCTTCCAGCGACTGAACTGTGTGTGTTTGGTTCTAGGGAATTTTTTGTGGTGTTTTGTTTGTTTTAGGGATTTATTTAAAAACAAACAGACTAAGAGGTAATTGTCACATAGAGTTACAAAACTTAACAGTACTAAAGTTAAAGTCCTGACCCTCCCAATAAAATAAAATGAATTAAAATAAACCACTCAGTTAAAAGTTATGGCTTCAAAGTTATTATATACCTAAGATATGCTGACCAAATCACCACCTACAGCCAGGCTTCTAGAATTCATTAAATACTACACTTAGGTTAAATACCATATTTAACTCAGATTGCTGCCTTCAGTGGGGATCCTGAAGTGAATTCGAATCTTTCATCTTCCCTCTACCCTCATCCGAGAATCCAGTACAAGAAGGCTCATGCAGATGCCTCCCTCCCACTCTTGGCTCCCTCCCCACTCCCTGAAGCCCATCACTTCCCACCTCAACCCCACTACTACCACCAAAAATATACACTGCAGTTTGTAGAATCTAGGGTGGGACAAACAGATGTCACATTCCAATCTGAGTCCCAAGATCTGGCTTCAGATTCCTTGGCCCTTCCTCACTGCTGTTGAGGAAGATGCCCTTGGGCTGGCTCATTTCCCATGGCTGATGCTAAAACACAACACCCAAGACTTGTGCGACATTCTTCCTTCCTCTGCTCATCCCCCTCGCCGCCCCCCCCCAATTTGACCCAAAAGCCTCTCCTACCATGGACAAGTGGGCCAGCTTTGGTTCTGGTCTGAATGGAAGAGGAGGGCCTGAGACACAGGGTGCGCAATCAGCTTGCTGAGAAGAGAGGAGTTAGGACAGGAGGGACCTTCAGGAAGGCATCAGGTTAATGAGATGTGAAAGGTGCCAGTACTCAGAGACAGTACGGCCACCACACCCTTGCCTACACATTCACAGAAAGCTCAAACAGATAAGTGTGCACCTACAGACACACAAAAACACACATGTAAGGGCGTGACACAGACCAAGAACAATGTGGGGCACACCTCGGCACATGCACACTTGGCTGGACAGACAGGCAGCAGGTGGTATATCTCTGGTGGCAGTCCCTCCAGATGTCCATGAGGAAGGGGATGGTGCGGCCTGTGAGAGAGGCTACACTTCCGGTTCCTCTGAATACCTTGGTGCCAGGTTGACTGGTCCCTGGAGGAAAACCTGCAGTCCAGCAGACCACAAGGTATAGTGCTACTCCGGGGAGAGCCCAGCACCCCTTCACCATTCCTGGCTACAAGACAGATGCACTGTGTTTTGTGTACTTCCCACTGCAAGCAGTTCGACTTGTGGCATCGAGTTCTCTCAGAGTCTCCATGCCATCAGGAGGTAAATATAAAAAGTGTCTATGTCTCAAACCCAATATGGGAGTGTGCGATCTCCCAGGCTCTGTCCCTCTTGCAGGCCAGGGCTCTGGCCAGAGGGCTGGGCAGAAACAAGAGGTAGGCCTCCAGTACGCTTGCACGGTGGCTGCAGTCACCCTCACTGCCCAGGTTCTTTGTGTAGGCAAAGGAGCAGCTCAGATCTTCAGGTCTTCCTGCACACTCAGCTGGGACAGAGTCTTCTTGGTGCATAGTGCTGTCAGGCGGGCAGCACCATTGGCATACCAGCACTCCCGCAACATCTTCCCCATCACCCGCAAAGCCTCATAACTCTGCCACCAGTGGGGGACGTTGGGCCGTAACTTCTGGTCACAGACGACCTTTCTCATTTCCTCAATGGAAGGGTCTGAGGGCACTAAGTCATAATATGGCAGTTGATATTTTTCATGGCCTCCTCCAGGCTTGCATCTTTGAGCAATCTCCCAGTATACAAGTCCAAGAGCATAGATATCAGCACACTTGAAGGAATCAAAGTGCTTCATGTTGATGGTTTCATCAAGTACTTCAGGAGCCATGTATCGTTTGGTTCCCATCCTCTGATTTGGAGCAATGTTGCTGGTGTCAGTAACTGCGTCATGAACGGACAGCCAGGCCAGGTCTGCAATGGCACACATGCCATTCTTCTTCACCAGGATATTCTATGACTTTAAGTCTTGATGAGCAATTCCAGGCTTCCCTTGAGTGCCCACAATCTCCACGTGCAGGTGTGCCAACGCACTGGCTGCAGACAGGGCCAGCTTAATCATCCCCTCAATAGTCACTGTGTAGCAGTTCAGATAATCAAACATGCTCATGATAGTCAGAGACAAGCCACAGCTGGATCCAGGAGCCATTGTCTGAGAGAGGGTCCAGACTTCTTCTCTCCCCAGTCTCTACATCTTAACTCTCTCCTACTACATAACAAAAAACATAAATAAAATAAAGGGCCCCCCAGACTTATAGCTGGGAATCCAGCATGGGACTGACTCAGATCCCCTGAATATGGTCTCAGCTAGAAGGACTGAGCTAAGAGGCAGTGGAACCAGGATGTATTCCTGGTGCACAAAAGGACTTTGCGGGCACATCCCCCATGAAGGGATACTGCCTTAACCTAGAGACAGGAGAGAAGCCCTAGTCCCTACTTCAAATGACTTGACAGATTTAGATGACCCCTGGATGGCATCATCTTCATATGGAGTGGGGGGGATGGGAGGGGAAGGTATTTGGGGTGCATGTGAGGGAGGGTAGAGAGGGGAAGAGGGAGGGAGAAAAGGAGGGAGGGAAAGGGAACTGGGATCGATATGTAAAATAAAAATTAAAAAATAAATGAATAAAACTAAAAACTGAAAAATATTATTTAACTAGCTGATCATGCAAACAATTATTTGCAAAGCTTACTGTGTGTCCTGTATGTTGAAATTTTGCATGGCCTGTTGCCTCTATACTACTAAAGAAAAATATGTTTTTCTGAGCATCCCAGTTATTGAAACACTTACTATTTGAGGGGCGGATAGCCTGTGGCATGGTAAGCACATACTCTACTACTGAGTCACACTCCCATATGGACTGCATAAATGTTTAAAATGTATAAAAGTTATAAGAAGGGGTGATAGAAATGGCTAAGCAATAAAGAGTGCTTGTTGCTCTTCCAGAGGACCTGAGTTCAATTCCCAGCACCACATCAGGCATCTCACAACCATCTATAAATTAAGCTCCAGAAGAACTGGTACCCATACATAGGTGCACATGGATACACACACACACACGCACACACACACACACACACACACACACACAGGTGCGCACACATGGACACAATCATAGACAAACACATAGTCAAGATAAAAAGAAGCCTTTAGAAATGATAAAAGAGCCGGTGGTGGTGCAGACCTTTGATCCCAGCACTCAGGAAGCAGAGGCAGGTGGATCTCTGTGAGTTCAAGACCAGCCTGATCTACAAAAGCTAGTTCCAGGAGAGCCTCCAAAGCTACAGAGAAACCCTGTCTTAAAAAACAAACAAAAAAGATAAAAAGAGACTGAGAAGTTGAGACAATATGTATCCCTATAAAGTCACCTTCAAACTCATTTAAGTTGTCAGGGTTGAAATTTTTGTTCATGCTTGTGTTACCAGATCTGACCTTTAATTGTCACTCAAGGAGCAAGTAGCACTGGAGTGGAATATGTTCTTACCTTAAAACCATGCTTTCAACTTCAAATCTGGAGCTGAGAAATTCAAAAACATTTCTCTTGAAAGAAAGAGACCAGTAAAAGTCATTGATGATGGATGAAAACTCAAACCTGCCATTTTTTATGTAAAGAAATTCACTTTTGCTAAGAAACAGTTACCCCTGTGTTCTGTGCAGATCCCATGGGCAGGGAGGCGGCCATCAGATCCAGTGTGAGAACACCAGGGTATGGAATGGCACAGGCCCCAAGTCCCACTCATGGGCACAGAAAGAGGCTTTACACAAGAGAGAAAGGACTTTCCTAGGTAAGTCTTGTTATTTCACAAATGCAGGAAAATTTTAAACTACCACTGCTCCATTAATGGCATGAGCCAAGGTCTTGAGTTTTTACAGGAGATAAATATGGTGTGTGTGTGTGTGTGTGTGTGTATGTGTGTGTGTGTGTATGCACGCGCATGCGTGCGTGCGTGTGGTGTGAATACATATCTGTTGGGACAATTTTCTAAATCTGTGACTTCCTCTGTTTGGAGGAATGTAGTCAGAGGATACTGGTAGGTCCATTGATGATTTATGAACAAAGCATATCCCTGACCATAGTGCATGCAAGCATTAAGAGTTACAAAAGTCACCTGGTACATGGGATCAGAAATATAGCATTCCCTTCTACCCTGAAAGCTCTGATTGAGTCGCTCAGAGATGGAATTGGGACTCTCTCCAAACTACTTTGATCCTTGAGAAACACCATATTTGGTGGTTGAAAGGGGTTATCACTTACTGTATTTTTCTTATTCAAGTTTTATTTAAAGTGAAGGATGGAAGAAAACAAATGTTCTACTGGAGTACAAGGTGATCAGCTTTTAAAATTTCAGATTATGAGTTAGTAATTATGTTACTCAGAAAATTTCTGTTAGGATTTCTGTTGCTGTGAAGAGACAACATGACCACGGCAACTCTTAAAATGGAGGTGACAGCTTACAGTTCAGAGGTTCAGTCCATTACCATCATGGCAGGGAGCATGGTGGCAGACAGGAAGACATAGTGCTGGAGAAGTAGCTGAGAGTCCTACATCTTGCTGGCAACAGGAAGTGGACTGAGACACTGGACAGTATCTTGAGCATAGAAGAACTCAAAATCTGCCCTCTCAGAGAACAAGGCCATACCCACTCCAAAAAAGCTATACCTCCTAATAGTGCCACTACCTTTGGGGGAGATTTTCTTTCAAACCATCATAATTTCTTTCCTTAAAAAAGAAAAAAAAAAAAAAAAACTTCAACAGCTCTTTGGGATCTCCTGGCCTGGGACTGTGGGCAGGTCAACTCGCCCCCTGCAGACCAGGCAATCCAGAGTCTGCTGATTCGATGTTCTAGTCCTGCCCCCACTCAGGGAAGGAGAGGGGAGGAGACCTGTATCAGGCCAAATTTCTGCTTGCCCTCTTTGGGATCTCCTGGCCAGGGGACTGTGTGGGCAGGTCGAATCGCCCCTGGAGGACCAAGCAACCCAGAGTCAGCTGACATCACCATGCTAGTCCCGCCTTCACCCACCAGGAGAGGAGGGTCTCAGACCTTCTTACACGCAGTGGAAGAGAAACTTGGACCCATACCCACAAGGAGAGAAAGAGACCCCACCTGCACCCACTGAAAGAAGGGATGGAAAGACAACAATATAAGAATACATTCAACAACAGAAAAACCAATATGACTCCACCAGAGTCTAGGAACTCTACACCAGCAAGACCTGAACATCCCAACACAGATGAATCAGGACAGAATGACCATAAAACAACTTCATGAAGATGATAGAGGCCCTCAAAGAGGAAATGAAAAAAAAATCCTTTAAAGAAATGGGAAAAAAAAGACAAACCAAAAATTACAAGAAACAATTCAAACAGTGCAAAACAGTGCAAGCTTTGAAAGCTGAAATAGAAAAAAAAAATCACTGTCTGAGGGAATGCTGGAATTAGAAAAGCTGTGTAAATGAACAGGAACTACAGATGCAAACATAACAAACAGAATACAACAGATGAAATAGAGATTCTCATCTTAAGTTCAACAAATCCCTAACTAAAAATATCCAGGAAATATGGGGCACCGTGAAAAGGCCAGGCCTAAGAATATTAGGTATAGAAACCCAACTCAAAGGTGCAGAAAACATACTCAACAAAATCATGCAAGAAAACTTTCCCAACCTAAAGAAAGACATGCCAATGAAAGTACAAGAAGCTTACAGTACACCAAAATGAGTGAACCACAAAAGAAAGTCCCTACCCCACATAATGATCAAAACACCAAACATACAGAATAAAGAAAGAACATTAATGAGCAGCAAAGGAAAAAGGCCAAGTAACATATAAAGGTAAACCTAACAGAATTACACCTGACTTGTCCATGAAAACTCTGAAAGCCAGAAGGTCCTGGATAGATATTCCAGCCCAGACTACTATATCCAGCAAAGCTTTCTATCCCTATAGATGGAGAAAACAAGATATTCCACGGCAAAACCAGATTTAAACAATACATATCCACTAATTCAGCCCTACAGAAAGTTCTGGAAGGAAAACTCCAACCTAAGAAAGTTAACTACACTCACAAAAACATAGGCAATAGACAATCCCACTTTACCAACAGCCAAAAGAAAAAAATCCACACACAATACACCGACAACAACAAACCCAAAACAAACAAGAATTAACAATCAATGGTCCTTAATTTCCCTCAATATTAATGGTCTTAACTCACCTATAAAAAGACACAGACTAACAGAATGGATATGAATCCATCCTTCTGCTGCATACAAGAAAACACCTCAACTTCAAAGACAGACGTTACTTCAGAGTAAAGGGTTGGGAAAAGATTTTCCAATCAAATGGACCTAAGAAACAAGCTGGTGTAGCTTTCCTAAAATCTAACAAATTAGACTTCAAACTAAAATCAACCAAAAGAGATATTCATCACAGGAAAAATCCATCAGGATGAAGTCTCAATTCTGAACATCTATGCCCCAAATACAAACATTACTAAAACTCAAATCAAACATAAAACCTTACCACTAGACAGGACTGCCAGACAGAAACTTAACAAAGAAACAAAAGAACTAACAAAAGTTATGACCCAATTGTGTTTAACAGATATCTATAGAACATTCTATCCAAACACAAAAGAATATACCTTCTTCTCAGCGCCATATGGAACCTTCTCTAAAATTGACCACATACTCGGTAACATAACAAACCTTAACAGATACAAAAAGAAAAAAAAGTGGAATAACCTGTGTATCATATCATTTAAAGTTAGAATTCAACAACAACACAAATTCCAGAAACCCTACAAACTCATGGAAATTGAACAATGCACAACGGCACCATTCCTGGGTCAAGGAAGAAATAAAGAAAGAAATTAAAGACTTCCTAGAATTCAATGAGAATAAAGACACGCATACCCAAACTTATGGGACACTTTGGAAGCAGTGATAAGAAGAAAGTTTATATAATAAATGCCCACATGAAGAAACTGGAGCCTGTGGGAGGCAGAGGCAGGCAGATCTCTGTGAGTTCGAGGCCAGCTTGATCTACAGAGCTAGTTCCAGGACAGCCAAAGATACACAGAGAAACCCTGTCTCAAAATAACTGAGGGAAAAAAAGGAAAGGAAGGAAGGAAAGAAGGAGGAAAGGAAGGAAGGAAGAAAAAAGAAAGGAAGGAAGGAAGGAAGGAAGGAAGGAAGGAAGGAAGGAAGGAAGGAAGGAGAAAGTCACATTGGAGAATTAACAGCACAGCTGAAAGCTCTAGAACAAAAAGAAGCAAACTCATGCCAGAGAAGTAGAAACCAGGAAATAATCAAATTGAAGGCTGAAATTGATAAAAGTAGAAACAGACAACATTACAAAGAATCAATGTAACAAAGTGTTGGTTCTTTGCGAAAAATCAATAAGATAGACAAACCTTTGTCCAAACTAGCAAAAGGCAGAGAAAGAACATGCAAATTAACAAAATCAGAAATGAAAAGGGGGACATAACAATGGACCCTGAGGAAATACAGAAAATCTTCAGGTCATCTTTAAAAGCATGTACTCCACAAAATTCAGAAATTTAAAGGAAATGGACAATATTCTGGATAGATATCACTTACCAAAATTAAATTAAGAACAGATAAGCAATTTAAACAGACCTATAACTTCTAATGAAATAGAAGTAGTCATCAAAAGTCTCCCAACGAAAAAAAGCCCAGGGCCAGATTTCTTCAGTGCAGAATTCTACCAGAAATTCAAAGAATAGCTAATATCAATACTCCTCAAAGTGTTCCATACAATAGAAACAGAAGGGCCATTGCCAAACTCTTTTTACGAGGCAACAATTACCTTGGTACCCAAGTCACTCAAAAGACACAACTAAGAAAAAGAACTACAGACAAATATCCCTCATGAACATTGATGTAAAAACACTCAATAAAATAATGGCAAATCAAATCCAAGAACACATCAGAGAAATCATCCACCATGATCAAGTAGGCTTCGTCCCAGGAATGCAGGAATGATTCAACATAAAAAAAATCTATTAATGTAATTCACCATATAAACAAAATGAAAAAGAAAAAACACATGATCATGTCACTGGATGCTGAAAAAGCCTTTGACAAAATCCAACATCCCTTCAAGATAAAGATATTGGACAGATCAGAGATAACAGGAACATACATAAACATAATAAAAGCAATATACAGCAAACCAACAGCCAAAATCTAACTAAATGGAGAGAAACAAGACAAGCCTGTCCTCTCTCTCCATATATCTTCAATATTGTACTTGAAGTTCAAGCTAGAGCAATAAGAAAACAAAAGGAGATCAAGGGGGTCCAAACTGAAAAGGACAAAATCAAACTGTCACTATTAGCAGATGATATCATAGTTTATATAAGTGACCCTACAGCTTATAAATACCTTCAGAAAAGTGGCAGGATACAAAATTAACTCAAAAAAAAATCAGTAGCCTTACTATATGCAGACGATAAAGTGGCTGAGAAAGAAATCAGAGAAACATCACCCTTTACCACAGCCACAAACAACATAAAGTATCTTGGGGTCAAGGCACCTGAGCTCAGGGCATCTGTCCCTTTTATAGCAAGCAGTAAGCTTAGGGTGTTTACTGAAAGGAGCCATGCAGCCACAGTTAAAAAAAAAATCACATTGCACTGTCATCCCTGTTATCAAATGGCCCATGTAAAAGAATGTTCGATGCCCTGGGAGTTCAGCACATGTAGCAAAAGGTATGGGGGCAGAAGGGGCCCCCTTCTTACTTATCACGCCTGGCATTATAACACAAATGAATGGGATTTTAAGATAAAGCTATGCGCCTAATTTCAAAGAAGAAAATGTAAGATGGAAATCCTACCATGTCATTTCAATGCCTTTGCAAAGAAAGTCACTGGATAGAAGTGTGAAGATCTGACTTCTCATGACCAACTTTTTAAAAGTTTAATGGGTACACTGAGCATCAGGTGTCATTGTAGTATTTTCTGATGAAATTTGTGTTAGTTGATTCTCCTCCCACTCCACCCCATTATCTCCCAAGCCCCCCCTTTTCCTCTCTCGTCAGTCTCCTTTCCAATTTCATATCAATATGTCCCTTTGCCCCCACCCATAGACAGTTCTTTTTTTACTCCTTCACCCTCTCTTAGACTTGTTCTATTTTTTTAAGTGTTGCCTGAATTTACACATACATATGTATCAAGCCAGCATCTGCATAGGAGAGAGAATATGCCGTTTTTATCTTTTAGTTTGAGTTACCCCATTTAATATAGTATTTCCAAGTCCATCTTTTTTTCCTGCAAATTTCATACATAATTTTTCTTTACAGCTGAGTAAAATTTCACTGTGTTTCTCTTCCACATTTTCCCTGATCCATTTGTCTGTGGATGGGCACCTACACTGATTGCATTTCCTTGTTATTGTGAATATAGAAGCAATAAACAAGGTGTGCAAGTGTTTTGTGGTAAGATACGGAGTCCTTTGACTATCTATGGACATCAGATTTAAAATCATTATTTAAACTCCATAGAATTGAAAAAAAGTATTTTTTTAAATTGTAGAGGTAACTGCTGCCTAAGAGAAATACCCTCAAGATAATGGTTAGTTTTTATGAACTAGGAATAGGAAAATAGTCAATGGGACCACTGTGGAACCATGTGAGCAAGGCTAAGATGAGGGATGGGGGAAAGAGAGAGGGGGAGGGAGAGGCAGGCTGAACTATCAAACTATCAAGGGAAGACCTATGACAAGATTCCGCTGGAAGACTCAGGTTTTCAAGACTCAGTTGGCCTAAAAGCATTGCACAGGAGGATTATTCCATATCCTGTCATCTCTCCTTCACATCTTGAAAGTGTGGAAGAGGGCCAGTCACTCGCAGCCAGGTTTTGAAGTGCACCATTTGGGAGCCAGATGTCCATTAATGCTAATTGGACCACTGGCCTCCTCTACATCTCACTGACACGAGGAAGGCAGAGCTGCCCTGCCTTCTGCAGCATTAAAATTTAAGAACACCATCATCTATACAATAAGCCATAAAATATTCACACGGACCTGTGCTCTGCTTTGTATTGTAACTCCTGGATGATTCTTCAACAGCCTACTTAGTAATATGAAAAAACACTACTGCTCAATGTAGTTCTTATATTTAAACATTTAATATATGCTTCTAGAACATTTGAAGCACTTATGAATGGAATTTCCTTCAATTATTTCCTTACTGAATCTCTAGACATGCCTATACCAACGTATCTCAGAAAGAAGTTAGAGTATTTTTCAAGAAATAAAAATTTAATACCTTCATTTCAGAAATTAAATACCTACATAATTATACATATGTCTATATAGATAAGTTTATTATGTACTCCAAGAGCCTATGAACATCATTATTTATTTATAAGCATATTGATTTATTTTTGGCTCTTAGTCTCAACTTAAGAGGGTAAATTTGAGGGAGCACTAATGTCAGTCTTCATTGGATGAAATGTTGCTTAAAGAAAAACAATTCCCCACTGAAATTTATAAATACCCATAATTTTTAACTGAGGCAATGCTATTAAACTTTTTCAAAGAATAAATCACACTCAAAGGGAATCTTAGATGATTCTGGGTTGTCCACAGCAGAATCCACTCTGCCCAGTATAAGAAAGAAAGGTTATATTATGGGTGGAAGGTAGGTTTCAGAATATTTGAAAATGTAGGAACTTTTTCTACTTTAAACTTCAAGCAACAACTCTGGAGAAGACACTGGACAGACTCTAGAACTCCATGGTTTATCTGAGAAGCAGGACCCCCACCTTTGAGCAAAAAGTCACATGGCTACTGCCCATACATGTGCCAGGAACACCGATGCCCCTACACCCCTTTCCCAAAAAATTTCAAATAAAAACATCATAAAGATGGCCAACCTTCAGGATCTAAAAGAAAGAATGGCCAGGAGATTTGCCATTTAGTTCTATTCTGTGTGGCTGGAGAAATGGCTTAGCATTTGAGAACTCTGGCTGCTCTTCTAGAGAATTGGAGTTCAGTTCCCAGCACCCACATGGCAGCTCACAACTGTCTGTAGCTCCAGTTCCAGGAGATCCAACACCCTCACACAAACATACATGCAGGCAAAATGTCAGTGCACATAAAATAAAAAATAAATATTTTTTCTAAAAAGTTTGAGCCGGGTGGTAGTGGCACACGCCTTTAATCCCAGCACTCAGGAGGCAGAAGCGGGCATATGTCTGTGAGTTTGAGGCCAGCCTGGTCTACAGAGTTAGTTCCGGGACAGACTCCAAAGCTACACAGAGAAACCCTGTCTCAATTTTAAAAAAACAAAAATCAAAAAATGTTGGGCAGTGGTAGCACTCGGGAGGCAGAGGCCAGTGACTATCTGTGAGTTGAAAGCCAGCCACATCTACAGAGCTAGTTCCAGGACAGCTGGGGCTGTTACACAGAGAAACCCTGTCTCGAAAAACCAAAATAAATAAATAAATAGTAGGCTTATACTATGAAGAAGAACAAAAAATGTTAGTGTGTACTCAAGCTGAATTACAAGTGGCAATGCAGGCTCTTACCATGAAGTTTGTGGTACTTTGTCTAGTAAGTTTTACATGATTTTCTTACTGTAGACAATGCACAGGTTGTCCCAGCACTCACCCAATGTTTAACCACTGATTTGCTACTTTGCTCATATGATCTTCATGCTGTTTTCAGTTCTACTCTCCTTCCGGTCTACTCTCCTTCCGGTGGACCTGAAAAACTCATCATTCAATTACTGAGTGGTTTATAACTCAAACTCCAAACTGACATGTTTTGTTTGGTCAATATTAAATTTGTAACATGTCTTTTTGTGGCTGCTTTTTCTTCGTTTGTTTTGTGGATGTTTGGTTTTGTTTTCTTGCTTGCTTTTTTGAGGATGGAATCTCACAGGATAGCTAGCCCAGGCTTGCCTTAAGCATACTATATGATGCAGGCTAGCCTAACTCATGGTTATCCTGCTTCAGCCTCCTATGAGCTGAGGTCATAAGCCTACACCACAATAGCCAGTTCCTAACATGCCTTTGTCTCTGAAGTGCTATTCTCCATCTGTTGCTTCTCTT
The DNA here is from genome assembly GCF_943737965.1 of Phodopus roborovskii. Taxonomy (NCBI): domain Eukaryota; kingdom Metazoa; phylum Chordata; class Mammalia; order Rodentia; family Cricetidae; genus Phodopus; species Phodopus roborovskii. Next base: position 25,771,068 of record NW_026126525.1, on the reverse strand, counting down.
GTTAGGGAACTGCCATGACCAGGAGAATGTTTTTATGCCATTTACTCTTGATACATCACAGTTTGACAAAATTGGAGCTGTGTTTCATCCAGCAAATTGCAAAATAACCTGTTCTTTTTAGGCATAGTCAAATATTTTGTTTTGGCTTTTCAAATTTTTTTTTTTTTTTGTTTTTTGAGACAAGGTTTCTCTGTGTAACCCTGGCTGTCTTGGAACTCACTCTGTAGAGCAGACTGGCTTCAGACTCACAGAGATCCACCTGCCTCTGCCTCCCAAGTGCTGGGATTAAAGGTGTATGTCACCACCACCTGGTACTGGCATAGCTGAATCTTAGAAAGAAAGAAAGAGAGAGAAAGGGAAGGAGGGAGGGAGGGAGAAAGGAAGGAAGGAAGGAAGAAAGGGAGGGAGGAAGGGAGAAAGAAAGGAAGATTTAGAAAGTGGCAGAGGGACTCCATGGTGCTTGGGTGTTTCTCTAATTCTGATAACCAAATAAGAATGTCTCTTATGTATTTTCCAAATGTTTCCTCCCTCCTTCCTTCCACCCCCCTTCTTTCTTTCACATGGTGGATGCCAGGAAGTACAATTTTCTATATACAGAACCATGAGAATTTGGGATGATCTTAATAAAGCAAACCACCACCGCCACCCTCAAAAAAGAACGGAGATATCACACACAGCCAGGAGGTCATCCTCCCCAGCATCCATGAGCTTCCACAGTGCCAGGCAGCCAGCCTCAGTGAAGAAGCTGGCAAATGGTCCTTTCAAACCTAGCTTAACTGGCTTATATATGTTACAATTTGATGGAAGAAAACACCCCATAAAAGTGATTTAAGGGAGGAAGGCTTTTTGGCTCACATTTTGAGGCGACAATCCATCATTGTGGGGGAGCAAAGATGGCCAAAGCTTAAAGCATCAATATTCAGGAAGCAGAGGGATGAATACTAACACTACACTTGTTTTTTCCTTTTTATTTAGCTCACAGGTCTAGCCTCTATAGGAAGGGGCCACCCACAGTTAATGTGGGGCCTCTCGTTTCAATTAACCTATGTGGATAATCCACCATAGATATGTTCAGGGGTTTCTTTTCAAGGTGGTTCTAGATCTTGTCTAGTTGACAGCCAGGGTTAGCTATCATGCCCAGCAAACAGGGTTAACCAAAAGCCAGGAAAATGCTGGGGCGTAGGAGTCACTCCACAGAGGACTAGGAATGAGAAGCTCAAATATGTCTCTCTCTCTCTTTTTTTTCTTTCTTTTTTAAAGTACTGTGTTCCAATGTGCATTAATATTGCATCTGACTGCTATTTTTGAGAATGAACTGTGATATGGCTACTAAATCTTTAAAATGTTTGCATTTTTAAAAGTCTAAAAAGACAGCTCAGAACCTTTACCCTTTATCAATACAAAGATTAACTCCACCTTCAGGTATCAGCAAGGTGCCTGAAGCAAGTTAGAAGCAATCCCACCACCACCAAAATAGATAGCGAATACTCCAGAAAAGCAAACCTGAAGCAGAAATTCTGGTGAATGTGGGAGCCCATGGTAGCCACACACAGAACAGAAGGAAAGGTTGTGCTCTGGTACCACATCCCTCCAGGTGGGATGAGACTAGGACCAGGGTGAACTTCTTGTAGGGAAGGAATAGGCAATGGGGCCCTCAAAGACCCCATCACCACTAGACTTCTGTAGCCTTAGATGTGAAAAGTTCTTGAAGGCTTCACGGACGCCAAGCCCAACTGAGGATGCTCCTCAAATCTACATGTTGATCTCAACCCAGAAAAGGAGAGCATGCTGTGCTCTGCCTGTGCTATGCTGTTACTGCTCTGTTACTGGGACTGGAGCCATGGACAGAGTACAGACTGACCCAGGGGCAAGTACCCATGGCATGACGCTGTCTCTGAGGCTCAGGGACCACTGAACCATGTCCACCCAGTAGCACACCGACTCTCAGCACAGCTACTGCTATTGCCTGTGTTTAAGGATCAAGTTGATGCAAAGCCCACCTCACAGCTCTACCATTGCCATGGTACCACCTCGTCCAAGGAATCCCAAGGCTTTAAAGAGTCAAACAGAGATGCTCTTTCTGGGACTCCACAGACAAGCTGCCTTCCATCCCATGGAATCAGAACCTTGGTTGAGCTTTGCTACCTCCTTCTCCATGGTAGCCACAGTGCCTTGTCTGCCTGAGTACAGACTACAGTTCAAACTGTAGATGCACCCACCTCTCTGGAGCCTTTGCTGAACTGTTCCTGGTGCCCTGGAGCCCAAGCTATAACATTCTCAAGCCAGCCTGAGTACCCTGCTATTGCTGCAGTTGGTCTGACAGAAAGAACATGGACAGAGTTCAAAGTCTCAACTCTGTGGTACTTTGTTCCCTAGAGCCCAAAGTGCCATTGTGCCCCCTTGTTTTTGGGTTCTGCAGCTGCCTTCTGTCCCCTGGGGCCTAAGCATCCTTTGTTTCCCAGAACCACACCCACAGTTGTCCTCTCCTGTTAGGATCGGAAGCACAGCTCTGTGCCAGGCTCCCGGGCTTTGGCTGCTGGTTGGTGCCCCAAGGAAGACTTCGCTCAGTGGGAGAACTTCATTCAGGTATGCCTTGAGGGTGAAACTATGCTTCCATTCTCAGGTATTTTCCCATTGTTTTGTAGTTTTCCAGTACCCCTGCAACCTGGTTCCAAGGATCCTCTGGTCACCTTTTCCCTGGGTACCATACCATTGCTGCTGCCTCTGAGCTTTGAAAGACATTATAGCAAGAGATGCACTCATCTGTGACTTCCCACTGTGAGGAAGATAAGAAGATCCTTAGAGCCCTGTTCCTAAGGACCTGAGTTACCACTATCGCTGTCACAGATTCCTGCAATGAAAACTAAAGCAGTTTCTAGTGTTGAAGACACGAGACTGTCACTGTACTCACCCTCATGTCTGTGTGCAAACAAGAGTCTGTCTCTACACAAGGCACTCTAGGGTTAGCAAGACAGATCAGCAGATAAAAGTACTTGCCATACAAACCTGACGACCAGAGTTTGATCTCCAAAACCCACAGTGGAAAGAAAAACTGACTCCCAAAAGTTGTTCTGTGATCACACACACACACACACACACACACACACACACACACACACACACACTTCTAACACGATTGTTACAATTCAAAGGAACTGGAGGTAATTAACTTATAACAAGCTCTTAAGGAATTTGAAACACACACACATATTTATATAAGTTATGACAACAAAAACATAAATTGTGGGGGGCAGAGTAAAAGTAGGGTTTCTGTACATGACAGAAGTTATTAGCTGAAGATAGTAGTTTAAATAATTGTTTGTGTAATTCTCATATAACCATAAAATGGAAAATGACAGTAGCTACATCAACAACAAAGAGGAAGAAATTAAAACTATAGAAAACTACCAAATCCCAAAGGCAAGTGAGGAAGAAATGAAAAGAGTAACAACAAAGCACCTAAAAAAGCAAGTAGCAGGCTGTCCACAGTTGTCCTTACCTACCGACGGTGACTCTGGATTGAAACGGGTTAAACTCACTAATCAGGAAGACATGGACTAGCAAAACAAATTGGAAGGAAACCAATTGCATGCTGCTTGTAAGGGTCCTGGTTAAGATTAACGATGTGCACAGGCTGATTGTGAGAGAGATGGTAACCAAAAGGTAGCACAATGGTTCTATGGTATCTGATACAATGGACATCAAGTCCAAACCAGTTGCAAGAAACAAGATCATTATACAACATTAAAGGGGTCAGTTCATCAATAGAATACTGCAATAGCAAGCAAAGTCTCCCTACCTAGGCAAGTCCAGGACCTGAAGGTATCAGAGATAAACTCTACCAAATACACAAAGGAATGTTAACGCCAATACTTCTTAAATTCTAGAGAGGATTCTCCCAATTATAGTTTATCGAGCCAGCATCACTTTGATAACCAAATCCGGTAGAGACAACAAATAGGAAAGAAAGGTAGAGAGATTTCAGTTTGAATAAAATATTAGCAAACTGGAATCAACACAACATCAAAAAGGGTCACACATCATGACTTGGATCTATCCTTGATGTGCAAACATTTGCTAGCTCTTTGCGGTAAGAGGGCATAAAGGCAAATACTCCCTCTTCAGGCTAGAGTTGGGGTTCTAAATACCATTCTCTAATGACAAGAGCCATGTTTATTATAGGACTGGAGGGTTCTTGAGCTCTGGGCATGGAAAATATAAGGTGAGATTAGACAATAAGTGAAAGTTGATATTAGGTGAATTTTTTTTTTTTTTTTTTTTTTACTTTTTAGGGTTTTTAATAGTCAAACGCAGAGGTTTGGTTCATTTCAGCTCTTTCACCGCCAAACCAGGGGACAGGGACTGCTTCAACTTCTCAGCCTTCTCTTTGTCTGTGATGACCAGGGTGTAAAGGTACCTGCTGCAGCGAACCTTAAACTTCACATTATCCTTGTTCTTCTTAATCTTGACAGGCATCCTTCCGCTGGGCCGTGAGCAGAAAGTCCTTGATCTCCTCAATTTTCCGTAGCATGGCAACGGATGCTCTGCGCTGCAGACTGCACCCCAAATACCAGGTAAAAATTTTTTAAACCAGAGAAATGTGAGAGTTTCAATGGCCAGAGCTGAAATAATTTGGGCTATATATTAAACAGTAACAGACATGAATTACAAGTCAAACAATAAAATACCTATCCTACACAAATAGTCAAGAGTGTGAACAGAGGAAGGGAAGGAAGCCGCAAGAAAGGGGAATGCAGAACATAAACAACACTAGATTACCACAGCCCAGAGTCACAAGAAAGCACTCAAATCAGTGAGGAAGGCTTTCCCCTGGCCTCCGAGAATCTCTCTATCATTGATCAATACCCACGATGCCTCCAACTGGTATCTACAAATTCTTAAACACACTCCCTTCAGAAGTAAAGCTTGCTATCCCTGAATGGGACCTAACCTTCCAATCCACTGAACCAAAATAAACTTAAAGGTATAGACAGATATATGTTTCATAATTGTTCTATGAGAATTTAATCGAGGTCATGGTTTGTTCAGGTGTGAGTTCATTGGTAAATTCAGGACTGTTTGTACTCAGACAAGAATTTTAGTTTGTAACAAGAAATTACTTGCCATGGTAATTATAAGGATTGACTGCCACCCAGGCTAAAACAATGTCAGTAGATTCAAGATAACAGAGAAAAAAAAAAAAAAAACAAAACTTCCTTTGAGATATGCCTGACGCTAAAAGAATGATGGATACTTGTAATATAACACTTTATTCCTCAGAATACTCTGAAATGTTTATCTTAAAATGTTCAAAAATCAATACCATCTCTTACTGTATTGCCAGCTTATAAAACATATAATCTCTTTTAACAGCTAAAAACAACAAATATAAATTCAGTTTGCCTAAGCACATTAAAATTTTAACAGAAACAGAAAAGGTCCAAATGGTCTCTTAGGAACAGAAATCCATGTTTCAGAATGGTTTACTGGGGTACACTCATACATTAGTAGGTTAAAAAAAGTACAGAAAACATCTTATCTGGCTAATCATAGCCATTTAGCTCCATAATCAAATTTTTCTCTCAAACACATACCTCAAACAACTGAAAACTGGAATAGAAAATAAAAACTCAATTAATTAATAGCTCATGTTTTTTCCCTTTTATTTATTTATTTATTTTTAGTAGACCAGGCTAGCCTAGAACTCACAGATATCTGCCTGCCTCTGCCTGGCAAGAATTAATATTTCTTTAATCAATGTTTGAAATTAATGAAAGAAAAGAATTGCTTCACTAGATCAAAAGAAAAGAGTTACCTCATTTTGTCTATAAATTAAAAACAGTCAAGGGTCAAAAGAAATCCATAGAAATATAAGGAAAATAAGAGAACATAGTGCTGTATTTTATGTTATACACTTCTTGCTCACACTGACAGAGCATCAACATAAGGCAGAACTGTACTTTTTGCGTCACAGAAAAATAAACATTTTCTTTCTTTGCCTCACTGAGGTTTCCTTGGATCCTTTGCTTGCGCTGAATGCATAGCAGCCTCTTCAGCATTTCAAACTCTCTGCTCTGTAAAACAAGGAATATCTACGCTGACTTTGCCCTCCTTGTCCCCATGGCCACAATTTCTCTAACGAACTGGGAAGGATTTCTAGCCTTGGGAACACCAAGTGCTGTGTGCGTTTAATATTGACTTTTAACTCTGTACTTAAACTTTGTTGAAATAACTTGAGGAAATAGATACTCTTAAAACAATTGAGGCCTACCAGTCATGGTGTAGGGGGATGAGTTTGACCATCACCTGGACAACAGAACCATTATGGTGTGTTGAGAGGGTGTCACTGAAATTAATGGGTGTGGGTCACTGTGTACAGCTTGACCTCAGGTCAGCTAAGCTTTACCAAACACTCTTCAGAGACCTACAAAAGGAAGTCAGGATGCTCCAAGAGCTCTGTGTTTACCTGCAACTGCAGACAACACAACACCCTAAACACACTCTCCTCTCTCCTAAGCAAACATACTGCTGGTAAAGTTTAATTTATAAAGGAGTATATTTAAAATGGTGAAACGGAATGATTGCTGTCCTCTGCAGCATGAAAGTTACATAAATACAGTCTTCTGTTGAGCGAGTTAAGGAAAATATCAATATTTGGGGACCTCGGTTGACTGTGGGTAAGTTGAAAGTTGCATAAAATGAATAGCACAGTGGCTATTGAGTTTGAATTCAGTCTGAATAGAGGTCTACTGACTGAGGGTCATACCCTGAGAGGAAATACAACTGTAGCTTGTGATAGCTTGCCTTCATACACTATCATCCTTTGAAATTTTTATTTCAAGCCTTGATCATCAATGTGAAAGAGAATGGCCTCTTGACTGAAACATGACATCAGTTTACTCCTCCCATCTGACATGTGACAATAAAAATTCCAAATTCAGAGCTTGGGAGGTTGCTCAATGGGTAAAGAGCCTGTTTGTTTTGTAATAGTCAGGGTCTGAGTTCAAATCCCTAACCCACCTGTACAAAGTCGAATTCGGTAGCATGCTCTCTGCAGTTCCAGTGCTGTGTGGAGAGATGGGGGTGAGAGTTGAGTGCTCAGAAAGCCTGGTATATGAAGTGGTGACAAACCTTGATCCCATCTCAAGCAAGGCAGGAGGTGAGGACCAACCAAGGTTGTCCTCTGACTTCCACGTGTGCAGTGTGACATAGAGAGAAAGAGAAAAGGGGGAAGGACCTGATCTGGTAAATTGCTTTCTCTTATTGATTGCAACACTCACAATAAGCATATATATACTTGCAAAAGCCATTCTAGTTTGGGGCTCCCTGACACTGGAAATATTCTGATTCATTTCTTCTCTCTCTCTCTCTCTCTCTCTCTCTCTCTCTCTCTCTCTCTCTCTCTCTCTCTCTCTCTCTCTCTCTGTGTGTGTGTGTGTGTGTGTGTGGTCTTGGCTCACATTTGACTGGTGGCTAATGAAGGAGACCCTTCTTTATCCACGTTGCTGGTCATCTGAAGCTCTTCTTTCAAGAAGACTCTATTCATACTCCCTGCCCGCTTTTTAATCAGATTGTTTGGTTTCTGGTATTGAATCAAAGTTTCCTAACATATTTGGGACATTAATTCTTTGTCAAATGAGAAGTTTGAAAACCCCCCCTTTCTGTAAAACATTTGATATCTAAATATTAATTGTCCTAATTTGACCAACCATACATGGTATAGATGGGACCCTATACATTTCTGTAATTAAAGTAGTAATTTTCAGGGGCTGGAGAGATGACTCAGAGGTTAGGAGCACTTGCTATTCTTGCAGAGAATCTGAATTCGGTTCCCAGAACCCACATAGCAGCTCACAAGCATCTGTAGTTCCAGCTCTATGGGATCTAATGCCCTCTTCAGGCCTCTATGAGCATTAGGCATGCACATATTGCACAAACATACAAGCAGGCAAAACATTTGTACAAATAAACAAATATTTAAAATAATATTTAAAACATATATGCATTTTATTGAAATCATCATAGTTTTTAAAGCACTGGTTGAAATGTATTAGAAGTAATTTGGGGATGGGGAGACTACCAAGGAGGCTGCTCAGTTAGGAATGTTTCTGTTGCATGGGCATTGGGATCTGACTTTGGGTGCCCAGAAGCCACAGAAAAAGCCTCTTGTGATAGTTCACATCTATAGTTCTAGAGCTGGAGGGGACAGATTAGGGATCCCTAAAGTTCAACCAGCTTAGCTCAACCAATGAGTTTCAGGTTCCATGAGAGAGCAATCTAGGGAAGATACCTGAGGTGAACCTCTATACACATATGGATATGCATGAATGCTTGCATGCACTTGCACACACATCTATCCTAATGAATGCACATGCCACTCAACACCTCTGTGTGTGTGTGTGTGTTTGAGAGAGAGAGATACACATATACACAGAGTAATTTCACTGGTTTCTCCTCACATATATAACTCGATTCTCCATCCTCCTGCATCTACCTCCTCAATGCTGGGATAACAGGCATGCACCATCATGATCAACTTCTGTTTTCCCCCTTTTGTACGTAGCTACTCAAAAAATTAAGATCCATGTGCAGCTCACATTTGTGGCTTACATCATGTCTGTGTGAGACAGTGATGGTCTAGACCAATGTGATCAGCTTTAAATTATAAATCAACTATTGGGGTGTCCTAAGCATCCCCCAGAAAGAAGCAATAAAGTGACCATTAACAGGTCCCGGGGTAAAAACCTTTGAAGTGGGCTTGACTTGAACTCAGGAATTGGTGAGGGGAACTTCCCATGGGTAGACATGAGAGCCACAAACGGAAGGTGTTGAGCCAGGTTATCTGAGCCACTCCCTGTCATTACTCTGGGGCTCTGGCTTAGGGTCTCTAGACAGTCTGACCCCATGTGAGAACTGCAGCAAGGTAAAATCCTGGGTTACAGGTTAGGGTAAATGAGAAGGCTGTCTCCTCACCCAGGAACAAACAATAGAACTAAGGGACTCTACTGTCCCAATTGGCTTTCAGTTGCTGTGATAAACACCAAGACCAAAAGCAACTTGGAGAAGAGAAGGATTGTTAGATCTTCCATGCCACATTCCATCACTGAGGGAAGCCAGGGCAGGAGCTGAAGCCAGGAACCTGAGAAACACTGCTTACTGGATTGTTTTTAAACCTACATCCAGCTACTATTCTCGTAGAATCAAGGTCTATCTGCCTAAGGATGATACTACCGACAGTGGACTTGGACTTGTACATCAATCAGCAATCAATAAATTGCCCCCTGGGCCAATCTGACTGAGGCAATTTTCAGTTGAAGGTCCCTCTCCCCAGGTGTGTCAATTTGATAATCGAGATCAGCTGTCACATGGCCATGGCCCTGAAGGACAGACATCCTTCAAGGTCCCTATGGCAATGGTAATTCCAGAGTTGTGGTTTGGGATGATAGGTTTTGATTGGATGCTTTTATTTTGATTATACAGCTAAAGCACGGTGACATCATCCCTGAAATAGTCCCTGTCATCTAGGTGTGCCACACAGTTGACACCTTGACTGCTTCCCTGTCATTGTGCCTGGCTTTGTATCCATCCCTTCCCTGATGAGCAGAGAGCAGCTACCATTCCCTCAGCTTCAGCTTCATCACAAGTCTTACTCCATGGAAATCCCTTCAAGCCTTGGACTTAGGCAAGCTGAGTGGACACAGACTGAAGAACATGTTCTTTCTCAATCTTATACTCCACTAACAAACATGCATGCAAGTGGTCAATGGCTGTCTGGTGCCAGAATGAGAGATGTGACACAGAGGCAGTGGACACTTTTGGAAGTGATAGCAATTTTATGACCTTGGCAACAATTTACAGATATATGAAGGTATAGAAACTTCTAAAAATGCACATTGTAAATATCCATTTTAGTTTTATAGCATAGCTCCCTGTCAATCAATCAAAAGAAAATCAGTGATCAGTTTTCATCCCCTGTGCAGACTTGTCTACATCCTTGGTAGGAACAGAGGTCTCTGCCCAAAGAGTATCTTAGAAAGACATTCTATCATTGTCTTTCACACATAAAGCATATTTTTAAAAATATTTATTTTGGGGTGTGTGTGTGCACACACACGTGTGTGTATGTGTGCGCGCGTGCGTGCGTGCGTGTGTGTGTGTGTGTGTGTGTGTGTGTGTGTGTGTGTGTGTGTGTGTGTGTGTGCAGATGCCCAAGGAAGCCAGATGAAGAATCACAGGTGATTGTGAGCTACCCAGCATGGGTGTTGGGAATCAAACTGCTGAACCCCAGAAGAGCAGCCTGTGCTCTTGACACTGAGCCATCCATCTCTCCAGGCCCATAAAGCAGTTGATCAATGATAGACAACATATGACAGTGAGCTCATAAAATTATATGGTCTGTTGATGTTATACCAACCTGCCTAATGACATTTCCCAGAAAACATGTATTCCTGTTATTAAGAAACTAGTGACTATTTTAGGAGTCTTGCTTCCATAATATAATCCCACTGTGTTAATCAAAAGAGAGTCTCCTGCCATATGTTTGAAACCAGTGGGTGCATTGCTAGTTGCTAGTGAATGAATAAACCTTTGAAAACTCCCGGATAGCAGAGTGGTCATCTTCAGTCAGGTTTCACAGAAGCAGAGCCCGAGGCAAGATTTTTTGATGCAATTGGTTTGAGACTCTGGGGAAGCAGGGTGATCTGAGCCTGGGAGAGGCAAGAAGCAAAGATGTAGGTCCAGTCCCAGTGTGACTCCACAGGGACCTATGGAGCATGACACTAAAGTATGCTCCCTTGTTAAGTAATAAGGCTGGCAGCATAGACTCCCTTTCCTGTCATCTTCTAGCTAAGCATCACATTGGAGTCTTGGGGTATAACCTCCTAGCTATTCTGCAGCAAGGGCTATTTGAGACCAAAGGTACAGCTGTGTCCCATTGGAAGCCTGGCCTCAGAGAAACTGAAGGCTGTGCATCGGCTGCTGAGAAAGGGCCATGACCACAGGGAAACTGCTCCGTTTGAATTTTGCCCCAGCATTTGGAAGCCTGTGTCTCAGTTTCCTTATCTGTAAAGGGAGCTAACGAGAGTAACTGCTTCACACACTCACGGGTCTAAGTACAAATGCAAGCAAGCGCTTGGGATAGCACTTTATATAAAATAGTGCTTGTAATTCACTTAGAATCAATGACAGCATGAATGCTCGCCAAACATAAATTTGATCTGTTGCCACTGTGGTGTTCCGAGAGATGCCCACACAAACTGGTTTATTAAGCAAGCACTATTCGGTTGTTCTACATAGCTGGGCACTGGTGAGGTTATCACCCCAATGCTAAACTTAACCATAACCTGAAGAGTCCACATGTAGGATACTGCAGAGATGCACACCCTCCTTTTACCTGGCAATTTCTCTAGGTTTAAGGTCAAACAAATTAATCTTCCATATGTTTCTCTTTGAAGAGTGGAGATGGAGGCTGTGAGGTTTTTACCACAATAGCAAACATCTGAGATAAAGCAACTCTTAAAGGAGGAAGAGCTTATTGTGACTCAGAGTTTTGGTCTAGGGTCACTGAACCCTGTTTCTCTGTGTCTAGGTTGGTCCAGTACTGCCCAGTGGAATCTCTGAAGGAGAAGGCCTGTTTGCCTAGTGTAGGCAGGTCAGCAGCCAGGGGCATCACTAGCCCCTTCAAGTATATGCTGCAATGACCTAACTTCTTCCCACTAGGCCCTGCCTCTTAAAACAATGGTTCTCAACCCTCCTAATGCCAAGGGGCTTTAATACAGTTCTTTATGTTGTGGTGACCCCAACCATAAAATTATTTCCTTAGTACTTCATTGCTGTAACTTCGCTACTGCCATGAATCATAATGTAAATATTTGATATCCAGGATATCTGATTTGTGACCCCTAAGTGGGGGGTCACTTACCATAGGTTGGGAACCACTGTAGTGATATAGTCCTTCTGTGGCACTGACCACGCCCATTGGGGGGTGGAGGCATGGGCGGAAGTAACCTGTGGAAGGAGGTCGAAGGAAGAGCCAGGAAAAGCTCTCTTGCTGGTGGTACTCGGACAGGAGAGCATGGAGTAGAATTTCCTGGTGTTCATCTGTCTAGGTTGTAAGTTATTTCTCCCTGAATAAACATCTATTCGGCCTATTTGTTTATCCTGATCCTTATTTAACTGCGATAAACCACTGCCCAGTAGCATGTGGCTATGATATCCATTTCCCTTTATTTTACCCTTACACCATCTAAACTGCAGGTCTGTGTGCAAAAGGAAGCCGAATATGGGACGAGTCGGAGCTCACACATCAGGGAGACTGGGGTTCTCTATCTTATCCCACACTGACCAGCTGTTCATTCACCTCTCTGCCCTTCAGTTCCTGTCTATAAAGGAAGAAGAGCCTGATGAATACCAAACAGGCACCACGTGTTAAGCATTTTGCGCATCACTAGGCACTTAGGAACTAGCCATCACAAATAGCCATTTGTGTCTCCCTTAAACCTCCTCTCCAATAAGACTCTTCTCAAGACACTAGATGGTTCTTACTGTACTAACTGGATACAGAAAAAGTTAAAAATCATGATTTTCCAACCTCAGAAATGTCCTTATCACTTGTTCTTACTCAGGATGCTTGTCTGGTCTCTTTGATGACTCAGTTTCCTTATTGGAACACAGCCTGTGTACTTACTGCAATCAGGAACACATTTTGAATAAATATAACAAATTGAAATGACATAATCATTGATTATCGTTTACTGAAAGACATGTGATTTAAAAATTATTTGAAGCTGGGCTGTCAAGATGGCTCAGGAGGTTGAGACACTCACTGCAGGAGTCAGGTGAATTGAGTTTCTTCCCAGAACCCACAGTGGAAGAAGAGAACCAGCTCCTGAAATTTGTCTTCTGACCTCCACATGCACCCCATGGCACACACCCACACTTACACATGCACATCACACACATACACTTATGTCTTAGTTAGTTAGGGTTTACTATTGCCACGAAGAGACACCATGACCACAGCAACTCTTATAAAGAAAACATTTAATTAAGGGTGGCTCACTGACAGTTTCAGAGGTTCAGTCCATTATGGCCATGACAGGGAGTATGGCAGCATGCAGGCAGATTTAGTGCTGGAGCTGAGAGTGATGCATCTTGCAGGCAACAGGAAGTTGACTGACTGTCATACTGAGTGAAGCTTAAGAAAAGATACCTCAAAGCCTGCCCCCAGTGTGACACACTTCCTCCCACAAGGCCAGAATTCCTAATGATGCCACTCCCTTTGGGGGCCATTTTCTTTCAAACCACCACAACATAGTAAATAAACAAATAAATAGCAAATATTTGAAACTAACTGAAGACTGGGAGATCATAAATGATTTAACACAGTTAATCCTCCCTTTTAGCCAAAGACCCTTAATATTCTTTTCTATATCCTCTTACCAAAAAATAAAAAAATAATAACCTGTTGAACAAGTCAATACACCTCACTAGTGGGATATGATAGTCATAAAACCAAGCAGGTGAACAGACAATATAAAACATGTGCTGGTAATTAGGGGGAAAATTATATTTTGTACAATATAGCCTTACACAATTGGAGTTAGGGTTTTTTGTCACATTTTTACTGCCAAAATTTTGGATTCTTAGATTATTAGAACTAGAAAATATATAGGTAGAATTCTGTAGGAAAAAAAAATGAGCATGTGTATGTACTTTCACAAAAAAAATGATAAAATAATTATCATAAAGCATACAAGGCAAAAGTTTAAAAAACATAGCCAAAAAAATGTAATAAATTAAAAATAGGGAACAAGGGATAACTAATTCCTGTACAGGATTTTTATTTTCTTTTTAGTTGAGGAAAATAGTTTTACACATGGAAGGCAATATGATGTTTCCATATAAGCGTACATTTGTGGAATGATCAAGTCAGGTAACTAACACAGATAGGTATTTATAATTGTTTTGTGGTGAGAACATTTACACCGTGTCTTTTCTCTATTTTGAAATACCCAACACATTATTGTTCACTCTCACCACCAGTCTGTGTGTAAGTGACCAGAATGTCTTTCCCCTGCCTCGCTGAAATTCCCTATTCTTCTCAACCAGATGGCTGCCTTGGATCTCAATCCTAAACCAGCAAGGAGGCCACTAAGAAGTATTCTTGGTCCACTGAGAATCCTGGAATGAGTGACATCAGGTAATTCTGAAAGCAGCAAACCTAGGGCAACTTGAAGGATCAGGCAATGTTCAGGGGGAAAGCACACTTAGCTCCTAGGGTCACTCCTGCTCTGTGCACCCCTCCAACATCATCCCTAGAGACAGAAAATGGGGCTTCTGTTGGGGAATGTTAGGCACAGAAGAGGGTCTGCATGCTGTAGCCTGAATGAACACATTACCCACTGTATGCATATGGAAAAAACACCCTCTCCAATTCCTTTTCTTGATGGGGCATTTTCTAAACATGCACACAGGGCTGTTTCTTTCAAGTGAAAAACTAGAAGATATTTCCTCAGGGAAAACATAGCATCCCAAATTGGTGTGTATGACAATGTTCACAAAATTCCCCCTGGAAATCACCCTCCAGTGAGTCCCACAAGCTCACAGCTTCCAAAAAGCTCCAAGCTCTTAAACATGAGCTAATGGCTAAGCAGCACCAGATACCTAGGGGAAAACACAGCCTAGAAGAGGGACTGAAACAGGAGACCCCAGGGGAGCCACTCAGAAAAGCAGAAGTCATTGTAGGCAGGACAATGTCTTAATAAAGACATTAATATACTTGGATAGAAAATAGCATTTTATCCATTAAAAAAGGCTCTCTGTCTTCCTCTCTTCCTCTCTACCTCCCTCCCCCTCCCTCCCTCCCTCTCTCTCTTTCTCTCTCTCTCTCTCTCTCTCTCTCTCTCTCTCTCTCTCTCTCTCTCTCTTTCTGTGTGTGTGTGTGTATATATGTATGTATGTGGAAGTACCTGTGGAGGTCAGAGACTGATATTGGCAGTTTTCCTCAATGTCTCTCTGTAGACTGGTTTTTATTTGGGCTGCCAGCCAGCTCACAAATAACAACATTCACATCCTAGCATAGGCTTGTTCCTAACTAGTTCTTACAACTGAAATTAACCCATATTTTTAAATCTACATTCTTTTACTCAGCTCAGTTACCTTTTCTTTCTTTTTTTCTTTTTTTATTTTTGATTTTTGATTTTATTTTACATTCCAACCACAGTTCTCCTTCCCCTCCCCTCTCCCCCCTTGCCTCCTTCCACCCTCCCTCACCTTCCCCTAACCCACCCCATTCCCCTCCTCCTCACAGGAGGTGTCATGAGGAGTCAACACAGTCTGGTACTATAGGTTGTGGCAAGGCCTAGCCCCTCTCCCGTGCATTAACACTAGGCTCAATTACCTTTACTCTATACTGCCCATCCTGCTTCCTCTGCGCCTGGCTGGCGAGTTCACCTTTCTTCTTCCCAGAGTCCTCTCCGTCTGGAAGTCCCATCTATACCTCCTACCTAGCTATTGGCCATTTAGCTTCTTATTACACCCATCACAGCAATACATCTTCACAGTGTGCAAACATTCCACAACATTTCTCCACCTTATTTTTTAATAAGTTTTATTTTCTTTCTTTTTGAGATCATTTCCTCTTCCATTTTCTCCCTCCAACCTTTCCTATGCGCACACATACACTCTTGCTCTGTTTCAAACTCATGGCCTCTTTTTTATTTATTGTTACATACGTAGTGTGTGTGTGTGTGTGTGTGTGTGTGTGTGTGTCTGTCTGTCTGTCTGTCTGTCCATCTTTATGCAAGAGTGTGTTCACTCCTGCTTCTGCCTTGATGTATCTGTGGAGGTCAGAGAACTCCCTCTTGTGAGTCAGGGGGATGGTATTCAGGCAGCCAAGCTTGGCAGCAAGTGCATTTACTCACCGAGCCATCTTTCCAGACCCAAAGATGTCTTTAAAATAAATTCTCAGGAAACCAAAAATTTTTGTCGAGAATGTATATAATTGCAGAAATAAAAACTCCACAGAAAGGAGAGAAGTGAGGCAAATCTTCTGGAAGGTAGAGAGCAAATACACCCCGAGTGCATGCTTTGGCAACTTACTCCTTAAACTGGAACAATGGGGCTTGGCACCATCCCTTGCCAGATGACATCATGGTTTTAATAGGAAATGTCCCAAACACTCACATATGATGGCTTTGTCCTCAGCTCATGTCTTGGTCAGCTCATGTCACTGTTCAGAGGGGATTAGATCAGAAGGATTCCAACCTCATCAATGGGCAGGCCCACTGATGAGTACATCATTAGGGGGCTATTGGAAGATTTGGATCACTGGGGTGTGTCCTTTGAAGGGTCTGTCTTGTCCTTGGGGTCCTTTGTTCCCCCTCCTGCCACTGTCCTGTCCTACCTCTGCCCTAAGGGATGAAGCCAGCTGACCATAGGCTAAAACCTCTGTAAGCCAGAGCCAAAGATCAAGCCTTCCTCCTCTAAGCTGACTTTCCTGGGTTTTCATCACAGGGAGGATGAGGGGAGTAACACAGGTGAAAAGTCTACACTAACACACATAAAAAGAAAAAAAATCCACATAATTACCAGCAACTGTTCCAGCAATTCCAGTTTTGATTAAATGATTCGATCTTTTTCTGAGTATATATACCACAAAGTCATGATGTCTACATTTAAAGAAAACAGAAAATAACAAAGTGTTGGTGAGAAGGTATGGAAAATAAAATTCTTCTGCATTGTGGCTAGAAGTGTAAAATGGTGAGCCAGAATGGAAAACGATAAGACAGTTTCTCAATAAATAGATAAATAAATAAAAATAAGCTCAGTACCATATGATGCAATAATTCCTTTTCTGGGCATCTATTCAAAAGAATGAAAGCAAAGGCTTAAATGGGTGTTTGTACAAACATGTTCAAAGCAGCTTTATTCACAATTGTCAAAAGCTAGAAATAACTTCTTTGCCTACCAGCAGATTAACGACAAACAAAATGTGGGATTTAATGGGATGGTATTCAGCTTTGGAAGAAAGGGGGTGCTGGTCCATGCTACAGTGTGGACAAACCTTTAATACATCGTGCTAAATAAAACAACTCAGTCAAAAAGAACAAATGGTGCGTAATTCCACTTATAGGAGATATTCAATGTGGTTCAATGAATAGAATGCTAACAGCTGGGGTCTGGGGTGGGGCGGCTGTTCAGTGGCAATGGAATTTCCTTTGGAAAGGATGAAAAGTTGAGACGGATAGTGGTGACCACTACACACCAAATGGTGCACCTAAAATGGGCATCTTGTGTGTGCTTTTCCATAAAAAAGCTAACAGTGAAATATGCAACCTACAAGAACCAGAACAAAGTTAAATGAGACAGCTCAGCAGTTGGGAGTGTTTTCCTCCAAGGATGGTAAACTGCTACTTCCCTTCTTTCTTTCAATTTTTATGTTTATTTATTTACCTTTTTAAACATGGTGTCACTATGTAGCCCTGGCTTGCCTGGAACTTACTGTGCAAACCAGGCTGGCCTTGACCTCAGAGATCACGTGCCTCTTCCTACTAAGTACTGGGATTACAGGTCTCCATTACCATTCTGGGCAAGGGCTGCTGTTTTTGAAAGAAGTTTTATAAACAATCTTTTAAAATTATATTTGCACAGAATTCTATATTACTAAAAACAAGCGACAGGAACAATAAACTAAAGATCATTCTAGGTATCCAACTCATCAAGAAGACAAAGTTAATCTAAAACAGTAAGGTCAGAGTTCAGCATCCTTCCCATTGGCACCCATAATAACCTCTCCTTGTATATCCTAAAATGAGCATTGCTGGGAGTTCTGCCTTAAGCCTTCTTAAATTACTTTTCTTCATGTTTTATTCTACACCTAATAATGTTGCTGGTTTTCCCACTTTGCCTAACATTACTGGTTAATGACATTCTTAGTTCAACCATACTTTTGAAATAATGTAGTTTTCCTGGTTGTATCTGCTGCCTTCTTAATGCAAATCAAAGTGTTGTTCCAGGTCCTGCATTCAGTGTGCTGCCCCAGTGCTTAGAGTTTGTGGTTAAAAGGTATACACACTTTTTTAAGTGGAGTCTATTGAATTAAGTGAGTTCAGAAACCTACTCATGGCCATTTTCTGGCTGTAGAAAGCCTCTCCATTTCAACTCAACTCAAGCCACCAGTCAAATATTAATTTTAATGTTAATATTTTCCAATAGAAATATGATATCATTATAAAGAGCAGTCAGACTGAGCAATAATATATAATTTACCATGCTTCATACTTTAGAATAAAACCTTTATAAGCACGG
The DNA here is from genome assembly GCF_943737965.1 of Phodopus roborovskii. Lineage (NCBI taxonomy): Eukaryota > Metazoa > Chordata > Mammalia > Rodentia > Cricetidae > Phodopus > Phodopus roborovskii. The sequence continues at coordinate 25,752,759 of NW_026126525.1, read as the reverse complement.
TGCTTCCAACAATACCCCATTAGTTAACAGTTGAACATATACTAATGGGAAGCCATAAAATAATATTTAAAAGAATTATCAGTACCTACTATCAGCATATCCTCCAATACAAAGTGCTTTTTCCCAGAATAGTGCTCAGTAAGTCATCAATCTTAGAACACTAAACAAAATTCCCTATGCTTTTAAGAAGCCACCCATTATCACAGAGGTGTCAATTACTGTGCGTGGCTTCTCATCTGATGTCAACCAGACTGTGTTTCCCAAAGACTACTTACATAAGTGGTGCTCTCCAAGAATTTGTTTAAAAAGAAAAAAAAAAAAAGTAATGAAACAGTGTAGTCTCATGATGTTGAAGCTGAAACTGGTATTTTTTTTCTTTTTCCAAAAGGAGAAAGTGAAAATTTTATTTTCTGTTACTGTCACCCAAGCTTGGTTGATTTCAGGTCTGGCATGAGGAGTCAGTAGGTTAATCCTTCATATTCTCAGTGATGATTTTGAACTGAAAGAATTAGGGCGCTTCCATTTTGGTGGAAGACAAGAAAGCATGCAAATGGAGGAAATCAACTGGGGTGAAACTGTGCAGCCCAAGCAAGCTATGCCCAGCAGTGTTGAGGATGGTGAAGTGTACCAGAGCCGTGGGCATTCACCAGGCTGAGCAAGCCTATAGGCAGTACAAACCTAGGCCAGACCCGGAAGTTAGGAACGGCATGGGCAGGCGAGGTTCCAGGGATTCACCGGACTGAGCAAGCACAAAGATGCGAGACCCAGGCTAGTCCTAGAGGTCGGTCAGTTTAACTCTCTTAATTTTGTAATGAAACAGAGGCTCAGCGAGATGACGAGACGGACCCAGGACCATCCTCACCTAAGAGAAGACCCAGAGCTGAGACAGGAACCAGGCTGTCTCCTCCATGTTCAGATTCATACCTAAAAAGAGACCGCTATCTCCTATATACACTAAATCTACAGTCTGCACATTTCTCCCTATCACTTGCTTTTTACTGTTGATTAAGTTTCATTGTGGAAAAAATTTAAATATACCAAAGTAGTAAAGAACAGTATAACACGCCCTACGTTTATTAATTATCAACATTGATTGACAATATTTGTTTTATTTCAGTTCACTTCCTACATGGAGTTTTTGTGGGGTTTTTTGTTTGTTTGTTTTTTGTTTGTTTTTTCTCCCCTCACAAATGTTTTAAGGCTGATAATTTCAGATTAGATATATAAATAAGTTCAGTCAAATTGACTCCAGGTTGTGCTTGGCTGACTTGATGATATTGTCAGGAATTCAGGGCCAACGAAAAACCAGAACCACATTTTCACCTGCCCACGTTATTAAACCACTGCCTTTTTTGCTTCTAACCCATCCTTTGATACCTGGCATAGCCATGCTGGTTCTAGGACTGTGCAAGCCTTGTTTTTGCACTGGCGTTATGATCTTTACTCCTCTTGCCAATAGGGGTCTCCCTGGAGCCTTGTGGAACCACGAGAGAAGAAGGGACTTAGAGGAATTTGCTGAGTTTCTTCCTTGGAGCCCCCTCCCCGGTTAGTCAGGCTCCAGGGATGCTTCACCCACCCACCCCCACCCCCACCCCCAGCAAGGGCCTTATCTTCCCATAGCATCACTAAATCCCATTTGTAGCTTTCCCAGTGCTTGGAGAGCCACCTTCAGCCACATCATCAGCAGGGACAGACACATGGGCAACCTGAGGAGCCCTCATCCTAGCGCCAGGCTCCAGCCCCAGGCTCTTTTCAGGAAATCAAAAGTAGCCCACCCCAACAGCTGAGGCCCCCCTTCACCTTTTGATCACTTCAATCACTTCAGCCTTTTAGCTTTATCTAGGGGCAGAAGGGTGGTCCTTGCTTCCTTCAGTGTCTTCATTCAATGAGAGGTCCTGGTGCCCAGACAAACCTTTTTTAAGGTTACCATTGTGTGTTTCTGCCTCTTGATAGATCTCTCTGAACAATACATTTTAGGTCAAATCCCAGCACTTTGGTTTGCATAACAGCTAATAATTAATTGGTAGCTGTCTAGATATTGCCAAGGTTGGAGGCAGGTGTGTGTGACATCATTAAAGTCAGTAAAAGTTCTATGCAAGCAAAGGGATTCAGATCACCTTCCTTTGTGTCATTCTTGGGGAAACGATGCTGAGTTCCTGGCACATGCTAATTCCAGTTCACATTTTATGACATCAATACCAGAGACACATTCAAGCATCTGCTGTCAGTAAAGGCGGTGATACATTTCTGACATTGTGGAAACGGAGAGGCTTTCAGCCAGACATAATGAAGAGCAAGATTTGGGAAACCTCCAACACCTTTACCTTCCTTCTAGACTCAATCACAGTTGGTGTCTTCCTTTCATTTCCCACTGTGTTGATGAAATAGTTTGACAAAAGGTTGATTTATCTCACAGTGCCATATTATAATCCATCATTGTGTGGAAGGCAAGGAGGTAACAACTCAAAGCAACTGGTCACATCACACCCACAGTGAAGATCGAATGGCGATGGGTGCACATGTATGCCAATGCTCATCTCACTCTCTTATTTTCATTTACTCCAGGGTACAGCATATAAAACAGGGCTGCCCACATACAGGGTGGATCTTCCCACCTCAATTAACTCAAGTAAGGAGATCGCCAACAGGCCAACCTAATCTAGACAATTCCGCATGGAGAAATTCCACCCGTTCCAGGTGACTACACTGTGTTGAGTGGACACCACAGTGAACCATCACAGCCTCCTTCAAGAAGACAATAACTGCCCTGAACCTCTACTTCTTTGTCACCTGGGGTTATAACTTCTTCTTCTCATGATGACCTATAGGCTTACTCAAGTCACTCAATATTGATTATCTATGGGCAAGGTCTCACAGTAAGTATACAAAAAGAAGTCCAACATAGTTCCTGCCCAAAGGGAGTTTACAGTCCAGTATTTTTCTATGCATCTGATAGAAAGTTAATGGAGCATCGCCTAGCAGACACTGCTGGTAGCTGAAAATATAGCCACTAAAGTATGGTTGCTTTCTACAACAGGTATAAAAAATGTAGGAGAGATAGAGACAGACAGAAAGAGAGACAAAGATATAGACAGACACAGACAGAGAGACAGACAGAGTCAGCTGAAGAGGAACAGAGAGAAGGCAGGGACATGGATAACCAGGCAGAGTGCGGGAAAAACAGGATAAAGACAGGCTTGTAATCTCAGCTACTGTGAGGATAATCCAGTCACAAATTCAAGACCAGCCTAGGCAATTTAAGAAGCCCTTGTCTCAAAACAAACAAACAAGAATGTGTTGGGGGTTATAGCTCAAATGGTAACATTTGCCTCTCATGCATAAAGCCCTAAATTCAAATCCCCAATGTCACTAAATAACAAAAGGAAAAAATGGGCCAGGCAGGCAGTTGAAGAACTCAAAGACCTCATTGAGAAGGTCAAGAGAGATGTGTGGATTTGTCATGTGATGATAATTAAAAGTTTGAAAACAGAACAATGCAGTTGTAGCTGCCTTTTCAGGGATGCCATTGACAGGCTGGTGACAAGTGGGATGTCGCCAAATACACTTAAGACAGAAGTAAAGTGTGCTAGAATGTAATCACAGTGAGGGAAACAGTAGAAGGAAGCTGTCCACAGAGGTGTGCTAAAGAGAGGCTCTTAAGAGGGAGGTCATGTGGGGCAATGGGACACTGTTTCAATAGCACACTGTTCTGGAGCAATTTGTAGTTGGGGCTTATCTTGGTCAGCAACAGCTTGACCTTGGGCCGTTGACTGTCTTGTCCTGAGTCCAAAATAGCTCACATAACCACTATCTTCCTAAAGTGGCATCCACATTTTGTGGCTCGAGTTTGATATAAATTAACTCTTTCTGAGGGGATAACAGTCCTGCTGGGAGATAGCAGTGGCCTTGCTCTGAGACTCCCTGCTCCGAGGCAAAACAACTTTGTCCTGATGGCTGTCTCCACACAGCCATCTGTATGTGAATGGCGCCCACAGTAACCAATGAGCCTGGATAGTTCATAGCTGCCTGAAGGGGAGTGGAGTTTGTCAAAATCAGAGGAATGTATATCAGTGGTAGATGCTTGGGAACTCTTGTGGGTGGTTGGACTGTAAATACCTGTCACTGGTGAGGATGGACTCAGACAGGTGCACCGGGTCTGTTGTCAAGCTAAATCGTAGTGAGCTGGAAAAACACTTGACATTCCACAGGGCTGTCTTTTTAAAGTACATTAAGGTTTAGTAAAGCCCCTTGTGTCAGAAGGCAGTTGCCATGAAGAACCCCAAAGCAGAGGCTCTTTACAGAACACAGGGACTGTCTAGGGCACACAGCAGGCACAGAGGATTGGGAGAAATTATGAACAGGAGTTTTTTATTGTGGTTTCCCTGAGCAGCAGATGAGGATTGGCTAGTCTGAATAATTTTCGTGGACTCTGGGAAATTGGGGCTGTCCCTAGTTGACTAGTCTTCCCTGGGATAGTGAGGTGCCCCTCCCTGAAGTGTGAGACTGTGGCTGCATGGTTGGTTGACCTACATTTCAAGTGTGTAGCTGCCAGTGAACTTACTCACCCTTGAGGTTACCATACGGGAATTCTTGCAAGTTACAGGAAGGAGTTAGTCCTCCAGGGTCACTGAGGCTCCAGACGCCAATGCATGAGACTATAGAAAATTAAAAATGGTCACAACATTTCTTTATAGTAGGATAAGTATTCAGCTTTAGATTCCTAATATCTGTCACAGAAATGAGTACCTACTAAATAGTGGGAATCCCCAGTGTCTGCTGGATCATCACATTGCTATAGCCCCTCAATCAGCCCTCACCTTCACTGAGCACTTACTCCTCAGTGAGCACTCACCTTCACTAAGCACTCACCACTCACTGAGCACTCACCCTCACTGAGCACTTGCCCCTCAGTGAGCACTAACCACTCACTGAGCACTCACTTTCACTGAGCAAACACCTGGGAGAGCAGGGCAAGTCTTCACTTCCTTCAGTTACCTGCACAGATGGTCACTTTCTTAGGGGGTCTAATCTAATTACTGAGACAAACATTTGTGGACCCTTCAGTACATTGCCTGAACCCCATTTAAAGAAGACAGGCAAATGGCAGACAGCCAACAGCAATTGCTGTCACACTAGATTGTAAGAAAAAAAAAATGTGATCTTTCAAAAAGACTGAAAGTACTGAATGAAAAAATGAAATGAAAAGAGGGCAACACTGTTCCTATGGGTGAGGGTTTTATTATAAATGAAAGGGAGAAAATAAGCAGATGCAGAAACATCTGGAAGAGTTCGGAGTGGACAAGAGCAGCAGTCTGGACTAGGCCTTGTGAGGAGAGGGAGAGAGCAGAACCAGGAGCGGTGGGCAAAAGGACCACTAACCAAAATGGCTGGGATCAATAAAAATTAGAGCACATGCCTTTAGGCCCAGCACTCAGGAGGCAGAGGCAGAGGCAGGTGGATCTCTGTGAACTTAAGGCCAGCCTGGTCTACAGAGCAAATTCCAGGACAGTCTCCAAAACAATACAGTGAAACCCTGTCTCAAAAAACAAACAAACAACAGAAAATCAGAGAAGATGGGGGAAGGGAAAGCCCAGTAGTCCCTGGGCTGGAGAAGTTTAGGGTAGTGGGTGGGGTAGGGACTGAGGATGCTGGGAGAATCTGGGAGCAGCACCAGCTTTGATATATTTATAGGCACCTTGGTTAGCCAGTTTGTTTCAGGGGTTTGAGACATAACAGGCAGAGGAAGACTGTAAGACCCACTGCTGTGGATAAATGTATACATGACATGGGCTGTGAGTAACTTTATCTAAGGCAGTTTATTAGGCACACTGAGGCTCAACCACAGTGAGCAAAACAGTAAACAGAAGCTGTTTACAGGCTCCCAGGTTACTATAAAGAGAGGAACTTTACAGGGGCAATGGGACTCTCTCTCTCTCTCTGTTTCTTCTATATACCCACCCATGAAATTTCAACACTATAGCTGCCTAAACATATGACAACACCAGTCAAAATCGCAACATAGATGGGGGAGTTACATAGATGAAGAGTTACAGATAATTAAAATCTGCAGAGAGAGAGAGAGAGTTAGTCTTCTCCAGGGATGAACCCCCTAACTGGCTATCAATACCAGTGATCAGCCCTAAAAATACATACATATGAGCAACACTAAATGAATACAATAGGCTGTGATTATAGATTCATTCGCATATTCATAATAGGCATACATAATAAGGTATAATTTTTTAAGAGGCCATGAATTTGAGAGGGAGTTTGGAAGCAATTGGAGGGGTTAGAGGGAAGGGAAAAGATGCAAAAAAATATAGAATTTAAAAAATAAATTCAGTATGTAAAAAAATGAAGAGTGGTCATTCTCTGTGAAGCAAAGCTACTTTATCTTATAATTAATGTCCTTGAGTTTTTTAAGAAAAACAATTAACTCACACTGAAGAAGGTGGAAGATGGCAGTTGGTGTGATGGAGCACAGTCTTCGGGCATGACTGGACCCAAGGGCTCCAATGATGCCAAAGGAGCGTCTCCATCTTCATCTTTCCACGTCTATTTTTCTCTCTGTGCATGACCTCATCTTCTCTTTTTTTTAATACTGAAAATAGCCTTTCTATTGTCAGGGTGAGTGGCCCTAGGCAGCTCCTGCTTGCCTCACCCTTTCAGCTCCAGACCCAGTGGGAAGAAAGAGGGCAAAGGCCGCCTTTTTTTTTTTTTTTCCCTAGAATGGGGGGTGGGAAAGTGGAGAGGACAGCAATTGGCTAGATATTAATCAGGATCAGCTGGGGCATAGAAACCCAGCTGCTTGCCTAAACAGTATCTTATTTCTAACTACAAGTATGTGGAAGATGGTTTGCCTGAAATATTAGTGCTACCCCTCTTTATCTTTGTGAAGGAAAAGTCACTCAAAGCACAAGCAGCAAGGAAGAAGCCAGGCAGACACAAGCAGCTCCTAGCCCCAGGCTTCAGGTGCTAGCACAACAGAAGACATAAACTGTTCTCTCTCACATTGGGATCCTAGCCTCTGTTAACTACTTGTGCCCAGAAGTGGAATTGCTGCTCACAGGCAAGGGGTGTTCTCCCGCAGGAAAGAAAAGAATGCTAGAGAATAACTGGTTCCACTTGAGGTGGTTAGTTAAAGAAAAGTAAAGCCTTTCTTTAAGATCAATAGTACTGCATGTATGCATTCAATGCTTATTAAGCTGACCCCTGCCAGCCCTAAACCACTGGTGTGTTCATGGACTCAATCAAAACTGTGATATGGAAACAAGAAAAGACCCCTAAAAAAGAAGGCTAAAGTGAGAACTGGGACAATGGGGAAGCCACAAATAGTTACAACTGCTTGTTTGGGTTCCTGGGGGTGCTAGCCCAGCAGTGACTCTTTTAAACAGCTTACACACTTTCCTTGCAACCATTTCCTTCCAGGTGGTGGGGTCCGGCAGAGGTCACCTCCCCTGGTGGCCTAGTGGGAACAGTTGTGATTGCTATAAAGGGATAATATTATAATCAGTGGAAATTAGGACCTTCATCTGAATAAAGATTGCTGTGTTGATTTAAACAACCCCTTTCTGGCTGTATAAGCAGACTGGTTTGCTTGGTGATCTGGCTGGAAAACACCTTTCTTATGCTTTTTTCCCTAATGTTGCAACCCTCCGACAGAGGGCCTCTCTCAGATGGCACAGGGGTTAAGAACACTGGCTGCTCTTCCAGAGGAACTGAGTTCTGCTGCCAGCATCCATATGGCAACTCCAGCTCAAGGGAATTCTATACCTTTTCCTGGCCCCTCTGGTCATCTTCACTTATGTACACACACACACACACACACACACACACACACACACAGACACACGTGAAGAAAGAGTAACAGCCTCTCGTGAAGAAAAGACAAAGAACAGATGGCATTTGTAACAGCCCACACCTAGGCCCCAAGCGACAGCACCAGGTGCTGTCAATGCCTGAGTAATCCCAGCTTCCTTCATCTACACAAAAGCTTAACTGCTTGTAGGTCCACCCGTCCCAACACTCTAGGCCTCTACTCTCGACTGAATTACTTGTCACCTAGTGATAATGTTTCTGGGCACTTGGATCCATAAACCAGCTGCCTCCATTTTCCAGAATCTAAAGGAATGGAGTAACAAAAATGTAGTAAAATGTATTCATTTTTGGTTTGGCCAAATCAAGAGGAGAAGGAATTCTCATCACTCACCACACCACCTGATACCTGTAGCCATTTTGCTGTTGAAAGAAAGCCCTATGAAAAGAAGTTAGCTCTGAGACAGGCAAACTAGTCCTTTCCTGGGGATATAGGACCAAGACCCCAGGCTGCCTTCATGACTGTTCTCTTTTACAAAGACATATTATTATTGTTTATTATTATTATCATTCATTCATTCAAGTTCAAGGAAACTGGAACAGACATTAAGCCCTAAAGGTTTCCCAATTTTAAAAAAGAAGAGTCTTGGGAGTTTGTGGGGTGGATCAGGCCTGGCAGCTTTCTGTGCTCTGGGGTCTATTTCTTTGACAGGTTCGGGGTGGACACCTGTTATATCTTTTCATAGGAACTCATCTTTTTTCTGATTTTCTTTTTACATCCAGATAACAGATACAAGATAAGGGATTGGTTGGTAAGGCTGTCTACTCCATCTCCGGGAGTGTGCCATTACAAAGTCACTGTAAGAAAAAAAATCATTAGATGTCACCACAGGACTATTTGATTCCGTCGCCTGTTCTTTAGTAAATACAGATAGATTAATGTGTGCAGAGACAAGTGTCATCCTATGTGGGACACTACAGACCACACACAAATACAGTGTGCATGGACATGGCTCCTGGCCTCATGGAACGTGCAGCCTAACAGAGAGCAAAACACAAAGAACCATTCAAATAAATAAATCCTGGCTTAAGGTTTCCATGGCAACGCTGATGACTTGCTCCAACAAGCTATACTGGTTTTCCCCCATTAGAACTATACAAGTTCTAAGAAAAAACTTTGACGTATAAGAGCTGGAAATGATCCCTCCTCCAAAACCCACCTGTTGTGGGGTGAACCCTTTTACTCATTTCCCAGCTGAAAGGAAGTTGTATCAATCATAATGGTCACTTCATCCAACTGTGTGCCACAGGCTAACAGTTATATATATATACATATATACATGTGGGTGGGTGTATCAGTATCTTATATTCATCCCTTCCTCTCTGTTTGTTCTGCTCCTCTTACCTAGTTTAGAGCTCACACACAGACCAGACTATTCCAGTAGGAAAAGACCTGAGAAGTTGTTCCACAAATGAGGACTCTGGGGCTCACCCAGGATACCTCCCAACTCAATCACATGCCCATTAATCTTTCTTTACAGCAACCATGGGGAGACACTATTGACCTGCAGTCACTCCCACGCGGTCTTCCTCAGTAGAAATCACATCTATAACAACGCCAAAAGGACAAATGCTTGCTTTTCTAGGTGTAGTGATTACTTTTCTCATTGCTGCTACAAAGTACCCAAGAAAAGCAACTGAAGAAAGGAAGGATTCGCCTTGGCTTAGGGTTTGAGGGTCCCATCAACCCTGCTGGGGAAGACACAGCAGCAGGGACTTGAGGCAACTGCTCTCATTACAACAGCAGTCAAGAAGCTGAGGGAAATAAACGCTGGTGCTCAGCTCCATTTCTCCTTTTTATTTAGTGTGACACGGCAGGCAAAAGAATGATGCTCCTGACATTCGGGGTTGGCTTCCCTCTGTAGCTAAATCTCTCTGGAAACACCCTACACACACACACACACACACACACACACACACACACACAGAAGTGTGACTCCTAGGTGATTCTAAACTCTAGTCAGCCTGGCCGTGAAGATTAATCGTCACATTAGGCGTGGCCATGTGACTCAGTTGCAGGCACCAAGATTTAAAGAGCATCTGCTGAGAAAGATTTTGCCTCTTTAAAGAGAGATATTTCTCCCCCTTCCACTCGGTCACAGCAGCTTCTATGAGTAGCTTAGAGGACTAGGGACATGTAGGATTCACACGTAAGCTCATCTTGAGACTGTCTACCTGAGGGCCTCTCATCCCATGAGATTATCCAGGCCTGTGTCATGCTTCCTACCACCTGCAGCTGGGTGCATCTAAATATGATACCACTTCACCATCCTGCTTTCTCTCTACCCCACTGAGCTACACATTGCAAATCCTAGCCTAGTTCCCACCGCCATTTAGTTCTTAGACCAGAGGTTGGCACACCGTCAATGTCTGATAAATATTTGTCAGTTGAATGATTGAATGAGCAACCTAAAAACCTTCATTATATCTCTACTTATAAGAAATAAATTTGAAGGATCAACCCAACATTTGAGGCCCATACTTTGGCTTTGTTCTATCTTTCCAATCTTCTACATTCATATACCCTGTGACTTTGGAGAACATGATTGTTTCCTATTCTCATCAACACCCTGAATTAGTAATGTTGTTTTAATAAAATAACACTGGGGGTGAATTTTAGTAAACAATTTATTTTTCACAGTTCTGGAAGCTGGGCAGTCCAAGAACAAGGTGATAGAGGAATGACTCAAAGGGGAGGGAGGCGCCTGTCTTGGAAGGGAAGGACTTGTCTTCACCACCTCCCTTCTAAGACCCTGATCTCACTCACATGGGAGAAAGAAAGCTCTCAAGGCATCTCTTAAAGGTTTCCAGAGCAACATCAAGAGAGGGAGTGTAGAAAGAGACTGCTTATTTCAAACAGCAAAGAACAGACCCAGTGAAAAGGGGGTGTCTGCCAAGAGGAAAGGGAATAACTCAAAGTTTCTAATGGGGGTTTGGAGTGGAGAAGTTAAATGGGACTTCAGGGGAATGCCTGCTCTGCAGTCTCTACTTCTGGAGTTGTTTGTCCAGACAAGGCCATTTTATCTTTAGAAACTGCCTTACCTGGGCTATGGGGATGTGGTTGGTAGTGGTGATGGAATTAGGTGTCAACAGTGGAAATTTCAGCATAGGGACAGGGAATTCCAGCAAGCCTTGGGGGAATGGAAAGTTCCTTAGTTGAAGTCTAGCAGAGTTTGTTCAAGGTTTATTCTGGTGCTATTTCTTAATCTCATGGCTTCCGGTGCATTTTTTTTTTTTTAATAAAGATTGATTATTTTTAGTTTACATGAATCAGTGTTTTGCCTGCATGTATGTCTGAGTACTATATGTGTGACTGCTGCCTGTGGATACCAGAGGGCTTAAGATCTCCTTGGAACTAAGGTTATAAATGTCACAAGCCAATAAACAGGTACTGGGGATGAAACCCACTGGGGAGATGCTGAGAATTGAATCTGTGTCACACAAAGAGTAGTCAGCACTGTAACCCAGCCCTAACCACCTGTGAATTTTGAAGAGAGCACTCTCCTCACAGTACTCCCCTGGGCTAAAGAGAGCTCTCCTCACAGTACTCCCCTGGGCGGTACTGAGGCTTTGTGGCCTCGTCCATCTCTGGCACTGTCTGCCAATCTTGTTCAGTTCCAGACCTCTCTCATGCCACTTCCGCAGGTTCTTGCTGAGGTGGTTTGAATGAGAACAGCCCCCAAAGGCTCCTATGCTTGAATGCTTCGACCATAGTTGATGGAACTGTGTGGGAAAGATTAGGTTTGTCCTTATTGGAGAAGTTGTGCCACTGGGGGTGGACTTCGAGGTTTCAAAAGCCCACACCAATCTCCCTCCTCTTCCCCTCTCCCTCCCTTTCCCTCCCTCCCCCTCCCTCTCCTTCCCTCCCACTCCCTGTCCCCCTCTCTCCCTCTCTCCCTCTCTGCTTTTCTCCTGCCTCCTGCCTGTGGATCAGGATATAAGATTTCAGCTACTGGTCCAGCACCATGCCGACCCTCTGGCCTGCCTGCCTGCTGCCACACACTCCCAGCCAGGAGGGCGATGGACTCATCCCCTGGTATAGTAGTATAGTAAGCAAGCCCCCAATTAAATGCCTTCTTGTATAAGTTACCTTGGTCATGGAGTCTCTTCCCAGCAACAGGACAATGACTAGGATGCTTCATGCAAATACCCTTCCTCTCATGTTTTCCCTTCCCTTTTATGTGGTGTTCTCACTTCCACAGTTCAAATATACATACTTGGTGTCACACTCCTCTTTTAGACCATAAGCTCCTTGAGAAGAGAAAAATCATCCTCTGAGAAACAAATGTAACGAATGCTTCACTCTAGCAGGTGCCTAATAAATTTTAATTTGAGCAGGAGCACAATAGAATTAAAGCAGGCCCGTTTAAATGCCCATCTTTCAAGAAAAATACTCAGGCCTAGGAATTGGTGCGAACTCTTGGAAGCAAAGGCTGTGTGCATCACAGAAGAGCGAAGGGAGGAGGAGAGGAGACCTGTTGGAAGTGTCAGGAGTAAACACGGATGCCTTTTTCTGGGCAGTGAAAGCGAACTTCTTAATGGAAGCTGATCCCAATCAATAGCACCAGACAGCTGATTTATATAATGGCCTCAAGCTGAAGTAGTGGTCTCTCTATGCATACTGCTGCTGTGAAAGGGGAAAGGCCGCCGACCCGGGGACTCCACAAGTAGATCTGTGGCCATCTGTCAGTATTCATCAATATGTTCCTCCATCAGCGAGCCCAGAGGAGAGCTCCCAGAGAGCAGCTTGCAGCGTGCCGGATGCTGAAGATGCCGAGGGGGTTAATACTGGATTTGGGCTGCTGAGGTGGGGCTGCCACTGCGCAGGCACCCACTGTCAGGAGCCTGGCCTTTTGCTCCTAGTTAGAAGGTAAAGAGAGGGGAACCCGGAGGCTTGCACGCCCAAAAGAGACATCTAAGCTGCAACAAGCAGCGGTGGCAGCACAAGGAAAAGTGTGAGCTTGAACAAGAGTCAGGTGGAACCCGAGATGTCATCGCTGGTGAAGGAGGACTTGGAGAAAAAACTGTTTAAGCCTCTGGCACAGAATCTCTGCGAGTTTATTGAGATCGAGTTCTCGGTCCAGGACAGGTATTACCTCTGTGTGTCAGGTAAGCAGAGCTTTCTGGTATCATTTCAAAATGCAAAGAGATCAAAAATGAGTAAGGTGTGTAGGGGAATCGTGTCTGTCCTCCAACCCAGCTCAGGCATGCGTTTAACTAGCCAGGTTAAGGAATGTATATTCTACAGACCTTTAAAGTGCTGAGGTGAGCACAAAAAAAAAAAAAAAAAAAAAAAAAAAATGTTAGACATTAATGGTTCAGAAGTGAAGCTGGCTTTCTCTCTTGGTTTGATCATGTTTGTTCCCTCCAGTCTTTTATCTAATTTGCTTCAGGGAGTACAGTTTTGTTGTATAAAGGCTCACGTTTAAAAAGCCAGTAGCATTCTGATTATGATGCAATGCATTGAAGAACTGACTTATACAGCCATTCCTAATGTCTTTCTGTGCTACAACAGAAACAGAACCTTAGACTTTTCCTCTAAGGACCTACAGAGACTTTCTGCTGGTTACTTTGGAGGAAGAAATCCTCTTTTAAAGCATTCTCTTACAGAAAAGCAATACCAACACTTCAATAGTAAAACTAGTTCATGAAGACAGAACTTCAAGGAGGAAGAGACAATCCCTAATGTAGAGATCTGATGTACAGAGTATTTAGTATAATATTTCCTTCCTGTTTTTAAAATACATGAAAATTGTCCATGCACCAGCTTTTGCATTAATGATGATCTTCCAGACCTTTTATGAATTTAGATAGAAATGTTTGCATCCTTATTGAATTTGGTATGCAGCCCTCCCATTTCCTGGCCCAAGCTCTCTGTACGGTTCAGGGGCTGAGCAGAAAAGAGATCAGAAACTCTAGGGTAGATGTTCCTGCTAAAGGCAAACACCCATTTCATACAGCTCAATATCTCTTTCCTCCTGATAAATGGATTGGAGCATTCTAAATGTGCCAATAGGAAGCGAAGCATCTTTGGAGAAAGTGCTAAGAATTCTTTAAAATTTTATAATTCCTAATAAATATAGAAGTATTTATCCAATGGTAAGAATAGTAGTACTTATCCAATACCTAAGCTTATTTTACTACACATCCAAACTATGGGGATTTGGCATTTCAACAAATGCAAGAGACTTAATCAGCTCATAAAATGAATTAAATTATGTAAGAAGTAAGTTAATTACTTAATAGACCACATTTCATCCTTATCACCCAATCACTGAATCACAAGGTATTTTTACCCACCATGCTAAAAAGGATGCCCATTCTAATATAAAATATAATAACGTTTACCTGTTATGATTCATTCTTTAGAAAAGTAGCTTTTCACTAGGTAGCACTGGCAGCATTTTAATATAAAAAGTTTTAAAAATAAAATACTCATAGTAAGTTATGAATCTAGTTTGCCAAACATGAAACATGTCTTAGTGACTCACTCTAATAATTATATGATTATATATATGTATTAGCTAATATATATGAGGATATATATGTGTGTATATATATACATACATACATATACATACATACATACATACACATATATCTTACAATTAAACATTTGGCAAGTATTCAGTGATTCTGACCTGCACCTGTACTAAGGAAATCAAGCTCTTCTTGGGACAAGGAGAATATGATTTCATGATATTCCACATAAAGTTAACACACAAAGAAAGCCTTGTTAGTTCCTCACTTTTTGTAGCTATACTTCATGTCCATCAGTCTGGGCACACTTTCCAGAATGTAACACATTTATTATTTATTTATTTATTTATTTATTTATTTATTTATGTTAAGACAGGGTTTCTCTGTGTGGCTTTGGAGCCTATCTTGGAACTCACTCTGTAGACCAGGCTAGCCTCGAACTCACAGAGAACCACCTGCCTTTGCTTTCTGAGTGCTGGGAGTAAGGCCTGTGTCACCTCTGTCTAGCTGTAACATTTTCTTTTAATAACCAATAAAAAAGCATTTCAACCAAATAGCAGTTTAAATGATGTTTGACAGTCCTGAGAATATGACTATGCTTTACCTGGAAAACATCTATCAACATGAATCAAGCAAGTCATTGGAAATTTGTTGAGGCAAGTGACTTCATACTTCAAGCACTGACTATCTTCAGAGAGTAGAGTTGAATGATTGCCTCTTCATCATCTTTAATCCAGTGACCTCTACTTATAAGACCCATTGGTTCAGAGTAGTTGTATTCCATCGTTCATTTTCCTGATTAAAGATAATACATTTAACTGGGGTTGATCTCCCTTCTCATCTGAGTAGGGTCCAACTTTTGCAATGGTCTCAAAAAAGGATGTTTTCTATGAAATCTTGATAAGTCTATGGCTGATATCAAAGCAAAGAGTCATAAACTCAATGTCCCTCTCAGTAGTTAGCTACAAAGTACGTTGGGCATTCCCTGGGACCCACATTCTTGGCATCTCAGGCTTTGCATGGTGATTTCTCCCTGGGACTAGTTTACCCCACCATAATACACCACTATTCCTGGCAGTTAAAAGCTGTATCTTCCAGTGTATGGTGGGGCTCTGTTTCTTGCAGATGTGAGAAAAAAAATAAGTCATGTGTGTGAAGAGAAGAGTTTGAAACTCTGTGTTGTAGCATTAGCCAAAACTGAATGGGAAGTAAAAGGACATGGTAGAACAGACCTGGAAATTCTTGACATCAGATCGTATTGTGAAATATGGCTCCGATTTGTTGCCTATCAGCTGTGAAGATGGGGATAAGATATTTTATCTTTACGTCCTTATTTCTGACATCTCTAAGATGGAAATAAGAACAGGAGAGTTGCACATATGAACTCACAGTGGTTATGACAGTATGTCTAAGACCTGCAAGAGCTCAAGCTAGATAAAATCCCTTCCCTAGCTGAGGAGCTATTGGCAGCTGATGGCTGCTAGAAGAGGGAGTCTGTTCTCTTTAAGGGTGTGGCGCTTGCCTAGTTGATCATGTTCCAATGGATGATCACATACCCAAGAGCACATTGGCAGTGCAAATTAAACTTGATAGTTTAAAAAAGGGTGGGGAGGGCACAAAGTTGAGCGGGTAGATAAGGTGGGGGATGAATCTGGGAAGGGTTGGGAGGGGGTAAATAGGATCAAAATACATTATATGACATTCTCAAAGAACTAGTTTAAAATGTAAACACCTATAAAGTGCTCCCCTGCTATTCTCCCTTCTGAATTTTTATTAATGATAGTTTATATTCTATAGGCAAGCAAAAGCAGAACCTTAAAAGAGGTAGCTTAAAGTTTTAAAATATATAGAAAAATATTTAATATCAATATATATATACTGGGTTTTGTGTGTGTGTATACAGTAATTACATATGTACAGTAAAAGTAAAATATATAATAAAGACTTGATATACTCTGTTACCTTTTAAATTATGCATATGCTCATATGTAAATTATTTTAAGTGTTCTTATACTTTTAGGAACACAGTTTTCAATCATGTTTTTTAATAAAAATCACTTTAGTGTAATGAACTCACAAATAAATACAGCATGCACCTAGATTAAGTTACCCACGCAAACAAATACTTGGCTAGTCTCCACTCTATGCATTTTTTATATTTCTTTCTTAATTAAAAAGTGGTTTTCCATACAGTATATTTTGATCATGTTTTCCCCTCCTTCCAGATCCTCTCCACCTTCCTACCCACTCAGCTTAATATTCTCTTTCCTCACACACATACAATCTCTCTCCCTCTCTTTCTCCTTCCTTCCCTCCCTCTTCCTTACCCCCTCTTCCGCCTTAAAAAAAAAAAAAAAAGAAACAAAAGAGAAAATCAAAACAAATAAGCAAAAGACCAATAAGACAAAAGTGCCAAAACAAAACAAAAAGTCCAAAAAAAAAAATGCCATTGAGTTTATTTGGGGTTGGCCAACTACTGGTGGACCTTCCCTGGAGAGTGGTTGATAAAGCCCGTGAGAGTCCACTGGAAAAAAACAGATTTTCCATTTGCCAGTAGGTAGCAATTGCAAATAGCTCCTTGGTTAGGGTTGTGACCCTTGTCTGCTTCCTCTCTCAATGCTGGGACCCCACCTAGCTTGAACCCGTGTGGGTCCTGTACATGCTGCCACAGTCTCTGTGCAACTATGCATATTAGAGAACTTCAGTACAGTAGGAGTGGTCATTCTGAAGCCATGGAGCTTCACTTAGAGTTTTACATTTTCACTGTCATTACATCTTTATGTACTTACCCACTACGAAAAAAAGAAAAACAGCGAGTGAGTTGAAACTAGAAAACCATTTAGCTTCATATCGTCTTTCATGTCTCGGGTGTCTTTTGTCTGCACTGTGTCCTTCCTTATGACCTAATATTACCCTTTCCTGGTCCCTTTTCTAAATATCATGTTGTACCCATGTTTGCAGTTGTTTACTTAGATGTATTTAAAATGTCTAATATTGTGATGTCATCCAATCTCAAATTGGAAAAAAAAAAAAAACCCTGCATGCTCTCCCTCATGTGGACCCTAATCTATAACATAGACACTCGTAAGTATTAATTTGAAAATAAGTGATGCTTGTCAGAGTTATGAAGACAGTGAGCCTAATTTTTTCTACTCATTAGGTTTTGATGCCACCCAGAACTTTTTCCTCCATGACCCAAAGCAAAGAACAATTTATTCACATTAATTATACTGTGAGTATTGCATAAAATAATATGCATAGGAAGCTGCTTGGAAGCCTCTCCAGGGCTTTGTTCAGAACCCCTGGGTAAGTTTGTGCCTTCCCAGGATCTTATTCACAGAGAGCACAAATCTGAAAGATGTTTAAAAGTTTCAATTTCTCTGAATAGTTGAAACTTTTCAATAGCAAACTGAAAACAGTACTGCTGATTGATGATGATTTGTGAGAATGAAAGTCTGGGATAGTGTTTTGAAAAGTTTTCATATTCTTAAGAATTGTTATCATCATGGCAATGTAACAAGACTTGGGCCATGATATATCTATGCTGCCATGAATACCTTCTGAGCATGGAATTGAACACAGCCAGCATGTCTGTCTATCTTTATTCTGTAATAGAACTATGAACACACTTGATTCTGCAACAGTATAGAAATCTTTGGCCCCAAAGAGAATACTTGGAGAAATTATACTTGGAATGCCCTCTCATTATCTATTGTTTAAAAGAGGGGATTTAGAGTTAATCTATGAAGTAAATGTACTAAAATTGCATATGACACAAAAGTTATCACATAACTTGGTTACAATCAAAATTGTGATATGTGAAATTTTGACCACCAAAGTACTTTCTCTCTCTCTCTCTCTGTCTCTCTCTCTCTCACACACACACACACACACAAACACACACCACACTCATAACTGTGTATACACAGTACAAAGAAGTACACATACACACACTAAACAAATAAATAAAATCAACAATACACAACATATTCTCACCAATTAATTACATGAGACAGATTTTTCAAATGGCAAATTTAGCACTTTGAGACATAAAAGTGGGAATCAAAACAATCTTCTAGTCCAAGCCACGTACATATAGAAACTTCAAAATTTTAAAGAAGGAAAACTACTTAATCATTTTCATTATTAGGATGAAGCATTGTGGATGAGATAAACGGAAGAGCTGTGAGGTGTGCCTACTCAGAGTCAGGCACAAGTTAATGCCTGACTTAATGCCATTTCCATAAATTCTTTCTTTTCATCTCCAATCAGATTAGATGTCTTGCAGATGGAGCAACAATCACAAGAAGTAATTAACCTGAGGTGACAGATACTCTAATTCCAAACCCAAAACTTCTTTCCACTTGATTACAATTCTGATAAGAATAGCTGCACCTCTTAGCACCTGTGTGAAGACACTGCAGGGACATCATATGTGTTGGTTATTTGTCACTTCTCATAGACAATAAAGCCAAACCACAGTTGACAAGATCACCAACCGGTAGACAATGGAAGCTAGAAGGCCAGGTTCATCTATGGTTCATTGCTTTCAGTAGGTACACTAAGGATATTCTAGAATGGAGCTGATTAAACAAAGCTGGAATAAACCCACTGGATGGATAGTTTTGTTTCTTTTATATTTCTGTTCCTACAAAATCAGTTTCTTTCTTTTCCACATCTTGTATTTCTCTAAGTTTACCAATAACACAAGCCCTAACTTGCTTAAATCCAATCATTTTACTATTTTGAAGACTCACAGTGTAGCCTGAAATGAATTTTATAAAGATATTTCTAGAAAAATATTATTTGAAAATATGATTTTGATGAAATCTGCCTTAGCCTTCTCAAACACAAGGCATTAGCAACACAGTGTGACATTTCACTGAGGCTTTTAAAAGTATTTCATGATAATTTCTTCTGTTATTTAATTTAAATGATCAAAACCATTACATAACACCAGATTATAAAACAACAAAAACATCTATTTAATGCATTTCTGGGAGACTTAATTGTGAATTTCGAGTTTCCTCGATTCTGACTAATTATTTTAAATCAATTGGCCAGTTCTCTTTTCATTAGCCTCTTAAATAGTGGTAGCTCTTTTAAAGGTGATGGTAAAATTTTTTAATGACAAAGCTTACTATAAAATTAAAATTGTGATGACTACAAAGATTGGAATTCTGAAAATATCTACTGAAAAATAAAACCTGGAAAAAATAGAATAAAATCTCAGATACAAAATAGGTTGCTTCTGAAGCTCCCCAGGACTGTATATATCACCTCTAAACTGTAGATACCACCCCTAAGCCATAGATATCACCCCTGAACCATTGATGTCACACCTAAGCCATATACATCACCCCTAAACCATAGATATCACACTTAAACCATAAATATCACACCTTAATCACAGATGTCACCCCAAACCAGAGATATCACTGCTAAACCATAGTTACAAACCAGATCCTCTAAGTAAGAGAAAACAACTCTCTAACATTTACACTTTATAAAACACATTTGGGTTCTTAAGACAATGTGACAAGTTTCCACTTTCCAACTGTGTTAATGTGGAGACAGCCACTTAATTCCAGCTGGCAGCCAAGCTCAAGTGTGGGAATTAGGGATTGGGTCAACTCCAGCCTCAGCAGACTCCTTTGGCTCATGGCTAAAGGGAGCTCTTGGAAAGTCCTTAGCTCTAAAGCAGGCTGTTTTGTCAAATGAAGGAAGCTGTTCTACATCTGCAGCACATCACCATGGACAAGTTAACTGTCACACACATCCTTATGTTTTCCGAGTCTAGCATGAAGGAGATAATGACAATTATTGTAAGGAAATTTGATGACTGGTAGGAATTACCTTCTTAATATCTTTTGTCCTCTCCCTACCTCCAATCCATCCTTTATGGAACTTCCCAAAAGAATGTTTTAATGTTTTCGTAGCTGTTCAAAGTGCTAAGAATAAGAGACTGTTGAATGCTCAGTCCTAAACAGGACACGGGTACACCCCTTTCAAAGCCAGGGAACAGCAGGAAGGGCGGCAGGCAGGAAAAATTATAAGAGCCAAAAGATAGGGAGGCATGCTGTGAAATTCTTCTGAATTTTAACACAGCTGCAGCATTCATGTGCATGCCATAGCTGAGGCTACCTGCACAATACACACACACACACACACACACACACACACACACACCAAGATAGTAGGGGGGTAGAGCTAGTCAGGGAGAGGAAGGAAGTTATCAGGAGTGGAAGGAGGATAGCACAGGGTGATGGGAATGAACATGATCACATACATTGTGCATGTGTATGAAACTGACAAAAATAAATATGCAGAATATAAGATAATATCATGATGTAAATATATTTAATTAACAAATTATCTGTGCATATCATATATGTAATCAATATAAGCTTTGCTTGCTATATCAGCACTAGGTGAAGAGAGGCAGATAACCTGGGACTCCCGGTCAGTCGGTCTCACCCACCCAGTGAGCACCATGCTGGTGAGAAACCTTGTCTCAAAAAGAGAGGCTGAGCAGGACTGGTACCCAAGTTTGGATATATAGAAACTTCTGAATAAAGTCTAAAGAATATATATGTGTGTGTGTGTGTGTGTGTGTTGATTCAAGAAAAGAGAATGTTCTAAAATGTAAATCATGTCTCTCCATTTACTTAGAAAGCCCCCACGTGTACACAGTTTTCAGAATAATGTCCAAACCTACTCTAGTCCTCTCAGGAACTAACCCCTCCCTAACTTTCTTCCTACCACCCATCCACCATCTTGCTTCATGCCAACAATACTTAATACTTGCCACCACTCAAAAGCTGAGTGTTTGGTGCCTTTGAACCCAGGCATTGCTAAAAATGCCTTTATCTCATTCTTCATTCTAGTAAGTTCTGTTGCCCTTAACAATTCAGATCCCTCCCTCTCTTGGAGTCTTCCCTCCTGCAGTCAGGTAGATAGCCACACCCTCCTCTATTGTCTTGGACTTGACTTGTCCAACAGTGTCTGTCATAGCACTGCTTGCCCCTTTAGGGTATTTTCTTCTGAAGCCTCCATTCTCTGCAGAGAGCAGGAATGGTGTCTTATGGGAATTCATTGGATTTTTTTTTTCAATTCCTAGCATTGTGCTTGATTCACAAGGGACATTTAAATATTTATCGGCTTAATGAAATGGATGAGTGGTTCCACAGTCGATCAGCAGGCTTTCATAACTTGTAGACTATGCCATGGGATTTATTCCCTGAAAATCATACATTCATACTTTCATACAGTGTCCAATTATCTCTCCAAATCTCTTTACCCCAATTCTCTCTCGGCCCCTCTGCTGCTAGTGAGACAGCAAACTGGGGCAATAACAGAGTCTGAGTTCTAACTAGACAGACACACCTGCCTCCTTGGGAAGCTACAAAACCTTCAGTGCCCCCACTTCAGCCCACCAGCGTACTCCTTGTACTCTTGTCTTTCATCTTCCCAAGGCTAACATCTAGGCCCATGTGCATGGATCTCCTTTGGGGCTAGAGAAATATGGAAGTGCAGAAACACCAACTTCTCACAATGTTGGGAAGATCTCAGAGTCTCAGCCTTCATTCACTCCAGGATAAGACCTATAATTGATGTCTTCCCCCGACATGCATTCAATGACTTCCCTCTGTCCCTGAATGTGACATCTCTTCTCTTCAAAATCCCTAGAACATGTGGTGTATGTCATACCCTTTAGCCTCTCTTCCTGCTTTTAAAATCTTACCTGGCCAGTGGCCTGCATATAGCATACATGCTATCTGTATTAGGGCATGGAATCCTCTGCAATCCACCTTCTCCAGTCACCACAGAGAAACAGCCTTCAGGACAGGAATAATGGCCTTCCTCAAGTGGGATTCAGACCCATGCCTCTCTGTCTCACTTAGGTGAATCCATAGGATTGTCCTCAAACTCTGAGATATTCTTATTATCTGATTTCCATGGCATTATGCCATTGGGCCTGCCTCTTCCATTCTCCACCAACCTCTTAGCTGTCATCTTTCCTCTCTACTCTCTCACTTCTTCCCCCTTAAAAAAAATCCTCTTGAGTCTAACTTTGAAAACAGTTCCACGGACACAAGTCTCAAATCATTCCAAGACTATAAAATGTCCATCTCAATCCCTTCTGAGGTAATTTACAGACACCTGACTTGTACATCAAATTTATCCCACCATCAGGACCATGCCGTGTCCCGATTTACTACTGTTGTTTCGTTTCCACCATGTGGCATCCTAATCCAGAGTCATCAAAACATCACCTAAACTTTACTTCAAACTGTCTGTTTGTTTATTACTCACACCCCATTCACAGGCTGCTAACAGCCCTTACCAAACTAAATAATAGTCTTCAACAATGAATGTCTACTGGGCACTATTCTGAGTCATTCGTGTGCTTTAATTTGTCCATATAAGTCCATTTTACTCCCGTGTCCCCTTTCTGACACTAGTAAGTGACATTTGTTGTCTAGAGATTACTTATCCCTTGTAAGCCACACTGCAGTGGTGTCAGGATTTCACTCTGGAACATTGCACAGCCCACTGAGCCCACTGGGAGCATTGGCTCCCAATGTCCTCTAGCTCCACACTCTTCTCTAAGGAGTCCTGTGCATTGTGCTGCCAGAGAAATTCTTGCACACAACACCGTGTTATTAAACCCTGGCTCACAAAATGAGGGGGGGCTATTGACTAGGTGGTACCCTGAGCTTGCATGGAGCACCTGACACAATGCCCTCCTGTTGGACTTGTCAACGGGCTCAGACTCCCTTATCTAGGAGCCTGGACAACTCTGAGATCACTGGTCGCCTCAGAAGTCCCCAGTTTTGGATTCTGCAAGGGATGAACATAAATATCACAACTCCAGAGTGGTTTCTGCCTCTTTTGAAGTTCAAGGTCATTCAAAGCATTTTAACAACTTTCCAAACCTAACTAATCTTATTGTTCATCATATCTAAATACCAACCAATCTATACAGTCCACTCTCCTTCTTTTACCTGGCAAAATTTAGCTTTCATTGTCAGGTCCCTCATACTGTCCCTCTCCTAGAAGTGCCCACACAATGATCCTCTATTTTCACATGGGGCAGTCTGCTCTTGTCACTCATCTATGACTATGAGTACATTGTAATGTATTGCTTTATATCTACATAGCTAGAAGGTCACATATCTTAGTGTGTTTTGTGCTACTGTAACGAACTACTTGTGACTTAGTAATTTATAAATAATATATTTATTTCTCAGAGTTCTAAGGGGAGATGAGATAGCCAAGATAGAGAGGCTCACATCTGGTGAGAGCCTTGTTACATCGTCTGAGGTAGATGGCAGAGAGAAAGAAAGAGTGCGAGAGTGAGAATGAGAGGAAAAACAAGATGCAGACATTATGCCCGACATCCATTTATTGGTAACATACTCCCTCAATAGCTACCTCACCCCTGCAATAGCACCATTGATCCATTCATCAGGGCTCTGACCTCATGACCTAATCTCTCTTTTTAAATTATTTACCTTTATTTTATGTGCCTTTCTGTTTTTGCCTGCATTTCTGTGTGAGAGTGTCAGATCTTAGAGTTACAAACAGTTGTGAGCTGCCATGTGGGTGCTAAGGATTGAACCCGGGTCCTCTGAGACAACAGCTTAACCACTGAACCATTACTCCAGCCTGATCTACTCTCTTAAGGACCTTGCCTCTCAACATGACTACAATGTAGATGAAGTTTCCAGCACAAGAACTTAGGGAACCCATTTGAATAACATTAGCATGCCAAAGGAAACCTCCCAGATCCAAAGTAATCTTTTCCTAAAATAAATTCGAGTCACACTCTGAGAAAACACAAGTCTCCAGGTGACATTGACCATCTGAAAACAAACTTTTAGGCATCTTATCCCCTCTGCTATCTTCTTTCCATAACCTAGATATGACCCATGGATAGTCTTGTCTTACTGAAATCCTGAGTTTCAGGGTAAAAACCAGGTCTCTTGTCTCCCTGTGACATTTATAATCTATTCAGCAAATAGCAAGCACTCACTAAATACTGAGTAATTATTGACTCATTGATAATTTTAACAGAACAATGCAATATTTCAGTGAGACCAGAGACAAATGATTTCAGGACCAGGAGATTATTATTCTCATTATGTCCACATTAAATATGGAAGGATTCCCCCTGTGCCTTTCAGAGTGGAATGTTAAAGCTGTCTGGGCTGGTGACACACTTTTAACACTAGAGTTGAAGAGACATGTGTGACAATCTCAAACATTACCAAACAAGTCAGTGAAAGCTGTGTCACGGGCAAGTCTGCATTCAATGTCTCACAGCAATTTCAGAAGGAAGTGTCACCATTTTGTGTGGCCACCCTTCAGTTCTGAGTTGCTGTGCAAGCAGAGCTGTTTGCTATTCGTACCTTACTTTCTTACATGGTCACCCAGTAAGGTCCTGACTTGCTCAGATGAATGCCTTGTCCTCCACTGTCTGCTTATGACCCACCTTTTGTTTTCTGCCTCACCACAAAATTCAGAGTTCAAAGTGTATCGCTCGGTGTCCTGACAGACAACTGCCACGGAATAAATCTGGGGGCATGGTGACAAAAGTCCAGTCACTCCAGGACTTACATTGGGAGTTGGAGAATGTCTAAAGGAAGAGTCTGTATAAACCAAGTAATTTTTCCTGTCCTACAGTGACCAAAACTGATGAAGTAAAAATAATCATGGTGAAGCACTACAGAGTAGGTCTGGATGAGAAGTACGAAGTAACAAAGAAGTGGTCTTTGGATGATCTGCAGATGATCGATGGCAAAGAAGCTGATACCGTAAGTGTTAGCATTCTATAAAGGTAGTCCAGGATTGGTATACTGGACATCATTAGATTCGATGTCCTACTTTATAGATTCTTGGCATGTAGAAAGTGTTAAGATGACATTAGATTGTTCTTAAGTGGTATGAATTAATTTCCTGGGATGATCTATACTGGCTTTTATGGTTTGCCTTTATGAGTTAGAATCTGAATTTTGTTTATAAAATCTAAAAGCATCTTTCCTAAGCTCTTCTTAACAGGTTAAACACCATCCACCAGTCAGTCCTACAACTTTTCCCCAACAGATGACGTTTCCAAGGCCACCCTTTCAAACCTAGGTTTTTTTGTTTGTTTGGTTGGTTGGTTGTTTGTTTGTTTTGGTTAAGTTTTGGGGATTCTTTCCTTCTCTTGGCCATAAGCATTTGATGTTGCCATCAACTGACTGTTCCAGTCAAAATTTCTGAACTTTGTCATTTTCTGAACCATTGTGTATTCTGTTATTACTTTTTGGGTCACACCTAGAAACACCCCTTTCAAAAGTGAGTGTATTTGACAAGACTCTTGGTCAAAGGATTGAAATATGTCATTGTTTTGTGTCCTAAGTACTCAGATTTTCTGAAAATATATTTTACCTAAAAGTTGAAGATTTTGAAACTGATTAAGCATGTCTACAAGTTAGATTAGTTTGCACCCAATACAAAATGTTAAACCTTAGATTTTACACTTAAGTATACATATGTGTATGTGCATTTATATATAAAACAAATGTAACACAAATAATAAAAGTCCAGAGACAGATATTAGAGTTCAAGCTGAAGAAAAGCAAAGCAGCCAACCACTAGAGATCACTTACCTCTGTAAGACCCTCAGAATGAGTCTTCCAGTTTCGGTCAATACCCCAAGAACTCAATGTCCAGTCCAGTTGCTGCAACATGCAAGAGGCTTTAATGAACAGGAAACATTTGCGCAAATGGGCTCCTCCAGCACGCAGGCTAGAGAGAAGCCCCCTCCCCCAGGCCCAGGTGTTTTTAAAGGGAAACCCACAAGCTTAGGGAGGGGGTGGGACCCTCTATCCATTGAGTATGTGACCCTTGGAGGCAGATGGTCTGCTATTAGGATCAACAGACCTTAGGGCCTCAGGGTATGCTAATTAATTTTCTTTGGGCAAACCGGAGTTGCAGCTATCTCTTTGTTTCCTAAGGACCCTATTCACCACCTGCTGACTCACAGGAAAGGAGGAGCAGTGTGAATTCTTGTTATCTCAGGGCCTTGTGAGAGGAAGTTAGCAAATTCCAAGGAACAGATATTGGTTAGCTTTCCGGGTCAGACATCTTTCATTTTCTTTATTTTATTTTATTTTATTATTATTATTTTTTTTTTTTTTTTTTATTTTATTTTTTTTTTTTTTTTTTTTTTTTTTTTTTTTTTTTGGTCTTTCACCTCTACCAAGGATGGGAGATCCTAGCCTCAATGTGGATGGAGACTAATTGCCTAAGACTGGATGGATGACAATTCTGAGATCCTGCTCCTGTCTTATATACCTCTGTAGTGCTGGGATTAAAGGCATGAACTCTGTTTCTCTTTTAGACTGATTCACTCTCATGTAGCCCTGAGTGGCCTTGAATTCACAAAGATCCATCTGCTTCTGTCCCCTGAGTTCTGGGATTAAAGGCATGCACCACCACCACCAGCATGTATAGATAACTAGTGTAATTTCTGGGATTAAAGGTATGTACCACCACGGCCTGGCCTCTATAGGTTGTGGTTTGCTTTGCATTCTGATCTTCAAGCAAGCTTTATTAGATCATAAACAATATATCACCACAAACAAATTTTAATGATAATTCCTTGAATGGTAGTGCTACAAATTTTGAGTTATTTTCTTCCTTCTACTTTTGGTGCTTACCAATTTTTTTATATTTCTTGACTCTTATGAGAAATAGCATGTTTACCAATTCATGGTTTAGAAATTAGCCATCCTCATTCATTTTTAGCCCATTTGTCTTCCCTCCTCTCATGCTCAAATATTACTTGTGTAGTAATTATTTCTACTGAGTTTGGCCAGTGCCTGGTGACATATACATGAAACCTGTCAATTTTGATACATTTGAAGCAGTTAACTGTGTCCTATTTCTTCCCTACATTTTTTTGGCCTCTAATTCCGTCGCAAAATTATTGGTTCTTCCTTTTTCAATTTGAAGATCATGGTCTTTGAAAGTGAACCAGATAAAAAAGGAAAGCTTGCCCTTTCTGCTTCTCTCATTACTTACGGACCTTCAATAAATGGTAAACTTCTAGGAGAAACACTATGTTGCCCAAATTATCTTTTCTGAAAGACTTTTCTTCCTGCCTCCTCTGGGAATTTCCACCTTTCTCTTGGGATTGAATTCTCAGGAGTAAGTGCTTATTCATTTTTGTCAATAGCAACAATACAGTGATTTTTGTTGATGGTAACAACCCAGTGGTAAATAGAGCACTTTCAAGCCAGTTGCCAACTTTAAAGTGGAAAGAGCTGAAGTTAAATTCAATTTGTAAAGCAGAAGCAAAAATAATTTTGGATTTGGAGACTGACTGGTGTGTAACAGGAGACAGGCTCATGAACCAAAGGTGGGTTGGGCTGACTGGGGTCTCAGTTATTGTCCTGGCTCTGCCAGTAACTACATGAGTCACCTAAATGTCATTTCTTTGAAAACTATTGCCCCAATTATTCAGACGGTTACTGCAATCCATGAGTTCCCTTCTCAGCTCTAGAATTTTAGCAGAGAAGGAGAGGAGGGTGGGAAAGAGGGAGAAAAGGAAGAAGGGACTGTATTCTATGTATATGCTTGCTCAGCCTAAAGGCTAAAGGAAAATCTCTATCTTTTCCAAGTATCTCAAAGACACGAAAGATTTTTTTTCTCATATAATGAGGGGCAAGTGTTGGGAGAGAAAACTACCAGGAGGCACAATCAGTATGATTTTCTTTGGTCAAAATCCTCTGTAATTGTCATTCAACTGCATATTGACAGGTAGAAAATACTTGTGTGACCAGCAGAGGGCTGGCTTTGAAATCATTGCACCCTTATATATTTTTATTTTGTAAACAGTCTTACTATGTAGCTCAGGCTATCCTGGAACTCATTATACATCTCATACTAGCCTCAAAATCACGAATATCTTCCTGTATCAGCCTCCCAAGTGCTAGGAATATAGACATGTACTACTATGGCCAACCCGTATATTACTTCTTTTAAGCATTTGTGTTTGTGTGTGTGTGTGTGTGTGTGTGTGTGTGTGTGTGTGTGTGTGTGTGTGTGTGTGTGTAGAAGGGTGCCTGTTTGCAGTTATGTGTGTGAGTATGCTTGCCTATGTGTATGTGAGGTTGGTGGTAACCTTCACATATCTTTCTCAATTGCTCCTCGCTTTTTTGTATGTGTCTTTGTTTTTATTTTTGTTTTCTGAGACAGGGTTTCTCTGTGTCCTAGAACTCATTCTGTAGACCAGGCTGGCCTTGACTCAGAGATCTGCCTGTCTCTGCCTCCCAAGTGCTGGGATTAAAGGTGTGTACTGCCACCTCCTGTCTGCTCCCTGCTTTTTCTTTGAGGCAAAGTCTCTCAGCTATTGCTATTTTTGTCTAGACTAGCTAATATAGTACCAGTAATCCCTGACTATTGAGCATTTGGAATCCACCTATCTCTGTTTGCTTTCTGCTCCCCAGCACTAGGGTTATGAGTACATGCCGACATGCCTAGCTTTTTACATGAGTGTCTTGGAGATTTGAACTCAGATACTCATGCTTGTAGAGCAAGCACTTACCCAGTAAGCCATCTCTCCAGCCTCTAGTCTAGAGCATGTTTTTTGTTTTTGTTTCTATATTAATTAATAAACTAAGGAAGTATTTTAATATTAATTATCAAAGGCTGTGCAGATCTGAGAGATTTTCTGTTTATTAAGTTATATACTAGCAGCTTATATAACTGATCTTATATACAAACATATCACAGTTACATAAGATTACAATCCCATCTAAAGCAGCGGTTCTCAAGATGTGGGTTGTGATTCCTTTAAAGGGTCCAACAACCCTTTCACAAGAGTCACCTAAGACCATGAGAAAATGTATATATTTACATTATGACTCATAACAATAGCAACATTAGTTATGAAGTAGCAGGGGAAATAATTTTATGGCTGTGGGGGTCACCACAACATGAAGAACAATATTAAAGGGTTGTAGCATTAGGAAGGCTGAGACCCACTGGTCTAAAGGGGAGAGTCAATTCAGATATAATTTGTGCATGGTTATAACAGGAACTTAAGTGATCATTAGTGTTCTTGTGTGGTTTGGACCCTACCAGTCTGTTTGTTATTTAGGGCAATGGTTAACTCTATCTCTCCTTCCATGGATGCACTTCACATCAGCCCAGCACACATTTGATGAGAACTTAGTAGTTGCAACAGATAAATACTAGGAATGCAAAACAAATCATTTAAACTCTTTGCCCTCCAGGCTAGTTAGAAGCTGGGCAGATAATGTATTTTGTGAATAGAAATGCATTTTGAACACTATCGCAAAGCATTGCCTTTCCTATTAATAGCAGCAGGGATTGTCATGATTTTAACACATGACTAAAAAAAAAAAATGCGAGAAACAGCAAGAGCTATGTTAATATTGGGTTACTTGTCTATATTGGACAAAAGACTTTGTGGCTCTCACTGTTCTGCTAAAGCTTATTCCACATTGTTCACTTTAAAGTTATCAAGTTGGTAAACTGAACAATGTCCAAGCATAGATGTTCAGTGTGTCCCATCTGCTTCCAAAATAGTATGAAGGACCAATTTGTTCATACTCATGGGGAGAAACCTATGGCTTCCTCCAGAAATCTATAAGAGGGTTTGTTCTCTTCTTCCATTCTTACTCCTCCTCTAAAATTCACTGGAAAGGCTTGATAACTACACATTATATGCCATTTTATTTATACAACCTAAAAGACATGGATGTTCCAAATAGTCTGTGCTACTGTTTGCTTTTTCTTTTCCTTTTATTGAAAATGGATTTTTTTTTCCTCATTTACTATGTCTTGATTATGGTTTCCCTTCTCTCGACTCCTCCCAGCTCCTTTCCTCTTCCCCTCCCATCTGAACTCACCCCTTTCTTTCTCTCACTAGAAAACAAACATAGGTGTGTGTATGTGTGTATGTGTGTGTGTATGTGTCTTTGTGTGTCCATGTATGTCTGTGTCTGTGTGTCTGTGTATTTCCCATCTTTTGATTTGCTTGTCTGGGATTATTTATTCTTTGTGTTTTCTTGAGTATAGTTAACCACTTTAGTTGGAATTTTCCTTCTAGCACCTTCTATGAGGATGGATTTATAGATACTGGTTAAATTTGGCTTTATCCTGGAATGTCTTATTTTCTCCATTTATTGAGTGACCGATTCACTGGGTAAGTAGTCTGAGCTGGCATCTGTGGTCTCTTAGAGTCTGTAGAACATCTGTTCAAACTCTTCTGGCTTTTAGAGTCTCCACTAACAAGTCAAATGTGATTCTAATAAGTCTGCATTTATGTTTCTTGATCTTTTCTCCCTTTCAGCCTTTAATAGTCTTCATTTGTTTTGTACATTTAGTGTTTTAACTATTCTGTGCTCAGGGGCATTTCTTTTTGGGCCCAGTATATTTGGTATTCAATATGCTTCCTCTACCTTGATAGGCAGCTCCTTCTAAGGGTTAAGGAAATTTCCTCTATGATTTTGTTAAAAATATTTTTGTGTCTTTGACCTGCATTTCTTGGCTGTTTCCTAGATGACCTCAGGTTTCCTGGATGTTCTGTGCCAGGAGGTTTTTAGATTCGACATTTTTCTTGACTGAGGGATCCACTTCATCTATCATGTCTTTAATGCCTGAGATTCTATCTTCCATCTCTTGTATTCTGTTGGTGAGGTTTGCCTCTAATGTTCCCGTTCAAGTTCATATTTTTTTATTCCCAGATATTCCTCAGGTTGTGTTTTCTTTATTGATTCTATTTCCTTTCAGGTCTTGAACTGTTTTATTCATTTTTATAGATTTCTTCAAGGGATTTATTAATTTCCTCTTTAAGAACTTCTAACATATTCATAAAAGCTGTTTTAAGGTATTTTTTCTTATGCTTCAGCTATGTGGCAACACTCAGGGTCTGCTGTGGTAGGGTTGCTAGGCTCTAGTGGAGACTTGTGTTCCTGGCTATTATCATTGTGTTTTTTATGCTAGCATCTAGGCATCCAAGTTTGGGGAGATATTAATTCTAGTTGCTGAAATCCAGTCTTGTCTTTGTTGGGTGGGTATCTTGTTCTTTGGTTTCTTGTTGTCCTCTCTGGTTCTCAGTAGAGTGTGGTGGTTATGGGTTGCCTGGTAGGAAGTTCTTCTAGACTCCTGATAGGTGTGACCATTGCAGTTTCTAGGTAAAATGTGTTCTTAGGTATTTGGAATTGACACTTAGGAAAGAGAATGGGCTAGGGAAGATTGAAGGGTGTCCATAGTAGGGAGGAAAGCAGGGTGTTCTATTGGAGGCATGAAGGTCCTTGTGCTCACAGATAAGCATTAGGGGAACCAGGAATATTAAACATGCTTCAAAGGGAGAAGTGTATGACCTTCTTCCTACCTGTTAATAGCCTGATGACTTTTGTGCTGTCTGTGTGGGCCAAGACCATACCAGGTCCTCCTCCAGACCCTTAGCTTAAGTTTGGTTTCTCAATCTGTAGAACCTGTCTTTATGAAAGATATCACCTGTACTTTACAAATCGTTTCAATGTAGTCATGTCTCAAGCTTTGTTGTAGTTGTGGGATTGAGTTATCAAATGGAAACTTTTTACCAAATTACGCTGTGTTTATATATGCCTAAAATAAATGAATTGATGTCAATGTTTGAACCAACACTGAGTCATGTTATACTGAACTACCTTTGTGTCTCTGGGATTGTAATCCACAGTGTTCTACCAGGGTCTGCTTGTTCCCCTGGGAATGGTGGCAGAATGTAAGGAGATGCCAAAACAGCTAGTTTTCTACAGAGCTAGGAAAGTGGATATGGAGGAGAGCAGGGGGGAGTGAAGATCTAAAGCTTGCCTGCCATCTTTCCTGGCCTATTTGCTTCTCTGGCAGACTTGGCTGACAGGTTCCCATGGAAAGCCTGCTGGACTTGTGAGCTGGGACCACAGCTGAGTGAGGAGGAAGGTTGGAGGAGAAAGTCTGTGTGATCCACTGGAGATGGGGGCAGAGAAGTGGAGTTGGCCAAAGCAGGTGGTCTTCTGCTGAGATGGTGTGAGACTGGGGGATTAGATTTGGAGAAGAGGAGGCAGTGGTGGAGAGCTGCAGCTAGGCTCCCTTCTTCTCTGGCCAGAGTAGCTTGTGGGTTCCCAGGGAATGGCTGCTGGAGTTGGGGGCTGGGATAAAGATAAGAGTGTACTGTTGGCTTTCAGGAAGTGATTCCATTTGGCTCTCCTAACTTTGGAAAGCTGATCTGTAGATTTTAGAAATATGTCTGGTACTGATACTTTACAATCGATAGGCACCAGCCAGCAGACCATGGGAATTCAGGAAATGACTCTGAATAAAAAGTAACCGGGTCTCTCTCTCTCTCTCTCTTTCTCTCTCTCTTCTAGGACAATCCATTTTTTGATCTGCACTTCAAGAAAGTGTACAGCTTGGAGGCCTATAGCTGTGCCTCTAAGTACTCCTTTGCTCGAACGGTGAACAGGCTGAACCATGTGTATCTTAAGAAGGATTTACACATCGTGAATTTTGATTCGACTTACATTAACGATGACTCCATTTGGTCCTCCAACAACAAGGACTGCCTGGTCCTCATGAGAATATGCTTTTATGCTTTCAATCTTGTGTGCTTGTCCCTGTGTCCCCTGCCACTTTAAAGATGTAGGCTGAAGTCCTTCTTCAGTGTCTGAAGAAAATGTCTCTCCAACTGAATACTGATAATCAAAAGTTTGTTTTGCCTTTTCCTCAATGGCTATTATTAACAGTAAAATAAAATGAGGCTTTGTGAATTGCAGTGAAATGTGTTTTAATGCAACTGTTCAACAGTTGGAACACGTTGGGTCAGTTGTGTTCCACAGTAACTTTGGAAGGTGTTGCCTAGCTTGGGCTAAGTTAGATCAAGAAAAACTTGAAAAGAGAGCCTGGGTTTATAAATAAGATTTATATCTTTTGAAGTTATCAGTATTGTTCAACACATTCGTCAGATCTAAGATAATTACTCTAAACTCTCAATGACCTGTATTGTAGAAATGTAAAGAAAATCTTCAAAATTTGTATAGAACCACAAAAGATTCCTGGTATCAACAACAAACAAAACCTTGAAAAATAAGAACAATGTTGGAAGACTCATGCTTTCTGCTTTTGAATCTCAAAACAAAACTATTAAAATTAAAACAGGGTGGTTCTAGCATAAGGATAGTCCCAGAACACAAAGATACTGAGTGAAAAGGAATAATATCTTCAACTGAGTTAGACACATACCTCACATCATCTATAAAAATGTAAATGAATCATTAACCTAAACATAGTAACTAATTCCATAAATGATTAGAATGAAATATAAGGGTAAATGTTAAGGACTTTGGGATTGACACTGGATTCTTGTAATGTCAAAAGAAAATTAACTAGACTAGGCTTCATATAAAGATCTTTTTGCATTAAAGAACATTATCAAGAAATTGAAAAAAATCCTTGGAGGAAAGAACCTATCTTCAAATCATCTGTCTGAAAAAGACTTTAAATCCAGACACACAGAGACTCAGTGACATAAAACAACCAGGTTTAAAAATGAGCAAAGGACATTGACAGGCATCTCTCAAATATACATATAACCAACAAGCATGAGAAAGATGTTCACTAGTCATCGGGAAAATGTATATCAAAGGCCAAGAGTCAAGTCCAATCTGCCTTCACATCTACTAGGATGATTATGTCTTATGAAATGAAAAGGATAAAAGTTATTGAGGGTGTGGAGTGACTGGAGCCTTCTTCCATTGCTAGTGGGGATGTAGATGTCATGGCCATGTAAGAAATGGGTTGATGATGCCCTGGATCAACATACTCCCAGGGAGTCATGGGACCAAAGAAAAAATGCTGACAGATCCAGATTGCACAGAGTACAACTTACTGGAGACTTACTAGCAGAAATGTAGGTCTTGGTGGACAGGATACCATTTGGATCCTTGCAATTTGGGTGAGGACAAAAGTGAATTCAATTAATCTAGAATGTCTAGAAGGGACACTAGTACTAACGTGTCCCTTAAAGTACTGGTATTGGTGGCCTCATCATTCTGGTGTCAGTTGTGAAACACACATCACTCAAATATTGTAAAACACACATCACTCTAATAATTTGTTTATTTTAACTTTCTGGGAAGCAAGGAAAGAAACTGAGTAGTGATGGTCAAGGGTAGCCAGAGAATGTGCAATTCAGCATTCTGTACAGGCAGTTCCTAAGAAGCAAAGTTACCAAATGACTCAGCATTTCCTTCCAAGATGCAGACCCAAGCAAATTCAAAACAGTGACTTGAATAAATAGTTGTACACCAATGTATAATCTATTGTGTTGGTTTATAATTATGTTTGCAGCATTCTTTGTAATACCAAAAGAAGAAAACATCATGTGTCCATCAAAAGATTAAGGAATTGACAAAAATATGGTATAGCCAAGTAATGGAATATTATTCAGCCTTAAAGAGCTAGAAGTTTTGATGCATGCTACAATGTAAGTAAACTTTGAAAACATTATGCTAAGTTAAATAATTCACAAATGAAAGGACAGTTATTGTATGGTTTGACCTTATGAAATATTTGGAGTAGATTAAATTCAGAGACTGAATACAGAGAGACTGGAGGAGAGGAAAAGGCATTTCTTAATAGTTACACAGTTTCTGTGATGAACAAGTTTTAGAAATGAAAATCACTGTGCAAAATGGTGAATGTGACTAATACTACCTTTTTGTATATTGAAAATGGTTAAAATAGTCAATATAATGTTATATATTGAACATAAGTAAAATAACAGGAGAAATAAACAGCATATACTACATACTTTAAATGGATAGGTTATATGATAAATGAATTATACAATAATTGACATATAAAAGGAAAAGCAGGATATCCTTGAGTCTACTAGAAGGAAAATATGTGAACTCTTTACAAACTAAGACCAAGGGAAACATACAAACTAAGACCAAGGGAAACATTAATTGCTATCACACAAAATCCAGAAACATGGTAAAAATAATATTAACTATATAAAATGCATATAAATAAATAAAACCTACAGACAAACCCCAAAACAAATTTCAAGCTGGGAAAAATTGCAACTTGTGTAAAAGCCTGCATATATGTACTCCTAAAGTTGAGAAGTTTAGAAAAGTTCAGCAACCAATTAGAAAATACATGAGCAGACAGTTCACAGGAAAGGAAATGCAAACTACACTGGAAAGCTTCAAGAAATGTTCACCTTGTCCAGAAGAGAAACTGGCATTCTATCTGTGGGATGAGCTCAATTCCTGTCTTATAGGGAAAAGCTCAAAATATTGATAGTATTTCATTGACATGAAAAATAAATTAGTCCTTCTGTTTATTACTGCATGAGAGAGTTGAGATTCCTTTTCAAAGTGTGTGTGTGTGTGTGTGTGTGTGTGTGTGTGTGTGTGTGTGTGTATTCTTAAATGTGGTGATCCCAATAATAGATTGGAGAAGCTACAAAATGACATTCGCATAGGCATGTGTTGTTTGCAAAATGTTTAGATGAGCTCAAGTATTCAATATTGAAAAGAAATAGAATAAACTATTATATATAAAATGAAACAGTACAAGGGGAAAATAGGGAAGGCTTCAGCACACCCTGATTGGGGTGGGGGTAGATGATTAGAAGTAGGAGATCTTATGTGGTTTCTTAGGAATATGTATTTGGGTTCTTCAGTTTGGTCCTAAGTTTTAAGGAAAAATTAATAAATAGGAAAGCCATTAATTAATAAGTTTTGGGCATTTGGGGCTCATTGCTCCAGGGGTTTTTGGCTGGGTGCCTGAACTACATGTTACACATGGGTAACTTCATGGACTAGTTACTGTATGTACCGTGTTGGTTCTCAGGCTGCTTGATGCAGTTGTAAATCAGAGTTCTGTTTTTGCATATAATCTGATCACTCTTTGAATACTCTGACATACTTTAATTGTGGTGGTAGTTACACCAGTGTACGCTGTCAATCCAGCAAACCTGAAGCCATACTCAGATATTGTGGCTTGAGTAAGAATGGTCCTCTTAGGCTCACGTGTTTGGATTCTTGGTCCCCAAACTTATTGGAAGAGGTGGGGCCTTGGAGGAGGTGTGGCCTTCTTGGAGAGGTTTCAAAAGCACACACCAGACCCAATCTCTCTCTCTCTCTCTCTCTCTCTCTACATACACACACACACACACACACACACATATATATATATATATATATATATATCTGTTCCCTCTCCCTTTCCCTCTATCCCTCCCTCTCTCTCTCTCTTTTTCTCTCTGCCTCCATCTTATAGATCAGGTGTAAGCTCTCAGCTATTGATCCAGTGCCTGTCATGGACTAACTCTTTGATATTAAACCACAAATTAAATTTTTTCTTTTAAATGTATTGGCCATGTTTCTGTTTACAGCAGAGAACAGTAACTAAGACAGAGACACAATAAAAATATAAAAGTTTTTTGAAAGAAGGGTATATTACCTAGAGGTGTTCACTGATACCTTGAAGAAAGCAGGTTGATTGATAATATTGAATATGCATCACACCATGTGGGGTAGACTGTAGACACCACTCCCTGCATGAGGTCCACTCCATACATGTGGTTCTCTTGAAGAAATCTAGCAGGTAAGGATGCTTATCACACATGCTCTGCTTACAGATAATAGATCTAGGAAATGCATGGCTGCTTATGAAAACAGAAGTCATGCTAGTGAGATTATATTAATATTTACAGGTAAAATTTAAAAGTATGCGGTTTCTACTTCTTTGATTTTATGTGATTATATTCTCTCTCTTTTCCTCAGTTCTTAGTGACATTAATATTTGGTATATTGTTTGTATATCACACTCTTCAAATAAAGCCAAAACCACACTACAGTGTTAATTCTTACAAATATTTATATATCTGGGTTTGGGATTTTGGACCACTTCTTCATCATCTAGTGCTATGGTTATCTAGGCTCATGAAATATTTCTTCCTTCCAGCTGTTCCCCAGCCCTCTGGTCTCTTCATAAGAGAGATGTTCCAAGTGGTCCTAAACTTGGTTTTGTTTTCTGGCTCTGTCTTCCTTCTCCGTTTATTCTTTGGGATTTTCCCCCAAAGATGCTGTCATCTGAAATAGAGCTACTATCAGAAGAGAGAAATATAACATTTACTCATACCTTTCCTTTATTCACTAATGTCCAAATATTAAAATGGTGGCAAATGGATTTTTAGTAGTATTAGATCCAAGTACATACATGTGGCCAAAGACAAAAGGAAAAGCCCATTGGCCAAAACAAGCAAGTCTAACCGAAAGTCTCAATGGGGGAAGTAGGCCCCACTTACAGGAGGGTCGAACCAAGACAGTGAGCAAACATCTTTGCTTTCTTGGGCAAAATTTGAGCTAGTCAATTAATAGCTAACACAATTACTTCCCAGATATTATAGGGCTGCATAATTAAATATCCACAACAATAAATATACATAACAATATTTATAAAATTTTCTACCTCCAAAATTCTATTGAAAGGAAATACCATATATGCTAAAATATTTCAGGGAGAAGGAGAGAGAACATGACTGTAAAGTGTGGCTATCAGCTTGGGGAAAGAAGGATAAGGGAAATTATTGTTTCTTGAATTCAGAGTTTCAGTTTTGCAATGTCAGGACAGTTCTGAAGTGGGTGATGGTAACGTTCCACAATGTTAAAAATTATATCCTTGTACTTTTTTCTCAAGATAGAGTCTCACTGTAATCTTTTCCTGGCCTTGAAGTCACAGAGATCTGTCTGCCTCCACCTCCTGAGTGCTGGGATTACAGATTTGTGCTTCTGTGCATAATATGTGTACTTAAAAGCACCACCAAACTCTAGGCATAATGGTACTAAAATGAGGTCAGGGTAGTTATGTTTGTCTTTACTCCCAGCACTCAGGAGGTAGAGGCAGGTGGATCTCTGTAAGTTTGAAGCTAGCCTGGTCTACAGAGCAAGTGCCAGGATAGGCTCCAAAGCTACACGGAGAAACAAACAACAAAACAGAAGCAGGAGGAGGAGAAGGAGGAGGAGGAGAAACAAAAAGAAAAAAGAATATTAAGGCAGTAATAACACATAACTCTCCATCTGAGTGGATAGAGACACACAAATGGAGCCTATTATTTTAAATTTTCAGATGAGGAAAATGAGGATCAGAAGGGTCAAGTAACTTCCCTGGTGGCTGCTGACTCATTAAATATTGAAACCATATCTGAACTCACATCTGTGTGATTTCACCAACCACGGGGTTTCTTCTACTTTTGTCCACTACCTGTCACCAGTTAAGAATGGTCTATCTTTGTATAATTTAAATGCTACTTTCTAGAAAAGTACTTTCTATTCTTTAAATGTGGGTCACTGAGTTTAGGAAATGTGAAAACACATTCTTCACCTGAATAATACACAATCAAATCATAATTTAATACCTCTTGGGATAACATAGGAATATAAAAGCTTAAAACATTTAGCATACTTAACATGAAATCTGATTTTCAATAAAAATTAATATGGCAAATGCACAGATTCGGTCATATTTATGTTGGCTTGCTTACATCTCTAGGGGGCAAGACTGGGTTTGCCAATGGCATCGTTCCCGATTGTCCCATGTGCAGGTTAGATTTGCTGCACCCTGTGTTTGATCCGACTGTGACTGAAGTGGGATGTGCAGTAATTCAAGAGGGATAGGTCACAGTAGACTCCAGTACGGAAGAGATGTGAAAAGGCTGAGGTGCGGTTAGATTCAGCATACATCCTGGAGGCAGAACAAGATTTCTGGGATCACCAGATGTAGAACATGAGTGCTAATGAGGAATTGAGGCCTGATTCAAGCAGCTGAAAACTTGGAGAAACCATTACCTCAAAGAGACAGCTGAGGAACCAGCTGTTCTGTTTCCTTGTGTAGCACTCAACACCCTTCTAGCTCCATCTGTGAGTCTAGGTATTTCCTGCAGTGGCCAATTATAGGCATCAGCTAGCTAGATGATGCCATGTCATCTCTTGGGGATGATATCACAACATCTTGCTTCTCTCACTCCTTGGCATGCCATATTGTAGACAATGCCACCGTGGCTTGGAAATATCTGTATGATTCAGCCCACCAGTCACATGTGGTGAAACAGTGACCAGTGGCAGGGGAAGCTAACAGATAAACACTTCTCTTTTTTCACTTGTGTAGAACTGTAAGTCACATCTCTAAGATTCTCAGAAAGTACCACAAAATCAGAGCTCCCTAGAAAAGCCAGAGGGAGCAGTGGGGGCACTCCACGGACTATGCTGAAACCCAGCCCTAGCATTTAAGCATAAAAGAAATAGGAGCTCAAGAAAACCTAAATGCATAGCCTGGGAAAATCATCTATGTCAAAGCCAGCGCCCTGATGGAAAAGGAACTGGTCTTTGAACTCTAGAATGGGGACACTGTGTGTACTTCACATTCTTAAACCCTCAGATTGTTTTCACTCTCAGTGACAACAGTCTCTTCCCTCCTGAGAATGAAGAGCACTCTCCCCATGTCTGGACATGTTGCAAAGAAAGTTGCTTCATAATATAACTTTCTTTCCTTTCTGTCTGTTTTCCATTGTCTCAACTTCAAAACCAAGCTAGCCCACCACAAGCCTCTGCGAGAACTTGCAATTTCTGCTCTAGAAAAAACAATGGCAAAGGTTTCTCACTTTGGACAATTGAGTCATTTGGGGATAGATAGCTCTTTGTTGAGCAGGGCTATTCTTAGTGTTATAGGTCATTTAATACATTTCTGCCTTCTACCCACTAGATGTCAGCAGATCCCTTTCAGTAATGATAAAAGTTTCAAACATCAAATGTCCCCCAGGGAATTAAAAAAAAAAAAAATCAATCATCTGGGTGAGGGCCACAAAACTATGCTAAATCAAAAGACACTGCAAAAATGGGGGGCTACTATGCACCAATGGGAACAAGTGAGAATAAATATGCAGATCTTCAGGTCAGAAGAGCGAATACAGTGGTGAGGCTGGACAGAGGAAAATCGATGGCAGGGACAGGTGGTGTAAGGTCTAACACAGCCTTTGTGCTTCCAGAGCCTCACGATCAACTATGACAAATGAGGTAAATATGTTAGGACAGTGCTGACAGGTGCTGAGAGTTAGAAGGGAAGCAGGAATGTCAGAATGAATTTACTCTGTGAAGAGTGAAGAAGAGTGACTAAACTGTTTCCCAGAAGGAATGATACTGGAATGAATGTAACACAAAATTATAGTCCTCACCACTTTCCTATACTACCCAGAAGGGATGTCATACAAGCTGCCCTAATACCAGACCATTTGCCCCAAATATACAACTAGATCCTGTGAAAATCATCCCAAGTAGCCTTGACTGGAAGATATTCATCTCAAGACCAAACAGGTCCCCGTTTATTATTTCTCCCAATTTTTCCAAAATTCCTTTCTGGATAAATGTTGAAAGACACTGCATAGCTCATCTGGCATTTTCTTGCTCTTTGTTTTTCTTTCTTTCTTTGTTTTTTTTGAGGCAAGGTTCTCTGTATTGTTTTGGAGCCTGTTCTGAAACTAACTGTAGACCAGGCTGGACTCATACAGAGATTCACCTGCCTCTGCCTCCCGAGTGCTGGGACTAAAGGCGTGCGCCCACCTGCCATTTTCTTAACAGACTCATCCTGGTAGAGTATGTTATCCTCTTTAGATATCATTTATGTCTAAATGGCCTTTTTTTTTTTTTTTTAACCTGGAATCAAAGTTCCAGACACGCAACCCTTGTCCTACACTCAAGCTCTTGTCTTACAGCCTGAGATCCTGGCTTCATTCATGTCTCTTCAAAATTATGACCAGCTGCAAAATCTGCAAGAAATTAGTAAAAGGGGGTTAGAGAAATAAATTTCAGTTCTCACTGGTGCACTTACATTAAGACCATGCTGGTGTTCATCACCTACCTCCCACACTGCTCTTCCTTGACTAGCGCATTAGCTGATCTAGGTTGTTTCTGTAGTAAGGTAACATACAGTCTCAGACTGTATTTTCCTTGTCCTGGTTGGGCTACAGCTGTTATAATTGCCTCGTGAGCTTTTTTTCCCTGGGTACCCCCACCCCCATTAGTTGTTTTCATTTCTGTTCCCTCCATTCTGGTGTTGTGTAACAGTGATCCTGGATTCTTTTGCTCATCACAATTAACTGATTACCGTCAACAGTTTAACTCCTTTCTTTGCAAGCTGATTCATTTCTATAAAAAAACAAAAAATACAAAGCTTCAAATTCAGTCAATTCCTCACTGTACGGTAGTGAAATCACTCCCAACTTCCTAGCTGATTAACCAATGTTGAAATCTTGCTCTGAAACAAATATTATCTTAAAGTGAAGATTCTGGTTCAGTATCCTATGTGAGACTGGGAAGCATCCAAGCAGCAGGTCTGCACAATCTAGTTAGAATATGAAGTTCCTAAGTTCCATGGTTCTAGACCTTATGGAAATTAAGTGAGAAGAAATGAAGGAACTAATTATGTTTAGGTTCCATTTTCATAGAATCTGAGTTAGCTCAGAAGTGCTTGCTCCCACACTCTGATCCCAAGATTCTAAAGAGAACAGGGTTTTACAAATGCAAAGGTGAAAACAGTTAATGAGCTCTCAAATGAATTGCCACAAGTACCAGAGTGGGTACTTATAGAGAAAAGGAAATGCCACCTGTCAACTGTCAACGCCTCCAGTTGACCTGTTCCAGGGGTTCTCTGCGACCCTTTAATATAGTTCCTCATGTTGTGATGACCCCCCATACATCAAATTATTTCCATTGCTACTTCGTAACTAATTTTGCTACTGTTATGAATCATAATATAAATATCTGATATGCAGGATATCTGATATGCGGACCTGTGAAAGA
Source organism: Phodopus roborovskii (assembly GCF_943737965.1). Classification (NCBI taxonomy): domain Eukaryota; kingdom Metazoa; phylum Chordata; class Mammalia; order Rodentia; family Cricetidae; genus Phodopus; species Phodopus roborovskii. The sequence continues at coordinate 25,710,493 of NW_026126525.1, read as the reverse complement.
GTCTGATGACCCATTCAGGGGTCTTGACCCTCAGGTTGAGAACTACTGGACTAAGCCACGCCCACAACACGGCCTGACGTCCCGTCTCCTCCCCGTCCATTGGCTGGTCCTGGCAACTACACTTCCGTTTCACAGGTTCAACTTCCGGTTCGGAGCGTTCATGTGACAGGATACGGGAAGTGGCGGGTTCTGGCCGCTCCTCTCTGCTCATTGAGAAGCGGTTCGTGTCAGCTGTCGCTGCTGGTGCCCTCCCAGTGTCGGTCTCGGAGCCCGCGCCTCCGCCGGGCCGGCCTCGCGGTAAGCTTCCCTTCGGGGACCGCGCGGGGTCCTGGTGGTGTGGCCTAAGTGGAGGCGGGGTTCAGTCCGCTTCGGTCCGCCGCCGCTCCCAGGTGACCTGGGCTACCCTGCTCCCCTCCAGGGACGCGGATCTCGGGCTGCGTCCTCACCCCTTTCTGTCATCCAGAAGAGAAAACTGCTCAGAGACCGGGCAATGCATTGAAGAGATTTATAAGAACGTGTTGATTTGAACCTGTGGAAGCCGTTGTCACGTCCTCCTCTCCCAAGCCACGCCAGTTTGGAGGAATAAAACAAAAAAAAAAAAAAAAAAAATAACAAACAAATCTGTCCGGGATGGGCAGAACCGTGGAGGGAGGGACCAGGGTGGCTCTTCTGGATGACAGCCCTCGTGTTGAGATGTCTCAGGCATTTGCACTGACACACAGTATAACGATGGCCCCACTGAGCTGAAGGAAACAAGACTCAAGATGAGTGGTGGTTAGCTGTTTCAGTTCCGTGCGGACTTGGGGTTTTAGAAAGCAAAGGTCTAAAGAGAACCCAGAGTGTGGGCATGGGTTTTAGACTTCGGAAAAAGCTGTAAAGGCCACTATTAATTTACTTGCTGACACACTGAAAGGTCCTGTAAACACTGGATAGTTCATTACGAGTCTCAAAGACTGCCTGTCACATAGCTACGCCATACTGTTCACGTCTGTTAGATTCTCCGCTGTGCCCCAGAGTGCTGCCTGGCACTTAGCAAATAACAGTACTTGTTGAATTGTGTCTAATTCCTTTATGAGTTATGACCAACTCTCTCCTGTTTTACCATTTATCACTCACAGTCTTTGGCATGGTAAGCACTGGCCATTATTAATTGTTCTTCTGACCAGTTTTTACTGTTGCAAGTGAAACAGGTTACATCAAGAGGTTTTTGTTATGTAGCTAACACACAAACCTGTGATAGGACCTCTTCTTTCAGAGATGGCTGTGGAGGTCCAAGTGATGACATTTGTGTCCCAACTAGATAGATAGCAAGCACGTGTCTAGTAAATGCAGTAAGTACTGTAGGCATTTAAATGAAAGGTCAGTGTGGATTAAGATCTTTATTGAATCAACTTCAAACAAACCCAGAAATGTAATATGTCTTGCATGGGGATATGCTCAAGCAAAGATTGCAAGCCAGCAGTGAACAGAAGGCTTGGAATGAAAGGCTTGCTTTGAGAACATTAGGCTAAGATTGGGCAGGTGTGTGGTGTAAGGAAAGCTCTTAAAGTGATTAGCTTGTTTTTTGGGGCTTGTAGAAACCAAAAGAAAAAAGGTAAAGGTACTATGACACAAAGGTAATAAGTCTTGGTCAACATGTTGGCAGCAAAGAGGAAGAATAAGTTGTATGTAGATGGAGAGGTCACATGCTAACAGGTTTCATGTTAACATGGAGGAAGTGATAATTATGACAGATTTTGAGCCTTCGTATTTGCTTACAGATATGAAAGCTGGAAAGCAAAAACTTTGAGGAAACTGTTATTGAGTGCTACGGTGTCAGGTCTCTTACATGCTTACTAAGCACCTACTGTGTGCCTCTTGCCAACTGCTAGGAGTGTAGAGCTGAATAGGTCCTTGCCAACAGAGGACTACTTTTATCAGGAGTAAGAGTGCATCAGCTAGAAAATGCTGTTTGGAAGGGCTGTTGTCAGAGTATCGGTGAAATGCCAAACAGTGGAAAAGGAAGTTTTGCTTTGAAGAAGAGAAAACGTCTTATGGGAATCTTTGGGGTGGAGGGAGTGAGTTGAAATTTGATATAGTGGAAAGAATTTCAGAAAAAGGGAAAAGTGAACAAAAACTCAGAGGCAGAACAGCAAATTGGATGGTGTCCAGGGTGGTTTGAGGATAAAATGGATTAGGCGCATATTAAGGGGTGAGCTGGCTAGTTTTATGTCAACATTGACATAAACTAGAGTCATCTGAAAGGAGGGAACCTCAATTTAGAAAATGTCTCCATTAAGATTGGACTGTAAGGTATTTTCTTAATTAGTGATTGATTGTGAGTGGTGCCATCCCTGTGCTAGTGATCATGGGATCTATAAGAAAAAATGGCTGAGCAAGCCAGTAAGCAGCACCTCTGCATTAATTCTTGCCTCCAGGGTCCTGCCCTGTTTGAGATGTGTCTGGCTTCTTTTGATGATGAACTGTGATGTGGAAGTGTAGTAACCGTTTCCTTCCCAAGTTGCTTTGGTCATGGTGTTCATCACAGCAATAGTAACACTAACTAGGACAAGGGGTTGGTAGCATGGACACTCCATAATAGGGTGGAGGTTAGGGTAGGAGAATGTGCAGAGCTGGAGAAGAAAGCACTAGGGAGAATCTTAATTCCTGGTTCACTCTCTCTGTGGCAGGGCGACCATTTCTATGGAAGGAGGAGACTAGAGTTGAGGATAGGAGAGTAGTAAGAATTTACAGCAAGAGTGATAGAATTGGGAAAGGAATTCATCAGAGGTGGTGGTAAAGAATTGCAGGGTGGCAACTAACAATGTAAGCCATAGTGGAGAGGCTGCCTTAAATGACCTTTCTTGGTAATGGCATTGATGACTACTTTAAATGCCACCCTAGAGCCTTCATCCAGTCAGTAGCTGATGGAAGCAGAAGCGGACACCCACAGATAAACACTGAGCCAAACTCCTGGAATCCAGTTTTAGAGAGGGAGGAGTGTGAACAAAGGGGTCGAGACCCTGCTGGGGAAACCCACAGAAGCAGCTGACCTGAACAAGTGGAAGCTCATAGAATTCAGCCTGATAGTTGGGGAACCAGCATAGGCCCAACCCAGACTTCCTAAGTATGGGTGTCAGTTAGGAGGCCTGGGCAGACTATGGGGCCTCTGGCAGTGGAACCAGTATTTATCTCTAGTGCATGAATGGACTTTGGGAGCCCATTGATGGAGGGATACTCCCTTAGCCTAGATACATAGGGGAGGGCCTAGGCCCTGCCCCAAATGAAGTGACAGACTTTGATGCTCCCCCCATGGAAGGCCTCACCCTTCCTGGGAAGTGGGTGGGATGGGGGGGTTGTTAGTAGGGAGCATAGGAGGATGGGAAGGAGAGGGAACTAGGATTGATATGTAAAATAAGATTGTTTCTAATTTAAAGTGTGTGTGTGTGTGTGTGTGTGTGTCTTGAAACCTCAGCTTGGATTGGGTTTAGATATTGGCAATGATGTGACAATCACAGCTTTTTCTACTGGCTAGTGGCCTTAGAGAGGTAAAGAACAAACCCAGTTAATGGAGATTGATAAGCGAGGATAAAATGGTCTGCAGGTGTGGTAAAATGATCAAAAGGGATAGCTACTGTGGGTATAGGGAAATGAGGACCACCTCCAGCCTAGCTTGGGAAAGAGGTTAGACAACTAAGGTTCAAGATGAATAAATGAAGGATGGAAATGGAAGGTGTGGGTTATATGAGAAAAAGTTTTGCAGTTAGAGTACAGATAGAATCTTCACAGAGTAAAATGTAGAAGAATAGAATTTCTATAAAGAAGTCATTGCCCTATAAAAATGTACTTATTTAAGCTCATGTTTTCTTCCTTTTCCCATGGAAAGAAATGGTATTGGGAGAAATTAATTCCATAGGCACATTGCACTGAAAAATAGTAATAGATACATAAAGAGAAAACCACTTAAATTATTCCCATTAAAATTGAAGATTTTTTTTTTAAAGTAAAACTACTCTATTATTTAAGTCTAGGTGGGAGTATACAGTATCAAAATTTCCGGAGAAAAAAGTTCTGAACATTAATAGTAAATGTAAAATGTTCTACTGTGCTTATATTCTCCATTTGCCTTTTCCTTCATTCATTTCATTGCATGTGGGACACTTCTGATAGGTTTTTTTTTTAAAAAATAATATACAACTATGCTGTATTTTATTCAATTTTTAGGTTTAAAATTTTTTTTTATTAATTTTTACATTCCAATCCCAGTTTTCCCTTCCTCCTCTCCCCCTGTTCACCCCTCTCCTTCCCCACCTCCCATCTGCTCCATGGAGAGGGTGAGGCCTCTCCTAGGAAGTCTACTAACTCTGTCCCATCATCTAGTTGAGGCACGTCCATCCCCACACCCCTGTGTCTAGGCTGGGCAAGATATCTCTCCATGTAGAATGGGCTCCACTAAGTCAGTTTGTGCATTAGTGTTAGGTGTTGGACCCACTATCAGTGGCCTCATATATTGTCCCAGTCACACCATTGTCACCTATATGAAGGGAGTTTAGTTTAGTCTTATGCAGGTTCTCCATTTGTCAGATGGGAGTTAGGAAGATTTTTAAAAATTAATTCAATGTGTGAAGAAAGACTGAATTAGATGAGAAGGAAAGAAAATGGAAAGCTACTTTTACAATAATTTTATATGTAATTCACTTAAAAGATTTCCCCACTTGAAGTGTCCCTTCATTGTTTGGTATATTCACAAGTTTTTACACCATCAAACTAAGTGAAGAACATTTTCCTCTCCTCATTAGCAGCTGTTTCCACTTTTCATCTGTCTCCTAGCAACTGCTCATCTTTCTGTCTTCATGAATTTTTTTCCCCGTCATAAGCATTTGTTATAAGTGTAGCCCTATCGTATATGTTCTTTTGTACCTGGTTTCTTTTGCTTAGCACAGCGTTTTTATGATTTATTGTGCCCATGACAGCATTTCATTTTTATTTTTCACAACCTAAATGTGTCACATTTTCATTATCTGTCCATTGATGAATGCTTGACTTGTTCCTACTTTTTGGCTACTGCAAAATGTAGTTTCTGTGTCTGCAAGTCCCAAATCCATTCATTCAACCAGCTACCAACTGAAGATATTTTGGGAAAAATGGTTTTTGTACTGAGCATGTATGGAGTTTTGCTTTTTTTTTTTTTTTTTTTTTTTTGGTTTTGGTTTTTAAATATCTTTAAGCAATACAGAATAACAAGTTTATATAGCATTTGCGTTACAGTTTGGATTATAAATACTCTAGAGATGAAACAAGTGTGTTAATTATATCCTAGCATTCTATGTAGGGGCCTTCTACATCTGTAGGTTTTAGTATCTACAGGGGACCCTGGAGCTGGTGCCTCCCCACATACCCAGAGGTTGGTTATCATGTTTTGTGAACACTCACATGGGAGTTTTTCTGTGAAGATCTTTTCATTTCTTTAGGGAGCTGTGTGCATAACTTTGAAGACCCTGCCAGACTCTGAAGCAATCCCACCAGGTGTGTGGGAGAGGCTCCTTCATCAGTACTTGCTGTTGTGTGTCCCTTTGATTTTTAACTTCCTAACACGTAAAAAAAAGAAAAAAAAAGTAGTAGGTATCTCACTGGGATTTCATTGGTGTTTCCCAGGTGGTATATGATATGAAATGGTTTTGGTTACCTGTATGAGTGTGGCAAAAGCCAAAGGGCATCTTGCTCCACACAGTTTTCCTGAAGGCACTTTCCATCTCTCTTTTTTAGACATGATCTCTCACTAGACTAGCACTCCATGAATAGGTGAGGCTATCTGGTCAGTGAACCCCAGGGATCTGCTTGACTCTGCCTTCCCAGCACTAGGTTAAAAGCAGAACTCACCATACACTGCTTGTTGTGTGAGCTCTAGAGATCAAACAAGATTGGCCTGTGTCCTCATAGTTGCGAGGAAGCACTTTACCAACAGAGCTATCACCCCAGTCCAATACTGAACATTTTCTTTGTGTGTTTGTTGGCTATTTGTATGTGTTGTATGTGTATATGTGTGCATATATGTACATATGTATGTGTATGGAGATGAGCCCATACATGATTATATGTCTGTGTCTGTGTCTGTGTATATGTAAGTGTTGTTGAGCACTTGGGAAGTTTTTTTTTTTTTTTTTTACTTTGACAATATTGTTTTTTTTTTTTTTCTGTTTTCATTTCCGAAAAAACTTGTAGTCTCATGCTTTTATGATGTTCATATATTAGTATCATTTGAGTTATAAATGGATCAGTTAATGAGGGAAGGCAGTGATTTTGACAATGAGCTCAGTACCTGTATTCTACATTTTTTTCAGCTGAGAAAAGATGACAGCGATCAAGCATGCCTTACAGAGAGATATCTTCACACCGAGTGATGAGCGGCTGCTAAGCATTGTGAATGTCTGCAAAGCAGGCAAAAAGAAAAAGAACTGTTTTCTGTGTGCCACAGGTGGGCATTTGTTAAGCAAAAATATGTACTTGGTATTCCTTCATTCCTTAGGGTCACCTCTTTCTTCAAAAAATATTTTCATTGTTCCTGTAACTGTAGAAAATTATTGAACTGACAAATTAACTATTAATTGTTTTGTTTGTTTTTATTGAATATTGAGTGGGTGTAAGAAAAATCTTATGACTTGTATTTAAGGTACAAGGCATGTAGTGTAAGATGACAGCTCCTTTATCCTTGAAGTGTCATCATCTTCCTTAACCCCATTCTGCTCTACAGCAGCAGGGGTCTGTCTCCTGAATCTTCCATGTTCTCATGTATGATTTCCAACTATACATTACTTAGTTTTGCTTGTCTTTAGACTTTGAATTAATTGAATTATAATTCTTTGTGGCCCCCTCCCATTCATACCTCATGAGAATTTTGTTTTGGAGTTTTTTATTGCTTTTACCTTTTGAAACAGGGTCTCTCTATGTTGCCCTGGCTAGCCTGGAGCTTGCTACATAGACTGGACTAGCCTGGAGCTCAGACATCCACCTACCTCTGCAACTTGCTCCCATAAATTTGGTTTTTCTTTCGCAAGGCTCTAATCACCCCCATAGTCACTGCTGGGATAGGTTCCACCGGGAGTGTCCCATCATCACCGTACCTGTCCTACCAGGGGTGCACAGTAGGCTTGTTTCTAGGCTTTGCTGTTTAGACAGCTCATCTGTGAATGTTTGTGCTTGTCTTCTGCTACACACACTGAAATTCTTTTAAAGCAGATACTTAGATGTGGATTCTGCTCTAATACACAATTATTTCAAAAGGGATTCTCCTTTTCACTCCCACTGCAGGTAGTTCTTTTGTGTTCTCTATGCTTTAGTCAACAGTTACTTCTGACAGACTAATTGTTGCCAGGATGGCAGGAGTGTCAAAGTATCACATTGTGGTTTCAAAATGCACTTTACTAATTAGTGATGAGGTTGAGTATCTTCTCATGAATTTATTAGTCATTTACTTTACTTATGAAATTTACCACATAAGACTTTTGCTCATTTTCCTATTGTGTTGGTTGTCCTTATATAAATTTGTACAGTTTTTAAAAATTATCTGAGTAGATATTGTAAGATCTGTTACTTGCATAGATATTTCTATTATGTGGTTGTATGCTTTCTGGTTTATTGCATTTTTTATGATTCCTCTTAATGAAATTTATAATTGTCATTAAATAAAATTAATGTTATGCATTATGGCTTCTACTGCATTAGTTTGTAAAGGTTTTGATTTACTTGTGTGTTAGAAAGTGTGGTGTATATGTGCATGTCTGTTTGTCTAAGTGCATGAATTCATGCTTGTATTTCAGGGTTTTCTCTTATGTCTCATTTTCATTTTATTTTGTTCTTTACTCTTTCACCTTAATTTTAGAATCAACTTCTTAAGTTCCTTCCAGATTTTGTTGGGGTCTTGATTAGGATTGTTTACAACCTATCGTTCAAGTTGTAGGGAACTTGCATTTTTTAGTGACATGTTTATGTCTGTGAACATGATGATTTTTTGTTTTCATAAGCTTTGCTGTTTTCTCTAAGTTTTGCATGTTGTCATATTTGTTACGAGGTATTCTTCCTTAGATCTGTGTGCTGATACCAGTCTGATAATGTGAGACTTGATAAAAGGAAGTGATGGTATCTTTTAAAAAGACCGTGCTTGCCAGTATACTGTTTGTTTTTAAGATTTTGCATACATGTTCATTCTCTATGTGTAATTTTCCTCTTGCTACCTTGACTTTTAAACCATAGTTGTTAAATAAATCGGGCACATGCTTTGTTTTCTCATTGGAATAGTTGTATTTGAAGTTATTTTTTTTTTTCCTGAAAACTTGGCAGGAGAAGCAAATAGAACTGCTAGACTAGTTTGGAGGAGTGGGGATGATGGCAAATTTCTGCTTAGTAGGTTTTTTTTCCAAATATTCCTTAGTGGTTCTCATCCTTTCTAATGCTGCAACCCTTTAATACACTTCCTCATGTTGTGGTAACCCCCAACCATAAAATTATTTTATAGCTACTTTATTACTATAATTTTGCTGCTGTTATGAATCATAATGTAAATATCTGATATGCAGGATGTATGATATGCAACCTCTGTGAAAGGGTTGTTCGACCCCAGGTTGAGAACCATTGCTTTAGTTCATTTGGTATTTAAGATTTTTAAGAGTATTTGGGTGTTTCTTGTTGTTTTTTCATTGTTATTGTTTGGGAAACCAAAAATGTAATCACCATTCATTCCAAATCCAAACTGCATTTGTTGTCAGAACCATGTTTTGAAACTAGAAACTAGAGCATGCTGCTTCTCTAATAGCAGCCCTCACTACCTCAGATGAAGCCCTTGAAGAGCTGAGCACCCATCTTTTGTGGTAACTTCATTTCCATCCACCTTCTATTACACTGTGCTGCCCGTATTGGATCACTTCCTGTTGTTCTTTGTGATGGCACTAGGCTCTTTCAGGACTCCACACTTATACATTGATCATTAGATTTCCCCTACTATGTCCTCTAACACAGGTCCTGAGCTTTACCTCTCAAGGCATCTGTCTGCCTTCAACCTTCTAGTCTGATTTAGATGCTCCCTTTAGGATTCTGTGAATTCCTCAGTTGACTTATTACAAAATATTATACTTATTTTAGTGACACCCTACCAGGCACCTGAGAGTCACATTTACAGTGAGTGAATGAAGAATGAGCAGATGACTAAAATTGCTAACAGTCATGTGTATCTTGTTCAACAGTGACAACTGAACGCCCCGTGCAAGTGAAGGTGGTCAAAGTCAAGAAATCTGATAAGGGAGATTTCTACAAAAGGCAGATTGCTTGGGCCCTTCGAGACCTGGCTGTGGTAGATGCCAAAGATGCCGTCAAAGTATGTTTTCCATGGTCCTTGGACTGGGTTCAGAAAATGTTCTTTCATATATACATAGCATTGTGTGCCCTGGGATGATCTGAGCCTGTTCTCTGACTATAGGCCTGCCATTGTTGGTCTAAAATACATGACTCTCCACCTCTTTACCCGCCCCCAGTGCTAAACTATTTAAAATAACTACATACACATGTGTGGTTCAGTTTTTATTTGCTAAAACTACAATTACATTTTTGTTCAAGCTACATAAATTAGAGCAAAATAATCTTAATACTATGCTTAGTAGAAAATTCTACAAATTAGTATGGATTTTAAAGTAATATGTTGTGTGAGTTAACTTTCTTAAAAATATTCATTGTTTTGATAAGATTTGGTTCATAAAGGAGCTTCCTTTACTCCTGAGTAAAATGAAGGCTTACCACCCAAGACAGCCAATCTGGGCAGTTGACATTTGTGGTTCAATTAAATGAAGTGATGGGGGATGGGTTACACGCCTTATTTTGAGGTGATTAAATAAAATTTTAAGGGTATAAATTTTATACCATGTTTGAATGTGCTTAGACTTCAAAGACATAGAGTAATAATTCAGTAGTCACATTAAAGAACCGTCTGTAGTCTCAGCAGTTCAAGGCTGTTCTCAGTATTGCACTGTCAAAGTAAGTGGCACTCCCTTCCTCTTAGTTAATGAGCTATTCCTCCACCTCCCCTCCTGGCTAGCTCTGAGCCCTCTGTCTGCAGCCCACAGGTGCACAGCAGAGCACTGCAGCACACCCACCGCCCTGCTGATGCCACTCAGACCAAGGCTTGCATAGACATTTGTAAATTGACCTGATAAGATAAAACTCCAGGATTTGTTTGTTACTTTAAAACGGTCTCATGTAACCCATGATGGCCTCACACTTACTGTGGTAGCTGAGGCCGTCTCTAAACTTCTGTTCTTTTTGTCTCTGTCTCCCGAATGTTGGGGTGACAGGCATGCACCATCAGGCCTGGCTGAAAATCTAGGCGTTAGAAAGATAAATAAAATGAAAGGTAATTGAAGCATGTGCTAAAGGCAAAACAAAAGTGATTTTAAGAGATCCTTGTCAGTCTTGTCAGATTTCTCCTAAATGACACACATACGCAAGAGGAGAGGAGCAGGGAGGATTAGGGGAGAGGGGAGAGGAAGGAAAGACAGAGAGAGAGAGAGAGAGAGAGAGAGAGAGAGAGAGAGAGAGAGAGAGAGAGAGAGACCATTTCTTTAAGTGTTTTAGAATCCAGACTTGCTCTTTATTTCTAAGAAGCACCCAGGTTTTAGGAAACTGTGGAAAGTGGTTTGAGAAGAGATGGGGCCCAGAAGAGGAGTATTTGGAAAGAAAAAATAGAAGTTTTGTTTTGTTTCTTAGTTTCACTTAATACTTTCTGACAGTGGGGGTGGGGCAAGAGGAGGAACCCTTTTGGAAAGTTTCAAGAGGAAATACGCTGGCAGCATTTCACAAATACACCTCCTGCATAGCCTTCCTCCTGCAGCTGCTTTCCCTCCATGACCCTGCCCTGTGTTTTCTCAGACTCCACCATGCTGAATTGCTTAATGGGTTTTTCTTGTTTCATTTTATGTAGGCACCTTGGTGTGTGTTTACTATATGTGGACATAAACATGAATTTTTTTTTTTTTTTTTTTTTTTTTTGTTTACTTAGCCTGGCAGTAGCCATTTAGTGTCATACATTGATTTGTACAGCTGTCTCCACTGGAGCACTCAGCTTCGTTATTGGTGTTATGGGAAGTGATCTTTCCCATCAAATTCATGTTAGTTGCCTATACTCTTAGAGACGTTTATAAGTAGTAATTACTTTTAATCATAAATACAGGTTTTCAGTTGAAATTAGTTTATTACATTTATTTGTGTATGTGTTGGGGGGGTACACATGTGCCATACCTGGCATGTTTGTTTCTTAAAACATCTTTAATGTGTCAGCATTTTTGCCTTTGGAGATGATTATAATAATTCTACATTTTCAGAAACAGAAAACAGTGCAGCTCCTGTTTCTCACCTTGAGAAAATACATGAGGGTTTAGATTAAAATTTTCTCGTGTTTTAATTGGCTGTATTCTTTAATAGGGAGTTAGTGTCAAACCACAGCTATGAATAATCACACATTGGCAAAGAAATTATGTAACCAAAACTTCATAAGGAACTTAAAAAGAGAAAACAAGAGCCATGTTAAAGCTGTCCACCATTTGTCATGTCACCATGGGAAGCTGAATACAAAGCCTTACGAGTAGAGCCTGTCCTTCCTTTCTCTCCTAGACTTTAAGGACACAGAGAGAAAGTGTCCACTGTGGGATGCTGTTGCTTGTCATTCGGTTGATGTTTGTGTATAATAATCAAAGCCTAGCTCTTGGATATGGGAGGCAAGCTACATCCCTAGCCATTTACATGAAGTTTTTAATGGTCTTTTTTTTTTTGTCCCCCAAGAATAGCTTCCATTTTTAATTTTAAGTAGATTTTATATTAACAATGAAAAGTGATAGGATCAAAATCAATGAATGTCTACATTTTTTCTGTTCTAGGAAAACCCTGAATTTGATTTACACTTTGAAAAAATCTATAAGTGGGTGGCCAGCAGCACTTCTGAAAAGCATGCATTCATCTCATGTATTTGGAAACTGAACCAGCGCTATCTCCGCAAGAAAATCGATTTCGTCAATGTCAGCTCACAGCTTTTGGAAGGTAAAAGTAAATGCAAGTTTATATGCGTGGTCAAGAGTATCCTCAATGAATATATAATTTGGTGTTATTTAAAGTAATTAGGATACTGAATTTAGTTCATAATATGTCATAAAAAAATTCAAAGTTAAGTTTTCTTAGTGAAGACATTATTTGTGTGCATTATAGGATATTAGTATATTAAATTTAAAAAGTAAAGTCACTCATAAACCTGGACTCAGTGACACAGGCCAGTAAGCCCAGCTGCTTGGGAGGTTAAGGCAGAAGGATTACAAGTTCAAGACCTGCCTCAGTTTAGAGTGAGGCTCTTGGGCAAATTAGTGAGACCCTGTCTAATGGCCAAAGATACAGCTCTGGTAGAGCACTTGCCTGGCATGTGCAAGAACACTGGATCCAATCTCATTACTTAAAAAATACCCACTTATAAAGATATCACTAGGAGATGACTGCTGTTAAAATTTTGGCATATATTCTTTTAGGCTTTTTTTTTTATGAATACTTAATTTTCTTAAATAGAGAATTTTTTTTCCTAGCGTTCTTTTCTCATATGAGTTCAGCCCAAACATTTATTATGTTACTAAATACCTACTGCAGACTTTCATTAGTATCAGAGTATTCCATTGTCTGGCTATACCATTATGGGTTTATTAAGATTCCTGCCCTTTCTTATTTTAAACAGCTGTGGGATAAATGTCTCCACAGCAGTACTTTCATGCCTAGCAGTGGACATAGTAATAACTAACACAGTTCTGACCTTATACTGCCCAAGTTTAAATTCTGGCAGTTCCCCTGCCTACCGTTATCATAAATATTCCAGGTTTATAGTAAGTGCTCCGTAAATCTCATTTCTTCTTAGCAGCTTGGAATCCTTAGACAAGAGGTTTATGAGGGTATTTGTGAGTTGTCTGCTGTTGCAAATGTTCCTATGGGCTGTTCTGTGTATCAGGACAACCTCATCTCAGAATTATTAGAATGTTCAGAGAGGGTTTCTTTCCTAAGGGTGTAAGCAGTGTATGGAAATGGTTCTAAATCCTCTGTGGATGCAGTTAGTATAGTGCTCTCCATCTCAAAAGAAACTGTTCTTTCATTGTTTTGAGACAGGGTCTCGCTATGAAGCCCAGGCTATCTTGAGATTCACAGTAAAGTGAATTCCAGGCTGACTTTGAACCCATGGCAGTCCTCCTGCCTAACCTTCCAGTGAGCCACTGTGTCCACCTTAAAGCTTCATTCATGTGTTTATTGGGAGGAGAACATGTGCATCTTATGGCACCTGTGTGGAGGTCAGAGGACAGTGTTGCAGAGTTCTCCCTTCCATCTTTATGTGATTGAATTCAGGTCGCCAGGCAAGCATCTATAACCATCAAGCTTAATTTATGATGTAGTTTGAAGCAAACCATTTTTCTAGCCACTTGCCTCTTTTGTTTTATTTGGCTATGGACCTTTCTCCTTTCAAGTAGATGATTCTTTCCCAGCAGTTCTACTCTCTACCCTGGTGCTTAGAAATGGCAGATACTCATATGTGGCAGATCCTGAGCAGGCCCCGACCCCCAACCTCTCCCCATCAAGACACTCGCTTAGGTCAGGAGCATCAAGGCACAGCATGTCACTAGTGTCTGACTGCAGGATGTGTTAAGGAAATGACTCCCTAGAAGTTTTTCTTCCCTTTAATTACGGATTCATTTTCTTTTAATGACTTTAGAGATTTTTGTTTTGTGTGTCTTACCAGTCACTCATTGAAAAGCTTGCCTTTTTGTTTTCAAATATTTTGCATTTCAAGATGTTATTTATTCCTAATATATATTTTAAACTGATTTATTTAATTAGTAAATGTCTCTAGGCTTTGGATAATGTGTGGGAGGGTCCTCATTACCACCTCATCTCAGGAGCTAAATAATCATCCAAGTAAGTTGATACTATTGTAATTGTTCATGTAGCAGCAGCAGCAACTTTCATAGTTTCTAATAAATGACAATTGAACATTGGAGTTTTAGAGATGGAGAGGGAACTTTTTTTTCTTCCTTTGACTTGCAGCTAGATTGTTAAATGATCTTTCACTGGAGTCTTTGAATGCCTGCTTGCATTGTGTCTCCTGTGTTTGTTTCTTGCCTCAGTCGTATTCTTTGAAACAGTGTTTTGTGACTAATCCTTTGTGAAGGAGTGTCCTGGAAAGCTTTGGGCCTGGAGTGAAAATAACTACACTAAATGCATGAGTCACAACTGACTTAAAAATACTCCCCAGGAAATGATTTCGTTTCCCAGTTTTCTTCTCCAAGGACTAGTCAGTACTGTTTCTGAGACTGAGAGGGAATATGCAAAGACACTTTTAGGCAATGAAGAGGAGAAAAGCAAGCATGAAGTTAAACTTCTTAGGGATCTGCCCACTGTGGCTGGTTTTGCTGATGCCCTGAGAAGCCATGGTCAGCATGAAGCTCAAATGAGATATGGGTAGTAGTTAAAAGTTTTAAATCTGTACACCTTTTTCTACCCAGCTAATATTCTCTGCTTACTTTCCTCTGCTTTTCTTGTATCTTTTACTCTCCAGAACTGCCTAAAGTTACAGAAGGTGCGTAACCCTGTTCTTCTTACTCTATTCCATGTGTATATGTTACTTGCCCCTGTAGTATACCATTGGTTGCATCTTTTATGGAGTTGTGTACAAGGATAAATTTATTACAAAATCCATAGAGTAATAAAAGTAATAGTACTATTCATTATTAACTCCTGAAGGACTGTTGCAGGAGAAGAAAATTCTACCAAAGTTTTTGATGACTTAAAACTGACATTTCAAATGGGTGATTTAGGTGGTCCCTGCCCTCTAGTGGTTAACAGGGAGTCATATCTGATAGTTCTGCGTTCACACAAGGAATGAGGTGACCTCACTGAAAAGACAAGGAACACGGTATGGCAGTGCCTCTCTAGAAACATCGGTAGTGTAATCTGTCAATTGCATGTGCCAAAAATTTTAGCCCCACTCCCCTGGGATATAACTAAATCTGCCTAACTTCAAGTCTTCTTCAGAGTCGGTGCTATCTCACTTGGAGTTAGCAGGGTTTTGTTCTGAGACAAATAGATTTCAGTGCTGAATGAAAGTTTTCATTTTCATGTAAAATAACAAACACTAAGAACACCCAGACCTTGTGATTTAATTCCTGTCCCAGTCAGGCTAGAAAATCAGTAGCTTTCTTTAGAGCTGTAGTTAGGGCTAACAGTGGTTTTTCATTTTACCTCGCTCAAACTCAGACTCTGTGCAAAATGCTCACACACTATGTGTGTTCCTTTCCCCAAAGTGAGAGATGTAGATCTAGATAGCACTTCAGACTCGGTCTCTTGACATTTGTCTGGAAGCATGGAAACTATGTATTTCTATAATTTCAAATCGCATTGTTGTTCTCTTATTGGAGTTACTAAGGAAATTGCTTTAGCTGTTTTAGCTATGCATGTGAAGCTTTTAAACAGTAACAAAAATGGAAAATGCAGTTAATATTTTGAATATTCACAATTTTTTGTGGATAATACACATGTCTCTCACTTCAAAATTATTTGAAAGGTAGGTGTGTGTGTGTGTGGTGTGATAAAGCTGCAAATAGTAAAAACAAGGGGAAATGCTACCCAGAAGAAAGGAAGAAACTGTTTTCCATATTCATAGTTCATCATCACTGTTTTGTTAGGGCAGCAGCCATCTCTGGTTGGGTATCCATTTTAGTGGATTTATGCTTTGAGAGATTTCGACTAAAGCC
Source organism: Phodopus roborovskii (assembly GCF_943737965.1). Lineage (NCBI taxonomy): Eukaryota > Metazoa > Chordata > Mammalia > Rodentia > Cricetidae > Phodopus > Phodopus roborovskii. Next base: position 25,694,705 of record NW_026126525.1, on the reverse strand, counting down.
CAGTTTAACCCTTGCAAAGCTGCGAGCATACTAGACTGCATGCTTTCTGTTGCTCCTAGGACCTCACTTAAGTAACATTTTATGACCCTTTTCATATTTTCTGAATGATTCTTTTCTGACCTTCAACCACTAAATGTGTCCTGTGCTTATAATCTCTTAAAGAGCTAGCTTTCTCTTTAAGTACCATGTTAAAGTTCCTCCCATTTTATGACGATTTTCTTTCCTTACATTCTTACCTTCTTTAAGAATCCGTTCCAAGTGGAGAAAGTCAGAGTGTGACAGGAGCGGATGAAGAAGCGGTAGATGAGTACCAGGAGTTAAATGCAAGAGAAGAGCAGGACATCGAAATCATGATGGAAGGCTGCGAGTGTGCGATTTCTAATGCGGAAGCCTTTGCAGAGAAGTTGTCCAGAGAGCTGCAGGTGTTAGATGGGGTAAGAAGCCCTTGTGAGCTACAAATGAGTGGCGTGTGGTAGATCGCAAAGGCTGGCGATGCTTGTGCTTTCTGCGTCAGCACTTTAGCTTTTACAGTGGGACTACTGCTGTATTTATAAGCTTGTTGTAAGCTGTCACCATTCCCTACTCTTCTTGTTCAAAAGATAGAGCTAGGTGCTAAGGAGATGATAGCTCAGTAATAAAGCATTTGGCACGCAAGCTTAAGGATCAGAGTTCAGATTCCCCAGAACCTAAGTAAAGACTTGGTGGGCATAGTAACTCTTCTGTGGTCGCAATGCTTGTAAGTCAGAGAAGGGGGTTCCTGGGGAAAGCTGACTAGGAGCACTCAATTCAGGTGAGAGACCTTGTCTCAATAATAAGGGAGAGAGCGATTAAGGAAGACACTCTACATTTGGTGTTCATACATCACTCACACACATGCAAATGTGTTTTCACATATCACATATACACACATATGCACATGATAAAAACCATTTCCAGTGAAGACATTTGGCCAAGGTTTTAGATTTTGGGATGTTCTTAATATGCAGTGGTAGAAGAAAAAAGTAGACATCCAGATACCATCTTAGGGATTAATTCCCCTAGCCTCTGAATAATTCATTACCAAAGAGTAGCATTTTCATTGTTTGTAAATAAATAAACAAACAAACAATAACAGCAAAAACCAGTAAGGACCTATTACAATAAGAGAAATGCACCTGAAATAAGTGAGGCATTTACCAAGGAGAGCCGAGTCAGTGTGGTGGGAAGGGGGGAGGATTTAGGGCTTGCCGCCAAAGGGCTTTAGAACAGAACCCTCTGACTTCCTGCAGTTTCTGAGGCATGGTCTCAAACCTTAATCCAGAGGCAAGTGTGCCTTCGCAGGTGCTATGCAGAAAAGGAAGTGGAAGCTGATTGACTGGATGCGGAGATCTGGCCCCAGTTCACCATTGTACTTCTTTTCCCCATTTAAACAACACACACCGTTACATGTTCCTTTCACATTGCAGGCTAACATTCAGTCAATCATGGCCTCTGAGAAACAAGTGAACATCCTGATGCAGTTGCTGGATGAGGCCCTAAAGGAGGTGGATCAGATTGAACAGAAACTGAGCAGTTACGAGGAAATGCTCCAAAGTGTGAAAGAGCAAATGGATCAGATCTCTGAAAGCAACCACCTGATTCACCTCAGCAACACAAATAATGTGAAGCTGCTGTCTGAGATCGAGTTCCTTGTGGTGAGCATTTCGTAGGTTACCAGCAGAGCAAACGCAGGAAGACGAGTCATGGTGTGTGTGAGACTCACTTATAAACCTGTGGGACCAGGATTTAGAGACATTACAAAGTGGGTGCTAGGGTTGAATGGCACCCTGCCTGTATTTTTCCCCACAATTACATGTGCAAGTGGTATGTTTGAATGTATTCCAGAACCACATGGACTTGGCCAAAGGTCACATAAAGGCCCTTCAGGAAGGAGATCTTGCTTCCTCCAGAGGCATCGAGGCCTGCACCAATGCTGCCGATGCCCTTCTGCAGTGCATGAATGTCGCCCTTCGACCAGGTGTGTTCAGTAGCCATGATCTGCAACCCGGTAGTAGTAACTTGGGCCAGGTGGTTTAGAGTACTTTACTGGCTATACAAATTAGTTTCACAGATTCCCCAATAAATTTCTGTTAATACTAAGAACCTTTTCATTTCAGTTCCTTCTAATTGAACTTTATTGACTCTAATATCTTTACCTTCACAAGTTTAGAATTATGATCTGTCTAGTTTTTGTTTTGTTTAGTTTGGGTATTAACATCTCACTACATAGCCTAGGCTGGCCTCAAACCCACAGTCCCCCTGTTTCCCAAGTGCCGAGAATACAGGCAGGCTCCACCATGCCATGCTCTCACTGTAATCATGTATGCATGTTAGGGTTAGAGGTCAGAGGACATCTTTGTAGATTCTCCTCTCCCACCTTTCCAGGTGTTCTGGGGGTTGACCTCAGCTCACCTGGTTTATGTGGCAAGCATCTGTTTCTGAAGATCCATCTCGTTGCCCTACTGTGATCTTTGGATCTTTCTTATTAGACACAAGCACAAGTACCATTAAGCTATGCCAGAGATGATACAGTTTTTCTAGGCAGTAGTTCTAAAACTTTAATGTGTATTCAGATCAGCTAGAAGTCTTATTAAGACGTTACCAAGCATATCCCCACATTTGGTAGGAGGGGCTGAGGTCCTGAAATTCACATTTCTAGTGGTTGCCAGGTGATACTGAAGAAGAAATAGTGTATTGTATTAGTTTTTTTTTTTTTTCCTCCTCAAATTTTATAAAGCAAATAAAAAAGTCATTAAAGATTTGGATTCTTCAAGACTTAAGTGTGGATATCATGAAATAGTATAGGTTTGGTACAACTCAGTAGGAGACTGTTTGCCTAACATGCGCTGGGTCTCGGGGAGTAGGGAAGAAAATCCACTTACTAAGCATGGAGGGAAGGCTGGCCAGCAAGGTGGCCCATCAAGAAAAGGTGTTTGCTGCACAACTTGGTGACCTGATGGGTTACTGGAGCTCACGTACAGGTGAAGGCTGAGAATGGACTCCACAGAATTGTCCTCTGACCTCTGTGCACACTGTGGCGTGGCATTTCTTGTTAAGTGTGGAGGGAATCTCTGCCTGCCCTTATTGAGTTGGTGAGGACTGTTGTTCTGATGCAGGCCACGACATGCTCTTGGCTGTCAAGCAGCAGCAGCAGCGCTTCAGTGACTTGAGGGAGCACTTTGCCCGGAGACTGGCCAGTCATCTCAACAATGTTTTTGTTCAACAGGTAATTTTAACTTACTAGTCGCTGACATGTTTTCATAGGTCATTTGTATGTTGCTCTGATCCTAAATTCCCACAAACTTTTAATGTATTCATTTGGGGCTATAATATATTCCTTCATGCATTTCTATGATTTTAAGATTTTGAAATCTGTGCATAGTTCCTCAGAGAGGTACTTTAGACTCCAGGTAACCCTTTACACAGACATCAAGTTCCTTTTGGCTGAAACTGATTGTAGGACTCAAATAGATAGCTACATTCATTAATTACATATACAGTTGGCAGATCTGTGTTTACTGTTGAGACTCTTGTGTTTTCCAGGGTGTAGAGGTGACAATCAGACCTGACACATTGTTTTCAATGTCTCATAGGTTCTGTGTGGTCGAGTACATTGTGTACTTGTAAGGGAACAACTAGCTCAGCTGTCAATTTTGGTTGACTCAGTCTCTGTGTTACAGACTTTTATCTTTTTTATGGAAAGAGATGTTATAATTAACAATATGGCAACACTATTTTAAAATGCCAAGAGCACCTTACAGGGATTTGAACAGAAGGTATTTTAATAATTAATATACTTAGGTACTTCTGGGGTTCTTTTGCCTTTTACTTTATTAGACATATTGAACAGAAAAAAACAAGAAATCTTAGTAATCAATACGTGCTGAGAACATTGGCTTCTCTTTGCGATATTGTAAAACAATTGTTTTTATTGTATTTTATTCCCACCTAGTTTACTCAGGCCCTCCTTCAGCTCTATACCAGGTCCTACTTTCTTTCGGTTCCTGTGAGTACATCAAACTGGCTCAAGCTTCTGTGATTTTTTTCTTTTTTTTTGGTATTTATATGACATTTGCTAAAGTTAGCAGCAGAATTTTTATGCTTACAGCTTAACTTACTGATTAAGTTACCCATTAACTGTATTTGTAATAGTTTTTAAATGTCCCAATTTGCCACAAAGGCACTTAACCTCATTCTGCTTGCCTTTCTGTTTCTCATTACCTTGATTTTTGAGTAATTGCTGATTGGTGGTTGAGGTGCCCATTAGACATTGCTTTGAATCAAATGCTTCTCATTCTGTCTGTGAGAAGCTCAAATTCTAGGGAAGGGAAACAAATACCCTTGGGGATGTCAGCTTTGATGGTGGCGCTGTGTGAACATAAAAGAAGACCTCCTCACTGAACATGAGAGGGGGAAATCAGGACAGATGCCCTCAGCATGTCACTGGACCTGGAAAGTGTCAAAGAGGAAATCTACTGAAAAGTCACATAGGAACTACCAGTTTTCTTGGCTTATTATGTTTAATGCTATTGGCAATGATGTTATCCACATATGTGGATGACATCAAAAATGTCAGTCAACAAAGAATGGTCTTTTTGAGTCCTTAGCTATTGACTAAAATGTGCAGTTATTCATTCTGTTTGCTTCTTTGCCTTGTAAACTAATGGCTTCATTTAAAATGAATGCTTCCCATTTCTGAAAATCTAACATGTACAGTTAACATGTGAGTGATGCATGTTAAAAAACAGAATGTTGCAATAGCCTGTGATGTGTTGCCAAAGGTGGTAAAGGATGTCTCAAATGCAAAAAAGAGATTGTCTCTGTGTTGAGCTTGGTCATCAGGTCACTGCTAAAAGGGCTAAAGAACATGGAGATTTCTAGTCCAGACAAGAGAACAAAATACTTGGGAGGTTTTGACTAGCATGTGATGGTACACCTCTGCCACTTCCCATTTTAATTGACTCATTTAATAGCAGAGGTAATAAAAGTATCTGCTTCACTTAGACTAATGTTTGGCTCTAATAAAGTACACCATGTTACCTTTTATTAAAAATTCTAGTATCTAGCTGGATGTAGTGGCACACACCTTTAATCCCAGCAGATCTGTGGGTTCAAAGGCAGCCTGGTCTACAGAGCGAGTTCCAGGACAAGCTCCAAAGTAATACACAGAAACCCTGTCTTAAAAAAAAAAAGTTTAATGCTTTTAAGCATATGAAGAACAAATTTCTTTAGATTTAGTGTTTTACATGTTATAATTTTTATAATACTGATTGAATTAAGCAACTTTTTACAATTTCCTATCCTTACTCTGGAGTCATTTTACCTAAAATGAAATCTTTTAGTAATATTTAGTCTATCTTAACAATAATAATTAAAGGAATGATAGCTGATATGTGAAATGCCAGTTTCTCAAGTGTTTGTACATGGAAATTTTGCAAAAACTTACCATAATAACATATGCAAAAAGCTTTGTAAACTTCAAGGCCCTCCACACTTTCCAGAAGAGATTTTTTTTAATGACTCAAAAGTCTCAACCTGAAATAACGTACCTTCGAATGTAATAGACTGAGTAAATAGTTGAAAACTATTTTGTGTCTTGAGTCATGGAGAATACTATTTTGGGTCATGAAAGCATATGCCACAATGCTCATTAGCCCATTGTTAGGAACATTTGTGAAGCAGGAGACACTCTTCTCTATCAGCACAATGGGTAAGAGGCACCAGGAGTTGTTGCTGAACCTGAAAGTGTAGCATCCTTTGTTTTCCATGTGCAATTCTGTAGAACTGTTCTGTATTGTAATACTATATTAACCTTGAAAACTGTAGAGGTCGAGACCGAACAATGATATACATAATAAAGCATGTAAATTTGAAGTGATAAATCTTTCAAATTAAAATAATTTTAATTTTTTAAACTCAAGTTGTATATCAAACTATTGTATTTCAACTATTATTATATACATTTAGGTGACTTTACCAAGAAATGAATTATCCAACTCCTCTCCCTGATTCAGCAGCTTTTGTAAATTTAATGGTTTCCATAAAATAATGAAACAGTCTCTTACTAGGCAATTCTCAAGTGGATTAAAATGACTTCAAGTAAATGTGGCTTGTGTTGGCCTTTCCTGTCTAGATAGAAAATTCTGTTTCAAGGGCAATCTGATCTTGCAACTTCCTCATCTCTTGGGCACTGCCTTTAAGCTTTATCACAGATGTTGACTAAATACTGAGAAAGAGCTAGATTGACCAACAAGAGGTGTTATACTCATCTCCACACGTGAACGGCTAGACAGCAGTTGAAGGTTTGGATTCTGGTTAAATGCTTTTGTTTGAATGTTCTTAAAGGAAGACAGAAGCTAGACTTGGTTACCAAGATTCCAATTATGGCTTTCCTCCTATATGACCCAAGAGAGTCACTTTATGCCCTGAGTCTTGGGTTCTTCTAAAAATAGGGTTAATAAGCCAATAATATAGCAGTCTATATTTTTTTCTAAAGCAAAAGTCAAGACACTTGATCTAACTTTTTATTATTAATTTATTTAAATGAAATTGTCAAGGTTTAAAATAATCATCACTTTAATGGAAAAATCAGAATTAACATGGCTACTAGGGATTTTCATGGAAATTTATTTACCTTACTAACAGTAAAGTTTCATATCTTACACATTTTTATCTGTTGAAAAAATATAGCTCCTTATGGGAATCTCATTAAAGTGGACAGTTTGCTTTGGATGACTTCCCTTTGGTATGTTTCTTAATACAGTTTGTATCAAGAAGTTAATTTGCTTAAGACATTGTAAAATGATTTAGAGAGGAAAGCAGTACACGGCTCTCTCATTTGAAAGATGATGTGACACTTTGTCACAGTGCCACCTATGCATTCTTGTGAATATTAATGGTGGTAGTATTCCATGGGTGCACAGGATGACAAAAATAGACAAGTAAGTACTTGGTTTTCATTTTTCTGTATTTTCTTGTTATTACGTGATTATACTTGGTTATTATCTAGAATTATCTATTGTAACAATGTTCTTTTGAATTTTCTACCATATTTATTTACTTATTTACTCACTCCAGGGTCATGACCAGAGTTCAACTCTTGCTCAGCATTCTGTTGAACTGACTCTACCCAATCATCACCCATTTCATAGAGACTTGCTCCGATATGCCAAGCTGATGGAGTGGTTAAAGAGTACAGATTATGGAAAATATGAGGGGCTAACAAAGGTATGGATTTGATGTCACTCACTCACTGGGTCTACAGTATAGTCTTAGATTGTATGTTTAGTTCCTAAAGTTTGAAATACTGAAGTATGTTTTTGAGAAAGCAAAAGATAATTGAATTTCTAAGTGCTCAGTTTTTTACTTGGATAAAAAGGAACCAGGCATGCACATGATGCACAAACACGAATATAGGAAAAATAACTTAAATAAATACATCTGTTTTTAATAAAAGAACACAGCATCAGTTTATTAAGCAAACATTTTACTATCCTGGGCACCTGGAGTGTAACAAGCAAATCTCTAATTCTAAAGAATTTTAAGAATGATGGGAAGAGCTATATTAAATACTTAGCAAAATCCAAGTACCAAGATGGAAGTGATTTAATATATGGCAGTTTGAAGAAAGGAAATCCAGGTCCTGGAGCCACGGGGGTGACTTCATGGGAGATATTGGGCTTGAGTTTTAAATAATGAACAGTGGACTTAATAACCTGTGGTTTTTTCTTTTAATAAATATGTATTAGGATTAGTTAAGCCAGAATTAAGAGGAAGTGCATACAGAGGTATAGGAACAAGATGTGCAGACAAAGGTCATGTGATGGCAAGACCAGAGTAGGACTTTCAGGCTGGAGAGCAATGAGAACTTGGATTGAACTCGATGAGTCACTGTACTCAGCAGCAGTCCTCAAGCAAGGATTAGATGGAGGTGGCCAGCTGTGGTGGCTCACACCGTTAGTCCCAGCACTCAGGAGACAGACAAGGGCAGGTTTCTCTGAGTTCCAGGCCACCTACGGCTACACCAGAGACACTTGTCTCAAAAAATTTAATAATGATAATAGGAACCTTCATTTGAGCTTCCTGACACCCACACACTAAATAAAAGATGGGAAAACTTCTTATGGATCTAATGTAATAATTCAGATGAAGTCTTGACTCGGGAAGGTGGTGGTGGGAATCTAAGTAAAGAGTGGATCCCGGGGCAGAAGTACTAGGATGATACTGAACTTGCCAGGGTTGGTCACTAGAACAGTAACATGACTAGTGACCACAATCCAGGTGTCTGAATCATTGATTCAATGTAGTCCATATATTCTGTGCTAACACTGTTGAGTGTTGGAGGTTTGGCAGTAAAGGGAACAGGCAAGCACTTGCTGTGTCAGAGGACATATCTTGAGAAAAAAACTAAACAAGTTAACTACACATGGAATAAGTACCATGAGTGCCCTGGAGAAAATTCAGGAGATACCAGTTTTTGCAGAGGGGTCTAATTGCAAATACAGTGGAGAGGCCGAGTATGAGAAGGCAATGTTGGAGCCCTGGTTTAGTAAGTGAGGGGTGAGCAATGAGCATCTCCTGTCACAACACAGGCTCCTGAAGCAGAGCGTGCCCAGTGTTCTTGAGAATGAGCCAGGAGGCCAAAGTGATTGCAGCACTGTGAACTGGAATCTGTGTGGGCTGGCAGGTGTTGAGATTTTAAACCATCAGGATGGGCTGGTCTTACTGTGTGTGACATGGAACACTAGAGACGGGAGACGAGTGGGTGTTAAGGAATAGAATGATGCAATCTACCTTGAACTTCATAGCATTTATGCATCACCTTTAGAAATTGGACATTAGTGTCCATTTAAAAAAAGACAGAACTGTCACCACCTAACTCAGACATATTAAATAGCTAATAGTATTCTGGATAGACACAACTGAAAGCTCAGTTTAAATTATGAGAAATGTTTAAATTGTTTTATCTTTAAGATTTTGTGAATTGAGAGCTGAAAAATAAAATATTGTAATAATACATTAAATTGTTTTGGTAATTTTAATAATTTTGTGTATAGTAGAGCACTAAAAGATATCCTGGAATTGAAATAAGAGAGGGGTTTTGTCTTTGTGGAGTAAGAATATTGAAATCTTTCATTGAAAAAAGCAACTTCTTGCAGCTGCCATACGTTTGTGCTTTAGGGGAGGCAGAGAGATAGGTAGAGATGCCAAGAAAGAGGTGGGTTGTGTTTGTAGCCATGTGTTGAGGTTAATACTTGATGGCAGCACATTCTTTAGTATCGGTCCACATATCTTCTCTTTGAAGTACCTTTGCCCATTTAAAGTAAAATCTGGACCCCTCTGTTAGTATTCAGGCATCTTTACTGCCCTGCCTTTGGAGTTATGACAGGATACCCACTCATCTGCTGCCACTAAGAGCACTGCCTGTGCCCATTCACTACCCTCCCTTTTAAATGAGCCTTGCCTACCTCCTCCTTTCCCTCTCTGTCTCCCTCCCAATCTCTGCCTTTCTCTCTTCTCCCATTGTTCCTGTCTCCAGGGGCCAGTCTCTTTCCCTTTTTCCCTTAATAAAAGCCTCTCCACTTGAACTCTGTTGCAAGATGTCTTTCTTTCCAGGGAACAGGGAACAGGTTTTTTTTTTTTTTTTTTTTTTTTTTGTTTTTTTGTTTTTTTGTTTTTTTGTTTTTTTTTTTATTACAACACCCTTTGTTTCTAAACTAAGGTGAGTCTTTTTGTTGTTTTGGTTTTTGTTGTTGGGGGGGTTGTTGTTTGTTTGTCTGCTCACTTTTTTCCCCTCCCAATTTACTTCTCACATCTTTTTCCTTGTAGGTTTCTTTCTGGTTTTAAATTAGTTCAGATTCCTCCTATTTTACTTCCCTCAGGAACTAGCATACACTGGGTTGTTAATCCCCACTCCACCCCACCCTGTGTGCTCTTATCAGATCTTTCCTCTTCCTTTGGTTTTCTATTATAGTTTCTAGGTTTTTGCTTTTTGTTTGTTGTTGTTTGCTTGTTTATTTGGCTTTGTTTTGTCTTTTTACAGTTAGTATAACTGGCTGGGTTTTGCTGGAGAAAAGGCATATAATTAAATGGAGTCTGCTTAAGTTTCTTGTTTCAGCTCATCTGAACCTAAGAGCCATTTTAATGTGTGTGTGTGTGTGTGTGTGTGTGTGTGTGTGTGTGTGTTTCTTTCTATGTGTGTATGTATGTATGTCTGTATATGTATGATGTATATCTGTGTGTGTATGTATGTATGTGTATACATATGTATGTGTGTGTATGTGTATGCTTTTACTTTTCTTGAAAATTCTGGGTTTTTGTTTTCTTTCTTCCTGTTTTTTTCCAAAGGGAGAAAGGAAGAGCATGGAGGGGGATGGGTGGGTAGATGGGGAGATTTGGGAAGACTTGGGGAAGGGGAAACAGCAACCACTTCCCCCTTTCAGCTCGGACCCCATCTGGCTTGGACCTGTGTGGGCCCTGTGCAGACTGCCACAGTCTCTGAATTTATTTCTGTGGTGGTCCTGTTGTGTATAGAAGGCCTTGTTTCCTTAGAGTCAGCCATTGTCTGTGGCTCTTAAAATCTTTCCTCCTCCTCTCCTGTGTAGCTCCCTTCATCCCTGAGGGAGGGGTCTGATGAAGACATCCCATTTTGGATTGAGTGTTTCATGGTCACTCATTCTATGTACGTTATTCACTTGTGTGTCTCTATGTTAGTTCTGCTCTACTACAAGAGGAAGCTTCTCTGGTAAGGGCTGAACAAAGTAGAATGTCATTGGAGTCATTTTATTTGCTGTGTTCCTCTGGTAGAACAATAGCATTTGGTTTTCCTGTAAGTCCATGACCTGTGTAGTCTCAGATTCTTGGCCACCCATGGGCCAAGCATGCACCATCTCTTGGAATGGGCCTTAAATCCAAGCAGAAAGTGATTGTTGACGCCCACAATATTTGTGCCATTATTGCACCAGTATGTCATGCAGGCAGTCACCATTGTAGATTGCAGGGTTTGTAGCTGGGTTGTGTTTGCCTTTCTCCTCTGGGAGTGTGCAGAGTATTTTTCAATGATATGCCAGTAGGTGTGAAGGCTCTAGATAGGTATCAGCTGTACTTAACCATGTTCAGTGAGATAATGTAAGTGTTGTCCTCAGCAGCAGGGCCTTACAATCATAAACTGAGATTTTTAAAATGGGAAGATAAATCTGGCTAAATGTATTTTTTTTTATAATTTTCTTTTTGGAGACAGGGATTCTCTGTGTAGCTTTGTAGACCAGGCTGGCCTCAAACTCACAGAGATCCGTCTGCCTCTGCCTACCAAGTGCTGGGACTAGAGGTGTGTGCCACCACTGCCTGGCTGTATTTTCAAACCATAATTAAAAATGCTTTTCAAGGGCTGGTGAGACAGTTCAGCTAGTAAGGGTTGCCTACTGCCTGATCCCAATAGCCTGAGTTCAATTCTCAGGACTCACATGGTGGAAGGAGAAAACCAGCTCTCACAAGTTGTCTTCTGATTTCCACCAGCTCTCCCACTTTCAACCATATAAACATGCACACATTGTGAGTGCACAAAAATTTTGAAAATACTTTCAAAGCAAATTTTTAGCCCTGAAGTATCTTACGTGCATCTGATCTGGCTTGCGAGTGTAGATAGGATTGTTTTTGCTCCTCAGAATGACTTTTTTAATGTTTTGCAGTTCTATGTTATTCTGTTTTATTTCATCTAACAGAATTCTGATTTGGAGGTGTGTTAAGTGAAAATATTTATAGTACTCAAATTCTTATCCTTTTGAAGTTTTAGGAGATTAATATTTTAAATAATTGAATACATCTTCTTAAGAGTTCCATGCCAACAAATACTTTGTTCCCTAGTGACTATTGAAATAAGTAATCGATAAGCTTTTTGCCTAATTGTGTTCTCAGAGTATTATTATCTTGTCTTTACATATTATGCAGTATTCATGAATGTAATTTAAAGTGAAGAAATAATATGAGTGCCAACCTAGTGGTGACTTTGGCTCATTCTCTGCTCAGAGGTTTTTTTTTTTTTTTTTTTTTTTTTTTTTCCCTACAAGACTTTGAATGACATTGCTAATGAAGTTTTTAAATGAAATTGACTTGTTTCCCAGGAATGTTACTTGGTCCTTAGATTTGAGCTTTTAGCAAACATGTATATACATACGTACATACACACACATACACACACACACACACACACACACACACCTACTTTATATGGTCAATTTAGTTGCTGAAATATTGTAAAAAAGGAAAAACATGACATCAAAACAACAGCAGAAAGAACCCAGATAAAGCAAGCCCCTTTGTTTTAGCACTTGGTTGGGTGTGCACAGTGCACACTTGGTAGAGCGAATAGGAAACGCCTATTCCAGATCCTTGCACGATGAGAAGTCATCCTTCGGCATCTGGCCTGGCCGTACTCAGGCTGACTCTAGACCTTATTTTTTGTTTACATAGTTAGAGCCTATGGAAGACAGGGGATTTGGTCCTGTCATCATCTGCTTGGACTCCATCTCTCCCAGGGATGCAGCATCTGTCTGTGTTTCTGGGTTGTGCAAATATGAGGTGCTTCCCTCGTGATTGGGAACATCTGAGCTTTCCTCTGCAGTACCAAGCTGACACTGACAGTCTTGTAGATTTCTCAGACATATACTACAATCTGAACAACACAGATTGGCAAGACCCAGTGCATGCATAGGTGCATATTTATGAAGCATTCCATATTTTTATGACGGAAAATCCTCCCATACTCTTGGATAGGCAGAGCCCACACTGTGGTGATCAGAGTATTATCAATCTTAGTTTCACATTTGAGGCATGTGCCTGGTTGTGTTAAAAACAAACATAAGAGGTCTCTGGAAGACAACTTATATTTAGCACAAAGCAAAACTAAAAAGACTGCCTGGGAAAACAGTATTTAAACACAAGATAAATTTCCAGTCAGATGTTAAAAGGAATTAATTTTGTAGTGTATTTTAATTTGTATGTGCTTTTGAGTTAATACAAGATCATAGGAAATAACTGCTCAATTGAGTGACTCTTTTTACAAATATAGTCTATCCATTGAAAAGGGGCAGACTCTAAAGTATGTTTGATCCAACTTTGTTATAGAGCCTGCTCTATATAAAATGATAGATTAGTTTGAGATAAAGAATCTTGAAGCTAAAATTATGTCCTAAGTTTAGATGAATACTGGGAATAATTATTCTACTGTGGATTATATTTAGCTAAACTTTCTAATGCCATTTAACTTGGGACCTGGAGAAATACATGATGTCTACTACTAAAGAGAACTTACAGGGACTTAAGAGTATTTCATGTAAGGATAGACAGATGTGATTAAAAAATTAGTCTTTGTGCTAAACAATAGATGTTTTCTTTATGGCTCAATTAGTCAAATCTGTTTTCAGAAAAATTATTTTGAAGATTGTGTTGCATGTATACTAAACAAATTCTGACCTTAGGGATTATACCCAAGCTGTGAAGGGTCAGTGAAAACATATCTCCTCCATTGCTATTGGCACTGCCAGGCTACATGCCCGTGTGGAGGGGAGAGGTGTAAGGATTCCTGTACTCTTCAACTCTGTAATCCTCCTCTAGGAAATTTCCAAGGAGCCAAAAATCTCACTGGAATACTGTCATAACAACACTGAAATGGCTTCAGTGTCCTTTGTTAGGCACCTCGATTGCTGGATTGTGGTGTGCCCACACTAGAACACTGAGCCACCATTACAGTGCAGCAGAAGCTCAGCTGCTCTGGCTCACGTGTCCAGGCCAGAGTGGTTACAATCACAGTGAAAATGTACCAAGGTAACTCGTAAAAGTGGAAATCTACATGTGATTGTTTGACTTGTCATTTCCGTAAATTGTAATGATATGCTACCTATTTGTTCTGTTTTGTTTCACTTTCAAGAGAGAAAATAGACTAACTTTTGACATTCTCTGAAATACATTAAAGTTTTATAAGCATGAAGGACTTAAGGGTAAGATTAAGAAGAAAATTGTTAGTTTACTAATAATTGCATATTCCATTTATTTTAAGAATTACATGGATTATTTATCCCGACTATATGAAAGAGAAATCAAAGATTTCTTTGAAGTTGCAAAGATCAAGATGACCGGCACCACTAAAGAAAGCAAGAAGTTTGGTAAGCCTAGCCCTGGGCCCAGTGTCTCCTTTTGAAGGAATCTCACTTACAGAATAGTAACTCCAAGGCATTTAAACAAGGTGGGAGAAACACGCTAGAATTAAAGAAAGTGCAGCACTAGCAGATATATTTGATTTACAGGTGTTTCAAAGAAAGTGTATTTGAAAAGAAATAAAGTATCTGTCAGTGTATTTTTTATATTTATATAAAATTACATAGTGTATCAGTCCAGCAGTGGCTGACCTTGGTGCTGTGATAAGAGGTCACTGTTGCTAGCAAAGCACAGGTGAGAAAGTGAGGTGTGTCCTGGTAGAGAAGGGACAGACAGGAGACTGCTGCTGATCCCCAAACACATTTGCAGGCAGGGGCAAGTCATTGCCCTCCACAGAGAAAGAACTAAGTCATTCCTGGCTTCTTACTTCTCACTGGCTGCTTTGAATTTAGAAAAGGTGTTTATGTCACCAGCATCTCCCTTGTGGTTGTACCTTATTTTTCTAATGCAATGTATTTGGAGCTTTATATTGCTCTTCTGTTCCCTACTGTTTAAAGGGACAAACACTATTTGAAAGAATAGCCAGTGAAAGTATCAAGCTAAGAAAGGATGTGCTGAGGCCACGTTCTGCTCTTGCATGTACCCATCTCTCTGGAGTTCTCTTTGGATGGAGTTCTGTGCCTATTCAAGTCCAAACCTGGCCTTAAAGGGCTACATCGGTGTCTGTGGAGTCCCTTTAGAACACTGAGTTTAGCATTGACTGTTGAAATGAGCCTGTGCCCTAAGCAAGGCAGGAAGCAGACAGCAGCATTGAATATTGCTGGATCCTGCTGCCATCTGTTCTTTGGGACAGAGAAGACCGCTCTTAGATGTCACTAATTTTGCTCTGTTTACTGTGGTTCCGAATTTGAAGTGCTTTGGATTTGTCTGTTAATATGCTACACTTTGTAAAACACTCTCTTGGGACAGTAGGCTTTTGAAAACAGAAATGCTAACTCATCCTAAAGGCTACTTGTTCTTAAACAGCAGTGTGTTTATATCCTTGTTGATGTTTCACTGTGGCTATGTTATGCCTTTTTTTGGGCAAAGAGCATATTATTAATGCAGTTACATGTTTAATGTTTTCATTAAGTATATTTGTCATTACTTGTTAGTGTGTCATTTTATGCTGAGAAATCTCTTTGGTATATGAAAACAAGTTGAATATACATTAAGATAAATTATATAAAAATACAACTTAAATATAATACAATGGTATCCTTTACATTATCATCACATTATCCTAAAGCTTAAGCCTTTTCTTTTCCTACCCCAAATTCTTAAATTATCTTGTTAAAATATTTTAATTTGCATAATATAGGTTTAAAATGCCGTTTTAGAATTTTAAAACAATGTCATAACAAAAGAATAAATCTATATTTACTTAGTAAATATTGATGAGAGGAGAGTGATTTGTAATAATTCATCACATAAAATTTCAGTATCTCTTATTTTGTTAGCAAATACAAGAGGAAAAAAACTAAACAGCAGTTTGTTGCTCTCTCAACATTTGACTTAACATTGTAAAAGTAAAATTCAAGCTAAACACAAAACTCAAGGAAATTCTGAATCGAGCAGAATGGAAATTTTTCCCAAGGGATTTTTTTTCAATGATCCAGATAATGTTTAAATAAATTTAGTAGTAATTATAATTAAAATAGAAACCCTCAGATTTGGAAAGTTAGCTTTTTAGTGACACCAAGTTGATCATTTTAAATATAAGCTTCTGTTTTGTATGTACTCTGTCAATCCTTTGCCACAGACGTGGCTAAGAGTTTACCTTACAAATAAGGGAAGAACATGAGCTAATGGACATCATCAGAATGAGGGTGCCTCTTCCTTCTTGAAAATTTAACTTTATCTTTAACATCCCTTATTTCAAGAAATTCAAAATAGGCTAAAGATGCCAAGATAAGATCTCTGTATAAATCATTCCCTCTTTTGATGAATAATTTACCTCAATATCCTCAGGGGCATAGGATTTTCCTCCTGGGATTGATACTTTGATGGATGCTTCCACTCCTCTTCTCCAAATGTACTTAATGAGGTAGAGGCAAAGGAAACAGTGATTATTCTTTGGTTGCCATTTTTACTGGCTTTTCCTGCCTCACTTAAGATGCATACTTTAAAGACAGATGTGTCACTGGGGGACAAGGTAGTGCTTACACTTGGGCTTTAGCTGTTGGGTGTGGCATATAAGATATATAAAATTTGTAAAATGTACATGACACTTTAGTTCATATATATATATATATATATATATATATATATATGTACATGATTATAGTGCGAGTCTAATATTATAAAATCTGTGCAATGGTGTCTGAGATCATCTTATTATCATTATTTCTCAGTTAAACTAAGTAGTATTTTTTATTCCAAAGATAGTTGAACACTTAGTGGAAGAGTAATTCTGTAAATGTTTACAGATGTCTGTTATAGAAGTAAACACAGTTCCACACTGGAAAGAAAGCGGTGAATAGAGGCCCTTACTCATTGCTCTTAGTGTGTTTATCATCTACTGGAGGTTACTTAAAGATTCTTATGACTTTATGTGAGAATCTGCTGCTGAGAAAGAATCTAGAATGTTTTAAGCTCCAAATTATAATTAATAACTTAATAGCCAATATTGGTCATGATTGTCTGCTGAAAAAGACCTATGAAATAGACTTTGCTCTGGGAAGGTGAGCCTGCAGAGTGACACTCTAGGACCCTGGGCAGTAGCGCTCATGTTAGTGAACTGTTTGCTGTACTGCGGTGTTTGCCACTTTAATAGCTACCTACACTTCTTATTTCACATCCCCTTGAGCTTAGGTGGCCAATGCTAGCATCTCAGTGGTAGCATAGGAATGGCCAGGTCAGCCTCTTTGCCATTGCTTTGTATGGCCTGGTACCATGCAGGTTTCTAAGCTGCTTTTAGGTTATAGTTTATTCTTTAGTCCCATATGATTTGGTTTTTGCCTTTCACCTCAACTGTGAGTTTGAGTTCAGAATGTTTTACAGTGCAGGCTCTAACATTGATCTATAATGTGTGGAATGAGTTTGAGAATAAAAGAAACGCCAGGTGACCGTGACAGAGTTCAGACTTCCTAGTCAGTCTGTTACCTCCACATTACTCTTCCACACTGGTGCTCTCAACCTTCCATTCTGTGTAATATTTGATTTTAAGTTTAAAGCTATCTTAAAAGCTCCCCTTACATAATCTTTAACAGATAAAGTATAAGATTAGTGTGGTGGAGATTCTTCAGGAGCTTGCGGGAGATAAAAGATTGACTGTCAAAGTGACCCCTTCATTCCTCACTCTATGAAATCACTTGGGCTTCATCTTCTCAGGAAACAAAGCCTTGTGAATTCATTCTTTTGAGTGTAAGTGTGCCAACTTCCTATGCTCAAACAGCAGCAATCCCATACATTTAAAGGGTTGGGGGAGAGGGTTTAAACACTGATATTTTTCCTGAATACATAAGTAGAAAACCTACATGAAAGGATTAGTAAAACTGCTCTCATACTTCCTCAACAGTCACTGAGCAACTATACATGTGTTTGCACCTCTCATTGGTCAGTGCTCACAGTTCTTTGCATGTGTCTTTTAAACTAGAGCTTTAACTGCCTCTTGTGCATGGTTTGTGCAAATTGCCGTTTATTAACTTGTCTTTGTCTTTGATGCTTGCAACCTAATCCATCACAGCTACACTGCCTCGAAAAGAAAGTGCTGTCAAACAGGAAACAGAGAGTGAGTATGCTTACTGTGCTAGTAGGCACCCTCAGTGCATGTTTGTTAATGTCTAGATGTTAGTTACCTGTCTTGAAAAACATTAATAGAAGATATGTTGATTGCAACAAATCGCCAGGTATTGGAAAAAGAAACTCAGCATGGTGGTTGTGTGTACATCCAAGAAATAAGTGACGTGGTTACAGTTACACGCCAGGGGTGAAATCTTTGTTGTCAGAAATTTATGGAAAACCTTAACATTGCACTTCTGTTACAGGCTGTGTTTAGAAAAGCTATAACTACTAAAAGGGGCCCTGGAGGGATGGCTCAGCAGTTAGAGCACATAATGCCCTTGAGAGTGCCTGAGTGCAGTTCCAAGTACCCACCACAGGTGACTCACAGCCACTCCAGCTCCAGTGGGATCCCATACCTCTCTGGCCTTGCTGTCACCTGCACTCAACGTGCACTTAACCCACATGTATGAGTATGCACACATGTGCACACATGCACGAGTGCACATACATGCACATGTATGCATGCACACCTGCGCACACACACACACAATTTAAGATAAGAATAAATATAAATCCTTGAAAAAAGTCTTAGAGGTCTGGTAATAGTTTGTATAATGAAGCAAAAGCTTGAATTGACCCTATTAGAACTTTATTTTCTCTTCCTGCCCATTAGTAAGTAGTACAAGTTAACAGAGCCTTATTCAAGAAGAGTGGTTTAAGTGTTTTATTGTTTATATTCTGATTCTAAACTTAAATGTTCTTCTAAGAATGAACCAATAATGAACCAGGATGAATTCCTAAATTCTACCTAAGCGCAAATGTCTCTTATTTATATGGCTAGTGATAATCACATTTCAGTTATATTTTAAAGATAACAGATTCTTAGGGTGTTTTTGTTCATGAATCTGCCATTAGCCAAGTCACCTACTCAGAAAAGCAAGATTTCTAGAGTCAGGAACATTCTAAGTTTAATCATAAATGACTGGCCCTTATGGGAAAAATTATCAGGAGTTGATAATTTCACATGGTTCAGCATGTGTTAAGAGTGTCAGATTTGTGTTAAGAGTTAAGATGGTTAATGCTCGGCTATAGGTTTTCTTTAGAGTTATTGCAGCATTCTGTCAGCTGTAGCATTAGCAGAGTACTCAGTGATCCCCATCTTCGTTCCTGCCTCATCTACTTTAGCTTAGAGATAGCACTAGACAGCTTTACCTTTGGGATGGGGTGGGGCGGGGCATAGATAGACTATGTGATCAGTAAGGCCCTTTCCATCCTAGTCCATAGATAGATGTAGTTCTTCCATTCACAACATTCTCTGCAGTGGGACCTAGCATTAATGAATGTCAAGGGTTCTACAAACCATATAATAGATAGACTCTGAGTCCTAGAAGATGAGACTCTAAAAGGTATCTCCGAGGCAGATCATAGGTCTTTTATTACTGAGACACAGCTTTCAAAGCTCTGTTATTTCTTAGGTCTCCATGGAAGCTCTGGGAAACTCACTGGATCGACATCTAGTCTGAATAAACTGAGCGTTCAGAGCTCTGGCAATCGCAGGTCCCAGTCATCCTCCCTGCTGGACATGGGGAACATGTCTGCCTCTGACCTGGATGTCGCTGACAGAACCAAATTTGATAAGGTAAAATAGCAGTCGATTCTTCTCACTAGCATTGTGATTGCCATTAAGTGTTTTAAAAAATGCAGGCTCTTTGAAGTCGTTACCACGTCCTTCCAATTCTGATTTGAATGGGGGATCAATCAAAAGGGCAACTAAAATATGATCAGTTAAGTAGCATAAGAACTTAATTAACATTTGCTTGTTACAAATATGACATACAAATCACACCTAAGTTGTTTGAGGAATGACAGAATCAAGAAGGAGTAACAGCTTCACTGTCAGCTGCGATGCCTCGAGTAAGTTTCAAAGTTTGTCTTCCTCCTACCATATTTGAAGTAACTGAGTTTTCTCTTCAATCTGTTTCACCTTAGTATTACACTAATTATCTTATCAGTCTTGGTAGAGTTTGTCTTTGGCATATTGGGGGATTCTAGACTTAGGAAACTATCCATCCCTCCATCCGTGTCCTTGGTGATGAGTGAACTAAACTGGAGTTTGTTGGAGCGAGCCTGCAGGCGGTTCTGTAGCCCTCTCTCATTCCGTGTCTGTCCTTCATGGTGCCTGTCCTTCAGATCTTTCAACAGGTACTGAGTGAACTGGAGCCGCTGTGTCTGGCAGAGCAGGACTTCATAAGTAAATTTTTCAAACTACAGCAACATCAAAACATGTCTGCATCAATGGTATGACTTCCATTTATTTGGACAGTATCTATAGTCTGTAACATAATCACCTTGTTACTATTATTGTATGTTCACAATTTTAGTATCCAGACAGAAAAGGAAATATTTGCTATAAATCAATTTTCAAGTATTCTTGTTATTCACAGAATACTGCAAACAGGAAAGTAGTTGGAGTTTGGGTTGCTAGTATTCCAGAATGTCTTAAGCCAACAGCCTCTAAATTAACAAGGGAGGAAATGTCTGCATTTGTTCTGAAGAGAACATCACTCAAAAAAGGATTTTAAGCAGGATGTGGTAGCTCATGTCTATAAGCACTTGGGAAGCTTAGGTGGGAGAATCGCATGAGTTCCAGGCTAGCCTGGGACAGAGATTATAAGATCTAAAAAACCAGAAAGCCTACTAATGTTAATATTTTAGTGTTCTCAAACAAAAATACAACCTAAGAGATAATGCTATGCAGAGAGGACATGGGGGCATCAGCTTTGAGTCCTGATTTTGTCATGTGGCCTTGCAGATAAACAGCTTGACACTGTAGCTGGTGCTCTAATCCCTAGCACATTCTGTAATGTGAATGTGGCAGTTCCTCCTCACCATGCCTTCAGGGCATAAGTACAAGAGGACAAAATGAGGGAATTTCTAGAATACTTTGAAGAACTCAACCAGAGTTCAAATAAGAGTCATCTCAAAAAGTTATGCCTCAGGCAGCTGATATATACAAAGCCACCATAAGATGAGTGAGAAATTCATTACTGTTGGAAGTCTGTTGTTCCTTGTAGTAGGAATGTTGGGAAATTTGCTTGCTCGGCTTCAGAAAGAATTTCTGCGTTTATATATTCATGTTTTTTGTATGCATATTTTTTCTGCATGTATGTCTATGTCCCACACATGTGCATTGCTCAAGGAAGCCAGAAGAGGGTGTAGGATGCCCTGGAACTGAAGTTCCTGGGGGTTGTGAGCTGTCATGTGGGTACTGGCAATCCAGTCTGGGTCCTTTGGAAGAGTAGCCAGTGCTCTTAACTGTTGAGCTGTCTTCAAGCTCCACAGCATCTTTTTCAGTGCTGAACTTTTCATTTTAAGATTGTTGTTAGATGTTTTCCATTTCCTTTTTTTTTTTTTTTTTTTTTTTTTTTTTTTTTTTTAATTTGGTGCCAAACTCCCTTTACATCTGAGTACCCTCCTGGCCTCATACACTCTCTCTTCTCTTCTTAGCCATACCACATGTACATATAGACAAAGATAACTAACTTTTACCCCATATTAATTCTTGGGGCCCAGGGGGGGGTTCTAAAAACAGGCTGGTGAAATGGGTCAGTAGGTAAAGGTGCTTGCTGAGCAAATCTCATGACGTGAGTTCAATTCCTTGGCCCACGTAAGAGTCAACTGAAAGTGCAGGCTCCACCACATTGTCCTCTGCTTCCATGCATGTGTCATGGCCCTGCGTGGCACATACACACACACACACACACACACACACACACACGACACACACGACACACACACCCATCACACTGCACATGCACACCAAATTAATTTTTAAGATCTAAGAATGCATTTCATGAAACTTTCTTAAAGAGTGCATAATATTATATGTTACTTTAGTAGTACTAAAAACATTACATTTTTCCATATTTTCTTGTGTTTTAAAACATGGCAGGCTTTGGGTATATAAATTTGTCATTATGCTGGTTTTTCATTATACAAAGTATGTGATTATTTTTGCAGACTGAAGCAGAAGACGTGGATGGTGGCTCGTTAACACGACAGCATAGTTCCAGCTCACTGCTGCCTGTTTCATCTGAGTATGTATTTATTACCATCTATTGTTTGTTCTGAAAAAGTAAACTTGAATTGAGGCAAAATGAAGTGTTTCTCCTGGAAACATTTGCATGATTCCCAGTAACTTTCTGGTACCCACACAGACCCATGTGTTATCCTGGTTGTGTGTCTGTTGCTGTGATGATGAAAAGGCCTGATTAAAGCAAGGGTTTATCTTGCCCCACATGGGGACGTCAAGGCTCCAAGAACTTGAAGCATGTGGTCATGCTCCATCAGTTGTCAGGAAGATGAAGGGTGTGGTCATGGTCCATCATTTGTCAGGAAGAGGAGAACAGTAAGTGCCTGTGTTAAGCTGACTTTCTCCTTTTATACAATCCAGAAGCCAGCCCAGGGCATGGTGTCACCCACAGTAAGCAGATCTTCCCCTCAGCTAACCTAATCAAGGGCATCCCCATGCACATGTCCAGAAACAACCTAGCATGGATAATCTTTCACAGACACACATGGAGGCTTATCCCTGGATGACAGTCAACACTAATCATCACATGTGCTCACTGTCTTGTTATTGGTCCTGTTGTAGGCCTCATGAGCTCTTCTGTCTGGTAATCACAGCTGGATAGTCAGCATTAGTGTTTGCTGGTGGAAAGTAGTTCATTTCTTAGAGATAGAAAAGCAGAGTTTCTTGGGCTGGAGAGATGGCTCAGTGTTTAAGAGTGCTGGCTGCTCTTCCAGAGGACCTGAGTTCAATTCCCAGCAACCACATGGTGGCTCACAACCATCTGTAAGGAGATCTGGTGTCCTCTTCTGCTCTGCAGGCATACATGGTGGCAGAACATTGCCTACATAATAAATAAAACAATTTAAAAAAAAAAAAAAAAAAGCACATCTAACGAAAAAAAGGAGAGTTGTGATGCCTTCTCCCTCAAAAAAAAAAAAAGGAAGGAAGGAAAGCACAGTTCAGTGCCCAGCTTTGCTGTTATTATATTCAAAACTGCTATAAAACAGTTCATTATAGTTTGGTATTTTTAGTTGCAGTACCAATTTTTAGTTGTATTTTTATACAATAAACTACAGTTACAGTAAAGGTGGATTCACCTGAAGCTTATGCTAATTATATTATTTTTTTCTTGCCTTCTAAATAGGAAAGATATGATTCGCCAAATGATGATCAGAATATTTCGTTGCATTGAACCCGAACTGAACAACTTAATTGCATTAGGAGACAAAATTGATAGCTTTAACTCCCTTTACATGTTAGTGAAAATGAGTCATCATGTGTGGACTGCACAGAATGTGGACCCTGCCTCTTTCCTAAGTACTACGCTGGGAAACGTTTTGGTGACCGTGAAGAGGAACTTTGACAAATGCATTGTAAGTTTTAAGAATTAATTCAAGAATAAGTCGTTATGCAGATTGCCTAATTTATTTAGTTCAGGGTATAGTGTCCATGATCCCCAAAGCTGTGAAGTAGGGAGTTGACACCAGTCCATTTGAACAGAATACGTTGGAGGGTTTGGCGTAGGGACAGCTTCTTTCTGAGTGACTCCCTGGGTTCCTGGTGAAACAATTGCAAGGTATTTGAATGTATTGTTATTTCCATATATTCTAGTAAAATTAACTTATTTTAATTGATAGTTTAAATTATTATAATTTGTTTTAATTCATAATATACAAAGTCCAATAAACATGTTGCTTTCTTTTTTTAAGATCAGTTGCAGCTGGACTTGGTGGCACTCAGAGGCAGAGGCAGGTGGATCTCTGAGTTTGAGGCCAGCCTTCTCTACACTGTGAATTCCAAGACAGCCAGGGCTACACAAAGAAACCAGTTGCTAATAAATTCTAGCGAGCATCAGAAACCCCCTCATAAAAAGTAGCCTTGGCTCTGCTCTGCCCCAAGTGGATACCTGCCTTGTCCCTGTCCTTCATGAATAATAGAATGATACCCTGATTACAGTTGAAATTGGAACACAGACTTGAAGCTCAAAGTCCTGATTGACTCATCTTTTAAATAAGTTTAATTCATCTCCTTGCTTTTATTTTCTGAATACAATGCAGTGTAGACTGTTTCTATCTAGAAAATTGGTTTTCTTCGTTTCCCTTGTTAAGGAAGTATCGGTAATGCTCTGGGCACCGTGTGTGCATTTGGTCATCTGTGGTTTCTAAGTTGCCTGCCTTTTTTTTTTTTTTTTTTTTTTTCTTTCCTTGCTTTCTGCCTAACTTTAGAGTAACCAAATAAGGCAAATGGAAGAAGTAAAGATCTCGAAGAAAAGTAAAGTAGGAATTCTTCCATTTGTTGCTGAATTTGAAGAATTTGCTGGACTTGCAGAATCAATCTTCAAAAATGCTGAACGCCGTGGCGATCTGGACAAAGCGTACACCAAACTAATCAGAGGAGTGTTTGTTAATGGTGAATTTTTATGGTTTGTTTTAAAGAACGTTATGGCTCTTTTCTTTGTTTCTGTGTAACTCTGAAGCTGGGTTGGGCGTGCTCACTGTTTAGTAGTCTGGAGTCCTTTAGGCTTTCTGAAATTGAGCATCTATTAAATGTGAAAACTAAGCAGCATGTAAGCTAATTCCCATCAAGAGCCACTCATGTTCCAGGCTCCTGGGCCTTATTATTACACAAAATCGAAGGTGGGTTTTTAAATGTACGAAATGACCTTGTTTCATTTGCATTTTAATAAGGGTCTTCTGGGTGCTGGGTGCTAGGCAAGGATGTCTATGTAGTGAGTGTTTGCAAGTCAGTTCACTTAGGCTTCAGTTTTTTTTTTATCTGTTACACAGGGAAATTAGCTGTGTGCTTGCCTATGTGAAAGCCCAGTAAGTTGGGAACATTTTTGAACGTGTAATTTAATTTGAAATTATCTGATTGCTTACACTCAACGATTTCAAAAGCAAAAATTGAATCATGTCATATTGCATGTAACATTTTTTTGTAAAAGGAAGCCTAGAGGAAGAATAGATGAATCTCATGATTGAGCACTTGGTGTTTAAATGTTAAAGTTTAATTGGGAGCAGGCATAATGACTTGGTGTTTCAGAGCATGGTGCCTTGCAGTTCAGTTCCCAGAACCCACATCAGTGTCGTAACAACTGCCTGTACCCCTTCAGGCCCACACAGGCACTACGCTTACCTATAGAAAACTACACAACAGACGCACACATACATAATTGTGTTTTATCTGATTCTAAAATACACTCATATGCACTCACAAAAACTAGAGAATAGACTTTTTTAAATTAAGGGATGGATTATTTGTAACAATTAATGTTTCTACTTACAAGCTTTTCCATGCCCCTCTCCCTTTCTCATATATGGTATATTTTATGCATAGGGTTTTGTAATTGACATTTTTAGTGTACTTTTCCATACACTAAAAGCTGCTTAATTCCATAACCTGTTGTTTTTCCTTATTCATTAATATAGATTTCTATGTCTTTTTTTCCCTGTTGCTTTGATAAAATAATATCCCAACCAAAAAGCAACTTAGGAAGATTTAATTCACATCACAGTTCAAGGTACAATACATTGTGGCAGAGAAGTTAGGTCAGCAAAGCTGGAAACAGCTGGTCACATGCATCCACAGTCAGATGAAGGTAGCAATGAATGCATGTGTGTTAGTGCTTGATTTCTCTATGCATATACAGTCCAAGATCCCCTGCCTAGGGAATGGTACCACTTACATTGGGCAGGTCTTACCTCCCCAGTTAATGTAATCAGGATAATCACCCACAGCCATGTCCAAGGCCCATCTCTCTCATCATTCTACATTCTGTTAAGCTGACTACACTAACCATTATAGTAACTATAATTGTTTTAATGACCACGTGATCTTCCAAATAACACTCTTTACTTACTGAATATGCCCTTAGTATGTTTTAGTTTGTTTCCAGCTAGAAATAAAATTGGTGAAGTTGATATATACATCAAGGTTTTGCTAAATTATGGTGCAGAGAGCTCTGTGCATTTGGTGAAAGTTTCTAGTGTTCTGTATACTCTACAAGTGCTAGATATTACTCTTATTGTCAGTCTTTATCGCTTGCCATACCAGTAGGTTCTAAATGATCTCACACATTTCATTTCAATTTGTGATTTTACTCATGGTGTCCTTGTAGGAGCTTTCAAATTCTTGTGTCACTTTTTTTTTTTTCATCTCTTGTGTTTGAGTCATTCTTTAGAAAGCCATGCTATCACAAAATTTGATTTTTAACTAGATATATTTTTCTTGATGCTTATGATTCTGCTACTGCTTTTTATATGTAAGTAATTTGAGCATTTCGAATCTAGACATGCTAATCACCTGGCTACCCCAACATACCAGCTGTAATTCATAATTCCTCCACTGATTGGAAGAGTCACTCTTATTCCATCCTGAATTTCCACGTGTGCATGGTATTGTTTGAAACTGATTGTTTCTGGAGGCTGTGAGGACCTGACAATGCAGAATATTGTATTTAGTCCCAAACTGTTTGACTCACATCAGACAAGTTTTCTTTCTTTTTCTGCTTTGATTTTAGTGGAGAAAGTAGCAAATGAAAGCCAGAAGACCCCCAGGGATGTTGTTATGATGGAAAACTTTCACCACATTTTTGCAACTCTCTCTCGTTTGAAAATCTCATGTCTAGAAGCTGAGAAAAAAGAAGCCAAGCAGAAATACACTGATCACCTGCAGTCTTATGTCATTTCCTCTTTAGGACAGCCTCTTGAAAAACTAAACGTAAATGGATTTTCATTTGTTCTCTCTTTTTGAATCTGATAGCATACAGATGTTCTATGCGCTGACACAGGCAACTGAGCATGAAGGACTTGGTTGTTGGTGCTGCCAGTGTGCCAGACATTAGCAGATGTTCTACATATGTAGTTTCTTTTAATCCATATAAACAGTGACACACCCAGGTGTGGAAGACACTCACTCCTACAACCCTCACTGCCTTGAAGGGGAAAGGGGAAACAAGAGGGTGATAATTATTTATGCTCAGTGCCTGCATGGGCAACTCAGAAATCATCTCAGTAAATAAACATGTAAATTGAACATGATATGATACTGGTATCCCATTTTACAAATACAAAGACAAAATAGACTTGAATGACTAATCCAGACGTGGTGGCAAACGCCTTTAATCCCAGCACTTGGGAGGCAGAGGCAGACAGATCTCAAGGAAGGAAGAGAGGAAAGGACTGGGAAAAAGGTTTGGAGGTAAAGTGCTTGCTGAGCTTCTCACATCCTCATAAAAGTATGTTATAACCACAGCTTGGGGACATGAAGACAGGCAAATCCCAAGTCCTCACTGACCAACAAATTTAGCCTAAACAGTTGACTTCCAGGCTCAGTGAGAGGATCTTGCTTTAAAAAAATAAGGTAGAGAAGCAATCGAGGAAGACATCCTGATGTCAACCTCTGGCCTCCACACCCACCCACATATATCACACACAAGATTAAAAAACAAACAAACAAACAAACAAAAACAGTTATTTTGTATGTTCTTTTCTTTCCTGACTTGAGTCATTTCCCTGAGCAAATGGTAAATGATAAAATTAAGAAATGATTGTTTTGTGAGGAATAATGGTTTGTGTTTGTAAACCCATCCCAACTTGCAGGAAACTGAAAGAGACAGACAGAGGAAAACCTTGAGTCTATAAACATATTAAATAGAAAATATAGCATATGAGATTATAGTTTTATGTGCTCACATTAAAGAAGGAAATCCAAAGTGTTAACTATAGTAATAGATGATTGTTATTTTAGCTTCCATGAACTTACATACTTTTAAACCTGATTTTTAAAAAGTTCAGGTGATAATATAAGGAGTTCTTAGCCATTACTTGTTTTCATTTCCTTGAAGCATTTCTTTGAAGGCGTTGAAGCCCGAGTAGCCCAGGGCATACGGGAGGAGGAAGTGAGCTACCAGCTTGCGTTCAACAAGCAAGAGCTTCGCAAAGTTATTAAAGAGTATCCTGGCAAGGAAGTGAAGAAGGGTCTGGATAACCTCTACAAGAAGGTCGATAAGCATTTATGTGAAGAGGAGAACTTACTGCAGGTATGCATGTCCCCTGCGTTGTAGGCTCAGGCTTCTTGAGATGGATGCTACAGGTGCTCTATTCTTAGTGCCTAGAAGAATTCCATAGCCAAGTGTGGTGGTGCATGCCTGCAAGTTCCAGCACTTGGGAGGTTGAGGCACAAGGATCAAGAGGTGAAGGACATCCTAGGCTACATAGTGAATGTAAGGACAACCTGAGCTATACCCACAAAAAAAGCAAAGCAAAAGTGAAAGGCAAATGAAAATTCTGTGAAGCACTCACCAGAGTGATAATTGCAAGGGAGGAAGGAGTGCTTATGTAATTATTCCTGCTTTAGTGTTTGTTTCTCTAAGGTGAGACTTTGCTTCTCTGTTTGACTGGTTTTTTGTTTCACTGTTTTGGGATTTCAGGTGACTATAAATGCAGTATTGCTTAGTGTGATGCAGGGGCTCTGAGTGGGAGTTGGAGCTAGAAATGGATCTATAATCTGGATACAGGTGATACTGCGATTTGGGGCAAATTACTTGACTTCTGAGCTTCAGATTTCCTTATTTCAGAACTGATGCCTCTCTCATGGGCACTGCTGACTCATAGATAACAGAAATGAGTGCTTAAAGAGATGGAGGAACATGGCAGCAAGCCTGATGTGTGTGCAGTGGGGCCAGATTTGGACCAAAATGAAACTATATTCTTTATAAACTATGCCGAAAGACCCAGAGATGGAGGAGAATAACTAGTTTCTGCATCATAGGAGTGCTCACCCATTGATGCTGCATTTGTGTTCACTTCCCAGAGTGGAACTGCATGCTGATGAGTGGCAAGTGTGTTGCTCAGTAGAAGGAGTATCATGAGCTAAATTATTATGAAAAGCAAAAGGTATAATAAGCACTGTGGGAGATAGTGACTGGTCTTAAATTGGCAAGAATGGAGGATTTAGGAGGTTCACAAGGAACATTCCCTGTGTTACATGCTGGGATATTGTCATAGTTCCTACCCTCATCTGGTCCTCAGGAGACTTAAATTGCACAGTGCTGATAGAGCATAAACCTCACTGATTTTAAGCCCTTGCATCATTATGTGTATGGAATTGGAATTCTGTCATGGTTACCTGCATGTTCACCCCCATGGCAAGGTCGTTAATCACGTAGTTTCAGGAGGTGAGCCTGGATCATCCTGGCCCAGTATCAAGCAATGTTTATACCAATTTTAGATGTCTGAAATGGAACTTCAGTGTTAAGTACCGCACTTCCTGGATGCTGATCTTCATCTGTTGTGGATATTAGAGTCTATGAAATAACAGGGAAATTATAGTGGGTTATTGTCCACACGTTGTTAAAGATAAGAGCTTGATACCCGCAGGACCTGTGGCATATACTTGAGGTCACAGATCTTTAAGTAGGACTGAGGGTGCTGGCTTCAGAATGCATTGCTTAACTACCATGCTATAACAAATTCTTAGATTCTCTCCTGTAATCTGTTCTCCTTCTGTGTGTAATCATTTCCCCTCACTGTTCTCTGGCTTTCACTTTCTGTTTTGCAATAGGTGGTATGGCATTCCATGCAAGATGAATTTATACGCCAGTACAAGCACTTCGAGGGTTTGATAGCTCGCTGCTATCCTGGGTCTGGAGTTACAATGGAATTCACTATTCAGGACATTCTGGATTATTGCTCCAGCATTGCACAGTCCCACTAAATAAGCCTTGAAAGTAGAAAAAAGAAATGAACACACATTTTCAGTACACCAACACTACATAAAAAAAATGAAGCAAGTGCTTCAAGAAGCAGACTTAAACAACTATGTGTTACTGAATGTCAGATAATGTGTAGTATTCTACTCCAGATACTGAAGGACAGAAAAACAGCCTGTGGATGAGTGTTATTTGGCCTCCAGGTGTTGTACTTCCTTAAGCATCTAGCTCATCATGAAATGCCTTCAGCACTTCTCAGCAACGGGCAGGACATTTTCCTTAATTGTTGGCTGCTTGTGTTTTCACGTGGTTGTCCTGAGTGGAACAGTAAGAAGTTGTCAGCACTCACTGCTCACTGGTTGCTAACAAATCATGGAACTCTGAAAGCATTATACAATATTGTTGGTCCCTTGTCTCACCAGTATGCATATGGGGAGGGAGCCGAGGAGGTGGTCAGTTGCCAGCCTGGGCTTTGAGGATTATGTTGCTCTGTATATGAAATAAAGAACATTTTTTTAAAGTTGATATTTGGTAACATTCCTAGGTTTTATATATCGTGCATATAAAAGCAAATGCTTTCAGAATCTTTGTATCAAAATTAATTGTGAGGCCTTTTACCAAAGAACACTTAGAATTTTAACAATAAAAAAGTTAATAGAATAAAAAAATCCATTATAATAGCTTCAGAGACACTTAATAGTAAGGACTAACTATTGAAACATGTACTATGGACTGAACAACCTAAAAGTCCATTGGCAGTAGAACAGATGAATATAACTATATTCGTTACATGAAACAGTGGGATCTGAATAAAAATGTAGATAAATGCCAGGAAAATACTATCAGGTTGTCAAAAGGCATCTCCAGGAACATCTGTTGGTATGTGCTGGGACTCTGTTACTATAAAAATTGAAGAACAAATTAAGCCATTGTGACTTAGGGTTTCAAATGGAAAAGCAGGGATGGCTACAAAATTCTACTATAATAGCATGAATCTGGCAGGGGCATAGAGGGTTAAAAAGTCATGTGACAGCACTTGCCTGTCACCCTAGCACTTAAGAAGTTGAGGCAGGAGGATTGCTGAAAGTTCAGGGCCAGCCTGAGCTACATAGCAAGTACCAGGCCAGCCAGAACTAGATAACACTCTCAAATAACCGGGGGTGGGGGATCCTCATGGTAAGGTTACTTTACTTAAACTGAGTGGAGGGTACCCAGGCTTGATTGTATTGTAGTGTTATTTACACACACACACACACACACACACACACACACACACACAGATCCACGTGTACCCTTTAGGTGTTCTGTCAGTTCAGCATTTACCTTGCATTTTTAAACTCAGTCATTTATGTGCATTTGTGCACATATACAAAAGTTGGACTTTTAAAGATTAAAAATTTAGAGCAAAGGGAGATGCAGTGATTGGTCATTAGTGGAAGCAAACTTCTATGCATCAAGCTCTCTGAGTGCTGGGCTTGCTTCTTGCCTTCTCTACTGGTAGCAGATATATATAGTTTAGTATATAGTATTATATATATAGTATATAATGTATGTACACACACATACTATAATACATCTAAAGACCAAACAGTATATCCAAACCTATTAATAGACAAAGGTTAATTTTAACTGATGATTTGACTCTTTTCTAAGTAATAAAGTTCCTGTCCACTGTTTTTCTAGACCATATTGAACCATATTATTTACTGGAAAAAAATGTGGAAAGAAGATAGAACTTTTAAGCACATACCTAAAAATTGTGAGAGAATTCCTGAATGTGAATGAAAAAATAGTATTGCATTCTAAGTTGATATATAATATCAGAGTGGCGTGAGTGAAGTGAGATTGTTTGTTGTTTGCTTTAGGTCCTGGATAGCAGTGCCTCTCAGAATTTAATGTACTTACGGAGCCCCTGGCCACCATGGTGAACTGGGGAGCCTTAGGCAGTAGGCTTTGTGTGGTCCAGGTCTGCAGTTCTAACAATCTCCAAGCAGCTTCAGTACTGCCGTGGTGCCGCCCTCAGTCCAAGGCGCAAAGCTTCACAGAGCAGTCACATCCTACCTCTGAACAAGCCAGGAGTTAACGTGCCACTTCTCCCTTGGGACAGCTGGCTTTTGTCCCTGCAGTGTAAACAAGGTCCCTGGTTATTTTTAGTATAGTTATACTAACAGTGCTCACTTACCTAAATTTCTAAGTGGTTTTGGGGCAATCTCGTTTTTAAGAGAGGAGTGGGAAGATGGTAGGGTGGGTGGCACAGGGCAGAGGGATACATGGAAATAGGAGGTGCTAGAGGCAGCAGACTTACCAAGCAAGATGAAGCAATACCAATCTGTACACGGTAGAATCCCTTGAGAAGGAAGCTTGAGACCATCTCGGCTGGCATCCCTGCCCATCTGGACTTCTTGCAATGTGGAGTCTAAAAGGTAGGTCTTTTTCCTAATTGCCTAAGGGAAAAAGTAGGAAGAAATTGTGTTGATGGGGTGTGCTCTAGTCTGCATTTTGTACTAGTCTCCATTTAATTTCCAACATCTTTTTCTGGTCCCCTCATTTTCATTGTCCTGCCACCATCATAAATACCATCCTTCATGGTATTTGTCAATTTGAGACATTTGAGACTTGGGATTTTTGCTTGATTTACTTGTCTCTTTGTTCGTCACCAGCTTAGCAGCCAGGGTCAAGGCTGCCCCATGGAATCATTGTCTATAACACATAACCACTTATTAAGTACCGAGTTAAAAAGTGAAACATAAATAGACACTAGTTCATGGAAGGGAAAAAGCGAGAGTGTCCTTAGCAGTGCCTGTAGTGTCGGACACAGCTACAATCTCCACTGAGGTTCAGGGCGGCTGGAGGCCCAGCCTGTCCTGCCTTAATGTGCTGCCTTATGGGCCGTGTCAACTCATGCTGAGAATCTTTGTGAGGAAACTGGCCCCCAAGGAAAGGAAAATGTGCCCTACAATAGTGCTCACTGCATACAGCAACCAATGCAGTATAGGTTTAATAAAAGCCTGTGGAATGAGTCAGATTCATGGGGGATTCCACATGAATGATATCTTCTGTAAAGTTCAAATATGTGCTTGTTGGAAGAAGGACTGTCTACATATACCTCTGTAGATTCTTCTAGAGACAGGATATGGGGCTGCCTGGTCCTCACTAATAGACCTCTACTTTTCCTGGGATAGGAAAAAGCCCAACAGATGCAACAATCAGTTGGGCGTTGGTGGCACACACTTTTAATCCCAGCACTGAGGAGGCAGAGGCAGCCTGGTCTACAGAGTTTGTTCTGGGACAGTCAGGGATACACAGAAAAACCTTGTCTCAACCAAATTTGACAATCACAATTGGCACAAAACCATTGGCTCGCAACCTGCTACATATTAAACTCACCAGCAATGCTTAAATGCAAATTTGTGCACCACAGCCCAGCCAATGCCATCTGAAGATGGAACTGGGTGCTCACAAATCTCCCCAGTGGTTCTAATGGGCAGGCCAGCCTGAGCCAGCTATAGATTCCATCTCTCCCTTTTTCTGTGTAAAAGTGCATTGTGTGAGTCCTTGAAATGCAAGAGAACAGTCAAGGGAGTCCTAGAAAAGATACCCCATCCTGAAAATAAAGGGGAGGTTCTTAGGGTATGCAAGACCCTTCGCCTTGCCAACTCCTTCCTTTTTAGGATGGGGTATGCTGAGTTAGAGCAGTAGTAGCTCTGATGGCGAAGAACCCAATTGACAAAGCAAACATCCGTAACTAAGCCTGCCCAGCAGAGCCTTTTCATTGTGTGAGATAACCCTCTGTCTTTACTGTTTACCCCAAAGTCATCAGTTTTTCCATACTATGCATGTAGATCCTTTTTACAATGTGATCTTTATTCTTCCAGTTATCAAAATGGGCTGCATAATGGTTAGGAGCATGCACTTTGCAATCAAACATAGGAAGTTTGGGTCCTAGCCTTACCTATTGCCAGCTGAATAACTCTTGAGTTTTTTTTTGTTTGTTTGTTTGTTTTTTGTTTTTGTTTTTTTTTCTGTACAGTCATGCCTGCTTCATGATTCTCTTGTGGGAACTAATTGAAATAATAAGCTGAAATGACTTGGCACTGTGTCTGACAGCCCTCAGTGTTAGCCTTTGTATTAGAGGGTGCTCTGCTCCAAGAGTTTCCTTATTACACTGGATGTTACAAGAAAAGATGACTGTTTTTGAATATTCAGTAGCACATTTGGTTATTAAATACTACCTCAGGATCTTTCCAAGCATAGGAGTCCCAATTAAAATTCTGAATGTTTATAGGCCATACTTTAGAATGTCCACATACCATTCAAAATATGACATCTGTAGCTGCATGGTGATTCGTTCCCTGCAGCACTTTATGGAATAAAAAAGAAGATTCACTCATCACCAGTCTAAGCCCAGCTGTTTGCCGTGAAGATCAGAAGGTGAAATATGGCAGCAGATAAACTGACGGCGAGAAGGCTGTGTTTTGTGTCATTTTTTATTTCAAAAACATGGGTTAATGACATCAGGTGCCCTTTTCAGTCACTGCACTTTATTTTTTTGAGGCAGTGTAGAGAGCCACCGGTGCCATTCCTGAAGATGGCGCCAGTTTCCTGTCCATAAGCCAGCAAGGCGCGGTTGTTTTTGACAATGTGCATGCGCGATCCACATCATGGGGTGACAGTTACGAGCATTGTGGGCTGCACCTGTCAGTTTAGGACACGACTCCCTAAAGCATATATAAGCAGTGACTTTTTCCTCCTTCTGGGTCTTCCCTCAACTTGCTGTAATGAGCCACGCAATAAACATAGCTGCAGGAGAATCCTGTTGTTGAGCGTCGTTCTTGCAGGCTAGAGCTCAATGATTCATTTAGGCTGGCTAGCCAGTGATCGTGTCTATCTGTCCCCACAGCTGAGATCATAGGTGCCTGCTGATAATCCCAGCTTTTTACATGGGTGCTGGGCATCTTAACTCAAGACTTTGTGCTTGCATGGCAAGAACTTTACCGACCGAGTCATCTACCTAGCTAAGTTGGTTTTACACTAAATGAACCATCAGGTCAGTTTTAAAGTCATTAGCCCTAATTTAAAGCTAAGAACAGAAGATATGACCAGGTATGTTGTCAAATTACCTTCTGAAATGCTTAGGCTATGTCCACAGGCCTGAGCTGCTGTCAGACTTGGTTAGAGTAGCTGCTTTTTGCAGTGGGTAGGAGTCAGTGCTAAGACACATATTAGCCAACATGTGGAGACAGGAATACTGAGTGACAGCAGTTCCCTCTGTGCCCCCATGGCTCAGGGAACATGGAGAAGTCAGAAAGAATGGAAAAACCAGGTTATAGGGAGGAGTGCAATGGGACTTGACATGTATGGCTACCATACTCTCTCACAGAAACAAATGTAGATATTAAAAGCCTATGTGCCACAGAAAGAGGACCATGTGTAGCTCTTTACTGGAGATTACAGTATGTCTGTTAAAGGGCAATCTAATACTAGTCTATGTTGGTATGCATGGAGAACATTATGCAGATGTATCAAAGGAGATAACTATATCCTGGTCCTCAGCTTAAGCCGTTTTCAAGGACACATTTTAATAAGAAAACAAAGAAATTGGAGTGTCTCTACTCCAAAGGGAATAGCCAGATAAAGAATAGCTTTGGAGCCCATGAGGAAAAACTGAAGATTACAGAGTTATTCTGAAGGGCCATTGTGTGCATACTCAGAACAAATTATGCACATTTAAGGGGAAGCTGACTTAAGCTACACAAAGAAACTCTCATGACCAAAGATGATCAGCAGTGCAATGAGTTGCTTGGGAAAGTGGAGTTCAGTTGTCATGGCTACATTTCTATGGCAACTACCATAGACATTTTGGGGGAGAGGAAATATGTACCCTATTTAGAAGGTTGGTCTAATTGACCCTTGAGGACCCTGGAAATGTGTCAGGGTCCATAGAGACAGCAGAGACAGCTCTGCTTCATCCTGGCTGAAGGTCAGAAAGTTCTAAACTGTCCTTACTCTTCCAAGATTAAAGTCATGAGACCTAAAGGTCTAAGGTGTGACTGCATTAGGATGTTTGGTCTTAGGCATGGATGTCTTATCTAAATAACAAGAGACTCAGTTTGATGTGTGGTTACTCTTAACCCTCAAGGCCAGATAAGGAGAGATTTAGTCTAAAGTGTATTCACTAAATGCTTGAATTAAGGAAGAAAGTCTGTTTGTTCCTTGTATAGGATAAAGAAGTCTTTTGCTATTTTCCCCTTTTTGGTTGGGGTTGAAGAATAAACTTGGGGTGTTCCGTTTTCACTGGGTTGCCTTCCTAACTCTGTCCTGTGTCTCTGTTTTTTCATTAACATCTTTACCTGCTGTTTCTCACTCCACATGCTCCCTGTCAGGACAGGCTCCAAAACTACACAGAGAAACTCTGTCTCAAAAAAACCAAATATATATGTATATATATTTGGCCTTCAGTCATTTTATTACCAATTTGCAGAAATGAAGTGTGTTTTAGGTCTATGGTATTAATTGTAAATATTTTTCTAGCTTGTGCTTTGTCTTTTGACATGAAATGTTTGACATGTAGGTGGCTTGCTGTTTTGTTGGCTTTTTATTTCAGTAATATTTATCACGTTGTTTTTCATTCCCTTAGAGCCTCCACACTTACCTCTATTACCTCAATGCAAAAGGTGAAGAGAAACTAATTCTTTGCATTAGTGTTTGAAATGAAAATGATTGTTCCCGAGAGTAATTTCCTAGTATCTTCTCTAGAGAATATCAGATAAAGGATCTGGATCATTCAATTCACGTTATACATGTTCTGTTAAGTGCTTTGCGTGGTTATGCCTACAGAGAAAGGCCTATAAATCTCTTTAACTCATAAGGAACTCACAGTCTAAGGGGAAGGGGGAGATACAGGAAAATCGGTGATCCAAAGCCACATCATTTGGATATGCCCAGCTGTCTCTAAGACATCTCTGCAAAACCACTTCACATCATTACCTTTGTTCCTGCCCCATTCCTGCCTCAACATATTCTAATGTGGCTTTGTGGTCATTCCATCTCTGAATCTTGACATTGGTCTAGATTTCTTCCTGTCTTCTCTCAGAGAGGCTGACTCCTCACTACATGCTTTCCATTCTTTTTTGTAGTCTTTGTCCCTCAGATATTTTATCACATTAAGAGGGTTATTTAACTTCTGTCCTAGGTGACATCACTTTGTGCACAACATTCACTATTCAGCATTCACCCTTCTATAACCCAGTGTCCAGTGGTGTAGTGGACAAAAGCCACACTCTAAAATCTCAAATTTGGTGAGCCCTTTAATAATTATAATAAATGTCCCTCATCTTGCCCCAAATGCCACCACACTGCTATGTTTATTACTGGCAGAAATGTTTCTTCTTTATGTATATCTTCCCATCTTTTTTCTCCCCTCCCCCAAATCTCTTCATTAATACCTCCAAGTTCTCTTTGTCTCAGGGTCTAAATGCAAGTCCCATCTGCTGTGAAACCTTGAAAAGTTACTCTAGTCCCAGATGTTCATCCGTTTCTGAAGTCCTTGTCATCCATCTGTGCTATCAGTTGGTACTTGAACACATCTGGAAGGGCTGCGTTAACAAAGTTGCACAAGTTGCCTGACTTAACCAATAGAAAGGTATCCTCTCACAGTCTGGAAGCTCAAACTCTGAGGCCAAGTAGCCCAAAATGCTGTGGGATAATCTTTCTGTACACTGTAAAGCTATGTCTCTGCCAAGGTGCCCTCTGGTTGTTTTAATAAAGATCTAGATGACCAATGGCTAGGCAGGAAAGGATATGTGGGATTTCAGGGAGAGAGAGAGAGAGGAGATGAATCTAGACACCAATGAGACTAGACCAAGTCACACATCAGAACGTGGGTTAATAGAAGCAAGTTAATTTAAGCTAGTTGGAAATAAACCTAAGCTAATTTCATAATAAGACATCTCCATGCCATTATTTTGGGGCTGGTGGTCCAAAGATAGTCTCACAAGAAAGCTTGCTACACCCAAGAAGTGTCGATTCCTTCTGGGGACTGCAAGGAGAGACACTTCCCAAATAGGAATGGGATCTGAACCCAGAAACCAGGGTTGGTTTTGACAGAGCCAAGACTTGTGTGTGTCTGGGGTGAGATGAGTTCACTTTGTCTCTCATGACTGACTGGTTGGGTTACCACAGAGGACTGGATAGGAAGCTTGGTTCCCCATCACAGAGCTTTCCTCCCCCCTTTGTGGGAGATTAGAAAGTCCTACCCAACATTTCTCACCAGTGGGAAAAGGCCATCAAGTGATTGTCTTGGGGAGGGAGAAGACATGAGAAGTCTATCCGAAAGGTTCAAGTGAAAGCTTACTAATGAACCTGCATAGTCCCTCGTCCCTGTCCCTGTCTGCCTGCCTCCTGGGGTGATGTCTCCTAGTCCCTCCATGGGTTTGGACCTGGCCCCAGCTGTTGGGGCTGTTTCAGAAGTTTGTAGACATTTAGGAAGTGAGACCTGCGTGGCAGAGCTGGGTCACTATGGGCAGGCCTAGGACTTCTTTCCTGTCCTGGTCTTTGCCTCCAGGCACAGCCACCATGTGAGGGCTTCCCCAACATGTTCCTGCTACTCCACCATGCCTCCTTCCTACCATGATAGACTGTTCCTTCTAACAGTGGAGCCAGCAATTACAAAAAGTAACTGTTAACAGCACATAACATTTGGAAGTCCAATTTTACTTTATTGTTCTCTTAAGCGCAGAAATTTTAAACCTTTAAGCACAGTTAGCCATCAGCATAACCTTAGCTGTCATACTCCAGTGACAAAGCTCATCCAACAATCCTTCTAATCCTTCTAATCCTTCTGAAACAGTTCCACTAACTGCTGGGGACCATGTTATTCAAATGTATGAGCAGATAGGGGTCTTCCTCTTTCAAATCACCACAACATTCCAGACCAACTCTAAATACAACACAGTTTTCAGTGAAATAACTTTTACATCTCGATTTCTGCCTCCAGCAATCTTGATTCCCCCAACTTTGGGTAAATCTCATTGGAGTACTTTCAGACTCCTGTTTGTGGTAATATTAGAAGTCTACAAATCCCAAAGAGCAGGCTCCCTTTCTATTGTGAGGGTATTTCTTTTTCTTCCAGCATACACAGTCATGCAGTTTACTTAAAGCGCTAGGATTTGGGGGGTGGGGTGGGGTGGAAGCAGCAGCATTTTGCTTTACCCTTTCTTCCTTCACTTTTTGTGACCTCAGACCTTGGAGATCTGCAGTGAACCTCTTTTTGGGTTATCAGAGTCCCTGGGAGCAAAGCTTAACTGTGGCTTTCAATCCCATTCACCCTTTGGATTTCTTCATTGAGTTTTGTTGTTACTTTTGGGGTATGGAAAACCTACAATTCTTGACTAGGTGGCCATTGCATAGTCATCTACTGATATTTATGGCTACTTTTCAAAAAAATTAAAATATGCTAACAAATATGGTATATTTGTAAGATGGTCTAAAAAATTCTCTACAGAATTCATTAGTTTCTTAGCTATTCTATTAAAAACGGACAAAGCACACAAAATGGAGATGTGAAAGTAATGGACAAATGGGCACAAAGCAATCCACTTCCCACTACACATTTACATGCTGTGCAACGACAAAGCACATGTTCAGAGTAAAGCTGGCTTCGTAAAGAATAGAAGCAGAAAACAAAACCAAACAGCTCTTATCGATCTAGGAAGTTTTTAGTGGAGTGATGGACTTTGGGGAGTTGACCGTGCTCTTTCCATTTGTGAGCAAGCTATTATAAACAATTTATTTCAACTTAACATTTACAAATACTGAGGTAGGAGCTAGGGAAATATAGCTGCATAAATAATCTTGGACTCAAATGGAGGCAGCAGGTGGGTACATTAAGTATGTTTTGATGGTTTTGGGGATTTACATTGTTGTGGACAAGAACCGTATAGGCTAGTGACCAGGAGAAGCTGCAAGGACAGTGACGTCCAGGAGGAGTATTGGGTGGTCAGGAAGAATCACCCTTCTCTGCTGGGGCTGAGACAGGAGGGACCGAGGCTAGGTTTTGCAGGCACAGCTGCTGGTTGCCTCTAAGAGGCCAGCTGAAAAGTCCCCGGGCATCGCAGAGGTTCAGGGTTTCCGCCAGGGGGCGCCGTGGGCCCGCCTCTGCCCGGCCGTTACGTTTCCGGGCACCAAGACCGGGAGCCGCCATCACCGGCCGGCGCGCGCCGCCCCTGTGGGCCGCTCCGGTTACCGGGGCAACCGCGGCGCTTCCTCCTTGTGGGCCGCGACCGCTCTCCGCGCCATTTTCAAACCGCGCTCGTGCCGGAGCTATTGGGCGCAGCGGGAGGAGCCAGCGAGGACGGCGGGTCCCCAGGGCGATGCGCCGCGCGGGGGAGCGGCGGCGGGAACGGCGGTAAGGCTGGCCCGGGGGAGGCCGCGGGGCCGCGGGGTGCGAGCCGGGTCGCGCGGCCTCCGGGGCGGTCCCCCCCGAGGGAGGCCCGGGCGCTGCCGGGAGGAAGTGGGGGAGGGCGGCGCGGGGATCGTCCCACCGTCCGACCGTGCGGCGGCGGGCCCGAGCCGCCGGCTGGGGTGACGTGAAAATGTCCTGTCCGGGAGGATGGTGGCTCCACTTTCCAGGCTGAGTCCCGGAAGGACGGCGACGCCGCCCCGGTCCACCCTCTGTGTGGTGCCCTTCTGCATCCACACGGCGGATGCTTCTGTAAAAAGTAAGAGGTGACCTCATTAAGACACCCTCGGCCCGGGTTCTATAGACAGCTAGTTCCAAACGCTGAACCTGCCGTTTTATGTTGTTCTGATGTTTAAAAGTTGTCATCCGGAATATAAGGAAAACCTAACATGTATATGTTTTTGTTTTTCCTGGGAGGGACTTTACTTGGTATTCTCATTCTGCCTTCTTCATCTTGAAGGATGGAGAGGGTCCGGGTACCCGGTGTTGGCAGCTGTCAGAGGGGAA
Source organism: Phodopus roborovskii (assembly GCF_943737965.1). Taxonomy (NCBI): domain Eukaryota; kingdom Metazoa; phylum Chordata; class Mammalia; order Rodentia; family Cricetidae; genus Phodopus; species Phodopus roborovskii. The sequence continues at coordinate 25,654,022 of NW_026126525.1, read as the reverse complement.
ATGTTTCTTGGAGTTTGCCTTGTAAGTCTAGCTTGTCAGGTGTTTTTCTTGAGATCAAAGCATCAGTCAAGTCCCTCTTGTGGAAGGAACTGGAAAGTCCTAGGGGAAGCCTCTCAGAGAGGCTAGGTATGTAAAGGGGAGTAATCAAGGAGAGGTCCTAATTTAGAAGTATCCTTGTGGACTGGGAAGCTACTTTCTTAGGACAGCCTTTCTTTGCTTCATGCTTAATAGGGAGGATGCCGTTGGTCCTTTGTCCCATACCGGATGTTGGGAGCAGCAGGTTTTTACTTATATTCATTTATAGCACTTACTTACATTTTACTGTTTGTGAAGAACATACTTGTTACTTGATTTAGAAATATGAGTTCTACATTTATTTGGCAAAGGTTGGAAAGGAGCGCGTTTCTAAAGACATGATCTTTGCATACCTCAGTTTTACAGTAGATTAATAGAGAAAATAGTCGTACTTGTTTAAAAAAGACAGATATAACCCTGTCTTGGGGGGAAAAAAGTATAGTAGCTGGAGGTGTAGCCTAGTAGTGGAGTGCTTGCTCTGGGTTTGATCCCTAACACTGCAACAAACAAAATAGACAAGTATACAAATGTATACAGAGGTGCTTATATGTGTGTGTTACTTTTTAAAAATGGAAGCAAATGTGGGCATGGTGGTATATGTAATCATAGCACTCCAAAGGAATGGGCAGAAGAAAAGGTTGAGGCCACTTGGTCTACAAAGTGAGTTCCAGGCCACTCAGGACTTCTTAAGGAGACTGGGTCTCAAAATAAAGTACAAAGATGGAGTGAAATGTGTTTGGTGAAATGCACAGGCCTTGAGTGTGACTGCACATCTGAAAACTTTCCATAAGTGCCTGTGCTGTGTCTGGGTGACTTATCCCAGTTAGTGCTTTTATCACCGAGAAGAAAGCTATCCTTCCCTGTCACTCTCTTCCCTGTGAAACTGTTGCTAGCCCCACAGGTGAACTTTTACCTGTTTCTGAGCTTTTAGTGAATGAAGTCACATAGTATATGTGTGTGGCTTCTTTTGCCTGATTAGTAATTTGAGAGTCATCCCTGTTGCCAGTCTGTAGTGACAGCTTCTTGCCTCCTATCTGAGTCACACTGTCTGGTATAGGGTACCATAGCTTCATCCCTTTTCCAGTTTGGTACAATTGTGAGTAAAACTGCTGTAAACACTGTTGTAGTCTCCCCATTGACTTTTGTGTCCATTTTCTTTTGTAAATATGCAGGAATAGAATTACAGCTTTGTAGGCTTAGGAGCCTGTTAGCCCTGTAAGAAACCACCAGACTTGTTCCTGTGTGGCTTTTTTATACCCCCTCAGCTTTGTGTGTGTTTCGCTTGCTGGGACCCTGTGCTGACACTAAGTATTATCAATCCTTTTTTCATTCTGATATAGACAAAGTTGCACCTCATTGTGGTTATAATCGGAATTTTCCTGAGAACTAACGTTAAACATCTTTTTATATATATTTCTCGAGATATCTTTTGCAAGGTGCTTTTCAAGTTTTTGTACAACTAAAATTCAGTTTTAGCACAATTTGGGAGGGTAACTTGAGACCAGGCCTTGCTATATATCCCTGGCTGTCCTAGGACTTACTATGTATTCCAGGCTGCTCTCAAATTGAGGACTGTCTCCCCATGTCTTCCTCCTAAATGCTGGGAGTACAAGTGTGTGCCTCCTTGCCAGATCTAACCCTGATTCTCTTATTGGATTGTTTTATTATTAAGCTCCAAGAATTTACTTTCTGTTTTGTATATAAATATCTTCCTAACTCTTATGACTATTCTCTAGCATGCTTTGATTTTCATTTTTCTTTCCCCTTTCCCTCTTCCTTGGTGTTACAGAACTTCACATACTAGGCAAGAACTGCCATGAAGCCACACCCAACTGTGACTTTTCATTTTCCTTAATGGAGTGTTTTGATAAGTTGATGTTTTTCACTTTTATAAGGTCCTACTTATCATATTTTTCTTTTATGTTTGTTGCTATTAAGGAATTCTGGTGGGTGTGAGCACAGCCCAGTGTAGGGCACTTGCCTAGCATGAGTAACATACCTGTATGCCATCCACATGTAAGAAAGTGGATTTCCTTCAAGGCTCCCCTGCCTGCCTCTGGGAAATCTTTGTTTTCTTCCAGAATCATCATTGTTTTAACTTTTGCATTTGGGTTTATGAAGAAATGCATGTTTTAATGTGGCAAATAGAGATAGTATTGGATTTAAATCACTGTTAATATTAGAGACTAATGACTAAACAAAGTCATTCTTTCATATTAAGGGGTTTCTCTTACTGTGAAACTTTAACAGCAATATTTCAACCCTCTCTTTTAGGACTTTAATTTTGGAGAGTGAATAAAACTGGTTTTGGGAAGACAAGATGACTACAGCTGCAGAGAGGAAGTATATTAACATTAGGAAAAGGTTAGACCAGCTGGGCTACCGCCAGACTCTGACGGTAGAGAGTCTGCCTTTGGTAGAAAAACTTTTCAGGTAAAGATAAAAATACAGCTATAAATGTCTGTAATCCTTAATCCATGTCCTGAGTTTGTGGTGACCTTCCTGTTTCAGTAAAGCACCAGGTGGACTTTGGGGAAGTCCGCTGAAGCTTGTCTGTTCTCTCTTCAGTCCAAACACAGGGCGTTCATGGTGTAGGACACTAGGGATTGCCATACCCACTGTGCTGTTCCGAGTCACCATTTCTGAGGGTTTTCCCGAATGGAATCACACTCTGAGGTTTCTGATAGAGGTCAGAGGTGCTTTTCCCTTTTCTGTCTTGTCATTTGTTTTTATCCTTTTACACTGGCGAGGAGCCTTAAGTGTGCTGGGTAGGTGCTCCACCATTGAGTTATACTCAACTTTCCCCTGAAGTTCTGTGCCTGTCAAGCGGGTCTTTAATTTCTATTGTTCTAGCAAGGCTCTCAATTTTGTTGTTATTATTGGCACATGTTAAGTTACCATAACTGAGAGGCTGTGATCTCCCCCTCCTTCTCCAGAAGAGCTGTAGTCGGGAGGTTTGAGATCAGAGCAGGTATTTAAGGTTGACAACAAGTAACGCTGGTAGAGAGCAGAGAATGGATGAAAATAACTTGTGGCCTTGGATATGAGCCTTCAAACTTCTCATGACGCAGTTCCTTTGTTTCCCACGTGTTGAATCACTCTCACCCTTGCTGTCTTTGTACACTACTCCCTCTGCCTGTGGCGTGCCCTCCCTGTCCGTTCTTTCCCTTGTACCTCACCTTCGTGCTCTCTTACTGTCCATCATCATTGCCATCTTGGTTTGTTGTCCTTTCATTGAAAACTTCATAAGACTCTGGTGTGAACACTTATAGTCACTGCAGATGAAATGTTTGGGTTATCATCTACTATGTGTTTTTGATGATTGTAGAACATAAGTTCATTAATAAGTACATTGTGTGCATGTGTTTTCTCCTCACCAAATGTTTAGTGAGTGAGTGTTCTATTGTCTGTGTTCTTAGAGGTAAGAGCTGTCTTCCTGGAGCTGTGAACAGCGGGCAATCAATACATGTTTACTCAATAAAAAGTCAGTTTTTCAGGGTCCACAGACCTAGAGGAGAAATTGAACCGTGATTTGGCATGGTAACTCATTTGGTTGGGGGCCCTAATCAGGTGTTGCTAAACAATGGGATCTTTAAACTAAAGGTAAAATTATCAATGAAAGTACTTTTAAAACTGCGGGGGAGAAAAAAAAAAAAAAAAAACAACAGTTTCACGTGTTTGTATTTTACAACTTATATTAGCTTGTTTTGAGAAAGTTCTGAGGACTTTTTGATACCTTGAAAGAACATAACTGTTCATTTCTTCTTGTAGATTTGATATTATTTAACATTTTCATTACAATTAAGCCTTTTTAGAAATGTATTTTAAGTTAGTAGACAACTAATAGAATGTTTTCTCGCATTTGCGTTTTCTGTCCTTTAACTCTAGTGATTTGGTTCATACAACAGAGAGCCTGCGGCAGAGCAGGTTGTCCTCGGCAAAGGCGGAGAAGGAAAGTGCCAATTTCGATTTTGTTTTGGAACCTTATAAACTTGAGAATGCAAGGCTGAGTAGGGAGAATAATGAGTTGTATCTGGAGTTGATGAAGCTGAGAGAACACTCAGACCAGCACATTAAAGGTACATGAAATTTGATGAATTTTTAAATGCGGGATCCTTGTCTTCTTTTTTATAAGTTTTATAAGTGGAAAAGGCTGAAGTCTTGTTTTACAATCCTTGATAAGAAATCTAATAGTCCTACTAATAGCTCCATTAATACAGGAAAATGTACTGAATGCTTGAGAGTGGAAGTAAGTGTGCACTCCATAGCATTGTCTTTCTCACTATATGCAGAAGACGTTTTTGATGTGAAATTGGTATAAAGAGTATTCAGTGGCAGAATGGAAGGTTTTCTTGAAACAACTATTGTTTCTGTTACTGAAAAGGAAAGTACTGAGTAGGTAAAAGCCATGGCACTTATTAGGCAGTGTTGAGCCAGGAAGTAGATTTCAAAGGTAAAGGATAATTACTTGTTATTTTACTATGAATTTTATAATCAATAATTTTTCAACTTAAAGCTTACTTACTGGATCAAAGCCATGGTACACATTAGTCATACGCAATAATAGCAAAAACAAAGTTGCCTTTTGTGATTGGTGGGTTATGAGCAGTCATTAGCGGTAGGAAGTGCATTCATTAGCTTTCATCCATCTGTGATGCCCAGGTGGCATCTCTCAGCTTGGTGTGGATGTCTTGATCTTTAGAGTTGTATTTTCATCTTCCTCACTTTAAGAGTTGAAAACTACATTGAAAAAGTGTTCACATGAGACAGAGGATCTGAAATTTCTGAATAACCAGTATGTTCATAAACTCAAACTCTTGGAGAAAGAGAGCAAAGCTAAGAATGAAAAAATCCAACAACTTCAAGAAAAGAATTTGCAAGCTGTAGTACAAACTCCCGGTGAGTCTTCTCCTTCTCAACCATGAAGACAGACTTCCTTGTCACGAGAGACTATTCATTTACAAAGTGCAGTGCTAATCTTGCCAGCTACTGTAAAAGTAAATGGGCTATGAGTTTTATACAACTCCAAGATCAATCTGTCCATTTAAAAACATCCCTATTACTTACAGAGATAATTGCGGAGGTATTCAGTACTAATTCAGATTATAGGTGATTGTCTTACATCCTATTATTTTCTAGTTGTGTTCTTTGGAGTTTTCAGTTATCTGCTCTTTGTATGTTTGTGCAGTAATGTGTGCACGCGCATATGTAGGCCAGAAGTCAACCTCTGGTTTCTTTCTCAATTGCTTTACACTAGATTGTTTTCAGACAGCCTTGGGTGTTTTCAGTGAGCCTTGGGTATGCCTATTAGGCTAGACAGGCTGGCCAGCAAGCCCCAGGGATCTTCCTGTCTCTACCTCCCCAGTGCTGGGATTACAGGCATGGCACCACAAGTAGATTATTTTGCATGGTTTCTGGGGCTTGAACCCAGGTCTCATGCTTGAATGGCAGACATTTTACCAGTTGAGCAATCTCCTAGCCTCCAGTTATCTGTTCTTTTGATGTTTAATAAGCTTGTGTATTTTAGGTCTTACTGTCAGTGTTCCTCACCTGACAGTTGTGTGATGGTGATATTTAACTCATGTCACTGACCACTGCAAGGCACGCTCAGATTTTAATCCTGCTGGAATCTGATCTAGCCTATGGACAGTTTAAACCTGTGTGTGTATGCCAAGCCCACAGGCATAGAAAACTTGTCTTATAGCCTTATTGAATGAGAAACACATTGCTCAGTCAGAGAATATTTACAGATGAGCCCTCTTTATAAGAAAAGGTTGATCTGTGCTGTTCAGTACTTAGAAAAGTGTTCTGGTTCTCCTTGGTTTTAAGACATAGGGACATTGTTTCTCCATTTGTAGGTGGCAAGAAAAGAAGCATTGCATTTAGACGCCAGCGGATGCAAATCGATGAGCCAGCCCCACCCTCTGAGGTCAGCTCCTACCCAGTCCCACAGCCAGAGGACCCATACATCGCAGACCTCCTGCAAGTGGCTGATAACAGGTGTGTTACATACTGGCTTGGCTAAGCTGGGAGTGGTGGAGGTATGCATGGTGTCCTTGAGGACCTGAGTTCGGTCATCATCATCATCTTCGTCCTTGTTTGTAACCAATCTTTTTCTGTTCTGCCTGCCAGCTTCCAAATAATGACACAGAAATTTCTTATTAATTATGAAAACTCGCATATAGCTTAGGCTTGTTCCTAACTAGCTCTTGTAATATTAATCTACATTCTATCACGTGGTGTTACCTCTTTTCCATCTTGTACCTTCTGTCTCCTCTGCATGTTTCCTGGCTTCTCTCATGCACCTCTATTACTTCCTACTTCTCTCTCTGCCTGGAAGTCCTACCTATACCTCCTACCTACCTATTGGCCACTCAGCTCTTTATTAAACCAATCACAGAATACATTCTCATACAGTGTACAAATATCCCACAACATTTGTTGCCTTGTTTGATCGATCACAAGCTGTTTTGTAAGGTATTTAGTGGGAAGGTTTGAGCTTTACATAGGTCCTCAATAGGTGTTTTCAGAATGATATGAACATTTTACTGTTTAAAAACTTTATATTTGAGGTTTCTGCCCATACTTGCTGTAAAATGACCTACTGCTGTTAGGAACCCATTTCAATAGTGTCACTTTGACATTCAGATTCATCTAAGTAGGTTCCATCTTTTACTGGAATCTCTACCACTTCAGACTTATAGCAAAATGCCAGCTGGGCATGAATAGATTGCTAACTTGATCTGAAGTTCTTCTCTCATCCATTCTTTAGCCCTGTATTTATATTTTCTTATATAAATTAGAGTCAGATATAAATTCCATTTAATTAACTATTCATTAGGCCTCCAGGGCGAGACCTTGAGCACATGCCCGGAGATGTCAGAGTGAGGTCATGCTGCTGTTTGGAAATGCTTGCAGTCCAGATGTCTCTGAGAGAGTTATGGTGCTTTAAGGGCAAAAGAGCAAGCTCTAGTGATACTCTAGTGATTCTGGGGAAGGCCAACAAATAGGGGTGCATGTGGAGACAGCGCAGGTGAGGACTTTGTGGTTCATGTAGAGAATACAGAGGAGACTTTTCAGCCGCCCATCATTCTAAAAGAGCTTTGGTGAGATCTGAGGACCACTTCAGTCCTTTATTCTCTCCAATATTATGTGCCCATGTTTATATGGCTACCTTGACCTTTTGTGGTTTGCTCATCTGTTAAGGTTATGGCGAGGCTACCAGGTAGTGTTATTGAAAGAATTGTTTACTGTAGCAGCGCCATCAATCTCTTTTATCTGTTTACTTTGGTGTAACACACACACACACACACACACACACACACACACACACACACACACACGTTTGCATATGGTCTCCTGCAGTAATCTAAGAGTGCTTGCATGTGTCATCTTATCCCTAGCCTAGATTAGTAGAGACTTTTGGCTTTGGTAAGTGTTGGGATGAACTCTCTGCAACCTACTTATTGCAGCTCATGGAATATTTCTCCTTAAAGCAGACCCACTTCAGGCTTTCCTGTCAGAAGTGCGTTATGCCATACCAAAACAATGGAAGCCATGTGGAGTTCAGATGGCTTGGACAGAGTCTTGATCCTGTCAGAGCTTATAAGAAAAGCAGGTTTTGCTGGGGTCACCTGGAAAACTGCTGTTTACTCAGTTTTCTTCTCTCCAGGGTTGGTTAGGGTCAGAAAACACACACTTGTCCCTTGTTTCATTTAGTGATATTGTGAATTTTGAACTAGACCTTGAGTGTCCTGAGCCTAAAAATTGGTAGCTATACCTCAGAGTTGCTCTAAGTATCCAATGGAACAGTGAGGTGATTTATTGCATGATGTATCTAAGTTTATAATCACTCACCTCTCAAGTAATTTTGATTTCTGCTTCTTTAAAATTAGCTCTTCAAGGTGATACTGTATTTAAGCTGAGGTTCTGGAGCCCTTCAGCATAGCACTGCATCCCTCCCCAGAAGCCAGAAGTGGGATTTTATGCAATAGTTACTGTCATGCTTCATTGTATTGTTTTGTCTCTCTTAACCAAAGTCTGTTATATATGCTGACATTGGATATGTATGTTTCAGGATTCAGGAACTTCAGGAGGAAGTCTACCAGCTGCAAGAGAAGTTAATGCTGATGGAAAATGGAGTGAGAGGTTACAGCAAGCAGGTAGGACTTGCTTATTTGTGTGTCTGGGTTGAGTTGTATATGATCTGATCATGACTAGAATTGTCTTATATTTGATATTTCAAATCCCTAGTTTTAAATGCAGTCTATTTTTCCCCAAAGTGCTTGTTAGTCAAGTTAATAGGTAGAGTAGCTCTAGATAGCGGTACCTGGTTCATTCCCTTCATTATTCACTGAGGTGACCAGTAATTTTAGTTTTGTTTTTCCTTTTATTTGAAGTATCTATTTTCCCTAATCAAAAAAAAAAAAATAGCCTAAATAAAAATTGTGTTACTATGTTCATCTCAAGAATAATTTTATTTAAGAATGACAACATACTTTTATAATTATATTTATATGTTTTATAATTATATTTGTTAAGAGGGCTGACTAGATGGCTCAGCAGTTAGAGGTGCTTGCCACCAGGCCTGACTTCCTGATTATCTCCAGGACCCACACAGTGGAGAGAGAGAACCGACTCCCAAAAGTTGTCCTCTGACCTCCATTTATGAGGCATGTACACATACACACACACTATAAATAGATATTTTAAAAAAACACACACACACAGAAGAAAATAATTGTCTTTTTTTTTTTTTCCGTCTTGTTTTTGAGACAGGTTTTTTTCTATGTAGCTCTGTAGATCAGGCTGGCCTCAAACTCACAGAGATCCACCTGCCTCTGCCTCCTGAGTGCACCACCACTGCCTGGCTTGTATTATTATTATTTTTCTTTTATTATTTTCGTTTTTACTAACTGTAAGCCTTTGACAGTTGCTCTTCTGGGTTGCTGCGTCTCAGTGTAGAAGCATTACTTCAGCATGACAGTTTTCTAAGGAGCAAGGGCTAGGCAGATGCTGTTAAATCGTAACCAGAGCGAGCTTTGTGCTTGTGCTATCGTTGGACTCTTGGCTAAACAGCATGCTTTATTTCCTATTGTGCTCACTGAAGTTTGAACTGGGTAATTTTTTTTTCATGTACATGGTTGTTTTTTTTCTTTTTTGCATGATCTGTACATATAACTCTGTATGTGCCAATGTGTTATAACTCTTAGTTTGTAAAGTTCTTTGAAATTATTTGGATTAGAAATGTGTTAAAGGAAGTTCTAATATTGTCAAACCAAACCAACCAACCAAACAAGCAAAAAAAACTTCTTTATGAAGACACTAAGAGCATTGGTTCTCAGTGTGTAGGCCATGACCCCTTTGGGGTCAAATGATGCCCTCACAGGGATCACATATCAGATATTTACATTATGATTCATAACAGTAGCACTTACAGTTATGAATTAGCAATGAAAATAATTTTATGGTTGGGAGTCACCACAACATGAGGGATTGTAAGGGTCATAGCATTAGGAAGGCTGAAAACCCCTGCACTAAAAGTATCACATTTTTATACTGGGGTGTGTGTGGCTCAGGGGTAAAGAACTTGCCTAGCATGAGGCACTGGATTCAATGCTTAACATAGAAAAGAAAGGAAGAAAAAATAAGCACACATTGAATGTCATTGTTACTTTTCAGTTTCTAACCACATTTTCCTGAGTACTTTATGAACAGAAACTGCCCAAACCTTGCCTGCCATTTCTCTGAGGTGACTAAAGTGTTTGGAGGTTGTTGCTTGCCCTTACTGATTAAAGTCCTAGTTGACTGCCCATCCATCTTAGTTGAGTCTTCTCTGCTATTGAGTCTTCTTTTACTTGTGTTTGTTTTCCAGGTTGTGAGGGTCAGAGGTCAGCTCAGTGGTGGGCACTTACCCAGCATGCTGGAAGCCCTGAACTGAAAACAATGACAGCACCCCATACTTTGCTGTTCCTGACCTCTCCTGACAGTCTAATCCCACTTTCTTGGGATATCTCTTTGTTTGTTTCAGTGTGCTGTTTTTACCTTTAAGTAGTGATAAATTGTTCCCGGGGTCTCCTAAGACTTGATGGACAGGGGGTTGTGTAGCAGTACTTCCTCACTGGGACCGCCAGCTCACAAATAATGACACAGAGACTTATTAATTATAAATGCTCAGCCTTAGCTTAGGCTCGTTCCTAACTGGTTCTTATAACTTGGATTAACCCATATTTTTAAAACTGTGTTCTGGCACGTGGTTCATTACCTCATCTCTGTACTGCCCATCCTGCTTCCTTCTCGTCTTGCTGACCACGCAGCCTTTCTTCTTCTCAGAGTTCTCTCTCTGCCCGAAGTCCCACCTATACCTCCTGCATAGGTATTGGCTATTCAGCTTTTTATTAACACCAATCACAGCAATATATCTGTACACAGTGTACAAATATCCCATTGAACATTGGTTCAATGTTCAGTTCTTCACACTTCACTCCAGCAGAGCTTCCTTGCATATTACAGCCCAGTTATGCTGAGCCGTTTCTGCTGCCTCTGATATTTCCCATGAGTTTATGCACTGGTGTCACTGCCTGGAGCACCCCTTTTTTTGGTACAGCATTGCTATAACCTTTATGGGCATCCTGTGTTTAACAAAGTCTTGGTGATTTCATAGGCACAGATGTAGAATGCAGAGTGGGCCACTTTATCCCTTTAAGTGCTGGTGCCACCAATATACCATTTCCTTCACTCTTCTGCTGAAGAAGACTTGTTGTCCAGCAACTACTGGGGTGTTTGCTAGCACTCCTTATTATGTTCTCTGTTCCTGGAAGTCAGAGTCCATTATTTATTCAGCCTTACATAGCTCAGTGTGTGTTCAGTAATTAGTAAGTTGAATCTTTGTCATTGTTGTTTTTCTATTTTTAGGGAAAAACAAGTGTGTGTGTGTGTGTGTGTGTGTGTGTGTGTGTGTGTGTGTGTGTGTGCGCGCGCGCGCGCGCATTATTCCAATTCTTGCATGTGAATTGATGTCAATTTTTGGTTAATAGTTTGTCTTTTGACTATATGTAAATTCAACCCTATTTTCTTTTTTAATACTGAATTTGATAACAACTCAGTTTTTCATGTTTTCCACTTATTCCTTCATTCATTCATTCTAGCAAGAACTGAAGTATGTCAGCATTATTCCAATACTTGAACATGTATAATCTGCCAAGACAATTATTTTCATATAAACAGTTGCCAAACTTGAGAGGAAAAAAAAAGCTTAGATATTCAATTAGAATCAATTCCATAAAAGCACTGATAAGATCTATGTTGACACTATTAATGCTGGTGTGTTCTGTGTTTTCACACATGTATGGTTTCCAGGATAAATAGCTGCTTGTGTGCATTGTTGGGACACAAGGAAAGACATGTCTAAACTAAAGTGCAGGGTTACGGATTTGCTTCACAACCAGTTTACAACTGAAAGCACAAATTTATGTCCTCAGATTGAACTAAGAGAACGAGAAATAGAACGGCTGTCACTTGCTTTGGATGGCGGTCGTTCCCCGGATGTCCTGTCTCTGGAGAATAGAAATAAAACCAATGAAAAGCTTATTGCTCAGTTAAATATTCAGGTAATGGCTCTTAGGGTTATTTCACTAAGTATATAAATATCTGAAAATTTTATAATGATCTGTGGGTTTATAAAAAGTGATGGGTTTGCTCATTGAAGTATTATTTATAAGGGAGTTTTTATTTGTCCCTTTTATTCATTTTGAGACAGGATCTCACTATATAGCCTTGGCTGGCCTAAAACCCTCAATGTAGACCAGACTGGCCTTGAACTCACAGAAATCTGTCTGCCTCTCTGGTTCTGGGATTAAAGGCTTGTACCACCATGCTTAGCTGTGGGGAGTTTCTAGTAGAGCAGAGTATGTAGAAACAAGGGGCAGCTTTCAGAAGCCAGAATGCTCAATGAGGCGACAAGTAAGATAGATCTAGTGTTGCAAACTTAAAAGAAGATCATAAACTCTGGGCAGTACCTTTAGTTTGCTCTTTAAAGACCATGACTGGGTGAGGCATGGTGACACACTACTATGATCTTGCACGGGATGGGGATAGGCAGGAAGATTAGTTTATGGCCAGCCTCAGCCCCATAGTAAATTCTAGACTTCCATGGGTTACATGAGACCCTATCCCCAAAGAACAAAACAATAAAATATATAAATATATATAGAAAACCCAGAGGGATATTTTAAAATATACTGACAAAGTTTATCTTTGTGTGTTGGGGAATTCTTGATGGCTTTGTATATTTACTACTTGATAACTATTTTATACTGTAGAAGATGATTGTAAGGTATACATATGCTTATATTATTATATATAGATTATATATACTGTCTATAATATATGCTATAGTATTCACAACATTATCCATCCACTTTATACTTTACATACATATTATATAGCATATATTAGCATGTAATATGTTATTGGTATATTAATGTGGTAAGAGTGTAGCTTGGTAGTAAAAGGCTTGTGTAACATGAAAGTTGCAAGGCTTATCTTCACCTCTGTCAAGAAATAGTAACATAAATAAAACACAAAGTTTGTGCCATGCTTTGACCTGAGGATGAAGAAGCAGAAGAGCTCTGTAAGGTGTGACACATGAACTTAGATGTTTAAATATGTTGGAGATGTCTGTACGTAGCCAGGTAGAGTTTGTTCAAATATTCAGCATTCAAATATACTGTCCAATGGAAATGTGAATCCAGCCAGATGGATACATTATATTTGTAAATAATGCATTTATCCCAATATATCCAAAACTTCATTTCAGCATGTCATAGTTTTAATTTCCTAAAACAACAACAAAACCCAGAAATTTGAAACTCCATGCACTTTACGTTTATAGAGTGTCTCGGTTTAGAGCCATATTTCAAGTGCTCAGCAGCACTATCTAGATGCTCATAGCTACTCTATTGGGCAGCACAAGCTAATGTCATTGTGACAGTCTTGTCATATTTTTAGACCTCTGTTGGGAACAAGTTCACAAAAATTTCTTATCCTTTCCTTGTGTATGAAAAAATCAAAGCCAGTGGATGGACATATTTTCATTAAGGTACCATTGTCAGTTTGGAGGGGTAAAAAAACAGACAAAAACAGCTGAAAAATACAGTGTTTAGAACTTTTAGTTTGAAAGTTGAGAATTTCAGATAACTTCCCAATTTATGTACTTTTATGACTGTGATTGTAAATTGGCTCCAGGTTGACTTTCTTCAGCAAGCTAATAAAGAACTGGAGAAGCATATTCAAGAACTCATGGAAACCAAGGAAACAGTGACGACCGAAGTTGTAAACCTAAGTAACAGGAATGAAAAGCTCTGCCAGGAGTTAACGGAAATCGACCAGCTAGCTCAGCAGCTGGAAAGGCATAAGGAGGAAGTGCTGGAGACTGCAGACAAGGAGCTTGGGGAGGCGAAGGTGAGGCTGGGTCTGTGCTGTGGAAGCTCACTAGCCCTGAGCACAGTGAGCTGAGCTCAGGAGAGCCATGTTCACAGTGGGGGTGCATGTCTGCCTCAAATAAGCCAAGGGTTTGGGGATTTTTTGTTTTGTTTTGTTTTTGTTTGTTTTGTTTTTTGAGACTGGGTGTCTCTGTAGTTTTGTAGACCAGACTGGCCTCAAACTCACAGAGATCTGCCTGCTTTTGCCTCCAGAGTGCTGGGGTTAAAGGCCTGCATCACCACTGCCCAGCCTACTTTTTATGATCAGTGTCTTACTGGCCTAGAATCAAAACATGTATGAATTGAATTTCTTTTCTTAATTCTTTGACTGTAAGGTTCAGTGTTATGCTAGTCATCCACATGGTATTATCGTTACCTTTGTTAAAAATCACTAGGTCAAAGTGGCAGGTATTTCACAGTGCTGATCAGTATTTTAAAAGTAAATTTATATTTGGAATACATCTTAATGAAATATAATAGGAGAAAAATAAAGCCTTCAGCCAGCCCCAGCTTAGCCTAGATGATCAAAAGGCATTTCATTTTAATATTGAAAATGTGTGCTTTTAAAACATGAATGAGATTTCTTTGAAACAGTGGCTAAAGGCAGTTGTGAGAGGGAGAGTGAGACTAGAGAGCCACACATACCTAGGATACAGTCAGGCTCTCTGGTCATCTATGAGGCGCACTGTAAGTCAATTAAGTAACTAGATGCCACTCGTTAAAGGCTGTGTGCAGGGAGGTGAAGCTCAGTGTGTACATGTGCCTGGGCTCATTCCCCAGTACCACAGAGCTGGTTGTACCCATAGCTTGATAGTATCCTTGGGAACTCTTCCTGCCAAGAGTGCACAGGACCCAGTGTGAAGTCCACTGTTTTGTGCACTGTAAATCACTGCATTCATGTTAGGCAATGCTAACCCCCGGGTTAGTAAACCAGAAGGAAATTATATCAATATAATACAGCTAGTATAGCAAACATACTCAGTGTTGGAAGACTAAAATCAAGAACAAGTCTAGGATACTTTTATTATTTCTGCTAAGTCAGGACTGACACGTGCCTAGAAATCCCAGCATTTGCAGGGAGGCTAAAGCAGGAACACTGTTCTAGGCCAGCCTGGGATACATTCTGAAACTATATCTTAATAAAACTAAGCTAAAACAGTACTGGAAGAGCTTTTCAGCAGATAGATACAAAAATAAAACAGAATAAAGGGCATACAATTTTCAAAAAAAGAGTACATCTGTGATATGACCTCAATTGTGGAAAATCCAAAGATTTGCACATAATGAAATAGAATAAGTTCAACAAAATTACATCTTAAACACACACACACACACACACACACACACACACACACACATACACACACGCCAGCTGATTTAAGACTAAGAAAAACAAATCAACAAAGAAATTCTGTTTTCAGCCACATCAAAAAGAATGAACTTAAGTAGTAAGGTGAAAACTTGAGTTACAACAGAATACTCATGAAAATTAAAGGATGTGTAAGTGGAAAGGCATCCTGTGTGCATTCATCCAGAGACATATGTTGTGAAGCCACATAGTCTGTGAATTCAACTCAAGTCCTATCAGAATACAGTGCCAGTTTTTGCAAAGAGGAAAATAGTCCTGGAGTGTATATGGACTCTGAAGAGACCCGGCATAGCCAGCCAGCGGAAGAAGATGTGGGTTAAGGGTGTGACCCAGTTTGCAGCGTGCTTGCCTCACATGCTTTGAGGCCCTGGGCTTGATCTTCAGAACTGGGGGAAGGTGTGGGGTGTGTAGTTTATATAGTTTTATTTCTGCTTTTCTGGTTTAGTGTATGGCTACATTCTCTGTCATCCCCCTCTTGCTCTACCCCTTTTTGTACATTCTGTGCTTTTATATTCAATGCTTTGAATGTGGCCCTTCATGGCCTATTGACAAGTCCCACAGCTGTCAACTCGATGCAACACAAGATTTGCTGTTGGATCACAGTATTTCAAGGGCATTCTGCTCTCTCAATTGTAATGTAAGAGATCCAGGCTGGTAAAAGCAGCCCAAGAGCAGTGAAGAGGATGGTTAGGAAATGACCACCATCATTTCCCAAAGCTGAGGCCTAAGAAGGGAAAGTTGAAGTGGTTCTCTACTTGATAAGTGAATCCACACAGGCATTCAGGACACCACAGTATTAAACAGAATCTCATCTCAGCTTCACTCTATTCACTGACACTGAGCATTAGCCTAGAGTCTCAGACCTTGCTGATAGAGTGCAAACCAGCTGGTCTTATTCCTTATGCCATGGTAATGTATAGTCTTAGGGTCTTAGATGCTCACCTAACAAGCTTTTTATTCCTAGAAAGAGATTAAAAGAAACCTCTGTGAAATGCGGAACCTTGAGGAAAAAATGTCTAAACTTCAACTGGTAAGTTGGTGTCATACTGTTGCCAGTGTTCCCAGCATGGGATTGATGCCTGGTTGTATACGTCTATTGAAAAACAATGTTTATGGATAATGTGCAGTCATTTTAGTGGGCTGTGTGGTTTTAGCAGTCACAGAATTGAATAGCCATCACTGCTAATCCCAGAACATTATCACTCTAGAAAGAAACCCTACACCCACCTGTAGTTACCCATTACCTCCTGCTTAGCTCCTGACAACCATTTACTAGGTTCTCATTCTGACGGTTTTGTATAAATGGATCATGTATTGTGTGACCTTTTGCATCAGGTCTTTAACTTGGCGTCTTTTCAAGGTTTATGAGGTCATAACATGAATGGGAACTCCATTCCTGTCCATAGCTGAGTGATAATGTTCCACAGTGTGGTTATGCAATTTCATCATTTTATCACTCTCTAACTTTGGGTTTATAGGTAACACTGAAAGTATGAGACACTGGTAGGAACTCTGTATCCCTCTAACTACTTTATGGCTTGGCAGTTTACTAATAATTGATCAGAAACTGGTATTTGTTGATTATTATTAGAAGTATTTGTTCTTCTTTTAATTGTTTTGCTTGTGTAACTCAAGCTATTTTCTTAGTCATCATGCTTGTCCCTATAACCTTTGGTGACAAAGGCAGGCTTCATCCCAAGAGAACCCTTAATACAGGGGCTTATTGTGGAATTAGGAGGTCTTATAGGCTAAAACTGATAGTCACTTAGAGATGGAGGGCTCTCTTCCTTGTGATAGCCTGCTATGTTGGAAGAGTAAGCAGAGACCAACAGTAACTTGCACCTCTTCATTATGTATAGTCTACGCTGCTGTATTCTGGTGACATGCTGTTTCTGTGGAATAGTAGACTGTATGCACTGTTTGTGGATTTTTGTACACATAGTATCAACAGCACATAATAGTGGCTTCATGACTGACAGTGAGACTTTCAAGGAGAAAAGGTCATTCGGACTCACTGACTGCATTTTAAATAACAGCAAGATTTGCAAGAGATGACTTACAATCAAGAAATTTCACCCTATGCATCTTTGAAGCAGTGTGCTAAAGGCATTTTGAAAGTGAAAGTGAGAGTATAGAACTCACACATATGCATGTGTGCAAGAGACTGTTCACTCTTGTCTGCACATTGTGAGTGTTGAGGATGATTGACAGTGCTTGTTTCAGATCCATGATCGAGTCTCTGTAATGTTGGCTGACACTGTCAACAGTTTCTTATGTTTTCTGTTAGCTTTGTATATTATGTATTTCTGAGATAATGATAATTGATAGCTAATGTTCACTTGCACTTGCTATGGCAGAAACAGTGACTATGTGGCTGGGTCTATACTGTTACACTCTTTAAACGTAGGCATTAATAAATTGTGTTGTGCACAAACATAGTCATTTAGAGAGAAGTAGGACAATATGCTAAATAAACAAATGAATAGCAAACAAAATATAAGGGTTCTACCTTCCACAAAAGAGCATTGTTAGCATTTGTCACTATGGGTTTTATGGTATGTTTGCTTTATATGTTGTTTTTTTGTGGGGTTTTTTTTTTTTTTGCTTTCTTTTAATTTTTATAATCAATATATTTAGATTTTTTTTTCTCCCCTAGCTCCTCTCATATCTTCCCTCTCTACCCATCTTTATCTCTCTTTCTTACTATTTCTCCCTCTCTCCATCCTTCCCTCCAAACAAAACAAAAGCAAATATCAAAACAAAAGAAAACCCAGTAAGACAAAAAAATACCAAAACAAAGCAAAATATGCATACAAAAAACATGGAGTCTGTTTTGTCTGGCCAGCTAAGCATGGGGCCTGTCCTGGAGTGGAGTTAATATACAAAAAAGCACTTCACTGGAGAAAATTGATTTTCCCTTTCCCAGTAGGTGTCAATTGTAGATAGCTTCTTAGTTAGGGGTGGGAGACTGTGTCCATTTTCCCTTCTCTACTGGGACTACATCTGGCCATGAACCTGAGTGACCTGTGTGTAATGCCAGTCTCTGTGAGTTCATTTGTGCATCAGTCCTGTTGTGTCTTGAAGACATTGTTTCCTTATAACCATCCACCATCTTTCGCTCTTATATTCTTTCTGGATACTCTTCCACAGAGGACCCTGATCCTTGAGGGGAGGGTTTGATAAAGACATCCCATTTAGAACTGACTGCGCCAAAGTCTCTCACTCTTTTCACATTGTTCAATTATGGGTCTCAGTGTTTGTTCCCATCTACTATGAGAAGAAACTTCTCTGATGAAGAGTTAAATGTGGCAGTGATCAGAGTTCCAGGCCAGTGTGCAGACTGTGGGTCCTAGGGGTAGAGGGCTTAAAAGTATGTTCATGTACACACACACACACACACACACATGAATTGCTATTATATATCTATATACATACATATGCTTATAAAGTATCCATTCACCTATAAGTATTAGAAATGTTTAATAAAGTTATTAGAATACTTAATTATAGAATTACTGTTTTGTAGGAATTAGACTTATGCCATAAGGAAAAAGAGAGACTAAATGGTGAACTCCTTCTGAAATCAGACCTGGAAACTGTTGTTCATCAACTTGAACAAGAAAAATACAGACTTAGCAAAAAGTTGGAAAGTTTTGCAGTCACAGGTAAGATGCCAAATGTAAGTTTAAAAAGGGATTTGCTCTCACCATGTTGTTGCTATTAGTAGATGATCATTCATACATTCATCTAATAACCACATGTTGGGCACTTGCTGTGAACCAGAAATGATGCTAGGCAGTGTGGACATGGTAGGAATCCCTCCCTGTGTTATGACTGGTTGTCACAGGAGAGACTTCTGAAGTATTTACAGTGGAAGTGTATGCTTCTTTGAGGCAGCCTGAGAAGACCGTTCTGAAATATCAGACATTGAAGTACAGAGCCTTTAAGCGAATGCCATTTAATCCCTTAAAATCCACGCTTATGTCTCTTTGATCACCCCCTACTCCACTCCGTAGCTCCTCACTGCATTCCAGGTGGCTCCTGTCCCTGCCTCACCAGCCAGCAGAACTGTCCTTTCCAATGTATTTGGACATGGCACTGAATGCAGCCAGTGCTCTTTTCTTGTTAGCTTGTTTCTTTTTTAACATTTACTGCAGTTGCTCATCCCTTCTTGCTTTCCTCTCTGGTCATTCCTTCTTCGGATGAAATGGCCAGTTCATAAATTTTCTAATTCCATGGATTAGCCAGTGGCATCTAGTAAATTGTACATCTGCTAAGGGAATGAAGGGGAATATGGCAGTATCGCATACATCATGAAAATGGCTCTACATCAGTGTCATGGGTGTCAGTTCCACAGGCTGAACTCTGTGAAAATAATCTTTATAATCAAAACTAATCATTGTGAGCTGGGTTGTTTATAGTGGTATATTCCTACAGCCCCAGGCACTTAACACACACAAGGCCTCTAAAGCAGAAAGCTACTATTTATGCTTATTGGAAGAAAACAATGAGTTGTTTTGGTTTCTTTGTGCATGTATTAAATTCAAGTTGAGTGAGGTGTGTACCTGCAGGGTTGCTTACAAGTGCTTTTCTTCCAGTGCTCTTTTAGGGTTTCTAGGATGCCCTGCTTGGAAATTCATTGCTTTCTTTTATGATACCAAATAGTGTCCTACTGTGATGACATCAACAGGGGGTGGGGTGGGGTGGGGGGGGTGGTTACCTTCACTTGTTGATCACTTCTCATTCTCAATATTTACCAGATTTGTGTGATCCTTGTGGTTGACACATAGAACAGGGTTGCTAGTAGTTTCCATCCTGTAAATTATTTATTTATTTGACTAATCCACATTATATCCTCAATGTTATCTTAACGACTTTAATCTGCAGAAAGAGAACTGACTTTGGAAGTTGAGAGGATGAGGCTAGAGCACGGAATAAAACGCCGAGAAAAGTCACCCTCCCGTTTAGATACATTCCTGAGAGCCATAGAGGAGGAACGAGACTATTACAAGAAAGAGCTGGAGAAACTCCAGCATATCATCCAGCGAAGAACTTATTCTGTGAATTACTATGCCCGGGAAAAATCCTCAATGTACAAATGCTCAGAAAAGGTAATACTGTTCCTAAGAGTAATCAAAAGGATACATGCATGTACGTGTGTGTGTACGTGTGTGCGTGCACACGTGTGTGCCTGTGATAAACATGGTTTTATTGCTGTATTTTAAGTACAACATCATTAATACATGCTTTAAGAAGTTCTAATCTTGATTTTTGTTTTTTCTATAACTTGCAATATGGGGAAACCCTGCATTGTTAGGAAAACTACCCAGCAATAAAGGAAACCATTTTGATTCCTGTAAATTTAGCTTGAATAGCTGAGCCATGTGAGAGGCCTGTAGGCTTTCAGAAGCCAGACCACAAAGACTCACAGTACTATACATTTCTGCTCTTTCCAGGATTTATGTTCTGTAACAGCTGCACTTTCCCTCTGCTAACAGAGTAGATCTGTCCTCATGGCACACAAGTCTGTCTTTATGTCATTCCCAGCTTTGTTGGTCGAGTTAAGAGCATCATCGCTTCCAATAACTGTTTCACAGCGTCAATAACACGCTGCAGGCGTGGTGGGTGACTGTGGATTAGCACGTGAATGAAATGAGTGTGTGAGAGACAGTTGTGAGCATGGAGACCTGGGGATTGCATTGCCCACATAGAAGTCAGCATTTTGAGCATGTGTGGAAGCACTTTGTTAGCAGACAACAAAGAGCTCTCTCAATCTGGACTTGGTACTGCCTGTAGCTGTCAGCTTCCTGCTTCGTGGTACGCTGGTGAGCAGAGTTTCTTGGAATTACAATAAATCAGGAAAATTATAGGCATGTTTAATATGAGTGATCTTTATTATCCCTACCTCATTAAGCTGCTCTTGTCTTTGATGGGAGCATTTCCCTTTTAACAGTCTGAGTGTGAGGACAGCACTAGGCTTTGGAACTGGGAAGTCTGATACCAGGCCCAGCTTCTTGAACCAGCTTCTGATAAACCTTGGAGAAGCTGACCTCATACAGCCCCAATTCCTCACATGCGGATCCAGAAAAGGAAAAAAAAAAAAAAAAAAAACTACCCCTTCTAGAAAGATTGAATGTGATCATTGACAAAAGGGAGTGTGTACTTCCTAACTAGGAAACAGTTTGTTTCTTTATTGCTTGCTGTTTTAAAGCAGCTCTGATCTGTGTGGTTAAGTTCAGTAGAGATATACTGTCTTCTATGAATGAAGCATGTAATGTAGAGATAATGTTGATAGTTCCTAGCCCATTGAGGTGGCTTACATCTGTAATCTCGGTGTTGTGGGAGGGGCTGCAAATTCAAGGCCTGGCTGGCTGCAAAGCAAGTTCCAAGGCAGCCAGGGCTATCTACTGAGACCCTGTCTCAAAATAAGGAAAAAGGAGAAAAGGAGTTCCTGATGCTGTCCCCTGAGCACTGTGCATGTTGCTTGGTAATGTGTTGAGAATAATAGAGTGGAGAGGGGGTATTAATTAACATCCATTGCATAGTATTATCATAACTATTACATACAAGATAACTTTATGATCTCATTTAAGTGTTAATGAAGACTGTACAGGAACAACTCACATGGGTTTTACATACATCTCAACTATATGGAGAATCTGGAAGGGTTCCTTATGGAACCTTTATAGAAAGTGACATTTAAGCTGAGGTATAGACAGAAATGAAAACAGGCATGGATCTTTATTTATTGCACTACTTTTCCAGGGTCTGTGCATACTATATTCTGTAAGATCTTAGGTCACAGGTTTTCCTCTATGGTTTTCTGCTCTTGTGTAGCTTCCCCTTAAATGTGTTCATGGTGCCCTGCTGTGTCCATCATACTTTAATTGTTCTTGTTTAACAAAAGGATAGCTCATTCCTCTGTGGAAGCTACCTCACACATCTCTACCATTTACTGAGTCTTCACTGGTATTGTATATGTTCAGTAGATGTCAGATAACATAAGCCAAGACTCTTTCCAAAAGTATTACTTTACCTTTGTTATGTCAAAACACCATGACCAAGGCAACTTATAAAAGAAAGCATTCAATTAGGCTTATGGTTTCAGAGGGATCAAATCCTGGAAAGCAAAGCAAAGGAGTGGCAGGAACAGTTGAGAGTTCAAATTTGGATCCCCAGATAGGAAGCAGAGGGCACATTGGGGAAGGGAGTCTTTTGAAACTTCAAAGCCTGCCCCCAGTGACACTTCCTCCAACAAGACCACACCTCTCAATCCTTCCCAAACAGTTCCAGCAACATAGGACTAAATATTCAAACATGGGAGCCTATGGGGCCATTCTTATTTAAACTGCCACACTAATATAGCAGTTTATCAGGATTTCTGTATCTATGTCATTGACATTAACATACTATAAATTGACCATTCTCATTTTCATAGCAGTGATGACTGGATCCTTTGAATTATACTACAATAGTAGATCTATTCTTAGAAATGTTGGAAATCAGAGGAATGTTGGAAGAAATGTTGCTTAGTCAGTAAAAATCCCAATATATACTGTCTGGTAGCAATATTTATGCTTGTACCATTGCTCAGATAGACCTCATGAGGGTATGAAGCTGGGGAAACTGGGGCTGTTATACCTGAGATGGCAACCTTAGTGGTCAATCATAGGAAACAGGTACACAGTACCTTCCTGGGCTCTTTCTTGGCAAAGAGTTATAAAGTGATGACTCTGAAAACTTACCATACATCAGAATGACATGGCAGACTTGACAAAATGTGCTATATCCTGCTCCCAAAGATTCTAGCATGGACCCTCAGCTTCATTTGTATACAATGAAGTTGTAGGGCTGCTGATCTCCTGGGCTGGAGTTTAGGCGGCACCACTGATGTGTGATAGGAGCGACTAAGGAGAGCAGCTTTGGAGGCATCTAATGAGATCTGCACAGGTGGCATTACTGGCAGCCATGTGCCTCCTGCGGCCCCATGCCGGGGAATTTGCACCATTACTGCCAGTGCTTTCATCTGCTCCCATGCTATTTATTCTTTAATTACATTAAAAGACCTGTTCTGTCTGCGAGCCTGGTTCAGCCAGTGTCTCTGTGACAACCACAGGGCTGTAATTATAACAAATGATGATGTGTATCTTTTTCATTGTTTCAGGGGGATCACAATTCAGACGTTCATCAGATCACAAGAGAAAGAGATGAGCTTCAGCGAATGCTAGAAAGATTTGAAAAGTACATGGAGGATATACAGTCCAATGTGAAACTGCTCACAGCGGAAAGGGATAAACTCAGTGTCTTGTATAACGAAGTAAGCAATTGGTCCCAATTAATCCAACAGGTCATTTAAAATCAGTTGGCTGTAATGGAATCACTGTGAGTCCTGCATGTTTTCCCAGCACGTGGGACTCATGATTTCCCTTCCCAATTAAGATGAAAAGTAGTAGTAGTTTTGACTGTCATCTTCTTCTCAAAACAGATACTTCTCTTTTATGTTTGTTCTCCCTCTTTTCTAGCTTATCAGTGTGCCAGGTCAGTTATATTCTCTTTGTTCTAAAACTAACTGAACAGACCTTAGCTGTCTCTGTACCAAAATTTTCTTCAGCTTTAGACATGCTATCACATATCTGAATCTCAGGGATAAACTGGTTATACAGCCACTGTTTGAAATACTAGCTCTCAGTTAGCCTCTATGTGTAGAAGGAAGTTTCTGTCCCACCCAGTCCTGTAGCCACTTAGTTCCAAATAAACACACAGAGGCTTGTATTAATTATAAAGTGTTTGGCCCATTGTTCAGGCTTATTACTATCTAGCTCTTACAACTTAAATTAACCCATAATTCTTATCTGTGTTTAGCCATGTGACTTGGTACCTTTTCTCAGTAAGATGTTCTCATCTTGCTTCCTCTGCACCTGACTGGCAACTGTGTCTCTGCCTTTCCCCTTCCCAGAATTCTCCTAGTCTGCTAGCCCCTCCTATACTTCCTGCCTGACTGCAGGCCAATCAGCCTTTTATTAAACCAATATGAGGGACAAATCTTTACAGTGAATGAGAGCACTATCCCACATCATCTGTGTATGAGGAGATGACTCAGTTGTTCGAGTGCCTGCCACACAAGCTTGAGGACCTGAGGTCAGATCCCAACACATGAAAGCAGCATGGTGGCTCTCATCTATAATCTTAGCACTTGAGGGGCCAAGACAAGTGGGTCTCCAGAGCCTATTAGCCTAGGCTAGCCAGTCTGTGAGAGACGGTGGTGCATGCATGCTCTGAGCTTTGCTCCTGGGGAAAATCTACTCTGGAGAGGCCAGCACTGCCACAGCTTGGCCCACTACGGAGTCTGAGCTGGCACAGAGGGTGAGTTGACTGAACAAATCCTGGAGTCTGGTTTGTTGCACACCTATCTCTTATGAAGTCCCTTACTATTTTGACAGGAGGGATAGACATGTAAGTTAAAAGAGACATTGACTTTTGTGAGTGTTTCTAGTACCCACTTCTGAAGTTTCCCCACAGTAGACTTAGCTCTCAGCTTTCTTGAGTCTACCTAGTTAATTTTTCTCTGCTGTCTGCTTCTAGTTTCCAGTGTTTTGTGGCTGCATTTTCTCTTAGTCTTCTTGCCTTTGGGACTTTAGTGTTCCATTTTAACCCTTTTAATCTTATATTTATTGGTTTTGGGGAAGAAAAAGGAAGTAGCAGGTATTTAATGTATCCTTACCCCATACCCTTTTTAAAATGATGGACTATATCCGAAGTACTTTTCTATCTTCTAATGCATCAAGGCAAAGGAAGAGTTATCTGCCCTGAAAGAGGATTCCTCAAATAAGACAGTCTCCAACAGTCGTGTTAGTTGTATGGAAAAGGAGAAAGAGCGCGTATTATCTGACTTACGAAGAATTACAGCAGAAAAGGAAGCTCTAAGAGAAAAGTTGAAAGTAAGTAATTCAGTTTGCATCATTTTGAAAGGCACCTGTTGACTGTGCCCTCCCCGACTGCCTTCCTTTGTAACTGCACTTTCCTGTGAAGTTTCTGTGGAGAACACACATGGAGCTGGGGCTTGCATAGCAGCATGCCAGCCCAAGCTGAGCTGCCTCGTTTGTGTGTGACGGTAGCTAGAATTATTCCATCATGGATAAAGTGCTGTCCATAGCTGCTTTCATATCATGGTAGCAGAGTTGGGAAGTCACAGCAGACAAATCCCAAGACATTCCTATTCAGTCCTTGCAAAAGAACCAAGCCACACCCTGAACTCGGGATTGTTGTAGGTCAATAGGTCAATAGTAGTGTTCTTTTCTTCTTTACATAATGACAATGGTTATTTTTCACCTAGCAGACAATTTACCCATTTAATGAAAGGGATAGTTCAGTGGCTCTTGCTATCCCTTTTCTCCCTATTTTTCTTTTATAATTTGCACCATAATTAATCTTAGAAAAACTCATTATCACAGACCAAAACCTTGTATCCATTATAATAGCTTCAGCTTTCCTTAGCCTGCTCATCTGTGAGCAATACTGATTCACTTTCTGCCTCTCTGCCTCTGCCTTCTCTGGACATTTCATGTGAACTGAATCATTAAACATGGGTTGGTTTTTTTCATTTTGTGGTGTTGGGCATTGAACCCAGAGTCTAGCATGTACAAGACAATCACTCAACCCCTGAACTACATCCCAAATCCACATGTGTGTTTTAATGTTTGGTGTCTCTCATCTTGATATCTTTAAGGTTCACCCATGAGTAATGTTTGTATGTGTTTGTGTGAAGTTTTTGTTTCTCTTGGGTAGATTATAATTCTTAGAATTGCTCCCTAGTAAGTGTATTAATATATACAAAGCATTATCTCATAGCATATCCACATAGTTAGTTCTGAGTGTTCTTATTGTGGAAGCCATAGTTACTTCCAGTTAATATCATGAAATAAATGCATTGCAGCTAACCACTAAAATTAGGAACAAAAAATAAACACTTTATGCATAGTCTTTATGCTACAAATTTTCAGTTAAAGTTATATACCCAAAGACAGTGTAAGAATGTTTTTAATTAGAGTCTTTTGGAGTGCTGCCTTCTAGAAAAAAAAAAAAATCAGTTAAAATTACCAGAGAGAAAACTTCTGTTCAATATGGCATCCGTTAGCACAGCCACTCACTTACCCTTTTCCATATCTGTTGTAATGACCAGAAATGTAAAAATAGACTTTTAAAAAACCATATTAGTACTAGCAGCTAAGAAAAACAGCATTGAGATTAGCAGAACCCTTCTGGGTTGTAGGAGGTGGGCTTTTGTGAATTTCCAAGAGACCTTTCCTTTGAAAACAACACTATTCATCTGACTCCTCCAGCCTTCTGGAGTGTTTCCTGTCCGTCTTCCCAGAAGCCATTATGACTAAGCTCTCCCTGAAAGCTCGAGTGACAGCTGTCAACCAAGGCCATCAGTGCTGCCTCCTGAACAGCTAAGCCTTTTCCTCAGAAGGGTTCTGTTCCAAGTGCTTTTAACTGTCACAGTAGTTCTTCACAAAAGCCTTTTCTGATAGTTTCTGTTTACAGATAGAGACCTGAGTTATGATGAACTTAAATGTCTTGCCTAGCCTCACCCATCTGTATTTACCTGTCCATGTGTCTCCCCACCTTCTGCCCCACCTTGTTATGATTATCCTCTCACATGCATTATTATAGTGGGACCCTTTGTGCTCTGATGCATGTTTAACATTGATTTTAGACTCGCCTTTTAATGATGTAAATCTGGTCATGCTACTTCTAGTAAAGTTCATTACTTGTTGCAAGACCATTAGCAGTCACCCTGGCCTGTCATCTTTTTCCCAGCACTCATTTTTGCTATTTCCTACTCCTTTTCTTTCAAGGCCCCTGGCTTAAGAGACCATTTCTTGACATAAATTTTCTACACAGACAATCCTCCACCTCGTCAAATGTCCTTCTTTCTCTGCCTTGACTTGCCCTTTAATCCCAGGTTAAACATCAGAGAGTGAGCACCACATTCTAGATCCATTTTGATATGAAAACAAAGCTCCTTGCCTAGAAGCAAATTTACTTGTTTATATTTATTTTCCTTTATGCTTGAGAATTTCATGCATGTATAACAATGAAATATGATCATACATATTCTTAACCCCTCTCTAGCCCCCTTGTTTCAATTTTTCTTTAAAAAAATAATAACTCACTAACTCAGTTAGTACTGCCTATATGTGTGTAGTTTGGGGCATAGGAATCCTATCAGTGATTACAAAAGAATGATTCCCCCTCCTCAAACTATCAACTGCCAATAGCTCCTCAGTAAAGGGTGTGGCCTGAAGATCATATATCCCATTTATGCAACAGTCTTGGCTGGCTTGATTTTCTGTATGCCTTGTGCACATAATCCCAGCAGCTGGGAGGGCATGGGCGTGATGGCCATGCCATGTCCAGACTATAGCCTTTCACAGCACCCTTCCCATCTTCCAGCTCTCATGTCCTTCCTGCCTCCCCTCCTGTGATGTCCCCTATCCTCTGTGGGTGTGAGGGGTTGATATAAATGTCCAGGGTAAGGCTCTGATTCTCTGCAGTTAGGCAGTTGTGCATCAGGAGAGAAGCCCAGCTGTGTAGGTATGTAGGCACTTTGACAGCATGGCTATTTAGAACATTAGCACAGTAGCTGGTTCTACCCTGCAGACCATGACCTCAGCTTTGGGCCTTTGATCAGGCTACAGCATCAGACATGTAGTTCCCATGTGTGGTACAGGCCTAGAGTAATGAGAAAGGAGTTACCTGTAACAGCCACATCACTGTTGCCCTAGTGGCATGTCTTACCTGGCAAGTGAGTGTTGCAGCATGCAAAGTCCAGGGCTGGGAGTGACTCTTGCTGTCACCCTTCCTTCAGCAACCTGCATCGCACCTCTAGCACCATTTATTTATTTTGAGACAGGGTCTTGTGTATCTCAGGCTGATGTAAACTTGCTTTAGAACTGAGGATCACCTTGAACTCTTGACCTCCTGCCTTATTAGTTTCTTGTTTTAGGTCTGTCTTTTTTTTATGAGGCTGTATGTAATCTACATTGTCAGAGACTTTACTCATGGCTGCTCCCTAACACCTTGCTTGGTGTTTGGTATAGAGCATATATCAGCACTGTTGAAGTGATTTAATTAACACAGCAGTGATCCCTTTAACTAGATCTACAATGCAAATATCAAATATAGCTTCCTAAGGAATAGCATGAATATGAGTATACATCTTCACTAGGAAAACTCAGCGATCATTGCATTATGTGTCTTGGCAGTAGTTGGGACTTATGTGATGCAATATAACCAGAAAATGAGCCTTCTACTGTATCCTGACCAGCCAGTTCTTACAACTGGTCTTACTGCTGTCTTCCTGATTGTGTGTATGTCCTGTTTTGTTTTTTTTTTTGTTTTTTGGTTTTTTTTTTTTTTTTTTTTTTTTATTTTTTTTTTTTTGAACATTTTTTTTTTTTTTTTTTTTTTTTTTTTTTTTTTTTTTTGAACATCTGAGTTCTAGCTCAGCAGTAGAGCTATAACCTAGTTTGAGGAGTCAGCAGCACTGTAAGAAATAAATAGAGGGAGAGGGACATATATCTCCCCATGTGAGGGCGCATTCATGCCCCCGTGATTTGGTGTGCTGTTCTCAGTATGATGCCTGTGTTAACAAGGATCCATCCACCTACGTCTTTTTTAAATGAGTCCACTCCCTTTTCTTTTCTGTGTGACACATGAATGTCGGAAATGTTAACTTTCTAACTGAAAGAATGCTTTTATAAAATGTCTGACCTTTCTAGAACATTCATAGATTCTATGAAATAGGACACATATCTCTGCAACCTGATGTTACTTTACTTTTGTGATTGACACAAATAAACATTTTCTATAAAATTCTTTTTTAGAATATCCAAGAAATGAATGTTTTTGGGAACTCGGAATTGGAGAAAACTATTGAACATTTAACATATATGAATCACCAGGTAATTTCTCAAAGGATTTGGGGCATATTATATTAGATAAATGACTGTGCCAGTGATGCTCTTAATATACTGTATATTTTTTTGAAAACTAATATGTAAGGGGGAGGAGGGTGTGCTCTGAGACTTGTTACTTGGTTCAAATCTGGCTCCTATCTAGACCAGTTTCTTTGCTCTTCTGTCTCCGACAGGTTTTAATTTATGATGTAAAACTAGTAATTATTTCTCGGGCTTTCTGTGAAAATGTAATGGGTGAACAACACACATGCCACAGTGGTAGTGGCTAGCTGTGGTTATTGTGGTTTGGTGTTATAAATGCAATTATAGGATGCAGACAGACTAAAAAGTGAAGCTCACTGGTAATTTTCTTTATAATTAGCCCTTAGTACCTGTGAGATATTGCTCCCAGGACTTCTTCAGATACCCAAGGCAGAAGACTCTCAAGTTTGTTTTATGTTTGTTTTTTTTTTTATAATATTGCATGTAACCTATATGTCCTCCCATATTCTTTAAACTACATTTAGATTTCTTACAGTACTTTAACCATATAATGCCTTATACATTGTAATGTACAACATACAGAAACACAGATCAGTGAGTAAAGAATGATTATTGAATGAATGGCTATATATATTAAGATACAGAGAATAAGAAATTGGCTCCTGCCTGAAATACCCAGACATGATTTTAAGATTATTTACAGCTAGCTAGTCAAGGCTGAAGCACGAGGTTCACACAAGGTCTGCTGCCAATTTGAGCAGTAGCCAGGCCACTGAGAAACAGGGAAGCACCCATTCCTTCCTCAAAGCCTAGTCTTTCACAGGTTTATATTTGTATACCAGAGGTGAGCATGGGCCAGCCAAGCTCTCAGGACTTCTTATCCTGTTACAAAGTCTGTGACGCCTTTTTAGTGTGGCTACTTTCTTCAATCTGCCATCCCCTTGTTGGCCTCAATACTCGCATTTGTTTTCTGGCTGAACTGCTGTTTGCTGCCAGTTCTCACTGTAAACCTGGCTAAAGGTTGCCAGAAATAACCAAGCCACAGCATGAGTGCTTGACTACTTAACCTTTTCTTCTCCAGGTTAATTAGCATCTCCATATTGACGTGGTAACAGGTCTCAGGGAATGTACAAAATATTACAGTGTAATCCACAGGGCTTCTAGTCCTTTGTTCTCCAGCGTCCTTCCCCTCCAAAACCTATGAACCTGGCCTTTAGCTGTCCACATTCCCGTTAGCATTCTGAACCATGGCAATCAGAGAACCATGAAGATGGGAGGCAGGGAACATGATGCCATACCCAGCAACCTGCTTGCTTCTACCAGACCTTACTTCCTGAAGTTGCCACCACCTCCCCAAAAAGTGCCTCTAGCTGGGACCAAGGCTTCAACACTGGAGTCTGTAGTGAACATTTCATGTTCAAACCACAGCAGGAATGATAATGGCAACTGCATGTTGTCAACAGTTAATTTCTAGATATGTATTCCATATGAAAGGTCAGCAAGCTACAGTTCCCAGACCAAATGCACCAATTGCATTTTAGTGAAGATACTGACCACCTCATCTGCTGTGTGTCTGTCAATATTAACTATCTATTATTGTGCTTCAATGAAGTGGTGGTGACTGATGATAGATCCCACAAGGCCTAAAGTATTTATTTGAATGAATATGTGATTATAAGTCATACAGTAGAGTGCTATTAAGCAGAAATACAATGAAAGTTACGAACATCAACATGTATGACTGGTACAAATGCCTGTTGCACCAAAACAGTATGTTACAGAAGAAAGCATGTAGTCTGAGTTCACTCATCTAAAGTTCAGAAAAAAGCAAAACTAAGCAGTGCATGGCTTAGGAAGGCATGCCACCATGATGCACTGACTAAAAGCAAGGTGCTTAGTGCTGTGGTGCATGCCTGTAGATTGAGCATGTGGGAGGCTGAAGCAGGGTGATCATTTGAGTGTAGGAGGTCAAGGACAACCTTGGACCATAGCAAGATCCCATTTGAAAAACAAAACAGAAAAGAAAGAAGATCCAGGATTATAGGTTTGTGTGGCAGAAAAAGGATGTGACTAAGGCCTGCCCATGGAAGGTCAGATAATATTTTTTAACAGATACTCTTTTTATTTTTATGATTTCTTCATATTGTATATACTCATATGGGGAAAATAGGCATATTTGCTTGTTCATTTCTACATGAAGTATGGTTTTAATTACAATAGCAGTATTATTTATTTCAGTATCTCTTTGGTAAATTTATTTGCATTCTTTCACTCCCAATTTGTCTTTCTGTTTTTTTTTTTTTTTTTTTTTTTTTTCTAAAAGAATTTTAGCATAAAGTGTAAGGTACCATCCTTTTTTTTAAAAAAAAAAAAGCAATCCAGTTAGGAATTGCTTTTATTGGCATTTCATTGAATTTTTAATTTGGTGAAATTTTAATATATTTAAAGTATTACGGTCCTACCCAAAGAAGCATGGCACTCTCAATAGAGAGTCAGGTCTTATTTTATGCATTCAAGGAAAACGCTTACTTTGTTTCTCAAATAAATCTCAACCTTTTTGTGGTTACATTCTTTTCAGCTCTCAGTTTTGTATAATTCTTGTCTACTTATTGCAGGTTTGGATTGGTTGGGGGGGGCAGTCTATTCATTCTAAAAGCTGGAAGTGAACCATAGAGTTTTTTGTGGGTTTTGTTTGTGTTATAGGAAGTACCTTTGATTTTTAATGTGGCTTGTCATCTCCCTTCCTGTTTCATTGCTGTCATTTATGTTTTACTGTCTTCACTGTAATAATAGTGAGGAAAGGCAAGTGGATGCACTCATCTTCACATCTCAATCTTAAGAGTACAGATGATGTTCAGTGTTTGAAAAATCTAACATATTTTCATAATTGTCTTCCAGAAATATTATCAAAGAGTAACTATAAAAAATAAGACATACATTACCATATATATGCTTATTAATGTTTTAAATTTAAATTGTAGTTTGAAAATGAAAAATATGAATTGCAATCTAAAATATTAGCAATGAAAGAAACAGTAGAGTCATTACAGAACAAAGCAAAACTCCAAGCTCAAAAGCTTAGCCATGTGACTGGCGACTCATCCCATCAGAAAACCGAGATGAACTCTCTTAGGTAAGTCTGTAAAGATTTGTTGCTTCACCTCTGGACATGCTTCTTTGGTTATGCAGTACTAACCATGGTGTTCTGCTCTGTGTCTTTGAACAGTAGTTTCTAAGTTGGCCTCATAGCTCAGTCTTCCTGGAGCCATTAGGAGGGGTGGAGGGAAGTCAGGAGGTCTGACTTAGTGAGTGTGTCTGGAGAGGACTGGGTATCCATAGTTCTGAAACTCTCACTAGTTGATATGATCTCCAGAAGTTGTCGACACCTTAGTAAGTACTTGAGATTCTGTGCTCTGTAGGGAAGGGCTGCTCCTGGGCTCTTAGAACCTCCTCTACATGGGCCATTCCCTCCTTTTTCTTGCCTTTTTCAAAGTAATAGGAATTCCAAATGTTTTAATGTCTTCTTTTAACCTTTTCTGATTTAGAAAATGCAAAATTAGCCCAGGGGCAGGAAAGCTAACTCTGATAGCACACGGAGCATGAATTTGAGACAAGTGATAAGCAACAAAGGTCATGGGTCAGGATTGAGACAGTAGCTATGAACTTTGAGGACAAAAGGCAAATTTAAGAAAGTTTTCTTTCATAAAATCAAAAGGTGACTTATATGGGAGTCCATATTGTATCATTGGTTAGCCATTCATCAGTTTCAAGTATATAAAATTTAAAGAAATAAAAGCAGGCTGTGTTAGCTCCCGCCATTGTAAAGCTATCATAAGCAAAAATGACTAAATAAATAAAACAGAAGGTAACTGAAGGTTAGGAGAAAGGCTCTGCTCTGAAGAGTCGAGGAATCTCTTTGTCTTAGTTATATCAACCCTAAAAATTAGGAAGAAATTTTCAAATGTCAACAAAATTTTTATCTATGAAACTCAGTAATGAAGCAGTAACTGCAATCAAATTCTAGTGATAACAGTTTTAAAAGGGTTGATTAAATTACAACGGGAAGGTTATTGGGCAGTAAATACTGTAGAAAATTAATGAGTTCAAGAATTTCACCTACAGTTCAGAAAGACAAAAAGAGATGAAATAAAACAGACCCTGTGTACAAAACCAGGAATCACAACAAGATAATAGAAAACTAGAGAGAGACTATCTCTAAGAACAGTGTGTCTTTCACATTCTATTGGTAAAAACTTGAGTTCAAGATATCAGGTCTAAATTCAGCAATACACACCACAAATAAAACCTTTAGAGAAGTGGAAGTACATTGTCTAAACCTTGTGCTGTTTTCAGTGTAGTTTGTAGATTATTCCTTTAATCCCATGGTGTCCGATACAAGAAGCTGATTCTCAGGTAGATGAGGTCCATGCTCCTTTGTACCTCCTGGGCCATCTTCTCTTTCCCTTCCTGTGTTAGGAACTGTCCTCACCAAATCTCCACGCTTTCAAACAGGCCTCCTGGATCAGGCACAACTCTCGTGGTAGAAATAGAGGGTCTTTGGTCTGGTTTCTTGGTGTAGCATCAGAAGACAGTATGAAAACTGCAGTTTGAAAATGTTAATGACTCCTGTCTCTCTTGTACTGCAGTATTTAATGGTCTAGCAGTTTATAACCTAACCCTAACATCCTCAGTATAATAAGGGAATGTCTGTGTGCTGGGATGATGACAACTAATGCCCCCCCCCCCATACTAGCCAGAGCTGGATCAGCAAGCTTGCTGACCATGTAGGCCATGAAGTTTGTTCTCACCTTTAAAAACTGGCTTCAGACATGAAAAAGTCACTGTAAGCCACATGTAAGTGGATGAGCATGGTTCTATTCCAATACAGTTTTATTTGGATTTCATTTAATTTTCATGTCACATGTTTTCCTGTGAAAAGTTTTTTCGCTTACATAAACATAAAAACTCTTTGCAACTAGAAAGAAATAAGCAACAGGCCATAGTTTGTATAACCCTTGCTCAAGGACAAACTGTTTTCTAGCCCAATTAGACAATTCACTTTTCTCCATAACCCATGACCTCTGAGGGGGGGGATCGATGATTATGCCAATAGGTGTCAGTTGTTTTACCGGGATTTGTTTACATATATTCAGAAATATGCAGGTATATTTCAAATGTTAGAGAGATTCAGAAATACTAGATATATTCAGCTATATACAGTTAGTTTCCCTGAGAAATGTTCACTAAGGAATTAAGAGTCATTTTAAATAAGGGAAACAAGATTCATAAGCTGTGCAGGATGGATACCTAAACTGCATTTTCTTAGCACTGAGAACAAGAGTGTTGTTACTGAATGACAGCGGCTGATGCTAAGATTGTTCCATCCTTCTTCCTTTTCTGGTGGACCACGTGATACTATTCACAGCCTTCATAATGGGCTGGAACCTTGGCCTCATAGGAGAGGCTCCAAGAAAACTCACCAGTAGCTTTCCTGTAATAGGCCACTGAATTTCCAGACCTACCTCTCTTAGATGGAACTTCATTTTAGAATTTGAAACATTTATTGTGGATGAAGAAACCTTTAAGATATGTTTTAGATATACTCTGTCATGAAAGGAAATCATGAATTTTGTCCCATAAACTGAGAGTGCAGTATATAATCGGTATAATGGAACTATGGAACTATGGAATTTGAGGCTGAGTGGATATTTGAGCCAGGTCTATTAGATGGAGAGCCAGAATGAAGTTCAGTTTGACTGCTTTTTCTTTTGCTGGGAAATCATTTCTTTCCTCTGTCTATGAAACTTTTAAAGCTAAGAAACTAGTTCATTTTTACTGACAACTTTGAAGAGTTTCTTTTTGCATTTACAGTGAGTGAAGTGCCAGCTATCAGCTTCTGGTGAGCATCCCTCTTGGTTTTCCCTAGGAAGATTCTGGGTAGCAGTGCCTCAGTGAGATGTTTGTGTTGTCCCTCTCTTCTCTACACTAGAAGAGCCAAAGCCTTTTCTAGGACTCACCTAAAGGGCTTCCTTTAGATTTCTAACAGTTGCGATGCTATCCTGGCTGCCTCTATCAGCTCCTCTCCCGTGAGCAAACCACCCCATTTATAAAGTTACATTCACAGGGGTCATTAACTCTGCCTAGAGTTCTAAGCATTGCTGACCACTTACTCTTCAGCAAGGCCTCTGTGGGCCATTCCATTTTCCTGTCTGCATTCTGAGTAGAGAGCAAAATGAGGCAGCCTGGCATTGCCCATTGCCTTTTCTCTGGTAGTTTTGTGACTTTGGACAAGTAAATTATTTCTATAAACTTGGGATAATGTTTCCAATGGAACTTCTCTAGGAACATAGGTACATGGTACCTCCTCTTATGCTGTCCCCACACACAATGGCTCTAGGTTCTGGGAGCAACCATGTAGACTGCAGAAGCTTCTCAAGCGCAATTGCCTGGACTTTGTGTCTTTCTTACTTGGTTTGGTTCAGTTGTTTAGTTCTGAAGAAGTCAGTCCATCTTGATTGTCCTTCCTGCCTCTCAGTCATCAAGGTTCACTTGCTGTGAGGACACCCAGGGTAATGTTTGTTTCAGAATACCCCAGCATTTCTATAAAACTTCCTTATTTCTATACAGATATCCCATTTTACTAATTATTTTGGGAAGCAGACATCTTCCTTATTAGGCATTTCTAAGTCAAGCTGCCATTAGTATCTTCTTGAGTTTCTTGTCCTCCAAGAAAACCCTTCCTTTTGGAAGCTATTCCCCTCAAATGACCTGAGGTGAGAATGGTCCTTCCAGCCAGACCGGGATATTTGGCAGCCTGTGACTGAGAGCCAAGACTTCTGTTACAGCTTATAGGATGCTCCTTCTGAAGGGGTAGTTACTTCCCTAGTAACAGAATCTGGAGACTCTTCACCAGGACTGCCCAGCTTCCACGAATCCTTTCCCTGTCCCCCAGTCAACCTTTAGTCTGACCCCATTGCACTGTAAGACATGCCTACCTTCTCAGCATACTCTGACCTACAGCCACCTTCTGCTTGGAGTCAAAGAAGCAAAGTTACAAGCTCTCATGGTCAGGATGGTAAAGACTTATGGAGAGTCTGCAGTGTCCAACCATGTTATAAAAACGGGGCTTTCTCTTTGCCTCCACTATCAGAAAATAGGTTTTGAGGAAAAGGGTTAGGAAACAAAGGAGAACTTTAAAACTACCACAAAACTTCTAGAAGAGAATATACAATTAATTACATTTTTATACCATATTATTTTTAGGAAGATGGAACCATTTTGAAAAAGAATGGTGGGCAGCAAGATTAATATTGTATAATAGAATACCATTGATTATACTGGAAGAGCTTTAAACTAAGAAATAAAAGAAACTTAAATACATGGAAATATTTTAGGCTGCTTATTTAACAAAGCGATTTCTGTGAGAGATAAAGAATGCAATTGTTTTTGTCCACTGTTTTAGGATAGTAAATGAACAACTACAGCGTTCACTTGATGACTGTCAACACCGGCTTGCCATAAAAAGAGGTGAACATGAATCGGCCCAAGAAGAAATTAAAATTCTGGAGGAAAAACTAGGTGAGCCCTTGGAAATTTTGCTTTTGCTAACCTTGATTGCGTCCATCTAACAAGCATCCTTCTCTGTGTAGAGAAACTAAGCCATAAGATGACATCACAGGATGAAGAAGTTCACACCATGAAGAAGACCATTGGTGTGATTGACAAGGAGAAGGACTTTCTCCAGGAGACTGTCGACGAGAAGACGGAAAAGATCGCCAGCCTGCAAGAAAGCCTCACCAATAAAGTATGTGTCTGTCACACGTTCTCCGGCATCTTGGCACAAGAGACAGTTATTCTCCACTTGAAACATGCAATTCTTACTGCCCATGGGTGATTCCCGAGACCCACAGCTATCTTTGACAGATCTAAATTTCCTTCTAACCAGTAATTGGAATCCTTAAGATGGGTTCTGATACATTTCTAGAATGTGGTTTTTGTCTCATTAAGGGAACACTTTAAAGAAACCACTTCAGTTCTTAGGTGGGTAGAAACATGTCCAGATGTGACATACAGATGGATATAGAAGTGTGTTTACTTAGTGCTTGCTTTATGTGTGATTTATGTCATTAAAGTGTATATTTAGCTACTTACCATCTAAATATGGTAGATATGCAAATTTAGTAAGGATGATTCTGTATGAATGACTTTTTAGAATCTTTATGTTTCTGTGATTTCTTCAGGAGAAAGCTATTGCCCAGGTGAAGGTCACAGTCACAGAGTATGAAACGTCTTTGAAGTAAGTAATCAATGAAAGGGCATTCCGCTTGAGAACTGTTCAGAGAATGAGGGCTTACCTTGTTGGCAGTCTGGTGAGAGGAAACTGTCTCCTGTGAAGTTCCCGGTTTTGTCCCTGGAACCTTGCTTTCTCCATCCCTGCTCTGACTTGTTCTCTGCCTCTGTGGTACCCTATCGCCTGTGCTTTTATCTGCTTGCTCTTTGTGTTTATGTACTCACCTGTTCAAGTCATCATCTCATCCTAGATTGCACTGATAGCCAGTTTTTACATTTGTTCTTCAGTTAAACTTACCCTGAGCACTCTAAAAATTTTATATTTTGTGTCTGGTCTCCAGAAAGAATTTAAGCCATCTAAAAACAAAAGTCACTAATTATATTTATTTGGCATGCCTTTATGTTTTATATAATAGTGGAAATGTAAACACTAAATATTTAATGTAGCTTTATATTATGTTTTGTTCCTAACAGTTGAAAATGTTATGTTTGCTTAACTTGTGGAATAATAATATGTATTTTGTGGCTTTATTTGCATATAATGATTGATAGGAATGTAAAGTGCATGAGTGTCCAAAGGCAGCAGCTATACTCTCTGTACTCGAACACTTATTGAGATTGTTATAGTCTCATTTTAAGTAAACTAGAGTTTTCCATAATGCTTATTATTGCCACACCACTCTTCCACAGCCAGCTAAAGGACACTTTGGCTAATCGAGACCGAGAGATAAGCAGCCTTCGCCGCCAGCTTGATGTGGCTCACAAAGAGCTTGATGATGTTGGGAAGTCTAGAGAGATCTCCTTTAAGGAAAACAGAAGGCTACAAGATGACCTGGCCACGATGGCGAGGGAAAACCAGGTGTAGTACCAGGCAGAGATTTCCATGGAACTTACTTATTTGCTAAGTATTACACTTCTAAGAATGGAAGACATGGAACTCCTTGAGGGGAACAGTGGCTGTCCGAGTGTTAGCAAGGATAGTTTTAGAATGCAGCTGTCACAGGCCACCTAATCAGCACAGCTGCAGTCTCCTCCATTTGGAGTTGAACTTTTTTCACACTTGAGTTTGTTTGTTTGTTTGTTTTGTTTTGTTTGACATAGGGTCACATATAGCCCAGGTTGGCCTTGAAATCCCTATGTAGCCAAGGGCTGGTCCTGACCCTCATCTCTGGCCCCTCAAATGTGGTATTGACAGGTATGTGTCACCAGGCCTGATACCATTTGGTTTTTGTTGCTAGGGAGCATAGCTTTCTCTGTAATGGAAGTTATTGTCACAGCATTGGGTGAGGACAGCAGAGTCACCCTTAGGGCAACTTTTCTCTATTTACAAAGGACCCATGACAAGTTTTAGTAGTTTGTGCTTACTTCCATTATATTAGAGATACATCTGTAGTTAAGTAAAGAGATATTTTAAATGGCAAATATTGTAAGGTAGTAGTTTTGTTTTTAATGGTATATTACAGGATTATGCTCTAAGGACCAATGATTTCTCTTATATTTAGAAAATTACTTTTAGTATTACTCAATATAAATCACATGGTAGATATGTTAACTTTTTTTATGTCAACTACTGACCATAACTGGCCCCGATGTAAAATCAAATGCAAGGGCAATACTGTCATGGGAGCCTTGTGGAAAAGTTTGCTGAAAAGTCCAGATCAGGGATGGGGAGATGGCCCAGTGGGTAAGAATGCTTGCTGTGAAATGAAAGTCGGAGGTTCTGAGTTCAAATCCTCTATACCTATACAAAAGCCTGGCATGACTGCCTGCCACTCCCAAGTTGGGGGTCATAGAGTAGCAGCTCTCAGGAGCTTGTTGAAAGGCCTGTCTTGAGAGAATGCGGGAGACGAATGGTAATGAAGGATGCCTGGCATCCTCCTCTGCTCTCTATCTGTGCACATGAGCTATGTGCATAACACACACACACACAGTCACTCAGAGAAATACATGAAAATAACACAGTAGAGATTTTCCCCTTGTTTCGATTCCAAAGGATATATTTGACATGACCAAAGCTTGATGCTGGCTCTGTCTTGCCTGACTGACTTATAGGAAATCTCGATGGAACTGGAAGCAGCGATACAAGACAAAGAAGAGATGAAGAATAGAGTTCACAAGTACATCACCGAGGTGTCGCGGTGGGAGAGCCTGATGGCTGCAAAGGTGAGTCGGCTTGCATTTCACTCTAGTTTCTAAGAACTCTCTTTTGTCTTTAATTCTGCCTCTGGTATAAGATACTGGACATTTGATATTCCATTTGAGAGTAGAGGTCTTTCCTACTAACTTTATATTTCTGCCCATGGACCTTAGTGTAGTGCCAATACACATACTGATGTTTCCTAAGTTCAAGCAGTTCCCTGTGGTGTGTCTGTATTTATGATATACACGTTCCATTGACAGTATCGACTTAGAAATAACGTAATTGTTCTTAAACTAGGAAAATGAAAACAAAGACTTACTAGACAGATTCCAGATGCTTCACAACCGTGCTGAGGACTGGGAGATCAAAGCCCAGCAAGCTGAAGGGGAGAATAGCTCGGTCCGCCTGGAGCTGCTGTCCATCGACACAGAGAGGAGACACCTTCGAGAACGAGTAGAGCTCCTCGAGAAGGAAATCCAGGAGGTAATGCTTCGCTGTCCAGGGAAGAAACCACTCAGCAAATGACACACTTAGAGGCATGAGATGGCCCAGAGTGTGGGAAGGAAGCCTCATTGTGAGGGAGGGTACAGACAGAACTATCAAGCCAAGAAGCCAGACTTAATGGCTTTCAGAGGTATTTCAGCATGCCCATAATACCCTGAGGCAGCCAGTAGTGTGACTGGATAACTTGAGGGTGGAAGCCACCAGAAGCCATAGGACTTAGGATTGGGGCTAGCGGTAGTCCCACTGTCCCTGAGGATTAAGAAAGTGAGCCCATCCTGGGAGACCCAGGGACAGTGTATTAGGGTCACAGATAGTTACCTCTAAGACTTGAAACTGAATAGAAGTTGTCCTGCTTGATTACAGACTTACCTTGGACTAGGGCTATGGTTGGCATCTTACACATCTCCTAAAGACCTGTGGGCTAAAGACTTGGTCACCAGCCTGCGATGTTACTGCAAGGGGAAGTGGAACCTCACTGAGGAAGTTAGCTCTCTGACCTTGTTGACAGTGGTGTCTTTGCAGATGTGGTTAAGGTTAGATGGTGCTGGGAAAGGTAGACCATGTCTTAGATAAGGGAAAGTTGGGATATGGGAGAGCAGTGTGAAATCACAGGAGACAGAGATGCCCACAAGACAAACACCAAACCACAAACACCATAGAGTTGTCTGCTTCAGAGTCTCCAGAAGGAGCTAGCCCTGATAACTTGACATCTGGGTTTGCAGGGCTAGAGCAATGGCTCAGTAGTTAAGACCTCTGACTGCCCTGTCAGAGAACTTGGGCTCACAACAATGCCTAACTCCAGTTTTAAGGGGATCTGATGCCCTCTTCTGGGCTCTGTGGGCACTGCATGCACATGGTGTACAGACTTCAGGCAAAATACCCTTAACACATAAAGTTAAAGAGAGAGAGAGAGAGAGAGAGAGAGAGAGAGAGAGAGAGAGAGAGAGAGAGAGAGAGAGAGAGAGAGAGAGAGATACCATAATCGAGGGAACCACTGTAGGTTTGAAGAGAAAACTGACTCTAGAGAAATGTCCAGAGCCCTACAAGGATGACCACAACTAACAATCTGAGCAACATTGGAAAGACTACCTTAAATGCCCTTCCCTGATAATGAGATTGATGACTAACTTATATGCCGTCATAAAGCCCTCAGCTGGTAGCTGATGGAAACAGAAGCAGACACCCACAACTAAACACTGACCTGAACTCCTGGAATCCAATTACAGAGAAGGAGGAGTGATAAGAAAAGGGGTCAAAACCAGGATACAGAAACACACATAGACAGCTGACCTGAACAAGGAGGATCTAATGAGCCCCCAGACTGACAGCTGGGAATCCAGTATGGGACTGACTCAGACCCCCTGAACATAGGTCTCAGTTAGAAGGCCTGGGCAGTTTAAGGGACCTCTGACTCTAGAACCAGGATGTATCCCTGGTGCATGAAAGGATTTTGGGAGCACATACCCCATGGAGGAATACTTCCTTAGCCTAGAGGCAAGAGGGAGGATCTAGTCCCTACCCCAAATGACTTCACAGATTTTGATGATCCCTCCTGGAAGGCATCACCCTCCCTGTGGAGTTGGGGGGGGGATGGGATGGGAGGAGGGCCAGG
The DNA here is from genome assembly GCF_943737965.1 of Phodopus roborovskii. Classification (NCBI taxonomy): domain Eukaryota; kingdom Metazoa; phylum Chordata; class Mammalia; order Rodentia; family Cricetidae; genus Phodopus; species Phodopus roborovskii. Next base: position 25,612,588 of record NW_026126525.1, on the reverse strand, counting down.
GGTATGGGAGGGAGGGAGAGGGAACTGGGATCAATATGTAAAATAAGAAAAAATTTTATATATATATATATATATGTATATATAATTTTATATTTTAATATATACATACATACATACACATACATATATATGTACATATATATATGTACATATATATATGTTATAAAGTCATCATGAAACTACAACAACAAAAAACCCGCAAAAAAGAAAAAGGAATAATGGCTTGCCACCTCCAGATCTGAAGGGGAAATGATGCCATTCAGGATTATTAGTGACGTTTCTGTCATTGTGATAAAACACCATGACCTGAAGGAACTTAGAGGAGAAAGTTTATTTTGGTTTCCAGATCCAGGAGAATCCATAACAGGGGTCAAGGGAGGCCTGGCAGCAGGAGGCAGGAACAGGGAGCTGAGGTCACACCGTCAGCCACACATAGAAAGCAGAGAGTAAGCAAGGAGTGGGCAAGATTGTAAACTCTCAAGGCCCATCCCCAGTGATGTCCTTCCTCTATCAAGCCTCCTTGTCCCCAAATTTCCATAGTCTCCCGAGCACCACCAAATGGGGACCAGGTTCAACTTTATGAGCCTATGGGGGCCACCAAACCAAAGCATCACACCCATTTTGCAGCAGTCTGTAATGACAGGCCTCCACACTATAGAAGAACTACAGATTCTGTATTAACGAAATGCTTCTCTACTTTTAATAGTGTCTCTGGCGAGACCTTAATGTTTTATTCTTTATTATTGTTAATATTCTTATGTGATGTATAAAATGGGTTGTTACAGGTTTTTTGTTTTGTTTTGTTTGTTTTTATAGTTCGGAGGCTGGAACTCTGGGCCTTTGTGCCTGCTAGGACAGTGTCCTACCTGTGAACCACATTGTTAGTCTGGCTTCATGTGCTTGTGTTTGTTTGCTCAGTGTACTAATATTGAAAAATTCAAGTGTTTACTTTTTTGTAGCTATGATATCTAAGAATCTTCATTGTACAATATTGGCTTTTAATTGATTTCTGTGAACTATACTAAAAGAAAAAATTAGCCTTTTAAGAGTGGCTGTCTTCCTGAAACACCAAAGTGGAATTTACATAAATTAATAACTATTGCATAATTTTAAATGATAAGAAGTTTAAAGTGGGTTAATTTAGGAAAGTCTTATCAGTATTTCAATTTTTTCATTATTTCAAAATTACTGAAATCTTATAAAGTTGGCCAATGAAACTAAACTAAATTTAATTATAAATTCAAGGATTTAGTTTTAAAATAAACTCTAGTTTTAAAGTTTTGAATTTAAAAGAATGATTTGGAAATATATATAAGTATATTCACATAAAATGTTACTATTTCATGAGAAAATACTATTATAACAAGGAATATTTATGAAAAAAACCTTTAAAATCATATTCACACTATTTTAGCATAATTTTCATGTTTGTTTCTTCTAAATGTATACATGAGATATTTAGTCATGATAATTAATAATTATATGTTCTTCCTTTTGCGCGTGTTAAGTAGGCCATCTTAAAATAGCACATTACTTCCTGAGAATGTTATAGCATGTATACAAATTGGCACTTGTTTTTCTGAAGTGTATTTGTGGACACACAAGTTCCTGAAGCTGTCTTTGAAGGCTTGCACTCAAATGACTGGATCTTCATGCTTTGCTTTCTTTACTCAGCACATAAATGCACATCATGCTTACGAGTCTCAGATCTCATCAATGGCAAAAGCCATGGCTCGGTTAGAAGAAGAACTGCGATGTCTTGAAAATGAGAAGGCAACAGTGTTAAGTGATATGTCATCTCTCCGAGAACTTTGCATTAAGCTCGACACGGGCAAAGACCTCATGACCCAACAGCTGAATTCCAAAAGTTTGGATCTGGAGAGGGTAGGTGCTGAGACAGTGTCGGGCACATTGCTTTGTGGGACCCTTTAGGCACGGTTGCACTTTACGTTCCCTTTTCGTGTGTTCTCCGTTAGGTCGTTTTGACAGCAAGGTTTTGATAACTCAATATGACTACAGATTCTCTGCCAAGATTTTCTGTCAAGCATAAGGATGAGCTGGGATGTAGTTTAGTGGCGAGTCCTCGCCTTCGTGCATGATGTTCTGGGTTTGGTCCCAGTGCTATAAGAAAATAAAAAGGATAAAATTGGGTTTGAAATAGATGGTACTTAACACATTAGGCATTTTCGAACTGTAGATCAGGAACATACATTCTTTTTCTGTCTAAAAGTAAAATTTGATTGAAAGATTAAACAGTTTTTTTTTTTCTGAGTGAAATAGTTGAATTTTTCTTGATTTAAAAAAAAAAATCTCAAGGCATTTAAATTATTAATTAACTAAATCTCCTTTACTGGACTTCCCCATTCCCAAATTGAGACAAGCTGGTGTGTGCTCTCACAGGAGTATATCTTTAGGGTTTACTTGCCAGTCCATGTACTGAGAATAACGATACTAGTTTGACTTAGTGGTCAAAGAGTAAGCCTACTGCATAGACCAGGGAACCTTATTAGCTCATGGCCTGGCAGCTGGGGGAGGTGGTAGTCATTGGAGGGGTGAAGCGTGCCTTAAAGCCAAATAGGCCCTAAGTGAAAACAGCAAAGATAACTTTAAAACTGTGATGCTTTTTTTATGACTAAAGAAATGTTTTGAAGTCTTCAACCAGTATTCAAAAATGGAAATTGATATCAATTACTATTGTAAGATAAATAATTTTCAGACTAAGCCTAAGTTTTTACTAAATTTCTCTTTGTTTTTCTTGTAGGCAATGGCAGAATTAGAAAATGTAAAATCAGAGTCAGAACTATTAAAAAAACAACTGACAAGTGAGAGACAGACCATTAAAAATCTTGAATCGTTGTTAGCTACGAACAGAGATAAGGAATTTCATTCCCATCTGACCTCCCATGAGAAGGACACAGAAATCCAGCTGCTGAAAGAGAAGTTAACCCTCTCAGAAAGCAAATTGTAAGTGTCATGGAGCAACCTGTGTGGGGCAGTGCTGTGGTAGGGAGGACACTGTGGGAGGGTGATACAAAATCCCCGGACCTGGCTTTCTTGCCTGGTGCTGCTGGACATCTGAAGAATGAAGCTGTAGATGTGTACATCCTCCCCACCTCCAGGTGGCACTGTGGGAGTGAGAGGGGAAGAGTGAGCTTCAGGGAAGAACCTGGATTTGAGGAGTAAGCAGAGCTCCAGAGGGTCAGGTTGAGCTGTGTTATAGATGGACAAAGGCTTAGAGCAGGTGACATCTGGTCCTCATAAGTGGCCATCACCATGGATGAGAATGGGCTTTTTACAGGGACTTGGGGAATGGAAAACAGTGTTCCTCCAGGGATAAGAGGCAAGGAAGGACCAATTTACATCTCTGTTCTAGTTCGTGTTCTGCTGCATGTGCAGCATATGCCACCAGCTCCATGACTGACAATAACCCAAAGAATGCCAAAGAAGCCGGAAGTTGAGAGGGTCACTGTTGAAAAGCCAGAGAGCCTTGTCTGTTCTTAAGCAGCACCTCTGTTTATATTTGCTCTTGACCTCCAAAACAGACTGTTCATTTCTATTCCTGAGATCTTTACCTTTGTTTTTAAGAACTACCCAGAGCCGAGAAACCTCCATGCTACGAGCTAAAGTGACACAATTTCAGGCAGATTATGAAAATCTGAAAAGGCAGATTTCAAACGAGAGATATGAACGGTAAGACATTTCTGTTTAACACTAAACAGTATTCCTACATATCTTCTATCCTATTCAAAGAGATTTAATATGGCTTGCAAATAGCGAGCTTCTTTAGTATTAAGATATAAGATAAATTTCTTGGCTAATTCTCCCATGGAGCTAAAGATTCTGTAAGAGATAGCATCCCTGCAGTAAGGAAAATAACTCTGTTATAGGACTGCTTTTTGCAGCATTCTACGGGGTGACAGTGAGGTGTAGATGGGGAGATAGCAAAGGTCCCTGCAAGAGGCCCCAAATACAGTGCATTCGGAAGCCTTGAATGCATTTCAGAGATGCTGCTGCTGATCGTATCCTAGGAGCAGCTAGCAGGTGTGAGCTGTACACCCAGCATGCCTACATGATAGGAAACTGGAGTCACACTTGTACATGACAGAGCCACTGTTAAAATACAAACATACCTGTTTATATAGCCCTTAACCTCTATAATATATTCCCTGCTCCTTAGTCATTTTCATGCTCATAGTTCAGTTCATTTGCTTTAGGTTAAAACATTGAGTCCCTAAATATTGCAGAGACGTAACCTGCTTTATCAGGTAAACCACGTCAGATGTAGTGGTGTGTACCTGTGTCCCAGCATACAGGAGACTGAGGCAGAGGGATCAGGAGTTTAAGGCTAGCGTGGGAGACCAGTGTCCAAAAAGAAATGAATTAAAATCAGTCTACTTTTCAAGTCAACAGCCAAGTTATATTTCTCTGTTGTTCTTTCTGAGACACCTGGGATTTGTTCTCAAGAGGCTAAAATTGCCTATTAGATCGTTTAAAAAAAATTAATCCTACTCCATTTGCATCAAACTTAAGTGATACGCTGTGTGGAGTGTCAGGGGTTTGCTGCTAAGTCAGTGGTTATGACTTCAAATAGAAATGAATTTTATTGTAGCAGTGGTATGAAAGCTGTGGTGATTTTTTTTTTTTGAAATTTAGAAAATAGAGTGCTAAACTGTATATAATTATTTGTCTTTCTTAATGATAAGTACACTTTTCTGTAATCCTAAGACCCTCCGTCATGCTCTGAATGGCCCAGAGTTAAAGATCCATCCCCTTTCCTTAGCCCTGGGCCTCAGAGAAGCCGAGGGCCTTGAGAACACATCTTCCCTGCTCTTTACTGTCAAACTAAGTGAAGTTCTCTCATGGGCACTATCAGCCAACCTCAAGACAAAACCTGCTTCTTGTGGGTGGGAAGAGGCAGCAAAATAATTTAGGTAGTCCAGTGCTTAATCCCTCAGAGACCACAGTACACGAGCAGGGTTCTGCATGTTCATTCTCATTTCTTAGAGCGAGGGAGAAATCTGGAGAGAGAAAGTCTTCTGAACTGTTATTGATGTGGTAATATTGAGAACAGGAAAGGTTTGAGGAACTGTGCTAAGAAGGAAAGTTGTATTGAGTAACTCAAGAAAAGGCCCACGCCAGAGACTGAGGAGCCACAGAGGAAACAGTGGGCACTGGCAGATTCTAGACAGGAAAGAATGTGATGAGAAAGTGGGCTCTTTTGTCTCCGATGTTTGGGAGATTGGAGCACAGAGAAGCCTAGAGTTATGTGTAAAGAGAGATGAGAAAGGGGGTGGGGTGGGGCAGAGGAAGGAAACATCCAAAATGAAAGCTCTGTACTCAGCCTGGGACTGCAGTGACAAGTTAGTGACATAAAACTGTTATGTGATTGCTCCATACATAGACTTCTAAATAACTGCTTTTGAGTTGATACATCCATGCGCACACACACACACACACACACACACACACACACACACACACACAAGAATGAATATAAATAATAAGTGTCAGGAATGATGGTACACACCTGTAATCCTCAAACTCAGTAGGCTGAGGCAGGAGGATTGTGAGCTTGAGGCCAGCTTGCCCTACATAGCAAAACCCTATCTCAAGAAGTGGGTAAGAAATGTGTAACTGCAGGGGCAGAAGCAAGTGTAGAATTGTATTGACTTATTGGAGGATGAGTTTCCCCTCAGCTGGAATCAGTAAGGACTTTGTAAACCATGCTCTGGAGAACAGCACTGATGTGAGAATAGGCAGGGGCAGAGGTCCAGTAAGAACCAAGACTTAGAGTGAGGGTAGAAGGGGAACCAGGAAGGGACGGGTGAAACCGGGGTGCCTAACTCTACCAAAGGCCACAGAAGGCGTCCAAAAGGAGAGGGAACTGCCTGTTAACAGATAAACAGTTAAAACAGAGAGAAAAAAGTAAGCTGTCCCACAATCACTATTAGTATTGTTAGTTTATCATCTAGTTGTATGTTGGTTTTTGCTTTTGTTTGCTTTGGTTTGATTTTTGAGGACATGGTCTCTCTCCTTCTAAGCCTCTGCCACCCAAGTGCTGGCTTTATAGGTATGTACCACCGTGGCTGGCTTATGGGGATTTGTATGTTTCTGAATGTATACTTGGTATCCTATTTTTTTAAAAAAAAATATATTGTGATCATTATGCTTCGAATATACTATTTTGTTGATGTCCTAATGTTATGACTTGGCTGTAGCATAATTGCTTTGAACAATTTTTTCTAATGCATATTCTTTTAATTGAAATATTTTCTATACTCCTGGATGGGGGGGGGGGTACCCTGCAAATTGGGGCTGGAAAGATGGCCCAGTGGTTATGAGCACCGGCTGCTTGGCCCAGAGTCATCTGTAACTAACCCTTTTCTGGTCTCCACAGGCACCAGGCATCTGTGTTGTGCATAGACAAGCATGCAGGCAAAGCACCCATACACATGAAATAAAAACAAATATATTTTTTTTCAATCCTGCAGATTTGGTAAAAGTATATAAGGCTAAGCCAGGCATCCTCTCCATTTGTAATCCCAGCTTCTTGGGAAGACTGAGGCAGGAGAATCACTTGAGTCTGAGTCTAGGATAGTAACATGGGTAACATAGTAAGTCCCCATTTCAAAGACAAAACAAAACAAATAAATAAAAGTGGTAGAAATGCTAATTCCATTAGTAGGTGTTATTTAATTGACTAATAACCCAATAGCCATTTTTAGGGTTTTTTTTTTTTTTAATTAATTTGTTTTTTACATTCCAATTCCAGTTCCCCTTCCCTCCTCTCCTCCCACTCCCCCCACTTCCCCACTCATCTGCTCCATGGAGAGGGTAAGGCCTCCCCTAGGAAATCTCATCTAGTTAAGGCAGGACCAAGGCACTCCCCATACCCCTGTATCTAGGCTGGGCAAGATATCTCTCCACATAGAATGGGCTCCACTAAGTCAGTTTGTGCATTACTATAAAATCTTGGTCCTACTGCCAGTGGCCTCATATATTGTCCCAGCCACACCATTGCCACCTATATCAAGGGAGTCTAGTTTGGATCTTATACAGGTTTTCCACTTGTCAGACCTGAGTCAAATCTCTCACTAGCTCAGGTCAGCTGATTCTGTGGCTTTCCCCATCATGGTCTTGACTCCTTTGTTCATATTATCACTCCTCCCTCACTTTGATTATACTCCAGGAGCTTGCATTGGTTAGTTGTGGATTTCTGCATCTGCTTCCATCTGATTCTGGAAGAGGGTTCTAGCTTCTCTGGGGTTATGGATTGTAGGCTGGGTATCTTTTGCTTTATGTCTGGTAGCCACTTATGGGTGAGTACATACTATATTTGTCTTTCTTGTTTTGTGTTGCCTTACTTAGGATGGTTTTTTTCTAGTTCTGTCCATTTGCCTGTGAATTTTAGGATGTCTTTGTTTCTTACCACTAAGTAGTACTCCATTGTGTAAATATACCACATTTTCTTATCCATTCTTCAGTTGAGGGGCATCTAAGATCTGGCTATTACAAATAATGTTGCTATGAACATAGTTGAACAAATGCCCTTGTGGTGTGAATGTGCTTCCTTTGGGTACATGCCCAACAGTGGTATTGCAGGGTCTTGAGGTAGGTTGATCCCTGATTTTCTAAGTTCGCCACACTGATTTCCACAGCAGCTGTACAAGTTTGCACTCCCACCAGCAATGGAGGAGTGTTCCCCTTTCTCCACATCCTCTCCAGCATAAGCTGTCATTGGTGTTTTTTATCTTGGTCATTGTGATTGGTGTAAGATGGAATCTCAGAGTGGTTTTGATTTGCATTTTCCTGATGACTAAGGATGTTGAATATTTCCCTAATTGTCTTTCTGCCATTTGAGATTATTCTGTTAAGAATTCTTTATTTTTTAATTGGATTATTTGGTAGTTTGATTTCTAGTTTCTTGAGTTCTTTGTATATTTTGGAGATCAGTCCTCTGTCAGATGTGGGGTTGGTGAAGATCTTTTCCATTCTGTAAGGACACTTTTTGGGTTTTGATAGTGCTTACATATAATCTCTTCTATGATCTTCACCAACAGAGAGCGAGCAATCCAAGAGATGCGCCGACATGGTCTTCCTACATCACCTCTGAGTTCTACTCTGAGATCTCCTGTACATTCTCCTGAACATATAAATGCATAGTTATCAGGAAGGTATGTATCATATACTAAAGACAAGCAAAGTTGTTCTGTAGTTGTAAAAATTTTGGAATTATTGCCCCTATCAGGGAAAAAGAAATGGCTTGGGAAGGTGTTCAGGAGAACTTCTTGAAGCAACAGAGATGTTCTATGTGTTGGTGGCATGACAGCCGATACATGGTAGGTGTAGTTGTAAACGTTTATCAACTGAGCATGTGATCCATGTATTTCTCTCTGTGTCTATTTTATCCAGCTAAAAGGGGAAGGGTTAGGAATGTGGGTCTTTAAAGGAGCACTTGCCCTGCATGCAGAAATCTTGATTCATTCTTAGCCCTGAAGAGGAGTTGGAATCAAAGCCATAGGAAATTGCTAAGAATTGAGATATCACAGGATGATATTAATCAAGTACCAAATTCAGTGTACAAATAATAGCTGATGGAAGATGGAAAGACAGACCGGAGAGACACAGTGCACTCAGCTTGGCAGGAATGGCAGGCTGTAGGGGAATAATGTGGGAGGAGAATGGTTTGAAAGGTAGGGTGGGAATACACAGTATGTGGAGGTGAGATACATGCATGCAAGTGTAGACTTCACTCTAACTCAGCAGGGGCCTGAGTCTTTCCTGACTGAGGGGTGGATACAGATGGTTGACTGAAGACTTGTCTGTGGTAGATCTCCCTCACCGCTGTGTCTGAGCCACACAGAAAATGTAGGGGCCAGACAAAAGGAGCAATAGGAATGAGTTCAGAAAGCTGTGTTCCCACTTCTTAGGAGGTGAAAGCAGGAAGGTCAGGAGTTCAAGGTCATCCTCAGCTACATAGTCAGTTTGAAGCCAACCTAGGCTACATGAGACCCTGCCTCAGACAGACAGACAGGCAGGCAGGCAGGCAGACAGACAGACAGACAGACAGACAGTCAGTCAGTCAAGAAACGGTACCGTATCCGAGGTATGTAGCTCACTGGGAGTAAACTGAACACAGCTGTCTGACATGCACCAAGACAGAGAAAACAGGCCCCCTGGCTCTAGCTGCAAGCTCCGCTTTCCTTTGATTTTGGATTTTGTCATTGCAATTGTACATTTCTGGCTTCTTATTCTCAGTGGTGCATTTATGAGATCGAGCTCTGTGCTTGACAGGCATATGATAGCTGTTAGGAAGTGTCCTGAGTATAGACTTAGGACTGAAATTGCTGAGGTCACTTAGTGGGCAAGCTTCCGTAAACATGAGGATCTGATCCCAAGAAGGTGATGTTGGGATATCTTCGGCTGAGGTGGGGTTGAAGGGATGTACTTATACCCTGGAAAATAGGACAGAAGCCTGAGTCAGACCCTGGCTTTGACAGATACTGACTGAAGAATGCAGACTCACTGACAGAAATGGCTGAGTCAGTTTCTTTAAAGTGATGCATTTCCTTGCCTCTTTTAATAGAAGAGCTGTGTGTCGAAGATAATTAGCATTTCCTCAGAGACTCAAAGTCTCATAACAAACAATAGTTGCTGTGTGCTTCCACAAACTGAGGCCAGTGTTTAGGGTCCTGGGCTAAGGATGCCTGATAGCTACTTTTTGCCATGATGTTTACATTCTTACAACACTTACTTTTCTCTTTCACCTTGAGTCATTGCATCCTTACATCTGGTATGGATCTCGTAAGGTACCTGGTTATTTTGAGGATGCTTAAGAACCAGTTAACTTTTGTTAACAAACCCTCAGAATAAGTTAAAAGACACTTTTCCACATTAGTCTCTGGTGGTTTAGCTCTTCAGGTGGCCAAGTAGGATGTTTAGCCAATAGTCCCTGTCTCTCTAAATAAAATTAAACTTTATTGTTTACATACTGCCCAGGACAACCACTTGTCTACACAAGCAAAGCTGGGTGTTTGTGATGTACCTGTAGCTTCTCCCATCAGGTAGCCTCTAAAAAACTCAGCTGTAACCCATGGATGGGAGCCAGTAAAATGACAAATAATTCATTGGTATTATTTGTAAAAGGCTTGACTTTGTAGATTCCCTAAAAAAAAATTCCTGGGGACTCAGAGCTATCTTGGACTTCTTAGGAGCCACCGATAACAGGGCTGGGGACCCCCCCCCCCCCCCGTGATCAACAAGTGCATGTGTACATGCAGGTGTGCTGTGCGGCCCGTATGTGAATGTGTAAAGTCTAGAAGTCAATGCTGGGTGTCTCCCTCCATTGCCTTCCACCCTACTTTTCCAGTCAAGGCCTCTCATTGGACCCTGAGCTCATCACTTCGGTTAGATTGGTTGGCCAGCCCGATTCCATCTTTCCTTGCCTGCCCCCAGCTCTGGGGTTACTCAGGGGCCAGCTCTTGTGTGGGTGCTAGAGATCTGAACTCTGCCCCTCCTCTTTCACAGCAGGCACTTTACCTGCTAGCTCACCTCTGTAGGGCATGTTTCACAGAGAGCTGCTTCCTACCCTCAGCACTGCCTAGGCTCTGGTTTCCACACCCTTACCACCACTCACTTCCATTTCCAGACTTACAACCTTCCCAGCCCATGTACATTAGAATCCTTTACAGCTGTTAACAGACTCACAACTTTTAATTTTCTAATAATTGACAATTCTTAGTGTTGCAACATGTTTATCAACCAGTAATCCATTTGTGTAGATATTTCTGGGTAATGTTGCTAAAACTAATTTTAAAGGATTTCTCCAATGAGCACTCAGAAACAAATTACACACACATGCAATGGTTTCTCAGATTAGTGTCTCTCTAGTAATGAAAATATATAACCCATTTTTTGCTCTTATTTTCTTTTTATTAACATCACCCAGATAGGAGAGCATGTTTTTCCTACTACCACACACCCAGCACAACCCACCAACTAGTTGTCCTAAAATTTCAGTACACTCTTTAAACTGCTCTGTCTGAAGACAGTGTCAGATCCCATTGGTAAGGGGTCAGTCAACAAGGGTCCTCCCTCCTCGGGTGCCAAGTACACCCCAGGTGAGTGTGCCTCTGGCCCACCTGCTGTTAAACCTAGGGTCCCGTAGGTTTTCCTCCCAGGTTTGATTGAATTTGCCAGGGGCGCACACTTTACTACAACGATACCAATGAATTTCCGGACAAACACAGGGTACAAGCTTCCGTTCCATCTCCAAGCACAGCTTCCACGTGTCCATCTCTCTGGAAGGCCTCTAGCCCACAGAGACTCGAGTACCTGGCGTAAGAAACTGACCCGTCATTGGTGACTGGGCCCTTGACCTTCTCCTCTATCCAACCTCACCTTCCTGGTGAGCAGCTCTCCCCTAATTGGTCCTCTCATGTGCATCCCAGAGTCACTCTTACTGCTCAAATTCTTCCTGGGAGCCTTGTGCCAGGTACAAGGGGCAGAGACCAAGTATGTAGTTCTTTAATCACAGTTGTGAGGACTCAGGCATTACGCTGGCCTGCCCCTGTCACCTGGCAGAACGCACCCAGGCAGTACCCTGGTCAGCCCAGGTGCAAAGGACCCTTTAAAAGACAGACCTGGCATGTACCCCCTCTTTCCTCTTACTTTTCCGCTTGTTTCCCCCAGGGCAGACAGGACTTTTCCTTTTTCCCTCTTCTCATCTGTCCTCTCTCTGTCTCTTTACCTCTTTTCTTTTTCCTTCTCCCTCCCTTGCCTTTGTAATAAAACTTTTCACTTAAGCTCTGGCTGCCTGGTGTGTTCGTCTCCCCCTCGGCGTCCTCAGTCACCTTTGCAAGGTCCCCTGGAGCTTTATCGTAACAAGGGTGGCAACAGGCATGCTGAGGGACCCTGTGAGTAAGCAACCCCAAATCACGTTTTTATTGCTTTTGTCTTCATGTGTCCAACGCACTTCAAGAAGTAGACTGGTGCTTCTTAAATATGATGAGATTTGGGAAGCAAGTTTTATGAGAGGCTGTAATTTAAAACACTGTTGAATTAAGTTTTTATTAATATATTGAACAACTGTATCATTTTTCTCTTCATTCGCTTCTCAGGTGATGGTTTTCAGTGAGTTTCCACGTGGATTTTTATAAGAGCACAAAAGTAATGAGATATTTGAAGTACTTGTTCCTGCGAATCATGAACAGTGACACAAATTCTACCTCTGTCAACCTTTATTTAAATCAGTGGATATTTATGTAAAAATGTTTAGTTTAAAAGAGCCCTACATGTATATTTTCATATATGTGAAAAAACAAAATATGTATTAATAGTACTTAACTGACATGATATGTGTATTTTTATTATTCCCAACTAAAATTACTCCTTAAAGTGTGTTTATACTGTGAATTAATTTAATATACTCACACTATGCTTTAATAATGTTTCTTAATGAGAAATAATATAAGCATGTAAATATCCTTCCATTATTTAGGTGTGTTTGGTTTTCACACCTGTGTGTAAGCCCATAGCATGATGGACTAAGAGCATGATCCATTTGAAGCTTTTCTCTTATGTAGCATCCATCCACATTTGCTGTCTATCATCCAGGGGACTACATTTGAATATAGTCTTAACAGCAGAACTCTATGTTAATAAAAGAATGTATTTAAACTTATGGTTCCAGAGGGAGAGAGTCTATCGGGAAGCATGGCAGCAAGTGGCAAGCATAGCAGTAGGAGCAGGAAACTGAGTAGCCATGTCTCTACCACAGCACAAAGCCAAGAGTGAACAGGAAGTAAGGAGAAACTGTGTGCTCTGAAAACCCTTCCCCCAGAGACATAATTTCTCCAGTAGGTCTGCTCCTCCTAAACATCCCCAAACAGCACTACCACCACCACCCCACCCCAGCTAGGCCCAAGTGTTCAAGTATCTCAGCCTGTGGGGTACATTTATTTCTTGTTTAAACTGTCACATTTTGTAAAACAAGAAGTTTGATACCATTTCTCTTTTTTCCTGAGATGTTTTTGTTATTTCTGAACATTCAGAGCTACTGAGGACAGTAAGTTTAGCTACTTGTTTGAAATTTATTTATATTACCAGCAACTTTAAAAATATTTCCCTGGATATAGAGCCCTAACCAATAGGATATTTCTTTCATTGATCCTTTTAAAAATAACTTTTATGTGCCTTGTGACCTCACTAGCAGAACGCTTGATAAAGTAGTTATTGCCATGTGTAATTAACTGTTGAAGTCTGGAAGAACTGTGGTTGAAGAGATAGCATTTGTCTATGATAAACGTGTTATTTTGGCTGTTATTTGGGCGCTTCACATGATACAGTATTTTATTGGAATTAAGTTAAAATATATTCAGAGTTTTGTAAGATAATAAAATGGAAATTTGGGGCATTTTTCACCTAATTAGATTCTTCAGTATACTAGTCTAAAATTTCAGAATAGAAAGTACATAATGTAAACATAAAAAAATCATTAACAGTCCAATATGCATCTGACAATACCTACTTGTGGCCTCTAACCTCGTATAACTCAGCCCAGTCTTTGAGAATAGTATATAAACACCTCAGGCATATAAATTGAAAACAGCTTTTCAGAAATTCATTTTCAAGGTTATCATTTTAAAGAACTTAGATGTATGCAAACATTAAGGAAAGAACAGAAGTACAAAATAGAATGTAAGATACAGATACTAATCATGTTTCAACTATTCACATTTGAAGAAAATCCTCTTTTCAAACTAGATTTCATTGGGATCAAGAAAGGATTTAAAAGTCAGCATAGACAAGTGAAAGATCAACTATGAAATGTATGTTTCCTCTTGAATTAATAATTCTTGTGTGCATGTCCCTGGAGATAGGTAGTGCTCTTCGTCTGACTATTGTGCCTTGGATGTTCAGGATGTGCCCTTTGTAATTATATGCTGCATATTTGACAACTTATTTTCCCACCATCTTTGGGATTTATTCATTCTATCTCCTTTGAGTAAATTCATATTTTATAGCAAAATTCCAAAGAGAGGGACATTTGCAATGTCATTTGGAAAATCTCTTAGTAAATGCACATAAAAAAATATTCATCCACATCTTTTCCCCTAAAGCAGCAGCAAGGTAAACTTTGTTAATGTTCATTTTTAATGTTTTCTGTAATTATAAATGTCATATTCATAATTGTTATTTTATAACCATCATACTACAGTCTTTTTAAATTATTTTAATTTAAAATACCATGTTCCTTTTGTAGATATTTTTACTTTTAAATAACTTTAAATCATGGAGCTTGACTATGGATTTACCAATAAACATACCAGTCAATTTGCTTTCTCTTTCCAGTATGTTTTATAATTTTATATTAGTAATAATCTTAATTCTAAAAGTAAGTAAAATTTACTCAACTGAAACTTCACAATGATGAAACTTGGGGGAAATCTGTCATCTTAGGTGCCAGCCACCTTTTTAAATAACTCATTTATTTCCAGTTAGTTCAAAAATATAAGAATTTAAATCAGAGTTCCTTCTGGGTGCCCTGTGAACAAAATGCATTGAGGTGTGCCTATAGTTATACAGTCTTCTCTCTGTAAACACTTTATTGACAGTTACCGACTCTGTGCCATCTGTCTTCCCACCTCCTTGCACTTTATCACACACCTAATAACCTTCTCCCCCATGTAAAAGATCCTACCACTTGGTGTAGGCGGTGGAGGTTTTTGTTTATGCTATAACAAATAAAGCTTGTCTGAAGATCAGAGTGCAGAGCTAGCTACACTAGGCAGCTATAGAGGCCAGGCAGTGGTGGCACACACCTTTAATCCTAGTGATCAGGAGACAGGCAGGCAGATCTCTGTTGCATCAAGGCCACCCTGGGCTACACGAAATTGATCCAGCCCAAAAGAGAAACAGCTCACACAAAGGTGATCCCAGCACTTGGGATCACATGACTTTAATCCTAGCACTAAAGAGGTGGAGAAAGGAGTGATGTGGCAGGATGGAGAGAGGAGGAATATAAGGTGAGAGGAGATAGGAACTCAAGGCAGTCCTAAGCAGCAGTCCAGGTAGTCAGTCTGAGGACAGGATCTCCCCTTTGGTCAGAGCACTGGTAGAAGTAAGAACTGCTCTGCTTCTCTGATCGGCTTTCACCCGATAGCTGACGCCGGTTATTAGTAAGACCTGTTAGAACTCGTGCTACAGAATGGCGAACTGTCTGTCTTTCTACTGTTGGCTTTTTCTAGCATCAGTCTTTTTATGTCCAACCTACACATGAGCTCCTGCACTGCAGCAAATAGGTGGGAGTTTCCATGACTAGGGCAGTCTTGCACTTGACCAGGCTTACAGGACTAAGCATGAATTAACTCCCGTGGACAGGGGCTGAAATATAAGCAGAAAGTGATTGGCTACCCCCATAATGGCCATGCTCCTGTATCTGTGGGCACATCATGCCTGATGGAGTGAGACTATTGATGGCAATTCTTCCTCAAGGGCCTGCATAGCATTTTTCACCCTAGCCCATTGAATTAGGTATGTTGTTTTCTCATGTTCATTCAGGTCTAGGAATGTTTTCTCTTACTGTGTCGACTTTGTGCTCATAATTCTCTTGCTGATGATTGGTAGTGTTATTCCATTGTGATCAGCTGTAATTTAAGGACTTATTTTAATTTCCTGTGTCTATTAAGATGTGCTGTTTGTCCTACTATATAATCTACTTTAGAGAAAGGCCCATGGCTTGATCAGCCTCTTCCTGAAGCCTATGTTTCCTGGACTAGTCAGTGATAGTGGTTCTCAACCTGCTTCTGGAAGCAGCTTTTTCTACCCTTCCTCCCATCTGGAGCTGAGCAGCTGAAACTTCTGTTCTTTCTTTCCTATTAAAAATATTCACTGTGCTGGAAGGAGATAACAAAGAAGCAGATTAATTCAGTTCAGGAGTTGGAGAGAAAAGTCATCCATATAATGTCAAAAGATGGTGGAATGGAGAAATTCAGCAGTGTAGATGGTGTGGTAGTTTAAACGTAATCAGGCCCGGAAACTAACAGGAAGTAGTAGCACTGTTAGGTGTGGCCTTGTTGAAGGAAGTGTGTCACTGTGAGGTTGAGCTTTGAGGTGTCCTATGCTCAAGCTCAGTGTGATACACAGTCCACTTTCTGTTGCCCTCTGATTAAGATGAAGCCAGCACCATGTCTGCCTGCATGCTGCCGTTCTCTCCATCATGATGATAATGGACAGAACCTCTGAAACCTCTGAAAAAGAACCACCACAATTAAATGTTTTCCTTATGAGAGTTGCGGTAGTCATGGTGTCACTCCACAGTAATTTGTTAATCACAGCATTAGATGTCCTAACTAAGAAAAAGTAAAGGCAATATAGAAGAAAAGTTGAGCAAATGAAAAACAAGCAAGTATGAGCATGTTTAGACCTCTGGGATATATTCAAAAGACCAAACATAAGAATCTGAGAATATAGGAAGGAGCAGAGTTAAACAATAAAGTCCTGGAGAACATAGTATCTGTGAAAATAGTAGGAGAAAAAGTAGAGGGATTGAATAAAATGTCCTGCTTGAAGCCTTAGCTAGATCAACAAGACAAAGAAACGGGATGCAAATAGGAAAGGAAGAAGTCAAATCCCTATTTGCAAACAATGTAATCCTATCCTTAGAAACCCTGAAGACTCCAGAGAATTTAGCTCTGAGAATACTCAGGGAAGCAGCCAGGTACAGATTTTACATATAAACCATGGCTTGTGGTGCCTTTTATTATCTGATGATTTTCCTGTCCTACTTTGAAGAGAGATGGAGTGAGTGGGACCTATGAATGCCAAAGTAGCCAAAGCACCTGAAAGGATTAGAGGAAACTGAAGGGGCAGCATTTGTAAAAATATATAAAGAACTCCAAATATTCAACACCTCAAACCAAAATCCATCAATAAATACGCTAGTGAATTGAATAGTCAGTTCACAAAAGAGGAAGTATAAATGCAATATACACTTGAAAAAATGCTCAGCATCCTTAGCCATCAAGGAAATGTGAAGTTAACACTGCCCTGAGACTCCAGTTGGTCCCAGTCAGCATAGCTATCAGGAAAACATTGACAGTGCTGGTGAGGCGTGGGAGGGGACAACTTCTTACACACTGCTGCTGCTGGGAATGTGGGCAGCTACTATGGACATCAGTGTGGAGCGTCTCAAAAAAACTAAGATGAGAGAATGACATTTGACCAAACTGTATTCCTGGGCATATTCCTGAAGGACTCTTAGTAAGTTTACCACAAAATGTACATCCATGCTTACGGCTGCTCTACTGACAAAAGGCAGGATGTGGAACCAACCTTGATGTCCGTCAGTGATTAGCAAATAATAAAAACATATATATATACATATATATGCATATATATATCCCATAAATATACATATATATACATATATATATCCCATAAATTGACATCATAGTTGAAAAAGTTGGGTCAATCTAAAAATTATATTAAACAGAGTGAAACTCAAACAAGTACATATTTTCTTTCATGTACAGAATCTACATTTAAAATGACATATTTCTATATAAATATTCGGTGTGTGTGTGTATAGGTCAAGAAGCTAGAATGGGAATCCCAAAGAGAAGGATGAATCAGGAGTTGAGAAAGGAGGAGCGAATAGAGTACATGTGATACAAAGCAAAAAGAGAAATATCAGGGTTTTAAGAAGGGAACCAGAAAGAATAAGGAAGAGAGAACAAAGCAGGGAGAGGGTAAGATAACAAACTATAACAAAGTATAAATATATATATATATATATATATGTGCCATAATGAAACCATTACTTTATGTATTCATCTAAAATACTTTTTAAATGTTTATGCTGGTAAAAGTAACTACAGAACAAAGGACAGCCATCACAACAATATAGAGTTAGAGGCATATGCAAATGTAAAATTCCACTCCAATCAAAACCATGCTTTCACTGATACTGCCAGCATTTAAAAGACAAACCATAGGGCTGAGTGCAGCCTAGGACAGACCTCTTGCCTAGCATGTATGAGGTCCTACATTTAATTCCCAATAACAAACACATAACAAAGGAAAACTAGGAATCAAAAGGGTTAAACTAATTTTTTTCTGAGCACAATAAAAAATTTTAGATAAAATTTAAAAAAAAATTCTAGCACTTGGGAACTAAAATCTTTCATAAATTTCCATTTGGTAAAAGAAATCATAAGAGGCCAAATTGAGTGATGTGTGCGTATTCCATCCCAGCATACCAGAGACAGAGGCAGGAGGATTATAGTGGGTAAAAGGCCAGTGTAGTCTATAATCTCAAAAAAGCCAAAATAAGAGCAGAAATCATGAGAGAAATGAAATAGTTTGGGGTTTAGAATTAATGATAATGGACAGAGAGTCATCTGGGGTACAAATGGCTTGTCATCAGAAGACACACAACTTCACATCCTCTAGAAGAAAACTGCTAACAAAAAAAGAAAACATTTACTGCAGTGTTAGAAAATGCCAGCAACCTCTACTGCCTGCTAAAAATTAAGGCGAAAATAGGAAATCATAAAATCAGCCACAAAAATAAGGTTAACAAAGCCAAGAATGGATGAAATGGGTAAGTTCCAAGAAAATTTAAACTGCTGAAATTTAGAATAAGAAATATGAAATTCAGGTACAACAGTATGCATAAAGGCAGCAGGTCTAGGATTTGAGTATCTGAATGTTTCATGGATGCTGGTGGGAGCAAGTCTTGGGTCAGGGATGAAGGCCTTATTACTCATGGCACAGTGGGCACCATAAACAGCATGTCTGCATTAGTCTCTTTGACTCCCAAGCCCTGAAGCATGTAGATAAATATCAATCATGTAGAGGTTCACATCATAGCTTAGCAACACTGAGCTTTGCAAACCCATCTCTTTCATAGCAGGTGCAAGTAAGCCTGCTCTTTGTAGACAATGCCTCACCCCTCAAGGCTGCTTACCACAAACACAAGTGCTGAGACATACCTGGGTGATCATCAGGGAGCCCTTGGATTACCGGATCACCCACAAGGATGTGCAGCGATGCTCAGAGTACACAAAACCGTCTTTCTGCAGGACAAGCTACTTTTTGGCTCTCTGTGTTTGGATTGTACAATGTAGGGGCCACGCTGGGAGCCTTCCACTCATAGCAATGGTTAAAGAGCAGTTGTGCACACATGAGTATGTTTTTGGGGCCAGAACAGCAGCAGGTTGGATGATGGCAGGTTGGATGGTAGCAGGTTGAATGGTGGCAGGTTGGATGGCAAGCCCTTGCAGTTTCCTGATTCAGGCCCACCATGTGTTGAGCTAGAAAACATCTGGGAATAAAAAGAATTTCCCCTGCTATTGAGTAGGGTCCCTCAAAGGATGCTGACTTGGGATTAAACAGACTATACAAGGATGGTCCATTCATTCTATCTCAGCACCAAGAAGGTCTGATGGGGAATAAAGCCGGCCTTTGGTGGTCTGTTCCTTTAGGCACATCATAGAGCTGCACACATTGCTCTGGAGAAACCTGCCCCAGCCAGCATGTTCCGGGTCACCAGCCACTGGTGAGAACACTCCTGAGCAGGGCACTAGGGCTGATGCTTCTGACTCAGCAGCCCACGGGACACTGTCTAAACTCAGAGGACAAAGATCTTGGCTCACTCACTGGTGACAAATGGTGTGGAGTTTGTCCCACTGATCTATTTCTTTCTTTAGGCTGTGACTGGAGTAGCCCTTCATGAGACTTATGAACTAGAGAAAAGAAGTTTAGATGCAGAACTTCTGTTAACACTTAGAATGTTATTTTTATTGTAATATACATAAAATTTAGGACTTGAAGGAGAACCTGTAGCCACTGCCCCACTAAACCAGCAACACCTAACTATATTCTAAGTAAGTATCCTTATACCCACAGAGAAGAGTAGTTCTCAGCCCACATCAAGGAAATTTCTCTTTACAGCAGAGGGAGAGTATTATAGAAAAACCCAACTGATCAAAATGCAGAATTGTGGAGCCCAGTACCAACTGATACATCTACAAATCAACTCCCATACCTAAGGCCCAAGAAATGTTTTGAAAGAAGGGTCAGCATCACCATTCCTGACTTTAAGCTCTACTACAGAGCTATAGTTCTGAAAACAGCCTAGTATTGGCACAAAAATAGACAGGTAGACCAATGGAATCAAATTGAAAATCTTGATATTAACCCACACACCTATGAACACCTGATTTTTGACAAAACAGCTAAAAGAATACAATGGGGGCGAGGACAGCATCTTCAACAAATGGTGCTGGCACAATTGGATGATGGTGTGTAGAAGACTGCAGATAGACCCATGTCTGCCACCATGCATAAAACTCAAGTCCAAATGGATCAAAGACCTCAACATCAATCCAGTCACACTGAACTTCTTAGAAGAGAAAGTAGGAGGTACCCTTGAACAAATTGGTATAGGAGACCGCTTCCTGAACATAACTCCAGGGGTACAGACACTGAGAGCAATAATTAATAAGTGGGACCTCTTCAAACTTAGACGCTTCTGTAAGGCAAAGGACACAGTGAACAAGACCAAACGGCAGCCCACAGACTGAGAAGATTTTCACCAATCCTATATCCGACAAAGGGCTGATCTCCAAAATATACAAAGAACTCAAGAAACTAGTCAACAAAACACCAAACAACCCTATTAAAAAATGGGGTACAGAACTGAAGAAAGAATTCTCAATAGAGGAAATCAAAAAGGCTGAAAGACACTTAAGAAAGTGCTCAATATCCTTAGCTATCAGGGAAATGCAAATCAAAACAACTTTGAGATATCATCTTACTCCTGCCAGAATGGCTAAAATTAGAACAACTCATGCTAGAGAGGATGTGGAGAAAGGGGAACACTCCTCCACTGCTGATGGGAGTGCAAACTCGTGCAGCCATTTTGGAGATCAGTATGGCGGTTCCTCAGTAAAATGGAAATTAGTTTACTACAGAACCCAGCAATCCCCTTCTTAGGCATATACCCAAATAATCCACATCCATGCAACAAAGACATGTGCTCAACTATGTTCATAGCAGCATTATTTGTAATAGCAAGAACCTGGAAGCAACCTAGATGCCCCTCAATTGAAGAATGGATAAAGAAGATGTGGCACATCTACACAATGGAATACTACTCTGCAGAAAAAAATAATAATGGAATCTTGAAATTCGCAGGCAAGTGGATGGCACTTGAAGAAACCATCCTGAATTAGGTAACCTAGTCACAAAAAGAGGAACATGGTATGAACTCGCTCATGTGTGGATTTTAGACCTAGAGGAAAGGATCACCAGCCTATAATTCACACCACCAGAGAAACTAGGATACAAGGTGTATTCTAAGAGATTCATATAAAGTCTCTCACAGAATGGGGAAGGGACAAGTCCTCCAGAGCACAGGGGAAGTGGGGGGGGCAGTGAATGGAGAGAGAAGTAGGAGAAGGAGAGGGGGAGGAGAGGAAAACACGTGTGACTAGGAAGATTGAGTCAGGGTAGGAAAAGAAGACAGGAGAGAGAGAGAGAGAGAGAGAGAGAGAGAGAGAGAGAGAGAAAGGGAGGGAGGGAGGAAGAGAGAGAGAAAGAGAGAGAACATAAAAGAGGGAGCCATTGTTGGTTTGAAGAGAAAACTGAACCTAAGGAAAGGTCTAGAGATTGCCACCAACTAGCAATTTGAGCAACTATGGAAAGGCTACCATAAATGCCCTTCCCGGATAGTGAGATCAACAACTAACTTATCCATGGAGCCCTCATCTGGTACCTGTTGGAAATAGAACCAAACGCCCATACCTGAACACTGAGTCGAGCTAGAATCCAGATGCAGAAGGAGGGGAGGACCAGGTTGCAGAAACACATGGAGACAGCTGACCTGAACACAGAGGAGCTAACGGGCCCCCAGACTGATAGCTGGGAATTCAGCATGAGACTGACTCAGGCCCCCCTAAATATGAGTCTCAGCCAGAAGGACTGAGCAGTCTAGGGGACCTCAGACAGTGGAACCAGGATGTATTCCTGGTGCACTAAAGGACCTTGTGAACACATCCCTTGACCTAGAGACAGGAGAGAGGTCCTAGTCCCTACTTCAAATGACCTGTCAGATCTACATGACCCCACCTGGATGGTGTTGCCCTACATGTGGAATTGGGGTGGGGGATGGGAGGGGAGGGAGAGGGAACTGGGATTGACATGTAAAATAATAAATTAAATTTTTAAAAAACTACAGTAAAAACAAAGAAAGAAAGAAAAAAGAAAGAAAGAAAGGAAGGAAGAAAGAAAGAAAGAAAGGAAGAAAGAAGGGGCAAAGAGACTAAAAGCCAGAGGAACAGGGAGTTTGCTGTGAAATTGTAACTCTTAGAAATGTCAGAAGCTACACCCATGAAGTCTCATCAACATGGCTGCCTAAGCATAAGCCATATAAGGAAGACACCAATAGCCATTTTTTCATGTACAATTCAACAGCATCAAGCGTATTCATGATGTTAAACAACAACACCACTTCCCACTTCCCGGACTGTTTCCTGTTTAAGGTACACTTGGTTTTGTTTGTTTAAAAAAATATCTACACTCACCAGTGGATCTGGTCCAGGGTTTCCTTTCACATGTGAGAAACATTGTCTTGCTTTTACTTCTAAGTTTTTCTTGGGTTACATAGGTTAACTCTTACTTTTATACTTAACGTGTATTTTGAGCTAATTCTTTTATAACTCTCTTGCATATAGATACTCAGCTGTCCTTATAAGTGGTCTTTTGTTAGTATGAACTATGGACCAGTATGCTTGAGAAGTCAGAAGACATTCTGTCTGTCAAAAATGCTACCTTCCAAGTGGGAAAACTTAAGAGCCACTTTGAACGTTTCCACTAGTCCACATCATACCACCCTGAACATGTCAGATCCAGCCTGAAAACTCTGTTATTGTGGCCTACACTTCCCAGTTCCTTGCTGACTATTCCACAGACAGAGCTGTTGTCGATGCCGGAATAGTCAGGGCCAAGGCACAGGGCTAGAAAGCTAATCAAGGTTCCCTATTAGCTTCTGATTCGAGGTCTGATACATAAAGTTCATCACTAGAACATTCTAATATGGGCATTGACTCTCTTGAATATTTGACAGCATGTAAGTTGCCAGAATGAAAAGTCAGTAAATTTAAATTTTTATCGAGTGGTTCTTGTGCAGGTGGCATAAGCATCTAGAGTATAATTGATCAAGAAAAAGACCCCAATCATATGTTCTGTCCTGATTTTATTTTGAGCTTCTAGAAATTACTGGTGCTGCCACACCAAAGTAAAAGGAACCTGCTCAACTCTTTCTAAATCCCATCATCACAGTTTTCTCCCTCTTAAAAAAGTCTTTTATGAGAATTACTATTTTTGTTTTATGTGCATTGGTGTTTTGCTTGCACGTATGTCTATGTGAGGATGTCAGATCCCCTGGAATTGTAGTTACAGACAGCTATGAGCTGCCATGTGGGTGCTGGGCACTGAACACAGGTCCTCTGGAAGAGCAGCCAGACCTCTTAACCACTGAGCCACCTGTCCAGGCCCTTGCCATTATTTTTTATTTGGAGTAAAGTAGACACGGTTTAGAATTTATATAGTCCCAACCAATAAAACTACTTATGCTGTCAAAAAATCCCAAATCAAATCTTGTGTTGGCATTTAATTATAATATTTACCCAGGGCTGGGTCATGGTGGCACACACCTTTAATTATGGCACTGAGGAGGCAGAGGCAGGCAGATCTCTGAGTTCAAGGCCAAGCTGATCTATTGAGTGAGTTCCAGGATACCCAAGATTGCTACACAGAGAAACCTTGTCCCGAAACACTAAAACAAAAGTTATCCAGAAAAGCTCATTTTAATAAGTCACCACAAACTAGAACCTTCGGTATCAGTTTCTTCTTCTAAGTCCCGCACGCTGGCTGTCAGCATTGAAATTATTGGTCCTGTTTTGGGCACTGGGACCTTTGTTTGGTTATGCAGTATATGTTAGGATTGGCTTTCTGAATCTTCTGTCACAAACGATTTTTGCTTTGTTTAGTATTTAATGAGAAGCTTAAATTAATTTTGGTGTCTTTGCATTCGTAGCAACAAAAGGCTGGTAGCGCTGATTTCTAAGGTTTCCTTTGAAATAGCCTTGGCAAAAAGTACGAAGTTAAATCTTACTGCTTCCGATTAACCCACATCAAGAAAAGATAGTCATTCTCCCTAAGATATCAATGTCAATATTTAATTTTGAGTGGAGACCATAATGACCCATGTCACTGCCCTGAGACTCAGGAAGGAGGTCTAGCCTGTCTCTGGAAGGACATCTTTCCACTTGCACGACTTGGGAGTCCCAGACCCATTTGAATACTTTGCACTGTGCGGGGTGAAAACCCTCTATGGTCTAGGACACTCGAGTTAGTGACCAGTTCATGCAAGTACCCAGGACCTGACTTGGCTTGCCAAGGGGGTGGTGACTGATGGCCTTGACTTCTCGCCCGTTGCAAGGTGCGCCTGGCCCCTTGCATTCAGCCCTCGTTCTGACCATTCCTGCAGCAGAGGGCACTGGTACATCCCGCCCAGTGCCCTGGGCTAACTCTTGGTTTTTGGTCAGTCGGGGTGCGGAACCGTCCGGGGCGCGCCATCCGAGCTCGGCAGGCAACACGGCGGGTCCCCGGGCGGGGCGGGCGCGGGTCCGAGCGGCCGAGGAGAGGCGCGGGCGGAGCATGTGACCACGGCGCGCGGGGCTGGGCGCGCAGTGCCGCGCGGTGGCAGCGGCGGGGAGAGCAATGGAGGCCGCGGGCGCCTGAGAGCTGGCCGCGCTGCTGTGGCTGCTGCTGCGGAGGCTCCGCGGGCTGGGACGCTCCCGGGACGCGCGTCGCCCGTCCTCGCTCCCTCCACCGTGGCGCCCCGTGAAACCGCAGGTGAGCGCCCCTCGGTCGCGCGAACACACAATGGGCAGCTGGTGGCTTCTCCCTGAGGCCGGGCCCGCGCGAGACTCCGACCTTGCCCGGGGCGTGGGCTCCGGCGGCCGGCGCAGGTCTCAGGGTGGCGACCCCACGCGTGGCGCGGTCCTTGTCCTCCAGACCTGTGCGGAGCGTGCGCGCCCGTGGGTCCCCGCGAGGATCCTGCGGACGGGCTGCACCCCGGGAACTTGCCGAGAGCGTGGGACCCGCTCAGCCCTGCGCCCCTTCCCGCTCCTTGTCCGGTTCACGGGTCCCCCGCGCAGAGCCGGACCTCGGCAGCCCGGAGCTGGGACGCGGACCCGCGTCCCCAAGCTGCATTGCTTTGTTTAACCTCTGCCGAAGCGATGCGCACAAACTCTTGTTGCCCCATTTCTGATGAGCCACCAGTTTGATGGCAGAGGCGAACAAAGGTTTCCCTCCCAGGGCTGGAGTCCGGGACCGCACGCCGCTAGGGCGTGAAATGGGCTCGCCTCATCTTCTCCCATAGCGATGCTTTTCCCGCAGCTTTAACCGCCCTTTCTTGCAGAGCTCTGTGGTGGCAAAATTGAACCTCTAACCCGGTGGATGCGGTGGGTGGGGTATGTTTTTTTTTTTTTTTAAAGACCCAGAGTATCAGCCAAGAGCAGACGTTTGAATTTTCTGTGAAATGTTTTCACACGCGAGACATCGCAATGCTTTGCTGAACTGTGGATTTCAAGGGGGAATGTATATTTTAAGACCTTGATTCAGTGGAGGGGGAGGGGGAGAAAACCTGGTAACAGTGACCATGTGTTGTGAAATTTTAATATGGTTTTACGAATAATGGCTGGGAATCTGATCTGGCATTGGGTGTAGGGTGTGTGTGTGTGTGTGTGTGTGTGTGTGTGTGTGTGTGTGTGTGTGTGTTGGGGAGGTGGCAGTGGCGGAAGGGGAGTGGTTAGAATACAAAGGATAAGGCAGTTTTAGTGAAAGGTTTTTGTAAATATCCCATGGCCAAGGAGCAATTCATTAAGTTGTCAATTAAATCGATGTCCCCCGTAAAAATTACCTACCATAGTTGTTGAATTATATAATAAAAGAGCTAACGGTCATTTGGCATTGTTTGTGATTCGGGCATCTGAATACAATGATCAATTTTGAGTAATTTTGAAAGAGTCAACAAAGAGAGGGCACCTTCAGAGCCACCGCCTTTATTACTTGGGAGAAGCCTGGCTCGGTCTTTCTTTCTTTCTTTCTTCTTCTTTCTTTCTTTTTTTCCCAGAGAAAATTGCCTATTAGAAAAAAGAAATTTAAGGGTAGTTTTAAAAAGAAACATTTGAAAGTGTATCTTGTATAGGTTATGCCATGCATTATAGGTTATGTTAACTCAGGACTGTGTGGGGCGGCAGAGAATTCTGCAACTAAACCATATATATATATATATATATATATATATATATATATATTACTAAATTTTAAATTTTACTGCAAAGTTTTTGTTTAGAGTCACCTGTAACAATTGAGAAACTTTCACGACTTTGCAGCGTGTAAGCAGAGCCCTGAATTTGGAGCCAGGAAGATAATGATGCTGACATGATAGACTTGAGTAGTAGATAAGAACAATGAAATTATATAGTTCTTCATAAACTACAAAGCACTGTAATAGTGTCAGTTATTACTGCTTGGTGAAAAGAGCTGTGTTTTAATGTTTTTTTTCCTATACAATTTTGTAGTGGTTAATTTTTGTCCATTTTCATGTGTGTTTGTTCATGTGTTGTGTGTATGTGTGCTCACGTGTATGCACATACCCACTCACATGTGTGCGGTTTGTGGAGGTTAGTGGTTTGATGCTCTCCATTATTCTCTGCCTTGTGTTTTGAAACAGGGTCTCTCTGATTTGAACTTGGAGCTCATCAGTTTGGCTGGACTGGCCGGCCAATGCTCCCCTCCCCCAACACCCTCTCAACATATCTGGCTTTTACATGGGTACCGAGGACCCAAACTCAGGTCTTCATGCTTGCCCTGCAGGGGTTTTACTAGCTACCGTGTCTGCCCAGTCCCAATTGTCCGATTTTGCAGTCTGCATTTCTTTTTTGAGGCAGAGCCTCCTTTAGCCCTGGCTGGCTTTGAACTCATTGTGTAGCCAAGAATGGCCTTGAACTCCTGCTTCCACCTCTGGAATGCTGGGATTGTGTGTGTATGCCTCCATGCTGAGCCGCAGTCTGTACAAGGCACAGAGTGTTATTCAATAGTTAGTGATGGAAAGAATAAGCCTAGTGATAGATAAAATGAATATAATATGCGTGCAGGTGCAGCCGGCTTACTTCCATGAACATTTGCCGAAGACCTACTATGTCCAAAGAACCGAAAAGCATTTCCACGTGTAGCTTGTGAAAGCGCGGTGCCTGCCTTTCACGTCATAGTTGATATGCATATTCGTGAAGAACAGGCCTTGCAGGGGAACTCAGTAGGCTTTCCTACAGCTGGATAGTAGGACTTTTCACTTGGTGCATATGCTTATTTCTCAGTCTCCTCGGGCAGAGGCAGGGCAGATGTTATTCCGATTTGTAGGTAAGGAAATCCAGACATGGTGGGTTTAAGTGACTTGCCAGCTCTTGCCGCTAATGCCACAGTGCCCCATACTTTGGCCCCCAAATCACTACCTCTCTGAGACATGCAGCACCCCCCAGAAAACGACACTTTAGTTACAGCCTTGTGAAAAGTCTACAATTTTATACAAGGAAAAGAGTAAATGTGCCAAGGTTTTGAATTGGGTGGGGGCTGAATTTGAAACTGGCTGCCCCAATAACAACCCCTTTTGTCGTGACAAGTAGTTCAAAATTTCAGCTTCCTCTTTGGTGAGATTTTTTTCTTCCTGGAGGGATTTTGTGAGGATCAAATGAAATGACATTCACACACCTTTTGCACAATATCAGACACACAAGCTAAACACTCAAGGACAGCTTAATTTTTTCCTATTATGAGAAGATAAAAGAGTGGCTTTGAATTTAGAGGTGCATTGTATGTTGTTCCCTGATGTACAAACACTCTGTGTGTGTGCGTGCGTGCGTGCGTGCGTGCGTGCGTGCGTGCGTGCGTGCGTGCGTGTGTGTGTGTGTGTGTGTGTGTGTGTTATTGTCTTTAGTTTTTGAGGATTGGCTGTAGGACCCTGTAGATGCTAGGCAAGCATCCTGTCACTGACTCATGTCCCCAATCTATGTCGTTTGAAACAGTTCCTGTGTAGACTAGTTTTGTATCAGCCTGTCATCTGCTGGAATGACTGGCACACACCATCATGTCCAGCATAAATGATACAGTTTTGAATTCTTGAAGTAGTGTTTAGATTTCCCATGTGTGTTTCCTATATGAGTTTGAGGATGCTCCTTGAGATCCAGTAAATGATTGTGGTACGTATGAAAGGACTAGTGGAAAGGATTATTGGGCGAAGTGCCTTTGGAAAAAGTGTGGTGTCGCCTCTACACTGCCCTTCAAATCTTTGCTTCTGTGGAAATTTGAATACTAAATTACAAATAAAAATATATTCCTAGAGGGTGTGCTTACCCAATTTGTCTTAGGGAGCCCAGTCCCCCTCCCCCACTTCAAACATTTCTCTTTTTTTGTAATTGATGAGGGTGTTTTGTTTTTGATTTTTGTTTTTTTGAGACAGGGTTTCTCTGTGTATCTCTGGCTGCCCTGGAACTCGATCTGTAGACCAAGCTGGCTTCAATCTCACAGAGATCCACCTGCTTCTGCCTCCCTGGGTGCTTGGACTAAAGGTGTGCGCCACCATCTTCTGATGTAATTGACATTTTTGAGTATTTCTCATGGTCAAGGGCCCATGCTAAGCAGTGTGTGTGTTATCTAATTTAGTCCTCATACCAGGAAGCCTTGTGTTTCCATTTGATAACTAAAGTTAAGACTCAATGAGTTTTTTTTCCTGAATTTTTTTATTATTATTAATAATTCATTTAGGACTCAATGAATTTTTTATGAGGTTGCCAAAGGTCCCAAAGTTAGTGAGGAATGATGTGGGCTTCAAGCTGAGTCCTGCTGGACCTCCAAGCCTGTCCCTACTCTTGACCTCCCCTACTCTTCTGGAGTCCCTTCCCAGCAATTGCTGCAGTATTTCATACCTTAAATAAAACCATAAATTTGCGTGGCAACATTTAAAATATACCTAATGTAGCACATGCTTTATAGCTTCCTTTGAAAGGACTCATTTGAAATCCATTGCTAACTTAGTTTATAAGTGCGGAAGCTTGCACAGGAGGCCAGTAATTCATTTTGACTTGGCTAGTCTTTAACGTAAATATTTTTGGAGTAGTTTCTCAGGTTTTTGTGATAGAGTCAATTAATTGGTCATTTTTATTGAGTGCCCAAAGGTTTTAATATCTCTTCCGAAGAGACACAAAAATAGCTGTGTAACTATAAAAAGACCTCATTACAAATGAATGTCGGCTGTTGTTAAGGCACAAATGAAGATTTATGAGCCACAGAGGGTACTTTATAGGCTATTGATTGGACTCAAAATCACAAGGTAGGAAAAGTATTTCATTTTAGACAGTACATGTAAGGAACCACCATCAACTATTATATATGTATAGTATAGTGAATATATATACATTTCAATTTTAGATCAACATTTATGTTTTAGTAATTACTTAATTTTAATATATTTTGTTTCTGGGACTCTCCTGCTCTTAACAGTATTGTTGGGGGCTAGAAGGTACTCAGGGGTGATACCCCATCACCCACATAAAAGGCCAGACATGGTGGCATGCATTCCACCCCAGTGGGGTGGAAACAGGGGATCCCAAGGGCTTGTTGGACAGTCAGTCTAGCTAGATGGTGCACTCTAGATCCATCGAGGGACGATATCTCAAAAAGGGGGAGATGACTGATAAGAAGGTACTTTATTAAAATGTTTCCTTTTTTGAGATAAATTCCCTTTAGCCCAGGTTAGCCTCTAAATCTTGGAACCCTAATCATCCTGCTTCAGGTGATGGCATTACACACATGTGCCCCCCTCTTAAACGATTTGTTGAAGTTAAATTATTCAAAACGTACAATTTTTAGAAGCTTATGTGCATATGCAACTGTGTGTGTGTGTGTGTGTGTGTGCTTGTGTGTGCAGATGCTCACAGAGGTCAGAAGAAGGGTTGTATCCTCAGGCATTGGAATTACATATAGTTGCGAACCACCCTATGTAGGTGTTGGATCCTCTGGAAGAGCTGCAAGCACTCTTAATGACTGAGGTGTCTGTCCGGCACCCTGTTTAATTTTTAAATTACATATATGTTTATGTGTGTCCATGTATGGTACGTGTGTGAATGCAAGTGCCTGCAGAGGCTAAAGGCACGGGTTGCTCTGGAACTGGGGTTACAGTGGTTGTGAGCCATCACACCTGGGTGCTGGAAAGTAAATTTGAGTCCTCTGCAGGAATAACACAGATGATAACTGTGGAGCCATCTCTCCCCCGAAAAGCTGACAATTTTAAAATTAAAATTTGTATAGATAATGGAACTTTGAGGAAGCAGCTAAATGGCTTACATGTTTTGGAAATTTGTATATTTCTGCTTGTCAATCATCATTTTCTTCTGAGATTAGTGAAACTGGATGTATTTATTGATAAAACATATAATTCTGTCCTTAGTTTGACTATGAAAAAAATCACTTTGCAAGCTAGACATGCCTGTAACCCTACTGTTCAAGATATTAAGGCAGGAGGATCAAGAGTTGAAGGGGGCAGCCTGTACTACATAGGAAAGCCTGTCTCAAACAAAACAAAACAGAAGCAAATGCTCCCAGGCCATATAAGAATGATTTTGTATCTAATGAAGCTATGTATTATTGCAGTGGTCCAGGCTCATTGGCATGGCCTACTCATCAATGAAGGTTTTGTGCTTATTTTATTAATTTTTTTCCTTTTATCTTTTAACCCTTGAGCCCTATTGAACTGACATAATTTTGTGAAAATTAAGAAACTTAGCTGCTGGACATAATGGCACACACTGTTGGTCCCAGCAATTGGGAAGCAGAGGCTGTCAGATGTCTCAGTTGGAGGCCAGCCTGGTCTACAAAGCAAGTTCATGGACAGCTAGGACTACACCCTGTCTCAAAAAACAAAAGCAAAACTTAGCTGTTGGATGATCACCATTGCTGTAATTTATGTTTAGAGAGATGATAAGTTTGGCTGTCATTACATTTCACCCTTTTTATTCTTAACGTGAACATTCTTAGAGATAGACACTAAATCATTTTGGGTATTTTCTTGTACTTTGAAGCATGTTAGTGTGGACATATGTAGTTTAGATGTATGGTTTCCACACACACGAGTAGTACAAGGTTGCAGACCCCTATTTCATGAGTGAAACTCAATTTTAAAGAATGTAAGTATAAAAATAAGAGATGCCTGAAAGAGATATTTTATAGCTAGTCAGTGATAAAGTGACAATACTAAATATATTGAAGAAGACATGTAGAACAATACCGTATGTATAAGCTTTTATACTCTAGAAAGTTCCTAAGTACATGTTCATTCAAGCACCAACAATGCAAATTGTATTTCCAAATGAGCCCTTGACCTCTCAGCAGGCCTTCCATGTATCTGTAGAACCTGTCAGATATGTGCTATGCTAACCAAGGGAAAACTTCTATACACTTGCTCCTTAGACGGTGCTTGTTCAATAGGAAGTGACTGGGGAAAGGACATAGAAGCTGCATCTCCCAAACATTTGAGGAAGTCAGAAGTCAGGCTCCTTAGAAACGGGGTTAGAGCGGGATCAAGAAGCAGGTAGCTGCTGTGAAGGGGAGTTGATCCAATAGAGCAGAAAAGAGGACCAGCTTGTTCTAAAGGTACTGATTGGGTCAGAGAGGAACAAGCAGCTCCATGAACAGGCCCATTGGTGAGGTTCACTCACCAATGAGGGTTTGGCCATCACCAAGGAGATCCGGGGACAGGCTGTGGGTGGAGCTGGCCTGCTTGGAGACTTGATAATTATTCAAGTCTAGGAAAAGCTGGAGTCAGTATATAATTGGTGAATGGTCATACATCTAATTGTTATCGTGTTTTCCTCATCTGGGGGAAGATAAAAGCAAAGAAACACCACAATTCTAACCATAGCTGTTAGCAGAAGACAAAATCCTTACCACACCAAACCCCATAGCTACAGCCAGTTAGGTCTCCAGGGAGAATGGGTCACAGCTGGTGTCTTTAAGGATGCTGTGACAGGGCCAGCTGGGCTATTCAGATGCTGGTGTGACCCACACTTCCCTAAGCCATGTCTCCTTTGTCTTTTGAAAAAGTTTTGAAGAAATAAATTCTCAAAATTTTATTTAAAACTTAAACTGATACATAAAACATACAAATTATATGTAATAGTGGGGTGCCACATGCTGTTTCCATATACATATGCATCGTGTGGTATATGAGTCAAGGGAAACATCTTTTTGCCCTGAGGAATTCTTCATTAATATATCTTGAGTGGCCTTTTTTCTCTTTGGGTGTCCCAGTGACAGACACAGTAGGACTTCCTGGCTTTCTTTATGATAGCCTGCCAGACCATGTTTGTGATGGGTTAACTGTTTTTTAGAGTTAATGGGGTTGGGGGTCATAGGTTCAGCTCCTGGGATGGCCAGCTAGCTTTGCTTTGTTCTGCAATTGCTTATTGCACTCATATCCCAGACCAGCCATCTGGCGGAGGCAGATCTCTGATCACAAAGGGACTAATAAACAATACAGAGTGTGGTGGGGAGGAGGGCTGGGCAATCTCTCTATAGATGCTGAGTAATTAGAGCAAAGATTGCAAATTTTTTATTTCATATCATCATTTTAATATGTGGATGGTAACAAGACGTTTTTCTTGGTCATTCCTGTTGAACATTCATTTCACTGGGTTTTGTTGTTGTTACTTTTTTTTTTTTTTTAAGATGTCTCATTGATTCAGCAGTCACTTATATATTGTTTGCAATGTTCTTAACATATCAGGAGATTTGTAGGATGTTGGTGTTGGAGCTGGGTCTGGGTTAAAGTAGTAGATCAAACAATTCACTGTTTTAGGCAGCCACTAAGTTATAAAGAACAATGTTACAATGGACAGAAAACACCGTTTTTACTAAGACTTTCTGGAGAAGTGCTTTATAGCATTTCTAAGTGTGCCCCAGTCTGTAAATCTGTTGTCTTCTTTATTAGAATATCTTGTAGTGCTGAGAGAACTATCCGAGTCTAATTAGACCCGTGCTGTGGCATATGGCCTTACTGGTCCCGTGAGAGGTGCTGACAGTTTAAAATATGTGCTTGTTTATTGGGATGAGAAAGGTTGTAAAATATACGTCATTAATAATTTAAAAATGTTACACATTGAAATAGTAACATTTTGGCTACGATTGATTAAATAAAATATTAATTATTCTTGATTTTGGCTCTCTGTTTTAGTGGGCCCATTAGAAAATTTATTAATTGTATACATAGCCTGTGTTGTATTTCAGCCAGGCATCACTGGTCTAGACCAACCCCTCTGATTAGAAGCTGAGTAACTGGGCTGAACTCTCCATTACCCGGAATACTCCTGATAATAGGATGGGCACTTGGGGAAAGCAGGAGCTCTGGACCGCCAGTGAACTGTTTAATGCAGTTGTCCTGTGTCAGAAGTCCTATGCTGGTGTCGCTGCATGTTAGATATGATGCTAGTTATACTCTACCAAGTTTTCTACACATACTCGTCCAAGGATGGGACAGTTTCATTGTGTCCATAGTGTTATTTAGGCTGGTTTTGCCATCTGAAATCAGTCAGAGATCCTGTAGCTTTATTTGGTTCTGAGAAAAGCATATTAAAATGTTAGACATTAGAGGTCGGGGAGATAGCTAAAGTGCATAGTGTATTCTCCAGCATCCATGTAAAAAAGCCAGGCATAATGGTGTTTGCCTTTAATCCCATGGCTGGGGAGGTGGAGCCTAGGGCTTACTGGCCAGCCAATCGAGCCAAAGTGTCAAGCCCTAAGTTTAGTGAGAGACCCTGTCTCAGGCAATAAGGCGACAAGTGATGAAGAAGGCACCAGTGTTGACTCCTGGCCTTCTTACACGGATACATAAGCATGTATCTGTGCACATGTGAACACATTCACACACTAACAAACATAAAAGAGAGGGCTCTCGTTCAAGTAGGCACTTTAACGTGTTTCTTGTGGGTAGTCAGGGGTGAACTGTGGATAGAGTAGCTGTGCTTTGGGTTGCAGGTCCCTCTAATGTGGCAATGATTAATATCTTAAAGATGTCTATATTAGGAGGCGTCAAGTCTAGTATTTCTTTCTGGCACATGCTCAATTCCTAGTGACTGTCAGTTTGTTATCAACCTCCAGGGTCAGCTATCTAATTCTGACGCCTCACTTAAACTCACAATCTAAACGCTGCTAATATTCACAAATTGATGCTTTTAAAGGAGCAATGGGAAGAAGACAAAAGACTACTTCAAAAATGATGATATGTGGGCATGTTTCTTATTTTCTATGCCTTTTGGTGGTTCCAAATAGCTCTGGTTGGTTCTAGGGACAGAGACACAAACCAGAATGGCACCTTCCACATGGAGTTAGGAAAACAAGCACCTGCATTATGAAGTTTAGTGAAAAGTACCATTTCCATCCAGATCCATCTACTGTAAGTGTGGTGGGAATGAGTGGGAGAAGAGAGGCCTGGTCCTGAGGCCCAGCATCACCTCTCATTGGCCTCATGACATCGAATGTGTTACTTTATGTTCATAGGCCCCGGGTATCTCACTTGGAAGGGGAAAGGATGAGGCAAGAGTTATTCAGTTGGCCGATGCATAGATACAGGTTTTAACTGAGGTGACCTCTGTGCACAGCATTGTTGTGTGTATTTGGACATGGGGCCTGCACTTGTAACATTCTGTTACAAGAGAGGGACAATAAACAGTAATAGGTGATGCATTTACCCTGTGTCTATAATATGCTGTCAGGTCGTGAATGGCACCTATTGTAAAGTAAATGAGACAAGGTGAGTGTCTTAGGCTGCTCTGCCCTTCCTAGATAGGATATCCCAGGGAGGACTGGAGGAAGAAGCAGCAGAGATGTCTGGAATCTCTTCCAGACCTAAAAGCCTGGGTCTAATTAGGTGAAAAGCCACGGGAGTTCAGCCTCTTCAACACTGATTACAATCCATTTCTAAGTAAATGTTCCTACAGTTTTGATTAGATCCACCAATGTGGTCCCTGGTGGGCAGAGTCTTAAGTAGTCCGTGTTTTAAATAGCCTCACTTCATACAGATTGCTGGCTTTAATTCCATTGGGGGAGGGAGGAACACATTCGGTTTGGTCATTGGGATCCCTGGGATGTCGGTCACCTTAAGTCTTGCAAAAGGGAAAGATTTAGGGTAGTTTTTACTTACTTAGGATGTAAGGTGGTTGTTCGATGTATCAGAGGTCCCGCCTAATTTATTTTACTATAAATTAAAATGAAGTGGGAGCCCTGAGACAATCCTGTTTTAATTACCACTGGAACACATCTTTGGAGACTGCTCTAGGAGTTCTAATCATTACACTGCCATGTGTGTGTGTGTATGAGTATGTGTGTATGTTTTAAAGAATCATTAATAAGCAGGGTCTAGCCTGAGGACTTAATTTAGTCTACAGATGATTCTTCTCAAGCCAAGTGAAAAGACTGGAGTACAAACATTTGTCTTCAGCACCGTTGTCCTTGGTGATGTGAAAGAGCTGAACAGTAGAAGGGCATGCTTATAATAGGGTGGCTTATTCCAGTGCTTGGACCATAGCCCATTGGTAGAGTGCAGGCTTGGCATGAATGAGGTTCAGTCATGGGTACCCAAATCCCCACACAAATCAGAACAACAAAAGTAATGGCTAGGTTTTGTTGTTGTTGGGTTTTGTTTGTTTGTTTGGTTGGTTGGTTTGGTTTTTTGAGTCAGGGTCTCTCTGTGTAGCCCTGACTGTCTTAGAACTCGCTCTATAGACCATGCTTGTCTCGAACTCACAGAGATCTGCTTGCCTCTGCCTCCTGAGTGCTGGGATTAAAGGTATTTACACCAGGCAAAATGGCTAGTTTTTGGTGAGAGAGATATTAGGTCGAGTGAACTACATTTTTCCTTGACAGATGGTCTAGCTTTAAGTTTCTCATGAATCTGCCTGCAGTATTGGGAAGCTAGTGTGTGGTAGATACAGTCTGAGATGTGATCCCTGACCTTGGCTGGCATGGAATCCAGACTCTGCTGCTTTCTTTCCTTAGATAGAACTTCACAGCCAGTGAAACCAGCCCGTGTGAATTATTTAGGTCCCCTCATCCTTAAAGACTGCCGCTGGGCAACTGAGTGGCTCACGCATTCAGGGCTTGCAAATGCACTTCTGTTGCTCCTGCTGAAGATAGGAACCTTCTGGGCCCTTGGCTCAGCCTGCTGTTGTTTCTAACCTCCACTCTACATTACCTCATTCTGCCAGTCCCTGTTAGACTGTGATTTATATTTTTAAAGTCAGATTCTCATCATAATTTTTGCATGCATCTGTCTTCCTCAGAACGTTTAGTTACTTTGTGTAAAACTAGGAAATGCAGAGGAAAAGGAAGGAAGAGGGAGGGACCCGAGAAAGGCAGCTCTGGATAGATACCGTACTACACTGGCAGGTTATGTTGGGAGTTGGTTTGCTTGTCACATTCGGGTTTCCAGTATTCTGGTTTCTTTTCTTCAAGTGTTCAAAAGAATGTTTACGTTGTGGTGAAATGTTTTAACAGTACACCATTCATGCTGCTTTGGATGTGTGGCTCATTGGCATTTAGTACATTCAGAGTATGGCAAACACCCATCACCATGTTCTGTGGCTAGGTACAGTGGGGGCAGTTGGAGGAGGAGGGGTTCCTCTTGTTTTTACTGTAATTGTGTGACATCCCCTAGGCTAGCTGGCCCCATCCCTAGGTCTTTGCCCAATCTGGTTCATTTCCTTCCCTCCCTCCCTCCTTCCTTCCTTCTTTCCTCTTCCTTCCATTTTTTCTTTCCTTTCTCCTTACTTCCTCTTTCTTTCTTTCTTTCTCTCTTTTTCTTCCTTTTGACAAGGGTCTATTTGTGTCTCCCTGGCTGTCCTAGAACTCACTCTGTAGACCAGGCTGGCCTTGAACTCAGGGATCCACCCACCTCTGCCTTCCAAATGTTGGGATTAAAGGTGTGCACCACCACCGCCACTGCTTGGCTATTTTGGATGTTTCACACCAGTAGGATTGTATAATATTAGCTTTTGGGGGTTTCATTTATTAATTTCACATCTTTTCGAGGTTCATCCACATTGTAGTGTGCATCAGGCCTTCCTTCTTGCCAGTACATATGAATGTAATAACAGATTAAAAGTTCACTTATCTCTTCAACAGTATGCATTGATCTGAGGCGAATGTTTGGCCACTGTGAGTGAGTGTGCTGTGAAGCTGGAGTGCTTGGCTGCATCCTGCTTGACAATCTTCGGATATACTCGACAGTGCAGTGCTGGGCCATATGGCAATTCTATGTTTGACTTTTTGAGAGCTTTCCAAGCTAATTATCATGGTAACTGCATCTTTTTATACTCCTACTAGCAATGGATGAGGATTCCAGCTTCTCCGCATCTTCACCGACACTTGTTATTTTCTGCTTTTGACATCTTTTGCCATCCGAATGCATGTGAACTGCAGTCTCATCTTGCTTTTGATTCGTGCATACATAGGTCTAATGACCTTGAGTGTCCCTTCTATGTGATTGTTTGCCGTTAGTGTATCCTGTTGGGAGAAATGTCTGTTAAATCCTTGGCTCATTTTTTAATTTAGATTTTTCTTCCTACCTTCCTTTCTTCCTTCCTTCCCTTCTCTCCTCCCTCCCTGCTTCCTTCCCTCCATCTTTCCCCCTTCTCTCCCTCCCTTTTTCTTCTCCTTCTTTCTGCTTCTGCTTCTACTGTTTTTTCTTCACTGTTGAGTTAGAAAACTTCTTTGTGTATCCAGATGTCAATCACTGGGTAGATGATCTAAAAATACTGATTCCCATCTGGCTTTCTGTCCATTCTCTGGACAATGTTCACATTTTGTTTTGGTTTGGTTTGGTTTTATTTTTACTAGACTCTTTATAAAGCTGAAAGAATATTAGTTAGAAATCCATTGGAAAATATGCACTTATCTTTTCCAAGAGACAGGGATATTGCTGGTGTTTGGTGATGGTGCTCCAGATGAACCAAATGCCCAAGTACCCTCCTGGATTTAGAATACCTGTGAGTTTAGAGCTGTTCCTCCTGGGAAGTCAGTGGGGCAAAGCCATGGGTGAGTTCTTTGAGATTTGGAGCTTTCTGCGTTCGTCGCACCTGGCACTGAGTGGCATTGGATGTGTTTTCCTCTGTGCTGCTTTATAGAACTTTACACAACTTCCTTGCTCTTCCTTTCTTAGTCTGCTGGCTTTCCTTACTACACACAGATCCTCTGCTTTTCTGGCCACACCGCTTCTGCTTTTATGCCCATTTGCCTTGGATGGGTTCTACTCTTCCCTTAGCTCATCTGGTGAGAGAAAAGCTGTCCACCAGCTCTGATTCACTTTGACAGTTTCTGCTGGAATCAGGATTAAGTGGCACAGTTCCATCTTCCCCGTAGTTGTTGGTTCAAAGCTTCTCTTTAGAACTGTCATATCCAAGTTTCCCCAGATGTATGCCATTTTGGCTTAAGTCACTGACTACACCATGAAGCTGCATTTTCACTTTTTAAATGAAAAAAAAAAAAATGTCTTCACTACCATTCAAAAGTCTGCACTTCGGACAACAGGGAGAAAGCACCCGTGTATGTTTTGCTAATTCTCTCCATCCGGTAAATAATATTGCCTATAATCTGTGAAACCTTGAATTAAACTGAACTCTTCTTATGGATCTGCAGGAACTTGTTCTCAGGGGTAGAGAAACTGTGTGTGTGTGTGTGTGTGTGTGTGTGTGTGTGTGCGCGCACATGTATGTGTGTGTACGGTTTTTGTAAGTGATCCTTTGGCTTTATTTTAACTTTTTAAGTGAATTCAGGTCATTGGCAATTTTAGGGATAGCATTGCTTCCTGACACGTCCTTGCATAGACATGAAGATGGAAGATGGAGGGCTCTCTAGTCTTCATGTGATTAGAGGGTTGCAAAGGAATAGCTGTTCCTTTGGCACATGGTAACTCTTAGTGCACCATAGAATTAGCATTGGTAAGTTGGTGAAACAAAGGCCCAAATATAGCTGTTAAGCACAGTTCTGAACTCACAGCCTTAGTTCTAAAAGTGTATGACCCAGATGGAGAACAGGTAGAGTCAAGCAGTATTGGGTTTTGTTTACTTTAATACTTTATTTATGGGTGTTTTGCCTACATGCACGCCTTCACCATGTATGTGCCTGGTGCCCATGGAGGACAGAAGAGGGCATAGGATCTCCTGGATCCTCTGGAACTAGAATTACAGACAGGTAAGCTACCACGGGGGTGCTGAGAATCAAACCCAGGTCCTCTGGAAGAGCAACCAGTGCTATTAATTTCTGTGCCATCTCTCTGGCCCATTTTTATTTTCTTATAATCAAACAAGAGTTGTTCTTAGATGTAGCAAAACTTTTATCTGAGCAAATGAAATCATAAAACCACTTTGCTGTAATAATTTTCTGGTTGCTAGAATTTTGAAGTGTGTGTGTGTGTGTGTATGCATATGAGTGCTGGGGGCTAAATCCAGAGCCTTGGACATGCCAAGGAAGCACTGAACCCCCAGCTCCATCTCTGGAGCCTGCCTGGCATTGTTTTTATGTAGCCTAATTTACAGGTAGTTTTGCAGAATACTGTATTTGTATTTGGTTGGTTACAAAGCACTGGTACCTTCAGAAGGCAAGAGGGAGACACATACTTCGTCTACATGCATTTCAGCTTTGCTGCACCAAATATTGTCTCACTGAGAAACAAGAATTTCCACACATGCATTGTTCTCTGACCTGCTCTCAGTGCATTAGTGTTTGTCCCAGAACTAAGAATAGTTCAGTGTAAATTTCACAGTGCTCTCCATCATTGCAATAAGAAAGACATAAGGGACTTTATGGTTTTTTGTTTGCTTGTTTGTTTTGCTAAATTGAAACTTCCCATCCCTAGCCTTAGTAAATCTTATTTCATGGACCACTTACAAACATTTTGCATTGTTTGAAGAGAAGAAACAATGTCTACACAACCAAGATTCAGGATTCATGACCTCCATTCTAGTTTGCTTCCATAGACATCATGACCCAAAGCAACCTGGAGGAAGAAAGGGTTTACTTGCTGTACATGTTACAGTCCAGTCTAGCAGAGACTGGGGGGAACAATGCTTACTGAGTTGTTCCCTATGGTTTGGTCAGTATGCTTTCTTATAGGACTCAGGACCACCTTCTCAGGGATGACACCAGGTGGCTTTCATGATAAGACACTTAGGGGCTTAGTCATCTTCATCATTGCCTTAGATGCCTGCCGTCTTCCAAAGCTCAACACCCTGCTTATCCTCTTACCCTCATCACTTCCTTCAGCTTCAGCTACTCTTGATTTTGTTTGTTGGGGTAAGGTCCCAGGCTGGTCTTGAACTCACAGAAATCCTCCCATCTCAGCTTTCTACAGGAGTATAGGCTCATTTTGTGTGTGTATCTGTATGTATATATGTACATACACATACATATGTATACACATACATGCATATGTGTGTATGTGTATATGTACACATATGTATGTACGCACACATATGCATATATACATTCATACATACGCACTGGGGACTGAACCTATAAGGCATGTGCTGTCTCACTGAGGTGTACCCTCATCAGGAACTTTGTTCTTAGACTCTACTCACTTCCCACCAGTTCTTTTCATTCTTAATACAAATATCTTTAGTTGTCATCATCATCTCTCTCTCTCTCTTATACACGTACACACACACAGAGGGGGGCATACTTCCTTTCTCTGTGAGATACCGTTCTTTTTTTCACTCACACATTTTAAGTGCTGCCCAAGACTCTTATCCTTTACATTTTCCATTGGTTCTCCATATAGCTCTCTATTCTCATCTGGAACTGGTATTATTTCATCCAAACTCACCAAAATTGTCAATGACCCCTCCCCCCCAACATAGTAAGTTCTCTTTTGCAGCCTCTTTTCTGGACATAGGCTGGTCACAGCTGTATGTGATGACTGGAGTCATCCGACATTGATACCCAGGTTCAGGATGACCAGGTGGTTGGGTAACAGATGTGGGAGACATCCAAGTGCAGGATGACGAGAACTCTGAGTACTTGGGAAAGACACAGGCTTTGGAGCCTGCTGACCTAGCCCTTTGTGATCACACAGAGGACCGTAACATTCCATGTTCCCTTACCTTTCTTCTGTAGTGGCTTTCTAGTTGTATGAGGTAATTGGCGGTGCCTTGGTCTTTTCCTCCTGCTTATACAAGCGAGTAAGTCCTGGCTCCTCAGTACTTCCTTCAATCTCAGCAAGATATGGCCTCGGCCACTGTACGGTCAGACTGAGTGGATGCTGTCCTGACTTGATTGCTGGACTCACGGCCAGGTAGGAATAATTTTTATCATCATCACCATCATCATCATTATTATTAATTAATGTAATTGTGGCAAACTATACATGACATACAATTTACTATTTACCCATTTTTAAAAGCATGATACAGTGGTGTTAGATCCAATTACAATTTGTATAATCACTTCATTGCTAGAACCTTTCCATTCCCAGCCCCTGCTAGCTTGGAGCTCATTCACTGAACAATGAGACTTCCCAGTACTACCGAATCCCCAGCCCCAGTAACCTCTCTTCTCTGCTCTACTATTGCAAACCCTATGTAATGGGACAGTACAATGTGTGTCATTTTGTCCGGGACTCATTTCATATTGTAACTTAAAGGTGTTGAGTTTCAAACATGTTTCAAAATGTTGCTCTTCTCTAATGGACAAGTAACATTCCCTTGGGTTGTCTCTACTTTTTGACTGTCCTGAGTAGTGCTTGAGAAGACACTTTTAAAGGGTGTCATAAAATGTGTGAAGAAGGAGATGCAGGCCTTTAGCGCCTCTTAGCAGTTGGTCTGGTTTCTGTTAGGATGGTGGTAATAGAACTCCTTTGGAGACAGTCTCACCAGTGTAGCCCATGCTAGCTTGTAATTAATGATCCCTCTTTCCAAGCCTCATGACTACTGAAATTAGGAGTGTGTATGCACAACTGTATCAGGCAGTTGTTTACTGATTGATTACCCAAGCAATAGATAAGAAATATGCAACCATATTATTGCTTTCCCTTTTAAGTGTTTTCTAAGCATTATTACTTAAGCTTTATGTTACAAAGCTCTAAGGTTATAGATGAGGAATTTTTCATTATATTTTAGGGTCTAAAGCCAACCTGAAAGCAATTTTTGCAATTTTCCTTTCTCAAATATGGGGAAGTGGCATAGGAGGAGGATGGTGGTAGTCACTGCATGACTGCAGGCATTGCTTTTGTTGTTTGTTTGTGGCTTTTTGAAGGAGCAGCCAAGAGTTTGAGCAGTCTGCAGTACTTTAGAGGATTGAACGATGGCCCTGAAAAACTCATGTCCGTCTGGTACTTCAGAATATGGCTCTATTTGCAAATAGATATAGTGACATGGTTAGTGACGTTAACTTGACAGAATCTGCAATCACCTGGGGAAGAAGGTATTCTGGGCATGCCTCTGAAGATTACCTTGAGTTAATGGAGTTGGGAACGTTCACCCTCTGTAGATGGCACATTTCCTGGTGGGAATCCTGGACTGTATAAAATAGCAAAGGGAACACTAACTTTGAATTTGTCCCTCTCTGCCATTTGACTGAGGATGCTGTGACCATTTGCCTCAGGCTACTGCTGCAACTTCCCTGTTATTTGGACTGTGACCTAGGACTGTAAGTCAGAGTGGAACCTTTCTCCCTTAAGTCGTTTTTGTCAGGATATTTTATCTCAGCAACAGGGGAAGAAATTAATTCAGAAGTCAGCACTGAGCAATGGGCCTGTTTTATAA
This sequence comes from Phodopus roborovskii, assembly GCF_943737965.1. Taxonomy (NCBI): domain Eukaryota; kingdom Metazoa; phylum Chordata; class Mammalia; order Rodentia; family Cricetidae; genus Phodopus; species Phodopus roborovskii. Next base: position 25,569,650 of record NW_026126525.1, on the reverse strand, counting down.
TGTACCTGACCACAGGGTCCTTGAGCCTTTGAACTGTTTTGTGGCGGAAGTGGAAGAGTTTGGAACTCTGGGTTAGAAATGTGGTAGGATGCTGGAAGCAGAACTTTATGGGTCACTCGAATGGGAGCCTAGAAGACAAGAGTGCTGAGGGAAATGGCTCAGAGAGGACTAAGAACTCCACCAGGAATGGGAATAGGAGCCATTCAAGTGATGTTTGGTCAAGAATATGACATCATTTTGCCTGTGTCCTGAGAACTGAGTGAAGCTGAATTAAACTTAATGAACAAATTTGTTTGGTGGAGGAAATTTCCAAACAAGAGATCATTCAAGTTGGCACTGTGAAGCCACCTGCAATTGCTAAAGAAATCAGCACCAGTGAAGGGAAGCCCTCCCCCCCCCCCACACACTGCATCAGGATGTCGTGAAATGTGTCCTGAGTGTAAACTCCATCCATCTGTAGGTACCATCTTGTGAAGATTCAAATTCATTTAGAGGAGAAAAGCCTAAGGTCTTCGGGTTCCAGACTCCTTGAAAGAAATTGCCTAGGAGGGTGTTCCCCAAGGGTCAGCTCACAGAACCAGATGCAGTTGTGCTCCAAGGGAGCAGAGTTCATCCCGAGCTGGGGGGCAGAACTTGGCAGCCTTGTTCACGTGGTACTGGTTTTGGATGTGAAAGATGAAGATTAGGGGTAAGGTGGGGTTTTAGAGTTAAGCTTAGTTGAAACAGTGTGGCAAGATCTGAGTTTCTACCGAGAGGCTTTGAGATGCCAACACTTATCCAATAAAGAAAACTGTGGGCAAGGAGTGGAGTCAGCCCAAGAGAGAGGTTATGGGTGCCTTGGTGTACTGACTAGTGTTGTGAGTCAACTTGACCCAAGCTAGAGTCATCATAGGAAGGAGCCTCAGCTGAGGAAATGCCTCCATGAGACCCAGCTGTATAAGGCACTTTCTCGGTTAATGATCAATGCGGGAGGACCCAGCCCGTGGTGGTTGTTGCCATCACTGATTCTATAAGGAAGCAGGCTGAGTGAGCCATGGGAAGCATGGGAAGCAAGCCAATAAGCAGCTCCCCTCCATGGCTTCTGCATCTGCTGCTCCTCCAGTATCCTGCTCTGTTTGAGTTCTTGTCCTGACTTCCTTCAGTGATGAAGGAAGTGTAATATGGAAGTATAAGACAAATAAACCCCTTTCTCCCCAAATTGCTTTTTGGTCGTAGAGTTCCATCGCAGCGATAGAAACCCTAACCAAGACACACATATCTGGAGGTGTGGGGCTGCTCAAGCCCTTTGGAGCCCAGTCGATTACATTGTAAGCTCTGGATGCTGGACATGGAGTAGCAGGGTTTTGTTTTCATCTTATCTTTCCTTGCTATGCCCCCACTTTTCTCTTATTGAATGGAATGATTTATTTGGTGCCATTGTATAGAAGAAATATGTAACACATTTTTTACTCTCTAGGAGCTTACAGTTGACTTTGAACTTTTAAAGTGTTGGAGTTGTTAAAGACTGTGTGGACAAAAGGTGGAATACTGTGGTTTAAACAGGACATGTAGGGTATGAAGTTGGTAAGGGGCGGAGTTGTGATGGGCAGTATTAGTTATCAACGTGACAGAATCTAGTATCGCCTGGAAGAAGGGCTTTTGGTCTTTGGGCATGCCTTTGGGGAATTACTTGATTCCTTGATTACTTGAGGTGCCCTCTGTGGTTGGCACCATTCCCTTCCTAGTGGGGACTGTGGACGGTATAAAATCTAGGAAGGGAGCTGAAGATGCATCCACCCCTCTGTTTGCTGATTGCGACTGTGATGTGACCGGCTGCATCAAACTCCTGATGTTGTGACTTCCCTGCCCCAATGGGCTATACTTTGTTTAACCTATTAGCTGAAATGAACTGTTTTCATTCAGTTACTTTTGTCAGAGTATTTTGTTGTTACCTAGCAACAGGTCAAGAAGCTAAGGTCAGTACTTTGTTAAAAATCTGGGACATCATCGTGGACTTCAGTCGAGCCTTAAACCCAAAGGCTAGTATCCTCATACAAGAAGAGGGCCAAGACAGGCACAGAGGCCTCTGTGAAGATACACAGGGATTGGTGTGTGTGCTACTCCAAGCCAAAAGCAGCCAGGAGCCAGGAGGAACTGAAGGAGGCAAGCATGAGGAATACAGTTCTGTTCTTATGATCCACATGGCTGTGGTTCTTTGTTAGGGCAGCACAGGAGACTGAGCAGGTGCCCAGCAGACACCGATATGGTAATGGTAAAATAATGAGGGAGTTTGGATTTGGGTGAGATGGTCAGGGCTGGAGATGGACTTGAAGTTATTAGTTAGTGCAGAGGTGATGTGTAAAACAAGGGAGTGGATACAGTCACAGAGAGAGCATCTAGATACAAAACTCCCATGGAGCTAGTCCTGGGCTATCTCTCCTGTGTGCCGATGCTGAGCAAGTGGTGGGGGTGGGGGTGGTCTTAGGATGAGCAGCCAGTGAGCTCATTCTGTCAGAAATCTGGGAGGAAGCACAGACCATTCCCAGATTGTCTAAGGGGGTGTGCCCTGAGTTAAGATACTCTGTGTTTATTCCTCTCTATTGAAAAACATCTGAGGTTAATTTTAACAAAATGTACTTGAACGAGAATGAAGATTCTAGAACTGGGCAGCATCTCAAACTGGAGTTGGTTCTGAATGTCCCTCTCTAGCATAGGAGCCAGTAGTATTTATATCCAGAAAAGAAATGAAGCAACATTCACAAAGCAACTGCATTGGCTGCAGTGGGCATTTGCCTTATTTGGTCATAATTTGGCAAATGTTAGCCTCTTATTGGCTGGAGGTTCCATTGCTACGATTGGGTAAGTATCAGTTGCTTGGTGACAAGGATATAGTCTTAGTTTAGGTTATACATTTTGTGTGTGTGAAGAAATATACACACATACATGTTAATATAGTTTTTTTTAATGTGTGGAGACTGCTAACCTCAGATGACCTCAACCAGGGATCATTTCATATTAGGGGAGGAAAGGACAAGGAGGCCCCTTCATCTTCTTGAGTATGTCAGTAGAAAGGGGGCAGAATACTATGGAGGAATGACGAAGATGCTATAATGCTTCTCCCAGTTTGCAAAGAGAAACTATATCAGATCAAAGGAGGAATTATAAATAGAGATGGGAAGGGATGGGAGTGGAGAAGGGGGGCAGGCAAGGAGAAACTGACTCTTGGACACAGCAGGTTGGAACTGGAGAGGGTTAATTAATGAGATAATGTATAATGAGCATCCTGACTTAGGCTCCAGCACTGTGGGTTGGCAAATTATATGATCATCACTAATAGAGTTTTTATTTTTCTAAATAAAATTGAGAGTCAGATGTTTAGGAGCCAATAGTGACTTCCTTGGGTACAGGAAGAGAACAGAAAACCAATGCAGAGTCCTTACTTTGGGACCCCAGACCCTCTGTCCACCAGCTCCACCTGCATTTCTGTCCTCTCTCCACCCGGGCTCTTGTAGGATCCCCTCTCGGGACATTAGGCCAGCCCCACCCCCAGCCCTAGCCCCACCCCCAGCCCCACCTCCAACCCCACCCCAACCCCTACCCCAGTGTACAGCCTTGTTCCCTGCTGTGAATGACCAATGGCCTTCAACTTCCTTCCCTGATCAGGTCACTGTCCATGCTCAAAGCTGTGAATTTCCTAGCCAAGTTGCCATGTAGTTCTCTTCCCCCTTTGCAGCCCCCTGGCTGGATTTCTGGGACACATCTAAAACTGTGGCTGCTTCTAGGTGGTGGTCCCAGAGAGGGAAACTGAGGTGCTTCCAGGCCCCCTTCTCTTGCACACTGAGCCTGTTGCTTAGTTCTGAGAGATGTTGCAACCCAGGGGTGTAGGGTTTATCAGACAGGTGATATGTGGGGGAATCTCAGGAGAGGTTGGAGAATCACTGTCCTTCCCTGGCTCATGCTCTCTGAGTCTTTGTGTTATGTCTGACTAGGTCTGTCTTCTGTTTACCGTCATTATTACCTTGTCAGATCTTGTGTGGCCTTTCAAGTTGGACCCTTCTCTTAATACTATCTGAATTCAAATAGCTCACACAATTCCCTATTTGCACAGAGGACTTCCAAGAATCAATGTCATTGTTTCTCTGGGGGTAAGAATTGTATTCTCCTAACATTTTTGTACTAGGGTAAGCTTATGATAACCCAGGAAAAGAGAAAACTGAGCCATTGCAAGAAAGGCACCGATAACAGTGACAGACACTTGAGGTACCTAGTATCTCCTCAGAAAGATAACTTGCATGTTACAAGGGCAGAAAAGCATTGGTTCCATGGTGATGGGGATGAATGCTTGTGTCCAGTCTTTGCTCTTCCTTCTGAAATAGTGTTGACCTTATCAGGAAAGGTTTGGGTTGTTTCCCTTCACCTTGAAATAAGGGAATGTGAATACTTCCACTTAGTAATTAGGTGTTCTCCCCCCAACCCTCCCTTACCTTCCCTTTCCCTCTCTCTTTTGACAGAGGCTCCTTGTGTAGCCCAGGCTAGCCTACCTCTCAAGCCTTGCCCCAACCTTTCAAGTGCTGGGACTTCAGGTGTACACCACTGTGCTTGACTTGTGTTTTTCTTCTTTTCTATTTACAGAAGTTTCAGGGTTGGAATATAAGCCCCAGCTAAAATCTAAGCAATGGCTGCGGTTCCTAATATAAGAGCTGTGCTTAATATAAGAGTTTGTGCAAGGCTGTTCATATGCTGTGAACATGGTCATAAAACATTGAGCGTGGGAATGGGCAAACACCTTTATATTCCATTGTAGAACCCACCAGTTGCATCCTCTCACAGCCAACAAGAAGGAATTCATTTGAAGTTGTTGGTGTTAGAGAGAGAGCCTAGAAAAAAGGTCTCTTAATTCCTACCATTTCTTTGTTGCTTTCCAGCTTATTGTGAAAGAGAATTAACTTTTCTTCCATCTTTACTTTTGATTTTTTCCCTTTAATAAAGTTTCATTGTGATATAATTCACACACCATAAAACTCACCCACTTAAAACACATAATTTATTGGGGGTTGCATATATACAGCTGTATTTACCACTGTCTAATTTGAGAATGAAACCTTACCCTAACCCCTGACAAACATTTTTGTCTCAATAGATCTTCCTATTCTGGACATCATATGAAATTGATACATTATATTGGTGTTGGCCTTTGATGACCACTGGTTTCTTTTACTTCATGTTTTATATATGTTACAGACTATATGGGGTGTTGGTCATTTTCATTTCACACTGAAATTCTGTTGCTGTTCATTGGTTAGTGAAGGTAAGTTGTTTTCACAGTTTTTGTATGTTTTTACTTATTTTGTGCACGTCAGACATAGATGCTTAATCTTCAATCACTTCATAGACCTGCAGAACATGGCACTTAAATGTTTTAATATTAGTACTCCGTTGATATGAGGCACTGTTGCTCCTGACAGCACCGTGCACTTTCCAGAAAATATGTTGGACACTGTTGTTGCTCCGGCTGGAGTTCATCCTCACTTCGGCTAATGGCCTTTTGGGCAAAGATCTGCCCCCACCTCACCACTGATTTGGACGTGCGGTCCTGAGTGCTTGCACAAGACAAACATAGACGACTGCTGAACCTTGCCAAGTCAGGGTAAGACAGCCTTTCTACCTCCCTGCTGTTGTTGTGGTCTGTCAAATACTCTTGTCCTTAGCCGAAACTGGGTGTACCAATGTTGCTGTGAGACTTTGGGTGACTGTCCAGGTAGCTTGCTGTTTCTGTCCTTGCTGCACCTTTTGGAAGTTACCCTTCTGCACTTCCTGCCTACCCTAGTATCATTATTTTCCTTCTCAGGTCTTGATGAAGTTGAGATTAAACTATCACAACTATTATTCTCTCTTCCTAGTTAGATATATTAGGTACTAGACTTAAGCTTTCCAGCTTAGGACAACTCTATTGTAAACTCCATTATGCCTTCACCCTAGGACTAAATATGTAGGTCGTTTTGGTCTCAATTTTCCTTTTCTTAGAACAAAATTGTTATTCACTGTTTTGTTATATAGTTTTGTATCAAGCCTAAATCTTTTCTTTAGACTAAAAGGGGAATTGTAGTGGGATATTCACTTTGTCTCCTTATGTGGCACTGACCACACCCACTGGGGGTGGAGCCAGGGGCAGAAGTGACCAGTGGAACTAGGTCTGAGGAGGAGCCTGGGAAGGTTGTCTTGCTGGCTGGATTCGGAGAGGAGAGGATCCGGTGGAACTTGCTGGTGTTCATAGGCTAGGTTGTAAGTTATTTCTCCCTGAATAAACATCTATTCGGCCTATTTGTTTATCCTGATCCTTATTAAACCACAATAGCATGCCATTGTGCAAGCGTAGAGGACAAAGGACAACTTGTAGAGGCTATTCCTCTTCTTCCATAGAGTGGGATATGGGAACTGAATGCCTGTCTCCATGGCATGCCCCTTTAACTGTTGAGCCACATCCCATTTCTGTATTCATTTTGAAACGGTTGTAAATAAAGCTCTGAACATTTGGGGACAGAATATTACATGGCTCTGATGAAGACAGAGGTTTCTGTTCCAGACATCTTCCATCACTTTGGTTTTCAGTCTCTTGGTCTGCATTTAAGAATAGAACTGCTGGGTCACTTGGAACCTCTCTGTTTATATTATGAGAAATTCCTGGGATCATAGCTCAGACATAGTGTATGTGAGGCCATAGGTTCAATTCTTAGTACCACCTCCAAAAACCAAAAACAAATGAAATCAAAAATATAAGAAATTGACAACATATTTTTCCAAAGTGGCTACATAATTTCACATGCTTACCTGCAGTGGAACTTACCTACAATTCCAATTTGTCCAGCCCTTATTATCTCTCTTTTCGCAATGCTGAGGATGAGCATGCATACATACTACAAAAGTGCTACACCACTTAGTCACTCTTCAGAGTCTATCCAGCATTTTTATTTTGAACATGCTGGTGAGCATGAGGTAATACCTCATTGTGATTTTTTAAAATTAATTTGTTAAATTTTACTTCGTGTACATCGGTGTTAGGGTGTCACTTTTCCTAGAACTGGAGTTACAGACAGTTGTGAGCTGCCACATGGGTGCTGGGAATTGAACCTGGGCCCTCTGGAAGGACAGCCAGAGCTCTTAACCGTTGAACCATCTCTCTAGTCCCTCACTGTGATGTTTTCTTTGTTTACTTGCTTGTTTGAGATAGAGGCCAGCCTCTGCCTTGATGTGCTTCTGAGGTTGGCCCTGAACTTGATCCTCTGGCTCAATCCTCCTAAATGCTGGCATTACACCATGCCCAGGTCTCACTGTTACTTTAATTTTAATTTTCCCAGTGGCTAATGATCTTGAGGTCTTCTGATGGGTTTACTGGCTGTCTGTATATTTTTGGGAAAACTTTCTACTCAGATTCATTACCTGTTTTTATGTTGAGCTGTCTTTTCATTTGGTAAGAATCATAGATCCAAGTCCATCACCAAAGGTGTGATTTACAAGCAGTTTCTTTTTGTGAGTCATCATCTTGCTGGATCTTAAACCCTGGAGCACAGACATTTTATTGTTACATACTCCTGTCAATTTTTTGCTTTCTTCATGTTTGCATTTCAGTCATATTAAAAAGCCGCTACCTTGCTAGGTATAGTAGTACACACCTTTAGTACCAGCACTCGGGAGACAGAGGCAGACAGATTTTACTTTGAGGCTAGCCTGGTCTACAGTGTGAGTTCCAGAATAGCCAGGGCTACACAGAGAGATCCTGTCTTAAAAGGAAAAAGAAAAGCTACTACTTTATCTATAGTTACCAAAATTTATATCCATACTTTCTTCTGTATCCTTCATGGTTCTAGCTGTCATGTTTAAGCACGAGATTCATTTGGGATTGATGCATTTTCATACGGTATGAGGTAAGGCTCGAACTTTACTCTAGCTTGTGGGTATGTGGTTATTCCAGCAGCGTGTTATTGAAAAGACCTTTTTAAACCCCTGCCTTACAACCTTGCTGTTTTTGTCTCAAGTGTCATTTGTTATTTGACACGCTCCTGTTGAATGAGTTGGGAAAGAATATCCTCAGTGTTGCACAGAGACATGTATACAAAATAAAAGTAACCCCACCAAGGCAATTTCATTTTGAAAATTAGTAAATAAATAAATAAATAAATAAATAAATAAATAAATAAGGGGGGGTTGCTACAATCCAAAGTGGGCTAACAAGCACACACTGGAGAAGGAAGTTCAGTAAGTTTCTGACCTAACACAGGTAGTGACTGTGTCACACCCCATTGGTGGGAGCTGCACACCACAATCTTATGCATGTAGCAAATTCATGACTGGTGTGAAGGGGATGGATGGTCAAATCTCAGGCATGTCCAGGTGTTAGGTGAACAGTAACACAAGAGTTTCACAAGATGGGGGGGGTGTGTTACAGAATATTGGCCCTTGGTGGGCTAGCTAACCTTGATAGGAAAACTATCTGTCGTAAATGTCAATGTTTGCTTCTGGACTGTCCTTTCTTTTCCTCTGAGCCTTGTGTCTGTCTGATGCCAGTATCATATCTTCTTGCTGAATGTGACTACACTACTCTTCTCATTTTTTAAAAACAACTATTTATGGAGTGTGTGTGTGTGTGTGTGTGTGTGTGTGTGTGTGTGTGTGTGTGTGTGTAGGTATAGGGATGTGGAGAATGGCAGGGGTTAGTACAGTTGCCATGGTGGGAATTTGGAGGTCAGAGGACACTTTGTGGCAGGTGGTTCTATTTTTTTTTTTGTTTGTTTTTTGTTTTTGTTTTTGTTTTTTGTTTTTGTTTTTTTTTGTTTTGTTTTGTTTTGTTTTGTTTTGTTTTTTTGCCATGTAGGTCATGGGGATTGAACTCAGGTTGTCAGGCTTGGCAGCAAGTGCCTTTGTCCACTGAGCCAACTGGCCAGGCTCAGCTTTGCTGCTTTTGATACTCAGTTTACAGAGTGGGAGCATTTCCATCGAATGCATTGGACTTGTCCCTTGTTAGATTAGGTTCTGAGTTGATGGGAAACCTATGAGTTTACCCTTGGAAATCCTTAGGAAGTGCTGTGTTGTCGAGCTCGAGTACTGGTTTGTGGCACTGTTTCTGTAGCTGGGATCCGGGGCTGTGTGGAAGTGGGGAGGGTACAGGTGTGAATGTTTCCATCTCTCTGCTTCTGGACGTGCTGTGGCAGGGTCCCCTGAGCTGTGAGGTCTCTACCATGGCTGGTGTAACCTGAAACTGTGAGCTGAATGAACCTCTTCACTCTTAAGTTGCTTTTGTCTGTCGGAGGGTGTTGTTACAGCAGCAGAAGAGAGACTGAGACAGTGAGACATCTCTGTTATGTCCAGAATTTCCTGTTGTGTTGTTTCACTAGATTCATCCACAGTGAATGAAATAAAAGCCCATGACTGTTGGATCAGTATGTTAGCATGAATTAACTATTTTGTAGTGTGTGTTGTTTATATTTGTTACTTTACACCTAGACTAAAATACTAGTATTTATAATTCACTGAATTGTTTATTAGGTTCGTAGAAGGTACAGGACAGACACCATTTGGTTCCTCTTTTGAGTGCACATGTGTGGAGGGTAGTGCTGTGTGCATACGAGTGGCACATGCATGTGTGTGCCTGTGGAAGCATGAGGTCAGCCTCAGATGGCATCCTCGGGAGCACTGTCTACATCCTTTGGTCTGGAGCTCACTAATTAGGCTAGCACAGCCAGCCATCTAGCCCCAGGGATCCTCCTGTGTCTTCTTCCCCAAACCTGGGATTAAACAATGTGCCAGCACACCTGGCTTTGTTCTTTATTTAACAAAGATCCAACTCAGATCCCTTGCTGGTAAGGCACAGGCTTTTCCGACTGACCCACCTTCCCTGCCACTGGTCTCTTTTTGATAGTAGACTGCACTTTCTCTTGACTTTCCATTGCCTGGGTCTCATCTGGGTTCAAGACCCAGCTTGGTGGTGGTGGTAGTGCATTTTCCCAAGCCACTTGGGGGAAAGGTCCCGTAGCTTGTTAAAGCAGAGTTAACAGTGGATGCAGTTATTGAGTCCTCTTAGCTAAAGAAGTAGCATAAAAGTGTAGTGTGGGATGGGGGAGCAACTCTGTGCAGCTCACCCTGGGAGGGCTTGCTGGTCCAGGGGATGGAACAAGAGGCACTGAGCAGGTGAGGTTAGGATTCTCAGGAAATAAAGTCTACACATTCTTGGCTAGGGCTGGAAGGTTCTTTTCCTGTGGAGTCTAGTATGTTTTGCCAAGGCATGGGAGGCCACTTAGAGGCACCGTGCTGGCCCACACACCAGGTTCTGGAGGTTTTCCTAAAACAACCCTGAAGCAGGGGACTGAATGGGCTTTTCAGTTTGCTGGGATGCTGAAGGTTATGGCTGACTCTAAAGGCATCCATGGAAAGATGTCCCCTTTTGAGTTTGCTTGTGGAAGATTAAAAGTTTTTTTGTGTTTGTTTTGTTTTGTTTTTTAATGTGTCATGCTTAAACAATCATTTCACATCCTCTGCCTGGCCGGGATATTGTTGTATGTCCTTTTTGACTAAAATTACTTATTTCATCTGAGTCAAGTCCAAGCTTAGGCCTCACAGCCCCCTCCTGATTCTTGTCTTCTTTTGGTAGTCTTGCTGTGTATTCCTGGATGGCCTGGTTCTCCCTATGTAGCCCAGACTGGTCTCAGACTCATGGTGGTCCTCCTGCCTCAGCTTCCCAAGTGCTGGAATTATATGTGCCACCATGTCTGTCTTCCGATTTTTTTTCTTTTCATCTTTCTCCTATTTCAAAATGTAAAATCCTCAGTGGAAGGTATAATACCAGCTTCATCTGTGTATCACCAGCAAGCTGTATGTATTTTCCCATTTGGCCAGCTTACACTATGATTCATCAGGGTTTGAGGTATGGAAGATGACAGATACCCCCTGGGATGGGAACACCTGACAGCCTGGGATGGGGACACCTGAAGGTCTCATTTATTAACTTGCTTTTCAGCAACCACATTAAATGAAATGATCGAATAGAAACAGGATGGCTGTCCCCAAATTATCTCATTGGCTGGCCTCTGGAAATGCAGTCATGTGTTCCTACCATAAAGCACTCTTTTCTTAGATGGTGCAAACCCTTCTAAGTGGGACATCTGCAAATCTTCCTGCATTATTTGTATCCAAATGCACTTGATCAAGTATTCAGTTGTACCTGTACCATATTTTTATGTGTCTGAGGGTATTTTGTGGCAGAAGTCCAAAGACCAGATGTTATGTCTGCCTCAGAAGTCCCACATTATATTTAGGGTAATTTTACAGTGCTGAACAGAGGTGGTCACATGCATGTGCGTGTGTGCCTGTTTGTTGCATGGGTGGTTATGAATTCTTATTTTCTTTGGCAGATAGTGTGCTTATTAACTTTAATAATGGAGTTTGCTTTGAACCTGAGTGCCACACTGCTATGGTAAGTGTTGGTAACATGCCAGCTCCTTAGGAGGTCAGCTTTCTAGAAGTTACAAAATAAGTGCCCCTCTCTCACCAACAGATGCCTTCAGTAGCAAGTCCAAGTAACACGGTTTAAAATATTCCTTCTAAACACACCCAGTGTTTAGTAACCAGGGCATCAGGCCCTTATAACGACCGTGGTGGGTGTGTTTAGAACATGACATGGAATAGTAATGTCCACCAAACCAAGTTCCCAAAGTGTGTTTTTCACATGCCACACCTGACCTGTCCACTCCTTTCCTCTCTTACCAGAATTATCTTGTCACCTTTGGTCAAGTTACACACTTTCGTGACTGCCCTTGTTATCAGCATTTTCGTATTAATAGCATTTTGAAATTAATACTGCTCTCTTGTACCCTGGAGCATTTCTGAGATGGAATGGCATTTATGCCATCATATTACTAAGCTGAAGGTTGAGTGACAGCCTGAAAAGTATGTCATTAGGGGTGTGTGCATAGTTTTACTCATAAGAGGATCCCAAAGGAGATCTTTCTACAGAAAAGAGAGAGAGAGACTAGTTGAGCCGATGAGTTAAATCAGGCTGTGCGAGTATGTGTCTACACACATTTACCCACATCCCAAGCCTCTCTAAATGAGTACACTCCATTTACAACAGGAAAATACCTTTTTAAGTTTGACCACTATAAATAGTTTAGACACATTTGAGACCTACTGTTAATGTTCATAAAAAAGTTTGTTAGTTCAAAATGTAATTTGAAATGTATAAAGTCTTGCAAAATGAGTTAATTTGACAACAGGGTCCAAGAACTAAGATTTTAATAATTTAGCTATTTAAATAATTCCTAATAGTAGAGGTCTGTTACTAGGGATCTGGCAGATGTGCAGCAAGAAGAATCATTATTCCCTTTGCATCACCCACAAAGGCCAAGGCATTCTACTCACAAACCAACAAAACAATTAGGGTGTCCAAAAGCTCTGGAAATAGAGTGGGCTCTGAAATCAGAGACCATACCTTGAGAAGATTTTTATCTTTGTCCTACCTCTCCTCCCCATCTTCCTGCCTTCCTTCCTCTCTCTTGCAATCTTCACTAAAAATTCTTATATGAACATCTAAGCATGACAGTTTATCCATTTATTTTGTGTGTGTGCACCTGTATGAGTACTTGCGCATGTGTGCAAAAGTGAGGAGACAGCTTGAAGGGGTCAGTTATGTCCTTCCACCATGCGGGCTCTGGGGACTGTGCAAATGTCGTCAGGTTTGGCAGCAAGAGCTTCAATGGCCTGTGATCAGTCTTTAATAAGACATGAGTGATGATTTCTCTTGGATTGGACCTAGGTGGACTAAGACAAGGTACTAGGCAGGTCTACGAGGATATTTACGGTTAACTGAGAGGGGAAGACCTTCTGCAAGAGTGAACCTTGCCTTTCTCGTCCTAGGCATACAGAGGTCTGAGGAAAGAGCTTCATGGCTTTTGCCTGCCTGCCTTCACTCCTTGATTATGAATGCATCTGCTCTGTTGTAGCAGCTGCTGCTACATCCTTCGCTGACATTAGAGCCCAGTTGCATTGCCTGACTCTCTAAGAACCCTCCAGGCCTCTGAGCCTGGCAAGGCATCCAGGCTTATAGACTGGGTAGTTATTGATTTTTTTTCAGCTTCTGCAGTGTGCACCAGGCATTGCTTGATTACCCAGCCTGTAAAGTGTAAGCCGATGTAATACATGTCTCTGGTAATACATGTCCATCCTATCAGCTCTGTTTTACTAGGGAACCCTGACTGTAATTTGGAAAGAACACTGAAAACCATCATTTAAGATGCCATACCAATATTTCTCTGGAACAACTGGAATAGATTGCTGAAAAATCTATGTTAATTTACCACCCTATAATATAAAGCATGTATTCATTTTCTGGTTCAGGCCCCTTGTGACTGAAGGTTTTGGACATGTTGCTTATGATACTTCTACAGTTGGGGTCAGTTACAGCCATGGGCACTGAGAAGTGTCCAGATGGATGATAAGGGCTATGCTATGATTCATACAGACAGATACATTATCGCTACCCTTTCCTGGTGGATGGTTCTGCCTGTCACAGAGGATTTTTGAATGAACGAGTGAGCATTCATCACAGATGGCCCACATGGAAACTAGCCTGTCCATCGGGAACTTTTTATATGATGTGTGTATTGCGGGGAGGAGGATTCCTACTTGAATTTTTCTTGGCAGTTTTATGGGGTTGGATTATTACCTAAAAGTGAGTGGATTGCATATGAAACACAGTTATATTTTTTAAAGTCATTTTGACCTGGATTAACATTTATATTTTTGGTTTTGAGCCTAGCTTTTAATGGCTGAGCCATCATCTCTCCAGCCCTGGATTAACATCTTCAGGCTTCACCACTGCTGATGGGACTGCAGTGGTTGTGGGCTGCCACAAGGCTCCACAGTTTGGTTCTACATGTGTGAGCACAGATGGGTAGAGTCATGAATGATGCTTGACCACACACAAATCCTACTTCCAGTGAGGGAGACAGGATTGGATTTCAGTGAGAAGGGGTGGGCTGTCAGGGGTGTGCGATGCACTGCTGAATATTTCCTGTCCACTATATGTCCTTCAACCAGGATTCCCCAGGGAACGCTGGTAGCATCTGTATTTTAAAGTTCATTCACCTGGCTCTGGCAGGAACCCTGAAGGCTGTTCTTTTCATCTCCGTGTGAAGTTATGTTTATTTGTGCCTGGCTGGCTTTGTCAGCAGTGATATCTCGTGGTGGTGAGGAACATCTGGGACTCAGAGCCCAGAGTCTGGAAGTGCAGCCTTAGCTGAGCCCTGTGGCCTCAGAGGTGGCCTAGCTCTCTCAGGCATCAATTCTTTACCTTTCTTAAAGTTGTCAATTACAATAGGCCAGTTAGTAAGTGATTTAGGCCTCCCAGGCCACACTGACTACTGGCGTTTTGTCTGTTGTTAAAACCATTTAAAACACATACAGAATGTTGTCACTTCCTGTAACTAGGAAAGCAAATTATGGGTTGTATGTGGCCTCACGTTGTTGACTCTCCAGATTTATGTCATAGAAAATGAAGGAACAAAATTAGAGGAGAGTCGGAGCTGAGCATTTACATGTAGAACTCTAATATTTGTTCTCTGAGGAAAAGCAATTAGGTCTGGAGATGAAAAGTTTCTGGCTGTGGTTTCATTTTATTTTATTAGTTTTTCAAGACAGGGTTTCTCTGTGTTAACAGTCCTGGCTGTCCTGGAACTCGCTTTGAGCAAATCTGTTGAGGTGATCAACAGAGTTCTCTACACCAGAGACTGCCTTCCTTTGGGTGGCTGCAGGACGGAGGAAGGGAGGTCAGGGCACCAGCCTTGGACCTGTGGAGTTTTGGCATGTGTGGTGCTGGGAACTGAACTCAGAGTTAGTTGTGTGCTAGACACACACTCATCCACCGAGCTGTACATGTCCATCAGTTCCTTGAGGTAGAGTCTCACTGTGTAGCTCAGGCTGGCCTCAGACTCTTCCTCACACCGTCAGGACACGCCACATTAATCATTTTCTGTGTTTGACTTCACACCTCCTTTTCCTTCAGTGGCCCTGGTGTTGCCATATTGATAGTAGATCTTCACTGTCGACTTGTCTGATGTAAAGTTAAGAAGGCACATGTCTGGGTGTCTGTGCAAATGTCTCTAGAGGGTACTAACAGGAGAGTGGACGCACCCAAAAGGGACTGCCACCATTCCATGGGCTCTTTGAAGGAGTGCTGAGATTTCCCCTTTCTGGTTCCTAACCCACTTAAGTGTGAGCAGGCGCTTGGCTCTGCCTTTCCGGCCACAGTGGGCTGTGTCTCCTTACAGTGTGAGGCTAAGTAATTCCTTCTTTATGGAGGTTTGTGCCGGTAGTTGTCACGGGAGTGAGGAAAAAGTGACTGCTGTACTAGCTGACCGGATTTTAAAATGGGGGAAACAACAATAGAGCTATACACTGCGTTTTTAAAGAGGTGTACAATTAGAACTTAGCGGTTTTCATTTTATTTTAAATATATAGACATACCTTGTGGACCAGATTCTGGAAAATTAATTTTTACTAGGTATTGAAGTTTGAGTAACCAATTAGAGATACAGCTAAGTGTGAGAAGTTTGGTAGTATCTGGAGTCACCACGAAGTACTACGGGGTTTCGAATGTTTCTGTGTCTGGGATGTGTACCAGGAAGCACGTGCCTTGTGATGGTCACGCCTTCACCAAAAGTGAAGGTTCCAGTGAGGAAGTGAAAGGCACCTGTGTTGCTGCAGTCACTGGGCTCCTCCGCCCTTTGTGAGGCTGTCCCTCATCGCCCCTTGCTGCTTCTGTTACTGGAGGGTTCACTTTGCAGGCTTTTTCGGAGCCTCTCACTTTTCTTGATAGAATGTCTACTGTTAACCTGCTGCCCACAGCAATGCTTCCTGTGGGGAATCTTACCAGGCGAGTGTGTGCACAGAAATCATTCGGACAAGGCAATTTGGGTCAATATTGCAGGTTTTATGGTTTGCAATGCTGGCTCCCCAACTGATGGGCTCCAGGTGACTGCCTATAAAGGACTGGGCGTTTATTGTTGTTGGGTATAGTGTTAGGGTTTTCATCTGCCATTAGTCAGCATAAAAATTTCCTAATGAGGTTTGCATTTATTTTATGATTTTGCCTTAGAATTTCACTTTAAAACGTGTGGTTGTTTCTTTTTGCTTGTTTTTTTTTTTTTTTTTTTTTCTCTTTTGGGGCTTGCCAACCAGCTCCCAAATAAATATACAGAAACTTACTCTTACTTACAAATGCCCGGCCTTAGTTTGGCTTGTTTCTAGCCAGTTTTTCTTAAATGATCCTGTCTGGCCTTTTATGTCTCTCTGCTTTACATCTGTCTTTCCTTCTCACTCCATGGCTGGCTGTGTGGCTTGGTGACTGTCCCTAGTACCCTCCTCTCCTGTCTTCCTTTTCTCACTCTTCTTCCTCTTTCCTCAAGCCTAGATTTCCCCTCCGATTTATTTTCTTTGCCTGGCAGCCCCACCTTTCCCTCTCCCGCCCAGCTATTGCTCTTTCAGCTCTTCATTAGATCAATCAGGTGTTTTAGACAGGTGAAGTAACACAGTTTCACAGAGTTTACCAAATGCAACATAAGGAATGCAACACATCCTTGCATCATTAAACAAATATTCCACAGCATAAAGGAATGTAACACATCTTCAACTAAGATTCCACAACAAAAATGAGTTCATTTTTTAACAGAAATATATGTATCTCCATTGGTATGATGCTTGTCTGGCATGAGCGAAGTCCTGAATTCACTTCCCAGCACTACATAAAACCATCATGGTGGCACGTACACATAGTTCCAGAACTTGGGAAGTGGAGGCAGGTGGATCGGGAATTCAAGGTCAAGTTCATAGTGAATTGGAGGCCAGTCAGGGTTGTCTGAAACCATATCCCATGTGTGAGTGCATGTGTTCACATCTAAGTGGCAGAAAACTCTTCAGTGTACAGATAGAGTGAAGATTGGGAAAAACACATGTTTCCTGCCTCGAGCACATGGCTTTATAAGAAAGGCATACTTTATTACATTTATTTATTCTGTATGCATGGCATGTGCTCACATTCAGGTCAAAGTAGGTTTATGGTGGTCAGAGGGCAACTTGCAGAGTTGAATCTCTCCTTCCAAAATGTAGGTACTGAGGGTTTTACTAAGATCATCAATGTTGGCAGCAAGTACCCTTGCCTACTGAGCCATCTCATTGGCCCCAAAGGCAAACTTTCACCAGGAGGCTGTGCTAGCATGTGATAGGTGAATGAAAGCAGGGCGCAAAGGTTATGGAACCTGTAAAGGATGCAGTGGGAGTCATCTAGCACCTCCTTTTCAAGGAATCATTTCTTGTACCCCATCATCCACGGTATTTGCTAGTACAACTTGATGCAATGGAAGCTCCAAGGATAAGTACCTGCCAAGGAGGGACACTAACTGCTCTTCTGTGGAGACTTTTGAAATGGGACATGTATCGGTCAGCTTTGCTATAATGCAACTTGTGACACAAATTTCTTATGAGGAAGAGGTTTGTTTAGATCACTGTTTTGGAGTTTCAAGTCCTTAAACAGCAAAGGATCAAAGCACCCAGTTGCATCACCTTAAGATGGGGGTCACAATGGTGGGCGTGTGTGCAGTAAGATTACATCTTGAGCCCTGAGCAGAGAGTACTGGGGAGGGGGGCAGACTTGACCTTTCATAACGGCTGTTATGAAAACCCAAGGGATCTCCCAAGAACTGCATCTCCCATTACACTCGGACTCCATTCCACTGCCTCCCCGTAGCACCATTCTGAGCACAAAGCCTGCAGTTAAAACTGGCCCTTGCAGGGCACCTAAACCAGATCCACACTACAGCTGGAGGCCAGATGACCAAGGCATTTCTGGATGTCTCAACAGTGACATGAACATGTGTGTCCTGTGAATGCCCACAGCTCTCACCACAGACCTGGAGGAGTAAGGATGCCATAGCAAAGGCACGGGAGGAAATGGCCATGAAACAGGGCTGGATACTGAAGATGGAGAGAAAGGGGTTTGGATTTCTGTCAGAGTTTTCTGAGACCCAACCTGGACAGGCAAAAC
Source organism: Phodopus roborovskii (assembly GCF_943737965.1). NCBI lineage: Eukaryota > Metazoa > Chordata > Mammalia > Rodentia > Cricetidae > Phodopus > Phodopus roborovskii. Next base: position 25,551,586 of record NW_026126525.1, on the reverse strand, counting down.
CTTTTGCACAGACTTCTTTTGTTGTTGCTTATTTAAGGTAGTTTGGGTTGAATTCCCCATACTCCACATCAGAGGTTTTTGTTTTTGTTCTCTCTCTCTGTCTATGTCTCCCTCTCTCTCTATGTCTCTCTGTCTCTCTGTCTGTCTGTCTCTCCCGCTCTCTCTCTCTCTCTCTCTCTGTATATAATGCATATGTATAGCATGAAGATCTAGTTCAAATGAAAGAACCAGGGAAAGTCAGAAAGTCACCTGCAACATCTTTACAGTGATGCAACCATTGGTTAAGTGTCTGAGATAGAAACTGTGAATGACTTTTATTTTTCCTAATACAGGGTTTATCCATTTCCCCTGAGCTTTAAGGGTCTTGATGTTATTAATGGGAGCACACTTGATTCTATGTACTGGGACTTTGGGGAGCATTTGATTCATTGCACTATCCACTGACTTTGTCATAGGCTTAGGTGTACGTGTGTGTGTGTGTGTGTGTGTGTGTGTGTGTGTGTGTGTAGGTCAGAGGACAACTTTCAGGAGCCAGTTCTGTCATTCACCACGTTATATTAGAGCTCTCTGTCTTCATCTCTCTCTGTCAGTCTGTCTCTGTCTCTCTCCTCTTCTCTCTCTACCTCCCTCCCTTTTCCCCTCCCTCGCTTCCTCCTTCCCTCCTCTCTCTCCCGCCTCTCCTCCCTCTCTCTCTCTCTCCCTCCCTCTCTCTTCTCATCTCTCTCCCCCCCCCCATGGCGTTGGGACACATGGCTGTGCAGGTATGTGTACATGTATGTGGAGGGCCCAAAGTTGAAGCCAGAAGGTTGAGGTTAGAGATTACAGGCAGCAACCTTGCCCAGCCAGTTTTTATGTGGTGGGTTCTAAAGATCTAAAATTCAGTTCAATTTACCCACCGAGCAATTGCTTAAGCCCTGAGTGGTTTTTGTTAAGTGACTCTGAGAATTTAGAATCCATATAACATTGTTCTTTGGAGAGCATATGTCCACATTTGTCAGTAGACTTGGCACTCCATGTCTGTAGAAATTAATCATGTAGCCAGGGTTTTTGATTGGTTATCAGTTAGTGAAGTACCATAGGGGGAAAGATTAAGGCAAATGTAGAAGAGGGATTAGTTGGGAAAATAAGGAGACTGGGGAGGGGACAGGAGGTGCATGAGAAGGCAATATGGAGTTAATATAATAAAATACATTATGTACATGCATAAAATGTCATAACGAAACCTACTATTATGTATAATCAATGTATGCTGATGATTTTAAAGAAGTGCCAGACCCATTATATCTAGCCTTAGGCAAATATTTTAAAAGAATTACTTCTTTGACCTATGTTGTGAACATTCTGAAGATCACACTGATGTATATTTCTCTCAAGGACTCCTGCCGTTTTGAAAACATCCCATGTATGTGGGATTTGTCTAAGTTCTTTTAAACACCATAAATGGTTTTCTGTGTTTCGTTGACTGTTCAGGCTCTTTTTTGAAAAGCACCTTGGCACATCCAGTGGCCTGCGACTTTGTTTCAAGTTTTAGTGCTAGTTGAATAAATGAATGTTTTTACTGAAGCCTGAGTAGTACATTCAATAAAGTGTCTTTGAAGCTGTAGTCAAATTGGCTGGAACCTAAAGCATAATGAGAAAGCCAGCAAGGGGCTGCTAGACAGAGAGGTGGAGTACAATGTGGATGGGTTGTAAAATATGCATTGAGTTTTCTGTGCGTGTTTGTTAAGTGTATCTGATAGTTTTCATTTTTGCATAGGATAGCAAATAAGTTTAATGGTAACTGGATATATGTATATTCTATTTCAGTAAAAATGTATGAGTAATTCTACAAAGTGTGATTAACTTTAAAATGCAAGTTAATTACTGAAGCATATTCTGACCTACTCTTCAAGGATCATTTTAATTATGATAGGTTTAATGTATCATTTTAATAATGAATATAAATGCCATTTTCCCCACTCACTAAGAACAAGGACTTACGATGTCAACAAAGTAATCCCCACTGTCAACACTTCTTTTCAGGTGACCCCCACATTTGAACCTGGCCACCACAGTGGCTTTTCTTACCAAGGTAAAGGGCAGGCTCTCCCTACTGATTTCCCAGCCTGCTGATTCCCTTGCAAACAGCATTTATGTAGATTACTGACCATTCTTTCTTTTCCCCTCAAACCACTGCTTGAAGTAGAGGTGGCTACTTAGATGTCATCGAGGGTGTGGGTAATTGTGGGCTTCTGGGTAATGGTGGATCTCTGGATGGTAGTGGCCTCTCTGGGTGATTGTGGGCCTCTGAGTGATCATGGACTCTCTGGGTGATCATGGGTCTCTCTGGGTGATTGTGGGCCTCTGGATAGTCGTAGGCCTTTGGATCTTCAGTTTATTCTGAGACTGTGAGTTTCATCTTTCAAGAACATAGCTGATACCTTTAGAGCCACATGAGTTTGCAGCCTGTCTATCTACGATGACTGCCTTATTCAGTGCCTGTTTAAATATTCTGTTTCTTCTGACCCTTACTTGTCAAGTGTAGTTAGATTTTGCATACACCTGCTCTTTGGGAATCTGCTTTGATAGTATACTCACCTGTCTTTCCTCTGAGGTATGAATTTGTCAAAACCACAGTCCCCCCAAGTTAAAAAATAACTGCCTGTGTCATAGAGGAACAGTGTCCTTCAGCTGCTCTCACTGGGACATTTTTGGCTTTTAGCCCATCAACTGTTCCAAATGGCCAACTTCCATGATTCCTGGTGTCCTTTGATGGTTTTGCCCTGAGACCTGGCTCAGGGCCTGTGACTTACAGGCTTAAGAAAGGAGGCCCTATGTGAGCTAGCAGAGACCTGGGCCAGCCAGCAGCATTCAGTGTGTCAGTCAGTGAGTAAATTAATTGACTAGCATGTGTAGAGCAGACTGGCCAACTGGACACGAGACAGTGCCCAGTGTGTTGCTGAAGACACCTCCAGAACTATGTTCTCTCTCAAATATCAGAGACTATTGGCATAGCATTTTGGGGAAATTATACATGTGTTATTTTTTAATAGCAAATTTTGGTCCTTGAAATCAATTGTAGATATTTAATGACTAGGAAAGCCATATTTAGTTTCAATATAAGAAACTATTTCTCCTACTTGAACAGCATGCATGTTCACATTTAGTAACCCACTGTTTCTAGTTGGCCACATATGCTGATTCCTCCTAGGTTAAGTAGGAAGCCATGTACCATTTTTAGTGGCAAGACATTGAAGTTACAGAATTTAGCTGTACACATACTTTAAATTTGTAAGTCAGTAAATTTGCTACCTTCCAGCAAATCTGTCGAAAGGAAGGGACTTACCACTTAGGGCTGGACTGTGCTCTCATTCACATCTGACCAGTGGTACCTCTCAGTGTGATTTATTTGGAGAAAGAGTCTTTGCAGAGATGAACTGAAGTTCTTAGGGTGGGCCTTATCTACTATGACAGTTATCTGTATAAGGAGACAGAACTGGGACATAGATGCCCACAGAGAGTCCCAGGGAGCAGGCAGCCTTCCACAAGCCCGGGAAAGCAAACCAACCCATGAGCACCTTGATTTCTGACTTCTGGCCTCCAGAGCCCAGGGAGGTTTTATTGTTTAAGCCAGCTAGCCTAGGGTGCTTAGTCAATGAATTCACTATTGAGTGTGAACATGAGAATAACAGCATGAGCCATGGTGGTGTGTGCCTTGAATGTCAGCACTAAGGAAGCAGAAGCAGATGGATCTCTGTGGGTTTGAAGTCAGCCTGGTCTATGAAGTGAGTCCCAGGGCAACCAGGGCTGTATGCAGAGACTCTGTCTCAGGACAGACGAGGGCAGTGGGGGGATGGGGGGTGGGAGGAGAGAGAGAATGAATAACATGAGGTCTGGAGAAAATTAGGCAAACAATAGTTTCACAATGTCAATATGGGCTAAATATGCCCTGGGTGAGGGAAACTAAATGCTTATTTCTTCTGTTGCCTGCACTAGAGCCCTAGATAGTAAGAAACTATGAGGCCTTAGATGTGGCAGGGTCCTTGGACGTCATCCGTTGTAAACTCTGTATTTATAGGGGGGCATCCAGCTCCTCCTGCATAGACATATACCCAAATGTTACCCAGGTTAGTGATGGGTCATCCATGCCTAGAACCTAGGCCTGCTTTCTGGTTAAAGCAAGCCCCAGCCTCCTCTTTCCCTAGGACTGTGTCTCCATACATCTAGCTCTTTCTGTTTCGACAAAATTGGCTTGGCTGAGCAACCTGTTTTTCTTCTCCTTCCTTTCCTTTTGTTGTTGTGAATATTTTCCACATAAAAAGGGATAGAGACTAGGGTCATAATCATTTGAACCACTTAAGATATTAAAAGAAAAGTCAAGTTAGGCTGCTTCTCTGGAAACATTTCTTTCCCTTCCTCTAGAGGCAGCTGCTGTTTGGATTTGGTGTCTAGCCATTGTATGCCATGTGCATCTTTACAGTTACTAACGTGATAAAAAAGTGAGCTGTGGGCATGAGGTTGTAATGAGCTGGTTCTGGTATGCCAGTGCAACACAGGGTGCCAAAGCATAGCTAGGTACCGCACACGGGAAACTAGATGCTGAATGTTTCTGTGAAGACGTGATAAATACTTTGAGGGAAACATGTTTAATAGATGACATAAGGAGTGGGGGGGGTGGCCCAGTCAGTAAAGTGCTTGTACAAGCATGAGGACCTGAGTTTGGGTCCCTGCACTCAGGTAAAGGTCTATGGCCCCATTACTGAGGATGGGAGCGGTAACAAGCAGAGACCTGAGGCACATTGGCCAGCCCTCCAACCAAATGGATAAACTCTCGGTTCTGTGAAAGACCCTGCCTAAGAAATAAAATGGAGAGTAACTGAGGAAGGCATTGGATGTTGACCTCTGGTCTTGGCAGGCACAAGCACAAACATGTATACACATGCACACAGATACACCACACCCAAATACACACACACAAGTACATGATGTGTACGTGTGTTAAGACATCATGTGACACCCCATTAACATGTACAGGCACTATGTTTCAATTAAAAATAAACTTAATTTTAAAAAGATCAGCATTAAACATTTTCTATCTTTTCCCATGTTATGATTTGTTTTTCTCTGCTGCCTGGTCCCACAGCCACGCCAGCCCCAAATAACACACAGAGACGCTGTATCAGATATAAATGCTATTGGCCAGTTATTTGTTTCTGCCTTAAATATTAACCCATTTCTATTAATCTAAGTACTTCTATCTGGTCTCATCTTACCGGAAAGAGGGGCTGGCATTCTTCTCTTTCTGTCCACCATCTTGAATCTCCTCCCTCCTCTTTCCTCTCTCCTCCTAGTCTCCTAGTCCTGCCTATCTTGCTTTCCTATTGGCCAGCTGCTTTATTCATTAGCCAATAAGAGAAACATATTTACAGAATGACATCTCCCATCATTCCCACATATTGAATGCTACATTAAAACATGCCACAAGGATCTCAAGTTGTTATTTTAAAAATACTTTCCAATTTTTTTCATCATGTGTCTGTATGGGCACTTACAAGTTACAGCATGTATGTGAAGGTCTGAAATAAAGCTCCTTCTTGTGTGGGTTCCAATGGTTGAACTCAAGGGCTGGGCAGCAAGTGTCTTTTCCCATTGAGCCATCTCATCAACCCCCACCTCAATCTGTTATTATTCCATTGAGGCTTATTTACAAAACTTATCCTTGATGCGAAAAAATGATGTTCCAGGGTGAGCAAGATAAAATAGTGTTTTATTTCATTTATAATCTTCCATCTGCTTTAGCATTTCTCTGGGTTCTGATAAGGTGATACCTAACACAGGCGCTGTGTTGTACTATTTGGGGGGAAATGAAATGAATAGTCTGTCCATGCTTGGTACAGATGCAGTGAACATGGAGGTGGGACTAAGCCATATTTCTCTGATCCATTTCTGATATTTAGGCTGCCTCTAGCTTGATTCTGTCACTCGGGGTGCTGCTATGAATATGAGTGAATATGTATTTAGGATATGTGTCTGTGGGCGGAATTGCTAAGTCACAGGGGATGCATGCACATTTGCTTTCAGTCTTTCTAGAAACTGCAAATGATCTTGCCCAGTGTTGTAGCTGTCTGTGTTCCTGCTTAAAGCCAGAATCTCCTGGGTCCCACCCCCCTTCAAGCAGGGCTTTCGGGATAATCTAATGCTCTGGAATAAGTTTCTCTTTCATGTTTATTCATCAATTGGGTTTTGGTTGTGTCTCTCCCCCCCCCCTTTTTGTACTACTCAGTAGCAAATAGAATAGAATTCACCTCCATCATTTGTTGATAAGAAAATAGAGTAATGAGGCGGCTAGCTCGGATCCCCAGACTAGGTTCTGTGACTCTCGATCTTCTGTTCTTTAGTCCCAACCACACATAAGACCCATTTGAATGAATGACCCTTGGGTGCTGTTCTGAGCAAGGTCTGGGATGAAGACTGCCTCTCAATGAGTCCATTAGAGAGCCTTTGCGCCTTTGGCAGAGGTGGGGTTTCTCTGATCTGACTGTTCTGCAGTCCAGGATCGTCACCTTGTGTAAACCCTCAGGGTGCTGGGAAGTGGAAAGTGTGAGCTGCATTTATTGGATCTGTTTCTCCTCCTCTCCAGACCCTTCTTGAACCTCTCCCTGCTTCTGGCCTACCGCCACCCTGTTTTTTTTATCTTTATAATTGCTGAGCCCCTTCCGGACCAGGGCTCCCCGCTCTGCCCTCTCCATCTCCAACTCTCCCCTCCTTATCCCTGGGCTCCAGACCCGTCCACAGGAAGCCTCCCCAACCCTGGATTTCCTGTGACCTTTTCCCTCCAGAGTCCTCACCACAGTGGCCAGTTTACACGTCAGTATGACTGGGGCACCTCAGGAAGTCGGGGACCAAGTCTGTGGTGCTCTTTCTATCCCTGGCTTTTAGCAGTGCTCCTGACACATGGCGGGAAGGAGCTCAGCAAATACTGGTGAAGTGAAATGAATAAGTGGTCTGTCTTTACAAAGCTCTTCTTGTCTAATTTCCTGGAGGCAAAGCTGTCTGCCCAATGGACTTTCCCATTTCTTCCCCAGCCTAGCCCTATAGTGTGGTCCTCTGGAAAAGAACAAATCCTGTAGACTGTTAAAGTTGTCTGTTCATGTCTCAAAGGGCACAGCAAGGAGATAAATAGGGGAGAAGGGAAAAAAGTGGGGGGGGGGAGATCATTTGTCAGAGGGGGTGGACTAGAGCTATCTGTGCCTATAAAAACCTTCCTCAGCCCTCAGGCAGTAGGAATGTTCCCTTTTGAGAGCTTCTGGTATAGCCAGTTGGCCATGGTAGGACAGGCCGTTACTCTTCCTGGTTATAGTTATACCTGAGATGACTTAGAGAGAGAAAAGATTTACTTGTGTCGTGGTTCATAGTGTGTGTGTGTGGGGGGGGGGTCTTTTGTCCATAGTTACTTCCTCCAGCATCCTAGTAAGGTGTTGAGGCTTTACATCAACAGAGGGGGTGGCACGGGGAAGCTGTTCAGATCATTGCAGCCAAAAAGTAAGAGGGAGGGGGAAGGGCACATGATCCCCAAAGGGCATACCCCTAACCTTGACCCGCTTACTTCTTACTAAGCTCTGTCTCCTAAAGGCTCTACTTCCTCCAGCATGTGGCCCTTGGGAGATCTGAACCATAAGGGGGAGGGGGACACCCGAGTAGATCTCATCTGTGTCTTCTAAGGTTCTGGTCTAAAGAACTCAAAACGAAGGTATAATATAAGAATATGAAGCACCCCTCCCCCATGACTGCTTTGACTTACACACACCTATGTGTTTTCTCTCTGTGAGGGATCATTTTGTTACACTAACACTTAAAGGATTACAGAATCCCTGTAATAGTCCAAATAGTGTTGATGACATGTACTTTTATTTTCACTTCTAGAGCCAGAACCCAGAGCCTCATGGGTGCTAGGTGAGCTACCGCCTAACCACATCCACGTTGACACTACTTTAGTTTTCAACTTCCTATTCTGTGACTTTCACAGTCCCAGAGCTCCTAGTGTAGAGGAAAAGAGGAGCCATCTTGTCTGTCTGTCTGTCTGTCTGTCTGTCTCTCTCTCCCTCCCTCCCTCCCTCCCTCCCTCCCTCCCTCTCTCTCTCTCTCTCTCTCTCTCTCTCTCTCTCTGGCTGTAACTGTGATTCTTGAAGAGACCCAATCTTCAGTGTTATTCTCAATTCATTACCAAAAGAAACAATTCACTTAACAATAGGTAGGAAACAATTGTCCTTTGTGTTTTGTTTGTTTACCCTAGGCAAGGAGTCTAGACTTCACTTTGCTCTCAGCCAGGTGAGCTCTCTGATTTCATTGCTAGCAAGAAGTGACTGGTGTTGCAAGAATGCCAACAAGGCACATTAAAGCTAATTAAACAAAACTCTGTGGCCTCAAGGAAAGTATTTTCCTGTAGTATATTACTGATTTTTCAAATGACTGGAGCATAAGGTTAGTCCTGTCTTTGAATAAAAAGAAACAAGACTTGATGAGGTTGAATTCCTGTCTGTGGAACACAAATTCAGGTCTGCTTTCATTTGTGATTAGATGTGTTAATTTGAAACTCAAGGACCCTGTCATATAGTTGCATGGGTTCAGTGAGGTTTCACAAGGGACTTATAGTTTGGAACTTTCTTTCCATGTAGTAAGTGCCGTGTTTAGTACTGGCTGTTATTGTTCATGCCACCATTTTTTATCATCTAGTGAGGTTCAGTCTAGCAAGCCCACATTGTCTTTTTAGGTAGGAGTGCCATCATTTCCCACTTAATACCTTTGTTTCTTCCCTAACTCAATGGGGCAACAGATTAGCTGCAATAGGGTTGCAAATGTAGTCTCTCTCCTCCGGGGCTCGGTGTTGAATGTATTAACCTCCTCTTACTTCCATTCTTACTGCTCTGCAAATCCATCCTCGTACAGCCCAGTTGCAGTATGCATGGTGGTTCGCACCCTTAACTCCAGGACTCAGAAAACAATAGCCTGCATTTGAGGCTAGCCAGGGCTACACACAGAGACCCTTTCTTGAAAATAAAAATAAAAATAAATTTAAGATTCCATTGTTTCCTTCTGGATTCTGGGCTAGATAGATAGTTGGCATCTGGCAAAGTTGCCAACTATTTTACCCTGCTAATGTGTCAAATAATCCTCTTTTATAGCCTGTGTCTTCCTTCAGGATTCTTTTCCCAACCTGAGTTTTTGGCCCTGTTGAAACCTGTTTTCTGAAAAGTGGCAGAGTGTGTATTTGAAATCTCCATGCTGTAGCTCAGTCTTCCACTGAAGGACTTTCACGCCCAGTGAACTGGTACAGATAGTATCATCTGGGCATTGTTTTTTTGTCAGTCCCCATGGGGACCGTGACTGCACCCTTATTGCTTTAATTAAGTTTGCTTGTCTTCAGGTCCTTCACTTTTGTGCTCAAGCCCCACTGTTTCTTTGGACATCTCCATGGGTTTGGAAAGGCCCCAAGGAGTTTCTGATTCATAACTGAAGAGCACAGTATGCATACATGAAGTCCAAGTCCCAAGGGTGGTCTATACCCTGAGTAATTATAAAACGGAACTCTAGAGGGAGTTAGTGTTTGACAGCACGCCTGTTAGGGTTTGGATATGAAATGTCTCCTATATACTCATGTGTTGATGCAGAGTGGTACTCTATTGAGAGGTTCTGGAACTGGAACTGGACAAAGTAGGTCACCATAGGTGAGTCCTTGTCAGTATCTTGTCCCTGACCCCTTCCCGTATCTCTCTATATACTTCCTGTCCATCATGGAGCAAGAGCCTCCTTCACCATGTGCTTCTAACACCATAATGTTCTGCCCCAAGTACCTGAAGTTAAGCAGCCATCAACTGAGCCATCAACAACCATGAGCTGAAACAAACAGTTCCTCTTTTACACCCATGAGGTATCCACTCATGGTTAGCAAGAGTAACTAACGGGCAACTTACTGAAGACTTTCACGGTGTTGGCCTTTTTGTCGCTGTCCGTCAGAATGTTTTATCTGGAAAGTTCCAGTAGCAAAAGATTGATGTATTCTGACCGGCGATTTCTTTGCGTGGTAGCTGTGTGGAAATTTTCTCATTAGCCTCATGCAAGCTGTTTTGTAGTTAGAGTGGGTTGCATAGTTCCCTAAAGCAAACAGCAGGCTGACTTATCTGAACTAGGAGGGGGAAGTCATTATTCTTCTCCTCTTTTTTTCTTGCCTCTTCTGTAATAACTTGGTCTTTAATAACCAGATCTCATTTAGGGTTGTATAAGAACGTGAGTCCCTTTAATGAAGACCATTGAGCTGTGATATACTAAGGTTAAAAAAAAAAAAGGCAGACGTGTATTTACCAGCAAGCTCAAGGTATTCTTAAGGCCAAGCTCAAGCTCCCTGCATTGGTGCTTAGGCTGCACATTGCTGAAATAGTGCTTACACCGACTCCCATGTCCATCAAACAGTGACACCCATCAGCCAGGCACAAGACAAACCCAACTCCCTTCCCTGGAAGTTACTATAGGCTTCATCAAAACAGGATGCCAAGAAAAGAAGAGAAAAACATGGAAATAAGGAAGTAATGAATTTCACATAGTACAGGGGAAAAAAAAATCTCCAAATAACAACTCTCAAGTGAGCCTGCAAGGCAGACTAGCTCAAATAGGGATAGGCTGGGCATCTCGGGGGGGACCATGCATGTCTCCAAGAGAATGAAATAGGATTTGTAGTTGATATTGACAAACAAGGTCTCACTATAGAGCCCAAGCTGGTGTAGAATTCATGCTCTTCCTACCTTTGCCTCACCTAGCAAAAGTGACAAAATTCAGAATTCTTGATTTAACTTCCTGAGAGAAAGTGCACTTTGTGGATGATTTTAAAAATAATTGGAAGTAGATGCATTAAAACAGTCAGTCACTTGTGGTAGGGTGGGGTGGGTATATCAGAGTGCCCTGAGAAATGACAAGTAATCAGTAGTGTGGCACATGGTTCAGCTGCGAACAGCATTTATACAGGGTTAGTATAAAAATGGGAAATAGGACAGAATGGTAAAATGACTAGTGGTAAGGTGGGGAGTGTGGGCAGAGTTGGTGGTGGGTATACGTGAGGGGCTAACCTTTAGGGTGAGAAGTCAAAAGATGAAAAGATAAGAACCGGAAAATCAAGAGTAGCCATGTAACATGCTACTTAAGACACGGAGTTTATTGCCAACAGAAATACTCAAAGATCTGAATGAGGGCCCCTCTGGGAAGTAGGGGAAATGGGGATGGGCAGGGCACAGCTGCCGTGTGATAAGCCTGTAGAACTCCTGATTCTTCAGTGTGTCTTGTAACTTTGGTTGTAAGGAAACATGCATAAAAAAGTAAGAATTAGCTCCTCAAATGTCAAGTATTTAAAGTTTAAAATATTTAATTAAAACTATTTAATTTAACCTAAGAAGTGAATTATGTATGATCATCATATAATAACCACAAGAAAGAAAAAGGTGATAAAATATTCCTGACAGATATATAGCTAGAGGAAGTACATCTTTATACATATTACAATCTGGCAACTGTTCTGACTGACAAGTCTACATAAAAAATATACAGTTTTATTTAAGGTTAAAAAAATGTATGGACTAAAATAGAAATTAAACCTAAACCATATTATTTGAAAGATTTTCCTCTGGCTTGGCAGTGGTTTTTGTTTATTTTAGGTTAGTTTCAATTTCAAAAATTAGGCACCATTAATTTTGTGTTCAGTGAGTAAAGGATGTATTGAAGATCCTTCCCCAAGAAGAAAATCCCAGGTGGGTTTAAGTAGTCCTCCCAACTGTTAGCAAAGAGTCTAGAAGGAATGTTAAACCACTGTCGAGGCCAGCATAGAATAGTGTGGAGTTGAATAGCATAATTTACTTAACTTAGCCATTGTATGAATTAAAACTCCTGTTTGTAGTGAACGTTGTGTATCTTTAAAATATCCAACAAGGACTGTTGCAGTTCGTTGTCTGAAAGACCACTGAGCAAACTTTGCTGGGTTTTGCTGCCTGTGACACTTGGACAGGTGTGTGAATCTGTATCACCTTAAGGGGCTGACATCCCTAGGATAGTGTGAACCTCATAGTGCTGGGCAGCTGGCGTTTCTGCTTCTTCCACAGACTGTGAAAACTTGGAGAGAGGACTGGGTTCTAATCTTCGTATTGTCTGTTGCTCTCTCCATGTGTGGGAGTAAGATTAAATACATGATTTTAATTTTGCCAGGAGGGATTCCTTTCTATAGAAATGATCACAGAAGCTGTTTTTTACGTGAGATCTCAAACAAAGCCACTCCCATAGTATTTGAGGTTCTCTAAAATAAATTTAGATAATTCATTTTAAAAAAATTCCATTGTCAGTAAGATCAGTTTTCCATGCTCATTAAAACAAAACTATTGTAGAAATATTAAGTTAAAAGGAAGGAATCCATTTAGAAATTGCTTTGCTTCTAAATCAATAGGGTTTTAATGTCAGAAGATGCTACAGGGACCATGTGGTCCAATCTCACCTGATTTATATGGAGAGATGAGATTGGTGATAGACAGCCTTCACCAGGACCCCAGCCAGGCTGTCAACTTCCTGGCCCCTGCTGCTGTTTACTAACCAGTCATGCTTTGCAGACAGGAGGAAGTGAGAAATTGGGAGAACACTATTTCAGGATTTTCTATTCTTACTAGAACAAGACACTTCCACACCTTGGAGTTTATCTGCTGCTGACACAGCCAGGCCTGCCAGTGCCATCAGTGTACTGATCTTCATTCTGCCTTTTGTGCTTGCCACCCCCATCATTAGAATTCAAGGTTACTGCTGAGGACACAGTGACCCAGTTTCAGAATCAAAAAGATCAGCGAGCCCATGTCCTCACCAGTCAGTGCTAGGTGTTCGGTACTGTGGGCGTTCCTCTGCCAGCCCTCTTGAATAATTGCTTTCTCTAACAAGCCTGGTTGTGATCCCAGTCCTGAGGAAGGCAGTGCGTTGCACTCGGCCTTGTCATCAGAGACCATAGGTTTGATTCTCTCTGTGCATAGAGAGTTTTCTCCTGTTCCATGAGGACCACTGCTCCTGCTCTTTGACCCAGAAAGGTCATAGTGATGGTCTGGCTTCATAATGCACACACACACACACACACACACACACACACACCCTGGAGCAGAGGGAGGGGCAGCTATATTTAGGACTTAGACATGGCCACTGCTTCCTCTGTTTCTGTGAGGTAGTCAGTCTTTACCTTTGTTTTGCAGGGTCAGAGTGAGCAGTGTCGCTGTAATACTGGGTCCTTCTAATTTCACTCTGTGCACAACCAGGGCATACATACAGGGCAAGGTAAATAGAGCTGTGCTTGACAGAGTTCTTCAAAGAATTGCTTGCTCACAGGCTTTGCTGGGACAGTTCAGATTCTTACTAGGTTTGTACACTATCCTCTCTGCAAGGAAATTTATGCAGTTTAAAAACACGTGCCTTAAGGCCAGGCGTTGGTGCCACACCCCTTTAATCCCAGCACTCGGGAGGCAGAGGCAGGTGGATTTCTGTGAGTTCGAGGCCAGCCTGGTCTACAGAGTGAGTTCCAGGACAGGCTCCAAAGCAATACCGAGAAACCCTGTCTCGAAAAACCAAAACCAAAACCAAAACCACGTGCCTTAAATGCTAGTTACATGCTGGCTAATACATGTGATCCCAGAACTTGAGAAGCTAAAATTGAAGGATTACTTCAAGTTTGAGGCTAACCTGGGCTACATAATAAGTTCCCAGGCAGCTTGAGCTACAGTGTAAGACCCTATCTTTAAACAAATGAATTGTGTGTGTGTGTGTGTGTGTGTGTGTGTGTGTGTGTGCGCGCGCGCGCACGTGCACATGCATGCTCCGTCTTCTTTTATCCCTATGTGAATTTAAAAAAAAATATTTAGAATTGTTTTCTGTATTGAACCTTGAAGGTAGTATGCTAAGTGAAATAAATTAGTCACAAAAAGATAAAAGCTTTATGACTCTGCTTATATGAGTCAGACTGTTAGCTAATGGAATGGCAATTGCCAGGGGTTGTAAGATGGAGCATATGGGTACAGAGTTTCAGTTTTGCAAGGTGGAAGGTTATAGAGATGATGATGGTGATGGTTATACTATGTTGCTAATACATTCAAAACCACTGAAGTGAAAAAAGAGTCAGTTCCTCAAAGTCCTTTGACCACCACACATGTACCTTGGCATGCATGTGCACACATACATCATGTACACACACACACAATAAATAGAATGGTATAGTTGTGTATAGTAACACAAAATAGGCAGTTTTTTCATAAATGCTTTGAAATTCCTGACACTAATAAAAGGCTGTCCTCTATGATTTGTTTCTGTTCAGCTGATGTACTAGTGACAGTGAGGACAGTGCAATGCCATTATAATACGTCAGTCATAGGCCAGTCATCAGCTGAACAAATAGATACCTTAGAGATTTTCTAGGTCCTCACTTTACACTGTCTAAGTAACCCATTCTTTCATTCATACATGCATTCATTCAGTCTCCCATGTTCCTGTTCACTCATGCAGGAATCCTTTCTGATTACTCATGCTAAGTACTGGTTGCATCATGAAGATAGTTGTAGTGATATATTATTTATGATTTACTAAAGCTGGACTGAGGATTCAAAATAGCAAAGTCAGCCTCAAGTTACAGAAATCAGGCAGTGGTGATGCACACCTTTAATCTCGGCAACCAGAAGCTAGGATGTGGTGGTACACACCTTTAATTCTAGGACTCAGGATTAGGAGGTCGACGGCTCTTTGTGAGTCCAAAGCCACCCAGATCTACCCAAGAATGAATCAGTCTGAGAGAGAAATATAGCTCATACCCTTAGTCCCAACATTAGGGAAGTGTGTAAGACAGAAGCAAGGTCTCAGTAGAGGCATTCGTTCTCCAGCCACACTGAGGACAGACAGCAGTGGAAAACTCGTGGGTCAGCCCTTTCAGCCTGAGGTAGAGGTAAGAAGCTAGTGACCGGTTACCTTGCTTTTCTGATATTCAGATTGAAGTTTGAACCCCAATATCAGTCTCTGGGTCTTTTATTTATTCGTGTTACAGATAGTCTTGGCTTCCAGGTGTATGGAAACCTGGAAGAAGGAACAGGCTCTCGTAGTGCCAACAATAATATACTTCAATAGGTAGGGTAACACAGCCACAAATATAGGAGCGTTGAGAGCATACTGTTAATGTTGTTTGGACAGTTTAGCCCTTTACTATCCTGGAAGACTAGGAAACGATTTTGTTTTGGTTTTTGTTCCTGGATACCTGGAATGTATAAAGTAGTAAAAGGATCAGAGTCAGGAAGTCATTGTTTAATGTCGAGGGAAAGAATACTAAAGGATAACTTCATTGGGTGCAATAATTCCTTATGCTGCCTGGGATTTTTAACCCTCATCCTTTGCCCCCTAATGACTTTCTCAGTGAGGTCAGCATGCCCATCTCTTATGGCTGCAGACTTGTGATTCTAGCTTCTACTCCACACCTGCATGGAACACTCAACTATAAGGGTTGAGTCTGGCTGCTGCCCTCTTGAATGCCCAGCACCTGTAATTTCCAGAAAGAGACTTTCACAGATTGAGCCTGTAAATGTTATGCCAGGAAGGAGCTCATGAGGCTCTGACCCCCTCTGAGGAAACACAGGCAGTTAACAGTTGCTGGAGGCGGGGGTGCTCACAAGTCCCTGTGAGGGTCTGCGAGCAGTTAACAGGTGTCGTTTGGAGAAAGAGTCTTGGGGTGCTGTAGTTGCCCATTGCTTCTCCAAGCCATCCTCACCTATGCCCCTGTAAGAAAGCCAGGTTAAAACTCACTGGCTCCCACTTGAGTGGAACTGTTGCTTTGTTTCTGTCATCAGTTCCGTCTTGGGTGAACAGATGGCCTTCAGTTCACATGACCCCAGGAAAAGCGACAGATGAGTTTTGGAGTGTACTCTGAGCTGCTCGTTTCCCCCTGTAGTGCTGTGAATATATCATTGTGCCCTCACTGGTACATTTTCTGATTGGATACAGTTCTCCTTCCAGTGACCAGCAGAGACTCTGGCCTTAGCTGTCCTGCAAACTAGTGATGGGACAAGCGAGTTGCTAAGCACACAGCAAACGTTTGCTGACCTGTCCTCATGATTGCCGCCTGAAAGACAGATTCACAGAATGTTAAGACTGGAAACTAATTGTAAGACTGGTAGGGAAATGGGACTTCACTTTGCTAAGGAGTCATTCAGTTGTTCTCCATTAGTAAACAGCCAGATAAGTCATTGTTCTATTATATAGAATTTTAGAATTATCCGTTTTCTAATCATTTAACCTTAGCCTTCTTCACATAAATTCCTATGTTGCTAACTCTCTGGATATTGTACTAATCTATGTAAAACTCTTGATAAGAATCAAATACTTTTTCAGCTCCTTACCTGAATGGTCTGAAATCGAATGTGAACACTGAATAACCACTGAGGCGGTTATAAATATACATATAGGGACTTTGACTCCGTGGCCTTGATGCCAGCAGTTGGCAGTTTGAGTTGTGTTTCATTTCTATTTAGTGAAGTGTAATAGGCTGTTGGACTTGAGTTGTCCGGCCACTTTAGAAACATGTTTGATGTTTACATGTGATACCAAAGTAACAGACATATCTGCTCTTGTTGCTCACAACCAAACACATGACCAAAGTTTGTTGTTCAGATACTACAATCAAGATTTGGGTTGTTGTTTTTTAAAATAATTCCATGTGATTAATTTCAAAACAAGTTTAAGGTCATAGTGTAACCTATATTTGAGCTAGAATAGGTCATTTTAGTTATTTTTATATTGTAGTGCTTGGACATGTGACTCTTCTATCGAGTGAACAAGTCATTTTTTAAATCCCTTCTTCTGTAACCATAGTTGTTTTTTCACTGATCATCATCTAATAATGATAAAATAATGTAATAATAATATGTAGTAATATGTAGTAGTAATGTAATAATAGTGACTGTCAAGAGTCTTTGCTTTAAAACCAAAATTTCAAACGTTTCAATTGTAGCGATACCAATTATCAGGCAAAATATTTCCTATGTAAAATAAAGTTTGCTCTGAGCAAATAAAAGTATCATTCCTGGCATTTAGTGATGTTTTACCTGTTACAAGGTCACCTAAACAACAGAAGTGAAATCATTGAAAAAGCTTTTTGCTCCTAGGGCAGTGCTGGGCTACACTGTCATTTCAAATATGCTATTACGGGCATGCCCTATAGCCTGACAGGGTATGTGAGCCAGAGTAAATGAGTCAGCTCAGCAGAGTTTGTCTCCCCGGGTATATCAGTGGGCTCTCTCCAAACTAACCGCCACGCACAGTAAATTTTTATTGGAGACACAAAACAAAATGTGCTAACTTTAGGCTTATGCATACAATGTTACTTTGACAGGACTATAGTGCCACTTTAGAACAGACACAAGATTTCAGGGGAAAGGAACACTTGCTATTCCGAATGGCCAGTACATTATGAGAATTAAAAGTAAGTTGGTGTTTTAAAGTTCTCCACAGACATCTCCTCTTATTGCCACACTAAGGCAGAACATTGCCACAGCCCTGCATGTGATTAGCACTGATGAGCACCCCGAGTTACTGTTTATTTCTCCTCCATCCCTGTTTCCATTCACAGTAAGCTCTGAGCATACAGTTTCCCCTGTCCTTAGGTAGGCCCAGATGTACTGTGTGGATCCAGTATCTCTGTTTCCAGCAGCAACCACTGCCTTCCCTTCCCACATTCACACCCAGACCTCAGCGCTACCAGCCGTTTCTCCCAAATCCTCACGTGCAGAGGAGACAGAGGTCCCCTTCATTGTTCTGCTTTGGCTCTGTTGTTTTTCAAAGTCTCAGTCACAGCAGCAATGAGTGAATCAAGTTGATTGGCATTTCCCAGCCGTGCATATGTGTGCTGTGCCCTTCTATGTACAGATGAGTATCAGGGACTATTGCTTCAGGACAAAATGTATTTCTGCATAAAGTGACTCACTGAAGGGCAGATGGGGCGATTTCTTGCTATTCTGAATCTTGGTAAATTTTTTTGTCAATTAATATGAGGAACCATAATGTTTCTTCAGTCCAATCTGTTATAAGCATAGATATGTCACAACCAAATGCCACATCCATCCAATTGTAGAAAATCTGGAATGGCGTTAAATTGATTAATGGCTATCAAAGTGAGACAGTTGTTTATATGAAGTTTTCAGTGGCAGCAGAGTATACACCATAGAGTTTGTCTTAATGTGACCAGCTGTGGGATATTGATATTCGCTGACATGTGTTGAGTGTTGACTGTGATCTATTGAGGGAATAAATCACTCAGCTTGGGCTGCTATAGCTGTGTGTCTTAAATAACATATAGTTCATTTACTCATCTATTTCATGAATAACACTTCTCATTTTAGCTTTTTAAATTGACATATTTTATACATAGAGGGCACAGCATTATCATTTGGTACATATACAATGTCATGATCAGGGTAATTAGCCTTTCTGTCCACCTTACACAGTCATTTCTGTGTTTGGAGACTCAGAGTCTCTCCATTAGTTACTTTGAAGTCTGCAGTCACAGTTATAAATTACATCGCCCTACTGTGCATACGCATTGGAACTAATTCCCCAGTTACCTATATTTTTCACCCAATATCCAACCTCCCTTTTCTTCCCTGCTGCTCCCCGCTCTAGGTTTTGCTGATGTCTCTCCTCTCTCCTTTTGTAGACATATTTACCTGTCACTGTTTTAAAGGCTAGGAAGTCTGAGGTCAAGGAGCCACCTATTTAGTTCCTGGTGATGGCCTTCTAGGGGTGCTTCCTTTCATGAAGCCACTATTCCATCATGAAGACCCTACTCCACCTTATTCCAGCTGCCTGCCATTTCCAAATGCAGTCACATTGGAGGTGGATGTTCCAGCAAGTCAGTTGTGATGGGGTGACACAGTTCAGTCAAGCGCATGTAGGGACTCTGATTCCTGTGGTGTAGGAGAGGAAACAGGCAAACAAAAATCAAACGGTGTCCACATGTTCCTCAGGAAGTCATCAGCAGAGTTAGGATTGCAGTCCAAACCATCTGCCCTATGGGCCACTCTAGTAACCCCCACACTCTCCGTGTCCCTTAAAAGGACCATGAATGCCACTGAACTCTGTTCACACTGGAACTGCCTGGCATTCCAGAAGTACACAGTGACTGAAACAAACTGTGTAAGTCCAGAATCCGCATAAGCAGCCATGTATCCCAACTGACTACATGTTCTTCACACCTCTAGCTAAAATGGCTTTCTTTCTTTAGAACCGCATCTTCATGATGGGGATTTCTAAACATACAAACACTAGAGAAGATAGATGGAGCCTAGCAAGCCCGTCACTCACAATGGACAAATATCCATATAGACCCAATCTTGTTTGATGTGCAGCCCTCCACTGCCATCCTACTGGGATGTCTTAAGGCAAAATCTAGCTATTGAATTGTATTGCTTTACTTATAGATTCTTCAATGTTTATCTTGTCAGAAAAGTGCCCTCTAGAACCCATCACAGTACCACCCTTAAAAAAGTTAACAACAGATCGTTACGATCTGACTACTCGCCAGCACTCCCACCTCTCACTGCACAAATGTCTCTTCACAGTTTGAATCAGGATCCAGGTAGGGATCTTAACATTGCATTTGCTTGATATAGTTCTCCATTTTCTTCTGAACAATAGTGAATCTTTTTCTCCCCTACTTGTTAAAGTTTTTTGTGTTGCCTTTCTCTACCCCCAGCAGAGGAAGAGCTGCCTTTTCATTTCTCATGAATCCCAGGAGAAGATAGTAGAACAGTTGCAGAACCAGTGGCCACAGGGACAGCATTCAGCTGCCCAATCCCACTGTGCTATAATTAAATTAATGCCCATTACCCATGGTACCTTTTATTTAGAGGATCTGATGCTGTGTTTGTTCTAAAATCTGGGCTTGGGAACTGGAAAATTTGGTAGTAAAGAATATGTCATCATTTAAAAAATCACTTTTAGGGCTGGAGAGATTGCTTGGCATTTAAGAGCACTGGCTGCTATTCCAGGAGACCCAGATTTGATTCCCTGGCTGGCCCAGAACTCTGTGTAGATCAGACTTGTTGAATCCCCCTGCCTCTGTATCCTAAATGCTAGGATTACAGGATTACAGGATTACAGGTGTGAGATACTATGCATGGTAAATCTCAGCAACTAGGAAAATATCTGATGAAAATGGATTTCAGCCTGGGAAATGCCCACCCACAGACATTTATATATGCTGGCTTCAGCTTGGCATCGATCGTGGTCACTTTCTTAGGACCCCACTGTATCAGAAACAAGATTGGACCTAGGATGGGTTTGCTTTTTGTAATTTCTGGTTTCTTATTCTCTTGATTTTCCCCCATTTTATCTCACAGCAAGTTCCAGAATATAGAAAAAACAAAGAAAGGAAAAAGAGTGTCAGTGGAGTAAAGAGAGGAGTTGTGCACTCACCCATTTATATACACATGCATACACATGTACACACATGCACATGCACACACATATGACAAGCTTCCTTAGACGTGGGGCACTCAATATTTATAGTTTAAAAGAACAGCATTTTTCATATAGAAACTTTATCTGCACTCCCCTTTGCCCATCCTTTGCCCTGGTACTCATGTGAAGACAAGCAGAGTGAAAAGTGAGAACGGACGGGGGCTTTGTGGGTATAAAAATCCCTGCCTCCTGCACGGGCTCTGCATCCTTCATAACATCCTCAGGGAGATGCCGGGCTGTGGAGCTGACTGTCTTTGTGGAATACTGTCTCAGGGCATCCTATTTCTGCCGCTAAGGTGTCTCAGCTGTCCCTGAGCCATAAGTAGCTCTTTGGGATTAGTGTACTGCTCTGTAAAGATCTGTTACTCAGCACACTGCTATGACCTTCAGTCTGGAAGGCCTCATTAAATCTCTGCTGTGCTCCCAGGAGTCAAAATCAGCTCCAAGGAAGCACTTGTTGTCTTCAGGCTGTTGGCACAAAGGGACACTCCCGTTACATTGTCACTGGTATCACAATGGGTGGAGGAGGGGAATATTACCACCTTTTATCTCCTGTTTCCTTTTAATGGGAGAGATTGAAGTCCAGAATTTAAGTGAATAAGGAGGAGTTTGTCACCAAGTGCCATCTTATCGGTCGTTTATGGTGTGTGTGTGTGTGTGTGTGTGTGTGTTTGTATATGCAGAGGTGTGCATGTGTGAGCCTGTGTGCATGGATATAAATATATATACATGTATGTTTGTATGTATATGTGAAACATGAGTGTGCCTCTGTGTGTGTGTGTGCCTGTGTGTGAGAGAGAATGATTGTGTGTATACATTTGTGTGTCTGTGTGTCTATGCATGTGTGTATGGATGTAAGTATGCCTGTGTGTTTATGTGTGCCTGTGTGTGTTTATGTGTGTGTTGGCATGAAAGTGATTGAAATTTAAGAAATGCTGGTTTAAAAAACCCACACACATGCATAAATGCTTATTCAAATATAAATGAGCCAGGGAATGATTTTATCTCAAACCGAGAATCTACAATAATAGCTGATTTAAATTTATTGATGATCTTGAATTGTGAAGTTGGCTGCAGAGCATGGCTTGGAGACCTGTGGGAGGGTGGTTACTAGCCGTGTCAGTGAGATTGGGCCTCCGGGTCCCCATCACCATTTGTTCTAAAGGGTTTCAGCCTGGTGTCTGCTCTCACAGTTAGTCTGCAGGGTGCATCTTCCATCCCGCTACAGCAAATGCTTCTTGACAGGCCCTATCACGTCGTCAGCTGACATCTTCAGTTATGATCAAGGTGGAAAGGGAATCTTAAAAAGTAGTACATATTTATTTATATTCTATGCCACCTGAAAAAGCACTAAAGATACTTTAAAAATGAAATAATGATGTTAGCCTTATTGACTAATAGCAGACTAATAGTAGGTCAAAAAGAAAAATTGCTGAGGTAAAATTTATCAACCTAGTATTTATTCTCCATTGTCTAAGAAGGTACATCAAACAGCTACAGGGATTTGTTACCAAAAAAAAAAAAAAAAAAATCTTAACAGAGCTGCTCATTGGTCTTGCTTAGTTGTAAAGTTTTTTTCTTATTTACATCAAGCAAGTAATTATCAGATTCACTCTGAGAAAATAAAGATGGATACATTTGGACTTTGTATGAACTGCCACCTCATGATAGCCAGGGCCTACTGTGTGCTGGGCAGGCACTGTACACGGAGATGCACTCCAGCCCCTGAGTTCTTCCCCCAGGGTCTCACCACACAGTTCTGACTGCCTAGACCAGGCTGGGCTCAAACTCACAGAAATCAACCTGGATCTGCCTCCAAGGAGATGTTCCAGCGTGACCCAATGCCTGACCTGTTTCTTGTATGGATTTAAAGGTGCCATCTGAGTAGATTAGCTCCTGCTTCACAGGTTCAAGCTTTAAGACTAACTAATCTGCCCATCCCCCTCCTGCCATGTGCTGCACCCTGGAGCTTTGCAACCATGGGGATGCTTGTGCCTGGAGGATAGTTCTTGGTGCAAACCCTGAGGTACCACAGCAATGCTGGAGTTTACCAGGCTTTTTTCTTTAGTTTAATGTGGGTGAGGCACATTATAAAACAAGGGTTATAAACACAAGGTACGCTGATTCCGCGCTCCACACTCCAGTGGAGTGCTGGAGGCAGGCGCAGGCCAAGTGGTGGTGGATTTAACTCACTTTGATGTAGAAGCACAGAAGACTTGTGGGTGATACCATCCAGCAGCTGCTGTGTGGGACACGCCTTGTGTTACCGTGAGTTCCATGGAGTGACAGTAGATTTGCAGGCCAGCAATTCTATGATATCTTTCTGTCAAACTGTAACCATAAACAACAAATCAAAAAATCCCCATGTAACATGTTTGGACATTGTCTTAGTCATTGGTCTGTTACTATGAAGAAACAACCATGACCACGGCAACTCCCACAATGAAAAGTATTTAATTGAGGCCTACTTATAGTTTCAGAGGTGTAGTCCCATTGTCATCATGGTGGGAAACACGGCAGTGTGCAGGCAGACATGGTACTGGAGAGGAGCTGGGAATTCTACATCTGGATTAGCAGGCAGCAGGAAGAGACAGACAGTGGGCCTGGCTTGAGCTTTTGAAACCCCAAAGCTCAGCCCCAGTGACACGCTACCTCCAGCAAGGCCACACTTACCCTAACAAGGCCACATCCCCTTATTTCTGTCAAGTAGTGCCACTCCCTAATGAGCAAGCATTCAACACATGAGCCTATGGGCCCTTTCCTATTCAGACCACTACAGATGTATTAGAGAGGTTATATGGATTTAAAATAATATTAGTACCTTGATATATTTAAATACCTAATTAATCACCAACTGTTATCAGACAATTGCCATTCTAATCTGCCTTTGAAACAATCTTAGAATCACCTTAATTGTTTTTGTTAAGGTGAAAGCTCAGTACAGGTCATCCAGGGCTGCTGAGTTTTCCTTTTTATCCTTTTCTTCTCAATGACAAGCCCCAATCTAATGGGTCACCCTAAACAAGTGCAAGTAAGGGCAACAATGACTAGATTCATTAGTGTGTGTGTGTGTCTGTGTGTGTGTATCAAAATGCTGTGTCAAGTCCCCTCCACAATAGGCCTCCTTTCCCTCTGACCTCCTTCCTGTTCCTTTGTAAGCCAGCTTCCCTCAATCCTATAGGACTGTGCACAGGTTGTTTGTATTATATATTTTTAAAAATTTATTAGTCCTTTGAGAGTTTTGTACAACATGTTTTGATTGCATCACACCCCCCCAACTCTTTCACGATCCCTTGTTTCCATGTCCACCTAACTGTATACCTCACACCGTAACCCTTCAAGAACATTTTGTGCTGCCCCAAAATATTCTTGGACGTCTGGTCTTCCACTGGTGTGGTTAGCTTACCAGGGCTACACTTTGGGAGAAACCGACTCTTCCTTTCCCAGCAGCTGACAGTGGCAATCACTCCACCTCCAGGGGTGGGATCATCTGCCCAGCCTCCTCTCTGCGTCGAGATTTGATCTGGATTGGGCTTGCACAGGTTTTGTTTGTGTTGTCACAGCTGCTGTGAGTTCATGTGCACAAATGTCCTGATGTGTCCAAATGTTTCCTGGTAGCTATCCACTACCTCTGGGCCTTACCCTGTTTCCTTCCACTCTTCTCCAATGATCCCCAAAACTTTCTAGGGAGTGATAATATGTATGTATGTAGTATGTATGTATGTATGTATGTATGTATGTATGTATGTATATGTATACATACATACATACTACATATATATATAAAATCTCCCATACCTTGTCAGAGTGCTCCCCATATTTTGAATATTAGCTGTTGTAGCAATCACCCCTTCCCCCAGCAGCTGCAATGGAAATCTGGAATTCCAGAGTAACCTCTTGGAGTTCAAACTCACCCGCATTTAGCACTGTCTGTGTCTGCCGCTGTACCTCAGTTGTGGGGATAAATTAGACCACGCTGAATTCCTGTCACGTGTTAGATCTGTATAGTCCAAAATGGTGTCATTGTTACACATGCGGACCCTAAGCGAGGGAAGTGTGGCCAGCCTGAGCTGAGGAACACTGTAGATGTGAAATCCATACTGGCTGCATCTCAATGGTGTCTTGTTTTTAAAGGATGCAGGATGTCAGTACTTTCCTATTGATTGCATTTTGAAATAATTCAGCAGATTTACACTTTAATTGTAGCCTTCTTATTTACCATGACCATGAGACTATTAGGATTACTTGTGTGGTATGCACTGTTTCTATGTGCTGTCACACAGGCTTAGGAAATTTGAGTTGTGTTTAGTGTGGTAGTTAAGTCTCCCCTTCTGGACTCCAGTCTCCCATACGTGCCCTGTCTTTTGCTTCAGGGAAGCATCTGGCAGCCACCGCCATAGCCTGGGAAAGCAGACAGTGCTAACATGATTTCATCTGCAACCTCAAACAACAGGGAGGGTCAGCTGTGGGAGGCCTGGCCATTCTTGAAGCTTCCCCCACTCTGAGTCCTCACTTCAGAACTCCACTATTGGTCAGACCCTCTATCCAAGACTTCCTTGTATCTGCAATGTGAAATCCCCATTTCCCCCATCATAAATGGTTTATTTAGAAACATGAACAGTTAGTGATTATGTGAATGATACTTTCCCATTTGTACTGAGTATACTAGCTATCAATTTAGAGGTCATGAAAGAACCAAAGGACAACGTTCCTATGGGTACACTTTTGATATTATCATCAAAGGAATTGCATATTTGCTGTTGTTAATGTTATTTTTTCTGTGATAAAATAGTGCTTTGATCTTAGATTTGCTTTCCAGTCAGTCAGTCAACCATCAGTCAACATATATATATATATATATATATATATATATATATATATATGTAATAAACATGAATGAAGGAAAACTGTAATTCAGTCCAGTAATGGCCGAGCACTTATTCTGTCAAAAGCCTTGCAGTTAGCAAGATGTGACCTCCTTCAACTTGCACCCACTGTTAAAATAATGTAGGAAGTAGGGGCTGGAGAGAAGGCTCCGTGGTTAAGAACACTCACAGATCTTCCAGATGACCCAAGTTTGGTTCCCAGCACCCATGTGAGGTGGTTCACAAATGCTTGTAACACCAGTGCCAGGGGATTTGGTGCTGTCTTCTGGCCTCTGTGAGCACTCACAGGCATGTGCACGTGCATGCACGTGCGTGCGCGCACACACACACACACACACACACACACACACACACACAAATTAATAAAGCTAAAATATAAATAAAAGGATTTTTTAAATGTAAAAAGCAATTAGAAAAGTGATCCGAACTGTAAAGTATATGGAAATTAAGCTGGATTTGTTGAAACAAAGATAAATATAGCAGAGTTTCTTTTCATAAGCATTTTACACTTTATATTAAAAGAAATTTATTTATTAATAATATGAAAGAAGGAATACAAAAATAGTACTTGCCACCAGCTGTGGTGGCTCACACCTTTAATTCCAGTACTCAGAAGGCAGAGGCTGCATGGTGAAACCCTGTCAAAACAAACAAACAACAGAACAGAGTAGTGCTTGGGCCAGAGGCACTGGGGAATAAGAGCACACAGTGCTCGTTCAGAGGACCGAGGTTCAGTTCCCAGCACCCACACTGGGCAGCTTACAACTAACTGTTCCAAAAGACCTGGCGCTGTCTCTGGGCTCTGCAGGATCCACAAACTATAATTCATGTATAGACAATCAGACACACACACAATTTTTTAAAGCACTTTGGAAAAGTGCTTTGTTCACCCCTCTGGTTCTACCTTCTGTAGCACAGACTGCCTGTATTCTAAGGTTGGACAGGCTCCAAGGCTGCTGCTGTGCTTGGTGTTCAGTCCATAGACTGGTATCTCCAAGATGCTGGGGTCTTCTCCTGCATTTGGGCCTGCACTTTCCCTAATAGCATCTCCTAGGCTATCTTCATGGTGTCAAGCCTCTTCTCTGCTTGACCCCTTCAGTCCTAGCCTACCAACAGCTACTGAGGCTGCACCTTCACCAATGGCCTCTCCTGACCTCTCACAGTGCCAAGCCTCAGCTGCTCTCCAAACCAGTACTGCCTGGGTGACTCTTACACTACCAAGTTCAGCTGCCAGCATGCAGTACAACCTTGGCGGCCTCTGGAACACAGCTGCTGTGTGCTGACTCTGAGGAAACACTTCCCAGATTTCACCTCAGTGATCATGGTCTCTTCTTAATCACAGCTGATTCTTCAGCCCCAGTAGATCAGCATCCACTGTCCCAGCAAAGCAAAGGGTCTACTTTTGTGGTTCTCGTCTCTTGTTAATCACAACTGTTTCTTCAGCTGCAGCTGACCAGACACCGAAGATTCTTCACACAAATGGCCCAGCAGTCTTTGTTTCCCTTTGAACTTCACAAGCCAGGCCACCATCGTCTGCACTTTTCTCAACTTTCTTATCTTCCAAGCTCCTACAGAATAGTTCACTGAGCTCTCAACACTCAATGGCTTTTCTAGCCCGGAGTTCCAGAGTACCTCCACAATCCTCCATAAAACATGGTCAGGTCTGTCACAGCAACACCCCACTTTGGTGCCAATTTCTGTCTTAGTTAGGTTTACTATTGCTGTGATAAAACACCATGACCAAAAGAAAGGTGGAACAAAAAAGGGTTTATTTGGCTTATGCTTCCATATCACTGCTCATCACTGAAGGAAGTCAAGGCTGGAACTCAAACAGGGCAGGTACCTGGAGGCCGGTGCTGATGCAGAGGTCATGGAGGGGTGCTGCTCACTGGCTTCCTCCTCATGGCTTCCTCACAGAACCCAGGGCCACCAGCCCAGTGATGATGGCAGCATCCACAATGGGCAGGGCCCTCCCCCAATCAATCACTAATTAAGAAAATGCCCTACAGGCTTGCCTACAGCCCCATTTTATGGAGGCATTTTCTTAATTGAGGTTCCCTTCTCTCAGATGACTTTCACTTGTGTCAAGTTGACATAAGACTATCCAGCAGAATAAGCAAGATGACAAAATGTTTTTGCTAAAAGCCTGTGGTAACTCAAGAAGGGTCTTGGACTACACATTGTCTAAGAAAGACAGAGTGATGCTGAGAGCCCCAGAGCAATTCCAGGCAAGGCCTGGCTCAGGTTGTGGGGCAAGCAGCAAGGATATGCGTATATTTTATTTCTTCTGCCCTTTTTTCCTAAGGATTGAAGACTTTAAATTATAGTTGGTCTGATGCTCAATGGGTGACAGTGCTTGCTACTAAACCTGAGTTTGATCCCTTGATCCCAAATAGTAGAGAGAATAGATACCCAAAAGTTGTCCTCTGACTTCCACAAGCTCATGTGCCCCTCCACACACAAAAGAAAAGTATAAAAGACAGATAAAATATGGTACTTTTTGAAGTTTCAATGTCAAGCCCTTGGTTTCTGGTATACATAATTGCAGTTTGCTTTCCCCCAGGCATCTTGTGATCATGTATCTTATGATGTCGGTGTGCTCACTGACTAGCTTTTAATAGCTTTTTAAAATATGTCCCATAAGATCTTCTACTAATGTAATTATGTTGTCCACAAATAAAAGTAGTTTTACTTCTTCCCCTCAAGTTCTAGGCCATTTCTTTTTCTTCTTTTATTGCCATGGCTGGGTTTCAGGTAGTGTTGAGTGGAGTTAGTGAGAGCAGATATTCTTGCTTTGACTGTGCTCTTACTTGAGGGTGTTCAGTCACTGTTGGGGATAACAGTAGCAGATTGTTCTTGTAAATAGTATCAGATCTCTAGGTTCTCTTCTGCCTGAAGAACCTTTTCTCCACTTTTCATTGTCCTAGACTGCTAGTGGTGAGTTTTTATTGACACCTGTCTTTTAAAGAAATTCCCTCTGGATAGAAAACTTCCTGGAAGTCAAGGTTGGGACTTACAACTCTTTACTGACCCCAGTCCCGAGTCTCGGTAGTCCTGGTCTTCTCACTCTGTTTCCTCAGCTCACAGGGCTCCCCTGCCTCCCAGCTCCCTAGCTAGTAAAGTCCTTCTATGTGGTAAAAATGGAGTCTTCTTGGGAGCATGTCTGATTTCCTTATCCCGGACAATACTGCCCTGTATGTTGTCTGACATCTGAGAAATATTGCTTCATATATTTTGTCTAGTTTTTTTGTCCTTTAAGTAGACTGGACAAATTTGGTCATTATTTCATCATAGCCAAATGCAGGTAACTTTTTTAAAACATGAAAAAAAGGTTAACAAAAGCCACATCTGGGTGTAAAGGCTATCATTGTTCAGATATTCTGATCTTCTGGACTGTAGAGTAGGGGCTGAAACAGACACCTTGTCATCACTGACCTTCAGTGGAACTAACATAGCGTACCTCGTGCCTCGACTTCCCTTCTGGGCCTGGGCATATAGCACAGTGCAGCTAGTGGTGACCTCCTCTGCTCTGTGGCATCAACTTTGTGACTTTCCCTGAGATTATGATCCAGGGACTCAGCTCACAGATGATGAAGGATGAAACGTCACTAACCCTTCTTTGTTCTAGCTGGAAATCCAGGCTTCTCCTGTGTGTCATCCTGCACCATGGGTCAGCACCTGTGCTGCCCACGTGTGAAAGCACAGACTGCCACACTCTGTGAGCAGGAGATTTGTGAGAAGACTTGACCCCACCTAAAACAGCAAGAAATGGCTCTCCTCTGACCTAGAAACTGCAACATTTTCTTTCTGTTCCAGAAAGAAACACCTCTGTTGATTCCTATGTTCTGTCATTTCTTGAAAAAAATGCCCTTTTTTCTTGGAAATTTTTTTTTAAAGTATCAACTCTGCTTATTAAGAGTGTGTGAGACTATGTGTGGCTCTGGAAGGCTCCATTTCGAGACCAGTGAGTCTAAAGTCTCTTCTGACATAAGGCCCACCGACGGCCTTGAAGACACGGGCTAATGAAGCTCTTCCTGTTGCCTTCTAGGGTACACCGTAAGCTAGAAAGGTCATAAGCTAGAAAGGTCACATTGAAAGTTTTGTCATCAAAAGTCCTCTGTCCTCAATTACAAACATATGAACTGACAAAACTTGTCTCCTTATGGGACGTGACTCACGCCTTTGCTCCAGGATTTGGTAATTAATGCCGTATCACTGCCTGGCTGCTGGGCCTTCTCAGAAGCAAAACCAAAAAACCCAGCCAACCCCTTTTCCCCTTTTCTGAATCTGGAAATAGTCCCCCTTTTCCTCTGTCTCATTCTCACCCTTATTCATCTGTCTGTCTCCTTTCATTTTTGCCACATTCCCAGAGACAAGGTTAGAGGGGAGAAAACTGATATCCTCTGATCCTTACAGCCAGGGCTTAGAGTCAGAAGGAAGGACAAAGGAAGAAGAGGGAGGGAGGGATGGAAGAGGGAGAGGGTTGGCTTCGAAAGGAACGTCAAGGCAATGCTGACTCCATCTCCCCTTTTGGGCCATGGCTCCAGAATCTCCAGCCTACCTCAGGAGAAAGGGTTGCAACATGAACAAGCCGAGGGGAAGGGAATGGTTTCATTGTGATGAGATGGTTGACAGCTGCCTTCTTGGTAGAAATAGGTTTATGTCCCTGGAATGGGGGTGAATATGAAAACTCTTAACATAAGAGAAAAATGGTGGGGCTTTTTGGTAAATGTAGTGTGTGTGTGTGTGTGTGTGTGTGTGTGTGTGTGTGTGTGTGCACGAGCGCGCGTGCATGCCCTGGATCCCCTCTGCATGTTTAGATCTTGATTTCCCCCATTCTTGCCTATCACTTTGTTGTTCAGGCTTTGAAAGTCAGACTTACATAGTACACAATGAAAACCCTCTCTGTTTTTGACACATTTTTCTGAGTTGCTGTAAACTTGTTTGGCTTTGCTTCACTCTGCATTTATAATGCAAAGCCATCTGGACGAAGCTGCCAGCAACATCTACACACATCTCACCACCATCCAGCTACATGGGTTTTCTTTCCTTTTCTTTTGGAAACTCATATTTGACCTCTTGAATCTCAGGCCTCTGTCCTCTTCCTGTGTTCACAGAGTCCCCAGGCCTCAGGGCCACTGGCATCTGGGCTTGCTTACACCTCTCAGTCTCCTCACTGCGCCTCAGATTGTCATTGTGCTCTGCCTTCACTATGATCATGGCCAAGGCTGGAAGTTACTCACTGGCTTTGAGGAGAGTGCCTGGGCCGGTAACATCCTCCATGGCTTCTCTGTTTACCCTCTACTTCTATTTGTTTTGCTGCCTCGGTAATCTTCTCTGAAGCTTGCATGCACTCATCAGCAAGAGAGATCTTTCTTTAATAAGTGTGATTGATGAAACCGCCCTGTGCTCTTGAGTGTCTCTCTTATTCCTGCTGGAATGACAAATGTTCTTGTATTATATAAGTACTTGTGCCCACAAACAGACTGTTCTCCAAACACATGCACCTGCAGCCTCGGAAAGGTAAGTAAACAGCTGGCCCTGCCCGGAAAGCTGACTCAGCACTTCTTGGGACTAGATCTTTCTGCCGTAATTCCCCCATCATCACTTAGGGCCCCATCCTTTCTGCCTTGGGGTATATAGTCCTTTATCTGCCTTTTACAAAAGAATAATAGAGTTAACTGTGCTTAACTCTATTGTAGGCACTGTCCTCAAACCTTCAAACAGACGTATCACTTAATCCTCATAAGGCTTCATAATGAGGGAAAGTGTCAAGTTAGCTCAAATTCCAGAGAAGAAAATGAAGGCTTAGGGAATCGTGTATAAAAACAGAGTTAGGATCAGGACTACAACCTCAGAGGTCTGACTTGGAACCTACCGCCTTAACCTCCACTCTGCAATAAGGTACAAGAGTGCAAAGAACTCAAATGCCAATCCCTTCCTCCAAGGCCATTTCTGTAGTGTTAAAAAACGAAAGCAAAATAAAAAACAGAGAAAGAGTAGCTACAAGCCAGACATCATGGCACACACTCAGCACTCTGGAGGCAGGGGCAAGCAGATCTCTGTTAGCCCAAGGCCAGCCTGATCTACATAGTGAGACCCTGTCTAAAATTAATTAATTAGACACAGACTGGGGAGATTAAAATGCTTGCTGCCTAAGCATAAGGACCCAAGTTCAGGTCTCTAGCAGCAATCCAATAAATCTAGCATGCTGACATGCTTCTGTAATCCCAGCAGTGGGGTCCAGAGACCGGAGCATCACAAGCTATTGGGGGTAGGGTTCATGGTCTCGCTAAGTAGCCCAGGCTAGCCTTGAATTCAGGATCTTCCTACCTGAGCCCGAGTGCTGAGGGAACAGGTTTTTATTGCCAGGCCTGTCTTCTAAAATGTGTATTCTTGTAAACTACATGGAATATATTTAAGAATTGCATAAAAGTAGTTATCTCAATTTTTCTCAACTAGAGTTAGTTGCCACAACCACATTATTAAAATAATCTGGTCCCTCTGTGTGCCTGGGAAACCCCAATGTGCCTGCACTGAAGTCCAGTCATAGTTTTATTTGTGCATTTCCTAGAACGCCCCATGATCATTCTTGGACTTTTCTGTTTTGGTGCTACAGTATTTAAATTTTATTGTTATGTTCCATTTTACTATCTGATAAAGGAAGGATATTTTAACTGATTTTTGTCTCCTTTACCTTTAAAAAAATGTATTATCAATGACTTATTTTGCTAGAAAAGATTTAGACATGCAGCATCTAATTCCAGGCAGCAATTTCATTGGCATGATTGGACTTGGAGTTAAATTAAACCTAGAGATTAATGTGGAGCTTTTTTTTTGCTTCATATAAGTTCTATTTTTTTATGCTTATTCTTGGAAACGTTGGCGCCATTCTCATGAATCAGCCTTTCTGCTCATTTCTATAAAACTTAGTAAGATTTGTGGTTATTTCTAGCAGTATTGGAGTAGATAGTCTTAATTGGAAATAATTGTCTCCCTTCCTCACTGCTAGGCACAGTTTAATCCTGGAAACCTGACCAGGATTACAAGGGAATGAAGGAAGGACAGACACAGAGACACACACACATAAAAGCTGGTATGGTGGACTGCATGTTCTAATAGAGAGCACCAGCTGCACAACCGGGAACATTTTTCTTACGTAGAGCAGTTCATTGCCTGCAGCACTAGAAAGAGGGGTAGCTGGAGTCCACAGGATGTCTCCCTACAGGAACACCCTCAGGCTGTGGTCAGCCTGGAGCTGGCAGCTGCAGTCGAAGTTACTGCACACACTGGTCAGGGCTACACCATGTTTCTGAGCTTCACCTACAGGAAGACTTCCCTTGGGTCAATAGTACACATTCACTCAGGGCTGCCTGGAGTCCCCACTCCCTTTCCCTGGTCTCCCCTCCCCAGCTCCCTTTATACCTTCTTTCCTGTCTCCTTTTTTATTCTCCAGAGATGGAGCCTGGCAGGCTCTTGGGCTTGTTAGGCAAGCACTCCATCACTGAGATACACCCAGTCAATCCTCTGGGCTTTTCTTCCTTTTCCTTACTGTGTTCCAGCTACAGCATTACAAAACGTTCATTGCAGTTTCCAAAGGGCTCCCTACCTGTTGATTTATCACAAAGCAGGGTGATGCTTTACCCAAAGTTAAAACCTTTCCTTTTTCAAGTTGATTAGTGGTTATCATAATGAATTTTGAAGTCCTTCAGATGTCTTTTGTCATCTACCACAGTAATTGTATGTGTGTTTTCTGCTTAGGCTTCTGATGTTATATCATCCTTATAGTCCTGAGGTAAATTCATTTGGACCATGATGTATTTTTATTTTATTAGAGTGAAGTATTTTACTTAGTCATAGTTTATTTCAGTGAGTGTTGTCATCTTTACCTTTGGTTTAGATGTTAGTTCACTTATTTTTTATTAAGCTTATATTAAATATTTGATACATGTCTGGAATAGTGTTAGGTACTAGGACTCCAATGGTGGACAAGATGCTAAAACCCCTATGCTCAGTGTTGAAATTCTATTACAATGGGAGCATGTGGCATGTAGGATTAGAGAAGTCACTCTCAGACACGTAAGTAAAGGCTTTCCAAAGGGAGTGGCCTTCAAACTGGTGTTGAATTAGGATGGTCCATGCCAAAGACTCCCCTGGGACAAGAAGACAGCGGGCAAAGGAGGAGACAGTGTCTCTATACAATGGAAAATGCTCAGTAGTCAGTAGTACTGAGCAGATGTGGGGTGGGGCTGGAGACACACCTAGAGATGAGGCTGATGCTTCTCAGAGAAGGACTTGAAGAGTCGGGTAGAGCATGTGTAGGTGTTTATGCAGAGAGGTGCTATGACTGGGTCTCTTTATTAGCAGAATCTCACTCACTGGAAGGGAGGCAAGGCTGGAGGTAGGAGGCCGGTTGAGTTGTAGGAGACAGGAGAAGATGACAATGGGCTGCACGTGGTAGATGCCTGAGGATTAGGAAGCTCTGTGTCCCAGGAAGGCCTACGTGGTTGGTTTTGACTGACTTACACCAGGGGATCTAGCTGGAGTGTTTAATCATATCCTTAAGCACTTTGTAGTTTTTTTTTTTCCAGCTATCAAATTATTCTGTTTTCTATTTGTGTTTTTGTATGAAAGTTGATCTATTCCATATATACTTTCAAAGTTTTATGTGTCACTCTTAAACCTCATCCACATGTGTCTGACCTCATTTCTTGTTTGAATTGTTCAAATTGCTCCATGTTCATCTGTTTGTATGCGAGTCTTGCCCGTAAGCATCAAAGACTTCCCCATGTCATCGTCTTCCAAGTAGATAGCAGAGCACTTTTCAGAGGAAGGCTGATGAGGAAGCACTTAGACCACTTTCATCTTTTTGCATTGCTTTAATGTCCCACCAGCAGTGCAACAGGCCTACACTTTCTCCACATCTCCACCAACTGTCCTTGTAGTCATCTGTTGCATAGTTAACTGTGACTCCCTAAAAGCTCATATATAGCAATGTGAACTTGACTATGACTCTGCATGTGTGTTTTGAGATTGAATCTTAATAGAAGCTAGGAGTAGACAGTATCATAAGGATGGGTTTATAATCCAGTGTGACTGGTGTCCTTAAATGAAGAGACAGGGGTATACAGGCATAGCAATAAGGCCATGAGAGGATGTGCCAAGATGGGGGTCATCCACAAGTCAACAAGAGAAGCTTAGGACAATTACATGAGTTGACCTTGCACTTCCAACCTCCACAACTGTGACTCCCATTTAAGCCACACAGTGTGGTCTGCCACCCAGCTCCCAAATGAATCACACATGGAGGCTTATTATTAGTTATGAACATCCAGCCTTAGCTTGGCTTGTTCCTAGCCAGCTTTTATTATCTTGAAATTATCCCATCTACCCTCTGCCTCTGGGCTTTTCCTGTTCTCTTACTTCTATAAATCCTACTCTTACTCCATAAATGGCTGGGTAGCTGAGTGGCTCGGTGGCTGGCGCCTGACATCCTCTTCTCCTTTTTGTCTCATAGCTCCTTGTCCTCATTTCTCCTTCTATTCATATTCTCTGCCTGCCAACCCTGCCTATCCTTGCTCCTACCTCACTATTGGCCATTCAGCTCTTTATTAGACAATCAGGTGTTTTAGACAGGCAAAGAATCACATCTTCACAGAGTTAAACAAATGCAGCATAAACAAAAGTCACACACCTTAAAATAATATTCTACCACAACCCAGCCTATGAAATTTTTATATGGGCAGCCTCAGTATGCCGTCCTGCCTGATGTGAAGTGGTATTCCATGCTTTTGGTTTGCATTTTCCTAATAGGTAATCATGTTGAACATCTGTTACTATTACATTGTCTTTTCATTTTTTTAAAAAATGTGGCTTCATGTTATTTTTATTTTCTTTTCCATCTTGCTGACTGAGCAGGTTCTTACATACAGTTTCAATTGTAGGAATGTTCATCTTTAGACTTTTTTTCCTTTTGTAGTGCTGGTGATCAAACCCAGTGCTTTGCTAGCAAATGCTGTAGCACCAAGCTATGCTGCAACCCAGCTTCAGATCTTACTAACTGCATTTTAATGTGTATTTTCTGTCCCTAGCAAGAAAGAAGCATGGAGACCCTTTACCATCTTTCTTCTTCCCTGTCAATGCTCTGCTGCAGCCCTCTGCTCAGTCGTGCTAATTGACTTCAGCTCTACTTTTGATGCATCACAAACCCGATTTTATTAAAGAGGAGAAGCCTAACGCTGAGTGGTACCCATAACTCAGTACATAGCTTTAGGTTTCCAAGGAAAAGAGAAAATCCCCAAACTCCTCAAAACTCACAGTTGGAGATTAGTAAACATACAAGATAGGGGTGAAAAATCAATTCCTTTTTAGCACAGTCATATAAAGTTGCTCTTAAATGTTCTTCATTTGTCTCTTTGCAAGTAAAAGACCACAAAAAAATGGAAAATGGGTGAAATAATACTTGGAGAAAATGAAATGTAGAGGCTTTCCAGGAAGAACCCTAACTCTGAAGTTACAGTGTTTGTAACTGAAATCCTACTAGCAGTCTGGACCAGCTAATGACAACCAAAGGCTGTCAGAGGTTAATGATGCTGGCCAGTATTTACCACCACCAGGAATTTAACAACATAACACTTTGGCCCCAGAGAGGAAACACATCCCCTTTGAAGTAGTCAGAAAGAGTTAAACATGACAGTTGATGGTTTTCATAAGCTAATATCATAAAAGCTGCCTCCCCTTGTGCCCCTCACCCCTGCCAAAGGGCAGGAAGGAAAAAAGAAGCAACATGCCTGGTAATAAACTATGAAGAAATCTGCATTAAGGAATTTCCTCTAAAATGGGAACCTGCTTGTTTATAGGACTGTTGGGCTTGGATGAAATAAATCATGGCTGCTCAGGAGGGGCTTGGTAGGGGTGGGAACAAGCAGAGGTGCTCATTGCTATCTGGGATGTTTACTCAAGGGACACAGTCAGCAGATGAAGGGGGAAAATTGCTTCCTCGCTTACATGCACTCACTTCTCCAAGAAGTCTTTGTCATTATTAGGCTAGCTCTAATCTATTGTGAGAAATATATTGTGGAGATTTGCCATCCTTATCTAGTGATTTTTTTTTTTAAAGAAAGTTTTCCCAGGCTTTTTTTGGTTGAAGCCACAGTTTGATCCAATAAACCAAATCAACAATGCACGTTTTTAGTCAGCTGTGATGTGGTCAGCATCCCCCAAGTCTCCGTGACTTGCAAGAACAGTTTATTTCTTGCCTGCATTCTATATCTGGGGCCAGCTGGCCTGAGATCTGCTCCCAAGCTCTGTATCTTTGTGTTCTATGATCTAGGCCACAGGCACAGCCCCTATTTGAGACATGTGTCTCAAAGGGAAGACAAAGAGCCAGTGGAAACGTGCTGGTTCACATGCTGCTGGCAAAGCCAGGTCATATAGCCCAGCCCACTGCACCAGACTGAAGAGTAATAATCCCTAAGACTCCATAGACAACGGAGGCAATGGGAAGACTCAGGGATACCTTGAGGTACCCCAGGAACAAGGAAGGAGACTTTTGGGGACAGTAATACCTCATTAGTAAGCATTTACTATTGCCAGCTGTCTTGAGTGCTTTATACTTATTGGTCGTTGAAACCCCACAATTATCCTGTCAGGTAGGTAATTTTATCACCCTCACTTCCATACAGAGGCCCAAGTTCACACGGTAGTAAATGGCACATTAAGATTTCACAGTTGTCTCAGGGCTGTCACTCAAGGAAATGCAGGAGTGAGCTCAATGTACTGTTGAAATATTTTTGTGTGTACCTTTGGCAAGCAGTGCTATGTAATGACTACTGTTAACCTGTACTAATAGTTACTGAGTGAGTCCTTCTATTGGAGTAGTATTTATAATCATCCCTTGGAGTTTTCAATTTCTAATAATAGCCTGCTCTTTAGCTACATGTATACTTGTAGACAATACCAAACCCCTAGTGGATGAGGCAAATTCTAAAGGAAGACATGCCCATGCATGTGATCTCACAGCCCTGCACCAGCTGGACATGCACATGTATGTGATCTCACAGCCCTGCAACAGCTGGACATGCACATGTGTGTGATCTCACAGCCCTGCAACAGCTGCTCATAAGAAGCCTACAGATGTGGTTGCTGACATTTAGTGAGAAGAACCTATTTGCACAGATCAAGTAGGAATGCCAATTACCACATTTCTCTGCATTGTATCTCTCCTCCTACTGTGTAAAAATGCTCTCTAATATATCTGGATCCAATGGCATAGCCAGTGTAGCCTTGAACCCACAGCAGCTGTGGTTACCTGTACAAGATGAGCTCTAGATTCAGCCAATCAACCTTCTATAATGGATGGAAGAGGTCCCACTCCTCTGAGGAGCTATTGTTAATGGTTTACTGGAAAAGGGGGTGTGGGGGGGTTGGTGATGTAGCAATCCAGAGAATAGCCAGCAGTGCAAGCCTATTGAACACACATATACACATGTGTACACACACACACACACACACACACACACACACGGGGTGGGGAGGGGGCTGGTTGGGGGAAAGGTTATCATAAGAAGGAAGGGAAGGGAAAACACACTCTACACAAGTGTGACATTGCAAAAAGAGGGAGGGAGGGAGAGAAGGGGGGGGAGTCTGGATCCTTTGGGTTGCCTTTTTAAAAGGGAGCTGAGGAGTTTGCTGAAATGGTGCCTCCTTTATCTTACCATAAACAGTATGTTTATAATTGCCCCCAAAGGGAAAAATAAAGATTACCCAACAGGCCTTTGCCTTCTAGAAGAAAGGCAGGCCCAGGGTGTACTCTGTATGTTAATCTCAAAATAGGGAGGTGGTGCTGCTAAGGAGTTCACAATCCTTTTGTGGACACAATTGGCAGCTATTTTATGAGAGATGCTAAATCCCAGACCCACAAATTGTCCACTTGATATTTGTTATAGGAGGAAATATGCTTTATCTTTATGGATGGCTGTCACCTGTGTATTGATATGTCTGTAGGAAGAGAGGGGAATGTCTCTCAGTTGGTGCCAAGCAACAATCACATCCATCAGAGTGATGTCACCTGTCTGTCCCTACATTCAGTGAGCTCAGAAGGACTTGGCCAGGTAGAGACTCTTTCAGATCCAGTCTTAAAGCATAGCTCCTCTTTGTCTTTTTGTCAGCATCACTGTGTGCACTCCAGAAGACTGTGAGCATCCCTCTTTGTCCCTTCAGCCTTTAAGGGAACTTACTTCCCTGTATAGCAAAAAAAAAAAAAAAAAAAAAAAAAAACTCTTCTTCATAAGCAGCTCAAAGCCACTGTTCCATGTGAACACTAGTCAGCTCTCTGATGCCGAATTTTGTTGTTCATATTGTAAGCTGTGGGCACCACTTTGGCATTACAGCGTTGGGTGATGTTGGATAAAGGAACACTCTTCAAGTCCTGTTAATAAAGCCAGCATGAGCAAAGGTGGCTGTTGGCATGCGTTGGGTCTCTAGTGCTGAGCATTCTACTGCACTCCTGTACGTTCACCTGCCGCTTCGGAAGGGCTCTGTGGTGGTCTGAATAAGAACGGTCCCCATAGGCTCATAGGTTTGAATGCTTGGTCACCAGGGAGTGGCACTGTTAGGAGGTGTGGCCTCGTTGGAGGAAGTGTGTCTCTCAGGGCGGGCTTTAAGGTTTCAGTGGTCAGGCCAGACCCAGTGCTTCTCTTTTCCTGCTGCCTTTGCACCCAGATGTAGAACTCTCAGCTCCTTCTGCAGCACCACATCTGCCTCATGCTGCCATGTTTCCCACCATGCTGTAAGCCAGTTCAGTAAGCCAGCCCCAATCAAATGCTTTCCTTTATAAGAATTGCTGTGATCACGGTGTCCCTTCACAGCAATAGAACACTGTCAAAGACAGGGTCGTATGGAGAAACTACACAAAATCTTTCTGCATGTGAGTGAGCCAACCAATAACCGTAGAGTAGTTATTGACTCTAACATGGGTGTCATCTTCAGACCACATACAACTTTCTAGTCCTGACATTTGATAGGACCTAGAGTCCGCTCCTTGACTTTAAAGAACAGCAATATATTTCTGATGGCTTTCTTTTGAGTTTTTTCTATAGCAAAAAGTAGTGTATAAGTAGTGTATAATAAAACCGTATGTAATGGAGAATCCCACCTAAATCATTCCTGTAGCCTATATTTTAACATTCTTTCTTTTGAGAAACGGTATATGCTGTTTCTCCCTAATTTTTAAAGCATGTTAGTATGAATAGACCTTAGCTCCCTCCAGTATATTTCCTCATTCCCTTTCTAGGGGTCGAATCCAGACACTTGT
This sequence comes from Phodopus roborovskii, assembly GCF_943737965.1. Classification (NCBI taxonomy): domain Eukaryota; kingdom Metazoa; phylum Chordata; class Mammalia; order Rodentia; family Cricetidae; genus Phodopus; species Phodopus roborovskii. The sequence continues at coordinate 25,511,857 of NW_026126525.1, read as the reverse complement.
AGGTATAAGGCACATTCTCTCCCACTAAACTACATTCCCCACCCCCTCATTCCTTTTCTTATACCTGCTTATCTATGCAAGACAAAGATGTAGAGAACAAAAAACACAGGAGATAAGGGCTTTGTCCACGGTCCTTAATATAATATGAAAATTACAGAAATGTCATGCATCCTAAATAACATCTGTAGCTTTTAAAAATGCCACTAATGTCATCGAAGAAAATAATTACCTGAACTGAAATGTGTTTATTATCCCTGGTAATTTTAAGACTGGTTCTGAGTCTCCAGTATGCGTGGGTAGCTCACCGTGAGAGGTTTGTTTTTATACCAAGATCATTTAATGAAAGTGATTCTGTCAGGAAGAACTGAAATAGCACCTTGCTCTTGCATAAATTTGCATGTTTTAGGCATTGGTAAAATTAGGAGGGACCACGGTGAGGGGTGTCTTCTGTGTATTTGGGCAGGAGAAACACAGATTTGGGAGCCAAAAGTAGTCTTGTTACATGTGCCCAAGAGAGGAATCATGTCTCAGTGAAATGAAGTTTGCCCCTTTTTAAACTGGAGATGCCTGTTTTGGACTTTTGGCTTCTGAGTGAGTATTGCATGCCCTTTGAAGCATGCCACAACCAGCTAGGGAGGTAACAATACAAATAGCACTTTGTTGAAGAGGAGGATTTGGGATCAAAGATTAGGTAGACTTATTCTTAAACTTAGACTTTTTAAGTCACATCATTTGAGTATCGCCTTCCTCATCCTTGTTCTTTTACAGTTTCCTTTGAAATAAGTAGGTAGTGAAGAGGGAGGGCTAACACAGATGAAGGATTTTCTTAGAAGCCAGTTAACACAGCTTTACTTTCCAAAAATGACGTGTTTGTTGAAGCCCGCCTATGTCGAGGAACCATGCTTTTACAATGGCAGGGGGTGAGACGTAGGAAAGAAAGAACCTCCTTACTAAAGAATCCAAACATCTAGTGGCTGGAGAGATGGCACAGTGGGTTAGAGGGCTTGCCTGGAAACCTAAAGGATCTGTCAAGAACCAGACACTCCAAGTTGTCCCCTGACCCTCAAAGTCAAAGGACAGATGTCCTGGCCGATGTGGCAGATACAAATAGATAAATGTAATAAAGACAGCGTTAGATGTAGTAGCAGTTGACAATTTAGAAGTAACCAGCACAAGTGCTGTTTAATCTGTTGGTGTGGGTTGGGGTCTCTCTGACATAGATGTGAATTGCTACCGTCCTGTAAAGGGACAAATGATATGTGCTTTAGTCTTTGGGGCTGATGGCTTGGGCTTTGCTGCTGTGCAGCAGGAGTGAGTGACGTCACTCCAGGGTGACGAAGTATCTGTGTGACTGTAAATAAGACATTTAACCTTGGACAATGATGCCATTTTCAGGCTATAAATGTTGACATATAATGTTGTTCCCTTCTATACCATGGAAGATTAATGAACAAGTTCATGCGAAACATTTTTATTTACTCAGCTGAATATCGTTTTTAATATTAAATTGATACTTTCTCTTTAGCAGTCCCAACTGAGATGAGTAAATAAATCAACCTGATGCCCTGTAAATAGATAAGAGGTTTTAAAAGTGTGGAAGTCAGATACAAAAATCCACCCATTTTTCCCATAGAATTTTTCTTCTATGTAGAAGTGTGCGTTTGGGGCTGCCCTACCCCCACCACGTCAATCATTAATAAAGATAAATGACCCCACCAGATTTGTCTATAGGCCAGTCTGATGGGGACACTTTCTCAACTGAGTCTCCCTCTTCTAGGTGCTAGGTTGTGTCAAGTTGAAAAAGAAAAAAAGCAGCACACCAGCCCACCAGCCAGCATATCCCCATCCCCCACACCAGAGTATCCACACCCCATTCCCCAGCTTCCATAGTATCCCCTGTTCTACTCCCTGCATCTATTTAGTCATTTTTGATTCTACTCACGATGAGAGAGAGCATGTGGAGTTTAGCTTTTTAGCTTTCCCTGTCTGGGCTTAACTGACTTGACACAATGTCCTAAAGTTCAGCCCTATTGTAATGAATAATAGAATATCTTTCTTTTTTGAGGCCAAATGGTATTCCAGTGCATAGCTTCCCAATTTGTTGATGGCACTTAGATTCCCTTGTACTTGGCTAGTGGAAATAAACTGCACTGTATATGCAAATGCAGATGCCTCTGTCTGCTGATTTTAAACTTTGGATGTCTACCCAAAAGTGAGACTACTGGATCTAACTAGGACTGTTATGTCAAGAAGGAGAGCGAGAGTTGAGAGCACCACTTATAGCTCTGTGTAGTTGTGTACACGAAGGATTCCTGGAAAGGTACTAGGGAATCCAGAGCCATTCGATCCCAGGGTAGCTTTTAGATCACAGGGTCTGAGGATACAGAAAGGGTCAGATTGCTTTGCTACTGGGAGTGGCACGGTTTTTACTGTGCCTGCTGGTAGCACATCAGTAACTGACCACAAACCTACACATAAAAACAAATCGGATCATTTGGGCTGCAGGCTTCCTTGGTTGATGAATAGATTATTCTACAGTGAAGTGTCAGGTAGATGCGGTTAGTGCCCGCAATGCCTGTGTACAGCTGCCTTGGTGAAATTGGAGATAAGCCAGTCAGCTTCTTCTTCTTCTTTAATTAAATTTATTTATTTATTTTTACATCCTAACCACAGTTCTGCTTCCCTCCTCTCTTTCCATTCTCTCCCTCCACCTCCCCTCTGCCCCTTTCCCAGTCCACCCCTCCTCTGTTTCTGGTCAGGAAGGAGCAGGCCTCCTGTGGGTATCAGCAAAGCATGGCATATCAAGTCGGGGCAGAACTAAGCTCCTCCTCCCTCTACACACATGTGACAGTTGTGTAGCTTGATCTACTTGTGGGACTCCTGATGGGAGGAGCAGGGGCTGTCCCTAATGCTTTGGCTGGCTCTTGAGACCCCGTTTCTCATGTGGGCTCACCTCCCCCAACCAGTTTATTCTTCTGCAGTTCCTGAATCGGGCATGAGCTATCAGGGGCTAGGTATGGGTGGATTGTGGGAATGTATTTCTACCGTTTGGGAGCAGGGTTGCTTTTTGTAGCTGAACCAGGAAAGATTCTCCACAATATTGTGAAATAGAAAGTCCAGCAAACAGAGTACAGCTGAGGTAAATCACGGAGCAGCCCTGAAATAAAGTAGAGAGAGGGAAAAGAATGAAAGTAACATTGGGTTGCAGGGTTGGATGGCGGCTGTCTGTGCTCTATGTCTGAAGCATCAGTAATTGTTATCGTCTGATTGGAAGCCTTGGGCCATGGAATATTACTCTAAAAAAAAAAAAAAAAGTCACCATAGGTACACTCAAAGGTTGCCTCCTCTGCCTGGTGAACAGGTTCTAGATTCTTGACCAAGCCTCCGCCTTCTCGTCTGAACCCTAGATGTGACCTCACGAACACAGTAAATTAATAGCTGCGTATTCTCCAGTCAAGAGCCAAGGGAGATGCAGTTACCCATAAGATGTGCTTGTGAACAGTGGCCTTTGAGAAGCTGGAAATCAGGCAGATGAGTAACTCATCTACAATCCAAGCATCCCACAAAGGTGTTATCTGGTGAGCTACTTTGTCACCAACAATGGAGGGAGCTGTGGCCGATGGTCAGGTTCTGTCTGTACTTTTCACTGAGCCACAGAACAAAACCCTTCCTTTGTCCTTCCTCCCCCTACCCCTCCACCCTCTGAAATGGAGTAGCATCTTGATGCCACTGTCACAAGCACAGAGGACAGTTTCTTTTCTGTCCCTCTGTTCCCCTGCATCACATGCCTTCTGGTTTGGTTGGAGTGACAGCGGTAGTCCTGACCAGTTTGGGTGCTTTGTTGGCATTTCACTCGCTCTGTTACCCTGTGGGAGTGGGATCATGAATCGCAGTGGCGGTGAGGTGGGAAGTGGAAGGTCTCAGGAAAACCCAGGCCTTTTCTCTACTGTATGGGAAATAATGGGAGCTGGGACTGCGAATTGTTTCAGAAGAAGAGTGCTTGTGTAGCTTACATGAAGGCTTGGCCATGAGTTCTACCCTTTCTGCACCCACAAGAGGTACAGAACGCTGGAGGGAGAACAGGGAGAGAAGAGCAAGAGGGGGTAATGGAGAGGGTAGGGTAGAGACTCACCCTGGGTATTCTCTGGGACAGCAAGGACATTGATGAGTCTAGCATAGGTACTATGTATAGGGGGCTGCTAAGTGTTAGGCATGAGGAAAAGCTTAAAGAGGTAAAGTCAGCCAGTCTGTGGAGTCTGGGATGCCACGCTCAGAAACTTACTGTGTGAATAACCAGAAGTAATTGCATGTTTTGTAGAAACAGAGTAACTTAATGCAAACAGGATGTGCTGAATTAATTTGCTGAATTACAGGATACTGCAGCCTAGTCAGGCATGCTTAGATAAGAGCCTGGATTAGGGTGGCGACAGAGATAGCAAGTCAGAGAGATAGTCAAAGAAACAACTAAGATTTAAACAAAACCACCAGACATGGAGAATCAGAGAGAATAAAAATAACTAATGGCCGACATTAGTGTTTGAACAACTAACTGCATTGTCATTATAACTGGTAAGGAATGGATAAGTTCACTTTGTAGATTTGTCAGTGGAGGAGAGTGTATAGAGGACTGGCTTCAGCTGGGAATACACAGAGCCCAGGAAAGGAAGGAAAGTGTATAGTGACCTCAATTAGCAGCACCCTGTGTTACAGAGCTATAGGCGGGGTGGTGGTGAGTATGAAATGGAAACTGAGCAAGAGCTTCACTTGGGACTCAGAAGTTTGGGGTGACTCGTGAAAGTGGAACGTGGGCAGACTAGTGAGAGGAGCAGTGATTTGGGGAGAAAAGATCAGTGATGAGATGGTGGGGTAGCAGACAAAGGTGAGGGACCGGCAGGGATGGGGGCCAAGCATTGATGATGGAGCTAGCAGGAGCCGATGGACAGTGAAAAGAGAAATCAAAATAAAATTAATAATACCAGGAGTCTGAAAGATTATCTCAACCAATGGATTAAGACATGTTTCTGTACAAGAGAAAGAGAGGGAATCATAAGACCTGTGCAGGAACTCTGAAGTCCCCCCTGGAGCCTGCCTGTCTCCCCTGTAAGATGTCTGGGAGGTTTACCCACGACGATGCTTTTATTATACTTTTCAGCATATAGTACCCACACAGCTCTCAGGAGAGCAGCCACATCTACGTCTTTCCAGAATCTCTCCAGAGGAAGGCAGGAGATGGCAGACCATAATTTCTGTATTTGAAATAGTGACTGGAGGTAGAGGGGGAAGGAAATCATTATACCCTGATGGGAGATGTCCTTCTGTATGTATGTTTCTCTTATTGGTTGATGAATAAGACACTGATTGGCCAGTAGCTAGGCAGAAAGTATAGACGGGACTACCAGATAAGGAGAATCTGGGGAGAGGATGCACAGAGGAGCCACCAGAGAGAGATACCATGTAGCCACCGAAGGAGTAACAGGTTCCTGCATTCTCCAGTAAGATAAGGCCATGTAAAAATACATAGATTAAACAGTTATGGGTTAATAATTAGAGAGCTAGCTAATAAGAAGCCTGAGTCATCGACCAAACAGTTTGTGATAAATATAAGTCTCTGTATGTTTATTTTGGACTAAGGGTGGTGGGACCAGGTGAGACAAAAACTCTATCTACAATACCCTGTTTATTTCCAGCTTCACAATGTTGTTTCATGTCTAGGCAAGACTAAAATAAGGGTTACCTAACTTGAAATCCAGATCGTTCCTGCTGCTCCCTGCTGTCTGTAAGGGAGGAAAGTATCTCTTTTCAGGTCACGATGTCCACTGAAAGCCACCAAAACTACTGTCACTGCTGCTTCTGCCAGTTGCTAATGAGAATGGGGTGAGGGCTGGGGAGATACCATTAAAGGCTGAACACTGAGTATGGGCCAAGAAGACTGTTTAAAGTGGCCATGCTTATCTGAGGCCCTGCGGACAGAAACCTCATTCAGCCTGGCTGGAAACAACAGACAGCAGTCTCCAGAGCTGGGCAGGAGGCTCCAAGCATTGTCCCTGTATCTGTTACACCCTGTTCTCGGCTCCAGGTCACTGGCATCTTGGCTTGTGGGAGTAAGTCAACCATGGCTTCACGTGGCCTTCCTGACCGTCCCCATTCCCCATGGGGTGGTCCTGCGATAGCAGCCTGTGCAACGTGCTTTCCACCATATTCCAGGGAGCCCCCCTTCAGCTGTCCATGCTCTCAATTCAGATTTTCCTCCTTGTGCTGCTTGTCCCCATGCCTCCAAGGTGTCAGCTAGTTTGTTTCTTTCTTACTGACTTTGTGCATATTTGGGGGAGAAACTACCCAGATGTATCTATTATTTCTTTTTTACTAATTATTTGGTTATATGAACTTCATTATGGCATTATTGCTGTGATTCACGCATACACATCCACCTTCTTCATTACATATAGGGGTCTTTGGTTAGGTTTGGTTGTTAGGTGCTGAGGACTGAACTCAGGACCTCATATGCGCTAAGCAAGTGCCTTACCACTGAACTATACCCCCAGCTCTCTCTCTCTTCTCTCTCTCTCTCTCCTCTCTCTCTCTCTTTCTCTCTCTGTGTATGTGTGTGTGTGTGTGTGTGAGAGAGAGAGAGAGAGAGAGAGAGAGAGAGAGAGAGAGAGAGAAAGATATGTATTTCAACTTTATTTTAATTATTATTCATTTTGAAACAGGATCTCACTAAGCTATCTGGAGTCCAACCAAGCCTCCATGAACATAGCTCTCAAGAGATGTAAGACATATGCCATCTCCCAGATGTTCTGCTGGGGAAGGCTGGGGATGGAGAAACAGGGTTTCCGTGTTCCTTCTGGCATCTGGATCACCCCGTTGTGGCATCCTTTGTAGCTGGTATTACAGGCGTGTGCTAGAGCCACCACACCTAGCAAAGTTCCACCATGCCTGCTTCAATTCTTGAATCACAACTGTCTAAACATTCTTCCAAGATCCCTCTGTGGATATAAGAAGGGGCATGAATAGACATGGACTTCCAGAAGGAAGTTTCCACCATGGGACAGGTCACTTGTAACTGCCACCTTGACAGTTAGTGGCACCCATGGGACCAGCTCTGTTCAGCTAACATCTTGATGCAAGATTGGAAACTTATCTTAGACTTTATATGTACTATTTTGTCTAGATGGCAAGATATTTAAGAAAAAATTAGACTTAAAACTTTTAAAAACATACATTAGCAGTATAGTCAAATCTCATTTGTAGATTTGCTGATATGTTAAAGTTTATTTGTAATAATTTACTTAAAAAATTTATTTACAGTCAGGCAATACCTTTAATCCCAGCACTCTGGAGGCAGAGGGAAGTGGATCTCTCTGAGTTCAAGGCCAACCTGGTCTACATATAGAATTCCAGGTCAGCCAAGGCTACAAAATGAGACCGACCCTGTCTCAAGAAAGTATCTAATTTAATAGTTGAAATTTGAAATACTGAATTTGAAACTCATTCCAATTCTTTAGTATTACCCAATATTGCAATGTCACATGGTAATTTTATCTTTATTGTTTTGAGAAACGGCTGTCTATTTTCTGCATTTGGCATACTATTTTACAATCCCGTAAGCCGTGCCCAAGAGGTCTGACCACATCACTGGCAGCACTGACTCCTGTCTTTTCATGGTGGGCATTCTCAGGGGTGTGAGATGGCATCTCATCACCATATGGTTGCATTTCCCATGCTAACAGTGCTGCATCTTCCCTGTGCACGCTGGTTTGTGTGTCTTCTTTGGAAAGCTATCTGCTGAATTCCTCTGCCCATTTAAAAAACCGAATCAGTTGTCTTTTTGTGACACAGTTAGAGGTGTCAAAGCGATGTCTCAGAATGGAAGTTGGCGACACCGAAATATTCCTGAGGCTGAACAAACTGGAATTTATTATTGATGGGAATGTAAACCTAGGCAAACATGTTGCAAAAATGTCTGGCGGTTTCTTAGAGTTAAGCACCCCTCAACCTGTAACCTGGTGGTCCCTTGGCTAGGGTAAGGCATTTTCCCCAAAAGAAATCAAAATAATGTTTACAAAAAGCAGGTAGAGGAGTGGACAGTTTTGTCCAAAATATCCCCAAATGGAAACAAATATCCATCCAGAGGAGATGGTATTGCAACTGTGGTGTTTTTTATACAACAGATTATTTATCAGCAACAAAAATAACAAACTGCTGTAGACTTAACAGTACCGATGACTGTCGGGACACTGTCCTGGGTGCATTTGGCCATACACAAAGACACACACTGCATGCCCACTGTATGAAGCTTATGAAGAACTGACTGTGGTCATGGAAATGACAGTATTCCCAAGGGACATAGACTTAGACATAGACTTAACTGACAGGGTTGTAAGGGAACCTTCTGGAAGTATGGAGATGTCTTATGATTCTAGAGTTGGGTCCATTATTAAAAATGTACCAAAATGAGCCAAGTATGATGGCACACATTTTTAACCCAGGAGCTCTGGAAATGGAGGCAGGCAGATCTCTGTGAGTTCAGTCCATACAAGCCCACATGGCTAGTTCCAGGCCAGCCAGTGTCACATGATGAGACCCTGTCTCCAAAACAATGATCTATCAAAATGTGCCCCTCTACAGCAGTACATTTCACTGTAAGTAAATCTTACCTCAAGTCTGAAAAACAGCTATGTTTTTATAACTTCTTGTTAATTGGTTAAAAGTTCTTTAGATGTGCTTTATGTTAACCTGTTTGTGTTAATTTCTGTAAAGGCTTGATTTGTGCCTTGAAAGAGGATGTGGTCACAATCTTCAGGTACAATGTTACTGTTGGATGACTAAAGTTTAGTCTAGTTGTATGCTTTGTCTTTATCCTTACTCAGTTTCTTACTCTGTTTGCTTTGTCTTTTGGGGGATTACAGACATGTACCACCATGCCCAGCTCTCCCCATGCCTTTAAATACATTTTGAGATGATTTCTGCCTGTCTAATTGCATTGGTGGGAAGCTAGTCTGATATGTTAGTCCTTCATAGCCAGGAGCAGAGGAGCTCCTCTACACAACTCTTCTACACAGTTGTTTCAACTCATTTGGAGTGACTTTTTGTTGTCCCTGTCCTGTTTTGCTGGATTTATAAAGGACACCATCAAAACTGAGGGTCTCCTTTGGACATGGCCCTCTCAGTTCCCAGTTAAATTATCATGATTTTTATCCAGGCAGAGCTAGAAGGGACTGTGTGTGTCCTGCCCACAGGAAATGTTAACCTAGTTAAATTGGGTTGGAATTGGAGTGAAAAGGTGTCCTGCCTCTGGGGAAAGAGATAACCAGTGACTCTTGCCTTCACTCTGCTACCCTGTATTTGTGTCTCTGACTCTTCCCGTCCGTGAAGAGTAAATGTGAAAACGCTGTGTATAGGAATATGGAAATGCCAATATTCATGGATGGGATTCCGTTGGTCCTCTCAACAGCAGGAAGTTTTTAATAAATATGGTAAAAAGCCTTGCAATAAAATATAGGATAAGCAATGAAATGCAATATCACCTAGACCTATTAAAAGTCTCACAAAGCAAGCAAGCAAAGCCCGCCATTTTCTGCTGGTTTGGGTTGAGAAAGGGGAAAGAGAACCCTGCTTGAGATCTTCTGAGTCGAGATGAAAGACAAAAATGTGCTTGTTGTTTTGTTTTGTTTCCCAATAGTTCCCAAGAGCTGTGATTCCCAGGCTGTCTTGGTGTTGGACCCCAGTTCCTGATACGAATACCCAAGAGGGTGGGTCTGCTTTTTTACAAGAAGACAAGTTTGGTGGAGAATTATCCAGCAACAATAGGACTTGTGTCCTTTCCTAACGGTAAGTCACTTGTGTAGAGCACTGTCCGGGAAGTCCCTTGTGGAGAAGCAACTCAAGAATGTGTCATTTTTTTTTCTGCTAGCCGGGCTGTAGAATGGTCAGGGGGCATTCACTAAATATGGAGTTTGGTGATCTTTGTCACCCATGACCTTCTGATCCTAGTATGGATCAAAAGTAAACTTGAACAAGACACTTATATTCCCTGAACTGCTATGTTTGACTAAACAAACAAACATAGGAAAATACTTTGTAAATAGGAGGGGGAAATAAAATATAAGCATGTCACTATTACATTTTATTGTTTTTCTGCTGTTATATCACCCTATGGTGTAGTAAGAAGCCTTTTGTCTCATGGTGATTTGGGATCACAGAGCATGGCACCTTGGTTCAGTACTCAGTGCTCATCTTCCGAGTGCTGAGACTGGGGGACATTCTCCACCCACCTCCCTCCCAAGAATAGTGTCATTCCACTCTCTTGAGCTTAGATAAGCTGAAGGAAGAGATGGAGGTTAAAGGCCAAAGGGGATAGCCAGCAGTATTATGATTATACTTAGCCCACACATGGAGCCTTGTCAGAAGTTCTTACATCTGTCATGGCATTTCTCATGTGACGGGACCGTTGAAGGAGTCCCTTAAAAGAAGACAAAAGCACTGTCCATTGTGTCTATTCTACATTGAGCGTTAGTGGATGGAGGGAATTTGAAGTTTTTAATTACTTTTGCAGCACATGTGAACAGTTTCTTCCTGATCAGGTGGATGGGACTGTTCTAAAATGAATGAGGGACTTTATAAAGCTCTTTGTTAAGCACCTCCAGTGAACTAGACCCTGTTTAGATGCTTGTTCATGTCAGTGAACAAAACAGGTACAGGGCCCTGCCCTCATGGATTTCATGTCCTGGGATGAGGGAGACATCACAGATGATGCAAGAATGGATGTGGTACAGGATGTTAGGCTCTAGTGAGGACTTGGGGAAGGTAGAGGAGAGTGAGGGCCGGTCAGTGTTAGGTGAGCTATCCAAATTGCAATGTCACCTTGTGAGGCAAGTCTGGAAGTCGTGGGTTTGCCCTAGGCATGTTCTGAGCAGAGGAAGCAGTAATACCTAGGCCAGAAGGAAAGAACAGCTCACATGCTGCAGGCATAGCCAGGAGCCAGTGTGCTGACAGGGGGTGAATGGGTGGAAGGTAATGGGAGGTAAATGTGGAGATGCAATGTTGGGTCCAAATAAAATAAACACATTTCCATCATTTAGATGTTGCATGGGTTCATTTTCTATCTCTGCAACAAGATATCTAAGACTGGATAATTTATGAAGAGCAGACTTATTTGGTTCATGGCTCTGGATGCTACAAAGTCCAGACACATGCCGCTGGCAATTGGCAAGAGCCTTTGGGTTGTGCCAAGCCAAGGAAGAAGGAGAAGGGCAAGACTAAGGAGCAAGAGAGGGCCAAACTCAAGCCCACTCGAGACATGCCAATACTGCAATGGCATCTGTCCATCCTTGCATCCTTGAAGGCACAGCCCTCATGACCAGGGAGCTCCCCACATCCCAGTACTATTCCATTCAAAGCAAAGCATCTAAGTCATGAACTGTAGGGCATAGTTCAGACATGGCCAAATAGTAAGGGTTTCTTTGCTTTCTTGTCAATATGACCTGTTCTAAGTCTGTTTCCTTTACAGTTAAAATACAGGTGCACACACACACACACACACACACACACAGAGAGAGAGAGAGAGAGAGAGAGAGAGAGAGAGAGAGAGAGAGAGAGAGAGAGAGCAAATAAACAAGACCTCCATCACTATACTAGTTTTCTGGGGCTGTTGTAACCAAGTACTAATACTAGGTGCCTGAAAACAACAGAAATTTACCATTTCACAGTTCTGTAGCCTTATCAAGCCAACCTCTAGTTAGGGCCTGCTTTTACCAGACTCCTAGTGGGAGTCTCCCTTCTTAGCTTGTGGTGGTTCTTGGCAATCTTTGGCAGTCCTCAGCTTGCAGCTGAATCATTCCAGTTTTTGTGCATGTCTTCACATAGCATCCCTGTCACTGTACATGTCTCCGAAGGCCATCTTACAAGGACATCAGATAATGCAAGAACAGCTTACCCTTCTGAGCTGCAGTGTTTTCTTAACTGATTACCCACACAGCAACCCTGTTTTCAAATAAGGCTGTTTTCTGAGGTATGGGTAGGGAGTCAAGCCATCAGCCTATCTTCTTGAGAGAGGGGTACAGTTCAACCCATCACAGCCACCATCCCCACTGCCCAAGCAGAGGTGTGGTCTTAGGAGACCCAAATGGTTCACCAAAGGTCAGAGTCTGTAATCAACAGAGCCAGGCCAGTATGGATTCTACCTTACCACGCATGTGCCTGTGGTAACAGGTCAGAGCTGAGAGGACTTGCCGTGCCCAGAACAGGAGTTACACAAGCACAGCATTGCAGTCATCTGTATTGTTCTGCTCTGTGATGTCTCAAATTGGCTCTCCTCTTTCTGTTAAAGGGAAGATCCTCCTCACCCAGATCACACTCCCTATTTTGCATTTCACCTCGTTGCATGACATATACAGGGGACAAGGTGACAAATACAGAGGGCAGATGCTTTTAGGACTTTCTCCAGGAAAAATAATACTACAATTCCTGGGATGTATAGAATATTTGGTGACAGGGACACATTTTTTTTTCTCATGTAACATAGGTAAAAATTACCTGCATACACACACCATACTCTCTGAGTCACGTAGAATCAGGGGCTTCTGAAGGATTCCATACATTTTGTCTTTCATTGTATTTAAGTGTCTTTTAAATAAGAAGCTTATCTAGACATGTGTGAGTGTGAGGCCGTACTAGGAATTGTATGTTAGGCACAGTCTTAAGAGACAAGAGTGGAGAGCTACACCAACATGGAATAGAGCCCTTTCCATGCCTGTGACGATACATGGTGAAGGATGGTGTCCCAGCCAAAGATGGTCACATCAGAGGACTGTCTGAATCTCAGTCAGGTTGCCCATGATCGACAGTTTTCAATCATGGAGGAAAACAAAGCCACAGGAGGAAGAAAACCTCATGAGAACAAACCAGAAATTAGGAGTTTACCAAGATGATAATGGCACGGAGGCTGTACAGGGATGACTGGTGAGGGAGGAGGCTGCACGGGGATGACTGGAGAAGATGGGGAGACTCAATTGTTCATGGCTCAGACTAAATGGTATGGGGAGAAAGGGAAGATTGACAGCCCCACCTGCCTTCCTCAAGTCTGCTGTTTCCAGTGACTGCCTAGCAGTTTCCTCTCAAGATCCCATCTTTCTCACCTTCATTTGAGATGTGCTTTAATCCCCTTAAGCTTTGGCGCTTTGCTTTCCACTTAGCTGACTGCTTTGGAGGTGTGCTGAAGCATATGTTTTCCCCAGTACCAGAGTTAAAAAGAAAAATAGTGCCTTCCTTCCAGAGATCCTTCTGCTTTCTGGCAGCATGCATTCGCTCTGACCCCGAAAGCACATGGAAATTACAAGGTCTTTCAAATCTTCTGTTGAGTTAAAATGGGCTGTCATTGCTGTCTGATGTCATCACCACCACCGGGCCCTGCCCCCTACAGCCAGACTGGCTGGTGTTCAAAGTCTAGTAACCACAGGCCTATTTACTTGATACAATAGGATTGTATTGTTGTTTTGCAGTTTGGGACAGTGCTGGGGTTCAAACCCAGGACCTAGTGCATACCAGGCAAGCCCTGTTCCCACCACTGAACCGCACTGCCAGCCCCTGAGCTGACTTTGATGATGAAGCTGGCACGCAGGAACTGCTGATAGATAGCCATGGCTCATGAGGCTGTCCCTGCTGATTAAGAATAAGAGTTAGGGCTGGGGAGATGGATCAAAGGGGCAAAATGGCGGGCTACCTGTGATATCAGCCGGGCTGCAGGCTGGACACAGAGGCAAGAGGTTCCCAGGGGCTTCCTAATGAATGCCAGGCTCAGTGAGTGTCCCCCTTTCAAAGAATAAGGTGGAACCTGAAGAGGAAGACATATGAGTTTGACCTCTGCCCCACTCCACACACAGACAGATATATACACATACAGGCACAGAGACATACATACACACATTCTCAAACACAGACACACAGACACACAGACACACACACACACACACACACACACACACACACACACACACACACACACACACACAGAGTTACTTAGTATGTGGCCATATAAACCAGGAGCCATTTGTTTAAATTGTTTTCTATAAACTTCTGGCAAGTACTGTGCTGATTCAATCCTTCTATCCCTGGAAAGGGAATAAAGTCTTACCTTTATTTCCCAGTAATTTCAAATTGTTGGGAAACTATGAATACTTCAGCACAGTTTTAAATATCCAGATAAGATTCACGTAACATAAAATTAACTGTCTATTCAACTTGTTTAAAACTTTTCCAAGATTAGCCATTTTAGGCTGGATGTAACGGTCCAAGTCTGTAATACCAGCTAGTTGGGAAGCTGAGGCAGGAGAATCACAAATTCAAGGCCAACCTTGGTGGCCTTTCAAAAAGAAAGAAATAGAAGGAAAAAAGCAGAGAGGTGGTGCGTGGGTGGGGATGGTAGCTGCCTGCCTAACCTGTGTGAGGCTCCAGTACCAGCCCCCAGTAACACAGCGCCATGGAATAAAATTACCTGTTCAAAAGTGTTTCAAAATGAATTAATTCAAGGATATATTTAGTACATTCACAGGTCATGAATTTATTGCCTCTAACCCATTCCAAAACATCTTTATTTCCTCAAATGAAACTCTGTACCCATTAAACAGTCTCACCCTGTCCCCTGCCTCCTAGCAACCATCAATCTCCTTGGCATCCCTATTCATCCACCTAGTCTGCATTTTTAACATAAATGGAGTTGTACAACATGTAACCTGTTGTGTCATGAAAAAAAAAAAATAAAAACCTTGTAATTACAAATCATTTTTCAATAATCTCATCCTGAGTGCTAACATGCTGTTAGAGTATGGGTAGTTTCTGACTAAATTCTCCGAGAAAACCAGCTCAGGGACGCCAGCATCCCTGCTGATGCTTCATGAGACAAACCGCACTTTGGGATGAAATTACTTAATCTGCGAAGACGTGAGGAGTCAGCTTTACCTTGTTTCTCCTCTGCCATATGGCCCAATCCCTTCAGCCACCTGCCCCCTAACCCCTGACTTAGGCCATTGACTCATTGTTTGAACTCCAATATATTCCACCATGTGGCTGAACCTGTAATTGATATTTTGGCTGAGGAGCTAGAGATTAGATTGCTAGCCTCCTCAACAAAGCCGTGTCCCTCCCGAGGGTGTTAGATGATACCAGCTGCTGGGAATGAAAATTTGAGGCATACTTTACACTGTCACCTCCTGGGGACCTCCTTAGGAAAACAGTCCCTGCTGAGGAAGGGATCTGGGGTGCAGGCTCTGAAGGCTTGAAATGTGAATCCCCGCTCCATCTGCCCCGGGAAACCTAAGACAGGAAGGAGCACAGGTGGAGAAGTGGGAAACTGTGTGGCAAGCAGGGTTCCCAGGGACTGAAATTCTCATGAAATCCTTTTGTGGTAGCAAAAGAGCCCATGTTCTAAGACTGCGGAGCTGAAGATTTGAACTGAGCTAGTGGCTTAGTCACTGAAGGCCACCTGTACGTCTGTCTTCTGAGGCATGCTGGCAGGCTGGAGTCATTAACAAGGACCACAGGCTTCTGTTGGCTTATCTCCACAAGAGGTGAACATTATATACCATAATGTGAACGAGACAGGACTGAAATCATCAGCTTTCAGCTCAAGTCCAAAAAAGGTACTTCGGGGGTAAGAGCCTCGTGACACCACCTGCAAAGTACCAGGATGTTGTGACCACAGAACTGAGTGATGGCTTTGCAGGGGGCACAGTTTTGTGTCCTCTCCTCTTTCTTGCTTCTCTTCCTCGCTCC
The DNA here is from genome assembly GCF_943737965.1 of Phodopus roborovskii. Lineage (NCBI taxonomy): Eukaryota > Metazoa > Chordata > Mammalia > Rodentia > Cricetidae > Phodopus > Phodopus roborovskii. Next base: position 25,496,089 of record NW_026126525.1, on the reverse strand, counting down.
CTCCTTCCATTGGCATGTGTGGCACCGCTTATGCACCAGATATGGCACTCCGGGCTAAGGATATGAAATGAGACCCTGCTGTCTAGGGGTTCGTGCATCATGCCCCCCCCAAACCCATCTGTCAGCTGCTGCTTCTGCTTCTACCGAGAGACTTGGACGGGTTCCTGTCCATGTCTGTCCCTTACAACAGGAGGCAGCTCGAAAGCCCAAAGCCTTGGAGCCTTTGAATTTAGCTTCAGCAAATACCACGGGCACCACCATGTCGTGTCAACCAAACTCCACTGAACTAAATTCAGATATGTAAACAGATAACAGGATAAAGTGTGGTTAGTGATATTTGAGAGCATTTTTTTTTCACAGAATGCCTGGAGCACAAAAGGCATAGTAAACGCCCTTGGGGTGAAGGGGGCCTCCCAAGGGGTGCCACCTGAGCCCTCTGGAAAGAGGAGAAGGTGTTTCCAGACAAACAAGGGGGACCCACAGTCACCAGAGGTCATACCATCTGAACACTGGCCTTGAGAGGGGACCTCCTGACACCCTCAGTCCCTTCCTTGCTCCCCTGTTGTAATGTGAGAAACCAACTGCTTGATTGGCCTATAGCATCACCGTAGGCCTGGCACAGTGTCAGTTCTTGAAGAGGTTAAAACCAGGGGAGAAAAATATGCTGGGCTCCTCACGCCTAAAATGCCACCCACTCTAATCTTTTCCTACTAAAATAAGTAAAAGTTCATTTTTCCTCTACACTGGCCCGAATTGGCAAGCCTTCCCATCCCAGGGTCCCTTTCAGCATTTGGGCAAACATGCCAAATGCCTCCCACAGAAAAGGCAGCGCTCTGTAAGCTCCAGGCTTACAGAGGACAAATAGTAATGGAGTTTTGCTCCTTAGGAGACCAAAATGGACACTGCACACAGAAAGCTAAAGTCAGCAGGGAGAGGGACCTCCACTACCATTTCCTGTCCAAGCAGAGACCTCATTTATATGCACAGCCACGGAACTGGTGTTCTTTGAAATAAGTGACTTTAATTCTGAGTTCAGAGGTCCATGGAACAAAGACGAAGGCTGTATCACTCTGGAAAGACAAAAGCACAGACAGTGCTGGGCGCAAGCCTCACCAAGTCCTTCCCGTGCTGAAAACCAGCCCCGCAGGAACAGTGGGGGCAGAACTGTGGTTCACATTCAGGCTTTGATCATATATGCTCTTCTGATTTGTAACAAATGTCAACATTCTACTAGAACCCCAATTTATAATTTGGATTATCTGACAAATACAGACAGGGTTTTATGAGAACCCAACACACTGGCCCACATGGTGGCCTTTGATCCCGGCACTCTCTGGAGGCAGAGGCAGGCAGATCCTTGGACTAAAGAGATAGTTCCAGGACAGGCTCCAAAGCTACACAGAGAAACCCTGTCTCGAAAAACCCAAAAGCAAAAAACAAACAACAACAAAAAGTTCTTTCTTCTAGTGGAGGCTAATTTCCTTGAGCCTGTGGTACTTTCCTGGAGGTCTTTATCACATCCTGTTCTACCATTGTCCCCACCCTCAAGTAGGTTCCATGGCTGTGATGGTTGATCTTATAGTCAGCTTGACTGGATTTAGGACCCCTGAGACTGAGCACACACCTCTGGTGGTGTCTGTGAGGGTGTTTTTAGAGAGTGCTGACTTCGTGGGAAGACACCCGTGAATTCCCGTGGCATCATCTGGTGGGTTGGGTACCTGGATGAAATAAAAGAGGGGAGGAGGAAGGACATTTAGTGTTGGCATCTCCCTCCTCACCCACATGACTGCCCCACTGCACGATGCCCTCCCTGATTCTGTCAGGTGAAGAAAGATTTGAAAGATTTTTTAAAAAGTGTCTGGAGAAGTACCTTTGGGGAATTCTGATTTAAGCAGAATGCAGCAGGGATCTTTTAACACTCCTCAAATACAGATATTCTGGAAATAATATAAATCAGAGGTTCCCAAAAGGACTTATCCATAGAAATGTCAGTTGTTTTGCTGGGAACATGCATTAGTTTCTTGTTGTAACAGTCTTACAAACACAGAAGCTGAGAATAAACTGTAGCTCTAAAGCCACAAGTCAGCAGGGCTGCTTGGGACACATTGTAGCTCTAGACAATGATGTCTAATCATTTATGGTACAATGGCTAATTAGAAGCCTAGTCCTTCTGGATGCTTCTGGAGAGAATCCCTTGCTCTTGTATAGCTTGTAGCATCTGCAGGCTTGTGGCAGCTTCCTCTTTCTTCAAAACCAGCAATTTTCTTCAAAACCAGCAATGTTACATCTTCCACTGAGGATGTCCCTCTGCAGACCTGGATAGCTCTCATGACAGCTCCTCCTGTGGTTTTCACACCCTTGACTCCCTCTTTAAAAGACCCTGTGATTTTTATTGGGTTCATCCAGATAATTAAGGCTAATCTTCCAGCATAAACATCCCTCACAATGTCCTATCCACTGAACCTCCCTTGCCTTGTAAAACAACACAGTCACTGGTTCTAAGGACTGCACCTGCCCCATGACAGGTGTTGTTCAACACCACTGCCATCCCATAGGGTAATTTCTTAAGGGAGCATAGCAACCACCATTTATGATGGCATTCCTGGGGGAAATGGGCACCTCAGCTGGGAAACAAAACAGATTCACACCTGCACTGCACCACGGGATAAACAGTCAAAGCTTTACCTAGTAACGGCGATGAGGGTGGCAATAAAGATCCCTAAAAGGGACTAGAGAGATGTCTCAGTGGTTAAGTGCTCAGTGGCAGAGAGCATAAAGGTTCTGTTTCAAGCATCCTTTTCAGTCAGCTCACAACCACCTGTTAACTCCAGTCCTAGGGGATCTGCCGCCCTCTTCTGGCGCCCGTGGGCACTGCATGCACATAGTACATAGACGTGCAAGCACACATGTATACATAAAAAATATTTTTAATTCTCTAAAATAAAGACTACTGAAGGTCTCCTTTATCAAAGGTTTTTCAAGACTTCTAAACTACATAACCACGAGCCTATTGTACACTAAAATAAAGGCAAAGTATTTTGGGATATGCTTATATGTTCATCAAAAAAGTCTACTTACTGGGAACTTTAACTCTGGCCACTGCCCAGAAGATTCCAGAAACATCTATCCAGTACTAAGTGACTATCCAGTCACTAAGCATAAGGTTAACTAGGTAGCTATAGGGCCTGTAAGGAGGGAAGAGGTGCTTGACGCCAAGCCTCAATACTTGAGCCACCAGAAGTCACATGGTGAAAGGAGAGAACCGAGTCACACGAGTTGTTCACCGGCATACACACACAGCCCATGGCATGTGCAAGGCATGTGCACACACACATGCAGTAAATGACTTTTTAAAGAAAGTAAATGGAGAAGTTGACCATTTGAAGACTCATGGGAAAGTGAGCATGAAGTGGAGAGATGAGAGATGGAAAGAAAGTAGATGGAGGAAGGGAAAGATGATGAACGTCTCGCAAACGTGTCCTGGAAACTTTGATTGACAAGGTTTAGGATGGAAAATGTAGCCATTGCTCTATGAAGAGTAAACTCAATAACCTAAGGGAAAGTGGCTGATTCCATATGAGGAGAAGGA